>NC_092689.1:8265199-9620199 GCF_964275005.1 Diadema setosum | reverse complement strand
TGGCAAGAGAGCGTATCTTATAATTATCTTTCAATCGATTAATACACAAGAATGTGCTTGAAATCTGGGCACTATAAAGGACGTACATCGATCAAGACACGCCCTTTGGCCAAATTAAACAGTAGAAGTGGATACCAGAGTGTTTGACAATTTTGCAAAAGAGTTCATCTCTCAATAAATACACACTTTATGCCCAACACAATCACTCTTACTTTGGTAAGTGGTTAATTTGGCAATCTCCAAATACATATTTCTGTGTAAACAGGCACTCATATTGCCGAGTTATTGGCAAAAGAGTATTATCAAAGAAACACTGTAGAGTTCAATGGGTTGCATGACATAATGACCTGTGTACCTGTAAACAGGACAAACTTAAAGGTGTATATTTTGAATAGAAGATAATCTAAACATATTTTTGGGAAGTTTGAGACGAGACAATACTATTATCGGATAATAAATTTTTAAAAGTATAGAATATTTCGGAAGAAAACTGACTGCCAACCTCGTTTAATGACTCCCCTACAGAGTCAAGAAAAATATCCCAAAATTCAAAGCCAATTTCCTTGTTTGTTTGTTTTATCATTATTATCATAGTAAACGGCCAAGCTGAGATAGGTCCTTTTACCATACAGACGGCCGCGGAGAGGGAATCTGTGGCCGTTGAATTGACTCTATTGTTGAATAGAGTCCCTTCTGGCACTCTCGCGCCTTTCATGAAATGATCTTAGGGCTCTGCTGTTGACTACATAACAGCGCCCTCTACGCACTTATAGCATCAAAGTGATTGTTTGGGTGTTCCTTTGTTTCTCCAGGGAGGGTGGTTGATCCCATCCAATCCCGACTTGGTTTTTTTATCGTATCAGGGCAATTACCCCCCGAGGACAATTACCCCTGGCTAAATATTGGTTAGTGATAAGTATAAGTAAAGATTAAGGTTAGGGTTAAGTTTGGGATTAAAGTTTGGGTGAGGGTAAGGATTAGGATTAGGATTAGGGTTATTGTCAGGGAAAAGGGTCTAGGGTAATTGTCCAAGCGGTAATTGCTCTAGAACCGGTTTTTACAACTAAGCCTTATTCACAACACCAATAAACTCAATTAAGAGTCTATCAATAACACGGACATTCACCTTCAAGGGAATCAAGTAGAACTGGGTCCTGTTTTATGAAGAGTTACAATTCACTATAAAGTTGATTTCTATCATGAATCTACGGCAGCCTGTGTGTTAAAGGAGACCTCCGGATGATTTTCAAATTTTTACATTTGAACATATATAAATTAGTTATACTGGGTACAGAGTTTGAGGATTTATAATGATTGGGATGAAAAATAAGAATGTTTTCGAAGTTTATAACAAATTGCAATGAACAAGGATGATGACATGGCAGCCTCACCATAAGAATGCATGAGATGTGGCTCAAGGAAGCAGCACAAAAGAAGAAGGCATGCATAGATTACACACAGGTGAGGTTGCAAGCATGCGGTATTGTAATGGAATGACACTGCTACATTTCTGAGATATGTGAGGCCCCTATGTCATCATCTTTGTTCAGTGTAATTTGTTTAAGGTTTTTGAAAGTACTGTTTCTCTGCTCAAGAACCACAATAAATTCTACAAATCTATACATGAAGCTGTTGATTTATGTAGTACATGATGTGAAATTATGAAAATCGTCCGGAATGCCCCTTTAAGGAAATTCAAAATCGATTATATCTTTTGATAAAACAGGGTCTAGTCATTCCGTAAAATATTGAACGGTATACACAGTGGCACTAACACTTTGTAGACTTCTGTCAGTGTAGCATTTAGTGGTTACACATCTGTACCATGCGAATACACAAATAAACTTAAGGGGAAATCCAGTCCAAACATAAGTTTGTCTGATAAGAAAGAGTAAAATATTATGAGTTCAATGCTATAATTATGATTGAAATCTGATGAGAAACAAGGAAGTTATGACATTTTGAAGTTTCGCTATTTTTTTTTTTTTTTGGGGGGGGGGGAACAGTTCTTGAATATGAATATGTAAATGGCAAAGTGAGCAAGTCATTCCCTCACAACTTACTATATAGTTTGTACATAGATTTTTGAAATTTCCCGTTTTTCATTCAAACGCAATTGTGCGCGAGGCTCAAATCCTCATATATCTTTTAGTGATTACTATTCTGAAGTTATTTAGTCAGGAATAACGTCGTTTCAGACTTCAATGACAGAACATTGACTTTTTGTCATTTTTTGTTTTGTTTTTGTACACGATCAAAGCAAAATTACGAGGGTATGACATAATAGCTCTCTCATTTGCATATTCATACCAACTGTACATGAACTGTTTAGGAGAAATTATCAAAACTTTAAAATTTCATAACTTCCTTATTTTTCTTTTGAATTCAGTCAAATTTCTACCGTTGAACCTGTAAAATGTTACTCTTATTTATCAGACTAACTTATATTTGGACTGGATTTCCTCTTTAAAGGAGTACATGTATTAACTGGCGGCAAGTGTGTATTTTCCTTTTGACAAGATCGTCTACCAAAGAGTGCAGTCTTTGGCTGTTACATGTAGGACCTACACTTTTTTATATTACAGAATTTTGTTCCAGGACCTCTATGACATGGTATTGTGTATTATATACCTCATATACAGATTCCTCTCATCTGATTTGTTAAAAGTGGAGTCATGAAAATAGCTGTGCCCCATTTTTTATCAAAATGACGTCATGATTTACTGTGCCCGGGCATAGAATCAACTGTGCCCTGTAAATAGGTTTGGAGACAGTCGCAACCCCGTACACATAGATCACACATATGTACGCACCAATGATACGACCGCCGCGCTGTCGATCAGCGTTGATTACGAGTGCTGTAAAAGAGACTAGAATCTATTTTTTCGGTATCTAATCTATATTTCGGAATCTATATTTTCGGTATATAAAACAAATAATGACAGCTTGATATTCGGGGCACAGTTAAAATTATGTAGGCCCTCGGTGATGTGAAAACCATAAACTATGCCCTCAGCTTCGCTTCGGGCATAGTTATGGTTTTCACATCACCTTGGGCCCATAATTTTAACTGTGCCCCTCATAGCAGTCATTATTTGTATACTGTAGGCTTACCCATTTCTGCAGAAGGGTTTATTTGAAACTGGCAATGGCCACTTCGAAAAAAAAAATGTATCTCTCTGCCACACACACACACACATATACACATCCACACCCCCCCCCCACACACATAAACACTCCCATACACATTATATTGACCAAAACATGACACTGATATTAAGCAGACACTAATGGATTGAAATAGGAATAAATGGAATACGAGGGGATAGATGACATCACTTCAGCTTACCTGTATATGTGGTTGCATCCAATATCAAAATTTTGTAAAATAAATCCCCCCCCCCCAAAAAAAAACCAACTAAAACAAGACATGAGAAACCTGAACATTTCTTAACTGTCTCATCTTAAGTCTTATTTTGATTTTGTCTCATAATCACTCCATATATTACAGCCAACTTGTGCATGAGATGGAATTGCATCTTCAGCTCATGATACCTTTAATAAATAATTGTGTTGGCATCTTCTCTTTGTGACAGGAATTATGTTGACCTCTTTGATTGCAGAAAATCTCTTTCGCATATAAACCGGGATCTGCATAAACTGGTGTTGTATGTAAATATAAACACAGGACAAATGCACATGCTTTCAATAATCACTACACATGTATTTCGCATGATAGTAGTAATGATACATGAAATGGTACATCTTCTGAGAGGTACAAAAGAATCTAAATGCATTCTGAATGTATACATCTCTTACAATATACACAGGAATCATGATTTCTATGTACATTGGAGCAAAGGACCACTTGCACATGTACTCAAAATTATGTGAAAATAGGTAGAGCTATATCATTTCATGACTTCTACGAAATACAAAATGAGGACCACATGTATGATGCATGACCTAAGAAATGATTATGTTTACTCTGCTATGGAGTAAGTCAATAAATAACTGGAATATCATGGTAAATCTTTCTTGATAAAACATGTGTCCTACATCATATTTACATTTGCACAGGAATAGAGTATATCAAATCACATGGTCCACAAAACATTGTATCCCAAGTAGTCCGAATTGCAAGCATTCAATTCTAATGTCGATCGCAACCAGAGAAACCTTTTCTCATTTGAATATCGAACATTGGGACCAGGAAAGTATCTTTTCTGTTGAAATCAAAACTGCCGACATTTGCTTTCCTATAAACTACCAGAATGTAGTCCATCAGCTCTTGAAATAAGAGTGATTTATATATATATATATATATATATATATATATATATATATATATATATATATATATATATATATATATATATATATATATATATATGTACATATATATATATATATGTGACTCAAAAGCATAAACTTTATATCACTTGGATGTTTGAAGCACATACTGCATTGCAGCAATTAATTATTGGAGTTGCCCTACACCTACAGGTAAAGTCCACATACCACAAACATCACATCTACAGCTGGCAAACTCATAACATTTTTCCTATATTTTGCTCTTTTTTTTTTTCCACATCACTTATGTCCTCCTGTGTGGACTATGCTAATATACATGCAATGCGAGCTCTACTTAATCTTGCTTTGAGACACAGCGTATGCAATATTACATTTGCTATTACACATGGGAAAATAAGAATGCATATAATTTGAACAGATTACTTTCTCTCTTTTTCTCCGTAAGAAATCAAGTGCTGAAATATAAAAAATCATATACAGAAATCTGTCTTTGAAAGAAGGAATTACATGGAATTCATACTACCATGTCATATTTGCTCAGGCCCTATAACTGCAAGAAACAATTGCTCATGGCTCATGTACTTTCTTGATGATATGGCAGTTTGTATAGATGTTTTGTTTTATATTAAGCTGTTTTATATTAAGCTCTTCTCTTTTTTTTTTTGGGGGGGGGGGGAGGGGGGATTGGGGTCGACTATACTACTACTCTACTCATTAACAGAAGTGAAGTGGAGTTTTGTTTGTGTTGACTCTCTAACACTTGGGGCCCCCATCTGACAGTGTTGCGCCTCTTACCGGAAGGGTTGGCATGGCAACACAAAATAATACTAAGATAGAGTTACAGGGACTTGTACCAAAGGCATCTGATCGCACAGCTGATTTGCTACCGATCAAGCCACCTCATCACCCATAGCACAACCTCAATGACACTTGGAACTAAAATGGTTGTTTGTCCTACTTGTTGTCTAGGTGGTAGCTTACCATGGTATCATTTGCATCTTGCTGGTGGGTGGGATGGGAAGGGGGGGGGGGGAGAGGTAGGATGAGTGATTTATCATTAATGGATAAAATCTGGTGCTACGTATAAATCTAGTTGTGTACATGGTTACAGGCAGTCTATACAATCTCCCCGGCAGAGTTTCGTTTCTACTGCATGAAAGCCTATAGTACAAAATATAATGAATGAGGAGAGGTACAAGTAAGAAATAGATTGGTGTAAAGGCCAATGTGGTGATTATGGAGGGCATGCTACATACAATGTATGGTAAATTAATTCATACAGCATGTTTATGGCACACCACCTCCACAAGTGATTTGGTAGCACTGGACACTCATACCTACTGCTTCGTCACTGAGTTGTCTGGGTTGTTAACAATTTGCACACTCACACACACACAAAAAAGTTTGTGAATGACAAAGAAGCTCACAGTATGAAAAATGTATTTCAGTTGGTTTGTGAATCAGCAGAGATCTTGAGAAAGAAAGAAATTAAAGGTATTGTCTACCATTGGGAACAGGAATTGAAAAATAAATTGAGTTATCACATTTGATGCATATGTGTAGGTCAATTGAATAAAAAAACATCCTACCATATCAAAATTTTTGCAATAAAGCCTAAAATATAAGGAGATATCACTATTTTTCTCAGTAAACCACAACGGTAGATGCTTCAGTCTAGAAACAATCTTATTATAACTATTGTTAACATTTTTGACAGATGCTTCTTGAGAAGGTTGGCTTGTGACGGCAAACATTTCCCACAGACGAATAAATGACTCAGGAAAAACTGGCTAAACTCCGCTGATATGGACACATTATCATTTCATCTTACAACTAGTTTACAATATTTACTGCATGACCATGGAGTGGCACTACTGGTGAACGGAAGGTGTCCACAACTTTCAGGGACATTTGAATGAAATGAAGAAAGATGGGTGATTGTTCACAGCAAAAAGACAATCAGTCTGATCCGACAATTTGGCACAAGCAATATTAATGCCAGCTCATGTGTGCAATTGATGTTTTGCCAGTATCAAGATGACTTTGGGAGAATACATAAGAGGGTTTACAACTAATACCATGGACACCTTGCTTTGTGATACAGTCAGAAGGGAAAGTATGCTAAAAATCCATCAGCCCATCCCCTGTAAAAATGTTCATTGTATGTTCATGAGGGCATTAGAGAATAGAGGCCAGTTTTCTTATGTCATCTGCAACATGTGATCCATTCGGTGAACTCCAAAACTTGACTCAAATATAAAATAATTGCGATATCCTTAGGCGAGTTGTCTTTGGGATCAAAACAAATAAACTCATTTGGCTTTGAAAAAATCAATGTCTGTCTTAACTCTGCATAAACAATATACAAGCATGAGGAAAGGGGCAAATAATCAGTAAGTTTCAAGCTAAGAATTTCCTGATGACTTGGGTCTTAATGACTTCTTAAGTATGAAAATGTCATGAGCAGAAATCTTGAGTGATGGCATGCAGTTTCTTGATGAGTTTTCCGAGGATTTCAACTTGTTTACAGAATACTTCCTCGCACTGACACCCCATCCTCATAAAACTGTTTATGGGGACATCAAATGCACTGGACTATCTGTCTTGGGGCAGCATCGATCCATCGGCGAAGCCATGTCAAGTCTCCTGTGAGCTCCACAACAGCGCCCCCGTGCAGCGCCTCCCATTAGTAATAATCCTGCTCGTCTATCGAAGGTCGGCAATCTTGATAGATGGGATGTTGTTGCTTAGCTTGCAGTGGGCCCCCTCCTCGTAGATCGGGGGATGCGACGGGTGTGGGTGGAAGCCCTTCAGTGTGCACTTGGCAATGAAGTTGAGACCATGGTCCGGCGTCAGGGAGAAAAAGCCGGTCCTGTGGTTGAAGGGAAGGAGAAATAGGGTTTGAGAACAGACATTTTGTGTGTGTGCGTATGTGTGTGTGTTTGTGTGCGTGTTTGGGCAGGTGTTCTGTCAATCTGACTGATTTTTGCTTGCTTGTTTGTTTGTGTTTGTGTGTGTGTGTGTGGGTTTGTTTGTTTGTTTGTTTGTTTTTTTTTTGGGGGGGGGGGAGTGCTATTTTGGGTCTTGTTCTTTACATGGGACATACAGCACATAACTATGAAAGTATCTGTTTCACAGATTTTGTCATTTTGTATTAAAACTAGGAAGAAATGCCATGCATACCCACTCTCCTGCAAGGCAATATTGTCTTTAGTCAGTGACACTTTCTCTCTCTTCAGTCCTTCCTTTAGCCCAACACCACACTCAATGAACATGTGTGTGACAGACTGCTTTTTGACACTAATGGTATCTGCCAAATGCATGCCATTCACTGACTGGCTGATTTTCTCAACACATATTTTTTTACTACTATGAACTGTTTGAGAAAGAAAAATATTTTAAAGGTTCTCATGTAGCTTTCTTCTTGAGTAATCATGCTAAAAGAGAAATGATGGCTACCATGGATATTTCACGATAACATTATTTGCTTCCAGTTTGTTCGACTGGCTTTGTGTGTGGGTTAACACAGCAGTAACATTACAACTTTTTAAGGCAATGGTTGTAGAAAACTTGACATTATGATATGCATGAGGAACAATTGAATAAAAACAGAGGAGTGAAACTTTAAAACTTTGGCATCCATCAATCTAATATTTTTGTTCCAAGAGTGAGGGTGTCAGAAAAATGGGTGGGGCATCTAATTCAAACATCCAAGGTCCCATTTCCAATTCCATGAGAATATGTGGATAATAAATATTCTGCAGGCAGTCTCTTTTCCATCTCTGTAAAGAGAGAAATGCTGGGTCCCTTGTGCAGAACATAGGACTTCCGTCCAACAAGGGGAAAAGTTGTACCCTGCACAAGCAAAAACTCAACTTTACCAATTCTAGCTACAAATTGTAGTACCAGGGTGCATGAAAGCAGGAATCAGCAGGAATTATGCAAGAAATTGGTGCTAAACACTATCCATAACAGAATGCATTGCTCTGTGGATGGGCTTAAAATGGCATACCATCATAATCTGCACTTACACGCTTTACCCACAGGGAGTAAATGTACAGCCCCAAATATCTTGAATCTTGAATACTATCACTTTCGTGGCTGGATAGCAGCAAGAATAATTTAAGACTTTTTTTTTTCACACACATCAACTTGTGAAGCATCATATCTTACTTTTGTGACAAAACACCAGGCTTGGAGAAATATTATCTAGCAGAAATAGGTAATCACTCAGTACACAATATGCCATGTTCTAACTGCACCTAATCACACGAGAGACCCTGTGGCATTGGGATATATGGGGCGGTCCAATTCATTCACTGCCCACCGGGGTGCATATGAAAACCACAAAAAGCAGCGGTCAGCCAACACGTGCACTGATGCATACACTCATTGGTAACGGTAGACTCCAGTTGAGATTTTGCCGCTGTGAGTGAACTTACATAGAGACCAGAGGTATTCACAATTCCTAACGGGAATTTTTGAAATATATCCAAACTGGGCCAGCTTTCCCACTAAATAAATCCCCACTCTACAAGGTCTTTATATACGTCATCTTTATTCCTAAAGAAGGAAACAAAATATGGACCATCTCATAAAAATGTGGTTGCTTAATAATTACCTCCATCAAGGAAAAGTTATGTTTTCACTGGCATTGGATTTTTGTCAGTTTGATTGTGTGCAAAATAACTCAAAAAGTTGTGGACGGATTTGGATGAAACTTACAAGAAAGGTTGAGAACATCACAAATAAAGAATTACTAAATTTTGGTAGTGATCTGGGAATTTTTGTGGATTTTATGAAGTTTCAATATTTTATCAGGTAGGGTCAGTGAACTTGGGAGTCCAAGCTGTGCATTTTTGAGGTTTTTCACACGCGCACTAAAATGTGTGCTCTAGCTTCAAGGGAGAGGCGCGCCGTGCAGCTGGAAGTTGATGATGTAACAAAAGGCTTCTACATTGGGAAATTGCGTGACTTTCTGCATGCATACGTATGGGTGGAAATCACTGAACATGGAAGAACAAGATCAGTGGTGGAAATGAGCTGCTTGGAGGAGGTTTGCATTCTCAGAGTTCTCTAGTTGTAAAATGGTCCACATAGTTAAGCTTAAATTCACGGGGCTAAAAAAATTACCATCTGTCATGTTCAATTACATCAAGGTACAACTGTAGATTTGTCCACCATCTTGGCAAGATGGGTTACTCACTCATTGTGGGATGGTGCACACACGATAGCTATGGCTTCTGGCATCATGAGCTGGTAGGGGCAGTGGGTGTGGAGATCTACGCTGGACATGAAGGCCGTCTGGGTCGGGTGTGTCTGCAGGGAAACATGGAGTGAACGTTGGTAAAGGGAGCACGTTAAAGTTCATACCAATTGATACATTTTGGAATCAAAAATTCATTCTCTTAGTGATTGGTTGAAAACGCCTCATATAATTATATGTATTTCAAACTTTTGCAGAAACTTGGCATGTCATGGTATACTATTTGGAAAATGATGTCACTTTTATGACATTTTCAAAATAGTATACTATTTGTGAAACGATGTCACAGCTCTTTACCTGAGATGAACAATCAATTCCACCCAAAACATAGGTATTCAGTGGCAATACGAAAGCTTGAATTCCTGCCACATGTGAAGATCAGAAAAAGTTGCCCCAAAATAAGGATAAAATACTGTGTGTATGTGTGTGTGTGTGTGCGTGTGTGTTTCTGTCTGTCTGTCTATGTGCATTGTTTATGTTTGTATGCATATTTGCTTACTGGTATGTGTCTGTGTTTGTGTACTGTACGAGCTGAAATTTTCGCGTACAGATATTTTCGCGAATTGCTATTTGGAGGACATTTTCGCGTGTTGTCAATTTCGCGGTTGTGAGGGTCTTACTGAATCTATTTATTCGCGCGTTGTTATTTTCGCGTGTTATTTTCGCGGTTCAAAGGTGAGACGCGAAATTCGCGAAAATAAAACCACCACGAAAATTTCAGCTCGTACAGTATGTGTGTGTGGTTTTGGTTTTTTGTTTTTTAATGGAAGTGGGCGGGTGTGGGGAGTGGAAGCCAGTATGCTTGATGTTGCTCTGTTCCTGATAATTTTCATCTGGAATGAGCCCTGAGAAGTCACCTGTAGGCATGACTAATCCCTGGAAATCACATGCAGTGACTCTATCCACATTCAAACCTTTTTTTTTTTTTGACACTACCTAGTGGAAAAAAAAAAAACCCAAAACATTCTTGTCACACAGTTTCTGCCATAACTTTCAATTCTTCAGTGATTTATTAATTTGTTTACATTCCTGTTGCATATCAGAATATGAAACATATATTAATGTTCATGAAGAGTGTACCGGTATTATTTTTAAGTATAGTCATGGTTGTGATTCACACAACTTTTCACACAACTTTTTATCTCCTTCTTCCTTTGAATGTCCATGTCCTTGTTTTGTAACAATACAGAGTAATGTGATGTTGAAAACTGAAATAATCACTACTGCTAGAGGAAAAATGAAGGATGGGAGAAGGAAATAAAAAAAAAATGAGAGGAAACAGCATTGCTTCTTCCACTCACATGGATCCAGCCTAGTGTGATGAGTGCGTTGTTGTCCACAAAGTCAAAGATGTCCTCCTCGTTCAGAGCCGTACACGAATCCGACGTCGATGTCTGCTTGGGCACGATGATGTGGGTGATGGTGAAGGCGTTGCGAGCCTGTCAAGAGGACGAGACAAAGAACTTGGGAGTTAGAAAGGTAGAGTTTGTGGTAGCTCATTTAATTTCGTTGCACTTTCCTGATTGAGCAGTGTAATTATATTCAAATGGCTGTAGCAACTTGAGCTATCATTTCATCTACGGACAAATATTGACACCCTATTAAAAGCACACCTAAGTGATTTATTCACATGCTACTGCCTATAAAGCAGCAAAAATGAGTGAGCAAACACTCATCGCTGTTCACATTTTTAAAACACTCAATTTCTATTGACTGCATTTTTTTTTTGTGGCTTCATCTGTAAACATATTCACATTTATATACCTGCCAACCCTGAGACTTAATAAATCTGAACAAACAAAGAAAAATTATTTAAAAATCTGAACTTTCATAAATTTCATATACTTTATTATTAACAAATATTTCCAAAAAAAAAATCAGAACACATTGAAATTAATGCATTTTCTTTCAGTGAAAAATCTGAATATTCATATTAAAACTGAACAGTTGGCAGGTATGTATTTAGAGTCATCATGTTAATCAGATGTATGCAACTGAAAGCATAGTGAAACATTGCCCTTCATTAGTGAAATCATCGGGAGTTGCATGCACAATCAGTTTGACCACTCCTTGAAATTAATGTCAAAACATGGTGAAGAAAAACAAAGAAATACCGACCACACAAACCTTCACATATTTTTCAAATGATGTTATCATGAGTTAGTGAGGTGTGTAACTTCAAACATATGAACTACAGTTTACCATTTTTAAACATAGGCTATTTAATGTCTGGCATCAAACAAAAAGATTAGCGAAAATGATCTATTGCTAGGATATAGTCCTACTGACCGGTGCATTGCAGATATTTATGATATAGAAAAGAGGAAATCTCACTGCAATGATTCTATGTAATGTTTTGCTTCAAGGAAGAATACATGAAAAATACTTCACAGTAATTTATGTTTCTTTATTTTTTGTTTTGCTTGGTTTCCAAACTTTGACTGCACACAGCAAGTAATACTTGCATTACATGGAAAATAAATATGCATAACTCCCACTACCTACAACAACAAATAACTTCAAGCAGTTAATTTTAGTTATTACTTAAAACTCTCATAGCTAAGCTAAGACTGAGACATGTCTTGCTTTGCTGTCATATGTTACATGTCCATCTGCAGTCATTTTTTATTTTTTTTTTTAATACAGTAGTCATCTTCTTGATGCTGAAATGGAAATGAGGATGACAGTATTCAATCTGACTAGTGACGCAAGAGATGACAGTGGACAGCGACATTCGTCTTACAATATGATTTTTTTTTTCTCCTTGCCTAAAAATCATGCAAATGGAAAAAAACAAATTGCCAGCAAAGACACATCATAAGCTCACCAGCGATCCCGCTAGAATGCCGCAGGTCTCCAGGTTGCGCACGGTGTTGTTGTTGGCGAGCGTCAGGAACTTCTGCATGGTGTTCTCGGGGATGAACAGGTCCCGCAGGCCATACTTGTTGGCTGTTGTGGAGGCGATGCCGAGCATTCCTGAGGGCTTGGTGGACCGGTCCACCTTCAGGGACCTGTCAACTGTTGGCACTGGGGTACTGCGGACAAGATTGACAGAGGATGTAAATTTCGTAAAAAGAGCTATTATTGCAAATATTGATTTTTTTTTGTTTTTTGTGCACAATTATGTGAAAAAGATATGAAATTCATAAAATACACACTTATAAAATGTTTCTACCTTGCTCATCAATTGCATACTTTTGTTTACTGTACATTCTAATGTTACCCTGTTGAGGACGGGCTGATTTTGCTACAACTATCCGGTAAAACTTTGCATTTGTGTGGTTCTGCTAGAGATGGAAAAAATAACTAAATGAATGAAGGAATGAAGATATTGTCACAGGATTTAGCAGAAGCACATATTTTTTTCAATATCATATCCAGCTACAGAGGGAAGTAAGGGTTGTTATCGAAAAAGGGTTGATAATTGCCGATACTCTGATGAATTCCTGAAGTAATTCTGAGATCATTCGAAGAGAGCAGACATTCAGGGAACTTGTACTAGTTAAAAAGTACTATTGCATGCGCAAACATGATTTAGACACAAGCATGTGCTGCTCTTGAACTGCTAAGTAAACATATCGGGATCAGAGTTGATATTTTTGTGTGTTGTTCAATTCCAGAATTGCACATGACTCACTAAATTTGTGAAAAATTAAAAAACTAGCAAAATGTAAGGTACCCTGTATACACTGTTATTTTCCTGAGATGTTGTTTTCACGAAATGATGCCGAAGCTAATGTCACGTATGCACTATACCCTAGCGCATGGAGACATTTTCGCGTGCTGTTAAATTTGCGATCCAAGTGTGATTTGTGAAATTCGCGAAAATCAAACCCTTGCAAAAATAACAGCTGATACAGTACACAGTAATCCCATGTCAAGGAGATTATGATACGGTACTGAAAAAATCCTGTGACTTACTTGACTGGTGAAGGCTGAGGAGGTGGCGCTGAAGGCAAGACATGAGAGGGGGGTTTGATACCGTACCCCTGGGACACCGCATCATAACTAGGAGGTGGGGGCAGGCCTCCTGCTGATGCTGGCCCTGTTGCCATGGCAGCACCGGCAGCCACAGCTGGAGGAACAACGGCACCTGTGGGAAGAGGGGAGGAGGAGTGTTTGTTTTTTTTTGTTTTTTGTTTTTTGTAGTGAGTAAGGGTGGGAGGAGTTAAGGAGAGGTGAAATATTCTCATAATATCATATGGAAGACAAGAATGAAGTCATTTGAGTGTGATATTTCATGCTCTATTGAAGAGATCTGAATTGTCACCAGAAGAAGAGAGTGAAGATACATGACTTTGACCCATGGTGGTTCAATCTGATCCGAACTGACTCGGGGTGCATGACTGGCTATTTTGACCAGATGACCATCAATGCGAATGCTCCACATACACAGAAATAGGGTATCTTATATACAAAAAAAAAAACAAAAAAAAAAAAAACAACAACAACCCCCCAAACCTGTCTGTCTTTAGTATTTCATGTGACACCCAACACAAGGACCAAGTCTAGGGGAAAATATACACATTATTTATGTATGCTCAACTGTGGAATTATACATCATTTACATGTACTAAAGTAATCTATCTTTTTTTTTTATGCTACACATGAGAGAACTGTGTGTAGCAATGTAGCAATATGTATGATTTTTGTAGCAGTTACATTATTCAATCATGGTTCTCAGAGAAAACAGCTGAAATGTATTGGAATATCTGATGGATTAAGCAAGTAACATCACAAACACTTTCTGGCCCCGGACAAGGCAGTGTTTGGTGATACTTATTGCAATCACTCTCAAACACCTGCTGGGTTTCACAGGGAACAGGGAGCACCCACATGAAATGCTGTCTAAGTATTAGTTTAAGTGCCATTTCTCAAATCTATGTGATGGTACTAAACATTTGATGACTCTTATTTACAATCCCTGTAAAACATTTCAAGGATTTTGCATGGAATTATTTGACAGTGTTGCTGTTGTATCTTATGTACGTGTTTTGCATTATTATACAACATCTAAAAATATTATCTTTCTAACTAAAATTGGTCATCACATCACATTTGTTGGAAGGTGCCATACCACGTTTCAAGACTACATGTGCAAATGCTGTTGAGCGGGTTTGGACAGTGCATGATGATGCAACCAAGCATGTACACCGGATATACTCCCAACGGCTCTTCGTCAAACTCAGAGCTTCCCATTGATCTCACTCTGAGAGATAGCAAAAGCTATACTCAGGCCTTGACTTGGACTATGCCTATTAAAGATAATGTTTGCCATTGGTAGCAGTGATTTAAAAAATGTTCGAACTATCATTTGATGTATATGTGTAGGCCAGTTGTATCACAAAACATCTAAAACATAATACATACAAATTTTGCAATAAAGCCTAAAATGTACGGAGATATCACTAATTTTCTCAAGAAACCGTAACTGTAGATGATTTATTCTACAAGCAAATTTATCAAAACTATCGTTCACATTTTGTATATTTGACGATACTTAACAATGATTATACTGATTAACATTTTTACATTGGTCGCATCTATCCCTAACTCACATTCTAAGAACGGTAAATAATGCCTGTAATGCCCTGAGGTGTTGCATTGACACAAAATAGTGAATGATTTCAATCTGTGCAGTGGAACAAGATTTCGCATTCGGTGAAAGACACCATCCTCTATTCATGAGAAAAAAAAAAACTGAGTTGACCTGAACAGCTCGTCTTTCACCTGGAGCAAAATATTGTACCACCGCACTTGTGACCATTCACCGACAGACATCCCAATAGATTTCCTACCTGCTATCCTTCTCTGTGCTTCAGCTTGCCTTTCCTGTTCTTGCCTAATCTCAGCTGCCTGTGTATTGTTTGTTTTAAAAACAAATGGTAGCAAGATCAGTTGACTATTTTCATTCCCCTTTGATAGATTATTTTCAATTTTCACACATCAAAATGATGCCGATTTTTACACATCAAAACTATGGAGGATCACAGGAGTAATCATGGGGTTCGTTTCATGAGAGACTTTTTCGCTCATGAGACACACTTACGAGAGACTTCATGAAATGAATTTGAAAGTCTCAAGTAGCTACATATGAGCGACTTTGGCTATTCTGAGATTTATGTAAAGACTTTGATGTGATAACTTCAAGAAACGTACCCATGGAGTAATTATGCATATTTTCTACGATAACTTGCTTTTGAAGATGTTTTCCTGACATTGCAAACAATGAATTAACACCGAGTGGATTCTAGTTGTTCACATGTACTTTGTTCTAGCAGATGATTTGACTAGCTCATTACCAGGTGCCATTGGGTAAAATATCCATGAATTTTGACACATTAGTAATCTGACCTACCAAACTGGCCTAATGACCACTGACATATCATTTTTTACCCGCAAAACAACAGCAGCTACACCTACAAACCTATGTACATGTATAGTTTTGAACACTTTGTTACATTTTCTGGAGTCTGCTAGATCATGAAATAAAATAATAAAGTGTCTAGAATTTTCAAAATTGTCCATTCAAGAGAGAGGGAAAAAAAAATCCCGCATCTCTTGAGATATAAACTTGCATTACCCAAACTATAGTCAGGTTTCACAGGACAACACAGTGTCATCAGACATTGAATGCCTAGAGAGAGAAACACACATCAAGGGAACATACCACGTGTCAGTTACTTTCTTTACTTCAAATGAATTACGTCCAGTATGGTACCTTCAAGAATACGTTTCCTCCTTTCCATCTAACAGGCATATTTTCCCTGAACAAGAAGCTGCATCATATAACCACAAACCTTCATCCTCTCTGCCATCTCCCTGTCTCTTGCCTCCTGTGCCATCTTGGCCTGATAGAGGGCGGCCTTCTGTTCATCTAATTCCCGCTGCTGCTCGTCGACGGCGTTCCTGTTCTGTGCCTCGAGCCGCTGCTTCTCCTCCTCAGCCCTGGCGATCTCCTCCGCCTCCCGGCGAGACCTCTCCTCCTCGAGGCGGCGGGCTTCTTCTGCCTGTCGCTGTGCTTCCTCTGCTCTCCTTTGCTCCTGCATCCCACCAGAAGGAGAAAAGAAAGTAAAAATTACTTTCTTTTTCTGCTTACAATTTAGGCCTGTACTCAAGACACCTCCCCTATTTAACAGGGGAGGTGTCTTGTGTACAGGCCTAAATTGTGAGGCAGTATGGGCAACTCCCATTATTAAAAAGTCCTCTGATCTGCATTTTTCTTTCATCAAATACAAATTTTGTACGGCCGAACAATAAAGTATGTAAAGAAATAATATATACACAAATAATTATTTTGAGAACTGAATTTTCACTTTGTTTTAACAAGAATTTTGTTACAGTTGTGTTTGCTGTAACAGGATTGCACTGAAGTATATATGTGCTGCAGAACCCTATGTAGCCTCACCATACAAAATTTCAGACAGTGGTCAACTACTACTTGCAATGTTGCTTTTAATGGCAATAATTAAAAAATAATAATATCAGAATTATTGTTATCATTATCATTACTACATCTGCCGATGCAGGAGGAAATGTTTTCATCTGCACTGGTTTGCTTGTTGGTTTGTCTGTGTGTAAAATAACTCAAAAAGTTGCAAACAGATTTGGATGAGACTCGCAGGAAAGTTGACTATGACACAAGGAAAAAATAGTTAAATTTTGGTAGTGAACGGGGAATTTTCACAAAATTTTGAAGGATCTGTTATCTTCTGGCAGATAGGGTCAATGAACTTGACGGTTCAAGCTGTGCGTATATCAGGTCTGCATAATTAGTATGTGCACTAAAGCACATGCTCTGCCATTTCCATTATCCTTGCATTGCCAAGGACATTACTGTACTCATTAATACACCTGGGTTGAGAGGGACATGACAGGTTGAAACATCTCGTCCAAGGATGTTAGCACTTCGTTGCTGTCACCATGAACTGGCATTTTAGTTAAAAATGGTTGGATTTCACGTTTTCGAGATTTTCACATTTTTCGATAGTACTTTAGACCCTTTTCATTCCTGCTAAATTTGGAGACTCATATTTCAATGGTTACGTAATTATGACGTTCATATCAAACGACATTTAGCTAAATACGCGGATTCGGATATCACAAAAGAGACACTTTGCAACGCGCGCTGAAATGTCTCTTTGTGAAAATTAACTTTGTAACTAAATCCACTGATCAAGATATCACAAAAGAAACACTTTGCAACGCGCACTAAAATGCCTCTTTAGTCCAGGCCAGAAGGCACCTAACATATGTTTTTTGTTTTTGTTGTTGTTTTTTTTTTTTATACATACAATGTTTTGTAATGGTTTCTTGTCAATTCGAGGGTTCTGTTTCCAAATCTGATTGATGCCACTCGCGAAACCTTGAGCATTTTCGGCAAAATGCAAAAATCCAAAATGGCCGCCAAATATGCTAATTTGGCCGTGATAATCACAAAAATGTGCATTCTATGACCAATTATTCCACTAAACTTTGTACATATATGGTCTAGAGTTACTCCATCTGCATTTGCAGGAGAATTTTCATTTCATAAAGGTTCATTTAGTATTTAAAGCTCATTTTCAATTCGAAATGGCCGCCATTTGTATGCTCATGTACAATATGAATGGCAAAAAATATGCATGGAAATATAGAACAAATTTACTGTATTTCCAGTCGTGTACCTACACTGTTATAATGTGTTGCGTGTGCAATAGAAATGTATTGGGTGCCACTTACAATACAAAGGGCCTATCGTATTTTTATTCTTTTAAATTCAAAAATTTAAAATGGTCGCCACTCTTATTCTCCTGAATAAGATGTATAACAAAAATATATGTGGAAATAGAAAACCAATTTGCTATTTTTTTCTTCTGACATGCAGCTGCATTGTTTATTAACATTTAGTACTGATCAGATATCTGAAGAATGTTCTGAACAAAAAAAAAAAAAAAATATTCTTTTGTGATTCAAAAGTCCTAATTTACCACATAAATTAGGATTCTTACTAGGAATTATGAATGGAGTTTTGAGCATTTAATATTCATAAGCCTTACGATGTTTAACACAATTTCATCTTTTATTTTGTTTCAACAAAGATTAAAAGTGCACTCAACATCACGCAAAAAAAAAAAAAAAAAAATCAATAAACCATCATGTTCTACATGCAGGTTGAATATAAAAATGTCACACCTACAAAATATAGTAAGAGGCCCAGGTGCATAATATTTATCAAATAATGTTAAAAATGGAGGGGAAACAAAAATCTAATATTTCACCAATAGGGTGCATCAGATGTCTGAATATCAAGTCTGAAAATGCAAAATCTCCCTCATGTGGGGGGGGGGGGGGGGCTGATCCCCCTTCCATACCCTCCCGTTGCCTGTTTCTCTGAATACCACTTTATATTTTTCTTACTCTTTGATGGAAACAATTCAATATTTTACCAAACGTGTGCACTACCATGTCATGCATGTTTCATCTTCAAGCCTAAAAGAAAAATCCCTCGTGTGGGAGGGTAGTATCCCTTCTCCATGTACCAATAACTACGAGTGTCATATTCTCTTATTTCTATATATCATTTATCTATTCTACATGAAATGAATAAGATAATTTAATCACTATGTTTTTAGGTGGAGTAATAGACGGAATGCACAGAAATTCACTGTCGTGTGATAAATTGCACATTATTTTGTGGCACATTACACTTATTTTGAACATGTATGTAGTACAGATACCAAAAAGAACTGTTTTTACTTCCTAAGTGATAACTGACAGTTTCAAATGCAACTCACCTTATGGTAGACATTAAATGCGTTGGTTAAAAAAGAAAGAGGCTAGCACTAAATGTTCATCTCATGTGCTGGGGGTGACGATGATAGACCATGTGGTAAAAAATATCGCCTTCTAGTAAGCTGTCTGTTTAGCAACAAAACTAATGGTGAAATGTTTCTCTCGTTGCAAGGACACACTCCTTGATTTTAACATTCGAATCTTTCAATTTGTATACT
The DNA here is from genome assembly GCF_964275005.1 of Diadema setosum. NCBI lineage: Eukaryota > Metazoa > Echinodermata > Echinoidea > Diadematoida > Diadematidae > Diadema > Diadema setosum. The sequence continues at coordinate 9,600,627 of NC_092689.1, read as the reverse complement.
TTACATATAAGAACTATTTTTAATAAAAATGTTTTTGAATATTTTTCAGAAGAAAAATCACATGTTAATCATCATTATACTGATATGTTTTTACATAATTGTGAGATAAAATTGTTATTGCCGGCCATTTTACACGCCATTAAATTGCATGCTAGGAAAAGTTCGAGCGGTTTTATCGGTACTTCCGTGCTTAAAAATCTCTTAATATGCATTATAATGTGTTCTCCATGCTTCACAACATATATTTAGACATTTAAATTTTGTATTTGGGTTACCTGGTTGAAAGGTAATAAAGATACACAGGAAATGGCTGCCATTATGGACGCCGTCTTGGATTACGGAACTTGTGTGAATCAACATCTCATAATGTATTTTATTGAGTTCTTCATGTTTCGAAACATGATATATTTAGACACTTAAATTTTATATTGGGTTGCCTGGTTGAAAGGTAATAAAGATATTCAGGAAATGGCGGCCATTTTGGATGCCATCTTGGATTACGGTACTTGTGTGCATCAACATCTCTTAATATGCATTTTATTGAGTTCTTCGTGCTTCAAAATATATATTTAGACATTTTAATTTTGTATTTGGGTTCCCTGGTTGAAAAGTTATACGAATTTCAGGAAATGGCAGCCATTTTGGACGCCATCTTGGATTGCGGAAAACGCTCAAGGAGGATTTATGAGGAATTTTAGTCCGTTATTCTAGACATTTTTCTAGACATATTGCTTCAAAACATATATTTAGACATTCAAAGTTTGTATTTGGGTTTCCTGGTTGAAAGGTATTAAAGATATTCAGGAAATGACTGCCATTTTGGACGCCGTCTTGGATTACGGAGCTTGTGTCAGTCAACATCTCTTCATATGTATTTTATTGAGTTCTTCATGTTTCAAAACATGATATATTTAGACACTTAAATTTTGTATTGGGTTGCCTGGTTGAAAGGTAATAAAGATATTCAGAAAATGGCGGCCATTTTGGACGCCATCTCGGATTGCGGAAAACCCTCAAGGAGGATTTATGAGGACTTTTAGTACGTTATTCTAGACATATTCCTGGACCTATCCTGAAAAAATCAGCTTGTTACCAGAAATGTCCAGGTTTAATCCTATTTTGACCTAATGCTCTTGGACTAGATTGCAGGGGTCGCGGTCGCGAGGGCTGGACAGCAGCAGAGGTGGGGGCAAGCAGGTGTACAACAAGCCCCTTGACTAAAATGGACCCATCCCATTGTATAGCCATCATGAATCACCTGCATTGTACTAACATTGGTAAATATTCCATAATTTCACAATTCATCACAAAAGAAAAGGTGTGAGCAAAGTATTCATCTCCAGACACAAAAATATGTCAATTTTACAGTGGGAAGCACAAAATTGAAATTACCTGATGTTATTTTAAGCATTTTAAGTGAAAATAGGTGCCTACTTATGAGGTCAAATCTGTTTCAGTGGGAGTAACTAGCTAGGAGCTTCCAACAGTCATGTGGGGTGAGACAGACTTTTCTCAAGATGAAAGTAGCAATGTTCCTGACAACGACTCACTCTTCCATTCAAAAAGCTGAACAATTATGTATTACTATATTCATTTTATTTCATAATAACCATGTGAGCTCAGCATGAAACATTTCCCAATTCGATATACCGCAGTATAGGGAATGTGTAATGGGTGATATGCTGTTTATAGTCGTAAGAACATTGTTTACTATGTTTCCAGTTTCTCAAATTTGTTAGATGTGTAGCTCTATATAATGCTTTCACTGTTTCTGCTGCTGTGTAAATATGGAGCCCCGAAACTTTCACTTTAAAAAGTTTGTTAGGTGCTTCTAGAAGTGAAAGTAACGAATTTCATCATACTTCTCCGGGATATGGTTGTTGCAGTTTGATAAAACTTCATGGCGATGGTTTGTAGATATGGAGATAGTTATTCGTAAATTCCATTTGATATAGTGATAGCATCCGTTTAATACTTCTGTTTCAGAAACTGATTTTTTTTTTCCTTTTGAACAACATGGTACAGCTCACAAATCACATTCTTTTCTTTAATCAAATCTTAGAAATATTCAACAATAAATCAAACATATGCTGTTGAATTCTTTTAATGAAAAAACCAGTGCCAGTGTTATGAAATAAAACAAATTTGGATACTGATGAAAATGTCATTTTCTTTCAATCATTTGCATACTTGTTTACCTTTGGGATGATGATCAGCATTCTCATATTGTTGTATTGTACCAGAAGAGTGTTTCGATCACATGTAAATGTGTTACACAATTGTTTATTGTGTCCAGGCGAAGGCGAGGATTGAGTGGGGGGGGGGGGGGGGGCGAGCGGGCCTAGCCCTCCCCCCCTTTTTGGTTTGTTTGTTTTTGTTTAGTTTTGCATTAGTTTTTGCATGTCGCATTTTTTCCCTTTTTTTTTTCATAATAGGACATGTGGTGGGGGGGGGGGGAGATGGTGAACGCCCAAAGGTCACTTAAATGTCACCTTTTTTTTTCTTTTTTTGTTTTAGTCGAGATGGCTGAATATGTCATACTGCATATTAGCTGTGTGAGCTTCTGTGGGTGTGTATGTGTGTTGTGTGTGAAGGTGTGGGTGTATGTGTGTGTGTGTGTGGGGGGGGGGGGTTGTGATTGCGTGTGTTTGTCTGTGTACGCCCTGTATTGTGAGACTGCGCATTTATGTCTCTTTGTCAAAACCTCGGAATGTGTAGTGAAGTTTTCACAAAATGACATTTTTGTTTGGGAGCCCATATTGGCGTACTGAGAACTGATATTTCAGCACAATTCATATCTATAGAAAGTTTGTGTGCTGTTCATTCCCATACGTGAATTTTGAAATATTTTCACTAAGTTCAAATATAGAAATATGAACAAACAAACGATTGCCCAATTTCTTATGATTTGTGCTGCATACTCCATTGACAATGCGTATATACGCAACACTGAAAATGTCACTTCGTGGTGACTGCGCACAGCGGGAAAACGATTTCTTTAGTCACCATGAACTGACATTTCTGTATGGAAGCTAATTGTGACGAAATTCTGGATGATTGATCATAAAAAATACTCCAATAGAAAACCTGAGTCATGTAGATTGACTACATATCAAATTCAGTGTAATCTGATTCCATTAACGCATTCAAACATAAAGTCATAAAACTATGAAAACTTTAAACGCGATTTACTCGAAATCAACTTTCGTGCGCTAGAGCGCTAAAATGCCAGTTCGTGGTGACAGCGACGACTTGATAGGACTTAAACTTGGAACCTCAGATTGAAAGTCGGGAGTCTTGTCCAGTATGCCACAGTGACCCCACAACTAAATCTTGTGAAGACCCTACAATGCTGCATTTGTATCAGAATGAAGCAATAGACAAAATAAAGAACATGCACGACACCAGTCATGAATCTTGTCTGACGAAACCTCCGAAATATTCTGAGAGCTTGGTGTATACACTTGTAGATCACGGGGTTAAGAAGAGCATTGTCTCACCTCCTGAGCTTGCCATATCTTGAACTCCTCGGCATACTTCTCCTGCAGTTTTTTCTTGGTATCTTCTGCTTTAGGAAACGCTGACTTCACATTCTGGAGCAGGGAGAGAACATGAGTGATTGCTGTGTGAAAACAGTACATATATAGATTTATAAATGTGATCTAAGTCGTTGTACCTGTATTCAGAGATAAAGATATTTGTTCCATGCCTGCTTTAGATAAGTTTTGCTTTTGAAATACTTCACTCATGACTGTAAAGCACATCAGGAAATGCAATTAGATATTAAAAGCTTGCGAGTAGGAAACCATGTGTCCAGATTTCAACTTCTGCATTCTTCAATGCCATCCATTTTTTTTTTCTCCAGTCTCTAACTCTTCATCACAGAACTGTTGTCAACTATGGCAAATATAGAATGCCATGGCTATGTGTATGTAAAGCTCAAAAAACCATTACTTCATTGTATATTGACTAATTTCATTTAGTTTTAGTATTAAGTAACTAGTATTGCTTGCTATCACATAAAGCTTACTGGTTCACCTCAGACTACCTATCAAACTCAAATGTGACATGAAAAGAAAAGAATAATCACATATTCTTTTATCACCTTTCATTGTTTCTTATTACTGTAAAAGTGGATATTTTCGCATGACTAATTTTTCGCGCTCGACCGGGTAAGAAGAGTTTCGCGTGTTCTTAATTCTGCGGAATCAAGACATCAACTACTGGAACACATGACAAGCAAGAATATTCGCATGCTTTTATTTTCACGCTAGTTTCTGGTTGCGTGAAATGCGCGAAAATTTCCACTTTTACAGTGCATCGCAAAATTTGTCATGAGAGAATGGAGTCTAACATTGGTGTTAAATGAAAGTTGATATCAATCCCCATTCGAAAGTTGCAATTTGTTTCCTTGTAGGATTCCCTGGTAAGTTCAAGCACAATTCTGTATGATAGAGAATGCACGTGTTGCCTTCCAGAGAAAAGTTGCTTCTTCTCAGAATTTTACAAACCTTTTTTGCATTCTTGAGATCTTCTGGTCTTGATGCCTTGTAACCTGGGTGCTTTGGAAGTTTTTCCACGAATATTCTATTTATCAGAAATTTCCAAGATAAAATATATGAGTTGATAACATGCACTATGTCACTGAACAGCTACCGTGCACACATTTTCAGACATCCCTGCCCCTTCAACATTCAGATTCACTACTACAGCAGGTTCTTGTTATGTGACCAAGATATTTATCCATATGATGCAACAATTAGTGACTTTCAGAGACAAAATATTTAACAATGTCTTACCTCTTTGGGTTTGAAAAGAAATCTTTAGAATGTAATACAGAAAGTTAACTAAATAACTGGGTATGAAAGCCTATGACCATTTTCATTAAAATGCAATCATGAAATTATGACATATACTTAACAGTACACAAACTATATGAGCTGCAAAATCAAAAAATTTCCTGAAACTTAGAGCATTTAGGCCAGCATACAGAGACTCTTTGATCAACACAAAAGTTGTTTTCATTTTTTCCAAACTTTTTCTGCACATATGAAATTTTATCTCTTTTTCATGTAAATGAAAAAAAGTTTTCAGTGCTCTCATACTTTAGATGAGGTGAATTTACTTTTAATCTGACCTTACACTTCTTCGCCAGTCCTAGGTAACCTACAAATCATGAAAGCTTTATATATGTTGCAATGATGACAATTTGAAACAAAGTTTTCTTTACTGCATATATATATAAAAAAAATCAAGAATTTGAGTAATGTCGCATATTTCATGATTATCAAGTCATCAACACTAATACTCACGTCATATACTTTGAGTAAAGTACGAATGCACTCTCCCAGTTATTTTCCTCATAGTATACATTTGCCTGCATGGAGATAAAACATTAATGATGACAATGAACTTGGTACAAGAGCAGACACAGATATTGGTAGGATACTAACTGAGCACATCAATTCTTTTGCAACACACTTTCATCCATCAAATATATTCTTCCACTACTGCATTTACTGTTATCAGCATAACATCATTATGGCCACAAGAAAACATCACTGCTCTGATCAAAATTCACATGACTTGTTTGACCAGAATTTACTCAAACTTTGCATAATAAACAAACATACCATGCATTGAAAAGCCCTGGTTGAAGTTTGGATTCTAAGGTGGCAGGAACACTGCTAATGATATTTTCTAGGGGGGGGGGGGGGCAGTCCAAAAGAAAACTTATTCTATTTCTGTGATTGAGGAATGCAAAAATTTCACCAGTGGCTCAAAGCAGTGTAAGACATATTTTTGTTTCAAATATCAATCCAATGAATCTTAAAAAGATGATAATAAATTGTTAGAATAAAAATGTTCACTATTGCAGCACAGACCATCGGTGTATCGTGGTTGATGTGTTTACAGAGTGGTCTATGACTATAGTATTAATACCAATAGTACTTTATAAAAGCCATCAAAGAAAAAAAAAAGGGATTGATAGCATGGTAATATACACTATACCTTAAATGACATCACAAGAGCCTGCTTATCTCCATTGACATTTTGCTTTCAACATCATGTAGCAATGTTAGATTTGATCACATGACATTAAATTGTACGTAGACCAATAAATGAACAGGATTTAATTGAAGAGGGGTGACATATCATCAGTTGAGAATGATAAGGGTGTTAAGTTGCCACTGAAGCCATATAGTGTTTGAGGCACCGTAGGGCCCTTATCATTTTCAACCCACGATGTGATACTACCTGTAAGTACTCACCATCCTTATCATTTCCTGCCCAGATCTGAAATAGCGGCGGATAGGCACAGCGTGATCTACAGTGATGGCAGAGCCATGCTCCGCTAGAAGGCGTACCCTCTGAGACGGCTCCTGGCTTGGGTCCTGGGTTACCATGGCTGCTCTCTACTGTAGATGATGAAATTAAAAAAATATCTACATTAATCTCTGCAAATCATAACTCAGATGAGCATGTGGACAGGGTGTCCCACGGCTGGAGTGATATTTCTTTGTAATCAGGATCCAAGCTGTTGTATAGCAATGCATAAATCATTAACACATGGTGATCAATTATTATCATTTTTTTTCCCCTGAAAGACAATTACTTCTTGTGAGTGAATCTACTGTGATTTTGGCATAAATTTACTTGCGTTATAAGCACCGCAACGCCTAATTAGAACTTGTTGTGTAGGTCATGGCAAATACATACCCTAGCTATGGTGGGAGCTGGACACAATTTTGCATTCTACAGATCCTGTCATATGACAAAGAAAACAAACAAACAAACATATAAACAAACTCTATACTCCACAGGGCAAGACTTTCATATGTCCCACCCTCATCTCTAAATACCCCAACTCTTGCCCAATGTGCATCCATGCATGCACCTGTGCGTTCTACTCACAAGGGTAGGGTAGTGTCAACTGATATGACAAAATTAGTGGTGGGAGGGGGGACTTACTGGAACTGTAGTCTATCTCTCCATTGACTCAGAGGCCGTGGTTGCACAATGCAGAGTCCATGTACAACCTGTACCTACCTGCCTGTAAATAAGTGCCTAGTATTATAATAAAAATTACATTTAAATTTAGGATCCCACCTTTTCCTACTGTAGTGGTAGGGGTGATATAATGAGCAGCCTTGTAGTTGTACTGTAGTTGTGTAGTAAAGTTTACCCTTAAACAATGCTGCACACTGGCATTGGCCGACGGTCCAGGACCAGTAAAAATCACTGTTGGATCACCGATAACTTTTTCAGGAATGGACCAGTAAAATAAAATTGAAAAACTGTGTACACACTGGTCTGAGAGACAGGTTGGACCAGTAGTAGAAAAAGTGTAGAAGTGTGCAGCCCTGTCTTAACAGTTTATTAATTGATGCAGGTGACTAACTGAAAATTATCAACTTTTATACAACACATGTATGGAATCTTGCCATCTGATTGGATGAATGCGGGTCACATGACATTCAGAGGAATCAGCTATCCAACACTCACTCTCAATGGCAGTGCAATAGTCGACTATTGAACGGTACAAGCGAGCCGGCAGTGCAATAGACCCTAGGACACACTGAACTTGTGTATCGTACACTAGCTAGCTGGCATTGATGGCATACGCACACCCATAGGGTTTGCACCTGTAGGGTTTGCGCTGCGCCAGCACGCAACCGGTTCACCACCACCTTACCAGTCCACCGTTATACACGCACGGCCATGCCACTACGTTATCATGGCTACGTAAACCTACTTGTACCTCTTTTCACCCGAGCTTTGTTCTCGTCTCTGATGAGGATCTCCGCACATTGCTAATCATGAGTGAAGTGCAGCAGCAAATACTAAGAAAGTGGTCAAATACAGTATGCTTTAAATAGTGGTAAGCAAACTCTCTAGCCCTATATATATAGGGTTTAGTTAGACCTTTTTTCAAGACCTACAACAGATCGAGCCATCCAGTGGCAGTACGCTACGTATAGCTATAGTAGGCATAAGGCCATAACGTTTAATAGGAGTAGGCTTTCGCAAAGTTCTCGACCTACTTATTTAGGGTTAAAGCATATCTATCTTGGTCTAGACTCTAGACCATGCCTAAATATTTCGATATCATGTGTTGTATAAAACAAATATTCAATGTTTATCATTCGTGCGACGGTACCGAATATTACATTCGGTGCAAGTTTAACCGTTCTATTCAACTCCGCTTCGCGTCGTTGAATAGAACGGTTAAACTTGCACGCTCATGTAATATTCGGAACCATCGCACTCATAAACATTGAATATTTGTATAATATACACTGCTCTTCTGCCTCTACCACTCCATGACTACATTTTGTATATAGTCAATACCCCTCAGATCTACTGCACTGTAGACTGTTGGGAGGGCATCTGTAGAGTCTACATGGAAATCATTATATCTTAATGATAATTTATAGCCAATAGACAATGCCATAGACTACAATTTGTACAGTCAAAGTAATAAACTAGATACAACGAGCACTAGATGCAGGGGCGGAGCCAGGAATTCTGTAAAGGGGGGGGGGGGCGCAACTTATATTTCTGGTGCCACTTCCGGGTTTCATTTCATCTTTTTCTTTTTATTTCTTTTGTTTTTAATGAAAAATAAAGGGGGGGGGGCGTGCGCCAGTTGCGCCCCCCTCTGGATCCGCCACTGCCACTTTTCTATAGATCTAAACAGTGTCAGTGGATGCATTAACCTGATCAGAAGCAGTGAGAAGTGAAGCGCGGCTCGACTTTTGTACAGCTAGGCCTACACAGTACAGGACTAGGCTGTGCTGTGCATGGAGTGAGTGTCCTCTACTAGGGTAACCTCGGGGCGCTCCTTGTACACAGTTATACGTGTTGGGGCTGGTCGCAGGTAGATCTAGGTAAATTTAACTAGGTCTAACGTTAGATGTCTATACACAGCCCAGTACCTGTTGCTGTAAAAACACATTTTTACAGTGACTGGGCTGTGTATAGAACATCTACTTAGATCTCTAACACTGTTAGAGGGTAACCACGGGGCGCTCCTTCACACAGTTCACTGTGGGAGTAATCAAAGTACAGTAGGACGATATAGGGTAGAAAATCCAGAAGTTAGAAAGTTGGGTAATCATGTAGAAATGCACACCTACCGTTCGCTTCGCCGTTTGTCAATCAAATTTTGTGCAGCTATTGGAGATGCTAAATTGAACAGAATCAGAGATTTTTCATGAAATTAGAAAGCCAAAAAGGGAAGAAAATTGAGAAATCGGAGCTGAAAAGTACGATGGTCGCGAACATAATCTCCGACGTAGAAAGTAGTGCATCGATTTCGTAGAGAACGATGTCGATTCTGGTAGTCTCTAATTAGCCACTTACTAACAATATCGAACACGACTTGTGCAATATGTGTAGGCCCTACTTTCTTTTTCGTATTTTTTTTCTCATTGTTTTCATTGCCACTATCTTCACGATCCTGATTATCACTATTGAAATTATTGATACAGAAAATATTAATACCAGCATTTGGACGTCCTTTCTTTAAAAATTGTGGCAAGTATTCATGACAAAAGTTGAATAGTGTTGAAGAGAATAGAATGAGGTTGAAGGAAAAGTGGAAGAAAAAGGTAAGGCTATAAAAGGAGGGAGAGAGAGAGAGAGAGCAAGAGAGAGAAAAGAAGATGAGAAGGAAGTTGAATTCAAAGGGGATTTGTTTCTAGTAATCTACTGTACATACAGGCCTAATAATAATAAATTCATGAGAATAATGTTAGAAAATGTGTACAATCATGTATTGATATAGTGGAATTCTTATAAAGTGCTCATTCTACCTATCAAAAAAGATATTCATGGCGCTAAAGAAACATGATTTACATGGTAGTATGTTTTTAATTTATAAGTTTGATTTAAAGTATAAATTATTGTTTTTTATGATAGTATTTATTTTTCCAGTTCTTTTTTTTTTTTAATTATGTAGGTCCATACAAGAACTGCAACCTCAATATTTGCTTTTGTTTTGTAGTAAAGGTCCATTTTATTGTGCAATATTCATGATGGATAATATTTATTTTTTCATATGTCTTTGTTTTGTACACATATCATCCTTCCATCATTTTACAGTCAGCAAGAGATGTTGACAGATATACAATCACACGCAGGAGAAAATTAACTAAAAGAACAGACGCATCAAGATCACTTTCTTTCTTCCACTTTTTACTGTCAAGCCGACGTAATTATTGTGGTTACACACCAAACAAGTGGCTGTATCACAGACTACAACGATCAATTATCATCATTATATCGCTCTTCCACATAATTGATCATCCACCATGCTACGCTACACAGCCGTCGATCGGCGTACTTTTGAGTTAAAATTAGCTACTTTTCTTCTGTAATTGGCTATGAAATTTCATGAAACCGTCAGATATGGTCTATCTTGACATTTCTGACAGCCACAAGAAGTTTTCATTGACAAATTTAGGAAGGAAATGGTAGGTGTGCATGGTGTGCATCTCTACATGATTACTGAAAGGGTAACTATACACAGCCCAGTCGCTGTACATGGTACGTCGCGACGTACCATGTACAGCGACTGGGCTGTGTATTCTTGCGGTCGGCTACACGTCACTTTCGGTTGACTGGAGTGAAAACAAACAGCTTGCATGTGCTAAGCCTGCATATAAATGCGCATACTGCATGCTGTGCATGTGCGACGCGACGTGTATAACGTATGTGCAACTCTACTCAGACATGATATGGGGACTGTTTTTCATTATTCATTTTGTCATTTGTGCCATCATTCATGAGATACATGCATCATGTCTTGCCAGCAATATTCTAATAATCTGGATCCTGTCGATCGATCGGTCCCGGTATTTTGCCAAGTTGAAGGCAGTCGGAATGGACCTGTGCCCGTATGAAATCGCGGCAGGACTCTGGATCAACGACCCGACAAAATGGCCAGGGGGGTGTTTCATCAACGTTTGTCAGCGCTGACAAGTTGTCAGCGCTGACAATTTCAGCAAAATCCTCGGTTTTGATTGGATGAGATGCTCTGGTCACCGACTGTTACTATGGTGATTGTCAGCTATGACAACTTTAAGCGCTGACAAACGTTGATGAAACACCCCCCTGATGTGTAGTAGAACCTCTTTGAGTAGGCCCTACCCCGATATCTACGCATACTTAGTATCGGTACCTCATAGAAACTTCAGGTAGGTCTATAGGCCTAACGTTAGTACTGTAGTAGGTTAGGGTAGGGCCTAATTTAGGGTAGGCCTAGGGCCTAATCCTGCCGCCCGCACAGCTACAGTAGTACAGCTTGCGCTGCGCTATGCTCGCGGGGCGCCCCGGCAGAAAACACGTACAGCATTACCACTCCAGGCAGGCTCACGCAACTGTTTGTTTTCACTCCACCGCTATCCATGACCCCATGACACGCAAAATACCTGGATGTCCGACCATGAGAATAGTTAGGCCTGGCGTGAAAGATTGTGTACCGTGTGGACATGCTGGATATGATGATCAATTTCGGTAAGTTTCATTGCGTACATTTGAATACTGATAGCATCAGATGTAGAGTAAATATTGAAGAGTATACTCGATGAGTTTGAGGTGACAAAAATGATGTTAAGTATCAAAATTCAAAGCTATCGTGATACGATTACGTCGCTCTCCTAGTGTAGTGGTTGGTGGTCGCGCTCGTACAGCCCTGTCGCGACGTATCATGTACAGCGACTGGGCTGTGTATAGTTACCGAAAGGGTAAATGTATGGATGCATGTGATCGTATGGGCATAAATTAGTTACTAGTACTAGTGTCTAGTAGTAGGCCCCAACTTTAAATTAAATTTTATAGATATAGGCCTAGGCCTAGATTTATTATCATCGTCGTCATCGATCATATCCTATCCTGATCTTGGCCTGGGGATGGATGAATAACACCGCCACCTTGCAGTGTCCTTTCACAAATGGCACCCTTGAAACTGACATATCATGCAAAGCAGTTGAAATGTAGGTAGATCTAGGATTCTTAGATGGTACTAACGTTATTAACAGCGAAATGAAGCTTGCGAAGCCTAAAAGGCCACACAGCGCAGCACAGCGCACCGCAGCGTAAACCAACTTGTGTGTCACCCACCCATATTTTAAAGTATGTGGGACTGCACATGCCTTACCGGCATCGGGGACTCCGCCTACGAGCGAGTGCAGTCCTCCAACAACGTTGTAATGATTGACAAAAACGACGTTACTTACCTAGTACGCTTGTCTAGTCAGCAGAATATCGCTTCTGAAGTCGTTGAGCACCCAAAACAGATCTTCATGTGATGTGTATTCGTCAACATGAATTATTTTTGTGTTATCACTTGTTATTTTCGGATATTACGTTACACGGCGAACCCAATGAGCAAGCTGCTGTTGCACTTTTGTGCAGCTTTAGTCACGTATGCTGCTGGCGCATTAGATAAAGAAATGATAATTACCAGTCTAAAAAAGAAAAACAACAACACAAGTCTTTATAAGACAGTCTTCCCCGAAATGATCTTTTCCAAACAATCTTGAAAAGAGGTCCCGAAATATTGTAGACACTCTTTACCTCGACACTCTTCCTTCATCTAGGGGGTGATTTTGCTATAGCTTCCCTTCCAAAAACCAGTCATAGGGAAGTAACTTTGAGCGGCTTTCCTTCCATTAAAAGCCTCCGTATAGGACCTATTGATAGGGTGTCAAAATTCCATCTGTTTTCACTTTAAAGAAATCTCTATTTTTCAATTCAAAAGAAACTTAATAAAAAAAAAAACACACATTTTTTTTTGTCGATACAAGTTCAATGAAAACAAAATGTATAATGTATTATAACAATACATACATAAACATATGAGACTACTCTGTTTTCAAAATAATTGTTATTGGAAAAGAGAGGACTGCGTGAAAGACAAGCTTGTAGAAAGTATGTGGGCCACTCAATGAATCGAACTTATACAACAGAGAAATGTAAAGGAAGAAGGGGATATTGTAGAGATGACGTCCATAATCAGACCTTTACATTCCGAGCAAATTTCTGAAGAGAGATGTTCTTTCCAGAAATTGTGAATATAAAGTGATTCTACATAGACTTGGACATCGGTACCTTGCTTACAATCATTGTAATTTATTCATTCGTTGTCCATAAGATAAAAAATCTTCATGACTCAAGTGTAATATATGGTAAACATGCATAAAACACTCATTTGAACGTAAATGCAAGAAGTCGTGAAAACAACACAAGTTAGATAAATACATGATGAAAATAGTTATGAAATAATAATTCCACCCAATAAAAAGAAGTCTGGAGAGAAATCACTGTAGACCAAGAGACCCACAAAGAAATCAAAGTGGATGAATGTACAAATTCTATACAATGATTATTCATAAACGTACAGGCAACTTAGTACCATTTGGCAGCACAAGAATAAACCTAACACGAACCAAACAAATTGAAAGATTTACCCATGTCCATGACCACAAACATGCCATACATGTTGTAAAGTTTATATCACTATATCAGTGCTCGACACTAACGGTGGCCCGGTGGCCCGGGGCCACCAAAAATGAAAGTCGGGCCACCAAATTTCAAAAAAGGCCAAATTTGGTGGCCCGCCTCGGGCCACCAAAATTTTTTGAAAAGTGTGTCAATAAATTCGTAACTTTTTGCGCCGGAAATTAGCAGTTAAATTCGTTTAAAGGATGGATGAAAAGGACTGAATGAGTGCCTGAGCCTCAAGTGAGTGTTGCAAGTTTGTTGAAGTTTATTTATGAGTAGATATGTCCAACTTCTAATTCTTACTATCATAAAACTTAAATATTTGACTCATTTAAAAAAAAGGACTTTTAATGTCTTTTATTGGTTTTTTTTTTTCGGGACACCCAAGTTTTCTCTCGGGCCACCAAAAATTTGAAATTTTGGATTTTGGTGGCCCCATCGGGCCACCAAACAAAAAAGTTAGTGTCGAGCCATCACTATATGCACTATGCCATGACTACCCAGTCTTCCTCATTAATAGTTAATAATTTCTTTCACTTATCATAAATGTGGAAGTGTGAAATTTTACTTTGAAAGATTCACCTTGATGACAAAAATGTTGTTGCTGCAGCTGATATATAGAAGTAAAACATGAGGCAGCCGCCGTCTTTGTAAGTATACCGGAAATGTAGTAAAATTCGTCATAAACATGCAAGCTATAGTTTATACAGTGTATATAGGAACACAATACAAACCAATAGGGCCAACAGGATCCTCTGTTGGTGCATTGCTTCGCAATGATTCCAATAGGCATCATTCGTTTTTCCTTACACTAATTAATGAAAACACCCAGTCTGTTTTCTTATGTCATATAGATTGTTTTTGTTTTTGTTTTTTGTTTTTGTTTTGTTTTGTTTTGTTTTGTTTTGTTTTGTTTTGTTTTGTTTTGTTTTGTTTTGTTTTGTTTTTTTTTTTGTTTTTTTGTTTTTTTTTTTTTGGGGGGGGGGGAGGGGTTAGATTGTACTACATGTATTTGAACTGTAATACCCTCCCCCTACTTTGGCGCCGCGCTTATAAGATTTTTAAAATATTTTCATCGGTAATAGAAAAAAAAAAATAACGTGAACAATTTAGTTTCTTTTTGGTGTTTTTTTTTTGTGTTCAGATTTGAATGAATAACCAAGTCTTTATTTTCTATTGCATTGATTTCTTTTTCTTCAAGATATTCCACTTAAGTGTGCACCAGATCGTTTGATTTCAAGTGTTAAAATGCAGAAGCTCCCTTGTCGCGAGGGGGGGGGGGTACCCCCTCCAACGCATCCCTACTCAGTTGCTGTACTTCATTTCATTTCATTTCATTTTATTTCATTCTCCTTTTTCCAACAAAACTCAACACAGTATGAATTAGGTTATTATCACAATCGTATACACACAACTTACAAATGATATCAAATGATACAATAATAAAGTAACATTTTATGTATACGCAAAATAATACAAGTCTTTGTTTCAGTTGAAAAAAAGGAGAACTGAGAGGTCCACTAAAAAGCAAGCTTGTAGATTGTGAACCACTCAAGAAACTCTAACTAAATACTTATTTGTATATGCTGGACACAAGTTTGATTTACACAAGACGGAAACAAACGGGAGACACACAATAACATGACACGACTAGACAGAAAGGTGGAAAATGATATGAAGGAAGGAAGAAAGAAAGAGAATGCCTACACGCTGATCAAAGAAACGAAAGAGAGAATTGAAGAGGAAATTGAAGAAATTCTTTAAACAGCCGGTGGTTGCATACAGCTGTGTAGAAATTATAATGGCTATTTCATAAATTAATGAATTCAGAAATCAATTGATTGATGGTTGGATGATAAACCCTGTGGTTGTTGGAACTTGATTAACAAAAACGAACATCAGATCATTACATAGATTTTCAAATAATTTATCAATGAATTGAATTAAATTACGCGAAGAGTTGAAAGATCTATAGTTTCCTTTTTAGTGTTTTTATTTCTTATCTATTTATTTATTCTTATGCAATTTGAATAAACAAATAACGTGTCAATTTTGAAAATCTCCCTCTGAAAAAGCTCCCTCGTGTGTGTGTGTGTTTGTGTGCGCGCGCGTGTCTACACACAAGGACACAAACAGAAGTAAATAGATAAGACCATAATTGCTTTACCTTCCATTATCTACCGGAAATGAGTCAAAAGGTACTCTCCGGGTTTTTCTCTCGCCACTATCATGACTATTAATTGTGTGTGTGTGTGTGTGTGTGTGTGTGTGTGTGTGTTAAGATTTTTTTTTTTTAAGTTTAGATTTGAAGTGTTACCAACAGAACGCCATATATAGCCTTTAAGAGGCCTATTCTATATCAACAGGACAATGCAATGAAAACTGAAGCTATTATTCCTTTGATCACTCAAGTGCCTATAACACTCTGTAAGTACTTCACACTTTTCCTTGAAGTAATCTTTAAGCATATTGTACTCTGACTTACATTTTGATGATAACGTTATTGTTGAGTTGTCATTGGACTCATTTGTACAAGTGGAGAAATAAATTAGTTACCTGAAACTCAAAACTACACATGTATACAGTGCATAACCAAGGACCAAGTATGACCTCCTTGGCATAACTATGTTTTCGGAGTATGCGTCATTCACGCTTCTTCGATTACGTGTATATAGATGCAAAGTCCAGACCATGTTCGATCTGTCTAAATATGGAAGAGATGCAAAGACAAAAGATGATACGTACCTGAAGGGGATATTCGATTAAAATATTATGCTGCGGGGGGGGGGGGGATATGAAAAGTAAAGACAACTTGGCAACTCTGCTGGATATAGATATTGAGCAGCTCAATAATTTGTTTTTACACGCAAAAGTTTTACATGAAGTTTCGTGTTTTTTTTCCCTGCAAATATTTGAAATCAGACAGAACTACTATTGATGAGGACACGTAAAACTGTTACTGTATACTAAGAATAGGTTTTAAGACAAAAATCGAAAGAAAATCTAAAATGTGAATTTTTTTAGTGATGTTTGATGTTAAATATTCATGAAGATCATGAACAATATTTCACACCTTCCTGAAAACGAGGAACAAAACGAAGACACGTTCTTCTGTGATATTTCCATATCTATCAAAAGCCTTTTTTTTATGGCCTCCAATGTGCTTTTGTGTTTTTGTTTCTTTTCTCAGGGTCACTTGTTTTATGCCTTTTAAAAGTCGCGTGAATTTACATAAACAATATGGTCATTCGAATATTGTTCGTCAAGAAAAATTACAAACGTTTACTCCTAAGCATCTCTGCGTATGCTAAGGGTTTCGAACACAGGGTATATTTACTCATTATGACACAAAGTGTAAACATTATTATTTTTCTAACAGTTTACCACCAAGGTGTATCGTGTAATTTTTGTTGATGTCTGATTCTGAAATTACCATTATGTAAAGATATTGCTAATAACAGTAGAATCTCTGTTTGTTTGTTTTTTTTAGCTTCCCCGCCATTTTCAACATAATTTAGTAAATATCATGCATCTTGGCTTCTAAATCTCTTGTGCGTTTATATTATATCTAGATAATATATACATGAAATATGCTTGTTTCTTCATGCATATGATTGTATACTTAAATTCTTTGTTAAAAAATGAAAATGAATAAATGAAATGAAATTAAATTAAATGAATGATATCAATGATGATAATGTTATGAGGTCACTGACGAAACTGTCCATTATGTTTACCTTGTTTGTAAACAACAAGAACAACAAGAACAATAAAATAACCAGCAAGTATATGCCAACGAACACTAAATCGCCAGAATACATTATCATGTACACACACACACACACACACACACACAAAAAAAAAAAATGTTTCTTGTCGATTTCACATCATGCACACCTTTAGCACACGCGTCCCTCTACGAAGCAGAGTTTGTGCCTATGATGTGGGAATGATTTCTCAAAACTTAAGTGCAAGCTTTTGGAGAAAAAACAAACAAACCATCCCATTCTCTTATAAGTACCCGAAATAATGAAATAATTAGCTCAGATAACATTGGTCAAGAAACCAAATGAAATCCTGCTTCTGGACTTTCTGAAATCAAACGACGTATAAAGATAATCTATCAAATTTATAAGGGAGTTTTGACGGACCAAGGAAATGACTTTCGATAATACTAAAGTGTGCGCCAATGCGTCATGCTGTTCTTTTGAGGTAACTCCTTATACGGCGAGGTACGCCATCAATACACACACACACACACACACACACACACACACATAATGTATGTAGTCGGCCAACTCATGTCGATCAGCTGGTTAGGATGGGAGGGGCAAGTTCCCTGTATGGAGTGCACGCACAGCTCTGTTTCCAGTGGTTCTAGCCACAGAACTCTAGTTCTGTGGTTCTAGCTCGCCGATTTTCATTGAATCTCTGCTCACATTGGTGGCGCTCTTCATTCCTGAACGACTAGATCAAGGTTTTCGTCAGCACTTGGTTAAAAAGGATCCCGACATACAGCGTACTGAAGTAAGTCGTGCAGAGTTGACGAGGACTGCATGTCGGTCGGTATCGGCAACGTGTGGCCACGCGAACTGTCAAACGGGAAAGTAGGATAAACAGCCGAGAGTTGTCGCATACCAGACGCCGACCTTTCTGCAGACTCCCATAGAAACCGGGATTCAATTTAATGAGGACCGACTTTGCACAGAAGAAACATTTCCCAGCCTTTCCTGGCTATTGGCCTTAAATACACAAAACAGGAGCGTATGTTCAGCTGCGTTGGAAATTTTTGTTTGAGCGATTGGAACAATGTTTTCAACCGGTTGTATGTTTTGCGTGGGAGCTTTTCTCCTCCTCTGGCCGTCTGGTACCTTTTCGGTGCCTTGGAGCCGAGAAGACGGCGATCTGTTCTGGAAGCAAGATGGCGGGAGGGAGGTCCTCCTTGAGAGGCACCCGAGAGCTGGAGGTCCAGGGGGAGGAGAAGTGATACAGAGGACCAAATGCAGCGGAGGGTTCGACATCTACTTCGTCCTGGACAGGTAAGTTTGTGGACGGCTGGCTTGTCAATAACTTTAGACCTTATCATCCGTAGAGGGTTTGGCGTTTAATACTATACCACCACTCATACGGAAGGTGAAAATGTCAGATAATCTCGAAGAACAGGACATTCATAGGCAGATTGAAGGCAGATTGTAATAAAGCGTCCTTAAGAAACCCGACTGGTGTAAACATGATAGAGTCATATTACGATATTAACTGGTGTGGAATGACGATAATGATGAAACCAATATCGACTTAATATATCATCCATATATATTCACATTGAAGCCAGTGGAAAGTTACCATGATCTTTAGGACACTCCTATCATCACTACAAAATCTCGAAAATGTTAGATTATTACGATGATGGCCGGTGATAGTATCGAAAGTGAGAATCGATACTTTGTGTGCTCCGTCCTTTACAAATATTTCATCGCACGCCCATGACCAGTGATTATCATTTCAAGAAAGTGTTGCCTGCAGAATACCACTATCACTCACGGATAACTCTGCAGAGAAGTTTCATGGTCATTACTTAGCTAGTATCCTTGATCAATCAGTACGTAGTATTCATTTCGGAGAGAAAAATCGCTCTTGTGGCTTTCCTTGGACTTAGACTGTCAACCTTGTTAATAAAGGGTACCTGGAATTGAATACTAAATTCATGCATAATTGAATTTTAATACAATCGTCACAACCCACTTGCAATGTAGGTTTTGATTCTTGCATGAATTTCTGGCACAAGGAGTTGCGTTGCGACAATGCATTGGCCGAAGTAAAAATATAAAAGCAGTGTCCCCACTGAAGGAAATAACTCACGAAACAACTTTCTCATAGGGATAGTAGGATATGGGGCAACAGATATCGTTCTCCTCTTCTGTTGTGGCCCGGGAAGGGGGGGGGGGGAAGGGGATAACATAACCTACTTCATCTCCGGTTCTGAAAAATTGACTCGCCTCTAAAAAAGAATCGCGCGATGCATTTCGGACTGCTCTTCAGAAGTTATTGTTTTATTTTGGATAGTATAGAATCGAGGATTGAATGCCCGGTGAGATATAAACGCCTGTGTGTGTTTTGTACATATTGTATAATATTAATTATGATCAATATAAAGCTCAATATGCATCCCTGTACTTCAAAATTATTCACTAGTCGCATAGATAAAGCTGTGATGTTTAATGATTACAGAACCGTCATCGTTCTTATTTTCGTCACTATAATTTTGTTTTTCATTATGATAATTAAAACAATTGCTACTTTGAGTATTGTTATTGTTGTCGTTTTGATCTTAATAATTATTATAATTGAATCCCGAAACACCCATGAGTCAATCCATAATCAGACATTGTCACAATTGCAACCACCTGCCTTTTGCATTACCACGTGGATCAGTTTCGAGTAATTCAATCATGTCTGACGAGTACAGACAACTTTGCCTGACGTATAAAGGGAGAACCAGGCCCACACACGGTCGGCTGTCAATGCCGTAAGCATATCTGCTGTAGAATCATTGCTTTACTCATCGCGTGCAGATGAGAAACGCATGTGTGAACCTGACACTATATATAGGAAAACGATTATTTGATTACTGTTGGGATCATATGGAATTTTTATTCGGATCTGTCCTTTTTTATAAGAAAATAAAAATAGTGACGATATCTACTCTGTAATAACCAACCTGTGCTCGGCAAAAATTATGATGATTACTCCGTAGAAAGTTGGGGGCTCTCCTTCCTTGGTGTACTATGCATCGAATTTGTGTGCATATGATTGGAAAAATACGTGTGCAGTACATCAAAGCTTGTGTCATCAAAATAGGAAATGGGTCGTTAGTGGAAGAATGATACTTTCGCAACAGATTATTCTGCATTATGATTATTGATATAAACATAACATCTGTCATGACATCTGCTCACGTTTGTTCTTTAAATCATACCCTAATGTGTATTCAATTTTTATGCCTTTTTCACCCATTCCCGCAGTTAAAAGAAAGAGAAAAAAATGTTAGGATTCATAAGGATTCATAGGATTCCTACGAGCCTCCACTTCCTTCGTCCTTCTAACTTGGTATTAATTTATACGAAGCGTATGTCATCGTGAAGGACGGCGGCAGCGGATCCCACGATCCAGAACAGTATTTTTCTATTCCGTTTACCTCAAATTGATCAAAAAGTGGGAGGGATACAAAATGTGAAAGCGTTTATCAGTTTGTTAAAGTGCACATTATCAACTCATATTAGTGCACATTATCAACTCATCGCTTACAACTAGCCGTGTGCCAAATAGTATGAAAATTGCGAAAGTAATTCCTATTTATAAGAAAGGGGAGAAGGATGATGTCAATAACTATAGACCCATCTCTTTATTATCTTCTATTTCTAAGATTCTCGAAAGAATAGTTTACATCAGGACAGTACGTTTTCTTAAAACCTGCGACATATTTTCAAACATTCAATTTGGATTCAGGGAAAATCACAGCACAACACACGCACTACTCGCCCTCATCGACAAAGTCACACTCGATTCTTTTTCACACACAATAGGTATCTTCCTGGACTTCTCCAAGGCCTTTGACACGATTAACCATGGAATACTTCTCTCCAAATTATCCCATTATGGCATACGTGGAAAGGCCTTGGAGTGGTTCACGAGTTACCTATCAAAAAGATCCCAATTTGTACATGTCAACGACTTTGACTCTCAAAATAAAACAATTACATGTTGCGGTTCCACAAGGAAGTTTACTAGGCCCACTGTTCTTCATAATTTATATCAATGATTTTCATAGATCCTCGGAGAAACTATCACTTATATTATTCGCGGATGACTCTAACCTTTTCTTTTCCCACCCTGACCCAAATATCTTAACAAGAACAGTAAATGAAGAATTGAAAAGGTCATACAATGGATACACGCAAATAAATTGTCACTAAATATTCAAAAAACAAAATATATGCTTTTTAGTAACTCTTTAGATAGCCTCCCAGGCAATATAACATTTGATACTACTCCCCTAGAAGTTTCTTCCTTTAAATTTCTTGGTGTTTGTGTTGATAACAAGCTTTCATGGAGGAATCATATTGATAACATATGTAAAATTATTTCACGTAATATTGGCGTAATGAACAGATTAAGATATTATCTTCCTTCATCTGCATTATTAACTCTTTATTCTAGTTTGATACTACCTTATTTAAACTACGGGATCCTTGCTTGGGGTAATACATATCAGATATTACTTGATAAACTTTTTTTATTGCAAAAGAAAGCGCTCAGAATTGTTTTTAATCTACATACCCGAGAACATACAGATGCTTTGTTGTTGTTTTTTACCATAAAATACTAAAAATAAAAGATTTGTATGTGTTTCAACTTGGCCAGTTTATGTTTAATTATAACAGCAACTTTTTACCTAAGATATTTCACGACTCATTTCATCGAAACAGTCATATACATAACTATCCCACGCGACGATCCGACGAATTTCATCTTCCATTAATGAGAACCGCACATGCCCAAAGTACATTTCTTTATACCGGACCCAGACTTTGGAATAATCTAGATAATAGTTTAAAAGATTCCCCCAAATTTGTTACATAAAAAATACAAATTCAGAAAACACATACTCTCTACTTATAATTCTAGATAATATAAATTGTTTTAATTTATGCTTGAGCTTTCACCTGTCCTGATGTCGCAGCACTTGGCGTGTTCTGTATGCAGACCTCTCTTCTTTCTTCTCTCCTCTTCCTTTCCTGTCTTTTGTTCTTCGTAGACTTGTATTGTTACCGTCTTCTCTCCTCTCGGTACTGTCTCGCGTCTTATATGAATTGTGTATGGGTAATTGTGTGTACGTGTGTGTTGTCCTTGCCATATTTTCCCGGTACACGTGGTTCAGTGAACAGTGTCCGGGCATTAGCACTGATATTCTATTTTATTTTTTTTTTTATTTCTTCCGACCTGCGTATCTCAATGTAACTACATGTATATCTTTACAAATGACTCAATTAATCTATATTAAATACAATACATGTAGTTATAAAAAACCCTCGAATAATATATTATTTACTCATTATTTATCTAGCGATCCACGTCCCACAAGCTTTGCTTTTAAGTGGATCACTACAATAACTACAATACATGTAGTTATAAAAAACCCTCGAATAATATATTATTTGCTCATTATTTATCTAGCGATCCACGTCCCACAAGCTTTGCTTTTAAGTGGATCACTATTTTCCATAAACGAATCTATTTTCCGCACGCCCACGAAGTATTTATGCATTGTTCCTCCTAATTATTGTATACACATGTATATATATATATATATATATATATATATATATATATATATATGTTGTTATATAATTTCTCTTGGATACTACATGAATCTTTTGCAAATGTTTGAACAATATTATTTCATGACATGTTACTTTGTACTCTGTTTTGATGGGAAAATTGATTGGAAATAAACTGTGATTGAATTGAACTGAATTGAAAAGTAAATCTTGTTTCACTGATGTAATCCATGATTAATGACGATAGTGGCTACAATGGTATTACAGTAGCTTAGCGAAAACAGTATAATGGTCCAGTATAGTAAGAACTTCGATCATGATGGCTGAATTTCAGTGGAAAGGATGTTGTTATGCTCTCGTATCTTCTGTGATTTTGTTTCTATACAGAGTATTATATTATGGAAGGACGTACATTTTGCGTCCTTCTACAGTTATCCCTTTTTAAGTCACTTGTTCCATACTGGCGTTCTTTGCTGTGTGCTTAATCGATGGATAAACCTCTGACGCTATTGTATATACAATAACATGAAGCGACACTTGCAAGATCCGGTCAGATTACGGTCAAGAAACCGTGGTGACTTTATAAATCGGAAGGAGGGGGTTAATGCCTCTTCTAGCCATAAGACCCATACATTGCACTATTTATTCATTTGCCAGTGACATGGTATAAAATAGGGCCTAAATGTACTAAAAAGTGTGTGTGAATTGGCATGGAGATAGAATATGACCAAGGAGGTAGTACCGGACTACCTCCTAACTTGGTATGACCATGGAGGTTTTGTCTAGACTCAGGCTGCTATCGAATCTCAGTGGATTTGAGAGAACAGCTGACAAATTAAGTCGAGGGATTTCCTATTCTGTAGACATGAACGCTCCTGTTATACTTAGGCCCTATACGCGAGTGAGCTTCAAATCTATAATCTGCTCTCATGATTGCTAGAGTTGCAGGTATAGGCCTATAGCTGAACCGACAATTAGACAATAGGCCTACATTATGAATGAAGCAATCAAGTGTATCAATGCATGTGTGAGTGAATGGATAGGTAAATATATTAACAAATGAAGGCAGGTTAAGTCACGGAAGAGAAATGAAAATTCACACCCATGCATTCCATTTTCCAGTGCAATATTAATGTAAAGAGGACTTAATTATTCAGTGTATAGATGTGCTTCATGAACATGTCGATAATCTTCTGGTACAAAATCATGTGAAGGAAGCTATAAAGTAAACAAATAAACGAGGTTACAGAGTAAGGGACGAAAACTGTGTCCTTTCATAACAAAAAAGATAGATCATTAATACGTGACACAACGGAGAGTTCTACATAATGTGGTCATAGGCTATCAAAATGAGATGGAAACGGATTATTTTGTTTGGAAAAGGGTCAACAGAGTGTTAATGAAACAGAGGAAATCAGTCGGGCGCAAAGTGACACTGTTTCCGGAGAGAGGGATATGACATATGCGTTATCTGTAGCATTGTAGCTCTTAATAGTCACGGTTTTGACATCCCCAACTGCCAACCAGAGTTGTTACTGAAACAGAAGAAATAAGTTTGTTTGCTATCCAAAACGACACAAGGAATTGGCATCATGTCGACGTTACACAACCCTAACCAGCTTTACAGACTGAGAGGGTGATCAAAACTTACCTTTCAGTAGAGCTTTTAATTTTTTAAGTGGACCTGTTAAACAACCGCCAGCTTTTTATGATTCTCCGGGTATACCACTCTCACTCTCATAAACCGCGTGAATTGTTTAGTCTCAGTCATTCATTTTTTTTAATGTGTGCGCCGTCCAGCCGCTTTTAGAGAAAGGGCTACCTTTTTAATACCTTGACGTTTCTCTAATCCATGGAGCTTCAGCGTAGCTCTATGATTTATCAAGTAAATGTTGCAATTCAAATATGTGCGTGTGCTGACGGGGTTCAACCTCACATCCCGCGTGTGAGGAGCTTGTGTTCAAAGCTCTTTGCTTTAACCCTATTGGCTTGTGTGCAATCACATGCGTTTCTTTTTCTTTCTCTTCTTTTATGCGTGCCCAGACCAAATCTCTTTGGTCCAGACCCATGTGTTCCTTTACCCATCTCTTAAGTCTTCCATTTTGTTTACCATGAAACTGTATGCCATATTTTCCTTGTGTACCTTCAAAGATCAATCAGCCGTATGATTTTAGTAATTAAAGATAGTAAAGACCGAAATCAAAATACTTTTAGTAAACGTCGTAAGACCAAGGAGGTACTAGGCTCGCCTAGTACCTCCTTGGTAAGACACGCAGTTCGATATTGAAGCGTAAAGGAGTTAAAGCTATCCGTGCGATGAGTCAATCTTGATATATTTGATATACCTTCCCCTGTTTTTGGCAAGAGGGATTTCCTTCCAGTAAAAAAAAAAACCCCTCAGGACAATGCTACTTGAAATAAAAGAAAGTTACAATGCATTGCGGTCGCTATTCCGTGATGACAAAGTTGAGGATCCTTAAAGGAAGAAGTAAGATAGCAACAAAACTGAACGACGATCCATGACTTGAAGGCTGAATATTACTGGTTTTCACCAAGGCTACGTTTTAGTCCCCCCTTTAAGGGGTCCCTCTTCTAGTCATCACACTCCATCCCAGGGTAAAACCTGCGATGGGATGTTGATTGTTGGCAGTCGCAGACGGGGGCATGACCTCCTGTCCACCAATAGCTTGTTGCCATGACAACCACTCGCTCACATCATCAGTTGTACGAACCCCTGTTTCAGTGACTTGGGACGCACAAGGTCATGGAGTTAGATGATAGTCAACTAATGCTTAATTATCTTGTGTTTGCGTTTTCTTCAATATTATTTTATCTCTCATGGGATATAAGAGTTATGTATTTGTCTAACTTTACATTGGATGATAGTCAACTTATGCTTAATTATCTTGTGTTTGCGTTTTCTTCATTTTTTTTTCTCTCTCATGGTATATAAGAGTTATGTGTTTGTCTAACTTTAATTATCTGTATTGACCCCACTCATCCCGAAAATGACATGCTCAGTCGACGTCAGCGTCATTTATCGAATCTGGTTTCATGAATGCAGTATATGCCAAAGGGCGATCAATCCTGAACTTTGTTCCTTGTTAAAAACATTTCTAAAGAGGAATACATGAGGGTGTGTTTTTGGAGGAGATGGGGTATAGGGATCTGGAATCAGCGAAGTGGGGGGGGGGGGGGCTGTGTATGGGGTCTTTTAAAGGGGGATACTATTGATTCCTGATGTGTTGTGAAAATATCCCGTTCGTTTCTGTTCTCTCTTTTTTTTTTTTTTTTGAGTAGCGACTTCTGGTGATGTCTCTTTTTCTTTCTTTTTTTCTGTGGCGCGGAAGTTTGACGCGTGTTGTCATTTCTCGTTCGACTTCGTATTGTCCCTTAGGCCTCCCAAATCACAATTAGATCACGTCCACAGTTCATGTTATTTTTTCCCTCCCGTTATGGTATTATGGTTATGGGGGGTTTCCAGTGATTCACTGAAAATAATCTGCAACGCAGATAAACGAGGGCTTTCTCACTGAGCATTGTTGGGCTGCTAGAGCAAAACGTAGGGGTTACAGCATGTGCTGGAGGGTTTGTTGGGATGAATGGAATTATTCCTTGAAGTTGTTAGTTCGATTTCCCGAAGCACATTTTGACGTGTATAAAAGGACGATATTCCTGTGAATCAACAAGCTCGTTGATTCACTGCAGCAAGTTGTGTAAACTTGTAGTTCTATAGCCCATTCCTCCTCCCTTACTTTTCACACATTGTTCACACATGTTTGTTTTTCTACATCTTGGTTTGTGTTACTATAGTAGAGCCTATAAAAGGGCCTCTTTGTTTATGTATACATGTAGGCCTATACGTATATGTATATATATAAAATTATTTATATGTGTATGTATGTGCTGAAATGAAGAAATTGGTAATGCATTTATGGCCAATAAAGAATGAGTTTATTCATATATTCATATTCATATGGTAAAATGTTATCAATATATATCATATATACATATATGTATAGATATTCCATTATATGTATATATATATATATATATATATATATATATAAGTGCTTCATCAGTAATTTATGCCACTATTGTATAGCGTTTAGTGAGCTGATATAAGATGTTAGCGAACTTTCAGGTCCTTACATAAACGAAATATGAGTGCAAACGACTGAAAAGTTATATAGAACGTCATGAGAGTTCATATTACTTCGTATTGCCTTATACCTTGCACTTATAAGTGAGTGTTACTTGCACATATACATGGTCAGTGGACTTAATGTACAATAGGCGGAAATATGGAGACGGCTTGTCTAGCTTTGAGATATAGTGACACATTCGTTCTGTTTTGAGGGATGACAGCATAAACCACAATAACCGCAACGACAAATGCAGAAATTGATAATCATGCTTATTGTCATTTTATTATGGCTTCAAGGAATGTACCGCGTGTATCATACATTCAACATTTGTCTATGTATTGAGAAGTCTTCTGTATTTTATACAAAATGAAGACCTGTGACAACCTTGTCAGTTTTGAACCGCTTTCGAGATAGAAGACTATCATGTTAGGCTCGACACTAAAATGCATAAACCCAGTATCCTTTGGATGATAACATCACGAGCGTCATCAAAGTGCAATTTTGCGATTACATTTCTAAATGTTCTCTTTGTTTCAGGGATCAGGAATCTAAATTGTATTATATTACTCTAGAAGCGGATTCAAGAGGAAATGCTTTCTATCATGTTGAAAAAAAAAATCTTCACTTTCTTGTGGATTTGCAAAGGGAAAATGGATATAGAAAGTCGTGAAGAAATTAAACAACAACAAGAGCAACAACGTGAACGACCCAATTCAGCATTGCGTGCAGACTTGCATGGTATCATTTTGGTAGGGCTTCCCCGTAGACGGTGGTACCCTGAGTCCTGAGACCATGGGTCACGAAATAGCAGACGATGTGTCTGAAATCATCAAGGGCTTGTCTGAACCCGCTCGCCGGAAGTCAGCTGAGCTATCGTGGTACCCGAAACGATGAGTTAGCTTCCTTCCAGGTTCCTTCCATCACTTCCGGTTGAAAGGTACCTTTTTCTGGTTGATCTCTGATGGTAGTACTACCCCACTTCAGACTATGTGTTGGGCACATGCCATCAGTCGACTGTTTGGTAACATAAGTTCTGAAAATATGTGAATGCATGTGAGATTAAATGACAAAAAAGTGTTGTAGAAGGATATCCAATACGCATTGCCAAAAGGCCTGTGAACATCCTCGTGATGATTGCAAAGATGTGAAAAGTTGGAATAAATGTATTGATAGGCCTAGAATTTTACGATGTAATTACGGAACTTTCGCGATACACCGTAAAATTCTCAACAAAATCAACCTCTACAATATTTTTACCTTATGAATGTACATTCGTAAAATTATAGTTGTACAACTATTTTTTTTTTCAGGATGGCGGAGAGAAGAAGCAGATTGCATAAATCGCGCACATAAGGTATTTTCTCTTTAATAATATTGTCCCTCCACAGGTTATGTGAGAGATTCTCCTTAAGAAACGACAATGAATGTGTAACGCACCGACACTGTGGCATTGACAGTGGCAGTAACGTACGATGTATGTAAAAATGTTCGCTTAGTATCAACCGATGCATCTACTGCATACATATCATTATTTGATATAGATAATAATTGATCAGTGAGGAAATTTGTGGTTGGATGAAATGACAAAGGATATGAATAACTGCGTGAAGGTAAGAGTTAGTCAGTCACTACAGATATGAATTGTTTAAACCAATGACATGACTCCAAGAAAACCGATGACTCTTCACAGGGGGCTGGGATTGACTTTCAGACGATCATTGCAACTGACTTTATCAATCATTTAGCCTACAGCTGACGTGATTAATCATTAAAACCGAATAAACAAATTATGCTTACGATTTATCCCGTCATTCAGAATTCCGAGTGAAGATTAGAAGATTACTGGTGAAGACTTGCACATACTGGGTATTTCATCCACTTTCCACTAAATAATATCCTGTGAATGAAAACAACGTATACTAAATTCATTCATACTCAGATTGTACTTGACAACATGAAATTCAGTGCAAGGTCTTTTTGTTCTCTGTAATGCATAATCGTTCGTGTTATAAAAAAAAAACACTTCTGTTAACGTGTTGTTGTTTAAACGATGTCATAGCAGAAACAAAAACTTAATTTCTGTCACATTGACACGAAGGTTAATCTTCTGAAAGACCCCCCCCCCAAAAAAAAAAAAAAAAAAAAAACCAACCAAAAAACAAAACCAAAAAACAAAACCCAAACAAACAAACCCAACAACAACCAAACGAAAAACCCAAAGGTAATGGACATTGTCATATATCACTATAAGCTACAGGATGGATGACACATGCTAAGGAGGAAGAGAGTTCGGAAGTTAGCTGTGGTCGTAACAAAACAATGCCAACAAGAGAAAAGATTTAAATCAAAACTCCCACTAACAATTACATAATTTTGGTATATCATGTATATGAATTTGAGATTAAAGGAATACGATATACAGAATAATCATATGCATGATATATTGTAGCTGCAAATCATGCAAGATTTACTTTGCGATTCTCTTGATATACAGGAAAGATGTCATCTGTATGGAATATAGAGCATTTTTGTTCATAAGAAATTGATAACTCTAGTGACCTACCAAAAACTGAACCCAAAGGGGACGTCCTCACCAGAGCGGCTGCCTTAAAATTTTCGTTTGAATAGATTGCATTGTCTGCATTGTGGTTGTATCGTCTTTTCAAGTGTTATGTGTCTTCCACTAACATTATCCCTGATGAGGATGACGTTTCAACGTTTTATATATAAGGTTATGACAAGTTTTAAAGCACAATGCAATTGTATTATCATAGGCGATTAAACCAATTTACTGATGTGACCGTTGCAATTTAGATGCATGCAGAATGAATTGAATTGAATTCGTACTATATTGTGTTTGCGAAATTTAAGCTTGTGAGAAAAGTGATAACATAACATCAGTGTTATAACACAATGAGACAATGAGACTGTGACATGGCTGGTCCTTGATCGCCAAATGATTCTGCTATGCTTTAGTCAAGACACCAGCAGTGCCTATTAGCAGACTGAAGACAGCCATAACACAAATTCTCCGGAACATTGGGTCCTTTGTTTTCTTTATATAAACTGCACATAGTAGATAATGTGTGGAGCTAGACACCATAATTCCTTCCTTATAAGCACAAATGATGCATCGTCATGAGGAAAGAAATATGAAAATGCCCGGAAAATGAGCCAAAATGCTGACACCAGCTGGAGGATTTAGAACGACGCTGTCATCATCTCGGTTGCCATGCCAACGGCACGAGTCATCATGCAGTGTGGATTTCGTACTCATTCGTTAAGACAGTGATATGCGCGTTTATATATCAGCGATTCCGGTCCACATGAATGACAATCATAAAAGTTCAAGTTCGAAATCATTCCCGCCTTGTTTTCTAATTATTCGACTCTTTTTTTTTTTCGCCAGACAGATAAAAGCAGATGAACGCAGCAGGTGGCCGTTTCCTCGCAGGCCATTACTCGAATAATGAGACACAAGACAAAACCAAATTTGAAAGAAAGCAAAATAAACTAAAAAAGAACCCCAAACCTATAAATTAATATTATTGCAATGATTATCACTTAATACGACTTTATCATTTCAATATAATTCTTTGTTTGATTTGATGATAGAAAAACTCGATGTTCAGAGAAAGTATAGGGACCCACAGAAAAGCGATTGGAGGTCCCCCAAAGAAATTCCACAACAATAGAATCGCCAACTACAGAATAAGAAAGGAAAGGACAGGGGAAACACGGTACCAACTGTTACAAGACAAAACAGTGTTCGCAATACAGCGGACATTTTTATTCAAAAAAATACTTCAAGCATTTGGAGTTAGAGAGCATGCCGAGATGGTACAGAAAACTGCAGATTTTTAAAATGCCGAAGATCTGTCCCACAAAGTGCTAGGGATGC
This sequence comes from Diadema setosum, assembly GCF_964275005.1. Lineage (NCBI taxonomy): Eukaryota > Metazoa > Echinodermata > Echinoidea > Diadematoida > Diadematidae > Diadema > Diadema setosum. The sequence goes on along the minus strand of NC_092689.1, from coordinate 9,569,731 downwards.
TTGTAAAGTGAACGACCTAACATGGAACGGAAGTACTATAGGGCCTAAGTGTTTCAAAGGAAATAAAATCCTTTTTGGTTGGTTTTAGTTTTAATAGGCGTTCAGTGATATTAATTTTGCTAGCGTAGGGAAAGAAGAAAATTAGATATGGAATTATCAAGTGCGCTAACTTCGTGATTATGGCTTATGACACATAAATTGCCAATATAGTTTTCCAAGACACTTAGACACTTCCAAGACACAATAATCATCGACAGTTATTCAGAGAACTATAATGTGCATTGCTTTGTGGTCCTTTCTTTTTAATCTCTCTTTTAAAGATATTTCCTACGAACAAATTGATAGTTTTGAATATTCCGAAATGTATGATTAAGCATATAGATAATGAATATTAAAGCCAAATGCAAATCATGGGGGAAAATACAACCCTGAATATTGGCTAAATAATTGTCCTGTGAGCTGGGCTGCCTGTAATAAATTATCACGTGACAGTGAAGTTACTGCTGGGAGTACTCCCGCTATTGCTTGAAGAATCTGCAGTGTAATGGGAGTATTCTTATTTTGTGTATTTACCATGCAGGCTATACTGAACCCAGTCATTTTGCTTATATTGACATCAAAGTTATACTGTAAAACAGGATTTGGGACATTATTCATCGGCCAAGAAGATCATGGAGTATTCGCGCCCTGATGTTATTGGATCACTACTGCGAGTCCGTGCCTTTAGAGATCGAATTCATGTCGTGAACGAGTTAACCACTGTGGGTGTGATGCTGCTTCTATTTCAGATCAGACGATCCCTTTTTTGCGTTGACCTTAGACCTGAGTAACTTGCCGAAATCTGGAAGTTTTTTCTTATGTGGAAAAAGCGTCCCAGGGGAAGCAAAAGCAAACATCTCGTGTCTACTGCTAGGACTACCGCAGACCGCTTATAGAAAAAAAATCAAGGTTGATATGAATGTGAATGTGGATGTGGAATAGACGAATCGAAAAGTGCGCGTAAGTATACCACTTGTCTTTCATTTTGGTTATTGATGGTCAATTATGTACTGTATTCAAATTGAATTTTGAATTGAAAGCCCAGGTCAAATACTGAACGGTCAAAGTGTCATTAAAATCGAGCAAATGCGAATTTATATGTCACGTGTTTTGGCAAAACTGGTAATATCAGTCGTGTCATTAGGCAAGAAGATGATGTCATGGATACTAGTCCTTACAACCACGGAACTACAACAACACTGCCATCTTATTGGATTTGTAAAAAAAGTGTTTTTTTTTTTTCAGCGAGTCAGCAATGATAGTAACAATTTCAAAGTCATAATTAATTGCGAACTGTATGCAACAATTTAATTTGCTGGATATAATGCCACCTTGTAGCCTGATGTCAAAAAAGAAGGAATATTATTGAGAGTTTGATAGCGAGCGGATGGAAGGCATGTCAAGCGGTAAAACCACCACCTCATTTTCATTCAGTTTGTGACGGAACGATAACCAATATTCTTGAAAATTACGTTTTACTGTAAAATTTAACAAGTATTTTGTCTTTTGTTGATGAGAGCTTTCGCGGCACTGAGACATTGGTTGGCTCTACATTCATCAAATTAAACGTGTAATTAATTTTTGGACTGATACGGGACGCCGTCATCACAATTGTGCAAAAAAATACATGTATTGTAAGATCTACAGTGGAAAAAAAAGGAAAGGGGGGCGGGGTAGAGCGGGATGAAGTATTGATATACTACATTGTACAACCAGGCAAGGGCAAGATTATCATGTGTCCTTTTGCAGCGACTCAACATTCCTCGACACACTTCCCTCGACATGTTTTGGTATCATACATCTTCCAGTCCAGCGCCCTTCCTCACAATAGTGAGACACACAGTCGATGTTTGACCCCCGAACGAGGTCATGCAAGTTCTCATAGCAACAGTCGGAGAACGGGGTTTAAAGGTAGGGAATCCCATAATGAAGAGTTGTATAAATACAGTGGTATGTTGAAGAGAGTATCATTTTAGAAACTCCCATAAAGTATTGAAAGTGGAAGGTAACATTTAGTACATTTTTATTGACCGTTAGATTTTGAATTGAATTTTTTTCGGGGCTCACTGTAAATTCCAGTACATAATACTAGGCTACCTTTGCAGACCCATGCACTGCATGTGTGTCCATCATGTATATTTTGTGAAGAAAGTTCATCAAAACTTACAAACATTTCTATATACATTCTTGCCACACACTCTATATGTTATTACATCAGCTCTTATACTTTTAGATTTGTGTTTATAGATAAAAAATACAGAAGACTGCAACAAAAAGGCTTAAGTGTGGCTGACACACAGAACTACTGAGTAGTTGAGTTTTGTGCATTATTCAAATTGTAGATAACTTTTGACTTCCAAATTTCTCAGCAGTGGCCTAAACAAGTCCCGTGAGGTTCATATTTAATGTTTTGCTGCATTTTGGGAGGTCTGTAAAAGGTATCCCGGAAGAAGCGCTCGAACCGAATAGAATCAAGTAAAAGGAAATGGTAACGAAGAACATAAATCCGTCAACACTGATGACACAAACTCCTTGACAACTATTGACAAAGACGAACACTGCGTAAACAACATTTATTCTTATAAAAATCTTTTCTCACTTTCTCACGAGAATATCTTGACTTTATAGCCTCCAGCGATTGTTTATTATTTTTTCTTCATCACTAGTAGTATTTGTCGGTACAAGAAGGTACCACGGCCAATAGTAATATTATTGATATCGTTATTAGCGCCTTGATCATTATCATTAGCGTAAGTGGTGATGTCATCATCATTCGAAACCATTGGCTGTAGTTATTGTTGGGGTAACTGATAACCTTTTATAATCATTTTGCTGGTAGGTTATCATTCTTTGTTTATTTAAGTTCTTGGTTTGTGCGTGGAATTCCTCATGTCTGTTATTTTTTCGGCAGATTGTTGAACAAAAATGTATGATGTCTGACGCTACAGGAGTAGACAGTTACACCTGGCCAACAGGTTCCTTCGTCTCCAACGAGGTTGCCTAGTACTGTAGTACATGACTGCATGCTCCCTAATTGGTTGTACCAGCTCTAATCGTAAATACGTAAATCGTGGATGCTTTCAGGGTCATTACGTGGCTCCACAGGTGAATGATATCTGATATTTAATCTATGCACAATTTAGTCACTTCTGAGCCAAACTCTCGTTTCCCCTGTATAGTATAGTTATTCATCGATCAATATATGAACCCGTCAGAATAAAACATTATGTCAAGCGGTCACAGATAATTCCCGGGATGATGTCAACTTTATCAGAAAAAACAAAAGAAAAGAAGAGAGAGAGAGAGAGAGAGAGAATGAAATTGTGTCATCGAGTTTGTCAAAACACGTTTCATAACCTTGGTATCATTTTTACCTTTGTTTCTGACGATGTAAACATCTGTTGAACAGACTGTAGTTTGTTGAATAAGGAAACTCAATGCCAATACATATATAAAAGAATGTAACGAAAGTATGTTTGTGCACCCAAGAGATGGGGGGGGGGGGGGGAGGAGGGTGGAACAATTCAGCCACAGTTTTTAGTGAAATCGGGCCAAAAGCAAAAAGTATTGCGACAGTGAGAGTGAGTGAATCATTAACATAACTGTCTTTGTACATTATCGATCAGGTGCATTTGTGACGTACAATGAATTTACAATGAAATTACTCATGTATAGTAATTTGTGCCCTGGAACGGGCCAGATCTTATCAAATATTTTTGCCAAAAGAGCAGGCTTTCGTCATTACTGCAGACAGTGATGTCTAGGATAGACATAAGGTGCCTCCTCTTAAATGTACGTATTTAAGAAAGCTTTAGAGTGTTATGTACAAACGAAATAAAAAATTCTGATCACATGACGTCAGAGTCACATGACCAAAATAGTCATTATGAGACCACATCAGTAAAACCTGTTTGAATGTTAGTATGACTCATTGATTTGTGTTGGCATTTGCTGAGGACACTTGCTGATTTTTTTTTTTTTTATAATAAAATCAACAAAACTCTTTCCACGACGAACTCTCCTGTTACATCATCTTTTGAAGCATCCTTAGTGTTCTTGAAAGGATTTTACGTACGAATTACTAATTAGTTTAGTATTTTGGGACTAAAGGAGGAACTTTACCTCTCTGCTAAGCAAAGTTTCACCCGTAGGTTTAAAGGGTGTGTACAGTTCTGGTCGAGGTGAAGATTTAGCTTTTAACGTTTTGTGAGATATTCAGAAACCACTCTATGAGATGTCGAAGAGCATGCGGTTCTAATGGGTATCAAAAGTTTATTCGATGAAAATCGGTTTTGAAATGGCTGAGACATCCAAAAACAAGGTGAAACAAAGAGATACTAATAAAGTTGGGGCATGTCGCCTTTTATTATTAGCACTTTTTTGGATATGTCAGCCATTTGAAAACCAATTTTCATCAAATAAATGTTGAATCCTTCTCAAAATTACATGCGCTTTCATATTCCATAAGAGGCTTTTCATTATCTCACTTAAGAATGTTCAAAACATGAATCCCTACCTCAACCAGTACTGTACAGTCCCTTTAAAATCATTTTAGTGAGGAGTGAATATTCATTTTGTACGTCAAATCTCTCTTTCCTTACACGGCGAAATGATATTTTGTTCTTGACTATTATTTTCATGGGTGTTTTCACTTCGTGAGTATAATGTCTTTCTGTGGCCTTTAAGAAGACCGTTGACTTCACAGAAGTAATTGACACACTGGATAGAGTCATATAAGTCCAGTTCGTAAGAATCATTACAGAATGTATAAATAGATTAATTACTTTTTGAGATTTCCCGTGTAAATGAGAACACCTTACCTTTAAGGAAGCAGCAGGACTCGGCTGGACGCGAAGGACGTGAGATACGTCTAGGTTGAATCACACCAGGGAGGCACTTCAGACGAAAGGGACAAATCATTCATCATCAAACGAGGCTTTTTAATTTAAACACACACACACACACACACACACACACACACACACACACACACACACACACACACAGACTTTACAAGTTTTCTTTCCTTATTTCAAAGAGACATGTATTTTTTTTCTTTTAATTGAAGATACCAAAAAGATTTCGAAATGCTATGACTGCTGATACTCCCCTTCCCTCTTTTTCCCATGGGGAAAAAAAATTGTAATAATTATTCAGATCAAAAACTTTCGTTATACAGTACTATGTGTAGTACTTGCCTATCGTTTTCAGGCGTATTAAACTAAATGTGGATGTAAACAAAATTTGTCATGCATTCATATCTTTTGTCAAAGACGTTATGAATTTTGTAATTCGAAGTGTTTGAATACAGCTATAATTTGATGCATGATGAACATAAATTTCGATTACACAGAGGTTTTTGACTAGTTACCGAGAGCCCGAGTGGGCAAAAACAGAAAAATCGAAGTTTTTACCGGACGTTGGCGGTCATGTTGCTAATCTCGTGCCTAAAAATAAGCGAGGGGCCTAATCTCGGTGGAAAGCAGAATTTGAATCTGTGTCACGTGAGAGACCGAAATTTGTCTCGAAGAAAAATGAAGTATACGCAGTCCTCATCTGTCCTAAAGCCTAAATCTCCCCTAATGAAGCAATCCCACGACACGAAATCTGCAAGATTGCCGGTCGTCTGTCTTATTAACCCTGTCGTTATCACCGGCAACGTGGTTGCACACAAGACAAAAGTCTTGAGTGAATGATGGTCCCGAATGGGTTAATTGGCTGTGATTGCACCGAATGCATTTGAGGCTCTCTTGTTATAATCGCGTTATCACTTCTCGTTGAGGCCCGTATAACGACACTCCGTGTAATCTTTTTGACTTAATGTGTCTGTGGAAACCAAACAGTTAATGTATTGAAGCATGTTAGCCGCAATGTTCGTCTTTTCTATAGGACCTGGGTACGTTATCCTCTGTGAAATTGTGTTGGGTATGATGTAAAAATATTTTCCTTCGGTTTCATAATAGGCCTATTATTCATCATGTAAAGTGGGAAAGAGACAGGAGTAGCAACAACAACCACAACAGGTGGAATGTCCCAAGACGTTTAATAGCGCATTAATTTTGTCATAAAAAAAGAAGAAGAAGAAGAACGGAGTCCGCATGTCCGCGTGAAATTAAATATTTGTGTGTTTATCTGTAATGGCTTAACTGCTCGGAAAACATTTTCTCAAAAATTTCTCAAAAGTCAATAATATTATCAATTCCCGAGAATTGGTACATGCGTGATATTAAAAGCCTGTGTGTAAATTTGTCTGTCACATTAGGCATAACGGTTTGAACACAAGACAGTGGTGAATGAATCTTTCAGGCAGGGTCGTGGGGGGGGGGGGGGAAGGGTGTTTCACCGAGAATTTAAATCGAACTTGAAATTTAAGATTGACTGAAATGATGGTATACAGTGTGTGTCTTCAATGTTGCTCGACTTTCTAATGAAAATGAAGAGTTTGGAGACTTTTTTCATGTAGCAAATGAAATTGATAATACAAGATGAAATAAATAAAAATGGAATTATTCTGTAAACATTAATGATAATTTGAAGTGGGCGGTGATTATGTTGATGAAATTGAACAGGGAAACCAATGGCATACCGCAATTTTTAGTCAATCTTAAGACTTCGTGAAACACCCCCAGGTGACATCAACTTTGCACCTAGATTGGACAACCTGTTTGTAATCATGCAACGGAGGTTCTGTGATAGTTTGTGGTCGTGCAAAGGTTGAATTGACAGTTGACACATTCTTTCAAAACGATGATTACCCACATTAGTCAGTCAGAGATGAGTTTTAACCTGCGGTAAATATACATGCTGCCGGAAGTCCATCGCGGCCGTGATAAACAACGGGAAACAAAACAAAACTAAACAACGCATGTAAACACGATATTCCGTTCACCATTTACTGCGTATACCGGAATTCAGTCTCTGGTCTGGATCAGTATTTGTACAAGAATTATTGGTCAGTGTTCTAATGTAATTGAACTATACAGTGGCTATAAGTTACGATGCTGGCGATGATAGTGATGGTTATCATGAAGTACATATGCGAATTTGTCTTGTTGTTGTTGTTGTTGTTGTTTTTTTTTTTTGGGGGGGGGGGGGTTGGATAAAGTTCGATATCATTGTGACAATACCTGATGTATTTTAAAACAAAATAATCATGACGGATTCTGTTTCATTTAACTTTTATTAACATTTTTGTTGTTGTTGTTGTTGTTGTTTTTTTTTTTTGCCAGGTCTGGAAGTGTTACGGAGGAACAGTTTCAGCAACAAACCGTTAATTTTGTTGAGGCGCTTTTGAACCGGTTCACTAGGTAATTATACATTACACACATTTAGTGCAATTTAGTGTATAACATTATATAACTTCCATGTGAAAGCAAACCTTCTTTTGCGTCGGAGCTCGTATTTATATAAGCATATAATAGGCCTACATTCAATGGATTTTTTCCCATGAACATCATACGTGAGTTAATTCTGTGAGGAAGTGAAATTCTAAGGAGCATTAGCCAAAAGAAATATTACCCTTGCAAGATCTGGAATAAAAAAAGCATCAATGAGCAAATTCTAGGAAAATAGTGCTGTTGGTCCTTTGACGTATAATGAAGTAATTAAAAAGGGCCAATGTGTTTCTTTCATGTGGATAGCTGCACATCTCAAGCAGCGACTGATAATGCGCAATCATGAAAAGAGTAATTTGGTCTTATTTAAGCAGAGTCTTCTCTTTAGTGCCATTGATAAACTAATATTTCATCACTTTCATTAATACCCCCGGCATTTTGCTGGGTGAAACATTTTGTTCGAGAGAGTTGGCTGGTCTTGAATCCATACTGTATAGCCTATAGATAGATATTTATGAATAAATAAATCCAAATCCAATAGAGTCCAAAGCATATAAAGAGCAGCAACAAAACCCTCAAAATGTTGTAAAATCATCAGCTGCCAAGTGCGAGAGCATGATTCTAACTGTAGGGATGGATTGTCTTCGAAATCCTGATAATTTTTCGTTTTGTTCTCAGTTCCAAGATTAGAGCCTCCTTCATCACATTTTCCGGGGACGCAGAAGTTATCACCCAGCTCACAGGAGACCGGTGAGTGTGTCTTCAAATGTCTATTCCTGTTTTATGGCAATGATACATTTCTAATAGGCTATTGGAAAGTCTTGCAATGTTATAGGAGTCATGACAAGTTGATGATGTCTGTTGAATAATTTTAAAAAGAACGTTAGAACTGAGAGTGAACGTAAATTCATACCTATCAATTTTAAAGTACTATACTCGTGTTGACAAAGTAACTCGATTTCAATATGCTTTTCTGCATGACATGCCATTATTAGGAACGATCAAATAAACAATTAATTTCAACATGGTCAAATGTTATAATACATAGTACCAAACGGCTTCTTCTGCAATTCATGTACATGCTTAATGATAATGTTACGTACTGTACATGCCTATACATCTATATTATATCCATATATAGTTTATTTTTCGGCCATAACGAGATTTCGATATAACGAAAGACATCATTATAACGAGAGTCGTCTTCAGAATCCTCTGTTTCGCCTTTACTTGTGAATGAACAGTTGCATTTCATTTTGCCCCTCCATGTCTGACCGACAGCAAATTGCTTGAAGATGGTATCGCTCGCTTACGTGACGTCATCACAGACGGTGGCACTTACTTGCACTCCGGTATCAAGGAGGCCAAGAGACAAATTCTCGCATCAGGTGATTAGCATTCTTTCGTATTGTGATGCAAACATGTTCTTGTAACAGGTGGCTGGCATTCTTTCTTATTGTTCAGAGATGTAATCAAATTCTTGAAACAGGTGACTAGCATTCTTTCGTATATGTTTAGAGATGTAGTCCGTATTCCATTGTTGTTGCGTTTACACCTGTCTATTATGTACGTTGCAAACATTAAACTGTAAATTAAAGGAATGTTCAAGAGCATTGACGATTGTGCCAATATTGGCAAGATGCCCGGTAACATTTTCCGTCAAAAATTTTAATTTGTTTGTTTTTGAGTGCTCACGATCCATATCAAAGTGTGTTGCAGCTGAATATATCATATAGCAGATTAGAAATAATTATGATTTAAAGACATATAAAGTGTGTTATGTTTAAGCTCTAACAGAGCTTGCTCTTTTATCATTGAAGGCGGCGACACGGCGAGCGTGATCGTCACTCTAACTGACGGGGTCCTGGACGACAAGACGAAGGCCGTCGCACAGGTAATCCCAAAATAGACCGTTTCTGCAATGTATATGGATGTTTCTTTTCGTACAGCCTACTAACGAAACATTTCATTCACCTGCTCTCTCCCATTGTGTTCCACCGGCAGAAATTCACTTAGTTGTTGCTAGGAAAAGACAATCCTCCGGCAAACTTAGTGGTTGTTAAGGGCAAATTTTGTGAAAAAAAAGCATGCATAAACTCTGAATTCATCACAGAACCGGTATTTTAAACGAGATATCAAGTGAAATTATTTTTTAAGTTTAATTTTCATTCTGCAAAGAATCATAGCCAGATTGAAGATTAGGAATTGCTTGTGGCTACAACAAGGTGTGCTACTCCGACATGATCTTACTGAGTTAGCATTTGACGTATATCAAGCAGCGTTACGATTGAACTATTGGAGAATATTCTCTTTTCTCCATTCTTTCCTTGAATATTAATGCAAACAGTCAAAGCGAAGTCACAGATCAACGAATATTTGGGCGATATCAGATAGTCATCGAGAAAGATTCGTTTTATGTCTCGCTCCTCGTTTTTTCAATTTGTGTAGTCTTCAAGGCACCTATGATATTCATAAATTATTCTTATGTACATAATATTACGAACATACATAACCTAATATCATATGTAGCTCGGAATTGTTTTAAAACTGCCATTCTCGACCCATATGGCATGAGTTTGTGTAAAATAATGCTCCTATCGAGTGCATTCAATTTAAACACTCGAAAACAAACTCAGTGTCGAAAGACTTGACCAAGCTAAAATCGAGACACCTTTTATACTAACGTAAGCTCGGACTTGATGTGGACCTGAACCACCTTCTATGAAGTGGGCTATTCGAAAAACTTTAGTTCGGACACAATATTTTTCGACCTTTTATGCTTGGAGTTTAATTTCGCTTTAGCATCCGGACCTGAAGCGAGACACGTTCAGTATAAATGGGATAAGATATTACTGTCAATAATGTATTTGAACAATAGTCTTAAGAATGAACTTGCAGTTAGGCCTACTGTATGAGTCACGATAAGTTTCAAAATTTGCACAGATACCTTGAGATCGAAGAAGTCATCATTGTAATGAATTCCAATTTGAGGAGGAGGAAAAAGCAGGTGCTTGATCGTTGATGGTAGCTTAAAATAAAAGAGGAAAAAATGAAAGGAAAGGAGAGAAAACGCCACAGAAATCGAATCGAAAGCACAGAAATCGAATCGAAAGCTAAGTCAATCCACCTCTATACGCTAAGCCTTGTCTAGCCATCCATGCAGATCCGGGACCATTGTTCCATATTTTCAATGAATAGATAATGTACTTTTACAGCTATTGGATTCCCTTGACATTTTTGTCTTTGAAAACCCCAAACACGCTTCTTGACAAGGTATCGGTACTCAATCACGAGAGTGCAGATAGCAGTAGATGTTAATGATACAAATGGCAGTTTGTGACTTCTACACTAGCAGTGCCTTTTGTGTTGAATGTGGCAGAAAATAATGTGCAATTTATTTATATCCACAGCTGAAAGAGAGAGAGATGGAGGGGATGTAGTAAAGGACTCGGATAGTGACGAGTAGGTGGATTCGTCATTCAGAGCTATGAGCTGTCCGCTTACAGAAGACGCGTATAACCCGCAAATGACATCATTCCTTGCTATTCCAACAAGACATTGTTTCAACCGTGGATGATGTGCCTTTGAAGGTTGTGTTGAATTTGGTTCAAAACCTGTTATCCCAGGGGTCTAGTTGCCATTTTTTTGTGTGTTGTTTCTTCCAACTACGCAGGGGAAATGTCTTCTTGAACACCTGTGCGCAAACTTCCGTAGCGATTCTCTGCAGGAAAAAAAAAAATCGTTGAACGATGAGTCATCATGCTATTATACTCGTGGTGCGTCTGTTACATTTACAGAAAAAAAAATGCGAATAAACTTCAAAGGATTGAAGGCTCTGAAAAGAAGATGACAATGAAACGGTGGAATCATATCGCTATGAATATAAAGTGCCTCGTTTTGATCGACTTAACGAATTTTTCCTTCCTGCTATCTACTGAAGGCGAAGAATGGTGCAATAAGTATGTACTATCCCACGTTCCTGCTGTAACCATGGTTTCAATGACCCGACAGAGGTCACGTGGCTAGGTTTTCTGGATGGCAGGTTACCGCACAAGTCTCTTTGGGTTAACCTCCCCGCGGGAGCTCGGAGCACTATGCTAAGGGTTGATCCCCCCTTTCCCCCTTTCTATTGGCTTCCCTGTGTATTTGAAGCTGATCGTTTGCAATGAAACGGGCTCGTGTCAAAGTAATGCATTGTGAAGCTGTTTATGAGTTAGGAAGGAGTGCTGAAAATTGCTACCGGTATTCTATGAGAGAAATGCCACAATAACATTCCTATACATGCAGTAAATTCAAACAAAAAGAGCTGCAGAAGTTTTATCTAATATAGAGATTCTATGTGGCCCAAAATGTTTTCGCATTTCTCACGGTTGCAGCCTCATTTTTGAAAATTAGAGATAATAAAAATGTCATCCCCTTACAAGCTTTTCCATAAACGTGCATTACGCTATTCATTTTCTATACAAATCTGTTAAAATAAAATAGAGTGGTTATATAACATCAAGACATTGTAGATAATAGTTACACAAGAGTTCACTGATAGTGATTTAACATGACATCGCTCCCAGCTACAGTGAAGTTGCCAGCGCCGTTAGAGTTGTCATGGTTACCGAATGTTTACAGCATGTCAATTACCACCGGGAGTGGTTGTTCTTAATGTGCGTGGCCCCCACACTTGTCCTTGATTGCCTTAAATAATCGATTGCATACTGAACCGGGTGTGTCATATTTTGCCTCCTTTGGAATTTATCAAATCTCAAAGGAAGTGGATTTAACTTCGGTGTTATTAAATGAGGATGTCAAAAAAAAAATCGATAAATTTGTGTTTTGTGGAAGCGCGTAGAATGAGATGAAGCTGCCATCCTCTTCACAGCGAGAACATACGTCATGTTGAAATATATGCCATGACTGTTGTAATGTGAAACATACTGCATATCTCGCCCAAGACAGTGACATTATATTTCATGATCTGTCTTCCTCATGTTTGCCTTCTTAATAATTACTTAGTACCTGATCAATATTAAACTTAACCTTCTGACTAGAAATCAAAATGTGTATAAGGTATGAAACTTAATCAGTAATTCTTTGTCGGTCAGTGGTACTAAAATCACTTAGAGCGTTGCTGAACGCCCGCCCTGCAATTCATAGCTTGCCATGCTTCAAAACAGTTCTTCTCGTTCATTGTATTTATTTTTTCTTTGTTATTATGATCATCCTGACTTTTTTTTTTAATGCAGGCAAACACCGTGCGCAACGCAGGCGGGTCCGTCCTGGCCGTGCGTGTCGGCCAGAGCAACATCCGGGACCTGGTGGACGTTGCCGACAAGCCGTCATCGGAGCACATCTTCCGTGGGGACTCTTTCAACGATCTCGACCACATCATCGACAAGGTTTCTAATTTTGGTGTTATTTGATGATACACATATACTTTACGAACAACATGATGTATCACAGAACATAGTAAGACCAATTATAAAAATAGATAGATGAATGAATGAATGAGTGAATGAATGAATAAATAGACAAACAATGAATGAATAAAGGGGACATTAACCTTGCCCACAGTCTCCTGTCATAAACAATAAACAGCAATTCAAACAACAAACAGACAAACAAACGAACGAAGAGAAAACATCCACAACACACAAACATGTAATATTCGAAGGATCTGGCAGTGATGACGTCGTAAATGGGGGAGGGGGATCTATATAGATTACTGCTGAATAATTATGATATTCTTGTATGTATAGAAACCATTTGGCTAGTGGCGAAACGATAAAGCGATGCAAATGTATGTTGTTATAATATACGTTTCGATTATGTTTGTACGTCCAAAAAAGACAATGTTATTGCATTGTAACAATCATTGTAACTTCGCTATGTTTGCTTCTTGTTTGTGAACACAAAAAGGACATGAATTCTAATCAATCAATCAACCGATCGATCGATCGATCAATCAATCAATCAATCAATGAAGTTGCCTTTTCAGATTAGCATAACATGGTAACGACTGATAGCAACAATTCCTGACAGTTATGAGAATGTGAGCAACTTTTTTTTCCTTCACCTCCTACACCCACAGATTGTCAACACGTCGTGCGTGGAAATTTTATCGGCCTCCCCAACTGTAGTATGTACTGGAGGTACGTATGAAGACTTCCGGGAAAGGGAGAATGCTCTTATCCCTGTATGAATAATGTATAGGGAGTTACTGTATCTCAGCTGGAATTGAGGAAATTCATGCAGTGAACACGATACATCTATACATTTTCATTAATGAGAGCATACATGTGTTTCAGCTTATAGTCCCTGCATGTTCGCAACTACTGCAGAACGACATCCACACTTTACAAAATGTACTTTTGATGTTCCGGTTTAATACCGATCTACTACCTTCTTCATTTATCGATATGTTCCAGCTGAACTCAGAAATCCATTCCTATCCAGCAAGGCAAGCAATGGATGTACACTTGAATAACCCCAAAACACTCCTAGCACACAAAACCGTAAGACATACTGGCCCAGATATTTGGAATAGACTTCCACTTGAATTACGTAACATTAAGTCTATTTATTCATTTAAAAAAGCAGTAAAGAAAATGTTGATTTCACAGTACCGGTGATACTTTCTGTAGAAACATTTGATGACTCATTCTTTGTTCATTGTTGTATCTATTATGTTTATTTCTTTCGGAGTCTCTGCACGTGCGGATGCACCTGCAGTACTGTGCTCCTCTGATCCACTGGGATTCATTCCTTCTCTGTTGTTCATTATACATATTATGTCGGGCAAATCATGGTTCACTGTAATATCATGCCCTGAAAGGGCACGTAGAAATTTATGATGTGTGCATAGATGATTGCTTTTTGTCTTCTTCTTCTCCTTCTCTCTCTTTCTCATTCAATGTAACTTTTACATGACAAAAGCAACAATTATATGTGAATACATCACTGTAATTTATTAGTATAAATACAGTATGTGCATGTATGTATGTGTCTAGGTATAGAGGTATGTCGAGTTGATCTGGCGAGTCTAGTATCAGGAGGTTTTATCATCTCCTCCCCTTCCATTCTTTTCTTTCTTTCTCTCTCTCTCTCTCTCTCTTTCTCTCTCTCTCTTTCTAACCCTTATTCCACGAGCATCATGTTGGACCCTCTTGTTTTTCTTAATTGTAATGTTATTTGTTATCGGTTGCCAAACAGTCAAGCGTTGTGCTTATTATTGGCAATCGTTCTGTATGCAAATTAACATGTTACTCTTTATATTATACTACAGATGTATTGTATAATTGATGAAAATGATGAAAATTGTTGAAAGTATACTACCTGTATTTTGTACTTTGTTAATGAAATTGCAGAAAGTTGATGTATTTGACAAAAAAAATGGCATACAGAGAATAAATAAATCAAATCAAATCAAATCAAATCAATATTGAATTAGGGGATAATCACAAACTTAATATACTCTGCCACAGCACTATACGGGCATTTTTTTTTCTAATGTATTATTTCATACTTGACAACTGGTAAGATTTTATCAGATTCAGTAAGATTTTTTACGTTAAAAATAGCAAAATCAGATTTTCAAAAAATATTTAGATATACCTTTCATGTGTATTTTCTGAAGATTTGACCGAAAGTAATATTTTTAACTTCAGTTTGCATATAAAATAAGATTTTTGCAATCCACGAGTAAGATATTTCATCTTGAAATGTTGGCAGGTATGTTATTTCTTTATCATTATCATTTGAGGGAGCAGCTCGTTGTGTACGTTGATAAACATTCTTCATTTACAAATCGTCATGATTGTAGTCTTTACAATGTATAGAGTTTAAGATGAAGATTTAAGGTATACTATGCTAAGACCGCATCTCGACGTATATACAGGGCCAAGAGTTTCTGTTTTCTATTGATGGAGGTAGCTTTAATGTACCACTCTCTCACACTTTTCTTTGTATTTCTTACCATTATAATTATATCGCAATCACTGGTTCTCTTATTGTGAAAATGTTGAGTCAAGTGATTTACCATTAGTCGTAAATTCATTTGCCACAAGCCCAACCAATTCACATGAACTCTCAGGATATCTTTGTACATTGTAAATCATGTTTATACTTACTTGTCTTACAGAGACTTTCAACGTCACCATAAATGGTAACGGATTCACGAGGACGACGGACGTGTCAAAGGTCCGGTGTAACTTCCGGCTAAACGATACAGACGACCAAGGTAATTAGCCGCCCTCGTGACTTTATCAAAAAGAGAGAAAAGGGATTATACGTTAGCGCGTAAACGGTAAGGGCCGCAAATATCAAAATATTAATGTACTTGGTTTTAAAATAATCGTGGAAGGGTATCAGATTTTACTTACGATATCACACGTCTACCCTTTCTTCGTGTATCTTCGGACCTCTTTTATTTCTTTTGTATATGAATGATTTATGTAATACGTCTGAGGTTTTTAGATATAATATTGTTTGCTGATGACGCAAGTATTTTTATGTCTCATAATGATCCCCAAACATTACAAATGATAGTCAATAGTGAGCTTACTATAATTTCTGAATGGTTATATATGAATAAATTATCAGTGAATACAAGTAAAACACATTTCATGATATTCACCAACAGAAATTTTGATGCAAAGGATATATCTGTATATTTAGCAGGATCTGAAATTAAACATGAAGTGTCTTTGCAATTTTTAGGAATCACAATTGATAATAGACTGATCTGGAAAGATCACATAAATATCATATGCAATAAAATTTCAAAAAATATTGGGATACTTTTCCGACTTGAATCTCTACCCATCACCGTAGTTCTTAAAATGATATACGATGCAATTATTGCGCCCTTTTTAGAATATGGTCTTTCTGTTTGGGGTTGTGCTGCAAATATATATTCAGACAAACTTTTTAAACTACAAAAACGTGCAATAAGGATTATCAACCATTCAACTTATTTAGCTCACACTTTACCAATTTTTCATACCCAAAAGATTTTAACGTTGTATGATAGATATAAGTATATTTTAGGTAATCTTATGTTTTTATGGCATAGAAAGCTTTTACCAAATTCTCTGCTGCATAATTTCACTTTAAATTGTCATATTCATTCATACCGTACCAGAAACGCTGAGAATTTTCACATGCCAAAAGTAAGAACATCGTTATTTCAGAAATCTGTGTTTTATCAAGGCCCCCTTATATGGAATTCAATATCAGAAGACATTCGTAAAGCTACCTCTTTTAATGTATTCATACGTAAACTTAAGGAGAATTTTATATAAAATTATCATTCCTAACTTCTTGACATGCTTTGCTGGTATTATTTTATTTTATCTAATGATTACAACTCATTTTGTGTTTGTACTGTCTTCGTAATGTAATGTAGTGTTTTGTTTATCATTGATGTATTTCTTTGTTTTGTTCTTACATCTGTTTAGTTGTTCATCCCTTGTTGTTTAAAAATATGAAAATGATTACCACCAATGCATTGTTATTGATTATCCGGGTCGGCCAGATGCAACTCTCATGCATGACTGAGCATGATTCAACTTAGTGAATGGGTGTGAAATTATCACTGTGGCAAGTTATTTCTTGCTATTGTCATGCATTCAGGGCATATTTGAAGTTAAATTTTTGTCACTTGTTAGGCCTATGACTGCATAACAACTTCAGCAAAGGTTGTTCTTGACACAGGCACACATCACATGCTTTCCAAACATGGTACAGTTGACAATTGAGCAGAGAGTGTTCCTGGTAACTCGATACCAGGAAACAAGAAGTTTCGTGGAAGTTAAAGAGGCTTTTTCGGGTGCAGTTCCCCGACAGGCAGCCTCCAACAAAAAGAGCCATCTGGTACAATATGAGAAAGTATGCTGATCACGGAACTTGCCACAGTGATGATTTCACACCCATTCACTAAGTTGAATCATGCTCAGTCATGCATGAGAGTTACATAACCTACGTGGTATCATTGGACAGAGGACTTATTGGACTATCTAACCATGAAAAAATAATATGTAAATATTTGATAGTTTTCTGAAAATTTGCCGTTGAAGTTGGGTTTACTTTTTTTTTAGAGACACACTGTATAGTATAGTATGACCTTCTTGAAAATATGCTATAGGATGGGAAAGTACCATGAGATATTAAAGCTCTAAATTCAGAATGTCCTCCTTGTGAAGGAAGTAGTTGTAATGTGAGTTTCCATTTTGCCAATAATGTGAGATAATGTGACATCAAAAAAAAAAAAAAAAAATCGAGCATACGAGGAAATAATGCAGAGACGGAAGTGAACAGATATTGGGAGGAAGGTGGAAAAATTCCTTCATAGAATATGCCCACGGTGCTGCTGTGATAGATATCCTGGGCCCTGTTTCATAAAGCTGTTCGTAAAATTACGCATGACTTTACGAACGACTGGAATATGAAGTGCCAAAGTGTGTACCCATTTTTTTCCTTACGTTTTAACAATTAAGTAGGACTGTATGTCAATATTTCATCTACATTGGGGCAAAAATACACTTTCAACCAAAAACGTGTGTCAACATTTCTATAAGAATAATCATCATCTGCAAATTTCAACTTTAGCTTTTGAAATTAACGATGATTAGGAAACCCACTTGGTTTGCCATGTTTAAGTCGTTCGTAAAGTCGCACGTAACTTTACGAACAGCTTTATGAAACAGGGCCCAGCTGTACTGATATATTCTTCCCTCTACAGAAGTATCACCGCACCTAGTCACCGATAGTGAGCTTGTGTGTCCAGCGCCGCACATCGAAGAAGCTGGAAGGTGCGGAATTACTTATAATATTATGAAATGAGTTTAGAAAGTGGAAATCCAATCCTATGTTCGTTTTGAGGTTAATGAATAGAGTTAAATCACACACAGAAGCGTGATAGAATACGAAATTTATTAAAATCGGGCAAAAGAAATGAAAGCGGTTTGATTTTTCGTCATAAAAGCAGTGACATCTTACATGACCACATTATTCAAATTAAGCAAAATAATGATGCCATCGGCTCAAAAAGTCTAATCATTGGCATGTGTATAAAAGTTTTTTTGTTTTGAGTTAATACTGTACTATTTAGCAGTTACGACCTCTTACCCTTCAAAGTTTAGTTTTAGAAGTGTGCATTGATTTGATGTAAGTTTTGTGTTTTGTGCATTTAAAACAGAACCAGGACTAAACCGATGGTGTTCATTTATTCTCATCCTACCTGTTTTAGAATTAGTCAGCGCAACCTTCTTCACCTGTGCATCTACGTTAAAGAGGATGTTATAAAGGCGTGAAATCGATAATGGATGTCGATAATGAACGAGCAGTGACTGTTTTTCTGTGTCTGTGCTCTAATATTCAGGTCATTGATCCTAGTTTTGAGATGTAGATTGTTCACATCAAATGACTCCTCTTGTCAAAACCCCCCCCCCCCATAAAAAAAAAAGACTGCCCAGTTTTCTGCCAATATACCCTGTCAAACACGTAATATTGTCTATTGGAAGTTAACTGTGGATATTAGACAGTCCGATTTGAAGTCTCCATTTTTGTCAATCAATATTTGAGGCAAAACAAAATTCACCAACAATTCAAAATGATGACACAAAAGTTGGGGTTATTCCCGTAATCACCTCCCTCGTTCCAAATAAAGATACTGTAGGTGCAAATAATGATACATTATGTCATGACGGAAGTACAAACATCATGTATAGTAACACACATGTAACTATGACTGTATATGGCACAGTCTTGTTATTCACTCTCAAAAGACAATATTGCAGAATTATGCAACTTGATGTCCGTCAAGAATGACCTTCATACACATTTGATTACTAAGCTGCCTGATCCCTCATGGCTGTCAAACATTGTGGAAACTGAAGTGGATAGATCTGTACGTTGCTTTGCCAACAATGCGTGACTACTCATTAATGTTTATATATGGAAAGCAACACGGAAGAAAAGATTACATTGCTCGATATATTAGTGGACTTAACTGTATATGTATTTCAGTGAAGACTATTTTGCCATGGATATATAATGCTCCTACTTTGCCATTGGACAGTAACGTCACGTTCTTCTTTCCATTTCCCACTTCCAGTTTTGTTGTATTACAGGTTTCTGTGAATGGCATTTCGTTCATATCCAGTAATGTAACCATCACGGGAGAAGACTGTACGCCGGTAAGTGGTTTTGAATTTCCTCTTAGAGATTCGGTATAATGTTTGATTGCCTCCATGTCAGTACTCTCCATGTGAATATCGAGCACTGATGTAACAAGTGTGCTTGCGCCAAGGCGACTCATTGTTCAGAGAGGTTTATTCTTTTAACACGAAAAGAAAATGAAAGTCAGTTTCATTATCATTTCCTTTCCTGTTGATGATTTATTCTCTGTAGTGTTTATTGTACGACGAGAACATTGTACGGTTTTTCCCCTGACGACGGAACAAACACTATAATATGATTTCGGATGAAACAAATCCCTGTCAGCCCACGAGCTTGCCATTAAAGCCCGACGACTATACAACTGACAGACTTTGGATCCGAAATAAATCTCTACGCCTCAGAGTAAACACGCTTGTTTATTTCAGTCGTGAGTCGCACAGTGTGCGGCGGGCTAAGGAAATTGCCAAATTTTGTACTCCGTGACTGGCGACAAGATGCTTGCAGTCCCACGACATTATACTCTTCCATGAATCCCTCTTCAGTTGAATTTATACAATATCATTCTATTGCATGAACTGATGTAGTCCGGTTATTGACTGTGTTGTATATAGTGTTCAAATTAGCTTTAGGAGAGTTATGTTAACATGTGCAAGGTGTGTGATTTGATCATGTGACAGCCTGACGTCACTGGCATCGTCCTGGGTATTTTCTTTGTGCTCCTGGCCCTCGGTCTCTTCCTCCTCTGGTGGTTCTGGCAGCTGCTCTGCTGTGTGGTGAGTGTTCTACAACGCTTCCTCCACCCCCCCCCCCCCGACACACACACACACACACACACACACACACACTTTACTGATTGCCCCCGCCCGTCGATAGGTTCCTGTACTACAATTTATTATCGCCATCATAATAGCAATAACAATGCAATGTAATAATGATAAACAATGATGATGATGATGACGATGATGATAAAGATAATGATAATGGTAATGATATTATTACTATTATTATTTTGTTTTATTACTGTTCATTATTATTGTTATTATCATCATCATCAATACTATCATTATTATTATTTCTATTATGATCATCATCATAATCATATTATTATCAGCAACGAGAGCTAACAACGACACCAACAATGATTTTCACGGCGACAAGAATGCTTGTCCAAATCTTGATCTGAAATGTCTGAAATAAGATTCAACCAGGGAAATGGGAATTGAGACCTCTTTCCCGTCTCCCCTTGGGACAACGGACGGCTGAAGCTTACCTTAAAAAATAAATGTTCGTTACGCAGCCTGCCATGACTTCGCGTTTGCACCTTGATGACATAATATTATAGATAACTTTGCGAGTTCCATGACATTTGCTCCTGTGACCACATTGCTCCCATGAAATATCTGCACGCTGAGCCAAACAGAAATTGTACCCACAAACATAACCCTAACCCTTATAGTAATCCTCATACTCATATCTAACTAAACCTAAAACCCTATCACAACCCTGACCCTAACCCGAAGTCCTCGGAAAAAACAACAACAACAAACCACCACACAACAAGACCGGAGCAATTGTTGCAGGAGCAAAATGTCGTGTCTCTAACTTTGCGACAAGAATTAGACGTGACACTATACCTTGTTGTCAGCGGAAACCCCTCTCCCATAGGTTGTTACACTATAAACTGCTTGTCTAAAGTAATCTATGACGAAAGCAAAAACAAAACATCTGTGAAACCGCAACTTGTCTGCTAGCCAGTCACGATCAAGCAATTAGAGACCCAAAGGCCCGAATTCACGAAGGTGGTACAAATGAAACCATGGTTTAAGCCATGGACAAAAACCATGGAGCGCCAGGTGTCGCATGGAATATTTCGTTACGAAATCAGTCATTTCGTCGATGAAATGATTATTTTGTAACGAAATAACAACATTTTGTAACTAAATGAACATTTCGTCCACGAAATGATAATTTCGTTAACGAAGCGGTCATTTTGTCGACGAAATGACCAATTTCGTAGCGAAATATTCCGTGCGACACTTGGCGCTCCATGGTTTTCGTCCATGGTTTAAACCATGGTTTCATTTGTACCACCTTCGTGAATTCGGGCCAAAGGATCTAGTTATAGTCGCTGTTATCCATAGGTAAGGATTACAAGTTCTGGAGGCTTTGTTGTATTTTGGAAAATGATGATGAATCATGATTATAGTGACACTTTATCGCGCATCTTCTGCAGATTGCCCATAGCTTATAACTATCAGGTTTTTGAAAATGTGTTGAACTGAAAAAAAAAAAATCATATATAAAAAGAGAGTCTAGACAAGTTAGTTATTTTCTTTGGTGTGGTTTTATAGGTGTTGTGTTGTTAGCACGCTTGTGTACATAAGCTGACCCCGAGATCGACTAATTTCGTCAGCGAAAAATGAGGCATGTCATTATCTTCTCAGTGAAAATATATATTTTTTATTTTTTTTTATTAGAACAAATTAAAATCAATTACAACATTTACAACAATCATTAAATGATTTCCCTCAATTGATATCCCCATCCTCCCAAAAAAGCAAAGTGATGACTTAATATAAGTTTAATCAAAACAAAATTAAGTGATTTAGAAAATATTAGAAAATTTACAAAAAAATCATGTGTGTAATAGCTGGAATTATTAGTGACATTTATTTGAACATCATTTTGGGATATTTTGGAAAGGAGGGCTAGCCAAATAGGAATAACCTTTTCACACTCACAAAATAAGTGGACCATTGTTTCCTCACTTTAATCACAAAAAACACAATTAGGTGAATCACAATTAGGTGATTTAATCTTAAAAAGGAAATGATTTAGTGCAATAGCTTTATGAAAAATCTTAAAGGGATCGTATAGTTTTGATTGAGACCTAATTTCAGATTTCTAACATTTTTTGGTGAGATAATGAGACACCTCTTATGAAATATGAATTAACTGCTGCAAAATAAGAGTTTTTATAACACAGACTCTGCCAATTAGAGAAAGATTTCTAGTTCGCCAACAGTTTAAAGTTTGTTCCATTCTTTTTAATTTCTCCTTATAATTAAGATCATAAATTTGCAAAACACTCAGAGAAAAAACTACCCTGAACATTTAAATTTGAAACTTTCCATGTAACACCACGATTTATGTAAGGAAAAATTTGGTTACCTTTCTTAGACCCTATCCAGGCAGCTTCAGTTTTACTGAAGTAAATTGCAAACAGAAAAACGCCCAAAATTGTGCAAGGTTTCAAAAAGCTCAAAAAAGGAATTATCAGAACCATTTAAAAAACACACAGAATCATCAGCAAACAGTGAGATTTTAACTTCTTCATTTACAAGTGGGATACCTCTTATAGCATTGTTTTGTCGGACTGAAATTGCCATTATCTCTATCACAAGTAAAAACAAATATGGAGAAATCGGACAACCTTGACAAACTTGGGGGTCCATCGTCAACTTGACAATAACTTGTCTCGGACAACTATTATTGGTGTAGACCCCACCACTGCCTCCATTCCGATGATAAGAATCAGAACGTTGGAAGACTGATGTATATGTGGAATATCATGCGGAATATTCTTTGGGCTTCTAACGGTATAAGTCTTTCATTGATTTAAAAAAAAATTGTTCTCACTTTTGGAATAAACGAACCTAAGAAAAGAAAGAAACTTTTCTGGCTAATTTCTATACCAATACACGTCTACGGTTCACACACACATAAACCATGATGTACTGAACATTGTTCAGAGGAATTCAAGGATCCGTAGTGTATTGTCATCAAATAGATCATTTTTTATACAATATCTTCGGTGGGCAACTTGCCGTGACAACCGTGAAAGACACCGCCAACAAGCTACAATGGGCATGCGCGGTTCACTATTGTAATGAAAATGATATGCATACAAGGTTAGCTCATTTCGAAATCATGAACAGTATTCTGGTTCAAATAACATTATTAGTTGGGATTTCTTACGGCTAATGTGAAATATTATATAAGAACTGCGTCGATTTTTGTTTTGAACAGAAGAGATGAAAAGATGCTTTATGATTAGGTAGACAAGCTCGCAAGTAGAGTCTTCCATAATAACTATGCCTTGAAGTGGTTTGATAATGATTGGAGCGGCTTCTCCAGCAAATCAGAGCATACTTACCTGGCGCAGGAGTTGCGTTGATCAAGGAGGACGCGCTCCCAGGGCGAGGCTTGCCATTGCACTCCGGCTTGCTGAACCTTGCGATTCCCCCAAACGTGGGGAACTCGGGCGTATAATTTATGGTAGCGGGGATCTGCGTTCGCGCTATCCCCCACATTTAAATTTCAAAGAAAGATCCTGACAGATGTTGCTACAATCTTTCTGTCATTGGCTCAAGAATTGGAAACTAAACGTTATTTTCTCGTTTAATCAGGAAAATTTGTTTAAAAAAATCACATTGTGATCTGTAATGAAAAACATTAGCCAAAAATTCAAAGAGGAAATATATTACTGATCTGATTTTCGGACAAAGGATCTGTTTCGAAATGAATGACTGGGTCCTCAGTATTAATAGATTTTGATCTACCATGATATCATATAATATGATTAATACATGACGAACTCTCATGTGTTCTGTGGCCCAAATTATATATCACAATTTCCTTTACAAGATTGGATTTACTGAAAATGAGAGTTACTTTATTATTGTTTTGCTTGTTATTTCCGTTCGTAACATCGATAAAAAATAATGTACACGCATTAACAATGATACCAAAAACAGGTGAATTACTCAAACCTGCCTTTCTCGATGTGTATCAAATTCAACCTTGAAAACTACATGCGACTAATTCCTGACTTTCAAACTAGCCTAGTCTCTGGACGTTGATTGTTGTCCGCCAATATTACACCTGAAAGTCTTGGGTTATTTTCTTCTTTTTTTCAGTAGAAGGGAGCATTGATATAATCATTTCGGAATCATTTTCCATAGGGTAATCACCTCCCCTAGATATTGTTCGTGATCTGAAGAAGTCGCCGCTTACGATTCTCCTCGGTCCACTGTGAGCAAAGCGGCTGCATTGGTTGACGCGATGAGACTATAGCAGAGTTAATCCCCTGAGGAATTGTCCAGCCTTGCTTGTGTAAATAAACTTTCCTCGGCAGCGACTAAGCAAAATTATTTACACAAAGCATGCCATTGTCTTGCCGAAGTGATAATTAGTCAAAGTTGGATGTCCTTCGTCAACTTGACTATTTTAGCTTCCATTCTGGACCCCTTCACTACCCCACCCTAATAAGTAAATGAATTAGAGGACTAACGAAACATATAATCTTCGTTATATTGTTATCAGCAGCTATCTTATCCCATTCTCTTGATTTTAATGGGTTGAAGCTAACTCGGGAGATAGACCCCCTCGATTAATTACTATTACAAAGTGTACATGCATGTGAACGAGCAGTCTTAATTTCACCCAGTAGGCTGTGCGATACCATGTGTGTGTGTACGCGCGTGAATGGATTGTCATACCCACACACACACTTGGGGGCATTGCGGACGCAGGATCCTTTGTGTACGTGCGGGCTTTATTCATTGTACAGTGTACTACGTTTTGTGCTAAATCACGCATGCGTCGTATATTTATTCAAACAAGAACATGAATATGCATATTAGGTGTGTGATGTTTGGAAATAGGTCTGCAATATCAGCATTTCTGCATTATTGGCACATTTTCTACATCAATTTCATAGGATTAATGTGACAAAAAATTATCCTTAAATATGTTCGGATATTTTCGAGTCCTGGTTACCGAAAAAATGAAATTTATCAATGATATTAGTATAATTACTTATAAAGCTTGGTGGCTAATCTCTTCGATAACTGTGCCTTGATGTGCTTTGATAATGATCATATCATCATGCTCACAATTAGTAAGCATACTTACCTGGCGCAGGAGTTGCGTTGATCAAGAAGGACGCACTCCCAGGGCGAGGCTTGCCATTGCACTCCGGCTTGCTGAACCTTGCGATTCCCCCAAACGTGGGGAACTCGGGCGTATAATTTATGGTAGCGGGGATCTGCGTTCGCGCTATCCCCTACATCACAAAGATGACAAAGACAGAATTAAACCTATAGCTCCATTATCCACATAAACCCAGGTATACCATCTCATGTGAGATACACATCTCTACACATCTCATGTGTATTATCATTTAGGCTCTTCTTCGTTCAGGCCATCATATATAATTCATTCATTATACTCATATTTATCATGCTTCATACAAAGCACATATGTATGTGCTATTATATATTGCATATATATATATATATATATATAATAATTATATATATATTATATATTATATATAGTATTATATACAATAAAATGTTTCATAAAAACCATACAGATACCCAATTATAAAAAATAATGTATTGAACAAGAAAAAACAGGCACAGACATAAATTAGGAATACCTTCAGGGACATCCACACAATTTCAGTTATTTATACATTTAAAATAAACAAAAATCAGTATTTCAAACCTGCTATCCCCAACCCTCTCTTGCCCTTGTTTGTTAATATGTATGTGTACATAAGTATGTTTGTGTGTTTATATATATTTATACATATTATATATATATATAATTATATATACATATATATATGTATTATATATATATATATATATATGAAGGGTTTGTTTGCAAAAACCGATAAGTCCATTTTTGAAGATTTCGAAGTACGATCTCTGTCATAAAGTACAAAATAATACCTTTTAAATGATATATTGGTCACTACATATAAAGGTATATTTTTGAAGTTATGGTCAAAAGAAGCAAAAATTTTCTTATTTTCTTAATTTTTCTTGACCTTTAGTCGCAAATTATCTCCATTTGGCAAATATATATATATTATATACATATATATACATATATATATATATATATACATATAATATATATATGTATTTCTTTTTTTTTGTGTGTGTGTGTTCAGTCACTAAATTTACCACTATATATACACCTCGGACAGGTTGCAGTCAAGCCCCCTCCTCCACCGCCCGAACCTCCCGCATCCCCTAATTCGAAGAAGTGGCCCACAGTGGACGCATCCTACTACGGTGGAGGTGGTGTGGGAGGAATCAAGGCCATGAGGGTGAGTGCCTGTTGAAATATATATTCTATATATGCATATATAGGGCCTATGTATATATATATATATATATATATATATATATATATATATATATCAGTATATTATGGACTAAAATGTAACCTGTTACGCTCCTTAATGCCCCTAACTCAGTGTTCTACTCCCTTTTTCTTCATTTTACGATGGATAGCAAAATGCAACAGCGTAGTTTTTGTGACAAATGAACATATTATATAATTACACATTCTATAAAATCATGCTTAAAGCAGGAAAAAAGGAAAAGGAAATCGGTAGGAAAACATTGTAGGGAAGAATGAGCTTTACCATAATCATGGAATTGTGATGTATTGGCCCGTATCGAATGATACAATAGAAGCAGACTTTGTTTAAAGTAACCTTTTTTCTTAAGTAATATGATAATAATGACTGAATAAGTATTCGGCATCAAGACTACAAGATTTAATGAAAAAAACCCCCATAATTTTGTAATTTATGAAGTATATTACCATAGTATCAAAGCCTTAAATGCATCCTTGAATAAGGTAGTAATATGTTCTTTACTGAATATTAATTTCTATATTTATCTTAACTAAATAAAACAGTTTATCAAGTAATATCTTAAAAACAGAATATGTTGTATATTTTCTCCTAAAGCCAAATTGAAATGAATTGTGTATCACTTAGAAATAAAAATGAGTCTGATGTATCATATTTTTTTTTTTATATCACCTTCACAATTTGTTATCTATTTATTTTTAAGGACAAATTAATACATATTCTAGGGGAGACACTATGAAGAATTATTTGTTTTAAACATTTCATGCTTATTCCATCACAACCAAATGATGTTTTCAGTTCAGATGTATTAACCTTTTGCATTATTTCATCTTGCTTGGCTGATTTAAACAAGTCAACATGATATTTTGCGGGGCTTGTGCTAAGTATTCAGTGAAATAATTTTCAGAATGTATTCCAGATGTTCAGAATGCATTCCAGAGTCCCACATGGATGAAAGATGTGTAAAATTCTCCACAGCTTTCTATGTTAAACTCATGATACCTTGTGCATTTTTTTTTACAATTATTCTTTACAATAATCTTTAATCTTTCAAGAATTTAGTATCATTTATGTCAGTCAATTGACTACAGTGGTTCATATAATTTGCAGTTCTTATCTCTTGGTCGCTGAATCCATAATTCATAACATAATCTTTTATATTTTTATTGCATTGAGAATGCCTAGGATATTGTTAATGCATTTTTTTGTTTCTTACATTTTTTTATTGTTTAGATTTAAAAATTGATATATTTTCATCATAATATTATATTAATTTATGTATGACTTATTCATAACATATGCTTTATCTATATTTTTTTTTCAGTAAGTATTTCCAACCATTGCCATTACTTTAATTTATATCAATGCCATAATTGCAGCTACATTTCCTTTGTACACATAATATGAACTTCTCTGACTTGAAGTTAAATTGGGAAGAAAAAAGAAATATTGGTAAATGATCAAATAAATCATTGTAAAACATGCCATTGATTGGTCACAAGTTAATGATTGGTAATGTGTTAACAATCTTTACTCATAATTTGTTAGTCATTTTATCTAATGATAACTTGTTCAGACAGTGGTTTCAAACTAGCTACCTGTGTCAGGTTTGTGCAATTTATGTAATATTTTTACACATATAATAATTGTATAATATTTAGCTGTATTAAACATGTAATAATTTTCTTGTGTAAGTCACAATGCACATGAATTCAAGGATTTTCTTGTGTCCATTTAGATTCGACCAAGGCGACGTTGACTGAAAACTGAGCAATCATAGTGTCTTTGCTCCGATACCCTCTACTACTTAAGTGACACGTGTGGTGTTTCATGAACACCCTTGCATTTTTGAATGAAACATTCAGGCAGATATAATCCATCTCACCTCGAGTAACTTCCGTAACTGTTAACATGTGTATCCTTGGTCCTATGACGTATCGTATCCTGCGCAGGTGAACTGGGGTGAGAATGGCTGCACGGAGGCCGGTTCCCACTTAGAGAAGGCCAAGGGTGCCAAGACACTGGCAGTCAACGAAGAGGGCACTGACCTCCAGATCAGAGAAGGTCGGCCAGGGTGCCTTGAAAGCCTTAAGGTAAAAAAAAAAAGACAACCCTTAACCCTCCATGTGTCACAATTATTTCCTGTCCATGGTATAGGTATGTGGGTGAAGTTTTGGCACATTTGACCCATTGGCACAGAAAGGGCTAACTTGACTCTAAACTGTCACCCATGCTCACCAATTGTCATATCCACATTCTCATCTAATCAATACAGATATCCTTAAACTGTTAACCTTTAAGTTTTCTCTCACAGGAGTTATCCTTCGGGACAGTTATACATGTATTAACAATGTGATATGATAGCCCCCCCCCTTTCTTTGGGGGAGTGACAAATTGTATGCCATTTGTATAGTCCATGTTCTAGATTTCATTTCCTTAAGCCACTAAAATATTAAAATGAAGCATATCCAATTTCATATGATATTCCTTTGTTTTGTTATTTCACATGCTCCTTAAAGGACAAGTTCACCTTCATATACATGTGGATTGAATGAATGCAGCAATATTAATAGAACACATTAGCAAGAGTTTGAGGAAAATCGGGCAATCCGTTTAAGAGTTATGAATTTCTAAAGTTTCTACTCGGTCACTGCTGGATGAGAAGACTACTACAGCTTGTGATGTCATATGTGTACAACGATATAAAGAAAATTTAAGAAAATTCAACATTCTTTCATTTTTCTTGCATAATAAAAGAACACTTGACTTCCCACTTTCAGAAGGCAAGGGGGAAAAATATCACCCTTAGTACGTCAGTGATGAGTTGAGGAAATGTACACTTTTTTCAAAAAGTAGAATTTTGTGAAATTCTCTTTATTTTCCTCATAGTGTTGTACGCATGAGACATCATACACTGTAGTAGTTTTCTCATCCAGCAGTGACTGTGCAGATACGTTAAAAATTCATAACTTTTGAACGGATTGTCCGATTTCCCCCAAACTTTCACTGACGTGTTCTACTTATATTGCTACATTTACTCAATACACATGTACATGAAGGTGAACTTGTCCTTTAATCTATACATATGTATTCTTGTATCCTTTGTTTTAGTGTTGCCTAAAAAGTCACCGTAAATCAGACTGAATGCGTATTTAATCATATTGCAGTGGCAGATCCAGCGGGGGGCGTACTGGGTGCACGCCCCCTCTTTGTTATTTGTTAACACAAAAGAAATAAAAAGAAAAACACGGGGGGGGGGGGGGGGGGGCTCTTGCACCCCCCTTTAATTTTGTAAAGGCGCCTCCCCTTTATGGAAGTCCAGGATTCGCCCCTGAAACTGCCATACTGCACCCTTCCTGTCTGAAAGCACGCCATGTCGATATCATTACCCTGAAACTCATTGGTATCACCATAGCAACTTGGTATCATAATGTCTTCCACAGAGTAAGCTGGCGGCGTGCTTTGCTCCTGTGAAGTCATTGTACGACAGGATCTCAGTGATGAGACCAGCACCAGGAGACAAGGTAAGACAAGACAGACAAACTGAATTTAACAGACACACATGCACACAGAAAGACACCCAGACATAAAACTGCAGACACAAAAGTATTGGATTTTATGTACACTGTATTTGGCAAGTTGTGTGTGTATTTTTACAATGAACACATTGTGTGATTGCCTCTGGTGCTCCCTCCCTCTCTCTCTCTCTCTCTCTCTCTCTCTCTCTATATATATATATATATATAGGAGCTTTTTCTCTCACACTCATACAAAGAATATACACTTATTTTAATCTAATTCAGAATAATATCTTGGACACTCTGAAACAAAATACATGTATGACTATCCTTCATATGTGCATGTATTCAGGATGACTTTTCTTTATTTGGTACTACTTTCATAAGTGAAGCTGATTTTGTTGATCCTTGTGCCATTTCAACTAATTTTTGCCACTTTGTGTGAAACGCATGTATTTGAAAAATCAACATTATGTCATACTGTGACCCTACATATTCCGATGCACACACAGCACACGGATGTCACATACAAGTATTTCTATCTTGTGTTTTATGAGAATGAAATAAAGGATGCTGTGTAAGAAGATTGAACTTTGATTTATTATGTTTCATGATTTCCAAACACTTAACATTTCCACCCTTTCTCTTTCCTGCTTTTTTCTTTTATATAATGATCCACAGGGCAAGTGCTGTCGAATTCAGCGCTAATGATGACCTTTGACATCAAAATGACTACCGACATTCAGATGGACAACAATTTCTACTTTGCAATACTGATATACTCGATACATTCACAATTTTTCCACTCGTTGTACATATTTTTTAAAACTTGTGAAAATTTAGGTTGTATCAAGTAAGTAGGATATATACCTGTAGTGATGTTTTGAATCCAAACTTTGTACATTGCCCATAAAGGAGCTAGATTTTAATTAATAGGCAAAATTGAAGTGTTGATTGAAGGAAATATTGATAAACATTTCATTATATCATTAAATATTGGAGAACATGCATGGGTAGGTGTGAAAGTAGTGTGTGTATGTATATATTAAAATAAAAATCATATGAGGCGACAGTTGCAATTAGATCCTAGCAAGGCTATCCTATTACTTCAGACAAAAGAGAGCAAGTTACTTTTAAAGGGATGGTATAGTATTGGTGGAGATGAGGATTGGGCTTTTAACTTTTTGTGAGATACCAAGAAACCACTTATGAAATAATACAGAGCATACCTTTTTAAGAGGAATTCAAAGTTTATTAGATGAAAATTGGTTTTGGAATGGCTGAGACATCTACAAAGTAAAACAAAGCGATCCTAATAAAAGGTGGGTCCCACCTTTTTTCAGGATTGTACTGTTTTGGATATCTCAGCCACTTCAAAACCAATTTTCAGCAAATAAACACTGAATTCCTCTTTGATTTACAAGCTCTTTCATATTTCATAAGAGGTTTCTCATTATCTCACACACACACACACACACACACACACACACACACACACACACACACAAATGTTAGAAACCTGATGTTAGGTCTCAACCAAAACTATCATGATCCCTTTAACTCCTTGCAGAGGAATAGAGGTGACAGCAAATTCATCTCAATTTATCTTTACTTGTTCGACAATTTTAGGTTGCTGTACAAAATGTTGTATGAATAGATTTTGGCGATGTTGACTTAGCCATTCTTCAAAACACCGCTACCATGCTTACATGAAATTCATTTTTCAAAATGGAGATTGAATTTTTCATTTATTTTTGTGTGTGTGCGTAAACTAGAGGATAATAAAGATCAATTTGTATTTCCGCAGTGCACAAAAACAGATTGTGTGCATGTGAAATATCTGTCACTTTTAAACAAATTCTGTAGTATGTTGCATGCTGGATTCTTCAATAAAAGATTTTAGAGTACAATGTCCCTTTAATAGAACAGATACTGTATAACGAGGAATGTTCCTCATGTATTTTAATTTTGCGAATTTCGCAAGCGGCAACATTCGCGAAATTAAAATGCACGCGAAAGTTCTTGCCTGCAACAATGTGCATCTTATGACAGTGGTAAGTCGCAAAAATTTAATGTTGCGAGAAAGGCCGTCGGCTCCAATTCGTGAAATACTCATGCCGTGAATATATCGTGTTTTACAGTATGTTACAGCTTCATTCCATATCATATAATATGGTTGTCTCCATGAAAAAAATGGACAAATGCTCACTGTTGAGCACAAGTTTTAACTGTTTTTTGTTCATCTCCTGTGAAATCTACTGGTGTCAATGTACATATTTTATGTTTGTACAATCTCTATATGCACATTTCATTCCATACCACTAGAGTTTGTGAGGACGTCATATGATTCCAAATCTTCCATTCCGCATATTGCACCATGTCATCCATCAACGTATAAACTGTATACTGCACTTTCGTACAAACCTGCTAGTAGTGCTTTCAAGCCAAAGTTCATACATAGTACTCGGAATTATAACATGTTGCTGTTTGAGAGTATACTGTCTTTTGACAATTCTAGTTGTTGAGCTTTGCCAAGAGTGAGTTTGAGCACATTGCAACCAAAGCTATACAGTATATGTTGAGTTCTATTGGGTGCTGAGTAATAGGATATGCAAGTTATGTATATGTATATAATTAGTTGTACACTGTTTTGTGTAAAGTATACTATAATGTACCATGTGCCTCTGAACTACATTGAACATCTCTAAAGAAGTTTCATATAATTTCCATTTCAAAGCCAACTTTTTTATATTTTTTTAAAAAGCATTAATTGTAAAAAAAGGAAAACGTTTTTAATCAATAGGGAGTGACCATGCAAGTCATGTACTAAGTCACTCGCAAATAGCAATTAACGTTATAAGCACAACAAAAGGAATCAGTTGATCGCACTGTTGTTGTTGTATTTTTTTTCCCTATTCAACATCACTAGCTCTCATGCAATGGATGCCAATCATCTGGCTCTGTGGAATCATTTTCAAGCCCTAATAATTTGTTTGCCATATTTATATCTTGTTACACTTAATGGGAATGTTGGAATAAAACAATGAAATGTATTATTGATCTCATTGTTTGCATATCCCTTTCTCTGTTTGCACGAATGTGAGTCAACTTGATGAGTCTGTGGGTCATCAAGCAGAGTAAAAGCGCACGGATGGCCCATAATATGTGTGAATGGGGAACATTCCAAGTGGCATTACTGTGTGATGTCATACTTACACTTGACAGCTCACTCACTGAGAGTAGTAAAGACAGAAAATGAGAGACAATGAGTTTAAAAAAAAAGAAAGAAAAAAAAAAAGACAGCAACACTCTACTTCTTATAGAATACCAAAGACAGAGGGTATATTTACTGATAGATTTTATTGTAATATTCCTTTTTTCTTAATTCATTACTTTTACTATGTAACGTCCACAAGAGCATTTATACTGCATAAGCTGTTATTTTTGCACATGGATATTATCGCAAATGAGGAGGTCACAGGCATTTTTGTGAG
Source organism: Diadema setosum (assembly GCF_964275005.1). Lineage (NCBI taxonomy): Eukaryota > Metazoa > Echinodermata > Echinoidea > Diadematoida > Diadematidae > Diadema > Diadema setosum. The sequence continues at coordinate 9,535,995 of NC_092689.1, read as the reverse complement.
ATGTTGTTTACAAAATTGACACCGAGGCAATTGAACATGCACTATTACACTAGCGCATGGCAATATTTTTGCATGTTGTTAAAGGACAAGTCCACCTTCATATACATATGGATTAAGTGAATGCAACAATATTAGTAGAACACATCAGTGAAAGTTTGGGGAAAATCAGACAATCCATTCAAAAGTTATGAATTTTTAAAGCATCTGCCCAATCACTGCTGAATGAGGAGACTACTACAGTGTATGATGTCACATGCGTACAACGGTGTAAGGAAAATAAAAGGAAAATTTCACAAAACTTTGTTTTTTGAATAAAGTGCACATTTCTTCGACTCGTTACTAACATATGTTAGGGGAAATATTATTCCCCTTGCCTTCTGAAAGAGAGAAGTCGAGTGTTCTTTTGTTATGCAAGAAAAGTGAAAATATGTTGAATTTTCTTTATACTTTCTTTATATCGTTGTACTCATGTGACATCACAAGCTATAGTAGTCTCCTCATCCAGCCGTGACTGAGCAGAAACTTCAAAAATTCATAACTTTTGAATGGATTGTCCGATTTTCTTCAAACTCTCAGTGATGTGCTCTACTAATATTGCTGCATTCACTCAACCAACATGTCTATGAAGGTGAACTTGTCCTTTAAATTCGCAAAATTCACAAAAATTGAACCCTTACGAAAATTACAGCTTATGCAGTATTATTCACAGTCTAATAACCCTGGTAAGTAATGGAATGGTTCATTTGTTCCCATGACAAATTGAGCCCAAACATGCAATCTACAACTAGGCGAACAGATACTCTCATTACGTTGTCAATTGTCCATACCCCTTTTCAGCCAAGACAGTAATTGCTTGACAGCAATGTGCTTTACGGGGTTACATCATACACAAGGTACTTGCTCCCATTCAAACTGCAAGTGCCTGAATATGCTTACAGTTGAGCTTCAGTCTATGCCAAGCCCACAGGGTTAACACACAAACAAGATATCTCTATGAAGACTTCAATTCTGTATGCACACCCATTAAACACAGTAGAGACTAAACACCTCCAGTAAAACCAATTTCCTACAATACTTGTATATTGCGTATCTATGTCCCACATAGAAAATTGCATGCCCGGGGGCCATGAACACTGAAAAACCTCACTGGCATTAGTGTCCTGTTTCACGCCTGAAATTTAATGAATTCAAATGAATTATCAAAGGAAACAAAATGAAAGGCACTTTCCACATAGAAATAAACTACATTTTAACTTCTATTTGCTGCAAATGAAGTAATCTGTACAAATTAATCATCTATAATAGACAGATGCTCTGCAAGAGAGCTAGTCCCAGCTGAGACACCTTAAAAATCCAAATGAAACACATTATTATCAGAAGCTGGAAAATAATAATCTACATCATATGAGCTATGTTCAAACTATGTTTACATAATCAAACAAACAAACAAAGAAAGTTGACCTGGTCTTTTCAGAGAAACTTGGTCACTTCAAAGAAGAAGAAGAAGAAGAAGAAAAAAAAAACAACAACAAACATATTTAGTTGATTACATCTGTATAAGTTCACTACTCTTTGTGACCAATGACCAGCAATCAAAACACTATTCAAAAGTGTTCAGAACATGTAATAACCCTTAACCTGAAGTCAGAACATCCACATGCTGCACCATTTAAAATCTACTACAGTGTACCATCATAATGAATTTCTGGGGTTCCATTCTTTTTTTCATTTTTTTTCCCCTTCTAAATATTGACAAAATGAAGTTCCAAAATTGCTCATATGAGAATGACACAGAACAATATTCACCTTTGAACTATACCAAATGAAACAATGATCATCCCCTCAGAAAAAGGAGGAAACAAACAATCAAACAATGATGAAGAAGGATTGGCAGTCAGTGATAGGCAAATCTTGTGTCATACTCTTGTGACACTTGGATGGTGATGTGCCTTAAAACAGGCACCTTTTGTTATTCCTGCCTCCAAAATAATGACTAACATGCTGAAGAAAAAAAAAATCAAAGGTCTGGATTGGACATTGGTGGTAATACATGTACAGCCCATCTTGAGTTTACTAGTCACTTCGATATACTTCGTACACACTTCCTTGACAATGACCACTAGTAACTTAAAAAAAAGCAACAAAAAACTAACTACAACTGAAGCCCGAGTATCCTCTGACAGGTGTCTACTGGAAACGTGTGTTAAAGCAAAATAAGCTTGTCCTCAATGGGTTAACAAACTTTCATGCAGCAGCAGACTTAGTGTGTACTGTGCACTGCATCGTTTTCATGATCGATGTTTGAATAACGTTTTACGATTCTTTGACTCCAAAACATGGGGCAAACTGTCACTCTAGGTGTGAGGCTTGTAACATCTGTGCGGATGAGAACTACCATAAATTTGAATACATCACGAGCGAAAAACAAACAAATAACTCTTTCTCCAGCATTGCCATCTTGCAGTCACAAAGCAACACTAAGACTAAGAAGAAGCAGTAACAGTACTCTGTTACTACATTTCTCTGAAAGCCTATTCAAAGTTCTGAGACAAATATATTTCAGGGATACTTGAAGAAATCTATTTTCTTCCTGAAGTTCCCTGTTACGCTATTACATTGATCTTGTTTGATGTTCATACAAAATACAAAAAGTGAAAGCACTTCATATTCAATTCATAACAGATACCAATTGGGAATGTGCATTAGATTTGCTTGTGAAAGATGTGAAGATGAAACCACTGTTTAAAAAAAACACACAAAAAGACAAAAAACAAACAAATACACACACCCCAAAAAAGGAAAACAAAACAAACAAAATGGAGTTAACAGGATTTACGCATTTTTTTTTTTTTTTTCGTGCCCAACATAGGGCACACATACAATATAAAATAGTAGTAATATGTGTGTCTCTTGGAATTCGCCATGGTTCTGCAATTTACAAAGTTGAAGTTTGTAATATAATCAGTTAATTTCACTTTGTCAGAAGATAACGCTTCGAAACAACATGTCTCGGAAAATGTCAGAAACATCCATCTGATCACAAGAGAATGAGTTTTTCCTTTTTTTTAAAAGTATGTCACAATTTTTGGGCAATTACTATTTCGAAATCCTAAAACTAAAGTTTTTGACAATTTCCCCCAGAAAATTTCATTACTAAGAAGTAAAACCTTTTCCCCAAATTTGTCTCCCTCCCCCCTCCCGCCCCCTCTGCCCCCCCCCCCCCCACCCCACCCCAAAAATTCAGGAATGAGAGTATTCCAGTGGGTGGAAGACAGTACAGTACAGCATTGTAACACATCACAAAAAGTTTCATGCTGTGTTACAGTCCATGACAACTTCAACATACAGTTGTAAGCCTCGGCGAATAGCTACACTCAAGTCAAGAAGATAAATTTTTGTTTATAATCGAGAACAGAGCAGGTTCTGCCCTAGGTGTACAAGAGAAGTAGAAGGTACACTCACGAAAAAAAAAAAAAAAACCCTCTCACTTTCCAAGCAATGCTCCTCAGACAGAACACTGAGAAAGTACAATGCTGCACATGTTAGTTCATTGGTCCCACTGTTTTCTGTAACAGGATATAGCATCAACTACACACTTTACAGATGAAGATACAAGAATACATGCAATCTAAAGAAGACATGTTCACATACACACATACATACATGTACACCCAACACACCTTTGTGTGTACACTACACCAGCACGGAAAAACAGGTGGACAGTATGAGTAACAGACATGTAGCTTTATCTGCACCCAATACTTCTTGACAGTACACACAAGAATTGAGAGAGAAAAGGAGTGAATTAAAAAAAAAAAAAAAATCACTCAAGATATTAAAATTCAGATCCTACAGTTCTTCAATTTTCGAGCAGTGGGTCCAATAGATGCTTCCTTTGCATCAAATATTTTTTTTTTTTTTTTTTGGTGCCCAAAACATGCATGCTATTAATGGTCACAATGGTAAACATGCACCTACCTAAAGAAAAAGAGAAAATACAATTTGTCATACAAACACGTCACACAAATTCACTCATAATTCAGACGAATTTGCAACAGAAATATGCTGTCTGTATGTATCTACTTAATTATAAATTATGCTTTAAGTACACTTATCCCAAATCATCAACATACATTTGTATGTTCTCTTTATCTTCAAACATAACACTGATCAACAGGCTGCTCTACCGTGATCCCATTTTATAAAAGCATTAACTCCTCTCCCAAATGAACAAAAGGTATCAAGGCATTCAGCGCAATGTGGAAATCATGTAGAAAGAAATAAGAACACCGTTGGTTTACCCGCATACTGCCGGCAAATGTTCCCTTCTCTAGACACAAGTATTTGACTGCTCGGCATGTCCAGCTGAAGTGGTCATCTGAGGTGACTAAAAAAGTGCTTTTGCCAAGGACTGACAAGTTCAATACATTGGCCAGAGCAATTTGACCATTAGGGTACCTGTCAACACTGGTCACTTTTGCCTTCTTTGAAAGACCTCTGTTGACAGTTTGATGGAACATACATCTAACTTCAGAGAACACACACTCATGATTTCCGCATGATACTTTTACCCTCTGCCTGGGTCACTAAGTAATGCAAGCCCACAAGGCGATTTCATCAAAAGAAAGAAAGAAAGAAGAAAAAAAAAAGAAACACCAAGAATTAATGTGCAAATGCACATTTCATATAAAAGATCCACAGAGTAATATGGTATACCTACTTTACATCTTCACATTGTTTAATACAGCCAATGCAGCATGTAAAAATTCACTTGAATATATCATCACAATGATGTCATGCGTTTTCTCCAAATTTACAATGTGCTTTATATGTTCATCACTTTCACCACACTTAATAAAACTGCTGCTTGCTATTTATCAAGGCAGTTACTTTACACCACGGTACATACAGGAAATGTTTCATTGCACTAGAATCCCTTCTGTCATTTCACTCCCATCTTCTTTTTTTCTCTGCCAGAAAGCTTGCATTGTGCTCAATTAAGTATCAAAGCATCAGTCATCTTAAAAAAAAAGGACAAAAAAATAAACAATAAAGAAACAAACTCCAACCCTTAAGATTTAAATATGACAATGTATATAACACAGTTATGGGTGTTCTTTCTCCTCCATAGTATCAATTTAACATGCAAAGAGAGTTGTTTGAAAATAAGCCTCACAGCTTATCAGATTTCTAGTGCCATTTGAAGTGTTTTTTGGGCTCTTCATAATACAGAATGGGTGAGAAGGATCCTAACGAAGCAATCAGGAGAAAGTCAAATGTCAGGAGGTAGCTGTTAGTGGAAAAATGAGCAAAGATAGTGTTGCTCAGACAAGATAATGTTAGTTGGTCACTTCCAAGAAACTTGGTCACTTCAACCAAACTTAAGTCACTTTAAAAAACTTAGTCACTTCAAAAGGGGAAAAAAAACAAGAAACAGTTGGTTACACATGTTAAAGTTTGCAACCCTTTAAAGAAACTCTCTCACTTCAGAGAGAGAAAAAAAGATACCAGTTGGTTACACACGACTATTAGTTCACAACTTCGTGATCTTTGACCAAAAAATCACCATACTACTCACAAGAGTTCAAAACACTTGGCAACCTTTGACTAGAAGTGAGAACATTATCATGCTGCACCATCTAAAAATTGCTGCCTTAATTACAAGTTTCTGGGAATCAATTCTTTTTTTGAACATTATGAACTATGGATGATGATTCATTTGTTTCACTTCCTGAAATAAATACTGCACATATCTGGTAAAACCAATGGAATACAATAGGAGTCATCTACCAAAGCAAACTAAATCTGATGATAATACTCCTACTTTTAACAACACCAATGCACATTAATTACAATATCATCTATTAGAGGGCACACATCCAAAGGCTGGCATCATAAATACTATGGTGCTATATACAATTACATTGCTCCACCATTTCAGCCAAGTTGTGACTCGGGTTGTACCCAGTGTTCTCATATACATTCCAAAGGCAGTAGATGTAAGCAGCCGTCGATGGTAATGGAACAGCATTAGAAGTTTATCAAAATTAAGGTATGAAATTAGGTAAACCAGTCAATATGGAGGAATACATTTCAATTGGTTAAGAATAGAGAAAAAAAAAAACAACATATAATGCTCTCTCTCTTCAGAAACATGATGAAACAACACAAAACAAAACAACAACACAAAACAAACTATACACAGAATAGAAATAGAACACACTCTTGAACAGAACACGGAAGAGTAGAATCAGGTGGCTTCAGGACCTTTGGCAATAATGACAAAGAAGGTTCATCGCTGATTATCTCTTCGTTTTTTCTTTTCTATATTTCCTTCATCTGTGCATTTCTGAGTTGCTGTTTCATAACTTTGGCAACATGTACACAACAGTGTGTTGGTACAAACTCAAGCCCCATGCCATGTGAGGTTGGGATATGTAAAGAGTGTGTTAGGAAAAAATACCTTCATTGGTACCAGACGAAAAAGAGGAGAAATGAACAGCAACACAACAGATACGGAAGAGGGACAGTGGAATGAGAGACGTGGAAGTAGTCCTAAACCGTGTCAGTTAGAATCCACCGTGAAGGTGGCGAGGACGGTCTTGGAGCCATTTCATTGTGGCTGTTCAGCTTGACGGGAGGTAATCACACAAGGCCTTCTATTCCACGGTGACCGACTTAGCCAGGTTCCGTGGGCAGTCCACCTGTGCGGGTAAGGAAATCACACAAAAAATTAATGAGAAGTGATCCAATGATTCCTGATGCATATGTACATTGCATATGTACATCAGTGGGTTTCCACAACAGTGTTTAAAAAAAGAAGAAGAAGAAAACAACACGAAAAGGGCTGCTAACATGTAATGTCTTCGGCTCCTGTGGCATTGTGACAAAACGCTGAACATGAATCCACTCAAGCAATGCTCATACATCGTATGTTACAAAAAACAGGACTAGCACAATTAATAGAATTTGAAGCATTGCCCAATAGTAATTCCATTTGCCTGATTTTCCACTGATGCCACCAGTCATTTGCATTTTAATCATTGCAATAATTTGGATCAAATTTGTTGATTGAAAATACATATTTTGATACCTCAAGAAGTAGGAAATCAATACTACACACATCCACATGTCTATCAGGCCCAAGGTAATTGCACTGAACATGTGTATAGGTCATCACATACATATGAAAATACTGCTGATATGTCAAAGCACTTCGGAATGCCTGCATTAGTTAAGTACTATGTGGAGCATATTTCTTTTACCATAACTGCTATGAGAGGGCATCAAATAGCTGGAAAATGAAATGGAGCTGCTTTACAAGCAAAACACAGAACACTTCACAGCATAGTTTCCTTGAGTTTCGATTCTGCTACAAGTACTTCACAAAATCAACATTGTCTGTCACTACAGAGTATGCCTGGTAAGATAGTGGCACGGTGGTTTCACTCGTTCGGACAGCGTAAAAATGGGCCAATGAGATAAACAGATCTCCTATAGAGATCAGTAAGTTTCCCCTAGCTGGCCGATAGAGGGCGCTGTACTCACATCGAACCCTCTGAGGACGGCGATATGGTAAGCAAGGAGCTGGAGGGGGATGACACAGAGGATGCCAGAGAGGCAGTCCACACAGTTGGGCAACACCAGGCAACGGGATGCCTTCTCTTTGGCCTCATCATCACCAGCCTGGCAGATGATGATGGGCTTGCTCTGTGGTACAGGAGGAGGAGAGAAGAATAAAAATGTAATCTCTGAAACCAGTGTCGCCTTGGGTCTATCTAAATTTGTTCAACCATGTTGTTACTAGGCTTTGTTTGATTATGAACACTGTACATTTTCATCTTTTTATTTTTTATTCTTTTTGTTTGTTTGTTTGTTTGTTTGTTTGTTTGTTTGTTTTTTTTTTTTTTTTGGGGGGGGGGGGGTGCAGTACGGAACTTCATTACATTATCAACATATTGACAATAAAAAAGGTGAGCTTTTCCAACACATCCATGGTACTATTTCAGTCCCCAGAGCCTTGCCTTCAACCCAGAATGATTCTGATATTTAATTCTGTTGTTGAGTATGATAAAATATGAGAACAGTCTCGTGTAACTCTCCAGGAAATCTCATCTCTACAGAAAATGTCTTCCAATTTAAGAAAATATACGTATGAAAGCAGGGGCTTAACAGCTGCGCCTAAGCTTCATCAACTGAAGCATGCGGGGAGAATACAACCAACAGTCTAGTCAATTTGGGTCGAGGTTGCCTTTTAACAGCCATACCAACACTGGAAGCTGCATTGCATTTTTTTTTTTAGTTATATGTATATATATATACACACACTATATATATATATATATATATATATATATATATATATATATATACATATATATATATATATATATATATATATATATGTATTCTTTTATTTTTTTTTTGTTTTGTTTATTATTTTGTTTATTTTTTTTTTTGGGGGGGGATATCTCATCCTGGGATAGAAGATTTGGTCAACAGCTCATTTCTTTGTGTCACATTTTCTTCAATTCACATCGCATTGAAGAACAATGGCATATTATACCTTTCTCATTCTATTGTGATAGTTTAAAGAAAACTATCTCAGTTCACATCACTGGGCTAGAGGATAATGAGAATATGCAAATACACAAGGCAGCTGTAATGACATGTGGCTTATATTTGAAATACATGAATACATTATCTTTGGACTTACCTTTCTGGCAACCACCTCATGCAATGCATTTTGGCATTTCTGAAAATGAGAGAGAGAGAGAGAGAGAGAGAGAGAAAAAAAAAGGTCAACCATATACACAAGAAAATGAAAGAAACTTGAAAATCAGAATGGACATCACAGCTATTGCTTGCTGTCGCAAACTAATCCTATAATTAAGATTTTTTTTTTACTGCAGTCTATGTTGGCTCTCCTTGTAATGTTCAAGTCCCTGATTGATATTGAAAGGCTACCCAGTCCGTACAGATTTCAGTAACTTATGACCCACATTTACACAACAATAGTCACTTTAGATCAAGTCATCTCTTCATAGCAAACTCTAGGCCTGCAGCTCTGGAGTTGTAATTGCTTCAGTCTCAGGCTGGTTAATACATGTACATGGCTGGAAATGCAGTCATTGCAGAGAGCATGTGAGCTACATCATCCAGATTATTTAATCGCATGCTTATTGTTTACTGTACCTTATTCCCCCTGACAAAAATGGGAATTACTATGAAGACAAAGATTTTTTCATTTAAAAATGAGAGGAATCCACTTTATTTTGTTGGTGTGATTGGCAACAATTGATCGTGAAATAATATGAAGGATTCTCAAGGTACAGGGTGTAAGCACTGCTACTTGAGAATATTGTGACATCGGATTACTGAGTTTATTCTTCACCAACATCAAATATGGAAAAAGGAGGGTAAAAAGAAAGGAATGGACTTTGAGGAACTAGAGAAAGATGACTACAAGGATTAGAAAACTTGGTTTGGCATGGGGCATTTCCAAGGGGAAAAAAGCTATTCTGTGCTGACATTAGGCAAATATCGCTATTTCTAAGGAACTTACAGTATAGGTGCCATCCTTCATCATGATCAGTATGACAGGCATGTCCTCATCCACTAGAGCGAGGGGGCCGTGCTTCAACTCCCCTGCTAAGATCCCCTCAGAGTGCAGGTAGCACAACTCCTTGATTTTCTGTCAAGTGTAAACAGGTCACAAACAGAATGCAATGCAAAGCGTTAAATGCCATTAGAGAAAGAGATAAGAAAATTGACTTAATGCTGATACGCAATATTCTGAATTTATACATACACAACCTCCTGTCTTTCTTCTCATGTTATGCAATTTCACAGCTGTTTGGCATGAAGATTCATTTCTACATTCATGGATGTAGAGAGAAGTTTGAATTTATCAATGCCAATCATGGTGGCCTTGTGATCGGCTTGTTGCTAACAGTATTGTGCTGCCCAGATTCATATAGTTGTGCAATAGAGTCTGAGCTGTGAAACAACATGTCCAAGGAAAGAAAAAAGTAAATAAAAAAGAAGACAAAATTCTAAAAAGCTGAAAATTCAGATGGCAAGGGAGTTGGAATAATCCCCCATTCTCTTTCCCTGTCAGGCCATTAGAGTACCAAAGTGATGATGTCACAGTCTTTTGTTATGGCTTTGGTTGGAACTAGGTGTGAGCATGGTTAGCATTGGGCCAAGTGCCATTATTCAGAACCAGTTTCCATGGCGACATAACAGCTATGACATCACACATTGGTACCCTATGCCAGCATCACTCACCAGAGCTCCTTCCAGGCAGGTGGCAAAGTTGAAGCCACGCCCCATGAGGAGGATACTCTTCTTCTGGTAGAGCTCCTCTGCTAGGTTCTTGATCTCATCATCCATTTCCAGGACCTGTTTGATCATGTCTGTTAACAATGAACACAATGAAGACATGTGGGTAATTTCTTTTTTATCGCTATGGATCATAGGAGTATATTCATTGTAATCGATCATGGCGGTTCATTGAAAACCTGGTATCTATCTGATTATTCACTTATTTATTTCTTAACACTTTTGTGGAAGATCATAACAGCCTATATCTTGCAAAGAAATACAGGAATCGTTTTTGTAAGCAATCGCAGGAGTTTATCTACTGCAAATGAAGAGTTGGGTTTATACATTGCAATGGTTTGTGCGAGTTCATTTGTTGTCCTATATAGTGAAACTTTTCACAATTCGTCGCCGGTCACACGAACCGACGAATCACTCGATTTTGGGTCAAATTTTCGATTTTGAGATTTTCAATCATTTCGATAGTAGACATTCCATACTACATATTCTGAAATTCTCAGTGTGTAATTTGGTGTAATTTTTACGTAGTTATCACTTTTATAGAAGTATGTAATTCCATTTGTGAAAATTATTTGTTTTCCCCATAGACGCGTGTGTTAAACAATCAGGCGATTCGACGGTTCGGTGACCGCGCGTACTAGTACGCGCGGTCACCGAACCGACGAATCAGTGCGCATTGACTTGCGTGTAGTTTTTGAGATTCAACAGTTCATTGACCGCGCGCACAGTGCGCGTACTATGTAATACATGTGTTGACAATGACAACGCTCAATGTACATGTACATATGGACACACATGGAAAATGACAACGTTCTTTGCAGACCGAAAATACATGCATGCAGCTCTTTTGACGATTTCCCACTAATTTGTTAACAATACAATTCGATAAAAACTTCACAAGTTAGAGCAAGAATTGAAGTCTGATGTACTACAAAAATAACTGGAAATTATAGACATGAAAGTGTAGCAACCATAAGTCAAAAATGGGTTAACTTCAAACGCGATTTTCTCGAATTGTCATTCTTACGCAAACCTGAGGGATTCGTCGGTTCGTGTGACCGGCGACGAATTCACTGGAATCCCTCTTCTCTCTTTCAGATGTCCAAAAAGCATGACATTCTCAACATTTCTTCAGTACTGTAAACAATGCAATTGTGTGTGTGTGTGTGTGTGTGTGTAGCTATTCTTGAAATATGCTACTAGCCACCATTCATGTGGAAAGGAAACAAAGAGCTTTACAAATGAAACTTCATATGCACACATTTGTGAGTGAATGTTTCTTATGATGAACCAAAGTCAATAGTGGCAGTTACGTAAACCGATAAACCACAATCTACACAAGCCCTATTGCAGACACAATCATGACAGCTTTGTAAGAGTTTATTTCCCTCTCATTGTGGTAAATGATAACAATGATACAGAAAGCAAGAGAATATTAGTATTCCCAACAATTTACGGTCACAAAACAAGCTCCTAAATTGTTACTCTGCTAGGTATCTTCTACCACAGATTGCACTAAACAGTAGGAGGCTGGTTGCACTAGATTGTCACTGTAGACCAGAGATTGTGATCGTACCAGGCAAGCGCTGGAGGTGGCTGATGATCTCCTGTCTGCGAGAGGTGAAGGACAGCCGGTCTTGGTTCATCATCAGTGCAAACATGACCAGGGAGATGAACTGGCTGGTGTAGGCCTATGGTGGGGGCAGAGCAGGGCAGGGAGAGGTAGAAGGGGAGAGGACCCCCCAAAATATGTCAAATAAAGCTCACATACAATGTAAGTCACAATACATGTATTTGGAACCCAACTTGGCTACTTTCCACAAACTTCAAACCTTTGAAGGCCACCATAATGAGATCGAATCAGTCCAAGCTCTTCCATGAATCAATTATTGTAATGATCGATGCCTCTGAGACAGAAAACATGCAGTCTTCTACATACTGTACAAGTATGAACACATGATAATATGCACACAAAAAGAAATCATACAGCGTGTATCTCTATCATAGAAGGCAAATTGTGTTGATCTCTATCACGATATGTTCTACTAAGTATTTGTCACCTTTATTAATGATAAAATCTAATTTTCCCATTCTCTTACATTGTCTTGGCTGACTAACCCCCTTCCTGTATCAGAAACAAATTATGCAGATTCAAAAAGGATGCCGACCTCATCTTCATATGCACAACGATCAGCAGACACACTGTACTGCTCCAGCAAAGTATAGCGAGCTTTAAATCTGCAACGCAAACCCTAAGATGACACCTCCTCCTGGGTTAGATGAGGAAACAGCTGTCGTGTGCATGTGCAGAACATCATTTTTTTTGCCTAATAGCGTCGTCATTACATTCGCGTCGCAGATCTAAAGCTCTTAATGTAGGTATTCAGTATCACATCTAGAAGCAAAACAAGGACAAATGCAATGACGATATGCATTTTCATACGATTCATAATACACCAAGATTCTTTCACTAACCAACTTACATAAAAAGAATTGTGACACAGTATATGGCTTTAATAAAAAAAAAAAAAAAAAAATGTAAGCCATATTCAAAGAACTGGTGGATCTTCTGAATATACAGGTAAGATAATGTCTTATAGGGCTTTGTGTATATACAATGTATCATGCCAATACAGTATGTCCCCAAAAAAATTACAATCGGTTTTTCGCATTGGTAACTCCCAATGTGATTAAACTATCTAAATGCTACTTCAGGGTCGTAAAATATAACATCTTAGCTCTATTTTGCAGAAAACCACATTCAATTAGGTTAAGTAGTCACAGAGAAATGTGGATTATTGTAAATCATGTCATGGGTCAGTTTTTTCCTAGTTTAGCACTTGGATGCTCTTGGAACTGCATATTAATGTGTAAAGATAATGGACAGAACTTGGAGGGAAGGGATTCCTGACATGCTCTACAAAACCCCTAATTTCTCTTTGACCACTGAAGCAAATCGAATGGGGTTTTCAGTAAGATGTGGGAAATGGGTTATAGTTTCATACCCTGAAATTGTATTTGGATTGATTTACTATTTTTAAAGTTATCTTTGCGGAGGGTCCTGTTGTAATTTTTTTTTTTTGGACATGGTATATCATGCAGTGACTCTCACTCATACTATTTATCCTAGTGCATTCTTACCTTGGTACTGGCAACACCAATCTCCGGACCAGCGTTGATGTGGACGCCGCAGTGTGTCTCGCGGGAGATGCTGCTGCCGACGGTGTTGGTGATTCCGACTGTGAGGGCGCCCCTAGATTTGCAGTAGCGCAGAGCATTCAGGGTGTCTGCAGTCTCTCCTGGTATGTTGAAAAAAAAAAAATTCAAATTCAAGATCAATGAAAATACCAACTATTCATGGTGTATGAGAAAGGGGTAAGCAGTGCACCCCTCCAATGGAATGCATATTTTACCCTTTGTTGTCTGTGTATCAGCCATTATCTACCGGGTGATACTTACGCCCCAAATGTTTCTCTATTTCATTACAACAGCATCAACATACACAACTAGTATTTTGTGCAGTGAAATTTGCATCTCAAGAAATGCTTAGTACAAGTTTGATGATATAACACAGTATTGCATGACCAGGACTCCAAATTTGTACAATCATTTCCCCTACTGAAAGAGAGAATCTTGGCAGGTTGGCTCTCCCATTGTGAAAATCTGGCTACAATGTGTAAGGTTATTAATCAGATACAGATGAGTTAACTGCATGATGAACAAGGAAAAGTAGAAATTACGCGGTGCGTAATATATGTCCCCGCCGGAAGTAGCATTTAGTAGCAAAATGTACAATATAGGTAAAAAGATGAAGGTCAAAGGTCAAAGAAGTCAAAGGTCAAAATTCTATGTAGAAGTTTTGAAGCCCTCACCTAGTGCCATCACATAAAGCAAACGGAATCGAAATTGGGTTAGAAATGGCGAAGGAGTAGCATTTTGTAGCCAATGTACAATATAGGTAAAAAAAATCAAGGTCAAAGGTCAAAGAAGTCAAAGGTCAAAATTCTGTGTAGAAGTTTTGAAGCCCTCACCTAGTGCCATTACTTAAAGCAAACGGAATTGAAATCGGGTTACAAATGGCAAAGGAGTAGCATTTTGTAGCAAAATGTACAATATAGGTCAAAAATCAAGGTCAAAGGTCAAAGAAGTCAAAGGTCAAAATTCTGTGTAGAAGTTTTGAAGCCCTCACCTAGTGCCATCATATAAAGCAAACGGAATCAAAATCGGGTTAGAAATGGCGAAGGAGTAGCATTTTGTAGGCAATGTACAATATAGGTCAAAAATCAAGGTCAAAGGTCAAAGAAGTCAAAGGTCAAAGTTCTGTGTAGAAGTTTTGAAGCCCTCACCTAGTGCCATCACTTAAAGCAAACGGAATTGAAATCGGGTTACAAATGGCGAAGGAGTAGCATTTTGAAGCAAAATGTACAATATAGGTCAAAAATCAAGGTCAAAGGTCAAAGAAGTCACAGGTCGAAATTCTGTGTAGAAATTTTGAAGCCCTCACCTAGTGCCATCATATAAAGCAAACGGAATCAAAATCGGGTAAGAAATGGCGAAGGAGTAGCATTTTGAAGCAAAATGTACAATATAGGTCAAAGGTCAAGGTCAAAGGTCACAATTGAAATTCTGTGTAGAAGTTTCAAAGCTCCCATGTAGTGCTATCATATAAAGCAAACAGAATCAAAATCGGGTTAGAAATGGCGAAGGAGTAGCATTTTGAACATTTTGATCACACACGGACGCACACACGGACGGACGCACGGACGGACGCACGGACGGACGCACGGACGGACGCACGGACGGACACACACACGTACGGAGCCCGTTTCATAGTCCCCTGCTCGAACTCGTTCGGCGGGGACAATTAAAGTCCATTGCAATACAATTCCTAAGCAAGACTGGTAAATGTTTATAGGAAATAATACAGCCCAGTTGTTTCATATGTAAATCAGAAGACTTTGCATATATGACAAGTAAGCTCAAGCTTCTTCAAAGAATGCTTTCTACAATGGCTCCATTATTTGCTATGAATAGGTGGTAGCAAAATTTGGTGGAAAGGTATCCCTCAAGGAAACAGGATACATGTAGGTCTTGAAAGACCCTCCGTGTCCTATTGGCTCTTGGATCTGGCTCACTCCCGCCAACCTCTCCTTATCCGCCACAGCCCTGGCAAATACTACAGCTAGAAGGCCAGGGCAAAGACTATGCAGCTCCCAACATGGTGATTATTAGAACGTGATCTGGCTTACCTGACTGGCTGATGAAGAAGGCAACGTCGTCCCTGAAGATTGGGGTGTGTCGGTCCAGGAAGTCGCTGGACAGCTCCACCACCACTGGCAACTCTGTCAGCTCCTCAATCAGCTGACGAGTCTGATGATAACCAAAAAGAAAAAAAGAGCAAAAAGACAAGAACAAAGTCACAGACATACTCATGTATGGGGGACATACATCATTCTCAAAATGCTGTAAAATTTGAGTAGACGGATTCCTGTCTAGAATACAATCGCTATACATCTCTTCACATGTTTTATGCAAGACCAAACTGTGTAAAGGATAAATACAATCAAATTTTCAAAATCATACAGCTTAGCCATTTCACTTTGTCGCTAAAGTTTAACTCTCAAAGGGAAAGTGAAGCCATATTAGCTTTATGAGGGCAGAAATCATAGTCTGTCACTCTGAAGAGAGTAGACCAGGCTTTAGAAAATTGCTCAGACAGGACAGAACTCTCTTGGAGAGAGGACTTACAGCAATGGCGGAGTGATAGCTGGTGCCACAGGCCAGGAAGAGAAGACGACGGCACCTGAGAATCTCATTCATGTGATCTTTTAGACCGCCAAGGCTCACTGTCGGAACAAAGAGGGTTAAAGTGATTAATGGGGGGGGGGGGGGACCTTAAAGGCATAATTTACCATTTGCAGATGAAACAAAACCCAGCATTAGTGCTTTAAAATAGTTCTAAAATGTGAGTTAGGGATAGAAACAACCACTGTAAAATTTTGAATCCATATAATCAATGCTAAGTGTTGTTAAATACACAAAATGTGAACAATAGTTATAATAAAAATGTTTCCAGACTAAACCGTCTACAGTTACAATTTACTGAGAAAAACACTGATATCTCCTTATATTTTAGGCTTTATTGTGAAAATTTTGTATGGTAGGATGTTTTGTGATACAATAGACCTACAGTACACATATGCACCAAATGTGATATTTTGAACATTTTTGAAATCACTGCTCCCAAAGGTAAACTGCACCTTTAACCCATTTAGGGAGTACCTCTGAAGGAGAATACTGACATAATGCATCAAGTCAGAATGATGTTAGAGTGAAATCTGACAAGTACAGCGGGGCTGCCAACATTCACCCTTCACAATCAGAGAGATTCTTTAGAGTAATCGGGGAGAAACTTGTGTATAGTATTTAAAGACATGTATCTCAATAAGCAAAATAATTCCTGAATCAGAGAGATTTAATATATTCTCTTATCTATACATGAAGAGATACAGAAATTTCAAGGAATCCTCTTTACAGAATCACATGAAGGAAGCTTCTTATAGAGACTTAGCAGCTCTGGGTGCTGGGCTGATAACAACTATTCTTGTTAACCCTTACACGACCATGTCATGGGAGGTCCCATTGATATTTTACACAGTATATTTGTCCATGAAACATGAAAGGGTTAAACACCCGGTAGTGTGGGGAGACATGGCTGGCCTGATTAAATAAAATTTTTTTCGCTGCCCATCAGGGTACACTGGAAACCAAGAATAGTGCCTGCCAATGAATATGTGCATTGGAGCATTGTGTATGCTAATCAGTAATGGTTAAAGGACAAGTTCACCTTCATAAACTGTAAGGATTGAGAGAATGTAACAATATTAGTAGAACACATCATTGAAAGTTTGAGGAAAATCGGATAATCCGTTCAAAAGTTATGAATTTTTGAAGTTTTTGTGCAGTAACCGCTGGATGAGAAGACTACTGCAGTGTGTGAATAACTTAGATGTCACATGCGTACAACAATATAAGGAAAATATAAAGAGAATTTCACAAAATCTCATCTTTTGAAAAAAGTACACATTCCCCCGACTCGTTACCGACAAATGTTATGGGTAATATTATTCCCCCTGCCTTTAGAAAGAGGCAAGTCAAGTGCTCTTTTATTATGCGAAAAAAGTGAAAATATGTTGAATTTTCTTTACATTTTCTTTATACTGTTGTACGCATTATGACTCACAAGCTGTAGTAGTCTCCTCATCCAGCGGTTCCAACACAAAAATTTTAAAAATTCATAACTTTTGCATCGATTGTCCAATTTTCCTCAAACTTTCACTGATGTGTTCTACTAATATTGTTGCATTCTCTCAATCCTTATGTTTATGAAGGTGAACTTGTCCTTTAAGTCCAGTTCAGATTCTTCAGCTGTATATGTGATTTTTTAATACAAAGAGATCAGTGGTAAAGCTGTAGAGTTTGTTACAGGAATTCTCATATCTGAGCCAGGCCAGCCTTCCTTCTCCACGGTATCCCCACACTCCCAGGTCTTTAAGGCTGCGTTTATCTAAAACTTGAGTGAGAGAATCACGTTTCCAAACATGTTTGGAACGGTGTTTGTAAACGTGGTTTGAAACGCGATTCTCGATGAGCCGCGTTTATCTAAGCATCATACAATTGCGATTCCAGTGGTGTCACTGCGCAGCTGCTTTGCGCCGTTTGACCCGGGAAATAAAGGTCAACTGCAACCACCAATCATGCCTCCTCAGTCACACACAAATAATGGGTACAGAGTACAACCGGAAACAGCTGGGATTTGACCTTGAGATATAGACGCGTTTCAAAACGGCATTGCGTTTATCTACTCACAGAACAGCGATCGTGGTCTCAAACGCGTTTCAAATCGCCCTTTGAAAGGCGTTTCAAAACGGCGTTCCTAAATGCGTTTGAAAACACGGTTGCGTTTATCTAACCCCTGAAAATGCCTCAAATGTGTTTAGGATCGTGATTCTGCCTCAGAAAATTTTTGGATAAACGCAGCCTAAGTCATCTGACAGGGCACTGCATGTGTACTATTACAGGGCCCCCACTGGTCATGTTAGTGCCACATGTTTTTGAAAATTGCTCCTTGTTATGTCTGCTACAGGAATTCTAGACCCTCAAGACACCTGCTCCACTACTTTGCTAAAGATAAAACCAACAACATACAATATGGACCTTCCTAGACATCCTCCAGAAACCAGGAAATCATTCCCTTGACATTGGTACATTCAAAGAAATGTCATAATTCAGTAATCTGCAAGTCAATGTATGAAAGCAAATTAGGTAACTAATCTTGCTTTTTGTTTTGGGGTGAAATATCAGACAATATTGCTTTACGTCATTACCAGTCTTGTCCTCAAAGTTGAGCCTTCCTCTCATTGTGTTGATGACAGATTCAGGCTGCTCAAAGATTTCCTTCAACATGAAATACTTGTAGTTCCCTGCAAACACGTTGTATAAGAAACACCCAGAAGGCACATAAGAAACAAAGTTCATGGATAATAATCAACAAAGAATGAGAGAAAACAAGGTGGAAAAAAGGGCAGCCTCTTACAGTTAGGTTGATAGTTGTCCATTTTTGCCCATCTGATTATATTTGCCCGTAAAATGGTGGTGGCACACTTATTAGAATGAAAGTTACTGCAGATGATCTTGTATTGGCAATAATAGCAATCTTGTAAGAAAAAACAACAAATGTAGGACTGATAACAAGCGTACTATGTTCTCTTTCCCATGACTAATATCAATTATAACACAGAATAAAACTGATGGGCAATATGACACTTCAAAAAAAAAAAAATACTGGCTGAATCAGTTAATGTTTAAAGGATCAATGGACATGTATTGCTTTGAAATGCAGATAACATTTTTCTTTTCTTCAGAACATCATCAGGAGAAGCCATAGAGAATTTTGACATGACTTAAATATGACTCTTATAACTTGGCACCTATCTGCTATCTAGAAAGAGACTATTTTCTTTTTCTTTTCTTTTTTTTTGCATTTTTTTCAATCAATAGCAAGAAAGCACATGCTCATCCTTGCAACTACATTTGTAACTCTAACCTTTTGCTCTTGGGCTGGTCTACTTCATGCACCTTTCAGTGACCAGTTAAAAAACAACAACAACAACTAAATCATAAAATATATTTGAGGTGCTGCTCATGATGGTGCCTGAACCTTGATAATGACAGAAATGTTTCACCAATTAGGATCTTGATATTAGAGAGAACACTGACCTTTCATGATTTGCTGGATCTCCATCTTGAGTGTCTGGACTTCCCTGGACATGGACTCTCCTTGCTCCTTCTTCAGACGGTGAATGGACAGAGCTGTGAGGAAGGCAGGAACGGAATAAATGCTTAAAAATGGACAAATGTTTTGCAATGATAAACAGCCTTCCTTTAAATTTGGCTGATCAGGGTTTGCTAGTAAAGGCTACAGAGATTTCTCTCTATGATTGACGCATGCCAACTGATATGGGATTTTCAATGCCTTTCAAAGCAGCGGCTTCTTACGGCAGTGTTCCGTCGACAGATCACCATGGATGGCGAAGTGATGAGGAGCAAACTGCTTCAAAAACAAGCAGGCAAAACTCAAAATAAAAAGCTCACACTATAAATCACCAAAGTGACATGTTTTTCCACATGCAAAGACCCCAAGAATTAATTTAAGCAAGCCTGGATTAGCTGCAACAGGAATGATTTCTTGTGTCTGCTAATAACTGTCAATTGTGCAAGGTGTTCAAGTCTGTGCTCATATCCTTTTTTTTTTCTTCTTCTTCTTTCAATGGGCCTCACACACAAATTATGACTCGCACTCTACTCAGAAATGGGTGCCCCGCAGGAACGTGGCAGATTTACACTCTCAAGCTGTCTCTCTCTTGGTGGGGGCGACAAACAAGCTTGGGAGCGACTTACTTCCTTCGCGGATCGCGGCCACATCGTTGTCCTCCAGATAGATGACGCGGTTGGTGTGCTCGATGATGGCGCTGGCGTCGCTGGCAAAGAAGAACTCCGCCTCCTTGGCCTCCCCGACGACTTCAAAGTCTGTCGTGCTGCTGAATGATCGCTCTAGCTCGGGTCCTGTGCCATATCACACATGCATTGCAAGAGCATCGGAATTAGAGTAGAGTCAATAAACAAACAGCGAACTATTCTCATGAACTGCCAACTAAAACCCCTATAGAGCCTCGCACATGAACACTATAGAATTGTTCTACCTCCAAGGTAAGGTTACAGAACATAATTGCAATGTGTAAGTTTCATGAAAGATTATTGACTTTAAAAAACAATATTGGCATAGTATCAAAGCAACCCTGATAAAGCACAAATTGTCATAGTGGGATACTCAGTGATAACAGTGGATGAAACAATGGTGAAAGAAGCTTGTTAGAAAGTCTTCAGAGACAATCTCTTCTCACATAAGGAGCAGAAAGGAAACAACTTCCTGAAAGCCACTGCAGTTTCAAAGGCAAAGAATGGGACCATGTGTGTGTGAATGGATAACATCCACCTTAAAAGTTATAGCCACCTTCAGGTCCAATTTCCCTTGTTACATCCACTTTTAATAAGGTTCCATCCCCCTTGAGGTAACATGCACTTTAAGGTAGTCATGCTTATATTGTATGTCAGCTTGAATACATTGTAAAACATGATATTGAAGAGGTCAGTTCAGGAATACTGTGGTGGCTTCATAAGGTAGTATATTACATATTACATTGGCTAATAGGCCCACAGATGAGAATAATATTGTATATTATGAATGCTACATATTTTGCATGTCATGATTTTGTTGCAAAATGACACTACTTTGGGAGTCAATGGTCAAAGATCATTCAGAAAATATAGTAGATTGTGATGAAGGACCGCACCAAGAAGGCATGAATGAACTGGGGTTGCTGACATCTAATTGTGGGCTGTGCAGGCAATATCTACTGCGCGCACACACACACACACACACTGCATTCATGTGTCAGGGGAAGGGGGATATTTTGGTGGTGGTATGTTGTTGATTTCACATACCGGTATATGTGGCAAAATTTGCAAAATTATAACCACTGCAAAATATATAACATATTTAGGATAATCAGTTGCATAGTGGATGTATTTAGTCATTGACCAATATTTGTGACAGGTAGTGGGATATTCTATGCATTGGTTACGGCAATTGATACATTGAAGTACATGGAAGAGGAAGACCAGTTATATCCATGTGCACATTTTGGGATATGCAAAAGGGATAAATATGATTACCATTCTATACCTGGATTTTAGATAACAGAGGTAAAATCAAAGAGTGTCTAGTAGAATGCCTAGTTAAACCTCCACTACATCATAACTCTATCTCTGGATGACTACCACAGACTTGACAATTGTATATCTACATTGTAGATGTCTGTAAGTCACAAAGTTTCATGATGTTGCTTCTACGTTTATTTTCCTTTCTTTTCAATAGTTGCTCTGGCGACCATGTGCTACCATGACAAAAACAAGCACAGATGACTCAAATTATCCTCCCACAACTGTCATATCTTTTCTACTTCTATTTTCATTTCTTTTCCGAAGATGCTCAAGCGACCGCGTGCTGTCACATCAAAAACAGGCACAGCTGATTCAAATTATACTCCCTCTCCCCATCGTCCCCATCAGACAACCAAGACAGAATGGAGCATTCATCATTCACATTTTTTTTTTACCTTTTCAGTTTCGACAAGATTAACTCAAGGAGCTCAAAACATGGTCCATGACGTCAAAATATTTGTTACTGACAAACACATAATAAAAAAATGGCTATATGGATCCTGATCAAATGTTTGGAAGAGAACAATCACATGACCAGTCTATAATTTTGCCTGACATGCCCAGCGAGCATAAGTTTTTACCTCTGACTGTGTACTAATGACCGGTACTAATCACGCTCAATGACATCAATATTGTGTACTTTAGCAATGCGCTATCACTCAGTAACAACCGTGTACACTACCTATTTAATGTAAACAAGCTTGTGTTTAGTACCAGTGTGTCTGGGGCATTTCTTCCGATATCTTGGCTTTTTCAAAAGTTCAACATTTAACTGACTTGTACTAACCCATAAAATAAGGCAAATGAAAAATAGTTCAAAGAACCACTGTATAAAACAAATAATGCACAGGTTTAAGCTTGGGATGTTTGTGGAGATTCTGCTCACTCTCGGGTATTCACGATGTTGTACATGTAACACCTGTAACGTAACTACCCTCGAGTGCACTGCATCCCCACTAATGCCCTCTCACCTGTGCAATATTGTATACTACAGTTAAACTCGCATAAGTCGATCTTCTCGGGACTGAGCAAAACACATCGACTTAGGCGAGTTTCGACTTGTGCGTATTAGTCGAAATAAAATTGACTTACGGTTACACCACGCATACACGTGTATAATGTACATGTATGTTGTCTACTTAGGAGCTGAGAGCTGGAGCGGTGTGCCCGATATTTGCCCTTCAGCAAGACGCTTTATCCACTTTGAATATTACCGTTATTCATTTCCAAAATTAAGAGCAAACATCTGACATTTATTCTAGCATCTTATGGAGCCGATTGTTACCGCTGTTCATTTCCAAAACTGAAGGCAAACATCCGGCTTTTTGTTGTTGTTGTTGTTGTTGTTGTTGGCACGGCGTGCGTTTTTGGTGACCCAGGTCGCATATTAACCATTCGCGAAATCGTGATACGATTCGCGAAAAGACTCCGCTAAGTAAGGCATAGATCGCTACACTCGGCAGAGGCAATACGTCGTCCTTTCACCAGGTCTGGGTAACGGAAACCAAAATCTCGCGTGAGTTCTTGCGTTACTATCGTTAATGTCAACGAAACATCGTTAATTTGCGCTTGGGATCGTTACTCATCGTTACTACAAACGTTAATTTTCCCGATTGTTAGTTTGCGTTACTAACGATTCAGGTGAAACCGCTTGCGTAAATGAAACGGTAATGTTTTTAACGCAAAGTTTCTTATGGTATATACTGTATGTAAATAAAAACTGTCGTCTCATGATTTTGACAGTGGTTTATAACACAATAAAATCTTATTCGACTTAGGCACAGAGAATTCAATGGTTTTTCCGTGAAATTGTTCTTGGAATTTCATCGACTTAGGCGAGTATTCGACTTAAAAAATTCGACTTGTGAGTGAATTAATACACGTAAGTCAATGGGGAAAAATTGGGACTTTTTAAAATCTTCGACTTGCGCGATTATTCGACATATGCGACGTCGACTTAGGCGAGTTTAACTGTATATGACAACATGGATCACTCTAAAACTATTGAAAAGAGTATTTTCAACATCAACAGCTTTTGTAGACGCATGCAAGACATGGGTCAAACCCATTACACTGCAGGGTCTTACTTCATAAACTGGCATTCAACCACGGGAAGGTGAAAAAAGAAATTGCTTTTATTACAATGGCAACAACCAAAATGCTCACAGCTGGATGCTTATTTCCACCCTGCTGCTGTTGTGCAAAATGAAATTAATATTGCATTGTACAGAAACTATTAACTGTTGTCATGGACTCTGGTCCTTGAAGTCTCCATGCTGCGAAAGTAGCTAAATTTATTCATCGATGTAGGGATGTGCATGTGAGTGTGTTTTGATGAAAGTATCACATTGCACACATACATTAATGCATGCATATTGTATACAAAGATTGTGTGCCTGCTGCTGCACAGTTGAGCGCTCATAATAAATACAGTGAGTGTCAGAAATGTACTATCAGCCCAGATGATCTGCATCTATCTACCCATGCATTTTAGTTTGGCTGCGACATGATGCGCTACAGCGATCTATTTCACAACTACGAAGCTTTCCAACACGGCAGAGTTCTGAAGGTGTAAAGCAGAAAACTGGCTGGCTCTTTGAGAGAGTAAAAGAGTGCTGTCTCACTTAACATCATCTTTAACTCAGGACCACACTAATAAACAATATTCATTTCCCATGATAATAAAAGCATACTACACTGATATACTTGGATTAGTAAGACCAGTTTGAATAATTGCATAATGAGATTAAATTCCTTGCTCATGAATGTGTACCTGGCTGAATATGCGAGTTAGAATACTGCTTTTTTTTTTTTTCTCTCTTCTATGAACCATGCACTGAAGTAAAAGTGTACTTTGGGCTTTCAAATACTGAGCCTGCAGTTGGTGTGATTACTTGCAGTACTGAACAGGGGAAATAGCTATACATGCATGGTCTTAGTGTGAAATCAGTAAACACTAATGTTGAAGATGAAATATGAAATAACACAGGAAATGCTGAAGATGATACATGCACATATGAAATTACACAGAGATCCTGCACTCTATAAGACTAAATATTTTGCATTAGCATGGTTTTGAAATTGGCTTTGCAATTTTTCATAATACTTAAAACTGGAGCTGCATGAGAGAAGTTTATGCTATAATCATTACATACAATGACCAAAAAAAAAAAATATGAAGAAAACAATGAGAGCAAACTTTATTGACACAATTTCATTTAAACAAGTTATGATGGATGATCTGAGATCTAAAATCTATAGTATTAGTATGGTTAGAATTGTGCATTCAAATGGCTTCTCTCTACACCAGAATATGGCAGGATCACTTCACCTGCAAAGGGGCCTACACTGAAGCCCTTGAAAACATTTCTAGCTCTATCAATGTGAACTATGAACTGATACCAGTAGAATGCTACTTATGAAATAATGAATACAAACAAACATTTTGATCACAACATGAAATTTGAAAATGATCACAATGTAGAAGTAAACAACCTATTCGCCAGACAAATAACTTAGGGAAAACCCTGTAAGAAAGGATGGGATTTATCTATCATATGAATCAAGCACCTACATGTATCTACACCATTCCGAAAATCAAAACCAAAAAAAAAAAAAAAAAAAGCCCAGGCAAAAAAGAAAAATTGGTATAAAGTAGGAAAAATATTGTCTATCATATATATATATATATATATATATATATATATATATATATATATATATATGCATTAGTTTCCAGGAAGAGAAGATGATAAAGAATGAATTACAAATTTTGGACAAAATAGTCTGTTGCTTACAAGGATAGCATAGGTAAAGATGATGGTTATGACAGAGATATAGTTTGTTTGTCATTTTGTTCATCCTACGCGGAAATTACCAGAATGAAGTTTCTTAACAAAAACAGTCTTCCACCGAGTACAAACCTTTTGTGTCCCCTTTTTCTAATGGAAATATGAAATAAACAGTATTGAAATAAAAAAGAAATTAAAAACTAGGACTTTTCATGGCTGCTTGCTTATATTAATATGATTGCTGCTAGTGCATAGACTGTACAAAAACAAATAAACATATAAACAAACAAACACACAAACAAACAAACAAACTCCTGTGGTGCCAATTTTCCCAAGTACAAAAGAATAGAAGAATCAAAAGTCTATAATAATAGGAAATAATATGTCAGATCTCCCATGAAATGTTAGCAAACACATTGCAAATCTTCTTCAGGCTTAAAAAAACCCCAAATAAAACAGCAAAGCAATCTCCATTAATACTTATTTCTCCTTCTTTTGAAATGTAGAGAGAAAGAGCAAAAAACACCAAAATGATACTCAAGAAATTGGCTCTTACTACAGTTTTCCCTTTCACATATGCCATGTGTGAAGTTTGTATGAATCGTATCCATACAATAACAGCCTATGGTGTCATATTCACATTTGATAAACACAAACCGAAAAGTAACACTTCAACACTAGTGATTTTTTTTTTTTCCCTGCAGCTCTACAACACAATGCAAGACATGTCTTCCACTACCAGTAACTGGGGAGGAACCCCTGCTATGTAATACACCCAGTGTTGTTTGTTTTGGCATTTACACAGTATTGGGCGAGGTCGTTTAGTACAAACAATGGGTGGGACACACAGCATTACTACTGTGACAGTCTGCCATTTTTTTCCCCCCTGGTCTCTAATGTCTTCACTGAGCCATGCATATCCTGGCCACGCCTGGGTTTCTTTCATAGTTGTTGGCAGAACTTTTCCAAAAAAAAAAAAAAAAATCTAAAAAAATTGATCACACAGGCTTTATGATTGAAAAGTTCAGAAGGAGGATTCATTTCGGGGGGGGGGGGGGGGAACCAAACCAAACAAACCAAGAATACAAGCTGTGGAACATAGGGGGAAAAGCACAACACAAAACCAGCAACAGAAATTAAACTTTGGGAAAACCTTGGCACTTGGTCCCAACATGTTCAAGCCAATTCAAATGCCGGTGATGCATGTTATACTCAGATTGCCAAAAAACCTCTCGGCAACTTACAATTATCACCAAGATCATGTGACTGCTGTGTAACTTAAAGGGGAAGTCCGGACGATTATCAGCCGTTTCCTGTGTAAAGAACAATATTTCATGAACCTATTACCCTTTTCCCGACGAGAAAAGACCATCAGATACATTTACTATGATTTTTTTGAAAAATAAGGTAATTCTTCATGTTCGAATCCGTCGCGAGCAGCCCTTCGTACTATCTGTCCCAGTATGCATTGCGCGTGACATCACAGACTCACTTTCCTCAGCGGAGCACCGCAAGCGCAGCCCAGCTACGCATCGATCTCCCATTGCACTGCTGACTGCGGCGCGGTATCTGCATGCCTGCAGAGGTCTGCCTAGTTGGCGCTACCGCAAGAGTCCGTACACTGTTTTAGGAGTGCTGTTGCCAAATGCTGTAATCCTTTATTCAAATGATCTTCGGTATATATCTATATAAAATCCGTCAAAGATTAATGTAAAATAGTTGCAATGTTATAACATTTTCATTTTATTGATATATCATATGTATTGTAATACTGCCGTACTTATTAGTGTCCACCCCATCATCTACAATTCATTGGCTATTGTTGTCATCAGAGTGATCAGGCATACATTTACGTCTACTGCTGCCAAATGCTATCACAATCCGCGATCGTTTTTTTTTTTTCAACTTCTGAGTGTAAACAATTTGAAATCAGTCTGTCAATTTCAGAATTATTGCCTCTCTTGTTGTCCGAGACTGTTGAGTATGTCTGACGGTGGTAAATTATGACAGTATAACTTGAACCGCGGAAGAAACGCCAGCGCCAGCTTCATCATAGTACCGCCGCCGGTAACTGCGACCAGCAGCCCCATACACATAGCGTAATGGGACTGCGTACTGTAGCATTCAGGATCATGATCGGGTAGCATCGTGGATAAATATCAACTTAAAATCAAAATATTTCTTCAATTTGAAGACTTAACAGTAAAGTTAAAGTATTGACAACAGGCTTTGGGCAACATTTGGTTCTGCCAATAGTCCTTTTCTGTTCAAATTGATGACTTAATGTGACTCGGTCGAGAGGAACCTTGGAGAGCTACACTGACTTACTGACGGCCAGCGCAGGCGCACACACAAAGAGACATCTCTGTGCGCACACTATGCGTTGGCCGTCAATTCAGTGTAGCTCTCCCAGGTTCCTCTCGACCGAGTCATTAATTCGAACAGAAAGGGACTATTGGCAGAACCAAGCGTTGCCCGAAGCCTGTTGTCAATACTTCAACTTCACTGGTAAGTCTTCAAATTGAAGAAATTTTTCGATTTTAAGTTGATATTTATCCGCGATACTACCTTATCGTGATCCTGAATGCTACAGTGTGCGCAGCCCCATTACGCTATGCATATGGGACAGCTGGTTGCAGTTACGCCGCCGATGGGGAGTATGACGAGGCTGCATCGAGTAGTGTTTGTAAGTTTTGACGCAAACTTGTCAATTAAAATATTGGAGAGCCATCTTGCACACCTTTCCCGCTCATTTTCTGAGTTCGGAATGGCAAAAAACTCTTCTTCTGGCCATCGCCCGGTTTATTAGAACACTCAAACGCTCACAAATCGGCATTTTCGAAGTGAAGCAATAGATCATGCCGCGTGCATCCGCTGCGTGCCCGGAACCACGCGGAACGCTACCACTTGCTCGGCCCGTGTCGCCGTTGCTCAAGCAGGGCTCCCCGAGCCAGCTGACGCTCCAAACAAAAAGCAATGTGATGCTAATACGTCACGCCGTCACGTGATCTTTCTCGCCGGCGTACAGAAATTGAACAGTTACGATTCAAAATTAGTGATGCTAAAAAAATCGATCGTGACGAGTTGGGAGGGTATTTTTCAATGAAACTTGTAGTCATTATGGTCCTTGATTTATGTAGATTATGGTGAAATTTATTCAAAATCGTCCGGACTTCTCCTTTAAAGGGACTGTACAGTACTGGTTGAGGTGGGGATTCATGTTTTGAACATTCCTAAGTGAGATAATGAGACACCTCTTATGAAATATGAAAGAGCATGTAATATTAAGAAGGATTCAACATTTATTTGATGAAAATTGGTTTTCAAATGGCTGAGATATCCAAAAAAGTGATGATAATAAAAGGCGACAGGCCACGCTTTTTATTAGGATCTCTTTGTTACACCTTGTTTTTGAATATCTCAGCCATTTCCAAACCTATTTTCATCAAATAAACTTTTGATACCCCTTAGAATTGCATGCTCTTTGACATCTCATAGAGTGGTTTCTGAATATCTCGCAAAACTTTAAAAGCTAAATCCTCACCTCAACCAGAACTGTACACACCCTTTAAGAAAAAAAAATCCTCATTGCTCTGCTCACAAAATATCACTTGTTGTTTTCTGTTATATGTTTAAGAGGTGCGTCATTCTCATCTGAATATTTGTGTCTAGTTTTGATCTAGATTTTTCTCGATTCAAGCCTTTGCACATTTACATTCATTCAATCCTGTTCCTACTCTGGATTACTGAATTCTCAATAAGTTTTTAAAAAAATAATTCTATGGAATTAGTCTACCATAAATACACACACAGATACACTCTGCTGCAACTAACATGCACTGTGCTACAAGTAAACTTGCTTTCTGGCAAAACCATGCCTGTAAAAATGGGTCATTATATTTCTCTCTCTCTCTTACACACACACACACACACAACAAGCCCAGTCAGAAATGCAATGACCAAACAACAGAGCTTGATGTGCAGAATCACAGTTGACCTTTGCTACCTGTCGAAAGCACACACAAATTCCACTCCACCCATTCCATTGTCTGCGTACGTTCAAGTTAGCAATGGTTATTGAATATATCAATATGTTAGATGTACTATATTCAACGCATATATGGAAGTGCCATTTGATACAATGACTGACTAGGAACATATAAAGTGAAACTTTAATCTGTGTGCAACTTGACTTTTATGAGTACATACAGTGAAAAAAAAAAAACAGAATAGCAATACCTTCACAGGAATCTGACAAAAACGGAAAGAAATACAGCTTTCACTCTTTTTAATTCCATCATCAGTTCACTTTGAACAAAGAGGGGATCTAAACTTGAATATGAATCAAAGTTAACTGAACAGTTGATAATGTGATAGTGGATTATAAAAGGTATACTGCAAATTTTTGGGAGAATTGATGAAGCAGCTCCGACATCCCGCTTTTGCAAACTTTTCAAATGGTTCGGACCGCATGGCTGGTGTGGCACTTCCTCTCTTTATCTGGTTGGCCTTATTCCGCAGAATGGGGTGAATGTACTTCCAGGGGTTACCAAGAGCATTTGAATGTGATTGCACTCTGAACTACTCTGTTTGTATCTGTAAGATTAAGAGCTCACAAGACTTGCCCTGTATCAAAAAGTGAGATGATCTCTAGACCACTTTTGTGACCACAAAATTAGAATACTATGTGCTGGTGAGGAGGAACCAGTTTAAGAACTACGCAATGACATGTTGACTTGTGCTGATTCATAATACGATGATCGACACTTATGTGGCCAAAAGAACATCTAAATATGTGCCATATAGTTTATCAGGATATCTCAACTTCTTTCCTTAAGATTACTTAGATATGCCCACAAAAACAAACAAAAAACAAACAAACAAACAAACTTTCAAGCAGAGATTCTGCTCATGACATTATTAGTCAATCATTGCATGAGTACTAATATGAACAACAAAAGATAATGGAATGTACCTTCCCCTAGACTGAGTATAACTTGTCTTTTGATAATCACACTGGTACTTTAGAAATGATTGTCAATGTCACTGGCCGAATATTGGTTTGGTAGCCTTTTTGTGTGTGTGTCTGTGATTGTATTTGAGTAATCTGAAGAAAAATAGTAGAAAAATAATTATAAGACATATGACACACATTTAGATATCTATTTGGCCACTAAGTGATGTTGAGGGTATCATGAATCAACACAAGTCAACATGCATGTGCATTACATAGTCCCTTTAACAATGCATTATTCCCCTGAGAGGGCCACACACGGCAACGGGAACGCTTCCAAAAAGATTTGTTTGCGCCTTGTCTGGGTTGGCACTAAATGCTCCAGGAATGATAAAATATCACCATAGCAACTGCCTGGAGAGCCATAGTCAAAGGGATAGTCTGCCTTTAGAAACCAGCAGAGAAATCTGATAACATTGATAAACAAGTCTGAATATGATAAAATTTGTGGAAAACGGTGAAAAAAAAATCCTATCCCAAAACAAAAACAAAAAAGGACGAAAGAAAACAAGTGGCTTGAAGGTGCTGGTTAGTGTGTGAGAGGGAACAAAAATTTAAAGACAAGATGAGGTTATTCCGGGAAGTGAAACAAATTTAGTAATGAAGTACTGAAGTATGTACAACACACATCTCCCAGTGGTACTTCCAAAGAAGGAAAAAAAAAAAAGAAATGTAAGAGGAAATCACTTTTAAAAATAAGTTTTCCCCACTAATATGACCTCTGTATTTTTTCAGTCCTTGTAAGCCCAGTACATTCCATTCCAGTGACATAATGGTCAAAGTAGAGCTAATCTATTCCTGTAATATCCAATTGATTCCCTTGTCAAGTCAGTTTGATTGGCTTGCATCCAACTTGTGTATCTTAACATAGCCTTATAGTTACATGTGTAGAATACTGTATAAGCTATTATTTTCATGAGGATTTAATTTGCACGAATTTCGCGAATCACAGTTGTCTACATGCGCTTTCTTAATAGAGCACTAGCGTAAAGGTCAGCGTCGATTTGCGAAAACAACCTCTCACAAAAATGTCTATGACCTCATCATTCGCGAAAATATCTGTACTCAAAAATAACAGCGTAAACAGTATATAATAGCAGCTTTTTCAAGTGGCAAAAAAGTGTCAACATGATAATCAATGCTTGCTTGGTAAACAAAGCTTCACTGTTATCTTGGGTCAAGTGTGAATTCAATCCAGGAATAGAAATCTTTTTGCCACTAACAAATTGACCATACCATCCCATACCCTACTCTAGCAATTATTTAAGACTTCAGGATCAACAGATTCGAAACTGATATGTAATTCCACTACCAACTTTTTTTTTTTTTTTTTTGGGGGGGGGGGGAGGGGGGCAAAGAGCAAATCTGAATTGATTTAATCTAGAATAAAATGAACCAGGACTAGACTTACAAGGACTGAAAAAAATTGACAATCTGAACTGATTTAATCTGGAATAAAATGACTACAGCGTGTAGACTTACAAGGAATGAAAAAAATTGACAAGCTGCTCTTTGTAACGTCTATACCACTTTGAGATGTGGCCAAGCACGGGTTATGTGAAGCAGCACATTGCGTACAGTGCGTGGGACGCGTTACCATGGTCTTACCTGACACAGAGGCACAATTGCCTGCAAAATATACAAACAGATTTGAAGAGACATCCATGAGTGTCACATCACAGAGGAGAGCAACTGCTATATTCGCACCAGGTGACAGAGACTATCATATATATCATGTACATCCTTTGTTCTTTCACAGCTCAACTTTCTCTTCTTTCCTTCTTTTTTTTTTTTTTTTTTTAACCATCCCTGGGGATTATGGAAGTCTAGATTACTAGCAATGAGTTTGCATCCCTGAAGAACTTTGATAAAACACCTCCAAAAGATAACTCACTGCCAATCTTTTTTTTTCTGATTTAAAGTGCACTAATTTTTTAGAATCATATGTACGAATTTCCAAGCATTCTTTGGGATATTTTGACACACTAAAGAATCTGTGTACTGCAATGTACCTCATTGTTACAAGAAGCAAACGCAGATGGATTACATGTGTATAGAGATAGACAGATAATTAAATACACAGATAGATGGATAGATAGATAGATAGATAGAAACACAGATAGATAGATAGATAGATAGATGGATAGATAGATAGATAGATACATACATACATACATATACATGAATGTAGATAGATACATACACAGATAGATATGTAGATAGATACACGTGTAGATACATCTAAAGACAGCTAGAGTGATTGATAGATAGATAGATAGACAGACAGCCAGACAGATAGATAGATAGATACAGTGTAGATATACAGACAGACAAACAGACAGACAGAAGGGGAAGAGAGAGGGAAAGAGATGGGGAGAGAGAGAAAAAAAGAAGTCTTGCAATGCAAAGTTCTATGCCTGCTGTTGGCGGAATGTATAAAATTTCTCATTTTCTCTTCTGTCCACAAAGGACAAAAAGTGTCATCCATCATTGCAAAGGCTTTCATGAGGACTTTGTTTTGACAACTCAAACCCTCATATTGACACTATAGCCAACATTTGTACGGATCAAACTTGTGAATTGCCATTTGTCCTATTCAGACAACAATAAATAGAAACGTTACAGTGAATAACCATGGATATCACGGCATATGATAATCATACTGATGATTACAATACCAATGATAATAGTGATGATATTGAGAGCAATGATAATATACTATTGATACTGCCAACATGGAAGAACATGACAGCATGAACAACAACACCTGCAACAACACAATCACCAATAATTACAGTAATGGGTAAAACATATAAAATGACTACTGAAACAAGCTATTCCTGATTTATGCAGAGACACATCAACCACAAATCTGTGTCATCCACCAACATTCACCCTTTCCTCCCATCCCCCACCCCCGTAAATACTTTTGAGGCCACCTTAATACACAAACTCAGCAGCACGCAACCTACCTCTGTTATCCTTGTAGAGGATGGGCACGTAGTTACTGGCCAGCTTCGTCTTCGTCTTGATGCCGATGAGGAGGGGGCTGCCGCGCCGCGTCGCCACGCACTCGCCGGGGAAGCGCCAGCTCTTGAATGCCAGGGCAAATGCTCCTTCCTGCCCGAGAGTGAAAAAAAAATCTGCAAAGCCTTCCCACCAAGTGATGTATGTTTGAGAGTGCACCACATTTCACAAAGTCAACAGTTTCTGCCTGATCAAGGTGCTTTAAAAGTAGAAACTGTGTGCGCACAGGCAACTATCAAATCTCATGCCAGCAGGATCACGCATGCTTTTGACAAAACCTCAGCAACAATTGTAGTTGCCACATGAACTGCATAAAACAACTGGCAACACTGCAAATCACTGAATCAGCTCAAAAATATTTTGGCCTCAGCAGTCTAGCTGTTAGCTTCTCATCATCCGGACTCTATTTTTCATGTTTTTCATAATTCCATACTATACTGATATTCTACACATCATATGCTTGCAAACATGACACATTACAGTAACTATATTGATATGTCACAATGTACAGAGAATGTATGAATCTCACTCACAATCCCCACTCAACTTTTGTTAAAAAAAAAGAAAAAAAAAAAGATCATCTGGAACTGACGCCATAACTCTGAATAAAGCACAGATGGCTCTCTCTCAAAAAAAAATTATATATATAAATAAATAAAAAACAACTGCATATTTGTGCTCATTGATCTCATTATCAAATATTGATGTTAACTGTACAGTGATTATCATTGTCACTAAGTTTTACACAAGGCAAAACGTTCAGCCAAAAGGCAGACAAGATTTTGTTGTTGTTGTTGTTGTACGGATTATACTATTCCTCACCAGCTGTTGGATAACAGATTCCACCAGCTCCCTGAAGGTGATGTTCTCATCATCACGGTTGTCGTAGAGATACTTGATGAGCTTGGCGATGACCTCCGTGTCGGTGTCGGACTCGAAGACCATGTCCTTGCTCTCCAGGAATTTCTTGATGTCCTTGTAGTTGGTGATGATGCCATTGTGAATCACAACAAACTCTGCAGAAAGGGTTACAAGGGGTTTGTTCCACAGTCATGGCAACTGAACACCATAGTCATGTTTTCAGAGAACATGACCCATTAACTTTGTAACAGTTACTCTTAGTAATGACCCCCCCCCCCCCACTTCATGTAAAGGGTCTCTATGACAGACAACGGTAGCATATATGTGGCATTCAGCAATTAAGATCAACTGTGTATAATGAATACACACTAACAATAGTATTTCATACAAGTCTTTGTGACAGTAGTTGAATTCTGCCTGGTGCATAAAAAAGCAAAAGACATCTTATGGAGGAAGATGTATGCTACAAAGGACCAAAAAGAGGGTACCAAGATTTTTTTGCTGGAGAAATTGTAAGAGGTAAATTCATACCAGTCTGAAAGATGCATCAATGAACAGAAATGACATTTATAAATGATAAAACTGATCCAGACTCTTCAGTTCTGACTTTACACGTACACATGAGAGCACAACTAAAGCACTATACACATCTTTAAATGTGTAGGTCAGCAAACTTTACTTGACCACATGGATCAGTGACATATGCCATGGACAAGTCCATCTGACCGCAAGCACACAGGATTGTCTCCTGACTCACCGTTGTTCTCGTCCGAGCGCTGAGGATGGCTGTTGACAGCGTTGGGCACGCCATGGGTAGCCCAGCGGGTGTGTGCGATGCCACAGTGGGTTTCATACTCCACGTCAAAGTCCAGGTCCTCTTGAGCTGTGACGAAGATGAGATTCACATGTCTTATGTAAGTTTAGAGAAAGGTTGGTCTTTCCTTGACATCACCTCTGATTTGATCTGATTACATTTGATTCTGTTTTATGTGGCCACTGAGGAAGCATTGAATGCTTATAAGCAACAACCACGGACTGATGTCTTTGATGCAAAGAGGATAAATTGTCTTGCCCTGGGCACAACAGCTGCAGCTAAAGGGACTCGAACCAGGGACATCATGATTCATACAATGTAAAGCCCGCCACACACTATACGACTTTTGGTCTTTGGATCTGAAACAAATCAGAATAACCTCAGAATAAACACGCTTGTTTATTTCAGATACAAAGTCAGTAGTGTGACCCAGAGTTGTAAACTGTAAAAGTGGATATTTTCGCGCGACTAATTTTTCGCGCTTGGCCAGACGAAAAGAGTTTTGCGTGTTTTTAATTCCGCGGAATCAAGACAGCAACCACTGGAACATACGGCATGCAAAAATATTCGCGTGCTTTTATTTTCGCGCTTGTTTCTGGTTGCGCGAAAATCGCGAAAATTTCCACTTTTACAGTAGTGTGCTTTTGCCTTTAAGTAATCTGTGCGTCTTATCCCCTGAGCTACAACAGCTCCTCTAACAGACTAGAGTCTGACTGGAAAATCCTTGAGATATTAAAGTCTATAGTTGCTTCAGTCAATATAACTTGACCAGTGCCAGTCAATATTACAAAATAATGCATGGGGCTAGCAGGCATTGATAGTAACTCTACACTATACAAAGTGTTAGACAGGGAAAGTGGTTTATGCATTTCTCAAGCTGTCACATGCAGGAAATTTCAACGACATGCGAACAAGAGTTCATTCATTGTCCGATTGATGATGGGTTTTATACTGTTCATACACTGTACACCTAGCAAACCTGAAACTACACTTCCACTTTTACGTGAATAAATTTGACACAGTATTATTCCTTTGCATTTTTGTGTTTGCTTATTTTTTTTTTTTTTAAACTTTGGGATGCCAGCAAAAGAGGTGCATCTGAACGGGTAAGAAAATTTTCCATATGAAACACCACTAAAAATATTCATAAGGGATGTTTTGTTCTCCCTTACCAAAGAAAGGGGAACTGTAGTTGCAGAAAACTGAACTACAATGTATACCAAGAGTGAGAAAAAAAGTGTTGCATATTTTAGATGGCTTATTCATGTAATGCCTTGGATTAGGGACTCTCATTCATGTTTACTTTGATACTACTTTGTGCTGTTTTAACTTCTTTCTGTTTTTGGGTTGATTGCACAGTTCTAGTGAAAAGATTGTCTCTGCATCTTGATTTTTTCCTTTGTTCCAATTTCCCCTAATACGTATGCCACATTTTTGCTTAGAATACAGGTAAATATTCACGGGTGACAGCAGAAGGTAATAATGATGAATGGATGAAACATCAATCAGGCTTTGCATGACTTATCTCTTGTGGGCTTGCATTGTGGATACATTTATAGCATTTAAGCACTATTTTTTGTTTGTTCCTTTATAGTGAATACTAAGGTAAGATTAAAGGTATTGTTTACCATTGGGAGCAGTGATTTAAAAAATGTCTGAGTTATCACATTTGATGCATATATATATATATATATATATACAGTCAACCTCGCGTAAGTCGACATAATCGGGACTGAGCAAATCACGTCGACTTACGCGTAAGTCGACATTTTGTCGACTTATAAATGAAAACTAATTTCCCCGG
Source organism: Diadema setosum (assembly GCF_964275005.1). Classification (NCBI taxonomy): domain Eukaryota; kingdom Metazoa; phylum Echinodermata; class Echinoidea; order Diadematoida; family Diadematidae; genus Diadema; species Diadema setosum. The sequence goes on along the minus strand of NC_092689.1, from coordinate 9,498,997 downwards.
TACATATCAAGATTTGGATCACGATGCGGATCGCTACCCAAATCTTACTCCTTTTGCCGCCAAGACATGCCTACTGACAATATCATCAGCAACAATAATGTTTTAGTTCATGCATAAATCTCGCGCGGGTTAGTAACGACAACGCACAATTCCCAAGTCTCTAGAGAGATTTTGTGAGAGCGGGATCGGAAACCTAGACCGGTTTCTAGACACTTTACATTTTAAACTTGATTGGAAATATCAAACGCAAATTCCCCAAAATTGCATTAAACTTTGCGATTTAAATTCAAGTGCGTTGCTGCGAAGACATGCGTGTGATTTCGAATGATTCTGTCGGGATAATTTTTCAGTGCCGACTGAGTTGAAATATGTGTGATTTTCCTTCCCTAAGTCGCCGTATTTGTTCTGTTTAAATTTGTATTGCCATACTCTGAAAATGAATTGTTCTCGCGCTCCGATTCGCAACATTACCGCTCTGTACAACGCGGGCCCGTCTGAAATAAAAAGAAGAAAAGTTTGATTGAAAACGACATCTTTCGGACTTCTATGACCTTCGTAAAAACAAACCTCTTTCCATTGTCGGACTAATTTAACTTTGGACTGAGATTTAAACTTTCGGCATAGCGAACTTTAACAATAATTCGTTGTCATTTTTTCATTGACATTTTGTGAAGCAGCATGCGTTTCGGCAGTTTGAAATGTGTGAATGTTGCGATGTCTTTCCCCTGCAAGTGCAGACTAAGTTCGGTCACGGCGAAAGTTCCGTTACGAAATAAAAAGATAATGCGAGCCTTTTCAACCATAACGCACTTCCGTAAATTTTTATGCGTTTAAACGCAGTTTCTAGTTTCGGACAAAAATCGCAAGTCTTTTCTGCAACGCTCTTGCTCTTTAAATACAGCGTTGCTTGTGATTTGACGGACTTGCATTTGATTTTTGAGTTGCGTTTAAACGCAATTGAGTTTAAATTTCATACAATTAATTTCTAGTTTCGTATGACTATCAAACGCAAGTCTTTTCAGCGTTCCGTGTGATTTGATGGACTTACATTTGATTTTCAGAATTGCGTTTAATTTTCAATTTTGCTTACGAAATGAAAAATAATGTAAGTCTTTTAAACAATAACACACTTCCGCAGATGTTTAGAGATGCGTTTAAACGCAGTTTCTTCTAGTTTCGTACAAAAACCGCAAGTCTTCTCTGCAACGCCCTTGCGTTTAAGTACAGCGTTACGTGTGATTTGATGGACTTGCATTTTGATTTTTAGAGTTGCGTTTCAACGCAATTGAGTTTAAAAAAGTTTCCTACAATTTTCTAGTTTCGTATGATTATCAAACGCAAGTCTTTTCAGCATTCCGTGTGATTTGAGGCACTTGTATTTGATTTTTAGAGTTGCGTTTAACGCAGTTGAGTTTAAGTTTCCTACAATTTTCTAGTTTCGTATGATTATCAAACGCAAGTCTTTTCAGCGTTCCGTGTGATTTGATGGACTTGCATTTGATTTTCAGAGTTGCGTTTGATATCTTATTTTGCTTACGAAATAAAGAATAATGCAAGTCTTTTAAACAATAACACAACTCCTTTAGATGTTTAGAGATGCGTTTAAACGCAGTTTCTTATAGTTCCGTACAAAAACCGCAAGTCTTCTCTGCACCGCTCTTGCGTTTAAATACAGCGTTTCGTATGATTTGATGGACTTGCATTTGATTTCTACAGTTGCGTTTAAACGCAATTGAGTTAAAAAAAAGTTCCCTACAATTTTATAGTTTCGTATGATTATCAAACGCACGTCTTTCAGCTTTCCGTGTGATTTGATGGACTTGCATTGGATTTTCAGACTTGCGTTTAATTTCTAATTTTGCTTACGAAATAAAAAAGTAATGCAAGTCTTTTCAACAATAACGCACTTCCGTAGATGTATTTTTTAAATGCAGTTCCTAGTTTCGTACAAAACCGCAAGTCTTCTCTGCAACGCTCTTGCGTTTAAATACATCGTTGCGTGTGATTTGATGGACTTGCATTTGATTTTTAGAGTTGCGTTTAAACGCAATTGAGTTTCAGGTTCGTACAATTATTTTCTAGTTTCATCAGACGCAAGTCTTTTCAGCAACGCACTTGTGTTTAAATGCAAAAGTTGCGTGTGATTTGATACACCTGTATTTGATTTTTTTTTTTGAGTTGCATTATTAGTTGCATTGTAATAAATTTTCTAGAAAGGGCCCAGGTTTTAATACCGCTTCGGAATAATTAACGTCAGAATATTGGGATTTACAAAAACATTTCATGTTCGGATAATGAATACCTACTGGGACATAGTTAAGTGTACAAAATGTTTGCGTTTTGAGAAAAACGAGAGGGAGAAAAGGGGTAAAGTGAACTGCCTTGGGTACTACATGTAATACTCCAGTGTAAATGAGTGTATGCCCTTTCTATTCTGGCATACAAGACAATGGACGCATGGCGCGAACGCTACCGCGCCGTACACTATAGCGAATTACCGAGTAGAAATGCTGCGAATCGGAGCGGGAAAACAATTCTTTTTCAGAGAATGGCAATAAGATTTTGAGCGAAAAATTATGTCGACTTAGACGAGGGAATTAACACGTATTTCAGCTCAGCTGGCACTGAAAAATCAGGTCGACTTAAGCGATTTGTCGACTTATAAATGTCGACTAAGACAAGGAAATTTTCAAGGAATAACAAAGGCAAAAATCGGGACTTTTTTATTGTGTCGACTTAAGAGAGTTGTCGACTTATGCGATGTCGACTTAGGCGAGGTCTACTGTATATATATAAGTCATTTGTATCACAAAAACATCCTACCATATAAAAATTTTGCAATAAAGTCTAAAATATTGTAGATATCTCTATTTTTCTCAATAAACCATAACTGTAGTTGGTTTATTCTAGAAACAATCTATCATAACTATTGTTCATGTTTTGTATATTTAATAATACTTAACAATGATTAAAAAGCTGGGTTTATGTTTCATCTGCAAATGGAAAATAATGATTTTAAGGTCTGGTGAAGTTGTTCTTTCTGTATTTGTTTGTTTGCCTGTGTGTGTGTGTGTGTGTGTGTGCGTGTGTGTGTGTGTCGCTGGTGGGGGGAGGGGGTATTTTTGTTCTTTGTTACCATATAAAAATTTTGCAATAAAGTCTAAAATATAACTAGATATCTCTATTTTTCTCAATAAACCATAACTGTAGTTGGTTTATTCTAGAAACAACCTTATCATAACTATTGTTCATGTTTTGTATATCTAATAATACTTAACAATGATTACAATGATTAAAAAGCTGGGTTTATGTTTCATCTGCAAATGGAAAATAATGATTTTAAGGTCTGGTGAAGTTGTTCTTTCTGTATTTGTTTGTTTGCCTGTGTGTGTGTGTGTGTGTGTGTGTGTGTGTGTGTCGCTGGTGGGGGGAGGGGGTATTTATGTTCTTTGTTTTGTTTTGTTTTTGCAAAGGTTTGAGTCTAATGACTTCATTTAAAAGGAGTCACCAATCCTACCAGAATAGCTGATCTTCATTTGATACAGATGGGGAAAGGGGAATTCAACCAAATGAACAATAATCACCACAGAGTTGCCATGGACAGCCAATTCATCAAATCAAAAAGAGCACTATTAAAGTTCACCAGTGTACATGCTGCAGAGTATAATGAACAACTAATATGTCAGCAAGTACAGAATTGTTATCTTTATTTTTCATTCTTCATTTTGACTGATCAATTCTGTGATCATAAAATGTCAATAAAATTTGGATGATGTTGAAATTAAAAACTAAAAAAACACTTTTTGTCATGTGTACTAAAAGCATTCATGGATGAATCCTGAATAGTGGAAACAGAACAATCAGATCTGTTTATTTGGATTAGTTATAGATTTGAAAGAAACTCCATAAACTGGAAAAAAAAAAGGTGTCAAGTACTTCATCCTGATTACCACTTGATGACCAAATATTTGATAGCAGTTGCCATGGCTACAGTTTTATTTGTAAACAGCACATATTATACCCCATGTGTAAATAGGTCGGGACTACAATTGGGACGGAAGGTTTTTTTTTATGGGTGCATACGTGGCAGCAGCTTTTCCTGTGCGATGATTTATGAAATGCACTGAATCCGGGTAGGCCTACGGCCTTGCCCACGCCTTCAAACATCAAGCCTCAGTCACTTTGACTCTGTGCTTCACACCTCTAATTAATCTGGCAAACTGCCCCCTTCTGGCCACATCACACTTCAGGCTAAAGAGCAACACAGTCAGTTGTTTACATGCTGAATATATGTTTGATTATTCACTTTTGTCTACAAGTACACAATTGAATCATGAGACTGTGTGCTCGCCTGTGACTGTTTGCAATGGTGGTGATTATAGGGAGGGGGTGGTTACAGGAGGGGGTGGGATGGGGAGAGAGCAAGGAGACAGGGGAAGGGGAAGGGGACCTCTACAGGATGACATTTTTCTGTATTTCTGTTTTTAAAGAGTTAATGGTACAAATCCCTGCAGCCACAACCAGATGGTTCTATTGACAGTTTGCAGTATATTGGTAGTAAAATCAGCACAACAAATATCACATGTTTTTTTTTTTTATAAATGACCTGCTCCCTGAATGCAAAGCCTTTACAAAATGCTCTTACATTTGTATGCACATATATTAATCCTGATTGGCTGATACTGTAGCTCTGTCATGCTCAATGTTTTCTCAGTCATCTTTCCATCGTATTCCATTGTTTCAATGTGTGTAAATGTGTGTAAATGTGTGTGTGTGTGTGTGTGTGTGTGTGTGTGTGTGTGTTCACCTTGACCAGTGACAAATCTTACCATCATAAGGTAACAAATATGATTTCAAATGTTTGTTCTGAAGACAGGGCTAAATTTTCTTAAGTGAATAGGTTGCTTAAACGTCAGTGGTCATAGTTTGAAAGACTGCCCACATACAGAGGAGGAAGTGTACACTTATCACTAGACAATGGGTTGAAAGAAAAATGGGCAACATGAAAACATGTGTGGCTGAATGAGTCAAGAGTAGATGTCTGTGCATAATATTGCTATATTACGTATGAATGCCCTAAGTTGCCTTTTTCTTTCTTTTTTTATTTTTTATTAATAGAGCACACTTCAAACAGCTACCATGCCCGAGTCTCTTTCATATTGTTCCTGTTGTTACTGTAGTTGTGAGTGGGAAGGCTGCATGCAACCTGTGAACTACAAAACATGCTGACATAATTGGCAGTATAATGTACCATGCACAGAACATACAATGTACTTTAAATTTCATATTGATCCCCATAACCTCAATATTGTTATGACAAATTATTACACATTCCAAAGTTTCGTGGAAACGGTGCAGTCATCACACTTTTCCTGAGCTTTAATCACAGTTTCATGCACTGTACATATGAGGTACATGGCAGATGCATACACTGTATATAATTTATACCACTTGCGAAATACAGATTGCACATTACCTAGGAATAGGGTTATGTAATATCTGTAGCAAGTGAATACAGTTCTGCATGATTTGTGTTTTTCCACGAATTCAGAGTCAAGTTGCAAGAAGAACTTGGTCCCAGGGGATTTCAGGATATTATTACAAAGATATAAAAGAATATTAACAAAAAATGGAGGCATAGAAATAAATCATGGAAAAACAACACCTGGACTGGAGGGAAATAGACACAGAACTGTTCCAATGAGAACTGTTGCTTACAACAATTTGTTCTTGCACATGCAGCAAAACATAAGAGTACATAATCATGACAATGCAAATCCATTTTCTTAAAATTATGTCAAATCATGGACAACAAAAACGTGTTCAAACAGTGAGTAATGGTGTGAAAAGGGAATAAACATTTCATCATCTCTGCGATAAATGCTCAGATTCTGGGGTGGAAGGATGAAAATTAAAGATAATATAAAGTTTTGGTATTACCTCAAAAGTTTCCCTGAATTTCCTTGTCTTAGTTTGTGTTTCAGGTTAAAGTACCTTTCATATAACTAACACTGTGAGACTTATTCGCCCCAAAGTGCTCTCATGTCTTAGTAATCATGCAATAATGGTTTCGTACCAGAGCCGCCGCCGTACGGCGGCGAGGTAGTACACGTATTGTACGAAACCATTATTGCATGATAACTGCGACCAGCAGCGTGCAGCCCCATACGCATACTGAGTAGCTAACTGCGACCAGCAGCCCCATACTCATAGCTAAATGGGGCTTCGCATTGTAGCTTACAGGATCAGGACAGATTTAGTATCGGGGGTAAATATCAACTTAAAATCCAAAAATTTCTTCAATTTGAAGACTTACCAGTTAAGTTGAAGTATTGAAACAGGCTTCGGGCAACGTTTGGTTCTGCCAATAGTCCCTTTCTGTTTGAATTGATGACTGAATGTGACTCGGTCGAGAGGACCTTGGGAGAGCTACACTGAATTGACGGCCAGCGCATGCGCACACAAACATCTTATCCGTTCGTGGATTTGAAATTTGTTCGCATGTGATGTGTGCGTATGCGCTGGCCGTAGTAATCAGTGTATGTAGCTCTCCCAAGGTCCTCTCGACAGAGTCACATTCAGTCATCAATTCGAACAGAAAGGGACTATTGGCAGAACCAAACGTTGCCCGAAGCCTGTTTTCAAGACTTCAACTTAATTGGTAAGTCTTCAAATTGAAGAATTCTTTGGATTTTAAGTTGATATTTACCCGCGATACTCAATCTGTCATGATCCTGAATGCTACAATGCGAAGCCCCATTACGCTATGCATATGGGGCTGCTGGTCGCAGTTAATTGCATGATTACTAAGAAATGAGAGCACTTTGGGGCGAGTAAGTTCCACAGTGTTAGTTATATGAAAGGTACTTTAACCTGAAACACGGAAATTCAGGGAAACTTTTGAGGTACCAAAACTTTTTATTGGCTTTAAATTTACGGAATATTACATTCACACTGTACATCCGTAGATCAAGGAACTGTAGCCCTTACAAGGAAGTATTATGACCACATACAGTGTACTATTTAGTACAAGTATGGCATAATGTATGGGTCACTATTCGATTCCACAGAAGTTGGTATTCCCTCTGAAATGCATGATTACAGATCATTTTTCAAGTACATGTATGGTTGGAGTCACTTTTACTGGGTTAAAAACTGAGTGTTACGAGAAAACAAAACGATAAAAAGAAGAGAAAAATCTCCCATATCGACTAACCGATCTTGCTCTACGATCATCAGGCAAACACACTCATCCAGGAAGGACAAGTCATAGCATGCAGTTTAATTACAATTCATCGCATCAAAATGCATAGAGCACATGCTATTATCTAGTATACCTTGTACTTGCGATGTGAACCATACAGTAGGTACATGTAGGCAATAAAACCATGCATCTTTAAAGATAGGATGTACGCCCCAATTTGTTGGCATCAAGAAGGGGGAGGGGCAAGAAAAAGACACTTAAACTAACAGTAATGTCTATGGCAACATGCACACTAATAAACAAGTTCATACTTTTTTTTCTTTTTTTTTTTTTTGCATGACTGGAATACCTACGTCTATGATTTGTAAATTATGCAAATCATGATGGGCAAAATGTCACATTTTAATGAAAAAGCTGAGTGACTGCTCTAACTTAATTTTCATTGTTTCCATCACTGGAGGCTACAATGTAGGAATGAAAGTGTTCTACAAATGTTTGATCTTTCCCAGGCATATCAATATAGGAGAGGGGGCACCTTCCGGTTCGTGAGGTCAACACTGCACTATTGAAATGAATCATTTGTGGAGTTTTAGCACTGGGTACAACAACTTTTTCAAGATACTGCAAGCTTGTGTCTTTGAGTCCCCCATCCCCCCCCCCCCCCCCCCCCCGCCTTGATGCCTGACAAACAGGTGCTAGTGCGTTTAACACCGAACAATCTCTTTGATTGATAAGGTCATGCTGCATACACTTGCTACCTGCTAGGTTCACGTTTATAGTCCATTTTTTTATGCACAGTGGCAGTGGAGTGGAAGGGAGAGATGGTTCATGAGAGAAGGAGAGAGCAGAATGGCGTGAATAACATCACAAACAAACATCAATGTATACACAAGAATTTGCAGTTTTACAGCTTTGTGTGGCAAACAGCTGCTACTTACAGCAGAAGAATGGACAAATTTAAATACATTCATATAATATCTTGTAAAGTACTGCACTACTAGTGTCACAAATATCTCATGCCTTGACATATGTGACCAAGCATCACAAAACCAACAAAAAGTCGCACACCCTTATCTCATGTCAGGACTCAAATGCGGGTAAAATTGGTCAACCCAGTCAATTTTTAGTTTTTTATATTTTCAGATAGTCAAGAGTAATTCTTAAGTTTGGGATCATAAAACCTACACTGTAATGTCTCTTTAATACAGGGTACACAGTAAAATTGTAAGACATGCCAATTTCATGAGGAAAAAGAGGACACTTCCAGCAAAATCACCCAGTACTTGATGGGTGAAGACCATCAGTGTACAATGTAAATCAATGCCACAGACTCAGAGCTGTTGTCTGGCTTGGCATGACATGAGGAAAGAATAAAAAGTTAAAGTATTATGGCTTTACTTGTTTTGAGTCTGAACTAGGTCAAAGAGCAATGTGGGCAAAAAAAGAGGTGGTGTAGAGGGCGGGGTCATGTTTACCTTGATCTTGATGGTGATGATGATGATGATGATGATGATGATGTCTAACATGTGGTACTGTAGCAGGTGTCATTATTAGAACATCCTATATAATCCTTCTACATCTACTACTGGCTTCATACTTGTATGTAACATTGATCTATCTATCTATCAATCTGTCTATCTTTCTATCTATCTATCTATCTGTCAATCTATGTATTATCTATTATTCATCCATCTATCAAAATAATATCTATCTACAATATATTTGTATCTATCTATCTATCTATCGTTCTATCTATCTATCTATCTACCCATCAATCTACACAATCATATCACATTATATAGAAAGCATCAGTGCGGTGATAACCGGATACTATTTTCCTGCTGGTGGAGTACAATGTGTATGTACAATATAATTAACACACTCTCTATAATCAGCCAACAGCAATAGTGAAACAAAAGATGTTACAAAAATAAGATTTGATTCCAAATTGCATCATATAAACCTCAAATCCTTGCCCATGGATCATTTGTATGTGCACTGTTTGCATGTAAAGCAATGGGCAGTTGTGTCCAAAGATGTGCACTCAAAAGTGGGGCTGAATATACTACATATTTCAAGTTAGCAACAAAGAAAATTTCATGGCTAATGATACAAAATGTATGCTGGATTGTCATGTTTTTGGTCCAATTTGAACATTTTGCTTTAATCAAGACGCTTACTACCACAATACAGTTCAAATGTAATTCCACTTTCTCTGCAAATTACAAGACGTCCCAACAGCGAAATCAGAAACATCTTCGTGGACTGACTTCATGCTTTCCTATTATGACTATGACGCCACATACAGTATTTCAATCAATAGCTCAGACCAATTATCAATTTCCCTATTTGAAAACAAGTTTGGTTCTATTTACTCAATGCTAAATCCAGTGCATGGATGGTGTGTGCGTTGGGGGGGGGGGGGAAGATCTCTGGTTAAAGAAAATGATTCATCCCCTTCAGGCAGAGAAAGCAGAAGAAAGAAAAAAAAAACTAAACATCTTGTGGGTTGCCTCTCCTTCCCCTCACAACCTCCCAAAAAAGGGAAACGGACAGTCTTTAATGAGGCAATGGGCAAACACACAGCCCCCAAATAACCTATCAATAATTGTTATAAAGAAACAAAAGACTCCCACCACTTCTTTCTCCTTGATAATGGAGCTATTGCAGCTCACTCCATTAATCTTTTCACTACCACTATCTCACCTTTCCATAGCTACAACACATTTGTTCATTTTGTCTTCAGGTATGACAAGGACAGACAGGAAGGAGGTAATGGTGGTAGTGGTGGTGGTGGTAAAGGAGTAGGGGAAGGGGGTAATTAATCAGTAATACAATAGTTCTGGGGATGATGTTTCATTGAAAGGTGCTAATTGTCTGTGTCTCATTGCGCAGAAGTTGCTGTTCTTTGGATTACGTGATCTGAACGAAGTGACTGTTGTGCAGACTGGCTGATCATCTAGAGAGCTGGTCACTTACAGAGAATTTTTATGAAGTCTCAGTGGTGCTACTGTATACGCCAAATATTTTGCGAGGTTTTTATTTTCGCAAATTTCGCGAGTCAGGAGCTATTCACGAAATTAAAGACACATAAAAATATTGACTCTGATCCCGATGTGAATGTGACGTACGCAAATACACTTCTCTGTTCAGTACAGGACTCCACCAGTACAAATTTAACTGCTCGCGAAATCATCGGTAATTCCCGATTCGCGAAAATTCAGACTCGCGAAATATATGGCGTATACAGTATTCCTCATAAACGCAAGAAAGAATATTACCATCATGACTGATCATTATGAATATGACCTGAGACCCCAACCCTACAAAGCACCTCTTACACTTGACGATTCTCATATCTAGACCCCCTTCTAAGCTGGAGATTTACAAAATGAGGGAGCAATGTACAGTATATTCATTCATATTTGCAACCCTTGTGACTAAATTTGTGGAGAGTGCATGCATGATGCAATACTAACGTACCGTAACATCACCATTTGTGGTTCATGGGATGCATATAATACATGTGTACTTGGAGTCCCTGCATGACTGTCTTAGTGGCTCCAGGGCTCAATTTCATAAAAGATGGTAGGATGACAACTCTTGCTACAATAGCAACTTCCTGTGGCAACAGCCAATCAGGAAGCTGGAGTCTTGCCATTACCATGACAATTGCTATTCCAGCAAGAGCTGCTATCATAGCAGGATATTATGAAATGGGGCCCTGTGGTCATAAAGGGCTATGACACATGTACATCTAGACCAACCCCTACTGCTTCTGCCAGACAAGAGATTTAAAAAGAAAACTGCAAAAAAGAAACAGTTCAGAAAAAAGACCGAGAAGGAGCAGATGACATTTATGAAAGGTGAAAATGATGGATCTTACTGAAGATTTCCTCCTCCAGGGCCTTGACCTTTCCCCTCTTCTTGATGATGCGGGTTTGCCTCTGCTTCGTCTTCTCGGGGTCCTCATTCCCACCATCTACGGCAATGCCTACAGATGGGCAGAGAGATAAAACGAGGCAGAGATAGAAAGCAGGGATGAAACAAACAAACAAACAAACAAACAAACAAACAAACAAACAAACAAACAAGCAAACCAAAAACCACAAGAATTAAAGACAGACAGAAAGGAGAAAGACAGGGAGAGAGATACACACAGACAGAGATATTTGTGTTAAGAATCCTTGTACAACCACAAATGCAATGCAATCAGAATTAAACTTGAGATCCCTTGCACAACACGCCCATCCAATATACTTGTAATGGCACTCAAAATTACAGAGGCTTTCATCTGAAATACTCCATGAACTTTCCCAACCTACACGTAGCTGCTGTATAATTCTGTAACATTTGAAATCTGAAACATAGGGTATTTGTTGCCACATCAGGTAAGCTTTGGTATCATTTTTCTGGTTTACAGACAATGAGAGAAAAAACTCCAAAACAAACCAACATTAAAATACTCTCATCTTTGCATTGTAGAGTGGTATACTTTTTTTTTTTTTATAACAAATTTAGAAAATTAACCTTCTTACAGCAGGACCAAAGGATGTCTATCTGTAGCATGTGTGCACTTGCCTTCTCTTGTCTGAAGTCACACAACACATGGGTCTATAGATGGTGCATTTTTCATGTCAGTCAGATAGCCTTAACCCTTTACATCCTCAGGCTCTTACTTTTTTTTTTCCCATCAGCATTTAGTAATCCATCCAAAGTTGACCTACATGTAATTGTTAAGTTAGCAAGTCCACTCAGGTGTAGAAATGTGCCTCCACCCAACATGAAGGCCATGGTGACACAATACTATAGAGTCGAGGGATCAGGGGAAATTAAGTTCAATTTCTATACACTGACATTGAGTTTCCGGACATCTGTGCCAATATTAAAGGTCCAGTTTACCTTTGGGAGCAGTGATTTCAAAAATGTTCAAGATATCACATTTGATGCATATGTGTAGGTCTGTTGTATCACAAAACATCCTACCATATAAAATTTTTGCAATAAAGCCTAGAATATGAGGAGATATCTGCATTTTTCTCAATAAACCATAACTGTATATGGTTTAGTCTGGAAGCATTCTTATTATAACTATTGTTCACATTTTGTGTATTTAACAGTACTTAACATCGATTAAATGGATTAAAATTTTTACAGTGGTTGTTTCTATCCCTAACTCACATTTTAGAACTATTTTAAAGCACTAGTGTTGGGTTTTTGTTTCATCTGCAAATGGTAAATTATGCCTTTAAAGCATAGAAAGTCCTCAAGCATGTGTGTTGATCAGTGAACGAAGTGCAGCGAGGGTTAAACTACACAGATGTACTTGTATGGTGTACAATATCAAATGATTCAGTTTCTCCTGATGGCACAGATTGTGTTGTAAACATTGAAGTGGTCTGCAGCAGAAATACATGTACAAGTTACAGTACTGTACAAAGATGAGAAGGCTTTCAACAATTGCAGATTAACCCACATACATGTTGTTTAATAGTACTTAATAAGTGGGCACAAGGAACTAACTACGCATGAAGGCAAGAGAAATGCAAGAGGAGAATTTGCTAATATGTATCCTACCACTTTCTCTTCAGCTCTTCATTCACTGCTATTATGATGTCATGTTGCTAAAAGAGTTGCCAAGAATACTCTCTAATGATTCATGTATTCGTCTCTTACAATACAAACACTCACACTTTATCAATTAAGGAAAAAAAAAAACCAACAACTTGAACAAATAAAGCACTATGTGCAGTATACTGTATGTCAGGCTTTTGGTTACCTAATATGTCTTTGAAATGGATTTTCCTGGAACTGTCTGGGCTACACTCAGCAGTTGCACATGTGAAAAGCTTGAAAAGGCATTGCAAATTATATGCACAGCTGGTGTCAAATCATCAATATTTCTTCCTTGTATAAATTTACTTATGGATGTGGAGGGAGAGTGATAGGCATTAGACAAAGAACAGGTGCATTTAATTCCATTAAAGGACTGCCTTTTATTTGATATCTTTTCACTTCGTGATCTTTCTGTAAATGACAGCATAATGTGTCTTGAGTTTTGGTTTAACTGCTTGAAGCAAAATTTGCCAATAGTTGGTGTCAGTGTGCTGTTACTTGCTTAACTAAACTGAAGGGAAATGATTCACTGGCTCTATTGTTATATTACCGAGTCATTACTGAAATGATATCCTGTAGTATTTCTAACAATAAGAGCTACAATGTACCTTTAGAGCAGCTACACTACATCATGGCTTCATGTTCAATGAGAATCAATGACTGCTATGGAGGTGTCTTTACCCTACATGTAAGTTTCAAATATATGCACTCTACATCTAAAAGCACAAATGTTGGAATGCTTTTCACGCTGTTGGGTGGGGCATTTCTGCCAAACAGTGGGCATTTAAAAGCTGTCTGTTGGGATGCATGCCTTCAGAGATGCCAAGGGCAGTGTAGTCTGTCAATATTTTACATCAAACTATGGAAGTGTGTAAACAGACACTTTGAGATTATCAGAACTTTGTGGAAACTTTCTCCTACATTGATCAATCAAAACATCCACCTCGTACGTGTGGTTAAGAACTGCACTATTCATATTCTTTGGAATATCACACTCATTTCAATGGAACCCAGGTGTATGCCACATTATTGATCGGCAGTAAATATAAATCATTTGCCAAACCACATCATTACTTCAGAAGGACTTGCAAAAAAATATCCATTACAAGAACAACCCAAACTTGGGTGAATTCTGGTACCCTGACCCAATCATCAAGCAAAATCAGTGTCATTTGCATGGACAGATTGAAAAACAAACACAGGAGCAGACACTGCTTCCCTAGCATATAAACAAATATGGAGAAACTGAGTGAAAAATATGCTACATGTACATGTGGCACAACACATCTGTTGCTACTTGTGTGCAGAACTGCATCTGCTGCAATGGCTAGGTGACATTGCATCAGAAAATTCCTCAACAGCTACACACATACTGTATATCGATGCCTCCACTCAATCATACTCCTCTCCTCTAAACTGTGTTTGGATATACTGATAAAGAGTGTGAGCAATTTAGCAAATAACCTGAAACCCAGTGGTTTTAACAAGACATACATGTAATATGCATACGTGTACCTTTATTTGGTAGTGATCATTTCATACAAATGTGCACCATGTGGTCAAAGCAAGTGAGGCTACTACAAGCAAACTTTACTGGACAAACAATTCATTTCAGCATTTTCCAAGTTGTCTACACTAAAACTTTGACACGCAATTATGTTAGTAGGTACATGTTTTTACGATGGACAACCTACATGTGTACATAAAGGTAACTTTTGTGTGTGTTTGAGAGGTATATTTTGTATTCGGCCACTTTTAACAAACCAATTTCATACTTACTATTGATAAACACACACACATACACACAAAATGCAACAACAGTCAATTGTAAACTGTATTTGGCATTCAAGGTAATTAAAATTTAAAAAAAGAAAGAAATGAGAAGTCCTAGTGTGGGCCAAATTCAGGCTTACAGTGATCGAATGTACATAGAACAGCACGTAGCTGAACCTCGAGCTATGAAGCCCGCATCTTTGCACCTGTTCTTGGCTTGATGACAAATCATGATGATAAAGCCTCACTCTCCCCTGCAACATATTGATCTCGACATACAGATTGTCTTGTGTTCAATACTCACACGCAGTTTCGTCAAATATGTAGTCCAGTAGTAAAAGCTTTGAAAAGACATGGTCTGACTGGCAGACACATCATACATGGTCACAGATTCTCTGACATTTTCAAAAACTCTTATAGCCTAGACTTAACCCTAACTAGGCCAGGCTTTTTTGGTTGTTCTGTGGCCGGAGGAGGGTCGAATTACCCCACCCCCCCAGATCTCGGCCGTCGATCGCGCAATTGCCATGAAAATTGGCACATACATGTATAATATCTGAGGCGTAATCTACCAAACTTTTCATTATATTAATTCATTATATATTAATTTATGCTATGCATGAAATCATACATTTCGCTCTAAGTCAGAAAATGATATTTGGGTTAAGGTATTTTCTCCTCAATCATTGTGTTCATTGAGATAATACAGCAGCAATACTATTCATTCAAGATTATCTAAGATATCAAGGGAATTTGAATTTACATAATTGGCTTGATTGTAATTAACTGGTAATCAGTAAAAATTAGAGCTAAATCAGTAAAATAATTGAGAGGCGACACATGATATAGCTACTGCTAATGTATACCATAGCACTGTAATCTGCACATCTCGAAGACTTCAAATCATGAAGCTGATTTTGTCTTTGATTTATAATCATTTTATTAATGTGCAAGTCCATACTATTTCTGTGTTTACTGTGTTTTAGCTATCCATTCATGGTAATTTTGGAACCTTACATATCATCAATTCTGCCAAAGTATTAACCTTTTGTGTGGTTTCAGTGCTGATTGGGACAGAAAGCCAATAGCATTGTCCTAACTGTCCAAAGCTCCCGGCACAGATACATTGTAGGGTTAAAGGCCATGAGGACATGACTTCTTGGGCCTTTAATATAGCACTGTCATTTGTGACCTCTTGCATTATAAAAAAAAATAAAAAAATCAATAATCAAAATCATGCAATAGGCCAGAAACTTATCTGGTCAATAATTCAATTCAACAGTTCAAATTGTTGGTATTCTCTGAAGGATTAACTCTTCTTTTTTTAATCACTAGATAAGATTTTGAATGATTCAATTTATCAAAGTGGGTGTTTAAGTGTTTTTGTTTTTTTATGAGACATTTTGTGTGTGTCTAATAGTGTTTTTCTCAACTTTCTGCTATGCAAGCCTTTCAAGCCAGTCGAGAGTACAAAAATGAGTGCACCATGCCTAGTCCCAGGATAATCTGATAATCCTATTCAGTGACTGCTATGGAGTTTTATGCCCCTTTATTGTGTAGGCATGTGTAAAGGGTATTAAAATAGGCTAAGGATATTCACTTTAACCATTTCACCCATATTGCTTTAACAGCAAAGGCCTTTTACCTCAAAGTAAGACCTCCGAGTACGAAAGTCTACTGCCTTTCTTGATTGGTGATGAACCTCTGATTACACATATTTTTGTTGCTGAGTTCTAATCTCTTTTTTAAAACTCTAAGCAAACTTCTAATATTTGTCCAGCAACAAACAAAATATGGGTTATAGGAAGCAGATGATTCATTCTACAGATCACTTTAAAGAGAAAGTCTGCAATACAGTAGCAGGCTGTAATATTTGTAGTTACTATAGCAGAAACTAACTGAAGACACAATTAACAACTATGTGCCTATAGATAAAATTTCCAGTTGCACTGCACCTGCAATTGATGCAACTTAAAACAAACAAACAAACAAACAACAAACAAACAAATAAACAAACAAACAAACAAAAAACTAAAAGTATTCATGAGATGAATGCCAACAAAATTGTAGTCCACATTGGTGATAGGTAATACTGTAAAACATGATATATTCGCAGCATAAAAATTTCGCGAATTGGAGCTGAGGGGCTTTCTCGCAGCATGAAATTTCGCGAATTGCCACTAGCATCCAATGCATATTGTGTCTAGGCAAGAACTTATGTGTGCACTTGCGAAATTCGCAAAATTATAATGCAAGCGAACATTCCTCGTTTTACTGTATATAGAGGAAATACTACACATCAAGTGAACAGAGCACTGAGCAGTAGAACTTCATCTGGCTATCAGAGAATCAAGGGACCAGTGAAAATTACCTGCAGAGTCATAGCCTCTGTATTCCAGTCTCTTCAAGCCATTTATCAGTAGTTGCAAGATGGCTTTCCTTTGCTTGGGAACATAGAAGTTGATGTATGCAAATATACCTGGAATATCAAAGAAACAGAATCACATGATGCAGCATAAGATGTACATGTACGGTATGTAAATCAATTCAGGAACCTGATTTTCAACTGCATGGAATCATGTAATACCTGACATTAATTTCTGAATGACTGGTTCTTCTTTGACTTTTGAATGATAAACTAGATCAATTTCTTTGAAAAATGGGAATTAAAAGAGAGTTGTACATACAAGAATTGAGAATTATGAGAATAACACCACTATCAAGACATTGAAACCTCATAGGGCCAAGATACATGTGTTCTGTGAATGACTGGTTGTATAAAGCATCACAACTCTCCCAAGATTTAGCTGATTGTGCAAAGATAACTGATGATTCAAATGTACACCAATTCTTTTACATCATTTCAAAGGCCACAATTTCTCAACTCTCATTTTCACCTTGGAAAAACATCTAAGGTTCGTTTGTTTGTTTGTACATTGCCAGACAATCACTGAGTGCATGCAACAATTTGTAGTAGGAGCAGTAGAATTCATACCATACTAATTCAGGGCTCAAAAACTTTAATTTAATCTCCTTGTATGGCCTCTATCACCCAGGATAGCCTATTTAATGTACATGTACATTGTTCTCAAAAGATTTCTGCTATTCCTAACAATAGAGGATTGATACAAATCCATTTATTGCACTTGTACAGTGTAGGCCTACTGTACCTTGGTTATGACCGGGAAGTGGGACTTTTCCCACCTCCCTGGTTATGAGGGACAAAGTTGGTGAAATGTCCTGTGGAAGGATGTGTGCCTGCACCAGGCAGGGTTTGGACTTGAAATCTCCTATTTACAAGACCAGCCCCAGAGCCTTACTCATAATATCACAGTATTCCCACAATCATTATCAGTGCCAAGCTGATTATGGATAACAGTGTACAAATGTATTACATTCACACGAATGCAAGCAATCTCTGCCACGAGTATCTAACATATTGTAGACACTATACCCCATTTACTGTATACTGCGGCAAAAATATGGAGTCTCCTCTAACTGTTCCGAAAACTCTTTTGAAAAGCAGTCTGTTGTCCATTTAGTATACCGTTTATGCCATCTGCCTAAAAGTATGTCCTGACTGGCTCCATTTTCATGGAAACGAGTCCCCCTCCAATAAATGACATCAATGTGTGAATGTGCTACACCTTAAAGAATCTAGCTCTACCCTCTAGATCTGACTGGTTGATTGCTCATCAAATGATGTGCAGTTAAAAGTACCATTGCATGCTCTTGCTGTTGAGCTGTGCAATTTTGTTCGAGCAAAAATGCTTAGTCCACAGCTGATGTTGTCAATTTAAATTGACTACTAAACATGTTTCAAACTCATGATCAACTTGTAGATTTTTGCACCACTGCACACCTCTGCAGTCACAATGAACATGCCTTTGCTGCACACTCTTAGTTACATGTACAAGCATGCATTCGGTCACTCATTTTACCCTCAACAACTTTCTACTGATCAATGGCTTTCGCATCTCTACGACTGACTGACGGTGCCACCCATTTGCCTTTCAATAAAAAATGGTTGCCATTTCTGAATTCTGTACTGCAAAATATTGCTAGAGATAGTCTAGGCATACTGCTAAATTCAAGAATCAGTGTGGACCACATCCACCCACTTTTGCAGTATTGTAGAAATAAAATAGTAGTGTATCTGTACTGTATCGTTTTATCCTGCATACTCTTTGCCTCGATGAATACAAGTGTAGATAGTCTAGACGTCTAATACTTCAAGAAGGACAAAATCTGGATCTGAATATCTGTGTTCAGGATCATCCATAGGCATCTACAGCAGGTATAGGTAAAGCACCTCTCTGCTCTATCTTTTACCTTGTGTGAAATCTTGTATTATTGCCATGCATTGGCATTCACACTCATGTCATAACCATCAGTTGGCACCACACTTACTTGTGACCGACATTCATGCATATATATGTAGATCTATTAGAAGAAATACTGGAGGGTGAGACTGAACATATCAAATCTGTTTATTAAACAGGATCTGTTGATAATTTCAGATATTAATCTGAGCTGTGTAGCAACTAGTGAACAACCAATTAAATTACCCCTGTGGCCCTGAAATGCAGTGTGGTGATACAGTGTCGGTGCACTGTGTGGCCAGTGGTCATGGTGATTATGATACAGGACTCAGGAGAAGCGACTTTTATAACATCAGTAAAAACAACAAAGCAATCCAACATTCTGACTAAACAATATCATAAAGTGGGCGGCCATTTTAACCATGCTCAAAAACATTGTAGCACTGCATGCTGTACTACTACAGACAAGTTGGAAGCATTGACTATTGTTGAGTATTGCTGGTTCCACTCCTGCATCTGCTGGGAGCCGGAGTCAACCTACTCCGCGTCGGGGAGATCGAGAGCTCCCTCAACGCCTAGCGTGCAGACTGCAAGGTACACTAGCTATAACATTGTTTCTACTAAGCAGAATCTATTACCCCTTTCCCGCTGAAGAAAATCTTCCCCGGGGGCACCTGGGGGCACCTGGGGAACCCCGCAGTGTGAAAGGTCACTCGGTTGAAACCTAGGAGAAGCCTGGGTGAAACACCGATGAAATTTTGGGCAATTTTAACCCGAGAAGCCTCCTGGGTAAACACCGATAGTTCAACGGGAAATCACCCGGTGGTTCACCGAGAGCGCCCAGCGTGAAAGGTTGTCTCGGTGAAACACCGGGGAAAATATGCAGATTATGTCAAAGGTCATGTCTTGTTTCTGGTCATGCACACGTTTTCAGCTAGCTAGCGCGCACTCGACCTCCCAAATCCACACGTACAGGTACAGGGTACTAGTAATTTGTGTTTGTAAACATACACACGACACTACATAGTACATGTATGTCGTTTCAAGTGCAATGTGGCGTTCACAGTGCGACAGCATTGTTTTCCATCGTGCTGTGCATTGTATAGTTTAATTAGCATGCCGTGTATACAAAGCTGATATAGGTTTACAATGTACTTGATCGCTTTGATGCTTCCTCCTTCTTCGTCTTCCTCTAGCGTCTAGCTCTTAACTCTTCCAGTAAAGTCTGATAGTGATATAGCCCGACCAGACGCTGTTACGGTATGCGAAAACAGCGTCTGACGAGCGCGTCATGCAGCCTCAAAGTGAGGAACCTCAACACAACTAGCACTACAAAACTTAGGAAAATGTATACTTTTCTCCTTTAAACAGAATACTTTACTCACGTTAAATGCATGTTTCTATTACAGAAGAATAGTTCGCCACACTGGGTCCATGGAGACCACTTGCGATAAGTCCGTGGAACAAATAAATGACACTTTCTGGCGCAATTCCTGACCGTCGGTACGTCGCGACGTACCATGTACAGCGACTGGGCTGTGTATAGTTAGGCCTGGCGTGAAAGATTGTGTACCGTGTGGACATGCTGGATATGATGATCAATTTCGGTAAGTTTCATTGCGTACATTTGAATACTGATAGCATCAGATGTAGAGTAAATATTGAAAAGTATACTCGTTGAGTTTGAGATGACAAAAATGATGTTAAGTATCAAAATTCAAAGCTATCGTAATACGATTACGTCGCTCTCCTAGTGGTTGGTGGTCGCGCGCGTACAGCCCTGTCGCGACGTACCATGTACAGCGACTGGGCTGTGTATAGTTAATAGTGATACAGTCCGCCTCTTGCTTGATTTTTTCGTATTTTGTGCTTTTCTCGCAAGTGCTGGGTTTACAGTGTGCAGGAGAAATCCGTTGACGTTTTGTACTGTTGAAATTTGAGGGAATTTTGCAAATGGCTGGAGCGTGGACCAAAGACGGAGAGAGATTGTTACTTCAATTACGTAGCGAGGCAAAGCAGTGAACGAAGAACTGAGCGGGACGTCGGCTGACGCTGGCACCGCGTACGAGTCCCTCCTCCGAAAACTTGCTGAACATGGGATCGAAAAAAACCAAATCGCAGATGCACAACAAACTCAAGTACATAAGATCACCCACGTTCCGAGCAGAAAACCCGTCTAGGGGAAAGTTTCACCGAGAGCAGTGTGAAACGACGGCACTGAAACTTTCACCGTGCACCGAGAGGTTCCCCGGTGAATTCACCGGGGAACCTCTCGGTGGTTCACCGAGACGGGCAGCGGGAAAGGGGTAGGACCTATATGTCGAATTGTTTACTACAATATCGCAACAAACTCACTATGTTTCACCTTAACAAATCCAAAGTTATATCACAGATTTGCCGAATAAGCCGGCATACTCGTGAAATAGGCCCCACCACTGCGTATCCGTACAAATACTACGGCGGCTCGCCTGTTTATACTCGTGAATTCAGCCCCACCGTGTGGCGTTCATCGGTAAGCACGGCGGTGGGGCTTTCTTCCACAGTATAATACTCGTGAATACGGCCCCACCAAACGGGGTTTACGCGAGATGCATACGGCGGTGGGGCCGATTTCCACAGCATAGCATCGCACGGGTGCACGCGCACTGCGGTGGGGCCTATTTCACGATTTTGCCAATAAGCCATATATGGGATCTTTATAAGCCACTTACCGCACATTTGGGAGATTAATTTAGCCTAGCTCCGGCCTTTCTTCACGGCAGGCAAGATGGTAAGATCGCCGAAAGGTCGATCGCTACACGTATACGTACGATTTTCCCCAGTGACTGCTGGGGGAGTGCGGAGTCTTCATACGCCCTGTACTAGGGAGCTTTAGATTTTAGACGCGCGGACGTTCAAAGAGAAAAAAACACGATCTGAGCGTGCGCAGTAGCGCGGATCAAGTTACTGCGCACACTCAGATCATGTTTTTTTCTCTTTGAACGTCCGCGCGTCTAAAATCTAAAGCTCCCTAACTATACAGTTGTGCATTGTTTTGTGAGCGCAAGTGGAGCATTGGATGACGACGTGGCGGTACAACGGTAGGCTCACCCCTCGTGCTAACACGCTAGCAAACGAGCAACCGAGGAGCAGCCAAAATCAAGTGCGTACTCGCGTAAAAGTTCAGAAGTTCGCGTAATACGCGCTGTAGAAATGTATACATCAAAGATAGTAGATAACAAGATACGAAGAATAGTATACAAATAGTGAATGGTCACGAGTGTAATGGTATACAAATAGTGAATGGTCACGAGTGCAATGGTACGAGATTTCGCACGAGGTGAAAGATAGAGGCGCTCTATTCAACGAGGCGAAGCCGAGTTGAATAGTGCGCCTCATCTTTCACCGAGTGCGAAATCTCGTTCCATTGCACGAGTAAAGACCATACACTATTTGATTTATACAACGTCCAAGTAGATCTTTTTGGTCTAAGTAGGCCTAGAAGTCTATATATGTATACAAAATATAGCTATACTTACATGTGGATCCACTGCGATTCTCTTTCTGGCTTGTGCAATCAGTGTAGATACAGGTCACACGTACACTAGCACTACGTAGGCCTATGTACGCGCATGCATGTACCGCACACGTACCTGCGCTAGCTGCATGCGATCCTCAATATGCAACACACAATACACGCAGTACCGAGCAATTTCTCGAACCGTGGAATAGAACGAAAAAATCGAACCAAGTTGCACGCAAAAATAGAACCAAAATTGCACGGCGCGTTGAATGCAGTACTTATTTAATATCACGTCACCAACAATCCTCCAATCAAATTACAAGGATCTACTTGGACGTTGTATAATACGAGATTTCGCACGAGGTGAAAGATAGAGGCGCTCTATTCAACGAGGCGAAGCCGAGTTGAATAGTGCGCCTCATCTTTCACCGAGTGCGAAATGTCGTTCCATTGCACGAGTAAAGACCATACACTATTTGATTTATACAACGTCCAAGTAGATCTTTTTGGTCTAAGTAGGCCTAGAAGTCTATATATGTATGAAAAAGATAGCCATACTTGCATGTGGATCCACTGCGATTCTCTTTCTGGCTTGTGCAATCAGTGTAGTATGGTAGCCCTACATATCGACCACCCTTATTGAAACCGACCGCGTATAATTCGCGCACTGAAGACTTAGTACGCACTTCTCTGCGCGCAAAGCACATAAAAATGGATTGGCTTTGAATGTAGATGAGGATGGTGTGGGAAAACGCGATAATTCACTGTTCATTAATGGTTTTAATCAAGGACAAAATTTCGAATGAATATTTTCACCGAATCGTAATGACAGCACAGTGTAATGTCTATGGAAGTTTCTAAAAGGCTTCTAAAAAGCTTCGTACAACACGGTGTTCAATACAACTCGGTTTGCGTGCATTGTCAATGCAAAAACAGCGGTCGATCCTAATAACGCGATTTACCGCGGGGAGCTGGAACGAGGCCACGCAAGTTCGTCGGCGATATTTTTGCACTGAAACTTCGAATCGAAAAGGGAACAACGGTATTTGATAGAGCTGGATTTTCTCAATCACGTAGGTCAAGTTTTTCACGTGAATTTCAGTGTTAAATATTCTTATCAAGCAGATAAACATTAGGCGGTCGATTAGTAGTAGGTCCAACCATATACAGGTCACAGCATAGCACTACGTAGGCATACGTACGCGCATGCATGTACCGCACACGTACCTGCGCTAGCTGCATGCGATCCCCAATATGCAACACACAGTACACGCAGTACCGTACAATTTCTCGAACCGTGGAATAGAACGAAAAAATCGAACCAAGTTGCACGCAAAAATAGAACCAAAATTGCACGGCGCGTTGAATGGAGTACTTATTTAATATCACGTCACCAACAATCCTCCAATCAAATTACAAGGATCTACTTGGACGTTGTATAAAAAAGGTTGTAGCCATAAATCAGGTGGTGTTGCCGCCTATATCAGTAATAATATTATTAATGATTTCAAGATTCTTGACGGTAACTGTAATAATGTGCTATGGTTCCAAGTAGACAAGAAGGTTATTGGCTTCCAGTTTTTATTGGGCCTTGTTTACATCCCTCCCGAATCCTCCAGATTCTCTTCTATAACATTATTTGATGACTTGGAGAATGACATTGTTAATCTTTCGGTAAAGGGTGGTAACAAGTTACCTGTTTGTATTGGTGGAGATTTCAATGCGTGGACAGGCCGAAAACCTGACTATATTAGTTTTGATAATGATGTAACTCCCAATGTTGGTCATGATGAAAATATATTTCATCAAATTGTTAACATGGAGACTATTGATACGCTCGGTTTTGAGCTGCAACGTAATTCTTCACACAATGCTACCAATAATTATGGTTTGAGACTAATTCAGATGTGTAAAAATTTTGATCTCTACATCGCAAATGGAAGGCTCGGATATGATCGCTATTATGGAAGGCCAACCTGCAAAAACTCTTCCGTTGTGGATTACTTTATTATGTCTCCTGAAATGATGCCCTTTGTTTTGCGATTTGAGATTGCAGATTTTGATATCACTTTATCTGATGTACATAACCCTGTCCTGCTCAGTTTCTACAATAGTAACTCTGATACTTGCAAAACTACTGAACCTGATATAAAAGATAAAGATAACCAGGATAATGTTCCATTGTTTGTTAAACCTTGCTGGAATACCTCTATGGAAATACCCTTTCTTGATAACATTGATGTGGATCAGATAATGAAAATAGAAGCCGAGCTGGACAAGCTTCTTCTGAAACCTGTGTCAATTGATTCTCATGCAATAGATTCTCTAATTGGAAAAATCAATGATATGTTTGTAACATCTGCCAAACTGACAGGTTGTATTAAAAATAATAAACATAAAATTAGCATATGTAATAAAAGTAAAAATGGTAGCTCCAGTTATCAATATAATAAGTGGTTTAATTATAATCGTCAAGAAGCTAGAAAAAGGTTAAATCGAGCTAAAGTCAGATACAGAAATAATAAATCACAGACAAATTATGTGAAGATGAATGACATGGGTAAGCTATGTAAACAAGTACTTAGAAAAGCTAAATGTAGCTACGAAAAGAAATTTGTGAGGAAAATAAAGACACTGAAATCTAAGAATCCTAGGGAGTTTTGGAAACTTCTGAAAGACCCAACCTCTAAGCAAGTTAACCAGGCTAATTTTGATTTGCTTGTTAAGCATTTTGTGGAACTGAATAACCCTCTTTGTGTAAATGATGTTTGTAATGACCACATACCTCAGGTCAGTTTAGATTCAATTAATACAATTATTAATAAGGACTGTACTGAATTAGAAGTAAGTAATGGTATTTGTCAACTAAAACATAATAAAGCTGCTGGTATAGACAATATTCTTAATGAATTTATTATATACTTCAAAGAAAAGATGTTAAGCATGTTGACAAAAATGTTTAATGCTATCCTATTATCTGGTTGTACTCCTGATGAATGGTCAATAGGTATTATTTGTCCAATACTCAAAAAGGGCTCACCCCTGAATCCTGATAGTAAATTACCGAGGCATTTCTGTTCTCAGTTGTGTCGGTAAATTGTTTACTTTGTTACTTAATAATAGAATTTCTCAGTTTCTGGAAGCGTCTGGCTCACTTGGAAGTGAACAAGCTGGTTTTCGTCATAATTATTCCACACTGGATCACATATTCAGCCTCAAATCAATTATTGACCTTTACCTCAATAAAAAGAAGAGGTTGTATTGCACTTTTATTGATTATATAGGAAGGCCTTCGACTCTATAAATAGGGTCAAACTGTGGAATCGACTTATCGCTTATGGCATAAATGGTAAGGTCCTAAATGTTATTATTAATTTATACAAGAAAGCCAGATCATGTGTTAAGTCCAACTCTGGCCAGCTATCACAACTTTTTCCATCACTAGTTGGAGTAAGATAGGGTGACAACTTGTCACCCCTCCTTTTTGCAATCTATTTGAATGATCTTGAAAGGTGCCTCTTGAATTCTTGCAAGGGACTTTCCCTTATTTCAAACCTCACATACATGACATACTACAGACTGATGATACAGTTGTTTACTTAAATTTAATTACACTTTTGTATGCTGATGATACCATAATTTTAGCAGAGTCAAAAGAAGATATGCAAAAATCATTAGATACTCTTTATTCTTATTGTAATGAAAAAGACCTGAATATAAATGTATCCAAAACTAAGTTGTTATATTTTCAAAAGGCAAGGTGAGAAACATCCCCTCATTTCACATAGGAAACTCATGCATAGATGTTGTAGATGAGTATGTTTATCTAGGTACAGTGTATTATACTTTCAATTGTAATGGGAGCTTTGCTAAAGCCCAGAAAAAACTGTATGATCAAGCCAGCAAAGCTTTGTACTCTTTGATAGCTAGATGTAGGAGACTTGCTCTCCCTATTGATATCCAACTTGACTTATTTGATAGTCTAGTACTACCAATTCTTACCTATGGTTGTGAGATTTGGGGCTACTCTCATTGTCACCTCGCCGAAAAGCTCCACCTGAAATTCTGTAAAATAGTTCTTAGCTGTAAATTGTCAACTCCTACCTGCATGGTGTCAGGTGAACTTGGACGCTATCCAATAGCAAACCACATAAGGTACAGAATGGTTAATTTCTGGGCAAAACTCATACACAAAAGCGAGAGTAATATTGCTTTTACCATCTATAGTCTTATTTTACAGATGCATAACACCCAAGGTTATCAGTCAGAATGGTTAGAATGTGTTAGAAGAACTCTTTCAGATTGTGGTTTTAGTGGGGTTTGGTCATCACAAACATGTAACCTTTCATGGTTGAAAGCCAACATTAAACGAAGATTGGATGACCAATACACCCAAAGTTGGTATTCTTCTATTGAATCATCAAGTGCCTGTATAAAGTATAGAATTTTAAAGAAAAAATTTGGCCTTGAGAAATACTTATTAATACTCCCACGAAAATATGCCATTAACTTGACTAAATTCAGATTGGGTTTTACCCATCTCCCCGTAGGAAGATTTGGAGATATTAGTTATGATGAAAGGCACTGTACTCTGTGTAAAAGTGAAAAGATTGGTGATGAATTTCATGTCCTTTTTGAATGCAGTTCATTAGAAAATACCAGGTCAGAATTATTACTAAGTTATTATTATACTAAGCCAAATACATATAAAATGGAAAAGCTGTTTAATGTTGCAGATAGAAAGATTTTGATCATACTTGCCAAGTTTGCCCATGCTATTATGGTGGAATTCAAGTCCTCTAAGCCACCATTTGAGCTCCCCCACCCCCATCTCTCCCCTTCCCCTCCCCGTAGAATACATTTTCCCCCCTCCTAATTCCATGACTCTTAATATTACTGTTTTACTTAGAAACTATAATGTCTTATGCACCATTATTATTTATCCGGTTCCGACTTGAAGGGATGGTTCAATAGTGGAACATAATCGAAGCTTTCAACTGCTTTAAAAAACCCTTTGTTATTGTATACTATACGATTAAAATGTAACTTTGTTACATTAGAACCTATTTGTTTAATACAAAGTATTAAAAATTGATAATCGTCTTTGTTTGATATCATAAATCATTTTTTTTTTAAAGTTTAGACCTCCCTCTACCCCACTGCTGAACCTTCCCTTTAAGTAACTACATAGTAATTAACTTTGCTTACTGCCAAGAAAGCCTTGATTCACAGATTGAGTGACGGCTGACAACTGTATATACATGTATATATTTTGTACACTATTCAGAAGCGGATCTAGAGGGGGGGTTGGGGGGGTTGCAACCCCCCCCCCCCAAAAAAAAAAAAAAAAAATCCGGGGACCATTTTTTTTTTTATCTTATCTTTTTTTTTAAACTTGTAATTTTATTTTTTTCTATTTATGGCAATGACCTCTATACCAAAAATAGTGGTGTTTCAGATGCAAGAAAACGCCATTTTCACACACAGATTTTCAAAAATTCTCCCTGCTGTGGGAGGGGGGACACCCCCTCCCACACCCTCCTCCCCCCCCCCCCCCCTCGCTCGCTCCGCTCACTCGGGCTCGGTCACTACGCTCCCTCGCATACCGCCCCAACCCCCTCCTTTATAAAAAGCTAGATCCGCCCCTGCTATTTGTAAATATATGTTCTATTATCGTTATAGTATGATACTATGTTTACATTGCATGTTATGTACGTTTAAGCCTTTATATGCCCCCACGGGGCAAAAAGGTGTTATTTTCAATAAAGTTCAAAGTTCAAAGAAGGCGCGCGATAATAATGGACACAAAATGGCTTCCCTACATGACGATACAAAAGAGAGATAAGTACAAACTCAGTACACCTAGGAACATCATTTATTTCCAAAGGTAGTGGTATCTTTATTATTTTAAAAAGATTTAAAAATTGTAGTCGTAGCTTTTTATCGATTAAGGGGATTATTTTGAAGAACGAGATTTTAAAGTAATAAGGATTATTTCGTGGAGGTAAACATTTGGCAACAACGTGATCTCACAATCAAAGACGCTTGATAAACAACATCTTCAAAGACAGCGCGTCTCAGGCAAAGACACACATCATGGCAAAATGACGTCATGGCAAATGGAAACCGGTTTGACCTACTGGATGACGAGGTCTCCATGAGGAGGAAGAATCCACCATCCATGGCTCTTGATGATGCCATCTCGTACGCCGTGGCTGCTGCTACTGGTATCAAGACGGATTATTCGATGAACGCGGGCAAAGCTCGTCATGATGAGACAGGGAAGACGGCCAGCTCTCGTCAGCATGACATTGAGGAGGATAAGATATCGATAATCGTAACCAAAGTCCTGGCTGCTATCCAACCAATCATCGTGCAGTCAGTCTCTGCGGCAGTAGCTGCCGCAATGAAGTCCATGATGGACGAGCTCAAGAAGCCGCTAGAGAGTCTACGGCAACTCGAGGTGGAAACCGGTCAGGAAGCAAGAGCCTTAGCAGAGGTTGACCGCCTCGAACAGCTAGTATGGCAGGAGGGACAACATCCGGATCTTTGGGCTGGAGGAGACGCGAGGGGAGGATACAACTAGCAAAGTTGTGGAGCTGGCAGCCGATATGGGAGTATCCATATCAGCAAACAAAATCAGTGTCAGCCACCGTCTTCCCGTCTCGGGAAGGAAACCGGATGTGCAGAAATCTTCGACGAGGCCTATCATCGTCAAATTCGTCCGTCGGTCTACGAAGCAGGCTCTGATGAAGAAGAAGAAGGAGCTGCGGAAGAAAGAGACCAGGAAGAACGTCTACGTTGAGGAGGACCTCACACCCCTTCGAAACAGGATCGTGCGCGCCCTTCGGGAGGACAAGTCCATCAAAACCGTCTGGACCATCGATAAAGTTAAAACCATGGTTTAAACCATGGAGCGCCAAGTGTCGTACGGGATATTTCGTTACAAAATCAGTTATTTCGTCTATGAAATGATTATTTTGTAATGAAATGACAACATTTTGTATCTAAATGAACACTTCGTCCATGAAATGATAATTTCGTTAACGAAACGGTCATTTTGTCAACGAAATGACCAATTTCGCAACGAAATATTCCGTGCGACACTTGGCGCTCCATGGTTTTTGTCCATGGTTTAAACCATGGTTTCATTTGTACCACCTTCGTGAATTCGGGCCTATATGGCTTAGTATTGCACTGCTACTGGATCGACTGACGTGAACGTGAACACTAACACTAACAGTAACAGTAAACACATAACGTTAGGGCCTAACGTTGGACGTGGTTTCTGTCTAACGACATAACGTTGAAAAAGAGTAACCAACAGTTAGAGATCTTTAAACTGTTACTAGTAGTCTAGTCTAGAGGCTTCAAATGTGTAACATTCTTCCTGCCCTGCACACACGACCATACTAACACACAGTTACAAAACGTTGGTGGAGTACAGTTAATTCTGAGTAGACCTCTATACCGACGGAACCGGAACAGAAGCAGAAACAGATCCAGATATTTTTTACACGTTGTTAGGAAAGGATATTGATAATTGAAAGTCTAGCCCATCAAGATGTAACTGATATCATTAGTGATAAGATCTCTAGAAATCTACATTTTCTTATTAACGTCTAAAGTCTTAATATATATTAACTAAACTAGTCTGTCTAGACCCTAAGCACTAGATCTAACAGTTAATTAGTCTAGCACTAGCAGTAGTAGCATGCACTAACGTTAGCACTACTCGCAGTCAGCAGGCTTCTTCTTAGTTTTAGACCCGTTCTACAACATTGAACGATAGTAATGTTTAATAGTCCCTTACGGTGATCTAACGTAAGGGTACAAACGTTAGATGGGTCTACATTTTTTTTTTTTTTTTTTGCCAAAATGTGCTCATGGATTTCAAAATCATACGGTAGGCCTACTCTGGTTAAGCTAGTGATGGCTACAGAAATACAGTGTCGATTATTACAGTACTTAGGCCTAGGCACCTACTGGATCTAGATTGTCAGTAGCTGTGCTAGCCTTTCCTGCCCTTGGCTGTGGTCTAACGCTAGAACCGTAGGCTTAGACCTATTTTGTATTAAACGTTAGAGGAATTAGAACTCTCACCGTTAGAGTTTAATAGACCTACACTGTAATTGAGATCCATTGCTATAGTTACAAGCAGTATGAATCCAGATCCTAGACAAAAAATAAACAAACTGTTCCCAAACTTTTTTTTTTAGAGTAGACGTAGTGTCTAGTCTCAATGTCATGGAAATTACCTAACTAAGCCAGGAGTATAGCACTCTAGATTTTTAACAATAAGGCCTAAGTGGAGCTGAGGTAACTTAGATTGATCAGTTGTTCTTGGAGATTTGTACAGAAATTGTAGTCTAGAAACACACACACACACACACATACAAAACAAATGCAATGCATTGAAGTGACCCTCTCTACATGTAGGTTACTAGGTGATTAACATTTTATCCATGTTTGTCCGAGTTTTTATGTGATGATCGATCATGCACTCCAAACTGAAAGTTGTTACTGTATGAGGCTGTAACATGTTCATGCTCGGGTCTGCAGACTAGTGCTACAAAGTACTAGTATTTGATTATCCGGCAGTGCGTCATTTGTTAATCTGTGTCGATAATAAACACAGCCTTGTCGTTGCTGCCTCAGCAAGTCACAAACGTGCTGTGCACAGCTCTTGGTAAGGCTTAGCCCGACCAGACACTGTTACGCTATGCGAAAACAGCGTCTGACGAGCACGGCATGCAGCCTCGAAGTGAGGAACCTCAACACAACTACAAAACTTAGGAACATGTATACTTTTCTCCTTTAAACAGAATACTTTACTCACGTTAAATGCATGTTTCTATTACAGAAGAACAGTTCGCCACACTGGGTCCATGGAGACCACTTGCGATAAGTCCGTGGAACAAATAAATGACACTTTCTGGCGCAATTCCTGACCGTCGGGCTTCGTCGTTGCAGGATTCAAAATGGCGCCTTGACTTATGCGCATGCGTGACCGGATGTGCTCCAGAGCGAGCGCGTGTGCGTTGAAAGTGTCGAACAAACCTTGGCGTCTGCTACACAATAACCGTGGTATGGAGCTCAATGTTCCTCGCCCGACCAGACGCCAGCCGCCGCCAAGCCCAGTACAGTTTATAGCTGTATACTAGTACTGTAACCGTGCGTACGCTGCTTGAGTGTAGCAGCACGGTCGACAGCGCGACCTTTTGAAAGGGCATTCACATCACGTGACCACCCGATATCTAAGCTTGGCCTGGCGTGAAAGATTGTGTACGGTGTGGACATGCTTGATATGATGATCAATTTCGGTAAGTTTCATTACGTACATTTGAATATAAAATAGCATCAGATGTAGAGTAAATATTGAAGAGTATCCTCGATGAGTTTGAGGTGACAAAAATGATCGTAAGTATCAAAAGTCAAAGATATCGTGATACGATTACGTCGCTCTCCTAGTGATTGGTGGTCGCGCGCGTACAGCCCTGTCGCGACGTACCATGTACAGCGACTGGGCTGTGTATAGTTAGGTAAGGCTATATAGTATACAGTACAGTACCGGTGTACATGTCATACTCTCTGTTAACTTTAATTGCCCTTTAATTTCATAATAAAGTACCATATCAAAATGAACTCTCAGTCTGAAATCATCAAGAGACCCTGCCCCAATCTGTAAGGTATACAAACTGTACTTGCAGTTTGATTGCAGAATGTAAAACATCATTCAAGGGCAATCATGAATTATCCAAAATTGCAGACTGTAGGAAACAATGCTGTGTGCGTCATGTGTTACACATGTGTATATTGACATACTTGTACTAAACGTACACTATATGTAATGCATAGTGTAATTTAGTTAAGCTTTCGACCCCTTAGACCTTAGTAAATGACTGAAATAATTATGATTATGATATATGAATTTATGAAGCACTTATGTACAGGCCTAGCTGTCCAATGACCAACAATGGTGAATAGTTGAATAAATTTGTTTATCACTATATGTGTTTGTTAACTCTAGATTCATTCCCAAATGTTGTCCTTTTTACCCAAATGGTAAATTTAGAGTCTACTGTAATTATCATAAATGCCTGCAAATAGTTGTCCCTTTGTGTCACCCTAAACAGGTCTGAATAAAAATGAAATCTCTAAGGAATTCATACTGGAGGCTTGTCGTAATGTTGAAGAGGAAGAGCAGAAAAGGAGCAGCTGGCAACTGATTGTCCTGCAGAAGTACATGAATCCCTCTCTTACCTGCAATTTCTGAGGACAAACATGCCAAGAGGATACTTAACCAATTTTGGAGACTGAGGTATAGTATATATGTTAGAAGATAAAATAAACACTTTTTCATACTTTCCGAAATGTTTATGTGACTGCATGTGTGAATGTACATCAATTTCTTTTTGTTTTTATGGTGGCTTGACAATAAAAAAAAATTAAGTTGAGAGCAAGAAAGATATTATTTCAAAAAGTGTAATTTGATTGTCTTTTACAGTATTTTGAAGAAAATAAAAATTTCATTCATGCTACCCTAAAAGTGATGAATAGTTTATTCATAGAACTTCATATACAGTCATTGTAAGCAATTTCTAGAAATAAATGAAAACATCATTTCTTTGAAAGAATGAATCCATTGTAAGACATAGGGGGAATGCATCCCTCTTCATCATTCTAATTCAATACAATAGGTAATCATGTTTGTGTGTTTTTTTTTTCTTTTTCTTCTTCTCCTATTTACTAGGAATTACAAGATGATAAAGACTCTACCAGCAAGGCGTCAAAGGCTGAAATGCTACACATAAGGAGCAGGAGAAGGAGAAGCAGGACCTGTCAAAGCAAAACCTAAGAAGATAAGGAGGAGTCAAGAAGCAAAGGAAACCAAAATTCTATCAGCAGTTTGTACCCTGCTGATGCACTAATGGAAAATGTTTGCTTTACCTCTAAAATAGAGAAAGACAAACAAAAACATGCTTGTTGTTGTTTTATTTCCTCTCTCTCTACAGACAAGTGCAACATATCTATGTATTTGGGGTGTACCTGAAAATCCCTAATTTGATTTACTTACATTGTACTTCAAAGAACATTGTTGAGTAGACTTTATTCAAAGAATTATCATCCAGGGATACTTCTTTTTGTCAGGGCGTTCAGATCTATGATCACTGTCGAAAGGATTATTCAGGCGTAAGTTCTCTAAGTATTAAATAAAAACATGCCACATTGTTCTTTTACTTTTTCAGGAAAATAAAATTCCACAGTCAATTCCATGGTCGAGGAACTTCATAAAAACTCAACTCGATAACTCAACTGTGGTTGTCAGTTGCTAATGTGTGTAGTTCAAGTGCTGTAAACACTGTAAGCAAATGAGCGGAGAGTTTGAGGCATCCTAAACTACAAACATTTGCTTCACAGGGAACCTTATGCATTTTTGTAACAATTAATATTTCCCCTATTTTCTCCCTTTTGCTCTCCTTTTTGTGTTTGTTTAGCCCTTGTCATTCAACACTTACACCTGTAACTGCAAGATCGGTGTGGGATGACATTGCTGTCTCTCTGGGACTTACTGGAAACAAAATGTGACTTTTCAAAGCAGGAAAGTGGTAGCTACTACAGCAGGCAGTCGTGAAGGTGGAACTTGAAGAAACTGACATATTGACTTGTTTCTTTCATTTATGTTGGACCAGTGCAGGTTTCCATGAACTTTACATGCATTTGATGTTAACTTACAATGGTTTGATTTCTGTTTTCCCACCAACTACAAACACAGCTACTCTCGAAAAACTCAAATTTACGTGCAATCACCGTGAGTCTTTTTTTTTTTTCTGAAATACCATCAAACAGCTGAAGAATTTCAATGTGCAAGGTTTTGTCATGATTTTAAGGCGATTATGCACTGTTACTCCGACAATGCACTTTCCCTTTCTCTTTAAAATGTATCCTGCAACTTTAAATCATGTACAACAAATGTACCATGTTTTGTTTGTATCACTGAAAAACTGGAGAGGGAAAATTTCCACAAGCTTTTGTTTGATTTGTGAGGGCCATTACAATGTTCAGAGACAATAGCAACACTCTTTCCACTACTGTTTAGAAATGTATGTTTTGTGCAACTTTACATTAAACTCAACATGTGGGCCAAACATTGTTTTAATGGCTCGAAAACTGGGGAAGAAAGCTGTTCTTAAAGCCGTTACATAACTTTGAGGGCAATTAGTGCTGTTACGAAGGCAACACACTTTGCAGTGAGCTGAACATGTAAGCAAAACTTCTTTTGAATCGATGGAAAACCTCAGAAGTTCAAGAGATGTTTTACCTTGAAGTTGTTGTATATGACTTGCACTGTTGCAAAAGTGGTAGTGACATGACATCATATTTCTTCATCACTCACAGGACTGCACAGAGTAAAAACACCTTAGGCCTTTGTGGAAGTGAGAGCTTATTGCAAGTTGTCTAATATTAGTTTAACTTGACCATTGAACAACTTAGTTTTGTAAACTTATTAATCACCCTAATAATGCCAGTCTACATCAACAAGGCTTTTAATAATCATTGCACAATGATGGAATTGCACAGTGTGTTTTCATCGCCCTTGTCTAAGCGTATTGAAATGTGAGTCTGACAATGATACATGTATTGCCAGAAATGTTTGGGCTAGAAAAATGGAGAATGGCACATGTATCATTGCAATAAATTGTACTATAGCTGCAAACAAGAAATCATGTTACTGTGCAATTCTGAATT
Source organism: Diadema setosum (assembly GCF_964275005.1). NCBI lineage: Eukaryota > Metazoa > Echinodermata > Echinoidea > Diadematoida > Diadematidae > Diadema > Diadema setosum. Next base: position 9,463,830 of record NC_092689.1, on the reverse strand, counting down.
TAGAGCAATGTGAATGCAGCAGTCGGCGTTCTGAGATAGCTATTTTTTTTTTCCTATGCAGTCGTATATATGCTACCGTATAAGTGCTGCATGGTATTTTAATCATACGTATTTTAACTGCTGATCTCCCCCCTCTGCACAAAATTATGTTTGTTTGCTTGTTTTTTATCATACCTCTATCTGTATCGATGGATAACATTTATTACTGGACTCAACATCTGAGAGTTTGAGTCAGCAAATTGTTATAGTTGTATTTGCTACATTGTAGGCTACAATTTGCCACTTGCCCTTATCAGTCAAAGCAATTCAATGTTCATTCATTTGTACCTTCCTGATGTATAGGTAACACAATTGTATATTTCTTGCTTATAAGTCAATTCTTGAAAGTAATATGTGTAACCAAAATTACATGTACTCTAGCCTTGAACCTTTTATTTTTTTTTTCTTCCGCACATTTTAACCAGCACATCTTCTTGTAAAGAATGCCTAAGGTAGGCACCAACATAATCTGGGATGGACAGAAAATGGGCAGTGTTGAAGATGAGATCTCCTGTAATGATATTACATTTTTAAGGTATACAATTGACAAGGTTCACACACAGTTGGAATTTCAATTCAAATGACTGCTTTGCCACAGTATTTTGCAGTGTATGCAGTGTCTGATTAATCTGGATTAGGACCAGTAGCACATTTAGTGCATCTCAAAGCACCCCTTCGGATGCTGGTATGATCATTTCAATTTGGCATTTTTCAAAATACACTGTATGTTTACAGTAAGTGTTTATATACCTTTGTACACAAACTCTAGCTGTGAACATTGCTTGTAGAGTATGTTAGATTGCAGCAATTTCCTCTCTGAGGTTTGTTTGTTTGTTTGTTTTTGCAACATTATTTAGGAAATTGTAGTGGCATAGGTAGTTGTCTCATGCACATTGTAATGGTAACTCGTTGAGCTGAACTTATTGCAGATGTTCAAGTTGACTGAATTTATTCATTGTTTATGTGGAAAAGAAGTGGAAGTTGATGTTTTTTGTCACTTTGTGTGATACTTTTAAGAACTATGACATCCATACTGCAGTATGTATATATGAATTGTACAGCACAATTATGATATTGCTTTTCCTACTAGTTTTGCATTTTTTTTTGCATTTTTTTGACAGTACAATTGTATTGAACTAATTGAAGCATACAGCTGTAGTCATGATATAGAAAGACAAATCGACAACTTGAACTGCTTTGTACCATCTCATCTTTTTCTTTTTTTGATGATGGAAATAAATAAACTATTGAATTGACTTTAATTGTGATCAATGTGTCTATATTTTAGATGTAATTTAATGACTTGAATATATCATTATCTTTATTCTTGTCACGTTTTTATTTGTGAATCAATATATACATGTATTGTAAATAAGTGTGATTCCCTTACATCTGGATGGTAATTACATACCGTACACAAAACAAGAGTGAATTTTTCAAGGGCCAACCAGAAAAATATGTCAGCACAATATTTTATGTGTTTGAGAAACCACAATGCTAGAATTCCACTATCAAAGCCTTAGAAAAGCACTCAGAGAATACAGACCTCCACCAAGCAGTACTTTTTCACCCTTACTGTGATTTCTACCCATTGTAATAATTACATAAATATGCGTAATATGCTGTAAATGACTATTTCCAATGATCAAGAATCCTACAACCACGTAACCCCCCCCCCCCTCCCAAAAAAAGGGGGGGGGGGGACTTTGATCCAGGTAGTGATCCAAATTAATACCAAAATATGGCATTTCTTTTTTCTATCATTATTAACTTTATTTCTTAGAATAAACAGTGTTATTCGATTCATATCTAGTAATTTCTGTAGTTACTTTAGAATAAAAAAAAACAAGCTTGAACATACATGTACTTTTCAAACCAACGTCGCCAAAAAAAAAAAACGACAAAAAACAAAAACAAAAACAAAAACAGTCACGAGTGACTTCATTCATGGTGACCGTTCTTTATGATGAACAGGTGCCGTAATGTACGATGTACGCATGCGCACAGTGTAAATCGTAGGCCACAAATCGCACAGTGTGCGGTATACATCGCAGCACCTGCGACAGAGTGCAACAGGTTGCGATATCGCACATTGTCGCAGCGCAGCGCATCGCAGTAAAAATCGCACAGTAGTCTGGGTGCCAGAGGCTGAACCTTGTTTTACCGTCCACCAAATGTTTTTTGATGGTTTTACCCTATTTCGGGGGTGCTGAATCCGAATCCGGATGATGCAACTCTTGCATCCTTGAGGGTTTTGAGATATTCAAGATGGCCGCCAAGATGGCCGCCAAAACCAGAAATTCCCACGTATTTCCTTCTAAATGGTGAGATATTGAAAACAAGTGATGGTTTCACCCTATTTCGAGGGTGCTGAATCCGAATCCGGATGATGCAACTCTTGCATCCTTGAGGGTTTTGAGATATTCAAGATGGCTGCCAAAATGGCCGCCAAAACCGAAAATTCCTACGTATTTCTTTCTAAATGGTGTGAAATTGAAAAGAATTGATGATTCTCCCTATTTTGAAGGTGCTAAATCCGAATCTAGATGATGCAACTCTTGCATCCATGGAGTTTTTGAGATATTCAAGATGGCTGTCAAAATGGCCGACAATTAAAACCGGAAATTCCCATGTATTTCCTTCTAAATGTTAAGAAATTAAAAACAATTGATGGTTTTACCCTATTTCGAGGGTGCTGAATCCGAATCTGGATGATGCAACTCTTGCATCCATGAAGTTTTAGAGATATTCAAGATGGCCGCCAAAATGGCCGCCAATTAAAACCGGAAATTCCCACGTATTTCCTTAGGGTGAGATGTTGAAAACAATTGATGGTTTTGCCCTATTTCGAGGGTGCTGAATCCGAATCTGGATGATGCAACTCTTGCATCCATGAAGTTTTAGAGATATTCAAGATGGCCGCCAAAATGGCCACCAAAACCGTAAATTCCCACGTATTTCCTTCTAAATGGTGAGAAATTGAAAACAATTGATTTTTTTTACCCTATTTCGAGGGTGCTGAATCAGAATCTAGATGGTGCAACTCCTGCATTGTTGAAGATTTTGAGATAGTCAATATGGCCGTTAAAATGGCCGCCCAAAACGGAAGTTCCCGTGTATTTCCTTCTAAATGGTGACAATTTGAAAGCAATTGATGGTTTTTATCTTATTTTGAGTGTGCTGAATCCGAAGCTCAGGATACAACTCTTGCATCCTTAAGGGTTTTGAGATGATAAAGATGGTCGCCAAAAATGACCGCGAAAAACGGAAATTCATATGTAGACCCCCTATTTCCTTCTAAATTGTGTAAAACATAAAACAGTTGGTGGTTTTACACTATTTTGAGTTTGCTGAATTTGAAGCTCCAGTATACAGCTCTTACTTCCTCGAGGGTTTTGAGATAAGAAAGATGGCCGCCAGAATGACCCCTAAATGGCCGTCAAAAACGAAAATTTCCATGTGAGCCCTATATACCTTCTAAATGGTGTGAAATTGAAAACAAGTGGCGGTTTCACTCTATTTCGAGGGTGCTGAATCCGAACCTGGTTGATGTAACTTTCGTGTTCTTTTTTAAGGGTTTTGAGATGTCCAAGATGACCGCCAAAATAACTGTCAAAAATTGGTAAATTTCAGGCCCTATTCAGCACCCTCGAAACTTGGTTGTTGAAATTCGTCCATTCTTTAGGGTTTTTAGACCAAGATGACAGCCAAAATAAGTGGCAGAAATTCCAATGTCAATATATTTTTTCTTAATGGTAAAATTTTTAAAATAAATTGATGGTCTTACCCTATTTCGAGGATGCTGAAGGTCTTTGAAGGTTTTCGGACATCTATAAATATCCTGTATGAACGGAAACTCCTTAACATGTTCTTATACTGAAATGGTGAAGTATTGTGCTCCAACGCGAAGCGGGAGATTAAACCCATGCAGGGTGAAAAGCAATAATTCGTATTCTTGAATTCAACTCAGTTGAGCGAATTTGTCAAATCAGCCAAAATTTATTGAAAGTCAAAATGACAGTCACAATGGTATTGTAATATACTGAGATATTCCGATATGTCTCAAACGGAACTTTAACACGTACTGGAAAAAAGAAGAAGTGATATTGACATCATACTGAAACGTACAAACGCAAAGAAAGATACGATTGAAAATGTCTTTATGCATAATTGTTATGAAATAATGCTTGTGGTCTCCAATAATATGGCTCCATAGATGTAAAGTTAATCCTTTTCGGCTATCAATAGAGTAAAATTAAATTATGGCATGTTGGTATTTGGTGTTGAAACTTGTCTTGTATTCTGACGAGTCTCGCCTCGTATTCTTGTGAAACTTGTCGCATATTCTGATTAGGTCATTGGAAATGGTTGCATCCATGACCACTATAGTAGATATCAATAAGGGTAATTTCAAAAGCACTCTGCGCGATTATGATATTCGTAAGTACTGAATTATCAACTATTACCTTCCATGTTGTCGTTTGATTTTTATTTAGTTTTTTTTTTCCAAGGCGCGTTACCTGTGATTTGTCCGTCCCCTCGTGTGTGTTTGTAATAGATTATATATACATATATACATACATAATGTTACATCATATTGAAGAAAAAATTGAAGCATAACAATAAAAATGTCCCACTCGTGTCTTCAACAATGTCATCAAGACCACCAATATAAACCAAATAACCAATTTGAGTGTTCATGGATAAAGAGATTACAACTGCTCATGGATTAAGGCAGGTAATGTTGGGTAATTTCAGTACACTTCTCTACATCACTATCAAAATATGATTTAGATGAACATGTTTTGTCCATTAATTGTTAGTGTTCAAAACTTATCCATTATATGTAGGGAAAACAGTGTAATCTTGCAATTATTCAACCGCATCTGTAGTCTTGAAGGGTTAATTATTGCTGGCACACTTGTATCGTACCCACTCAATCGATAGAGCTGGTTTCACTGTATATACAGCAAGTTCAAACTGTGCCATTGACGAAAACCATCAATTGTTATCAATTTCTCACCATTTATAAGAAGGAAATACATTGGAGTTTCCGTTTCGGCGGCCATTTTGGCGGCCATTTTGACTATCTCGAGGTGCATCATCCAGATTCGGATTCAGCACCCTCGAAATAGAGTAAAACCATCTACTATTTTCTATTTCTCACCATTTAAAAGCTAATACATAGATATTTCCGGTTTTGATTGGCGGCCATTTTGGCGGCCATTTTGGCGGCCATCTTGAATATCTCAATACCCTCAGGGATGCAAAGTTTGCATCATCCAGACTCGGATTTAACACCATAGAAATTGGGTAGATCACATCAATTGTCTTCAATTTCTCACCATTCAGAAGGAAATACATGGGAATTTCCGGTTTTAATTGGCGGCCATTTTGACAGCCATTTTGGCGGCCGTCTTGAATATCTCAAAAACTTCATGAATGCATGAGTTGCATCATCCAGATTTGGATTCAGCACCTTCCAAATAGGGAGAATCATCAATTATTTCCAATTTCACACCATTTAGAAGGAAATACGTGGGAATTTTCGGTTTTGGTGGCCATTTTGGCGGCCATCTTGAATATCTCAATATCCTCAAGGATGCAAGAGTTGCATCATCCAGATTCGGATTCAGCACCCTCGAAATAGGGTAAAACCATCAATTGTTTTCAATATCTCACCTTTTAGAAGGAAATACGTGGGAATTTCCGGTTTTGGCGGCCATTTTGGCGGCCATCTTGAATATCTCAAAACCCTCAAGGATGCAAGAGTTGCATCATCCAGATTCGGATTCAGCACCCTCGAAATAGGGTAAATCCATCAATTGTTTTCAATATCTCACCATTTAGAAGGAAATACGTGAGAATTTCCGGTTTTGGCGGCCATTTTGGCGGCCATCTTGAATATCTCAAAACCCTCAAGGATGCAAGAGTTGCATCATCCAGATTCGGATTCAGCACCCCCGAAATAGGGCAAAACCATCAAAAAACATTGGGTGGACGGTAAAACAAGGTTAGGCCCAAAACGTGGTTTTGGCACCCAGACTATTTCCTTTTGAAAGTTTCTTCTGAAACACATGGACGGAGTTGTTGCGGTAGAATGTCCCACATAACGGATCCAGCATAGAGTGTTCGACTACCTTGGTGTTTGCTCAAGTGGGCGGGGAATTTGAAGGAGGCCCTTATGTTTTGTAGCTCTGTGAGCGGAGATCTGGAGATTGTAGAGGTGTGGCTATAGTAGATGGGATATAGTTATTGTGGAGCAGTATTCATCATGCACTTGTAAAGCAAAAGGGCTCTAGTTGTAATCAATATACGTGCGTTGATGAGAAATCAGTGTAATTGCTTCAGAAAAAAAAGGAGCACTGTAATATGTAATCTACTCTTCACACCAAGCAACAGGCCTATATATATGTGTATGTATATATGAGTTGTTCAATAAACTCATTCTTATTGGCGAAATAATGCATTACTAGTTTATTTCTTGATTCTTCGCTGTATGTATATATATATTATACTGCTGCCTGTTTGTTTTGGTTTTTTTTTTCTCTCTCTCTCCACAACTTTCTCAGATGTGTTCTGATTTATAATGGTTGATTGGGGGGAACGCCAGAATGGAGTGCATCTTTCTTTTAAATATACATACTGTATATTTTTTTTTTTCATGAATTCTGAAGTACTCGCTCCATGCTTTACTACAAACTTACGGTATAATGCAAAAGGACCCTTTTTGAGGGGTTTTGGTATATTCATTTTCTATGATGCAGTGTACTTTACTCAATGAACCTTATCTTTAACTACACCAACTCAATTTTAAACTCAGTTCATGGACCAAACTTAAGTCTGCAATTATAGTAAATTGTATCAGGGAGGGGAGGGTGGGTTGGCCGTCGATATCTCATGACTCTAAGAAATGTACAGTTTGACATTTTTTGTCACCTTATTATCACTTGTGATGACAGTGATGTGCTCTAAGATAGAGCCAGTGTTGTACATGCTTATTTTTCTTTTGTTTGTTTTTGCGTTTTTGTCCAAATGTTACATTTTCGTATTTATTAGCAATGCCAAGTGTGCATGTCTGCTCTTAGGGAAGGTCACATGCTCGCAATGCTTAATTGAACCTACAGAAATGTTATTCGCACCAGTTGAATCTATGTATCCACTGTATCCGTCGTATACATTGTTTCACGCGTTATCCAATCGAGTGACACATTCCATTCGTGTTTGCAGAACCCTAGCACTTTTTATTCGCTCACTCGCTATTTGCACTTCCGAATTCCATGCGTTGATGCTGGTGTATTTTTCACCGTTCTTACGTAAACATGTTTTCCCAATGTCGGCAATAGCTACTCAGGTGCGTACATGTCCCCAGGACAAATATTATACCGTGTCTTTTACCACCATGTATCTTGGTCAATGGCAATATGTCATGTTTAGTATTCCTGCTCATTTTGTCACATTTCTCAACGAAAATACTGTGGAAAATAGGATGATTTGCATAGAGTTTTATCCCAATGAATATGAATGATACTCTTGCAGATGTTCAGTTATCGGAAGGTGGAAGTTCCGTAACCACTACAAAATAATGAGTACGATGATAATTTTGCTTCTAAAATGTTTTTAACTACAGAATCTGATGAATTAAAACTAGATTTTGATCTAAATGACATTCCAGCATATATGTTTTCTGCAAGTTACTGCTCAGAAAAAGATCTCATTTCATCATCCCATTCTGACCCAAATCAACTTTTCATTTCTCATTTTAATATAAGGAGTTTAAACAAACATTTTGATCAATTTCTTCTATTCATTGATGAACTACGATTTACTCATGGTGTCATCGGCCTCAGTGAAACATGGTTACAGGAGAAGTCACCTTCCTCCTTGTTTCACATTGATCAATTTAAACTTATAACAAACAATAGATTATGTAAGAAAGGAGGTGGAGTTGGATTTTATGTTACAGAAAATTTAAACCATCGGTTATTAGAGGAGTTCAGTTTTATGACAGAATTTTTTGAAAGTATTTTCATCGAGATAAAAGTACCAAATAAAGGAAATGTAATTGTCGGGGAAATTTACAGGCCACCAAATTCGAATTTAACTGAGTTCGTTGAATTACTCGATGGCATTTTGTTGAACCAGTATTTCAGAAATAAAACATGTTTTCTTATGGGTGATTTTAATTTAAATCTTTTAAACTACGATAACCATAACTGTCAAGAATTTCTCAATCAAATGCTGTCTAAGTCTTTCATTCCTCTTATAAGAAAACCTACAAGAATCACTGATATTTCTTCTACTTTAATCGATAATATATTTGTAAACAAGTTATCTTCTCCTATTTCACCTGGTATTGTGGTTACTGATATCTCTGATCATTTTCCTGTGTATGCACTTATTGGTAACGTTGACACTCTGACAGAAAGTGCGCACAACACTTCCGGTTTTCGTGTGATGTCAGAGTCAAATATTAACAGGCTTAGAGAAAAGTTAAAACTCGTTGATTGGTCGATTGTTTATAATCAAAATGACGTAAACTTATCATTTGATTTTTTCATAGATATTTTCATTACTCAGCTCAATACTGTTATCCCTTGTCGTAAATGTTTTAAATCAAATTATAAAAAAGTACCTCGGCAGCCATGGGTTACTAAATCACTTTTAAAATCCATTAATAAGAAGAATAAACTGTTTCGTAAATATCGTAAAGTACCCACTGTTATGAATAAGTCCCGATATACTCGGTATCGTAATATCCTTACTTCTTCATTACGGTTAGCCAAACGGATGTATTTCATGAATCAATTCGATAAATGCAAATATGATGTGAAGGGTACGTGGAGGGTGATAAATCAGGCGTTGAAATGTAATACTGACAATAATGCTCCTAGTTATATTCAAGAGGATGATGTTCGTATTGACGACCCCATAGACGTAGCTGAAGTTTTTAATGATTACTTTGTACACATTGGCCCAAATCTGGCTGACAAAATCCCTTCAACGCACCAGGAATTTCACTCTTTTCTGGATAATAGGAATGTGGCATCTTTATTTTTTGTACCGATTGTTGAAGATGAAATAATAAAGATTGTTGATAGATTAAATAACAAAAAAAGTTCGGGATACGATGGAATCACAAATTTTTTGGTAAAAAACGTGATTCATGAAATAATTTCACCCCTTACTTTTATTTTGAATCAATCCTTATCTAGTGGTAAAGTTCCTTGTAAAATGAAAGTAGCCAGAGTTGTTCCCATTTTCAAAAAAGGGCGAAAAGATTTTGTTAATAATTATCGTCCTATTTCCCTTTTAACTTCCTTTTCAAAGATACTCGAAAGACTTGTGTATAAACGTACCCTTAATTTTCTTCTTTAGTCAAAAATATTTACTGATTCTAAATTTGGATTTCGCAAAAAACATAGTACAACTCACGCATCACTCAAGTTTATTGATAAGATAGCTCATGCTATAGATGATGTATCTCGATACTGTTGGTGTTTTTCTTGATTTTTCAAAGGCGTTTGATACAATAGATCATGATATTTTACTTTATAAATTAAATCATTACGGAATTCGGGGTAAGGCGCTAGAATGGTTTTCTGATTATCTGACAAATAGAAAACAATTTGTAAGTATCCACGGTCACGATTCCCAACCTAAGTTAATTTCTTGCGGGGTTCCTCAGGGTTCCCTGTTAGGTTCACTTCTTTTTATTTTGTATATCAACGATATTCAGAACTCATCTAAGATCCTTTCCTTCGTTTGTTTTGCAGACGATACAAATTTGTTCTTTTCTCATCCAAATCCTGATGAACTTATAAACATAATAAATGAAGAACTTGTTTCAGTTCAATCTTGGATTTTTGCAAACAAACTTTCCTTAAACATTGAAAAAACTCATTATATTTTGTTTAGTAATTCCCCATCTGTACTACCTATTTCTGTCAAGATCAACAACATTGATTTGTCACAGGTCAACAGTACAAAATTTTTGGGTCTTTACATTGATAGTGATTTATCTTGGAGAACCCATGTTGGTTATGTAAGTAGAATTATTGCTACAAATACATACAGGGGTTCTAAACAAACTTAGTTATTATTTTCCATGTAATATTCTACAGAGTATATATTCAACTTTGATATCTCCCTATCTTAATTATGGGATTCTGGCGTGGGGAAATGCTTCTAAGAATCTTATCGATTTGTTATTTATTGTGCAAAAACGCGCTATTAGAATTGTAAACCACGCTGGATATTTATCGCATACGAATGAACTGTTTATGAGCAATAAAATTTTGAAAATTCCTGAGTTATTTTCTTACAACGTTTGCCTGTTTATGTTTCAATTCTCAACTGGCCAATTACCAGATGTATTTTCCAAAATGTTCACAAGAAGCTATACAGTTCATGATTATCCAACCCGCCAACGTTATGCGTATCACCTTCCACGTACCCGAACAATTTTTGCGAAAAAAACTATCATGTTCACTGGACCTAAGTACTGGAATGAACTCCCTACGGAACTTACAAGCTGCACCACTTTAACCTCATTCAAACGAAAATTAAAACAATATCTTTTGAGCAGCTACGGCATGCATATTGTATAGTACTTGTTGCTCAGTATTTCCTCCCTTGTCTATCTTATTTATCTTCTAGTAGTAGTCCGACGGGATCCTAACCATGTACATTATTATTCTTCGATCAGTCTGCCTGTTGCGCTCTCTAAGTTTTTATTGTTACATTCGATTGTTGGAATTCTTGCGCGTGGCAGCTGTCTGTTACCATGGTCACACGGCCTGCATGGTTTAGGACCCCGCTGGAATTTGACACCTGAGCTCCATTGTCCTTGTGTGTATATTTTATATTCACGAAAAAATTCTTGTAGCCCATCTTCCATTTATGTAAATGCCAAACTGTTACGTCATCATCTATACCTCCACACCCACTTAAATCCTTACAATCTCAGTCGTTGTTCTCTCAATGTCCTTACTTGTAGTAGGTTATAGTTGCAACATGTGACCTTTCAGTGTTTTATTCTGTATTTTATATAGCAACATTTGATTTGATCTTGTTCGTTTTAATCGGATCCCCCAATTATAGTATGGTCTAAAAATATCTGTACTTATGCTTCCCCTAATCTGATTTTACCACGGGACCTGCGGCTCTATACAAGCTTGCTTTTACGCAGGCCCCATCATATTTTTCGCATTATGATCTCAGTTTAACTCGCATGTATACAGACCTTGTGTATACCAAGACAAACTTTTGAACATTCCGGTGGAGTTCTATTTTGAATTATGTTCTGTATAGATTTCGTATCAATTTACTTTATATTGTGATATATGTGAGAAATATGAAAATAAATTGAAATGAAATGAAATATATATATATATATGTTATTATTATTATTATTATTATTATTATTATTATTACTACATGTATTACTATTATTATTATCATTATTATTGTTATTATCATGTTTGAGGTTTAGCTCGGTTGGCTCACATTCATCTGGCCGACAGATAAAAATAATTTGATCCGTGACTGGTGTTTGAGGCTTGAAAGCTAGAGGTGATGTTTTTCCCCGCTTTTTAACGCTAGCAGTCTCTCTATTCGTTACGTTTAGTTCATATATATACATTTATATAGAATGTTTCTATGCATAACTACAAGCTATATCATGCTGTCGCTGCTGTTGTTAATTCTAGCCGACAGTCAGCAATGACAGTATACAGTTGTATCAGCTACTGCTGAGTGGAGAGTGTTTGTGTCTGTAAAATCATAGTAAAAGTCTCAGTTAAATGAAAGGGCAGTTAACGAAAAGCAACAACGCGCAACTCTTACCGTCATGATTAATTTCTGTTATCATCATCACCATTATTGATTCCTAAGATAAAAAGTTAATTGCAAACCTGGGTGTATTGTTTCCATTGAGATAAAAAAAGATATCTCCATAAAGGATTAGCGATTGCATGGGACATGCCATTTATGGTTTAGGTGCAATCTCAAATGCTCTATAAAAGTTTCAATGTAAACTCTAGGTTTTATGAATTGTACTACATTATACCGGTATTCTTTCATCTGATTAATAGCTGATATCTGATATAGCTGACAGTGTGTACGTGCATTATGATTATCAATAAATTTTTAAAATGATATCTAAACGTATCATCATAATGCTCCACCTCTCCACACAACTACCCTTCTATTTTACGAAAAGTGAGAAATAAGTGAGCACTGATGGTTCAAAGCGTATGTAAGAAAAAAAAAAGGAACAAAAAAGAGAGACTTGAAACTCGGGTTTCATGAATAAAGAATGGCTTTTATAGCATGAGATGCTAATTGATAATTCCTGGGGGCCTAGTCGTGTCACATAGACTGCTCTCAGGTGCGTCGATCCTGTGGGGGTGGGGGAATATACATGTCATATAGCCCCCCTCCCCCCCCCCCACACACACAATTCCAGGGATGTGAAAAAAAATACACATTGACTGTTCATTCATTCGTTTTCATTCATTTATTTTTTTTTCCATTTCCAACAGAAACATAATATGGATATTTTACAGAGATTGAATACATAAATGACATCACAATACATAATAAAAGATAAGTTTACAGAATATTTTAAGTAAAGGATAATGCTGGTAATGGGGAGCAATGCTAAAAAGTAGTGCTTGTCCCCCCCCCCCCAACACACACGCAATACAACAAATTGTACGAATGAAATACTACTGTATAATTAAAAAAAAATGGAATTGGAAAAGAAACTAAGATATGGAAACCCAACTAACCAAAAATAAACGCCCTGGACAAATCTCTGCTAATACATAACTATAACTAATGACCCAAGGTAAGCTGTAAACAAAAGTTGAATAACTTATCCCCAAAATTTCACATGCTTCATAATTCGGTTTCGCGCGCAATCATTTTCCCCAAGATTTTAATATGCACACTCAAGTATTCTCACAATACATGTATTAACTTCATAACCGAGCCTATCATAATAGTGCGCACGAGTACACGTAAATACGGGCAGTCGGACCCTAAATGAGGGCGCTCGTATACTAGTAATCATAGTACGGCACTGAGTAATCATTGTAAAGTTATAATTATCAATAGGACCTGGATTTTCTCTTACCACAATATAGACGTCGCATTCTATAGCGTAAAAATGGACATACGGTGGTCGGAAGATATTTTTCTTCCGCAAGATCATAGGGCGTTTAACTTTTTTTTTTTTTTTTTTTTTTTCAGCCGATTGACCCCGGAAGTGCATATGGGTACTTGACAATGTTAAATGCCCCCTTTTTATTCATTTATTTATTCTTCTGCTTGTCAACCGATTAATCTCTGAAGTGGCACCAGTAAATGTAGCAGCAAAAAATGTCCCCCATAACACGAATCGAAGTCCATGTTCCCATGAAGTCGCATCATTTACTGTATACTGCCAGCTCAGAAGTTCCTACACTTCCTAACTCCTTGAAAAATCCAAGCCATGATGGTTAATGTAACATTCCTGATGTATCAAGCAGAGCAGCCCAGTCCCAGCTGCTGAGACCGAGTCGAAGAGACGTGGCGAGCGGAGTCATATCAACCAACCACATACCGCGGAAGCAAGTATTTCCCTATCACCAAAAATAATTGAAGGTTCCTTCCAAAGTAGTACAAGACTTTCAGTGGCTGGAATATTGATTTGAAAGAAAGATGTTGCGCTTTGCAATCTTTCTGTTCTTAATAAAGAAATGGAAAATGTCGACGAAACTTTAGACAATTTCTTTGAATAATAGTTCATTGTTAAATTATGCTCTTTTCCCCATGACTGTAATAGAAAAAAAAATCAACCTGAATTACTACATCATTTTCATCACTAACTTATCTATGAAATGTAATTAGTAACACTTTTAATGATTAAGTTAAAGGACAAGTTCACCTTCATAAACATAAGGATTGAGAGAATGCAGCAATATTAGTAGAACACATCAGTAAAAGTTTGAGGAAAATTGGACAATCGATGCAAAAGTTATAAATTTTTAAAATTTTTGTGATGGAACCGCTGGACGAGGAGACTACTAAGGCTCGTGATGTCATATGAGTACAACAGTATAAAGAAAATGTAAAGAAAATTCAACATATTTTCACTTTTTTCGCATAATAAAAGAACACTTGACTTGCCTCTTTCTAAAGGCAATGGGAATGATATTACCCATAACATAATGTCAGTAACGAGTGAAGGGAATGTGTACTTTTTTCAAAAGATGAAATTTTGTGAAATTCTCTTTATATTTTCCTTATAGTTGTACGCATGTGACATCATACACTGCAGTAGTCTTCTCATCCAGCGGTAACTGCACAAAAACTTCAAAAATTCATAACTTTTGAACGGATTGTCCGATTTTCCTCAAACTTTCAATGATGTGTTCTACTAATATTCACTGCTACATTCTCTCAATCCTTATGTTAATGAAGGTGAACTTGTCCTTTAATTATAGGGGTATATTGCATTATGATGTATCCGATCATTTGCCAGTATTTCTCTTATCTTCGCAATTATTTCAAAGTATCAATACCAAACCTAAAGTAGTGATGCATAGGTCAGAAAGTATCGGAAATGTAAATCTTGAACGAATTAATTTAGCGAATGAACACTGCATGGATGATTATGGAGAAAAAAGTCGGTAACAGGGTACATGCCGAATTTCAAAATTCACACAAAATTAGGGGATGAATATAACTTTGGTAAAAAAAATAAACCGTGTAAAAATCCACAAAGAAAAAACCCTCGGAAAAAGCAAGGAATATTCAATTCAATTAAGACCAGTAGTAAGTATAATATAGAATATATGCTTTCACAAAATGTGTTGCTTTACAAAAAAAAAATGTAAACAATATCGAAATAAGCTTACTTAACTGATCTAAGGTGACATGAATTTAACATGGAAAGTAACAAGTAACATTGGGCAAAAACCATGGAATTAAATTGATCATAATATATTATTAATGCATAGTCCAAAAACTTATTAATAGGGAAATCCCTCTGATATTGCAAGTGCATTCAATTTGTCTTTTTTTTTCTCCGTCGGACCTGATTTAACTCCAAAGAATTGTGATGATCTTTATTTGCCGAATTTTTATCACGTCCATTCACTAAAACAACATTTTAATGTTGTTTTGCTTTAAGTGCAGCAAACTATCTCACAAAAATTTTATGCATTTTCAAAGTACCCATACTCCAATTTTAGTTCGCCAATTGATTATGATATACAGAGATTAATGATGAGTAGACGAAATGATCATACTGAATTTTTAGGAGTAAATTTTTTTACTGATTATCATTTCAGCTGAATTTATCACAATACGGCATGGCTGGTATATCCTCCCGATAAGCAGAAGCAACCCAAGCTATTTTCAAGCCTCATTTTACTCCTGTTAATTCCATCGTCACTATGTCACCCGAAGAGTGCAAGTTCGCAGGCTTTCCCTTTAGAGAAATACATGCTCGTATTAAAGAGAAAGTTGCCTCGAATTACATTGTATACTTTCTCCTGCTAACTTTGACGAGGATTTCGCCTTCCATCGGTCTTATGATCAAATCGTTTATTGGTTTTACTTCGTCAATCGTCTGGACGGACAGGAATGAAAATCTCCTCAGAAGATTGGACAAGACGACCTTGGCCTCCATCATGGCATATTTCTGACCTGTACGATGATCATAATTTGAATATGACAGACATATTAATATGATGATTTGAATGTACAGAGTATGCAAATAACAGTGATAGTTATAACCTCAGAAAGTTCTTTAGCCAATACAAATATGCAATAACAGTATTAATTAAGTAACATCTCGAAAAATAAAAAAGAAAAGAAAGGAATATCTACAGTAAAGAAAAAAAAAACGTGCAGAACAGATGGGACTCTGGGCCAATGGGGCTTTTTGGCATGAAATTGACCAAAAAAAAAAAAAAGAAAAAGAAAAAGAAAAAAGAAGAATGATAATGATAATGAATAACACTTATATAGCGCTTAATACTGATGTTTCTAAGCGCATTAAGCCGAAAAAAGTATATATATTGAGAAGAAATCCTTTATCAGAGAATACATTACCTATGCAGTTCCTTGGTCCGGCAGAAAATGGAATATAAGCGTAAGGATGACGCCTTGCTTTGGCTTCCAGGAGGAAGCGATCTGGGTTAAATGTTTCCGGTTCGGAAAACTGTTCCGGGTCACGATGAAGGTTGACGATTGACAGAATGATCGTTGTTTCCTTCGGGACAACCTTCCCATCTGCAAATTCATATCAAAATCCGATTTCAAATCTATTCAGAGTTTTTCGTATGAAACATATTACAAATGAAACATAGTCACTTTCTTTTTGTTGAAAACAATGTAAACTTGCCTATACGGTACATTCAAACATAGTTAAAATTACGTGTGTGATAATCTGGTAACATATAAAAAGTTATGTAGATTGGATTGAAAGATATTCGGGTTAGAGGAAAAAATATTATGATCTGACTGTATTGCTGTAAACCTTGGTGGGATTGGAAGGCAGAAAGCTATCGATAGATAAGCAATGAGCTTGAAGAGACAATGGCCTTAAGAAAAGATAACGTACGGGTGTATATTGTATGTACAAAGTGAAAGAACAGTCAGTTTATCCCATAGAGCTGTATTTACATATCGCAATACAGCTCTATGTTTTATCCCTTATTCTGGCGTTGCATTTGCGTTTTAGTTTGAAGCATTCGACTGTTAATCAGCAACATCTTTTTTTCCCCCCTCTTGCTCTTCTTAGATTCCTACCCTTATATCGTCACCTAGTGTATAATGATATACCAGAAGAAAGAGCATAAGAAATGACATTATGTTGTGTTCACAAGCTTGTAATGTATATCTATTATAGAATCAACTTTTTGTTTACATCAATGTATTAGTATCATCGTCATTGTTATCATTAGCATCATAATTATGATGATGATGATGATGATGATGATGATGAGTATGTCGTCAACGCGTGCTGGAGGTGTTAATGTAACTGCAAAGTTCCTTCCATTAGAAAAGATATCCTCATATTTTGCCACTCTGACCTTTGAGTTCAGATGCTGTGCAGCGCTGATCATAACTTCTTGTCGACTTACCCAGGACAACATCATCTTCTAATTTCCGTTGAATGGCAGGCACTGATGGAAACAGGCGAAGAGTCTCCTTGACAACGCACGTCAGGTAAGACAGCTCCGCAAGGTCACCTGTGGTCACAGGACGGTTTGCCTCACCTGTCAGATACAAACAAATGAAATGACTGCATATTCTGTTGAATACTTGATGAATCTTGGATGAACTACCATATTTGACGATGATAAGTAATTTGTTCTTCTCTTAACTTCATACATTTCATCATTTCTCTAGTTACCTCATACTAGCGGCTAGTCTAGTTCTGGACCCTTTTTATCGATTCTTTTTTTCGCTGACTCTAAGCGTTAAGCCGAGTGATGGCGCAATCCCGAGATTTGCTGCCCCGAGGATCGCGCCATCACTCGGCTTAGCGCGTATAGTCGGAGAAAAAAAGAATCAATAAATGGTTACAGAACTATACTAATAATTCGGCCAACTTTGTCACAAAGCTTTTTTTCTCTCTCTCTCTGTTTTTTTTTTTTTTTGCTTTCAGTCAGAAAAAAAAACAATGTTTAAACAACACGAAAAATATTCTTGACATTATTGTCTTTAAAATACATTATCTCTGGAAGTTCTTGTAATGTTGTCAGTCTATCCTTTATAGAACTAACTCATGTGTCTTGACTTTGGAGAAATTTTCAACTGTGGTGCTGTCGTCTAATGAATTGATGTACACTTTGTAGAATGCATAATCAAGACCTCATTGTACGGATTTCTGAGATCACGATCGCTAAAACAAATCCGAGGGAATTTCCTTTGTAAAGGCCATAAGGCTTTGGTGGTGCAAATTATGAATGTGTGATAGATATTATCTTAAACTTGGCCATATTATACTATGTCGTCTGTTCTTCTCCAAAGTGTAATAGATTTATCTGAACATTGTCATCCTACTTCATGGATCACGTTTTCAAAAATCTTATCTTTACATTCAGGTTATCACAGTCAGGCACAGGGGAATGCACATGCCTCCCACGGGTGGTGTGGAGGCATTGCAAAGAACTAATACACTTTTAATCGGATCTCAACATAACTTGCAGTGAGTGGTTAAGAGTAGACACAGGAATCTTGGTGTTTTTACAGCACATTTGTTTTTGAAGTATCACAAGAACAGAGATATTACTATATTGATCTTCTTATCTGCTGCTTTTTCTGTCCTGGTCATTTTTAATCAAATCTGAAATAATTTGAAAACGACGTAAAAATCCCCACGGCAACCATTTTCCTATCTGCACGCATCATACCAAAAACTCGATCCATTTCATCGTGGAGGCGTTCCTGGACATCGGGATGAAGACCAATAAAAAGCAAGGCCCACGAAATCGCTGCCGCAGTAGTGTCATGACCCTGGTTCGAAAAAGAAGAGTCAGTGTCAATCTAGCATGTGCATTCGGGCCACTAAAATCTTTACAACAGAGATTTTGGTAACAAAAAAAAAAAGTGTACTGGCCCGAAGTAAAAGGAAGCATAAAAATCAACTTTGAAGCTTAAGTGTCCGAAAATATCCTTTTTGTAAATCTGCTGGCCCGACAACAATTTTTAATGGCCCCATGCCGAGCCATCGCTAATGCCAAGCCCTGTATATAGGCTACATACATGTACATGGTAACACATGCACGTGGGAAACAACTTATTTTACTGTGGTCCAATTTATTGAGAAAGAATTAGTGCAATATTAATCAAATAATATTAAGTAAATTATCAAATACCATTTGTTACGGGTTAATAAAACTAATATAGACTATTTTTATTCGGGATATTAGAAACTAATGCCCCACGGGATCTCGACTTTATTCTATATGACCTTCGGAGTAAGCTCTCGGGTCATAGCACGGAGTTGAGATTCCTCGGGACAATAATATCAGCAATGTCCCGATGAACAGTCTATCATTTTCTGTATACATGTACTTTAGTACTTATGACATTATTAAGCAGTTTAAACTACTGTATCAGAAAGGAAAGTGTTTCGAGGATAAAGTGGAAAGTTGTTGAGTACAAATGTTTCCGATAACCAGTTTTATGAGGGCTGTTTTGATAATTGATTCGTTTATTTCATATATTATTGATTAACTAGTTCATTATTTATTTACTAATCAGAGATGTATCTTTACCGCGAACATGAAGGTATCCACCTCCTCTTTAATGTCTTCCAGCGTGAAACTTGGGTCCTCTCGATGAATCTTGAGGAGGAGATCTAGAAAAGCAAACCGTTTCCGTTCTCCAGCAATGTCTTCGATCCCATCATCACCACAGTCTTTCGGGGGCTTATGACATGTATGAAGTCGTTCTCGAATCATCTGTTTCGGGAAAAAATTGAAATAAACAAAACATGGCCAAAAAAATAAACAACTTTATACTTATATCTCTTCCATCACTGTCAAGATTATTGATGAAAGTAACTGCAACAAAACCAAGCGAATAGAAAAGTAAAAGCGTAAGCACGTTAGAGACTGTAATATAAAGTGATAAATTAAATTGGCCAGCGCAGTGAAAGTTTTGAGAAAATCAGACATCTACTTCTTTTTCGTACCATCAACTCCCACTTGTCGTTTCGCTACCGCACATGTCCTCCACAAACCCAGCCTGATCATACGTGAAACTAAAACTAATTATTAGGTAGTTTCAGAATTTACAGGCACGTGCTTTTATTTTCAGCTTGAAGTGGGTGCTATATCATGAATCAGTTATCCTCCTCTTGGCAAGAACAACACTATCATTTCCTTTTGTTTTAATGTTCAACTCATTTGTTCTAGAAGACATATACTTACGGTTTATTAGAATTGTTATTTTCGTTGCAAGAATTTCACATTCAGGATGTGTTTCATTTGTACCGTCTGTTTCTCAAATACAATGGATTATGTATGACATAAGTTTCAAATGCCTCTTCAAGATGTTTCCGCTTGATAATTACGCTACTACTACGTTGCTTATACGCGTTGAATGATACTCACTGAACGAGTGACGCCGTGGAGAATGGCGAGACATTCTCGCTGTTTGGCCCCGGCTTCAAGATGGCGGAAGACTACATCTGGCCACGTCCATGGAGATCTGGCCCTCAGCGAGATCAGCTGCGACATTCTGATCAAAGTAATATAGGACGTATAGCCATTGCAATCATCCTTTCTGTCTCTTTGACTTTCAAATGGTAAGTGTACTTCTCAATCTTAAAGAATTCTTGCCCCTTCTTCAGTTAAGTTCAGTACAGTTCAGATTATTTTTGCATTCAGTTTTCAATACAGTGTATAACAAAATTTGACTATAAGTCATAAATCATGCATTGTTCCAACGCATTATCACACCTCGTGGGGTACTATTGCATAAAGGAAATATATACAACAGTTTCATATAAGTATTTGAAGTAAATTTTTCGACAAGGAACAGTTCAAACTGAATATAAATAATATATACGATATCAGACGAAATTGGAAAGCAGGGTAACATCTTCACAAGCAGAGCTTGACTAGAAAGATGGCCCCAGATAAACACTTACAGCACAATGAATGAAATTATCTTAAAATACGTTGTGGTCAAGGATATGCAGGATATGAGTTGCCATTCATGTGAAGCATGATCTGGAACATTCATGACACAAAGCCCGACAGCAATTGTTGAACAAGCATCTCCTAGGTTTCATCAAGGCACAAGGCATGTTTCAATGCCTTATAGCACCGTTTGCTTTGTCACTCGATCAAGGTTCCTGAATTAAGACCTATACAACACAATCGAGACAACGAACTTACTTATTGACAGCCTGGACATACTCGTTGTCGGTGTCACCTTGCGCATTGATGTATTTCCCCATTGCAGTGTCTGTAATGAAACAAAATAAAGTTCAAAGTTCAAAGTATGAATCATTACAGGTATTACAAAAGAAAAAAAAAAGGAGGAAAAGTAGTATTATATGTAATATGAGCATCTCTCCGGCTCCCTCATTCTCTTTTAACTCTTTGAGTGCCAAGTTTATTTCCTGTCCATAAGTTTGAGTGTAAAATTTGTGCACATTATCTTGACTCACTGGTACAGAGAGGGTTAATCTCCTCATCTGATCTCCTTCATGACTACTTGGAGTCGTGAGGTGCCTCGGGCAGCCTGCCCGCAATCAATGGAATGACAAAAGGGTTCAATTCCCAGTGAGCATAATAACTGAATAATGCTGTGTATGAACATGTCCCCTCTCAAAATATTCTGTACATGTTCCTTGTTTGAGCGTACGGAAGCTCACAATTATTAGTGCTAACGAGAAGGAGTATAAGTATCAGATCTTCCTATGACTTAACTTGAAGGGTAATAAAGACAAGAAGAAGGGATCTGGCAGTCATATCTAGCCTTCTAGACTTTTAGGAGTTTAGGACCAGTGAAGTCGAAACGACGACATTTTGGATCTTGCCTTCACGGATCCGAAAAATCATGATGACAATTTTTCGGATCACGCCATTTAGGAGCGAGTATTATCAAATGTTCATTTCATTCTTATTCGGTAAACGAAACACATAAAACATGTGCAATACTGTCTTTGGTCCATTGTTTATAAGCCTATCATTGTCCGTCATGATTTCGACACCGTGCCATAGGACCCTCTGAGTGAGTCATGATATGGATTTGTGATCCTTGGGACAAGCGATGATATCAACAATGCCGTCGACGTCTGCACGTTATTCTTTGTTCAACCTTCTATCAAGTATTATTCAATGCTATCAAATACAGATACTTTTAAGCCTTCTCATCAAAGGGTGTGTACAGTTCTGGTTGAGGTGAGAATTCAGCTTTTAACGTTTTGCGAGATATTCAGAAACCACTCGATGAGATGTCAAAGCGCATGCAATTCTGACGGTTATCAACAGTTTGTTTGATGAAAATTGGTTTTGAAATGGCTGGGATATTCAAAAACAAGGTGAAGCAAAGAGATCCTAATAAAAGGTGTGGCCTGTCGCCTTTTATCATTATCAATTTTTTTCTTTGATATCTCAGCCATTTGAAAACCAATTTGCATCAAATGAACATTGAATCCTTCTTAAAATTACATACCCTTTCATATTTCATAAGAGGTTTCTCATTATCTCACTTAGGAATGTTCAAAACATGAATTCCCACCTCAACCAGTACTGTACAGTCCCTTTAAAGCTTGTTGTTTTAGACGTGTTTAGAAACGCAATTCTAGTTTCGCATGAACGCAGCCTAAGTGCATTTTTGTCCACTGCTGTAAATCTGGTTATCATTGGTCAAAATTATTTTGGTCTGTAAAACCCATTTTTTTTTTTTGGTCAAGTATCACAACGCCTTTTTCACTTTTTTATTTTTTTGGACCACCTGCACCTTTTACAGTCTTGTGAAGTCGGCTTATTGGTAAATTTTGATTACCGCAAATTATGTCCAAAGCACAATAAGTCACAAGGGGGAATATGTTGACGTGATCAGCTTTGTTTGCCCACGGCTCCAGCTTATCGGCCAAGATGTTGCTCTTCTCGTTGAAGACATCCATGAAGTTTTGGAGGATGGAGAAGTGAAAAGTTGGCGTCAACATCTTGCGGCGGTGGAACCACTTCCCTCCAGAACTGCGGATGGAATTTTGCAAGGAACAACTTTGGTAATGTCGTCATCACAGGTCAATGTATATTGAACATTAATCTAAACTGTCAAACCACTAGGAATTAATATGACATTGGCGTTTCAAGTGTTTGACTGTATTGAAAGTGGATCTATATTATAGATACAAGTTCCTTACAATATATCAACTTTGTAATTACCAAATTTGATTTGCTGCCACATGGCTGCCATAAGCATTTACCACGTCGCACAAATTTGTTACTATTCATCTCTTTTAATACACATGGAGAGAATCAGGTCTCAACATGGGTGTTCACGAAAGGATCAGGTTTTTTGACATTCAAGTTCAATCATAGTTTATTTCCAATCAAAGAAAATCAAAACGTAATGCAAAGTATACATATCATAAAATGATATTGTCTACACTTTTACAAAAGGTTCATGTAATATACGAAATAAATTATATACATCAACATATGTACAATAATCAGAAGGAACGATGCGTATACATATATACTTCGCGAGCTTTCAGAAAATAACTTCAATTTTGGAAAATAGCGATCCACAAAAAAGCTATGCTTGTAGGACGTGGATCCCTAGATAATTGATGAGTAAGCAATATATTATTCAAGTTTGTTTTATTATTTTCTTACAGTATTTATATTAAATATAGATTACTTAAGTCGTTTGTAAAAATATAGCTATACGCTGGCTTCGACAATGATAGGAAATAAGTATCAATGCTAATACCCAGACGGTGTTCATTGAACTGGTGTACCGGGAAAATATAAGAAGGACGACACACTCGTACAGACATTCAGTTACCCACACACATATACGACGCGAGACAGTACCGAGAAGAGAGAAGACGGTGACAATACAAGTCTACGAGGAACAAAGACAGGAAGGAAGAGGAAAGAAGAATAAAGAGAGAAGAGAGGTCTGCATACAGAACACGCCAAGTGCTGCGACATCAGGACAGGTGAAACCTCAAGCATAAATTAAAACAATTAATTCAGATTATCTAGAATTATAAGTAGATAACAAATGTTTTCTGAATTTGTATTTAAATGTGAGGAATGAGGATGAGTCTAGATTATTCCAAAGTCTGGGTCCGGTATACAGAAATGTATTTTGGGCATGTACGGTTCTCATGAATGGAAGATGGAATTCGTTGGATCGTCGCGTAGGATAGTTATGTACATGACTGTTTCGATGAAAAGAGTCGTGAAATATTTTGGGTAAAAAGTTGCTGTTATAATTAAACACGAACTGACCAAGTTGAAACACATACAAATCTTTTATTTTTAGTATTTTATGGTAAAAAAACAAAGGATCTGTATGTTCTCGTGTAGTTAGGTTTAAAACAGTTCTGAGTGCTTTCTTTTGCAATAAAGAAAGTTTATCAAGTAATATCTGATATGTATTACCCCAAGCAAGAATCCCGTAGTTTAGATACGGTAGTATCAAACTAGAGTAAAGAGTTAATAATGCACATGAAGGAAGATAATATTTTAATCTGTTCATTACGCCAATGTTTCGTGAAATAGTTTTACATATGATATCAATATGATTCCTCCATGAAAGCTTGTTATCAACGCAAACACCAAGAAATTTAAAAGTAGAAACTTCTTCTAGGGGAGTAGTATCAAATGATATATTGCCCGGGAGGCTATCTAAAGAGTTACTAAAAAGCATAAATTTTGTTTTTTGAATATTAAGTGACAATTTATTTGCGTATATCCATTGTATAACCTTTTTCAGTTCTTCGTTTACTGTTCTTGCTAAGATATTTGGGTCGGGATGGGAAAAGAAAAGGTTAGAGTCATCCGCGAATAATATGAATGATAGTTTCTCCGAGGATCTATGAAAATCATTGATATAAATAATGAATAACAACGGGCCTAGTAAGCTCCCTTGTGGGACACCACATGTTATCGTTTTATTTTGAGAATCAAAACCATTGACATGTACACATTGGGATCTATTTGATAGGTAACTCGTGAACCACTCCAAGGCCTTTCCACGTATGCCATAATGGGATAATTTTGCGAGAAGTATTCCATGGTTAATCGTGTCAAAGGCCTTGGAGAAGTCCAAGAAGATACCTATCGTGTGTGAAAATGTGTCAAGTGCGTGTGTGACTTTGTCGATGAGGGCGAGTAATGCGTGTGTTGTGCTGTTGTTTTCCCTGAATCCAAATTGAACATTTGAAAATATGTCACAGGTTTTAAAAAAACGTACTGTCCGGATGTAAACTATTTTTTCAAGAATCTTGGAGATAGAAGATAATAAAGATATAGGTCTATAATTGTTGACATCATCCTTCTCCCCTTTCTTGAAAATAGGAATTACTTTCGCAATTTTCATGCTATTTGGCACATGGCCAGTTGTAAGCGATGAATTGATAATATGTACTAAGGGATCCACTATTTGAGGAATTATGTTTTTTATCAGGTGGTTATCAATTCCGTCGTGGCCAGGACTTTTTCCTTCTTTCAAATTGGCAACAATCCTTACTATTTCTTCTTTATATGTAGGGTCAAAAAATATAGTTTTGGAGTTAGGTGTATCTAAAAAATCAGTAAAAGTTTTACTAGAAAGAGGAATATTTTGAGAAAGATTTTGTCCAATTGAAGAGAAGAAGTCATTAAAAATTTCAGCCATGCCAGCGGGAATGTTGCTGGAGGCATCGCCCCATCGAACTTCAGTAATATTGGATGAATTGTTAGGTGTATTCATAGCATCTTTTAATATTTTCCATGTGTTTTTAATATCATTTTTATATTTATTTATCTGATTTACATAAAAGTTTTTCTTCCGCGTACGTAATAATGTGGTGAGTGTGTTTTTATATGAAACATATTTTTTCTTATTTTTTTCAGTAGGATTGCATCTGTATTTATAAAATAAATTATTTTTTCTATTTATAGATCTTAATATGGACTGGGTTATCCACGGGAGTTTTGGAATTTGCTTATATCTATCTTTTATATTACGCTGCGGAATATGGTTATCGATTTCAGAGGTAATAGTAGATATGAAGTAGTCATAAGACAAATTGACATCGGTGGTGTTGTATACAAAGGACCAGTCGATTTCTTTGAGGCTGTTTTGGAGACTTGTAAGCTTATCTGCAGTAATCTTACGTCGCTTGTGATAGTTATTTTGTTTAGTCAGTTTAATTGGAACCTGGGCAAATATAGGATAATGGTCAGTGGTGTCTGAGAGGACGATACCAGACTCAGGAAGTGGAAGAACGTTAGAAAAAAATGTTGTCTATGAGGGTAGCCGATTGACTGGCGACTCGGGTAGGCTTGGAAATTAATGGTAAAAACGAAGCAGACATTAATGTTTCTATAAATTCTTGTGGGTTGTTTTGGGAATTACATTTCATGAGATCAATATTAAAATCGCCCATTAAGAATGTATCTTTGTTAAGTATAATGGGATTTTGTACTAAATCCTGCATATATGTCAGAAAATCATTCAAATTCGACCGAGGGGGTCTGTAAATTACGCCAATCACAATGTTTTTTCCATGTGGATTTATCAATTCAATAAAAAGGGATTCGAGTTTATCGTTCATAACACTGATCTCCTCATGTATGATATATTTAATTTTTTTCGAGATGTACAAACCAACTCCACCACCGACTTTGTTGTTTCTATTTCTAAATACAAATTCGAATCCGGGTAAAGAAAACAAATGACTTATATTGGAGTTCAACCATGTTTCTGTTAGCCCTATGATGGAGCAAGATTTTTGATCTGGGTTTTCTAGGAGTAAACGCAACTTGTGAAAGTTTCTGTTGATACTGCGTATGTTAAAGTGAGTTAACAACAATGTTTCATTGACTGTATTCATAATACGATTCTTATATTGATTTTCAGTCAAATAAACACATGATGGACTCTGAACTGGATCATTTGAGTCGAAATTATATTCAAATTCTTGTGCTGAGGTATTGTATTTATTGGATATATAATCTTCATACAAACTGGAAGTAATATTTGCATGGTCAGATTCAGAATGCCTCACTGTGTCATAAAATTCATCACTATTCAAGGAATTGAAAACAAAATTTGTTATGTTAGCCATGGTTATAATAAAACATTCGGGAGTTAATAACTGGCTTCTCGCCTGGACCTGACTCAGCAGCTATACGTGGGGGTATGCAGACCTAGAAGAAGAAAGGAAAACGGAATGTGTACAGAGAAACATGAAACACACACAGAACAAGGAAACGAACATGAACACACATAAAACAAAATCAACATCGTTACGGATGGTACTCAAGGCCATGGTCAGCGTCTGGGTATGTACATGAGCTGAAAAAAACAATGCAAAACATTAGCATGATACCAGAGGGAGCTCCCTGCTACACTATGGGTGTAATTAAGGAAATGCAATTATAAAGTTGATTTACAAAATGAGACAGTGATTACAGAAATTAGAATGCAACTAAGAGACAGGTATAAATGTTATATTACCTATGAATTATTGATAAACAGTATACTGTATGCGAGGTATTATCAACCGTATATTATACAAATGTTAGTTTGTTGGGTCTTTTTTTTTTCCCGTAAAGTGAGTAGAACTAAATCTATATAAATCTTATTTATAAAGAAATTGCGGACAACCATGAAGGACTCAGAAACCGATGACATTTACAATTGTGTACCGGTTGATATCAAAAAGAGGGACCTACATTATATAAAATCAAACGTTGTCTGAAATGGAGCTTTACAGTGGATGTGATATAGGAAATAATGACAAGTTATGCCTTAGAGTAAAATGTAGAGTCAGATGTAACTATGCAGAGTGCCTAACAGTGGGGCCACAGAACACAGTAGTGCCACTTAGGCTCGTTTGATAACCATTGGGAACCTATCGAGTGTAGCTCCTACAGACAAGCCAAATCCAGGCATACAAGGATGAGTGGAACAATTAAAAATAAAGGGTAAGATTTTTTTTTTTTTGCGATTCACATGCATAGCCCGAGATCATCCTCGAGGGCCCCACTAAGACCGTTTAACTACTGCAATACACATGCATAAAATTGTGGCTTCAAAACTTCGGCACTCTATATCATAATGCACGTTACAGTGACACTTTTAGAATGGCTGACATTTGAAATGCAGTCAATGAATTCACATCATTTTAATTACAATTAAGGAGATATTCTGGCTGAAGAAAATTTGTGAGAGTTTATGCAGGTGCATCATTGGGGGACTACATAAATACTGTTGCGTGAAAGACATGATTCCGGATAAGTATACAATAAAACAGGGGACATGGCGTCCCTATTATATTGCTATTGCATAGGGGTGAGTGAATGAATTAAGTTAGTAAAGCCTAGGTCAGATATCCACCTGGCCCAATACGAATTTGTGGATCGCCTTGGAGTCGGCATGTTGTGATAATCGGCCAACCTTCATGCTAATAACGTTTTCGAATAAGATATTGGTTGGCTACTATCAAAACACTCTCTGTACGGGTGCCGTACCAGCCCCGTGAATAATTTGTTAAGGCCCCTTTACCTGGGCAAGGTATGCAATATAACCAATACTTGGTGTAAAGGGGGAGTTCAGTATTTTTGGTAGAAGGGTGTTCTGGCTGAAAACAATATCAAATTGACACTCGAATTTCATTCCCAAACGCATTAAATTTGAAAGATAACGATTACTTATAAATTAATTACGATTAATTTTAATAGATTAGAATATACTGTATAACACACCAAAATGTATTACTTTTACATATCAAATTAGTGAGATTTTATTTCTTTTTCTCTGTTAATTTCACAGTATATAAATGAAGTTAATATATTTCGTAAGAACAAGTTTTCGTAATCCAAGCGATTTCGTATACAACCTCGAAGGGGTTATTCCAAACTCTGTCTAAGCTAGCTGAACTCTCCCTTTGATACCTACACCTGTATTCAAAGCTTATTTCATCATTCCAACAGAGTTGAACCTTTAAAGTTTAATATGCCAGAACTACTTCGCCATCCTCATCCTCACAGAAGTCTATCTTCTGAAAAATATATACTACAAATTTTTGGTGATTATTGTTATTGTAGTATGCAGTAGCATTAATTTGCAGTTGCACTGCTGTTACTAAATTGCACATAACAATTGTATGGAGCAAAAACATGTTTTAATCAAGGACGTACATAAACAATATCTGATTTTAGTCATTATTGGTTGATAAGATGGATGTAGGACGGCGACAAGGGTTACAACAGTAGAAAAAACCTAAGGTAATCCGTATAAATTAAAATACTAGGAATTTAAATTGTTGTCGGTTGTGGCCCCAATGTGGCCAATGTAGTACTGAAGGTTACAAAATCACATCCGAATCAAATTAGATAATGAAATAGTAAAGGGGCTTAGGTACCGAGATAGTTGCAAGGTGGCAACACATGTGCATGTCGCATAGGTTCTCGAATTGGTTGCATACTTACATGCTTATCATAAAATGTCTACGGACTGGCATTTACAAAATTGAAAGTGCACATCACGCAAGCTAGAATGTGGAACGGAATGCCCACCGTTAGATAATAGTACAAATAATTAGTATAAAGACCTTGCAGTATCAATAGGCGTTTATGCCGTAAAATCTAATCAAAATACTGGGGAACATTTGTTTCTTTCTTTCTTTCTTTTTGGAGCTACGTTTAACTTGCCACAGGTGCTGGAGGCCTATGCTATACAGATTTCATAAAAACGGATGGAGTCAATAGGATTCAGGATACCATGAGTCATCATTATGGAGACATAGGTCATCAATATGAAGACAAAATCGAGATCATTTCAAAACAAGTACAAACAAGTACATTATCAAGCATCTGACGTGATTTCACTGACACAGACTGCAGAAACTGTGAACTGCCATGGAGGGAGTTTTTCTGGCTCCTTTACAGTACTCTATTCCTCGTTACCTGACTATCAAACCAAGACCAAGCCAGGGCTGCAAGAAGCTGTAGGCATATCCTTTCTTGATGTGACGACTGCTTCTTAGTATTTCCTGTAGTGAAAGCAACCAGACTCTTAATGTACACAGCATGTTCATAACAACGCACACATATATGCACGTAAACATCAGTCAGCATTTACGAAGGGTTTTGTGATTAAGGTTTGTGCATTTAATCGTATCGTGATATACCTTGTATCATGTCAGTTTGCTTAATATCATGCCATGCCACTTGATAGCTAATTCTAATAAAGAAAAAACGAATCTGGGACAATGCGTTGTGACCACAAACACTTAAAAAAATTCATTAATGTTTGGTGCGATGTTTTCTTGGTGGTATATATATATATGAAGAGTTTCAGGTTTTTGTTTTTTTTTTTTGAGTTTCTTCAGTTTGTCTCCCTCTACAAATGAAAATTTGTTAAGATCGCAACTGCTGATCTGTAAATTAACAAACATGTCGGAAAAAAGGGAACCAGCGGGACTCGAACCTGTCATCTACTGCTTTCCGGGCAGCGACACTACCACCAGGCTGTCCCTGGTTGCCGGCAGTGACACGATGAACATAGAACAAATACCCAAGCTCCGAGATTCCGACATTGTTATGTTAAGTAGTCCAAGGCGGACAAGGCATATAAATGAAAGAAAGATATAAATGAAAGAAAGATATTATTCAGAGGGGTATACCCCTCTGAGCCTTTACCCCTCTGAATAATATCTTTCTTTCATTTATATGCCTTGTCCGCCTTGGACTACTTAACATAACAATGTCGGAATCTCGGAGCTTGGGTATTTGTTCTATGTTCATCGTGTCACTGCCGGCAACCAGGGACAGCCTGGTGGTAGTGTCGCTGCCCGGAAAGCAGTAGATGACAGGTTCGAGTCCCGCTGGTTC
The DNA here is from genome assembly GCF_964275005.1 of Diadema setosum. Lineage (NCBI taxonomy): Eukaryota > Metazoa > Echinodermata > Echinoidea > Diadematoida > Diadematidae > Diadema > Diadema setosum. The sequence goes on along the minus strand of NC_092689.1, from coordinate 9,433,201 downwards.
CCTTTTTTCCGACATGTTTGTTAATTTACAGATCAGCAGTTGCGATCTTAACAAATTTTCATTTGTAGAGGGAGACAAACTGAAGAAACTCAAAAAAAAAAAAACAAAACAAAACCTGAGCCTTTACCCCTCTGAATAATATCTTTCTTTCATTTATGAAGAGTTTGTTTGCAAAAACCGATAAGTCCATATTTGCCAAATGGAGATATTTGCGATTAAAGGTCAAGAAAAATAAAGAGAATAATAAGAAAATTTTTGCTTCTTTTGACCATAACTTAAAAAATATACCTTTATATGTAGTGACCAATATATCATTTCAAAGGTATTATTTTGTACTTTATGACAGAGATCGTACTTCAAAATCTTCAAAAATGGACTTATCGGTTTTTGCAAACAAACCCTTCATATATATATATATATATATGCAAATATAACCAAAATAAGTGTTTTCTATGTTTATTCATAGAATTTATCACATGTGTCATACTATGGTAAACTGCAACTTGGTCGGATCCCATTACCTAATGCCACTTCTGTTCTAATCCTGTTTCGTCTACAACAAGTTCGTGTAATTTCCATCTCTTCCCAAACTGGCACTTGGTTGAATTACATTATCATCTAATTACCATTATTGGCTATGCCCAGTTCTTTTAATACCCGATCAGTATATAACTCCTTAGTTTATACCAGATGAGAATTAGACTAAACAGCTGCTAAATGGTAATTAGCAGAAACAATGTTTAGATGAAACGACGATTAGACGAGCTGACTATATGTGACATGTTTCTCGCGTATAGTAACGATACTCTCAATCTGCAAGCGTGGTACTGTGGCTTGGCACATCAAAGTTTTATGAAAATCTTGTCTTTGGTCAATGATTTTGAAAGGCTACAGTAATTTTCTGGAAAATAAGCCTTTTGTTATTGATTTCCAAAAAAGAAAAAAAGAAAGAAAAAAGAAGGAAATCAAATGAAAATTTGCGAACAATTCAGTTGGAAACTTTAGAGAAAACGACATCAACACTGGCATGTACGCTGATGCAACTGATAATAGCAAGCTTTTGATCAGGGACGCAAACGCTAGGACCACGCGGACTCCCATGTTAAACAATGGAAACAGCTGTCTTACGCATGTACAGAATACCACTTTGAAATAGTCTAATAGCGTCGTCTTTCGCCTTTGCGTCGCCAGATCCAAAGACCGCTATCAATTATTCCCGTAAACACGGGAAAATTAGCATTCAATAACTTTCTTTCACTTCGTTATGGTTTGATGTAGCTTTTACGCATCCTGCTTCTTACCTCGGCATGCTTGCAGTTGTAAATGACCAGCGAAGGTAATGGACCAAACCAAATCCGAATGATACCTCCCGTCTTCTCACGATATTCATTAGCCAAGGTTTTGATGAACAAGAAATACTCTGAAATACAATGATAAAAAAGATAACGTCATCAATAATATGTACAAAAGCAAGAGAGCATTGATCTCTTTTCCCATTTGGATATGAAAAGGTATAAAGAATGCTGTAGTCCATTCAGTCATTCGGCAACTCAATGTATGTTTGATAATTATGTCTACAACACCCCCGTCTCTTCATTTTTGTATATCAAATGACACGATATTCAGATATCCTTGCCAGCAAATGATTTCATCAAGACTCTGCCCATCACAACGCTTCATCATACATTTTGTGTCAGATCACTGACAAAATATGTTTCTTCTTGCTTCATGTAAATCCAAGAAAGACAGCAGTAAGAAGAATTTTTTTTTCAACTGCAAGACCCCCCCCCCCAAAAAAAAAGGGGGGGGGGAATAGTCAAACATATTTTACATCATGTCATAGCTCCATCTAGACTACTGAAATTCTTATATAGTAGCACAAAGAATATTGTTATAAACCTTTCCGCGTTCCAATTTATTTTTCGAAGTATTTTATTCCTGGGGCATGCGAAAGTAGGTATGAAACCTTTGATACAGAGACAATAAAAAACAATCAGCATGAGATTAAATACTTTGAAACCATAATGAATGTAATTTCGTCAGGAAAACACCAGTCCAGGGCCACATTTTTATCGTTTGATGGTGCATCTCCAATTACAATAAAGTTAACGTTTATTATTAGTGCTTTATAGGGCAGAGGAAATAAAAAAAAAACTCCTCAAAATCTCATTCATTTGAATCCTTTCTTGTTCATTTCTAATCGTTTGCTTCGATTGCAAATATTCAAAAACCTTTTACTTGAGTAGTTTTATAATTCATGGCTGATTCTAGGATTCGGTACACGTTTCACAAAGCACAGCATTCGTAACATTCTCCTCCAAATTGCAAACATTTTTCTTGTTACTGTTTTCATGATTTTTTTTTTTTTTTTTTTGGGGGGGGGGGGTGATTTCATGCATTTGACCGGATCAAACATATTATAATCTTTCTCCATTACAGTATGTGCAGTAAAATACAAATGTGTCAATTTAATGATGACAAAGTCATAACTTCTGCAGGAACAATTGCTTAGGAAAATTGATGGGTTGGTGGCATTTGTTTTTTACACAATGAGGAGACTCAGTTCAATTTAATCATGTTAATGTAGGCTACTCCTCAAACGCCCTCTTTTGTCAAAAGCAGCTTTCCTACAATTTTCCAATGCTTATTTCGGTGGTATTAGGACTACATTTTGATGGATATAATATATAATTGTAAAGCTCAGTATCCTCTTTTTCAGATTTTGACCTAAAAATCTTTATCTGGTGACTTTTTTCCCAGAGTTTTTCTTCTTCAAAGAAAGTTGGTCTGCTACACACCAAGCCATGCATAGCCGATATTATATTAGTAGATCACTAACCTCTGGGGTCTTTGCTGAGCATGTGGGCATTCCCAATTATCGGCAGGGCCAACGGTCCATGGAACTTGCTAATCAGAAAGAAGATTCGGAGGAATTTTGCTGAGAAGTAGGCCAGCAGAGTGAATAGAGTCACAGCAATTGTGGTCCAAAGCATGCAAAAGCCGGGATGGTTACCAGATTCTGCTAAATCCATGTTGCCAGTTTTAAATGCAGCAGCTGATCATCACAAGGTGTATGCAAAACTGGAAAATAGTAGAATGACAAATGTGGAGGTTCAAGGGCAGACTTATGTTTCGTTGTTTTTCCTTCTAAGCTTTCTTTTCTCTATTATAGTAACTGCTGTAAAATACATCAATACACACGAGCCTATTGCAAGCAGATGTGCCACTTGCACTAAATCTCACTTCCTTATCCTAATCTCATCTGTCATTATCTGTATCAACCACTTGCATAAACACCACTCATAAAACGAGTCACCATAATGTAATTGTCATATTCATCACATATTGTAGGGCTTTATGATGACCAATAAGGGAATCAAAAGAAAATGTATGGATACAGGAATGTAGAAAATTAATAAATAACATGAACACACCTAGGCCTACTGATAAGACGTATAGTTATAATTTGAGATCTCGTCTATAGTTCGACCTCATGGGGTCCAAGAAGGCGAAAAGGGCCTGGCGAGTTCTGAAATATACGTACTGTGTTTTATCGCCATGATCGCGGCACTAATGCTAAACTCTTATTTTTCGATTAGGCCTACTGGTCAAACTTGAATGAAATTTAGCAATAGGTTTACCTCATCTAATGCAAACAATGCTCCTCCACGAACTCTCGCCTATCCGCCAGACTTCAGGTAGTATGTACGCCAAATAATAGAAGTAGTGATTATAATACCAGCAAGCAACCTTCTTAGAAAGGACAGAGTGGAGGGTCTTGCCGTACGTTTATGACTTATGACTGTCCTAGTCCTGTCACCACACTATTGGGCCGATTGGGTTACTATTAAATCCAAAGAGCACGGTGGCTTTGAGAACGAATCAAGCGAAGCAATCAAAGCCAAACTCATCAAGCATGAGAGCTTTTCGAAATCTGGACCGGAAACCAGGGAGGGGGGGGGGGGGGGTCACCTTATTTGGTAAGGAAACATCTTTTCATGTACCAAAGGTACAGTATATGTATAATAATTATGCTACGACCTGCCCACGGACCCATAAAACAAAATGGATTAGGAATAGGCGGGTTCTCTGTGGAGAATCTGTAAGGGTGTGGGGGGGGGGAGCCGTCCACATAAACTGTATATACGCTATGATGTTACTACCAGACATTAATAATAAAATAAATAAATAAATAAATAAATAAATCACTTGTGTATTACATAGGCCTACGTCATGACACAGGTCTCTGGCACCTCTCTGAGGTTATGCTCCTGCCTGTGACTTGGCCTGTCCTGCATGGCGAGTGCCTGCTCAATTTCATCTTGTCGATATGTTTCATCATTTTTTGTGTTTGAGGCTTGAAAGCTGAAAGTGACAAGCAATCCAACTCTTTTAAAGTAAGCAGTAACTAATGTTTTGTCAATATCACATATCATTGTACAAAAACAAGTATGTAATATGCATGCATCCAGGAAAAATACACAGATTGCACAGTTGGATTGACACTAAAAGCAATCTAAAATGTATAGGCCTACTGCACGGGAATGTACGATTTATAGATTTTTCTGTGATTGCTGTCAGTCGTTAAATTTGATGTAAATATACTGTAAATTGTTCACTGTTCGTATTTGTAAGTGTATCATTACCTGTCATGTGTACAGAATATTACCATGGACCTGGTATATTATGTCAATATGTCCTTGTTTTGTTTACAAATAAAGGAAAAATAACAACAACGAAATGATAGCTTTTCGATTTGTTTATAACATTCCACTTTACTTTCACATTGTAGGCGTTTGAGTTGAGAACTGTATAACAAAGGGGTCTTGAATAACAATACAAAACACATACATACTAAAATATATTAAAATAACGATGCATAATTGACAGCTGAATACAAATTAAGATTGTTTAAAGACAACAAAAACATATAAAGCAAAGCAAATACCTCAGAAAGGGCTCAAAACTCATCTTGGAGTTGGAGTAGCTATTCTAGTTTGACAAATGATTATACTTCACGTCAGAGAAGATATCAATGAATAGTAGGAGTTCATATGCCGGTGAACCTCTGCCAGTTTGGATTGAGCATTACTATATGGCCAAGCCTAAATAGGACTATGACTTAACTTTATACGCAGGGCTTTAGATCGTGCGTAAAGTTACGCATGACTTGTGAGTCCTACGCATGACTTACATATGACTTAGAGCTTTATATAGAAGGATTTAACGTTGGGAGCATGCTTTGTCTTAAATCGATCTGACTTCTTTGTCAAACGTATCCAGATGCATACATCAATGTCTGTACTTTCAAAAAAAAAATCCTTGCACAAAACGGGGTTACATAGACCAATCTTAATTTGCTGGTAATGTTTTAATAAGTCATATCAAAATATACAAATTTCATACAGTGTCTCATATTAGCTAACAAGAACAAACCGAAATTTCAATTTGAACTGACGATTTAAAAGAGCAAAAACCAAAGGAATAGCACAGGAAAAAGCTTGCAATTGACACTGTTTTGAGATAGTCTTAGATACAAAATAGAAATAACATTATATCACCTGATGATAATAACTTTTCATGTATACACATTTCCCATGTATGAAAATGTCGATACATCTGTAGTTTGTAATCGCCACGTTTGTTGGATGTGCGTTTTCACAGAGTCTCTTCGCCTAAATAAGATGTTAAATACATCGAAAACACACACACACACATAAACACACTTTGTAATGTGAAGGATTACTTGGGATAACGTCACGTCACAATTCAGAAGACAGAAGCGACGTAGTGTTTCAAGTCTGTGTTCACACCGTCGCTATGTACTAATTCAGATGATGAATACAAGATCGCTGGCAAATTCTTTTCGTGGAATACATCCTGTAAGAGAAAGTTGATTGGAAGTATGGTCTACTTTCTCCTGCTAACATTGACAAGGATTTCGCCTTCCATCGGTCTCATGACCAGCTCATCTATCGGCTTTGCCTCATCAATTGTCTGTACGGACTGGAATGAAAATCTCCTCAGAAGATTTGACAAGACGACCTTGGCCTCCATCATAGCAAATTTCTGACCTGGAAGTTGAATATAATTTTGAATCTGATAAATTGTCACATGGCGATTTTAACATACATTGTATGAAGTAACAGCAATGATCTGAGAAATTCTTTAGCCAAAATCATCCACTATCAACTTGACCTCATCTACCTCTCGAACGGGCATACATCCCTTCGCAAAGGTTCAGGTAAAGAGAAAGTAGCAATCTGCAGAGCAGTCGTGACCTTACTCAATTCAATCCAATTCATTTATTTTTATGGGCTATGCATTGGTGCTTAGGCTATTCGTATTTTTTTGACATGAGATCAATGTAAAAAAAAAACAAAAACAAAACGAAAACCAACAACAAAACACGAAAAACAAAAAAAGGATAAGAAATAATTCACTTAAGAATACATTACCTATGCAGTTTCTTGGTCCGGCAGAAAATGGAATGTAAGCGTAAGGATGCCGCTTCACATTGGCATCAAGGAGAAAGCGATCTGGGTTAAATGCTTCCGGTTCGGGAAACTGTTCCGGGTCATGGTGAAGGTTGTAGATCGACAGAGTGATAATTGTTTCCTTCGGGACAACCTTCCCATCTGCAAGAGGGGAAAATGAATAAAATTGGCAAAAGATTACTGTAGGCAATGACACCATAGATTTAAACACGACAGGAAAAATTAACTAAATAACCATTTTCTAAATCCTCATGGTGAAATGAATGTGCTTACAGAAAAAAAGGTATTAAGTTTTGGAAAGGCTCTTTTGCTCTTATTCAATTTGAAGTATCCGGAAAAATTTTTCCTCGGCTTTCCACCTGCTCTACCTCTTACCATTATAGTTCACAATATTATCTGGAGTTTAAAATCAAATTTTATGAGCATAATATGATCCTTGTTGGTATATAATGACATAATTGTGATCATACACGACATTCTTTATAGTATTCATGACATACCTGCAATTGCTTTAATTTTGCTTATCTGAATTTATTGATAACATAATTGTTATATCCAAGCATCGTTGTGATGATGATAATAAGAGATTTGTCGCCATGACGTGTAGAGGTGTTGAAAGTTTCAATGTAAAGTATCCTTCATTGACGGAGATATCCGCAGACCTTTATTTCTTCTCTGATCTTTGAGTTCAATAGTGTGCAGTGCAGGAAAAATTTGTTATAAATTGTTGACCTACCAAGGACAATATCATCTTCTAATTTCCGCTGAATGGCAGGTACTGGAGGAATCAGACGAAGAGTCTCCTTGACAACGCACGTCAGGTACGTCAGCTTTGCAAGGTCTTGCGCTGTCACGGGACGGTCCGTATAGCCTTCTTAAAGAAATACAATCATGCTCCCATAAATGGTCTGTAACATTAGAGTTTCATGTTTGTTTCAGTTGAACTTGATAAATAAAGCAGTTTCAAATTGACATGGTGGTAGAAGGTCCCTTTGAAAATCAAACATTCATAACAAAGTGATGGAATTGAAAATTCAAACGTTTCTTCAGTGGAGAGATATCTGCCATAATCATCGATATGAATCTCGGATTAGGGGTGAAGCTATCATCGTCTAACAAGTTTCCTATTAGAGTGAAAAAAACAAAAGAAAACAAACCCACAAACAAAGCAAAAACAAATTTTTACATTTCCCTGCTTACATCATTCAACAAGTGTAGAATTTCATCCTTCAAATGAAATCTTCCAAGAGGTGTAAACATTAAAAAGAATAGGGAAGTTGAATAGTGGATTGCACCATTACCATTTACCAATTTGCACATAACTTTTGGTCGACATTCATTTAAAAAGGATAATGTCAACGTCAGTTCTTTTTATATTGCATTCCCCTTGCTGAGAGATATTTCTGAAATCATATTAGTTCATTTGTATAGCTTCCATTCCATTATCAAAGTCACGATTGGCATTTGCCGCATACTGATGCATACTGAGGATATTAAACTTAAAGGCAAATAAAAAAAAAAACAACCTTCATTAATTTTGTTGTTGTGAACAAAAAGGAACAAATAACACATTAAGGCATGTTAAATCAAACAGAATAAAAAAATTAGAATAAAGCTGATTTTTAAAACCTGTTGAAAGTATTAAATACACGTGAATTAATTCATTGTGTCATGTTCAGCTGCGTGTGATAAACAGTTTAGTCCTACTACATATTCTTTGTGTAAAGTGTAAGTTTTCATTGTGAAAACCCCTTTCATAAATTGTCTGTCGAGCGTTTATCCCGAGTGCATTTCTTCAACAATTTCAATAAGTGAAGGTGAATGAGAACGTTCAGAAGCCTCTGAAGTTATGAACATTAAATAACATTCGCCTTGTGTGACTACATCAGATAGCAGTATTAGCATACATGTTTATGACTCATTCACATCCATATTGCAGATTGATTTAAACTTAACTGTCACCGTTTTGTTAGTAATAGTTTACTTCATTCAACAAATTTCATCCCCCAAAAGAAAGAGGAAACCATTGTGCATTAGTTTGAGGGAAGCACTTTACCATTATTATCAATGGACGGCTACAGTCTACTATTAAAAGGCTGCACCCTTAACTGAAGTAATTTTCCAGGATTTGCTTTCTGTTACCTCTTACGATTCTGTGGTATAACCGTAACTTCGTCACGCAGCATTGAAAGCTAATTCATTGTATGAACAATGGTGAAGTCAATCCTATGATCCTATCATTGCTACCATATTTCTACTGAATGTGTAGGGGCGTCATAATTATTACGTACCAAACACTTGGTCCATCTCTTCGTGAAGACGCGCCTGTACTCCAGGGTGAAGACCAATTAGGAGGATGGCCCAGGAGATGAATGCGGCGGTGGTGTCATGGCCCTGATAAGGGATAGAGAGTTCACATGATCATTGTTCACGAGTATGAAATGACATGAAATCAGTAAGTTTAGCTGGTCAAACAAATGCCATATAACTTCAAATTTCGTCAAGGTTTGGTATTTTTTGTCGTGTGTGGAAAAATCAGTACACATACATATAGCATGTTTACAGAGGAAACGATTTTGTTTTGGTTACATGAAACAAGATAAATTATGAAATTACTTTGATAACACTTATCCCAGAAATAGGTTTTAATTAGTCGTTACAGTTTCTGAAATAATGCCGATATTCATCTTGTCGCACCTCAAACATGAAGGTGTCCACCTCTTCCTTGACGTCATCAAGTGTGAAACTTGGGTCCTCTCTGTGCATCTGGAGGAGGAGATCCAAGAAAGCAACTCGTTTCCGTTTCCCGGCAACGCTCCCATCATCCCAGTCGGCATGGTTCCGATGGTTTGGGGGCTCAAGTAGTCTCTTTTGAATCATCTTACGAAGACAGTGGACATGGAAAATACAGACATAAGCACTAAGTGGCTAAAGGAACTGCAGCAATTATATATGTCAATCGTTGGTTGGTACAATTCTTGTTGTTGTTGTTGTCTATGATAGAAATTGGCAATTGATAAAACAAATGAAGGCGACATGCATGGCAAATCCTTGCAAAAAATAAATAATATACCTATGAGAAGGGTAATGTAAAGCAGAACTCAGAAAGTTAGATTTATCAGTGTGAGCTCTGAATCTGACTCATTTTATTGTGCAAAAATGCTTTTCCGTTTCTCCAAAGAGTTAAGCGGCAGAGTTTTCAAACTTTTTGAAAGTTTTGACACTTTCTGAAACTTATTAGATAGATCCCTTACTTTTGTTATAACATGACGTATTGCTATAAACACAACTGGACATTATTAACCACCATCTGCATGCCCTCCTTTTGTCAGATTCCTAGATCCACCCGAAAACTGTTCATTTTTTAAACATCCTAGAAAGATAGAACAAGCACTCGTCTCTAACTTAACATATAATTGCCCCATTTTCCATTTACTAATCACAATTATTTTGGCTCTAGTGTATGTAGCTCTGTTTATCACCACTATTATCATCATGAATTTTTAACGAGCACTGAAGTTCAATAGTCTAGTTGGCTGGTGTTGATGGATACCCTGTGTTTATCTCCATCATTAAACAATATCAAAAGTTTGCGATTGTTTCCTGGGAGTGACGGATTCATTCTAGGTTACAATACAACAAGATAATATTGAAAACATGAAACCGTAGGTATGTAATGCGTCTTTTTTTTTTTAATGCGCACTCATTGAATACTTACTCTGCATGTGACGTCGTGAAGAATATTGAGATAATTTCTCTGCTTTTCACCTGCTTCAGTGTTGTCGAATATGATTTCCATCCACATCGCCGGAGATTTAACCCTCTGTAGAATCAGATCACTTAGTCTGAAAGTACCAAAGAAATTCGAAGCTATCTTCAGTGTTCTTTCGATAAGACAATTCAGTGTACGGAATGATTTTTCCTAAATCCTTCCTCTCAAGTGGACTCTCGAAGAAGAAGAGCTTATTATTAGCGTTCCGTGATGCAGAAGCGTGCTGGTGATGGGCTTCGCCGTCTGCAACTTTGCTGAATTCATACATTTGAGAGTTTACTCCGACATAATGTACATGTTTGTTTGTTTGTGTGTGTGTGTGTGTGTGTGTTTGTGTGCATTACAATTACGACGTCACACATTCTTACCTCTTGCTACTTGTCCAACAGAAGGTTTCAGGTTAAAGATATATATTTCTAGTCATATGTCACACTTTAAGCTATTTATAGGAATTCCAGTCTGCTCAATTGGTGTAAATTATGGCCTATGCAGATGTGGTACAGAAATAGTTAATTCTATTAGGGTCTGAATCTCTGAGAAGATCCCACAAATTTGGAATATAGTATTGTGCCAATGACGAAAATTACAAATACGACACGAGGTTAGGCAGATAATATTGACAGAAGGTATGTGTGTGTCATGGAGCTATCAAGATTTATCCAAAGACCAACATGGGGAAGAAAAGACAACATACAAAAACACAAAAAGGGAGTACAAAGGTATACTAGTTCTATTCTTGTGATGTAGTTCATATCATATTTTATGTAGGTTAATGAGAATTATTAGCTATAATGGGCCTACCTTCGGACGGCAAGCACATATTCGTTGTCTGTCTCTCGTTGTGCGTTTGCATGCTTTCCCATCGCTGTTTCTATGACAACAAAATCAAGAAAACGAAAAGTGAGACCCTGATGATGAACGCATGGCGATTATAACCTGGAGATTCCAACATGATACTTCAAATTTACCTCCTACAACGTGAGGTTTGGCTAGACCAGGGAGGTGAGACTCACCTCCCTGGTTAGACTTGATTTTCCCTTCGAGAGAATTTATAGGCACCGTATAAATGTAACAAGCTCTGAAGAAAGTGTAAGTCTAGTCCAGTAAATATGCAACTTAAGTCCCCCCCCCCCCCCCCTTGATAAGCACGGAATCCTGGTCCAGGCTGACACAATAAGCCACTGATTTACGTTGACAGTAATATTTACTTTTGACCATAAGATTTTCGGACTCATCATCTATACCACACAAGTACGCACGCACAAAATTATGGGGAAAAATGACCATTTAGCCATGTGCACCCACGTTTCCGGTAACAGACTGAAAATTAAATTCTAGTAAGATATACCTGATAGAGGAGTGTGAAATACCCTGCATTGATATCGAAAGCCAAGACATTTGTTGGTTTTCTGTCTACAGGAGAGAATAAGCACACGAATGTATGACAAGGATAGACAAAACTTCTGAATTATCTTTCGAAACGTCTTTATTGGGAATGGATTCGGGAGCAGACCAATCTGGGACATTAAAGGAGAATTCCAGTCTAGATATAAGTTAGTGTGATAAAAAAATAGAGTAAAATCTTACGAGTTCAACGGTAGAAATTTGACTGAAATCGAATGAAAAAATAAGGAAGTTATGACATTTGGAAGTTTTTGCTAATTTCTGCAATAACAGTTCTCGTACAGTGAATATGAATATGCAAATGAGTGAGCTAACCATGTCATAACCTCACAATGTTTTATTGATCGTGTACAAAAAAAAAATGATGATAATTCCATGTTTCTGTCATTGAAATCTGAAACATGATGTTATTCCTGGTTTTGAGCCTCGGGCATAATTGCATTTGAATGGAAAACCGGAAATTTCAAAAATATTTTGTACAAAATATAATGGCAAGTTGTGAAGGGATAAGATGCTCATTTTTCCATTTGCATATCCGTTTTGACTGTTCATTCATATATTTCCTGAAAAATTGGAGAAACTTCAAAACGTCACAACTTCCTTATTTCTCACTCAATTTCAATCAAAATTTTACTATGAACTCGTAATATTTTAATCTTTCTTTCCAGACTAACTTATATCTGGACTGGAATTCCCCTTTAACCCTTTTGAGACGTTTGCTGGACAACTTCTGGAAGCTCTAATATAGAGACGGATTTTCATGGTAAATGTTTTAGTTTGATGGTATTAATCTGAACATCTAATGTTGTCAAATCAAGGTCTGTAGGATTTCTAGTTCTGTATGTCATGGAAAAACAGGCTATTGCATGTAAGGAATAGGCTAACTCACGGCCTCCAAATAACATGTATACCTCTTTCAAGTCTTTTAGGTAGACTAAGTTCAAAGTCAATATTCAAACGACGCAGCCTGCGGATTGCTTAACCTACATTCTCCTGCATTTTTTTTTTTTTTGGCAAAGTGAACAATTGCGTTACAAGGGTGTTAAGTAGACCTAAGTTGTTATTACCGCAGATTATGTCCAAAACGCAGCAGGTCACCAATGGGAAAATATTGACAGAGACAAATTGATTCGCGAATTTATCCAACTTCTCAGCTAAGATGTTGCTCTGCTCGTTGAAGACCTCCATGAAGTTTTGGAGGATGGAGAAGTGGAAGGTTGGCGTCAGCATCTTGCGGCGGTGGAACCACTTCTTGCCGGAGCTGCGGAAATGAGTTTGACAACGTAGGACCTTGTGACAATAAAGCAGGCAGGTATACGCCCTGAAGGATTAGACTGGCAGGACATCAGAGACGTGGTATGGTCTCCATAGGTATATCCTCGTAGAGTTTGTCTATTCAGGGAAGTACATGTCCTATACTTCACTGGTGTAATTACAAATCCACACGCACCATTATGTATGTAACATTGGTGTGATAACAAGATTTCTACACAAACTATAATGTGTGTAAGAACATGAAAGAGCACGTAATTCTATGAGGAATTCAATGCTTATGTGATGAAAATTGGTTTTGAAATGGCTGAGATATCCAAAAAAGAGCAATTCTGATAAAGTGTGGGACCCACACTTTATTACGATCGCTTTGTTTTACTTTGTTTTTGGATGTTAAAGTCCTTCCTAACCCGATTTTCATCAACTAAACTTTGAATTCCTGTTAACATGGTATGCTCTGTACTATATCATAAGTATTTTCTTGGTATCTCGCAAAAAGTTAAAAGCCCAATTCTCGTCTCTACCAATACTGTACCATCCCTTTAACTATCGAGGAAATATCACAATACACCACATTCTTGATGGCTGTTATCTCAAGTTGGGGATAGTTGGCAAAAATAGGGTGGAGTTATCGTAGGGCAAAATTGTATAGGCCTACTAAGTATTCGGCAGTGTGTTTCATATGCTGGTCTGCGAGTACATAGTACACCTGCTGAAGCCTAAATGGCCTCCGGTGTTTGTTCTACTCCTGCTTAAAAGTCTTGTCTGTATTTTTTTTTTCATTATTAACGGTGACACGACATTAACTTTGCTCCTGCGGCAATGGCTCCGGTCTTATTTTACCAAGGACTTAGGGTTAGGTTTGTAGGGTTGTGATACGGCATTAGATTTACTTTGACGTGAAGATTAGGATGAGGATTAGTGTTATGCTTGTAGGTAGAATTTCTGTTTGGCTTGACGTGCAGATATTTCATGGGAGCAGTTGTCACAGGAGCAAAAAAATTATGTCGTTGAACCTTCACTATTGTATCTATCATCGTCATTGTTATTTCTATTGTTTGGTGTAAGCACAGACGTGGGTATGACATACCTGAGCAATAGTCCTTGACCAAGCCAGGGTTTAAGGAATTTATAAAGGAAACCCTTCTTGATATGGCTGCTGCTGCGTAGTATGACCTGGTTGAATAAAAGAGATACGTTACTGTCACCGCCTGAACCGATTTACGGCCATATTAAATGAAAAAAAAAAAACACACACACAAAAAAAAACAAAACAAAAACACAACCCCCCCCCTCCCAAAAAAGGTCCGGTATACCGAAGGTCTGTAGTCCTATAGATAGGCACCCATTCTTCACATACCGCACCCACGCAATTCATTGTGTGGTGTGTGTGTGTGTGTGTGTGTGTGTGTTTTGGAAGGGAAATTGGGTGCATGTGTATGTATTTATGTTCATTTGCATATGCAAGCTTGAAGGAAAACTACTCATGAGGTGCACTAGATTAATTATGATTTTTAAAGGCGTGCACCATAGGGGAGAGTGCGTGCTTTTATGGGTGTTTGTGTATGTTTGTCACAATAATATGGAATTTACTGAAATATTTCGGTCTATCGGACCTTTAAAGGGGCATAGTCCCAGTAGTGTAGAGGGCGCCGTTGATGATACTGCCTATCACCGTTAGCATTGACACGAAGATTACCGAAGTTGAGCTGTCATCAAGAGTGAAGTGCGCAGGTGTTGCTAAGTAACGTTGCCTTCGTTGTCTTCTCTGCGCATCACGCAGTCTGTAGTAATGCCAGGGTGCGTGCATATGTGCTTGTTATTATGACATCACAAAAGAAGTTTGCTAAAGCCGTCATCCTCCTCAGCCGAATCATGAGCCGAATTGTGATCGGACCACTGACTGCAGAGAATCGGACATCTTCGGACTCGGGGAAGTGGACCAAAGCGTAAGCGCTAAAGAGGAGTCGATAGCGTAGGTCTCTATAGGAAACTTGCGCCGTGCGCCCGCGTACGCATTTGACTAAAACACCGGGACCATGCACCTTTAAATCTCCACTAGAAATTCCATGATTTTATGATCATTTCAGAAATGGACATCAAGTACGACTACAATTTGTAACTGATACACCCTGCAATTCCAAAAGATTTTGATCGTTTAACATAGTCTATTAACAACACTAAAAAGGATACAGATAAACCGTTGAACTAGCAGCATTTGCAATCTTGTTGAGTAACATCCCCGGAGGAAAAAATAAACAAAATACTCAAGAGCTAATATTTCTTTGTCTCTACTATTTTTGTCGTTGTTTGTTTGGTTTGTTATGCATGATTTCTGTTATTACTCCTGTCTTTTTTTACAACTTTTTTTTTGAGTGAAACAACACAACGCCACAACAGCGCTTAACACACTTTATCAATGGATGCATTCCTCAACGCTAGATTTCGCTTATTTCCAGCCGACTATTCAATCAACATTTTACCTTTGCGTGTTTGGGACTGTAAATGATCAAGCAAGGGAGTGGACCCATCCAAACTCGCATGACGCCCCCAGATTTCTCACGATACTGATTTGCTAAGGCTGTGTTGTTGACAAAGAATTCTGCAAGAAAAATATCGAAACTACACAATGATACAGATCATGGCATGACTATATAGTTTAGCTATCTCACGAAATCTTGGTCATGATTGCGATTAGGTCTGAATTATACTGCTTCAACAATTTCGGGCCACCGTTCGTTATGCCTGCAAAAATCTGTCAAATATCTAGCCTCGTAATCCACACACTGTGAACACATTGTGAACGCCAGGGGGAAACTGTTATTTCCAGCATGGATGTGTATAGACCTATGTGCTGTATTAGGTCTACATTATCCCTGAATGTGTATTGTATGGGATATCAAAATCCTGAGGTTGTGAAGTTGGAGCTTGTTTCGATCTGATAACATTAGTGGAAAAAAAAATTCAAAAAGAGTGAAGAGGGGCTTAATCACACTTCCATTCAGTGACTTCTACCGTCTTCTCAACATTGATGATAGCTGCATGGATTGCTGCTTTAATGATGGTCGGGCATTTCTCCACATTGTGATATCAATATCAAAGGTTTGTGGAGTAACACTGTATAGGACGTAAGATGTATTATGAGTACCAGACTGTCAATTGCCGATGCATGGTTGACTGGGGAACAAGAATGGAGGATTTTTCAGATGTCAAGATGGCCTGAAAATTAGAGACTAGTCAATGTAAGCTCCAATACTAAGAGAACTGATATATAGACGCTTATCCCACTGCAGCGATTCCGCAAGTACCTTTGCAATCCGTTTCCACATTAATCAATAAATCATACTCGTTTAAATAGTCCATGACATTTTCCCTGTGCATGTTACATATGCCTTTAGGATTTGGAACCAAAATCAGCTTTAAAGATTAAAAAATGAATATGATTTTTTTTTCTTTTTAGAACATTTCTTTGTGAACTCCAATCTAGATAAAAAATACAAAAGTTGTATGAAGTGACTATCAGAAAGAAATGTACTTTTAATTACTGGTAATTTTCCCTCAGTCTGCATGCATAAATTTGACCTATTCTTGAGTAGGTAAGTGTGCACTGCCATGAATAGCGGAATAGAAAAAATATCTTACTGTGTAAAGTCATTAAACATTCAACTTCGTCTTGACTGCTCTCCGTTTAACCCCAAAAATATCGATCAGAAATGCTGGAATGAAAACGTCAATACTGCGATTAAAGGGACATTCCAGACGATTTTCATAATTTCACATCATGTAGTACAAAAATCGACAACTCCATGCATAAATCTCTGGAATTTATTTTGGTTCTTGAGCAGAGAAACAATGCTTTGAAAAACCTCAAATTACACTGAACAAGGATGATGACATAGGAGGTTCACATATTTCAGAAATGTAGCAGTGTAATTCCATTACAATACCGCTTGCTTGCGAGTTCACCTGTGTATAATCTATGCATGCCTTCTTCTTTTGTTCTGCTTCCTTGAGCCCCAACTCATACATTCTTTTGGTGACTCTGCCATGTCATCATCCTTGTTCATTGCAATTTGTTCTAAATTTTGAAAATATTCTTATTCTTCATCCCAATCATCACAAATTCTGAAACTCTGTCCTCAGTATAACTAATTTATACTTGTTCAAATGTAAAAATCTGAAAATCATTCGGAGGTCTCCTTTAATTGGTCTCAAACCGTATTGATTGATAATGTATGACAGAGATGCATTAGCCAGAGACTTGTATTATAGACGTATTTATCCTGTCTTTTATTTTTCTTTCTTTTTTCACACAAAAAAGTTAGATTGAATGCTGTACTGGTTTAGTTTCTCTATTTCCAATTTTCCAACAGCCATATATTACTAACTCAGTGATTGTTGGTTACTGACACATTACTTTACAAACCTCTAGGATCTTTGCTGAAGTGATACGTATTACCAACTATCGGTAGGGCCGTCGGTCCATGGAACTTGCTGATCAGAAAGAAAATTCGGAGGCATTTCGCTGTGTAGCACACCAGTGCCGTTACTGCAACTCCAATGGCAGTGGCTACCATGAGGCTCACAGCATACCCATCTTTGGTCTTTTCCATTTCGAAAATCTTTGATTCAAAGGTAAAAAGTGCTGGGATAAGTAACATATAATCCTCTAGATATATTTCTTCGCTTAGAAATTCATGAATCCCCTGCACTTTATGCGTGCAAGTAATAAGCCTATATAATAGTGTGTGTATCGGTGCACAGACTGTGGCTGCTCTGTATAGTGTCTAAAATAATGGATAATACATACATCGTATAACTGATATTCTAAATCTAGAGGTTACTGATTCAACCCAGCTTGCAGCCTTAGACTCTAGAAAGGTGTATAAAATTAGCATTATGTATGTATGTATACTAGTATGTATATTCTTAACATGACCATGGAAGAAGAGGAATAATTACGTTAAAGGGATGGTACAGATATTGATGGAGATGAGAATTGGGCTTTTAACTTTTTGCGAGATACCAAGAAAACACTTATGATATAGTACAGAGCATACCATTATAAGAGGAATTCAAAGTTTATTTGATGAAAATCGGGTTTGGAATGACTGAAACATCCAAAACCAAAGTAAAACCAAGCAATCATAATAAAGTGTGGGTCCCACACTTTATTAGAATGGCTCTTTTTGGCTATCTCAGCCATTTCAAAACCCAATTTCATCAAATAAACGCTGAATTTATCATAGAATTACATGTTCTTTCATATTTCATAAGAGGTTTCTCCTTATCTTACAGAAAAATTTTAGAAACCTGAAATTAGGTCTCAACCAAAACTACGATCCCTTTAACAAGGCCACACAGTAAAATGCCAGGAAATCAAAATATCAGTGACTGTACATGATACTTTAATGAACGAAATTAAAGAAGGACAAATTCGTACCTTATGTTACAGCTTCATACTTCGTCAAAACGCAGCTAGGTGGAAGCAACGAAGTATATGCACTATGAACACTGATGAATTGTCCGTAATGACGCGAGTTTGTAAAATGTAGGTCTAATATACGTCATAACTGTGATAATGGTGAGAGACCGATTTACACCCTTTTCTGCACACGGGCCGATCCGCTGATTGAAAATCGTTATTCAAGCATAAAATGGTTCCAACGAACAAAAAAAAAAAAAAAAAAAAAAAAAAAATCGAGTGATCTTGCTGAAATTTCTTTTGAAGCAAAAGAAGGTCAGAGTTACACTAAAAAAAAAAGGTAATGGATCACTGGGCTTTGGTACCTCTTCATTTATATTCCATTCATTCATTTTTCAACACATGCACACACACACACACGCGCACACACACACGAGTATATATTCCTTTTTTTAAATTACATTTCGTTTTATTTCATTTCCCGCCAAAGCATATAATATGACAATTGCATATAAACAAATTTAGTACAATGTAACTTGTGCATATCCAAATGAAATTTAAATACACGTCGTTATTGTTTACATGAAACAATAAACATACTTTAGTTGAAGAGATACATGGACAAAATGTGTCTGAATCATAACAAAGAAAAAGTCGGAAATGGAGGGGACTGCTAAAAAGCCAAGCTTGCAGAATGCAGTCCCCTCGTGAGTAGTGAAAATTATAGTAATAATGCAACACACACACACACACCCACACACACACATATATATATATATATATATATATATATATATATATATATATGTGTGTGTGTGAGTGTGTGTGTGTGTGTGTGTGTGTGTGTGTGTCTTGTTTAATGGAATCCAGTCTGCGGGTTATGTCATTTTTTCTGCAACACTGTTTACTCTCATATATACAATTGTATATGTGTGTGTGCAAGGAGTATCTTATTTCATAATTCACTTCTTCTCATGGCACCTTGAGCACATTAGTCATGTGGAATTGACGTGATAAGTATCATGTATTGTTATTGTTATTATTATTGTTATTGTTATTATTATTATTATTATTATTACCATTATCATTATAATATTCAAAGTGTATATTACATAATTCCCCTTCGAAAGAAAACATGCAAACTCAAGAAAATATGCACACTATTTCCAAGAAGATATAATGTGCAAACGAAGAAAACATCAAACCATCACAACACAAGTATAACAAAAACAAAGAAAGTGGAATTTTTGTTGTACCTGTGGTTTTATTTATAAGAATATTGAAAAGACATCTCGACGGAAGAATTTCATGAATTTGAATAACAAAGCAGTACCCGCTGCATGCTATAAGGATTGGAACCAACACTTGCTGTCGGGCGAAAGCTCGATGGTCTAGTGGAGATGACGCCTGTCCGGTTATCAGGAGGTCGTAGGTTCGAATCCTGCTCGAGTATGTACGCCCATGATTTTTTATCATGGCTACTACTAAAACACTGATCAATTCAGTGCTTATTTACGTCGATGTAGGGCAATTTGTCAATCAGTTGCAATATTGAAAAGGTTGAAATGCTATTTTATGAAGTCTTATGATAATAACTAAATGTACCAAAACAAAAATTACATACCGGCAATACAGGGCATAATACAAACACACTAATCAGAACACGTAATTATGATTGCACATAAGAGATAAAACCAACACAGTTTATTGGGTACTCGGATTTTAGTGCTACAGAAGCGACACTGCGCAGTGACAACATCGTCTCGGGCAAAACTGAACGATCCCTTGGCAAAGTCTGAGTATTTCTTTTACGAATTTGAATGACAAATTTCTAAAGTTGATTGACATGATCACAAATTCCACTGATTGATTTGAAATTTGAACTATAAAATGGCTGTGACTATACCCCAGTAAATTGAATGATCAAAATATCAATTTGAAAGGCTAACATGGACAGTAAAAAACAAAACAAAACAAAAAACAAAAACAAAAAGCAAAAAACAAAAAAAACAAAACAAAACAAAACAAACAAAAACAAAACCCCATATATAATTCCCTATATCATTCTCCCTATTTCACTTACTGAAATTTGATATGGGCAAACGCATACCAGTAGCGCCTCAAAAAAAAGAAATGTCTTCAAAAGGAAATCTTTCAATTAATAATTGGTGCATCCCCGAGAAGTAATGCAGAACAATATTATCATGAAATGAGGCTTATGACAATCCGTGATATACTGCTTTTTCACGAGTTGTTTTTGTATACAAAACTATTAACAAAACCATAACATCCTGTTTTAGAGACCTTTTCCTCGTCAATAAGCGTTTCCATTATTCAGCACACGATTATCAGCTTTTCTACACTACAAACATAGAACAATGTCATACCTATACAACATTCTTACTGGACCAAAACTATGAAACTCACTACCAACATGGGGAATATATTTCCTGAGATTCTCTTTAAAAGTTTCTGAGAATATCAGTCCTTAATTTGCTTTCTTTTCGTGATTTTGATCAGGAGTTTTTCGTCCGTCGGTTTTGATCAGCGCCCCAGCGGGCTTGGTCTCCTCAATTGTCTGAGTCGGCTGAAAGGAAAGTCTTCGGAGAAGATTGGCAAGGGTAACTCTGGCTTCCATCATGGCAAATTTCTGACCTGCAGATCAAACAATATCATTGAAAATAATAATTAGGTATAAAAAATGACAGGTTGGTGGAGGGAATTTGCAGAATATTTCATCAGAAGACTTTGAAAAGCTGATAAGCCCCAACAGCATGAACAAAAAGTCGAATAATAAATCCCGGCGGTTGAATATTTTGTAATATCCTGGTCATTTAGGGCTGTAAAATTTTCATTACAATGTATTAGCTTGTTTCATGAGATGGGTTTGTCGGTTTGTCAAACACACACCTTCGATTCTCTCTAATCATCAATGTAACACGACTTTTGTATATAATTTTATTCAGCGACATCTTTAAAGATCATTATAGAGAATTAAGATTTATTCCGAAGGTTCATCATTCCGAATTTTCGTTTATCCAAACGTCCGTTATTCCAGCTGTTCGTCAGAAGCTCGTATATCCAGGTCGTAATAGGGGTCCATTGTCCGAACATGAAATGGTGCGTTAACCGAAAAATATAGACGCCGTTAAACCGAATATCTAACAAGGTTTATTAAAGACATATTATAGTAGACATAACAAACAAACAAAAACAAAAAACAAACAAACAAACAATTTTTGTAGGTTGCAAGAAAAGAAACATGTTAGTCACTGACCGATGCAGTTTCTTGGCCAAAAATGAAACGTAGGTTTGCCACTGTTTTCCGGAAGAAACCTATCGGGGTCAAAGCTTTCCGGGTCAGGAAATTGCTCAGGGTCATGATGGAGGTCGTAGATTTTTAGTGTGATGTCAGTTTCCTTCGGGACCACTTTGCCATCTTGAATTTCAAAGATGAACGGGAGGCATTAGTTCTAAATTACATCGTGATGTTCATCATGCTCCATGCGACAATAGTATTAGTTTGAAATGTTTTAAAATTAATGTTCGGATTTATTCAATTTTGTGTTCCTTCTTGTATTGAAGCAAATCATTTAGAACTGTACTTTGAAAAAAGGTGTCTCGGAGAAAAGAAGAATTCATTTTATGTCCGAGTGTGACCACTTATGCAAAAAAAAAAAAAAAATACTAGGATATAGGATGATCTATGAACTAGGAGCATTTCATGATGGTCACTCTAATACTAGATTAGTTGCAGCTTCATTATAAGATCACTAATCATTCCCTTTGCCGCTGATTTTGCTTTTTTTTTAGTAAAAGAGAAATTTATACTGCTATTTGGAAGATGATTAAAAAAAAGTGTTTGTGAAGTGCTTGTGACATTCCTTCCTAATTCAAATGAAGAGAGAGAGAAAGAGACATACAGACAGAAAGAGAAAACATGATCTATACCTTGATCTATACTCCTGTTGACACTGATAGCGCAAATGACGTCATGCTCTAATAACTATGGCTGACGTAATGCAAGGCTGAATTTCACTGCAGATTGGGTTGACTGTCTCACTCTCATTCAAAATTCTATGGTCGTGAGAAGTTCTCCGATTCATGTTTCCTTTACGAATTAAAAAAAAAAAAGCAGAAGGAGAAATGGAGCAAATAATATTGGCTCTGAAGTGAATTTCCTTAAAGTAAAAAGACAATTGTGTGCGATCGACATTCTATTTTATCGAAAGAGGATCACTGACCAATCACAATGTCCTCGTTCAATGTCCTGTATATGGCGGGAACAGGTGGAAAAAGGCGGAGCGTCTCTTTGAGGACACAAGCCAGGTATGAGAACTTTGCCAGGTCATCTGTATTCACCGGACGGTCTGTATCCCCTTTGGAGATATCAAAAAGCCCATTTTCATTGTGTAAATGATTACATATCCGTGATATCGTATGGTCGCTTGGAGCAGGTAAGCAGACCCTGTGCAACCGACACAATTCGTAAAAACTTTGACATTCCTTACCTTTCATATGTCATGTTCACAATACCAATCTGATGAAAGCTCATCTAAACTGGTAGTTTGACTTTATTTTTTTTTTCTCTAAACAATTTGAATTTGGTACGGATTTATTGTTTATAGGCTGATGATGGAGAAAAAGCTACATGGTGTACTACATAATGTAGTAACTTATCCGTCATACATAGACGCACGAGATCGAATAGCGTGGGAGACTCACATTGTAGCTTCAGGTTCTGTGGTCTGCTTAACTTGCATGAGTAATCATAATATATATATATATATATATATATATATATATATATACAGTATGTCCCAATAAAAATTACAACGGAGCCCTCCGCAATGATATCTTTAAAAATAGTGACTCAATCTAAATACAAATTCAGGGCATGAAACTATAACTCATTGCCCACATCTTACAGAAAACCCACTGGATTTGCTTCAGTGGTCAAAGAGAAATACTGAATTTTGTAGAGGATGTCGGGAATCTCTTCTGTCCAAGTTCTGTCTATTATTCACACACAAGATCATCGAAATGCTAAACTCGGAAGAATCCGATTCATGACATGCTTTACAACAATCCACATTTCTCTGTGACCGCTTAACCAAATCGAATGGGGATTTCTGCAAAATAGAGCTAAAATGTTATATCTCAAAGAGAAATGTGGATTGTTGTAAAGCATGTCATGAGTCTGATTCTTCCAATTTTAGCAATTCAATGCTCTTGTGTGTGAATAATAGACAGAATTTGGACAGAAGAGATTCCCGACATCCTCTACAAAATTCCTCATTTCTCTTTGACCACTGAAGTAAATCGAATGGGGTTTTCTGTAAGATGTGGGCAATGAGTTATAGTTTCATACCCTGAATTTGTATTTAGATTGATTCACTATTTTTAAAGATATCATTGCGGAGAGCCCCGTTGTAATTTTTTGTGGAACATACTCTATATATAACAAAACCGATGATTCCGGGAATACAACTCTGTAGGGATGTTGTGTACCAATAAAGGTGCCAAGGTGTTCCCTATGTAGTTACGGTAACTGTAACAGAATCATGTGCGTCATACCTAGAACTTCGTCGATCTCTTCATGGAGACGAACCTGTACGTCTGGATATAGACCAATTAGCTGAATGCACCAAGAAATAGCAGCAGCAGTTGTGTCGTGACCCTGCATCCGATTTAGATTGTAAACTGATGGTACAAAATTATTTGCGATGAAAATCATAGTAAAAGCTTTGAAATGAATCCAGGCTCTATTTTAGTGAAATATGCTGTTGTCACTGTGAAATCGAATCTGTGTTTTAAATTCAGAATTCAATTAAGATCATTGTTTTATTAAGTTAGAATAATTTCTGTGCCTCTTAACTTTTATTTGCAGAATCTTTACGGATCTTAGATATAGATTTTGCTATAATCATTTAAAAAAAACCCACAATAAATTTTATCTTAAGGATTTGAAACAATAGAAATGCACCTTTTGAAATCATCAAAGATTTTCAGGCCTGTCTGATTCAGAAGGCTGGCACACTAATTTAAATAGAATACAAGACTTACACAAGTAGTGAAATGGGATGAATAATAATTACAAAAACAAACAAACTAGATTTTAGAGGATGGCAAAAACAGCAGCATTTTCCTGATACTTTCTGTTATCTATCTTGAGTTATTTGTGAATATACCTTGAAAAAGCGTGGTGCTTTGGAGTTAAGAAGAGCAGCATCTTCAACAACAACAATTTTTTTTTTCTTTTGATTTCACATGATGAATAAGACGTGGGGTTTGAGCAGTGTATACTAAACTAAAGGAAGGAAAATGAAATAATTATTCACATCACTTGCGACGTTCACAAAGCATCCATATCATGAAGTACGTTTATCATACAAGGTGTAACAACCCTCTTGTCAAGTGACGGCTCATGCTTCATTGTCCTCTCATCTGTTGACTTTACATTATACATCAAGTTAAGATATATCATTAAAAAGTGTTCTTGTTGAATCCTATCGCGAACATGAAGGTATCCACTTCTTCCTGGATGTCTGCCAGAGTGAAGCTGGGGTCCTCTCTGTGCATCTGGATAAGGAGATCCAAGAAAGCTTCCGCTTCCGCTTCTTCCGCTTTCCCACGACACCATCATTGAAGACGTCGTCCTCAGGACGTTTAAGAGACTCCTTCAGCTTTTGCTTAATCATCTGAGATCAAATAAGGAAATAAATATGCGTTTCTTTAAGAAACCGATCGTTAATTTATTAGAAAATTAAAGTATCAGTTTATATCAACTATAGAAATATGGTAAACTGTGCAATTCATTATCGTAAAAGGGAGTAGGGCCTACTATTGTCATATGTTTGAGTATGTACGTAACTATGTGGATATGCTGGCAATTGATACACTCTGTATCCATGTGGTATCGAAGAGAACTAGGATATATTGTATGAGCAAACCTGGAAGTTAAGCACGATGCAAAGTTATATATGACCTTCAAACCGTTGTTGATACACTCACTATTTCTTTGTTATCTAAGCTCCAAACTTGCACACAGTTTACCAAAATTTGACTCAAATTTTGACCATTTTTTTTTTTGGCCACATATACCATTCGCGCATTCTTTTTTCTTGCAGCCAATTCATATAGACGAAATAGTTAAGATTGTGCGTGAATTAAAAACAGATAAGAGTCCTGGATTTGATGACATTGCTCCTTTGAATGTAGAGAAGTTAATATCATCACTATGTCACCACATTGTGTAAAATATTTTTTTTTCATAGAAAAGGCTATAATCTCCACGTAATTTAACAGTAGCCGAAGTTGTACATCTATGTAAAAAAGGAGAGATGAGCATTTTATCAAATTGTAGACCAGTATCCATTTTATCTGTGTCTTCTGAAATATCATAAAAAAAACTATTTAAACACATCTTTCTCCAAAATGCATATTATTCAGCCATTCGAATTTCGACAAAAAAGAAAAAAAACCCACTTATATACGAAAATATTAGATTTTATTGATGAAATTGCGACTGCTATTGAGAATTATTATCTATCTATTCGACTAAAAGTAAAGAATATATGATAGATAGTGTAACAAAGTGGTGTCATGATAGTGCGTGTACGCACGTTCTCTTAGAGAATATAGGTACGGACGGGGCGTGCGTTTACAGCACGCGGTATGAATAAGAGTCTGTACGGCAACTGACAAATGGCAGTTGCGTTCTAGCCACGGCCGGGTAAGGACAGTGTTTGGGTCGTCCGTATACAAGCAGTTGGTGAGATTGCGAAGGGCCGAGGGCCACCCCGCGAGATACTTTCCGATGTGTTATTCGCCCCTCTCCGAAAATAAAGGCAAGTAAAGTGCTTGTGACATATACAATTCAATCACCGGTGTGTTTATTTGTGATATATTTTACGTACGAATGCGGTGATGTATGAGAGGGAGTTGAGTTCTTCAAGTATGCCAAGACAGGAGAGTCCCGACCTCGATCACAACGGTCCCGGTTGTGTTACATTTGGTGGCAGCGGTGGGATCTGTCAGGCATATTGAGGGATTTTGATTGTATTAGTTCATATCGTTTGCAAGATTTTCCGATCTTACTCAAATTTCGTTATTCACTTCATTTACACGACGCCTAAAGGCGCTGTCACCGACGTGTGCAATCTATTGCGTTAACTACAAGTCGCCGTAAAGCCTAGTCACCTACGTAGTAGGCAAAGGTGTCTTCACCTCTACGTTGCATTAGACGCCTCTTCACCTACTCACCACCTGCAGGCGCCTCTTCACCTACACACCACCTGCAGGCGCCTCTTCACCTACACAACACCTGCAGGCGCCTCTTCACCTACACATCACCTGCAGGCGCCTATTTACCTACACGTCACCTGCAGGCGCCTCTTCACCTGTACACGCCACCTGCAGGCGCTACACCTTCACCAACACGTCACCTGCAGGCGCCACTTCATCTACATGTCACCTGCAGGCGCTACAGCTGTGCCTACACGTCACCTTCGGGCGCTATAAATTCATCCATAGACGTCCAGGGCAGGAGTTAACTCTACCTACAGGGCACCCTTAGGCTCACAGGTGCCTTTGGTACTCCATCGTCTTCAGGTGTCATCATCTCATCGCTTGTATACGAGCATTCCAGTTTCATTCCAGTTTCGTCAGGTTGCTTCACTACATTTTTTGCAGGCGGTTGTACTTCTAGAGCAAGAAAAGCAAAGCCGTTGACAATGGCGGAAAATTCAGCTCTAGATCCTCAAGAAGAACTTGACATGCTGGCAGCAGAAGTCCAGCGAGGTGATGTAGAATTGCAACACTCTCGAGATAAGAATCAACTGCTGCTGGAACAAAATCGTCTCCTACGTGAAAAGCTGGAACGATTGGAAATGGAGCAATCAACCGTCGAATTTCCGAGGGTACGTGAACGAGAACGGACACCTACTGCGAGCATATTTGACGACGGTGCCCTAGCGGACGAGAGACCTATCTCTCCGATGTTTGAACAGCACCGAGGACCTCCCGTTTCTTCTCGCGGTTGGGAAAAGACATCGACAGGTTTAAGGATGCCGACACATAGCAGACGACCGCAACCACGTCAAGCAGACAAACCTCACCACATGGAAAGACAGGTTTCTGATGCGACAAGAGTAGTTGCACAAGAAAGAAAACTTGACGAACCACACTTCGCACACACAACACCTTCAAAACCTAATATCATTCCGGACAGGTTCGATGGGAAAACTCCTTGGAATGAATATATCGGCCATTTTGAAGCATGTCGAATGGCAAATGCTTGGGATGATGCCCAGGCGAAAGTATTCTTGGTTGCCAGCCTTAGGGGGCCTGCCCTGAAAACCCTCGGCGGGAAGATAAGTGAAACATCAGGCTTTTCATATCACGAACTGGTGGGCCTTCTAGAAAAGCGTTTCGGTCCCGGACAGCTAGCCGAGAACTATCTACTTGAACTCCGATACCGCCGTCAAGGGCCAAGAGAGACAATTCAGGAGTTGGGCCAAGCGGTAAGAGAATTGTCCATGCTCGCCTATCCTGAATTACCGGAGGAAGCACAGGATCGTCTTGCGAGAACCCACTTTACGGAAGCAATCGAGGATCAGTCTGTCAGAGAGGGAGTCTTCCGTTCCAAGCCTACTTCGCTGGACGAAGCCATTCAGGCTGCACTGGCGACCGACAATTTCTACAGATTGGAGGAACAAAGGACTGGAAGGAGATATAAACAATCCAGAGTCCTGGAAAGGAACTCATTGACGGAGATAGACGAGCTGAGACAGGAACTGAAGTGGATCAGAGAAAGACTAGAGTCCAAACCACAAGCAAACAGGGGGTGGACAGGACAGCCGGGATGGAGCACACCAGGAACAGATCGGAGGTGCTTTAAGTGCCATGAGAAAGGGCATTTCCAACGAGACTGCCCGCAAAAGACAGGAAACAAGTTGAAGGAAGAACAGGTCAAAAATTCGGGAAACGAGGATCAGCCGACTCAGAGGCCCGAGAGGAGGCTGGATCAGAATTAGGGGCCAACAAATACCGTGACACAATGAATGAGTTGTCAACAGTACCAGAGATACAACCAACTGTTCGAACACGACCCGACGTGGCTCGCAGTGGCCTTTTCGTTGAAGTGGAAGTACGGGGTATCAAGACAATGCTACTGGTAGACACTGGTGCTACCGACACGATATTGTCGTCCACGCTGTATCACCGTATTCCTAGAGTAAAAAGGCCACATTTGAATACCAACATCTCAGGAGTTAGGAACGCAGATGGTAGTGAGCTTTCAACACTAGGAAGTGGTTGGATCGAACTTCGAATAGGGGCTTGTATCTCGTCATTGCAAGTTGTTTTCGGTAACACTGGCCAAATCGATGGAATACTCGGTATGGACTTCCTCCTACAAAACCAGGCAAGTTTAGATTTGAAGTCCAAGGAATTGAACCTGAAGGGCGAGAGAATCAGATGCACCAACGGACAAGGAACATCGTTCTGTGCAAGGGTAGTAGTTGGGGAAACTACCAGAATACCTGCTGGACACGAGGCACTAATTTCAGGTCACGTGAGATCTAGCAAGGTCAGGACAGGCCTTGGTCTGATTGAGCCTGCGCACAATGAACTAGCTCGGAAAGGAATATTAGTGGCACGTGTACTAGTTGAGGCCGAAGATACGACCCTGCCTATCCGAGTCTACAACCCAAGTAACAAAGAATGCGTTGTTAAGCGGGGTACCCTTGCTGGATTCGTCACTCCTGTTACTGATGTTGAAGAGAAACAGACACAACCTACAGATGCCGGAATGATTGAAGAGGTGCCTGATCATCTAAGAGACCTCTACGAACGGGCCAAACAAGGAATCGAAGGAACACACCACAAAGATATCGCAAAACTCCTATGTGAATATCAGGATGTGTTTGCAGAATCTGACGTAGACATCGGGCGCACGAACAGAGTGCGACATGGAATTAACACAGGGGATCACCCACCTCTCAAGGAACGCCCCAGAAGATTTCCTCCAAAGGAACAAGATGAAATCGATCGTCAAATCAAACAATTGCTAGACACTGGCATGATCGAGCCTTCTGATAGCCCGTGGGCTTCCAATGTTGTATTGGTGAATAAGAAGGATGGCACGAAAAGGTTTTGCATTGACTACCGGCGTCTAAACAAGATCACGATCAAAGATGCATATCCCATTCCAAGAATAGACGATTCGTTGGATGCCCTTGGAGGATCGAAATGGTTTTCAACCCTCGATCTTGCCTCGGGCTACTGGCAGGTCGAGCTTGACGATGACGCGAAGAAAAAGTCGGCATTCGTTGTGAGAGGAGGTCTGTATTGTTGGAACGTAATGCCCTTTGGCCTTGCGAATGCGCCCTCCACTTTCGAAAGGTTGATGGAGCGTGTCTTGTCCGGGCTACACTGGGATCTTCTCTTGGTCTATTTGGACGATATCATCGTATATGCCAAGACCGTCGAAGAGGAACTACATCGTTTGGCGACAGTCTTCCAGCGCTTGAGAGAGTCCGGTCTAAAACTCAAGGCAAAAAAGTGTCACTTGTTCAAGGAAAGTGTCCTTTACCTAGGTCACATCGTTTCAGCCCAAGGAATAGCCACGGACCCAGAGAAGGTCAGAGCGGTTAAAGAATGGCCAACCCCCACTACTGTGAAGGAAGTTCAAAGTTTTTTGGGGCTTGCGTCATATTACCGCCGATTCATCGCAGGATTCTCCAACATCGCTCGCCCTCTACACAGACTGACCGAGAAAGGTCAACCATTTACATGGACCGAAGCTTGCGAGGCTGCTTTCACAGAGTTGAAAGCACGATTACAAGAGGCGCCAATTTTGGCGTACCCAATTCCTGACTGTGAGTACATCTTAGACACTGACGCTAGTAACGAGGGCATAGGAGCCGTGCTTTCGCAGGTGATCGATGGGAAGGAAAGAGTCATTTCCTATGCTAGCAGGGCCCTTAACAAAGCCGAGAAGAACTATTGTACAACCCGCAAGGAATTACTGGCTGTCGTTGTCTTCCTGAAACAGTTCCGGCCGTATGTTTATGGCCAACGGACGACAATCAGGACGGACCATGGAGCTCTCACCTGGCTTCTGAACTTCCGAGATGTCCAAGGCCAGATGGCTAGATGGCTCCAAGTCATCTCGGAGTATGACCTTGACATTGTGCATCGTGCGGGGAGGTCACATGCGAACGCTGACAGTCTTTCCAGGCGACCGTGCAGGGATTGTACACAGTGCGATAACATCAAAGGAGATTGTCCTCAGCCAAACACAAAACATAGGGAGAGCCCGGTACCAAACTCAGAATTCCACCAGCAGGTAAAGGCAGTCCACGTGGAGCCCTCCATCACACTCTCTGATTTCAGAGAAGCACAACTTGCTGACGACACGATCAGATGGGTAGTCGAGTGTAAAGAAAAGGAGGGTATCCGGCCAGACTGGTCCAATGTCGAATCGCAATCGAACATCGCAAAGTCGTACTGGCGTATGTGGGACCAATTGGGAATGATACGAGGCGTCCTCCATCGACGTTGGGAATCCGACAGTGGAGATGTCGTACAGTGGAAGGTTATTCTTCCAGAGAAGTACCGGAAGCAAGTAGTGGCAGAACTGCATGCCGGTCATACAGGAGGGCACTTGGGGTCTAAGAAAACAATCGCAAAAGTTCGCCTGAGGTATCACTGGCCAAAAATGGATGCAGACGTAAGATCAATCATTCGTATGTGCAACACGTGTGCCAGCAAGAAGTCTCCTGTCAGAACAAGATGCGCACCTCTACAACAACGATCAGTCGGGATGCCCATGGAACGTGTTGCCTTGGACGTCGTTGGTCCCTTTCCAGAAACAGAGAGAGGCAACAAATATCTGCTAGTTGTAGGGGACTACTTCACAAAATGGGTAGAGGTATATCCCATCCCGGATCAAACGGCTAAGACAGTGGCTGAGAAATTTGTCCATGAATTTGTATGCAGATTCGGAGTGCCGCAGGTATTGCACTCAGACCAAGGACGAAATTTCGAATCTCAAGTGTTTGCAGAGATGTGCTCTATCCTGGGAATCGACAAAACTCGCACAACGCCCTACAACCCGAAATCTGACGGGTTCATAGAAAGGTTTAACCGTACACTCGTATCAATGGTGTCCATGATGATCGACCCGACCAGAAAGCAGCGTGACTGGGACGAACAAGTTCCCCTGGCCGTATTTGGCTATCGATCCTCACCCCAGGAATCAACAGGAGAGTCACCAAATATGTTGATGTTAGGTCGTGAGGTACATCTCCCCATTGATCTTACTACGGAAGCGACCAGAGTAGACGAAGAAATTGACCCCGAAATGAAGTCGGACTATGCGTACGAGCTGAGAAAGAAGATGAGAACAGCACATCAAAGAGCTAGAGTGAATTTAGCTAAAGCAGCTAGACACCAGAAACGGACATATGACAAGACAGCAGAAAAGGATGGCTTACAAGTAGGGAAATTCGTGTGGTACTTCAACCCCGCAAAGACAAAGGGATTGTCTCCGAAACTACAGCGAAGATGGAAAGGGCCATATCTCGTGACACATAAGCTCTCCGACGTCGTGTACAGACTTCAAATGAAACCCAATGGCAAAATGGTAGTTGTTCACTCAGACCGGTTGAAGCCGTATCAAGGGGAACCGTTAGAATCCTGGATCGAAGAGCCGGAAGTAGAAACAAGCTACCTTCCCGGCGAGAAGGATGAGACAGAGGAAGAGATCAGAGAGGATATTCCGACGTCACCAGACGCCGAATTGGAAACGATACCCCCTGACCAAGAATCCGAACCGAATATCCCCACCCCAGCGCCTAGGCGAATGCCTATCCCGGCACCACGTCGAAACCCTCCAAGGCAGAGGATGGCCCCAAAACGATTGGGTTTTTGAAATGTGATGAATAAATGCGATGTTTGTGTTCCTTTTAGCTTACAAGTATAATACGTAGGTTGGGTTTTTTAATTGAAGGAACCAGCCTTGGTCCTTTCTTTCTGTTTTGATGCAGGTTCCCACGTTTCACTATGGGTGGAAACTTCAAGTGTTACACGTGCCAACAGTACTTCGGCCACCACCGAAGTCTCCAGAGACACATCGAAAGTCAGCATAGGCATCCGAGGCGTTTTGAGTGCCGCGAATGCAACCGAAGCTATGGAAGGATCGACAACCTCCGCGCCCATGAAAAGACACATCGCGACATGCTAGCAGAGAAGAGTCCAACGGGTAGAGGGAGGAGCCCCCATAGGAAAAGTCCCCATAGGAGGACCCCCAGAAGCCGGAGTCCGCGGAGGAGAAGCAGCCCACTGCAGAAGACTCGCGAGACTGGGGAGCAGAAGAGACTGGGTCGGTCTACAGCGACCCCAAAGCCAACACGGGAGGAGTCAGGCACGAGGGAGCGGCCCTCGAACGTCGACCAAACCGGAGATGCCGGCCCGGATGACGGATGTGGAGACCAGCTTGTGATCGGAGTGTCGCCCATTACCCGGCAGTATGTTGAAGAGGGGGGCAAAACACCTCTCTCTGGCAAGGCAAGGGGAATGTGGGCGCAACGAGAGGCGGAACAACGGGCGGCGGATAGCACATCCGAGGATGCCACGGAGTCAGATGGCCCCGGCGATGTGCTTCCTGTGCTCCAAACTGACATCAGACGTGTCCAACTCGGGAAAGACATCGGGAGCCTTGAGGCGCATCACATGTTGATGGGACTGCCTGTTAGAGTAAGGGAGAACAGTACCTACACATGGTACGGCGCCCAGGGCATGAAAGTATTCCAGGAGGAAAAGGAGAGGGAGTACAGGATGGTTATGCACAACTCCGCTGAAGGCAACCGGCAAACCAGCGGCACCACCAAACTTCACAAA
Organism: Diadema setosum; assembly: GCF_964275005.1. Lineage (NCBI taxonomy): Eukaryota > Metazoa > Echinodermata > Echinoidea > Diadematoida > Diadematidae > Diadema > Diadema setosum. The sequence goes on along the minus strand of NC_092689.1, from coordinate 9,399,924 downwards.
GTCCACCGGGGGGAAATAGATGTGCCACTCACCACAGACGACCTGGAAGAAGAATGCAAAGGGAGGGTGAAAAGCATCAAACAAACAGTGAAGAGGGAGACCTTTCAGGAGGGAATCCTCGTCTGCCAAGAGGAAACCATCACGGACTTCGAAGTGGACCTGGAGGCCAGATTCCTGACAAAGGACTGCCGTTAAGTTCAGCGTGTTATGAATTTGAAAAGCTGTAGTTAATTTTACTCAACCTTATGATTTGTGAATAGAGAACACAAGAGCCTTTTCGGAGTAGCGAAATCGAGAATAAAGTACATGTATGTTCCAATTTGTGTATTTTCTCGGCCAAAGTGAGACAATATAACATGTTCTATCATGACAGTATAGCAATGATAAGGATTGTTTCAGTCGTGAGATCAGATACAAGGAAAGTTGAAAACGTTGATTATTTGTAACTGCAATGTTTATGCTGGTTAAGTATTGGAGGTCAGAGAGTTATGTCTTAAGATACCCTCTATCACAGGATATTACAGGTCTGAAGGAAAGGGTTGTAATTGAAGAGTGTTTTTTTTTTAGCTTTTTGAGTTAGAGTACTGATTGAAAAAAAAAAAAACAAGGGATAAGTAATTATTAACTGTTAATGAGTATGCATTCCATGTAATATGACTCTCAAGGAAAGAAGTACATTCCTGTGTAGTGGTTTTCTTGTTCATTGCAGTTTGGCGTAAGATGGAAATTGTTGATAGAGAAGGAAGTTATAAACTCCATCTTGTTTCTTTAGCTTTAAAAAGCTGACTTCTTATTTGAATATGCGGCTTTACACTGAGTCATTACCAAATTTTGCCACAGGTATGAAAGCCATATATCAGGTGGTGGTTTTGATGTTTGTAATGTTTTGCACTTAGTAAGATAAGTGATGTGTATAGGCTTACTCAGTGTGTTGTCCCATTAATGAATGACTGTTAAAGAGCGAGTTGGTTTTGGAGAAAGAATAACATCTTGTTTAGAGGAAGTTATGAATTATGTATAGTTATACAGAAAGAAGCCAGATACAAAGGCTGTCAGATAAAAGTTGTTTCATTGACAGGAAAGTAGTTTCATACCATCGCTTCTGTTATCGTTGTTATTTCACCGTCAGAGGACTGACTTGTTTTAGAGGGGGGTAGTGTAACAAAGTGGTGTCATGATAGTGCGTGTACGCACGTTCTCTTAGAGAATATAGGTACGGACGGGGCGTGCGTTTACAGCACGCGGTATGAATAAGAGTCTGTACGGCAACTGACAAATGGCAGTTGCGTTCTAGCCACGGCCGGGTAAGGACAGTGTTTGGGTCGTCCGTATACAAGCAGTTGGTGAGATTGCGAAGGGCCGAGGGCCACCCCGCGAGATACTTTCCGATGTGTTATTCGCCCCTCTCCGAAAATAAAGGCAAGTAAAGTGCTTGTGACATATACAATTCAATCACCGGTGTGTTTATTTGTGATATATTTTACGTACGAATGCGGTGATGTATGAGAGGGAGTTGAGTTCTTCAAGTATGCCAAGACAGGAGAGTCCCGACCTCGATCACAACGGTCCCGGTTGTGTTACAATATCATTGACATTACAAGCATGAAACAAAAACCAGAATAGATATTGCAAAGGGATACATTATACTGTACATTTTACACAAAATGAAAACGAAGAAGAAAAAGAAGAAATAAATGGAGACAACATGTGGGCTAGGGCACACAAAAGTTAAGACATTTTATACTATTGCCCGTAGGCATGTGAGCCCACATGATAACAGCTGGTAGGAATATTTTGTAATTTGCCGAAAGCATTTGATTATATTTACCACACAATACTGGTGACTAAATTCCAGGTTCATGGAATAAGAGGTACAGTTTTTAATTGGTTTATTGGTTTAAGTGTTATTTTTCAAATCGTATGCAATATGTGACATAACTGGATTTTCTTCTTCCGTGTGATTTTAGACATTTTAGACATTTTTACCTCAGGGGTCTGTCTTAGGTCCGTTCTTTTTATTCTTTACATAAATGACTTACCAGCACGCTAGAAAAGGATTTGGAGTTGATTTTTATTTGAAATTGATACCACTTTTTATTCCATGTAAAGATATATAATGTATTAGTGCAATCTAAAGTTGTGAGCTACAGCGTTTATTTGTGGTTTTTCAGCCAATAAATTGAAATTAAATGCAGATAAAACATCATGTATGATATATAGAACAAGAAATAAAGTGGTATGTACTGATTATTTTAATGTCAAGTTTATTTGCTGATTTCAGCATTCCAGCTGTTCCATAAAATTTTCCACATTTTTTTGACTTTTCACGACGATCATTAAACATGGAAATATCATGCCAATAGAGTGTGCTGTAAAGTCGCCAGAGTAACAGTATATACGCTCGATGAAACTCGGTTTTGGAATGGCTGAGATATAAAACAAAATAAAAAACAAAATGAAACAGGTGGTCTAAATAAAAGGTGGGATCCACCTTTCGTTAGGACCACTTTGTTTTTGGATATCTCAGCCATTCAATTTCAAAACCGATTTTTATCAAATAAACCTTGAATTGCTTTTAGAATCATACATTATGCTCTTTAACATTTAACGTAAGTTATTTCTAGTTATCTCACAAAAAGTTTAAAGCCAAAACATAGTTTGTTTGTTTATAATAGATACTTTATTTTCTGCAAATCAATAAATCAATCAGCAAATCAATATACAGAAGGCATACAATCATGAACATGTGGGAAATATACAGAATGAATTCAAAACGGAGTCGTTTGACTTGCATAAACAAAGATATAAAAGGTAATTAATGATACAATATATAGTGTGCATGTCTATGCAGCGGGGATTACAACAACAATTATAATTACGGAGCGATTATGCAGAGGGCCGCCATTGTAAGCATAGCTTGAAAAGATGGCCGGCCGGAGGGAAAGGTAGGGACGTATACTAGTTTCGTACGGCTGCAAAAGTTGTCAAATTTCACTCCCAAATGTGCACGTATGCCTAAGAAATGTGTGGAATAACGCTGTAATAACAAGATATTCGATGGTGAACGACGAAAATGCGAAATAATAGGCAAAAAGGTTCGCCGGAGTCACAGTCTCAGAACTTACTAGTACCCGATCGGGGTCAGGCTAAACTCGGACTCGGGGACAACTCGGCCTCGCTTTGATGGTGGGTCGAGTTGTCCCTCTGGATTGTACAGCGTTGTACTATGGGAGCGGCCTGTAGCGCTTCGCGTTCTGGCTGGTCACAGTTATAGTCCGAGTTGATACCAAGGACGCTTAACTGAAAAGACAGGAAAGTGCGCGCTAATCCTGTACAGCGCGCGGTCCTCCAGCGTATTACGCACATCACCTGGATTTAACAGCTTTTTACAATGTTTAGTTTTATATTATTGAAATTGCTTTTATCTGCGTTATTGTTACCCTGCTTTTTTTTAAACTGTTTTGTTTGTCTTCCTTCTCTCTTTCCTTCTCTCTCTCTCTCTCTCTCTCTCTCACTCTCTTTCTCTCTTCTGGGTCCTGCACCATTCTGTATATTTTGTATATTTTGTAAATATGCAATTTTCTGTATATATATGTAATTTACAATGTATTAATGTATTAATTAACTGATTTTATCTGTTACGGTGTTTATTTTTAATTTTCTTCAATACCCTGACGTTGGGTGACATGAGAAAATAAAAAAAAAACATTGTCATTGTCAAACCATTGTCATTGTCATTGTCATTGTCATTGTCATTGTCATTGTCATAGGTCTCAGTATGATCAAAATTGTGAAGACTGTTGTTGTGTACATCTAGGCCCCGTTGCTAGAAACTTTGCGTTTAAACGCAACTTGCAACTGATTGTCACTGGCCAATCAAAATCATTGTTGCATGCATGTCTTCTTGATAGGGCAGACCCTGAGCCAATCAGAATGGTTGTTTCAAAATTAGCAATTATTTGCAATTGATTGCAACTTTCTTGCAACGGGGCCATGGGCATACAGTTGTATGTTCAGATAGGAATAACATGGACAAAGTAATCAACAATCATGGAAAACAACTTATTGAATTGTGCAAATGTTTTAGAATGGTAATTCTCAACGGAAGGTCGAAGTCTGATAGACATGGGCATTATACGTGTGCGAATTCGAGCACAATTGATTATTGTGTGGCTTCATTTGATTTGTTGCGTACGTTTGAAGACTTTGCTGTTGACATATTTGATCCACTGTTGTCTGACAAACATAGTCCTATTATGCTAACATTATCGTTGTATACAAATTCGGCTTCTGGGATGATATTTACAGAAACAAAAGATTGTCAAACAAAACCAGTGACTAAAGTTAAATGGTCAGAAAGTTTATCAAAGGAATTTAAGAACAACATTAAAGGTGCATGGTCCCGGTGTTTTAGTCAAATGCGTACGCGGGCGCAAGTTTCCTATAGAGACCTACGCTATTGACTCCTCTTTAGCGCTTACGCTTTGGCCCACTTTCCCGAGTCCGAAGAAGTCCGATTCAATTATTTAATAGTCAAAAGAAAACAGTCCTTTCCAATTTATCCAAGTTTTGTAATTATATAATGACACATGTTTAGATTATTAGTATTTTTTATCCTTTTTGCAAATACTATACATGCCTTTTTACAGGCTGTGCCTTCTTTACAATTGATATGTAACTTATTTGTCTTTCCATTCTCTCCTCCTTTTTTCTTCCCCTCTCTACTTCTTCTTCTTCTCGTTCCCGTCTCCATATTTCCTTCATTCTTGTTCACTTTAATAGCGTATGGATTCATTTCCGTATGTCTTTGCGTTTTTCTTTTTCTGTTTCTATTTTTTCTCTTTTTTTTCCTGAACCAAAAGTCACTCGTATATCTTTTGTTAATTCACCAGTCTTGTGTCCTTCTCACTCTCCCTCTTCACCTCCATATCCCTTCTCTCTCTCTCGTCATATTTTCCTTTCTTTTTTTTTTGTTGGTTTTTTTTTTTTTTTTACCATATATCGTGTATATATTGTATATTTCTGTACATTTTTTTTTTCTTTTCATCAATCGCATTTCATTCTTATTTTGTTTGTTATAGTTGTTTTGTACACTTTTCAGAGTTATTTGCAATTATTATTTATTGATATTATAATGTGCTATATGTTTTCTATTGGACTCCGATACCCAGAGTTTGGGTTGTGAGTAAATAAAAACTTTCAAACTTTCAAACTTTCAAACTTTCAAACTGTATAGTCAGTGGTCGGATCACAGTTCGGCTCATGATTCGGCAGAGGGGGATGACAGCTTTAGCAAACTTCTTTTGTGATGTCATAATAACAAGCACATAATAAACTTATGCACGCACCCTGGCATTACTGCAGACTGCGCGATGCGCAGAGAAGACAACAAAGCAAAGATTAAGCGTCTTTGCAACAAAGGCAACGTTACTTAGCAACACCTACGCACTTTACTCTTGATGACAGCTAAACTTCGGTAATCTTCGTATCAATGCTAACGGTGATCGGCAGTATCATCAACAGCGCCCTCTACACTACCGGGACTATGCACCTTTAATTTAGATGGCGTTGATAAACTCTACATAAAAATGACCAGCATGTCTACTTGTGAAATTTCGCAAGAACAATTAGACGATTTAGTGTCGTCTATCCAGCAACTATATCTAGACGCAGCGGAAAGTTGTAGTATGGTTAAAACTTATTGTAATAAGGAGAAGAAAGTATACAAAAGTAATCATTCTAAACCATGGTTTGATAGTAGGTGTAAAAAGTTACGCTCAAATTATTTTCGCCTGAAACGTTTGCTTAAATCTGAAAAAACTTTAAACAGGAAACAGATCTCAGAGGAGTTGATAAAGCAAAAACGTATTTATAAGAAGGAGTTAAGAAAGGCAAAAACTCAATACAATAGTATCCTACATTTAAAATTGCGTAATGCTAAAGTAACTCAACCCAAGGAATACTGGAATATGCTCACCTCGTTAAATGATAAAAGAAATGAAGTTGATATAGATCTTAACGTACTTGAAGAGCATTTTAAAAATCTTAGTCAGACTAAGGGCACCGAAGAATCTCCTTTGTACACTCCTATTCCAGTTAGTCCAATAAATGAAGATTTGAACAAACCTATTGATATTGACGAATTAGTCACGCAAGTTAGACGTTTGAAGAATGGTAAAGCTTGTGGAGTTGATCAAATTCTGAACGAATTTCTGAAAAAAATTCTTCTGGCCGTTTGCTATCATGCATTGTCGTACTATTCAATATTGTTTTAGACAGTGGTGTCGTTCCTTCTGATTGGACAATTGGACTAACTAGACCTTTGTATAAAAAGAAAGGAGACGCAAAAGACCCCAATAACTATCGAGGCATCACTTTGCTCAGTTGTCTAGGGAAGCTCTTTACAAGCATATTGAATAAAAGGTTAACGTCTTATCTCGAGGACAATAATTTACTTGGAGAAGAACAAGCTGGCTTTAGAAGTGGCCATTCAACTCTGGACCATATTGTTTTACATTCCATAATTGATTTGTATCTAGCCGAAGGTGAAAGAGTATACTGTGCGTTTATTGACTATAAAAAAGCATTTGATTTAGTAGATAGATCAGCTCTATGGATGAAACTTTTTAATGCAAATATTAATGGAAAATTTTTTTTAAGTTATACATAACATGTATGGCCAGGCAAAATCATGTGTAATAAAAGATAACGAAGAGTCCTCCCTATTTCAATGTAATATCGGGGTTAGACAAGGAGAAAACCTTTCACCCATGCTGTTTGCCCTCTTTCTCAATGATTTCAGTAACTTTCTAAAATGCAAATATCATGGCTTGGATTTAATGCCAAAAAAGCTCAACACACATGCCAGACAAAATGAAATCCAAGTGTACATTAAACTTTTCACGTTACTCTATGCAGACGACACCTTGATTCTAGCTAAATCACCGGGTGACTTGCAGAATGCGTTAAATGCACCATCTGAATATTGTTACAACTGGTCATTACATGTTAATTCAGACAAGACAAAAACTGTTATCTTCTCTAGAGGTAAAGTTAGGAAACTACCTTCCTTTCATTTCAACAATAGCGAATTATCTGTAGTAGATGATTACGTATATTTAGGCACAACATTCAATTATAATAATGCATTTAAAAAAGCGCAGATGAAACAGTTGAATCAAGCCAAAAGAGCTATGTATAGTTTGTTATTAAAATCACAATCATTGGATCTACCTATTGATATACTGTTAGAATTATTTGACCAACTTGTCATTCCAGTTCTTCTCTATGGCAGCGAAATCTGGGGGTTTGAAGTTATACGTGACCTCGAAATATTTCATGTCAAGTTTTGTAAACAGATTTTGAAATTACATAAGTCAACGGCAAATTGTATGGTGTTAGGCGAACTAGGTAGATACAGTCTTGACAAATATATTATCAATAGAATGATCAATTTTTGGAATAATTTAGAACACTCTGGAGAAAACAAACTTTCGGGGATGATATATAGAGTTTTGAAAGTTTTGTATAATGAAAATGTATATCAGTGTTTGTGGCTGAAAAAAGTAAAAACTACCATTGATATGTTGGGAATGTCAGATTTGTGGTTTAAATGCGAAACGACAAATAGTACTTGGATAAAATGTTCAATTGATCAACGTTTGAAAGATTGTTTGTCTCAAAACTGGTACTCTGCTATGTATAATAATCCTCAATGCATTAACTACAGAATCTTAAAAAGTCTCTTCAATTAGAAAAAATTTATTACTGATCTTCCTAAAAAATATCGAATACGTTTTTGTAGATTCCGCTGCCAAAATCATCGTCTTCCTATAGTTACAGGGAGATATGAGAATGTTAAGAGAAGTAAAAGAGTATGCAATCTTTGTCAATTACAACTAATTGGAGATGAATTCCATTCTTTGTTTGTTTGTCCGGCTCTTTCCACGGAGAGAAAATTGTATCTAGACAGTAACTTCACAAAAAGGCCAAATACTTTCAAAATGGAAAAATTATTTAATACAACCAACTTAGGCACACTTTTAAATCTGGCTAAATATTGCAATACCATAATGCTTCGTTTTTAATCTTCTTTAGTCATGTAATTAATCAAAATAGTTTGGCTAATCATCAAGCAATTGTTTTTTTGTAATACTTTGTCGTGTATATAATGTACAAAATTTTACAATTATTGTTATTTTTTGTTTTCTGTTGCTGCTGGTGCCCTGTTACGCACCATTGTTTTACTGTTAAAGTTCACCTTTAGATATATTAATATGCCAAATAATTTCACATTATTTCTTATCTAAGGTTATACAAATTGATTTTCGATATACATAATTTTTTCCTCTATGTGTAAATATGTTTTATACTTCAGTGTAAATATGTTTCATCATATTACTGTGTAAATTAGTTTCAAACTGGATTAAGTGTAAATATGTGTAATAGTGTAAAAGTGTTTAAAAAAATCTGTATCAAAGTGTAAATATGTTTCATGTTAATAATCATGTTGAAATTGCGTTCTCCAACACCCTAATGGGATGACATGAGAATAAAATTACTGTCATTACTGTCATTACTGTCATTGAAGTTGTTTTGTTGTTTATCAAGCGTCTTTGATTGTCTTTTCAGTATGGCGATCACGAACTGCGTGTAAATTGTCTGAAATAGGGCCGAGTTTTCCCTGAGACCGAGTTAGTCTGGATCCTTCTGGAATAAAAGTCGGTATGCCGACTCTTATTTTTGATCTTGAATTACTCCAAAACAACTGCTCATCCCGGCAAATCGCGTCAGCCAGGTAAGTTTTTTGGTAGACTCTTTCGATATATTGCAAGCAAATATGAAATGGTGGCAGACGGTTTCCCAAACCCTTACCAAAACTATGTTTTCACTTTAACGTCATACGCACTGGTCTGCCAACAGCTATGGTAATCAATGTTAGAGTGAAAGGACGTATGAAGTTACATTTAGTTTATGAGCATGTTTATATTACATGCAGTTGATATCTTGATCTAGTGCATTCAATTCGATTTCATTATGTCATATATATTTGGGACTATCTCACTGGAGAAGAAGTCGGAAAAACTACAATTACCCTTTTGATGAAACTACTACAATTATCATCAACAATTTCTGCAGAGTTAATCACTGATATTTATGCAAAAATTAAAAACCACGTTAAGAACTACAGACAAAAAAAAAAAAAAAATCATATGAGCATTTTTCACGCTAAGACGTAAAAAAAAAATTCAGTCCAACTTTAACATTGAGAGTTAAGTCTTTCACCAAATTCATCAGTCATTTATGTACAATGTATTTCAAATTGCATTTATAGTGCCTTTTTCAGCATCGCGGCTTTAATCAATGTATTACACTTTCCTGCTAAAGAACACTGCGTGTTTAAGAGAGGAGTCGGTATTGTCGGGTGCTGGTTGAAGAAACTCCTTGGTAGAGGTAACCTCGTGTGTTTACTTCCTCCTGGTGACTCTGAGGAGGATCTTGCCTTCCGCTGGTTTGATCGTGAACCCACTTGCGGGTTTGGCCTCTTCGATGGTCTGAGTCGACTGGAAGGAGAACCTTCTGAGAAGGTTGGCGAGGGTAATCCTAGCTTCCAGCATAGCGAACTTCTGACCTGTTCAATCGTCAAACCAAAATGAAATTTGTTATCGTATACCCATTCAACCTTGCATCTTAAGCATGCTTTAAAAGAATTTTCTTTCTCTTATTCATTCATACAATCAGTCTTTCATTTATTACATTATTGTCATTGTTTTGGGCAACTACGTTATATACCAACTTGAACAAATCTGTCCGTATCAAATCTAAAAAGCAGTCTTATGTAAAACGAAAAATTCCACGCCATCCACACAGCAACGCATGTCTGCAAAGTAACTTCCGAGATTATATCCTTTGTGACATCACAGGGGATGGTGGTACGTCATTATGGAGCAGAGTGCATAATTACCTATTGATTATGTCTGATGCTACGCCCCTGCCTCCAGTTATTCATGTTGGTTGGTATGATTATGATATGCTTGGGGATATCTATCATTTTACAATGCTGTCCATTTATAGCTTGTATTGCTTTATTCTTCCTCATGGGCAAATGTCACATGACATTTATAATGTTAAAAGCTATAGACCCTACCATCTAAATCATGGATGTAACATGATGTTTTTTAAATCAGAGTTTTATTTCCACATGTGACTAATCAATTGTACAAGACACACTAATACACATCAATTCTCCTCGCTCCCAGCCTCCACTAAACATAGAAAGAAAGAAAGAAAAAGAAAGAAAGAAAGAAAGAAAGAGAGAGATAGAGAGAGAGAGAGGGGGGGGGGGGAGAAATGGAAAGACTTTTAGATGTTGCAGATGATGATATTAATATCAGTAGACCAACCGATGCAATTTCTTCCTCCGGCCGAGAACGGAAGATAGGCGTATGGATGTCTCTTGGTACAGTTTTCCGGAAGAAAACGATCTGGGTCAAATCTCTCCGGGTCCGGAAACTGTTCCGGGTCATAGTGAAGGCTGCTGATTACTAACGTGATATCCGTTTCCTTCGGGACAAGTTTTCCTTCTGAATGAAAACAACGTTTCAGAAATAAATGCTACACGTTTTCAACAGTCTTTGATCATTACGTGATCAAAATATAGATTTCCCGGTCGATGTCATTGCTTTGTAATTCAAGTTCACATCAAAATATTAAAAGCTTTAATTTTCAATGAAGTTTTTGATGAAAAGTTACGTAATTTTAGATCCTAATAAAATTCCTATGCCATTTGTTATTTTATACGGTCAGTACTTTTTGTGTGCTGACAACGAAAGGATAGAAATGGATTCTCATAGTGCCCTTGCATGCCGATTAAAACATATTCTAAGCGATGTCGTTCTTGAAAGGAAAACACGAAAGCAAAGATAAAGTGGAAAACAACATGCACTATGATCTGATGAGTTATTAGAATAACTAATGCATGTAATTTGAGAAAGATGGTAAGACCAATATGTAATCATACATAATTGTACTAACAGACCAAGACATACCGAGCATTATATCACAGTCGAGTTTCCTCGAGATCACTGGAACAGAGGGAAAGAGGCGCAGACTCTCCTTCATGACTAAGGACAGATATGACATGTTGCCCAAATCCTCAGAGGTAACATAGCGGTTACTCTCCCCTGGCGTCCAAGTCAGGGTTGGGGAGAATGGAATAGGAAACGTGAGGGGGGGGGGGAAGGAAACATAGGGGCACATTAAGGGGAACGATCAATTCTGCTTGCAAAATCTGCTTGAAGTACCTGGTCTGATTTCAAGCTACATGCTACTTATTAATACGTAGAGAATTCTTCACTGCCCAAAACTAAACCGAACACAATCAAACACGTTTTCCAAACATAATATTGAATCCTTTGTCCTTTAGCGACGAAATACCTCACTACTTTTTTCTTTTTTTCTTCATAATTTGATCTCATGTCAGTTGACATTGATTCCTATGATTTTGTTTTATATCTGTTTGTAGTTTCATTAATTCATCATTCGTTCTTTTATGCATTTTCTGAGGGTTCCATTTCAGTGGGACCCTCCATTTCCATTTGCATCCTTACTTAATTTGTACTATACATATGTATAATAATATATCTAACAAAATATAAAAAATATAATTATGGATTCTTGATTTTGTTACTCACTTTCACATGTATTTTGTTAATTTACGTTTTTGCAATATGTTCTGCTTCTACATCTTATATAGTTGTTTTAATGTTTTTGTCGTGGAAATGAAAATAGATTTGAACTTTGAACGTAATAACTTTTACATTGATAATTAAGTGCAGTAAAATGACAGCATCGTGCGGGGTCATAAATTCGTACAGCAGATGCCTAGCGCCCAGCTTTAAAAGAGATAGATTCCCCCCCCCCCCCAATTTTATGAAATTGAATTCCAAAACGAAATACTGTTACAGATACATCTACAAGTCTGGGATATATATATGTATATATATATATATATAATATACAGATATATATATATATATGATATATATAATATATATATATGTAATATATATATATATATATATATAATATATATATGTATACATATATGATTATATATATACATCAATTGCTGAATTTTCCTTATCATTTTAGGCATGCTAACATCGAATGGACCTGAGCAAACACGAGATCCTACCTAGCACTTTGTCAATCTCTTCATGAAGGCGGGCTTGCACTCCGGGATGGAGTCCAATGAGAAGTAAAGCCCAGCTCATGGCTGTAGCAGTTGTATCATGGCCCTGGGTTGGATGTGAGTGGAAAAGTGCAAACTTATTCCAAGGTATATGTGTTAGGTTGTGCGTCACACTGAGATAATCAAAAATCTATTAAGTGTTGGAAGAAAATTTCTAGGAGAGGAAAATCGACGCATTGCTCTTATCTTAATAGAAGATAGATAGTGTTGAATGAGTGTTATGCTCTTTGTTTTAGAAGTGCTTTCAGCTATTAATGAAGCTTTAGTACAAACTACAGGTGGTACCTACATGAAGGTAATAAATTTATGCAATGTAATTACTGGAAAAAAAAATAATTATGTCTTAAACATCATAACGATTAATTCTAATTATTCCTATTCAATAAAATCTTAATCTCATTACAAATGTCCCATGCATCTGCCATGAAGTCTATTTCTGAATTAACATATCTGTAATAATGATTGTAAGCATGTTTCAAACCCGAATTTTTTGATTAATTTTGATTAATTCTTCTTTATGACAAATTGTCTGAGTATGACAACTGTAAAACATTTGTGAGATTAACTAATTTTTGTTAAGAAGATATTTCTTTTTTTTTTCCTTTGCTTTTACCGCGAACATGAAGGTATCCACTTCCTCCTGGATGTCCTGCATGGTAAAGTTAGGGTCTTCCCTGTGCATCTGGATGAGAAGGTCCAGGAATGCTAGTCGTTTCTTTTTGCCTGCAACAGCGCCCTCGTCACCATTACTGATGTCACTAGGCTCTACCGCTTGATTTAGTCTCTGTTGAATCACCTGATACATAAAGCAAACAGACCGTCGCTAAGTTTTCAGAATCTTGTCTTTATAAAATTGCCTGTGTTTAATACACATGCATACACAGGCACACTGACAAAAAATGTACAAAGAGAAAATATATAATGCACAAAAAGAACCAATCAGGAAACAAAAGTGCACGGATAACAAAAAGCAATTCATATACATCTAAAAGATAATTTGATTATGCGACAAAAAAAAATACTGATCTGATTTTATACCTGATACACATAATTATTCTAGATAACATGGTAATTCTTTCAATTGACGGTAAGTTGGGTAAAAGATCAAGAAAAAGGAGAACATGGAAAATAGAGCAGGAATGAGAATGGAGGTGAGGAGGGAAGAGAGAGAGAGAAAGAGTGAGCAAGGAACAGAAGGGAGGAGAAAATGAAGAAGAGGGCGACGGAAAAATAGAAGGTAGACACAGAATTAAAGCAGAAGAAATGAAGAGATGAGGTAGAAAACCTAAAAAAAAAGGAATAACTAAGTAAAAAGAAGTGCATGTCACGTGAAGATAATATGAATTCTGAGTTATTGCATTTTCAAATATGTTACTAGTACAGATGTCAAAAAAAGTGGGAAAATGTCATCCGAAAGTGATATAAAACATAAAACTTACACTATCATAATACTGAATACGAATATAGATATAAAAAAAAATACAACGCTTGTCATTCTATTATAATATGGATTCTTAATCAAGACACGTTATTACATTAAATGAATATCATATTTAGCATTTTACAGACATACTAATGATGTAACAGAGTTGTACTTCATCCTATACATGTTTTTTCGAAAAAAAAAATCAGTATTTTATTCTAATGTATTGAAAACCGTGTTATTTGAATATTAAAAAAAAAAATAATTCCAACTTCATTTCATCCTGGTCCACATCATCATTAAAAATAAATAACACAATTAATTAAATAACACAAAATGAGTAACTCCGAACTTGCTAATTGCCCAGACATTGCTGAAAATGAGGAAACACCCTTGTGGGCTATACATACCAATGGCAATACATTGCAGCGTAGGGACGTCGTAAAAACCATTCATTATACATAATGATTTCTTGAGGATTTCAGTGAGTACGAGATTCTTTCATCAGATGCTCTTACGGATTTGGTTGTTCCGTGGAGTATCTCCAAAAATCTCTTCTGACGTGCTCCTACTTCTGTCAGTCGGAAGATTGGGTGATACCACAACAACAGGGATTTGAATCTCATTAAGGTTGTCTCTACCATTCTAGTTTAACAGCACACACACATGCGAACAGAATAACGAAACATAGAGGAAAAATAAAAAGTGATATTCAAAGTGATATGGAGATAAATCACACAAGAAACAGTTTGCGCTTTTAGTCTAGACAATCATTTAAGATTATAAAGCGTACTGAACATGAATTTCCCCGTCCGAAGAAAAGTAATCATATGAATGATTGCCTTTGCACAAAGTACCTCGAAAATGACGCAGATGAGAACACGATGTAATTTTCATGAATCATTCTGTTATTGAAGTGTAAAAAGGGGTGTTATTCCTGATTTAATAACATCAGAATAGTGATCGGATACATGTTTCAAGATTTGAGACTGGGATGTAATTGCGGTTGAATTGAAAACTGGAAATTTCAAAATTTTATGTGCAATCTAAATAACAAGTTGTGATAGGATGACATCATCATCTCACTATTTGTATATTCTTGTTGACTGTTCAAGAACGGATTCCTGAAGAATCAGGGAATAGTTTATCAACTCATTTACTTTTTTTCGTCCGATTTTGATCAAGTTTTCATTGTTGTTCAAAACAATCTTGACTCCTTTTCAGATTAACTTTAAACTGCACCTGTATTTTCCCTTTAAACGCTAGGGAGAAGAGAATGTGGTTCTATTTATATAAAAAACAAGAACCCAACCACAGATATCCTGCGCTCAAAGCTCAAAATTCAATCAAAATTAACAAACTACCGTACTCAAGCATTAACTTATTTTATTTAGAACAATACGTGATAACATACCCGTGGACGGCATGGACGTATTCACTGTTACTGTCTCCTTGTGCATTGATGTGTTTGCCCATGGCAGTGTCTGCAAATATGATATGGGCATTAAAAATGTGCAAGATTCTGGCGACGTGGTAGAGACTACCTATGGACTATTTAAGCATTAAACTGCTTTCGTATTTTCTTTTTCGATTTGTCACGCCTACTTGTTAGTTACAGAGATGACATGTCGAACTGCACTATATGTTTTGTTTCTGGATTTAAAAAAAAAATTATAGACCTATAGTTGCATACATAATACACACGTACACACTTTCATACAAACATCAAACATAACTAAATATCAATCAACAGGTTGAAGAGTGTAGAATAAATGAATATCAAATTTGCCTGAAAAGATATTTCAAAGAAAATTACGTGAGGAATGCATAAAAGCCTGATGCCGTTTTTTTTTTTTCAAATAGTGCGCCTTTTGGTATGAAGAGGAGTGCCCTTTCATATCTTGTGTTCCTTGATTTAACTTTCTAAAAGTGGCTCTTTGTGCATGTTGTGAAATTTGCTGGTGAGCTGAAATACGATGAAATACTTTGTTCTTAGTTCGACCCTTACCACAAATAACGTCGAGGGCGCAGTAGGTTACCAGCGGGAATATGTTGACAGGGTCACTTTTGTCTGCAAACGCGTCCAGCTTCTCTGCCAAGATGTTGCTCTGCTCGTTGTAAACATCCATGAAGTTTTGGAGGATGGAAAAGTGAAAAGCTGGTGTCAACATCTTACGGCGTTGGAACCACTTCTTGCCGGAACTGCGGGAATCATTTTCATCACATTTAATATAAAAAAAAAAAGAATAAAGAAAAACACCAAATTTATGAACATCTGCGTATAAAAGAGAGAGTAAACCTGCAATGTCTTCCATTTTGATAATCAAAACGAATCTATTGCAACTGATTGACAAAGTGCCCAGCATCGACGTAAATAAGCACTGAATTGATCAGTATTTTAGTAGTAGCCGTGATTAAAAAAAATCATGGGCGTACATACTTGAGCAGCATTCGAACCTATGACCTCCTGATCTCCGGTCGTATAGGTTCGAATCCTGCTCGAGTATGTACGCCCATGATTTTTTTTTTAGCATGGCTACTACTAAAACACTGATCAATACAGTGCATATTTACGTAGATGCAGGGCAATTTGTCAATCAGTTGCAATGGAAACATCTCGACGGAAGAATTTCATGAATTTGAAAAACGAATCTATTTCAAAAGCACAAACCAAATCTGCCATATCAACTTAGAAATCACCTTTTGTTTTATATTCTGTAGCCCGCCGTAGAGGTAGGGTGGCATGAACACCTAATAACTGGACTGTGTTTTGATCACACTAATTTACACTTCATATAGTTCAGTTGCAATGATTTCTATTCTAGTTGTACATCAAAACTCGATGATTGTAGGGAAATAGGCATGTTTGTTGTGTGCCTTCGTACCTGAGAAGTAATCCGAGACCGAGCCATGGTTTGACGAAGTCGTAGCCGAATCCCTTGTCCATGTGTCGGCTGTTGTTCAAGATTGCCTGTATAGAAACGGTAATTGTAAAGAATTTCTCTCCCCCTTTCAATCACTGATGTTTATTTGACTTTTGGTTAGACAAAAGCAACAGTTGCACAACGAACATTTTATTCCAGGTGAGTGCATTTTGTATATTGACACTTGTCTGCAATACTTCATGGGGAAACGAAGGCAAGGCGGTAAATGAAATATAAAAAGAAAGTTTGCGCAAGCGTGACTGTCGTCCGACAATATGAGGAACTTGGTACATCTGAGAACCTATATTTAATAGTCAAATTTTTTGTATGGTCTGCGCACTGAACGATTGGGCTCAGATGATTTAAATGCACCACATGCCGAATTATTTCGGTTTTGAGTATTTAGTCCTCGAGAGAATCTACTCACTTGAATTTTTGACCGTTGTATTACATGTATATTTCTTAAAAACTTTTGATACCATTGACCGTTGCCTACGAGTGGTTCAGGTGTTAATGACAAAAACAAAAACAAAAACACTTTTTTTTTATAGCAGTGGTCATACATCTATTCTGCAACATGTCGACTGTGGTGTACCTGACGGAAACTTGCTTGGACATCATTCAGTTGTTCTTTACATAAACGGTATGGTGAATGCATAGCATTTCTTTCTCTTTAAGGGAGGGGGGGGGGGGCAGTGGGGTAAAAATTGAATTTTGTATTTCTGTGGAATCTCTGAAGTATAACCCTTCAGAACATACCGGATTTGTGGGATATACAGGTAATCATTTTTTTTCTAAATAAGGATTAGATAATCAATGTCAAGCATTTTTCTAACCGGAAGTGCTTATTTTCAAACCAAAAGTGGACCTTTTCAATCAATATCCAACCCAAAAATGAATTTTTGAAAATAACAGAAAATATACAAATTTCAACCAGAGTGTTTCCATGTTTTTTAAATGTAATATAATGCAGCCATCTTTAGTTCATATAGGGCCATGTTTACATGCCATGCCCTAATGAGATAATACAATGTCTCATGGTCCCTGGAAACTTGTACATTGCTCAAACATATGTTTGTTATTCAAGGGAATCGTAATACACAATTAACCAATATTGTTTACTTTAATTGCATATTTTCCAACATTCGCCAGTATTGGTTGTGTTATATACAGTGTATGTAGTAATCTATGTTTGTGCACAATTGGCCTGCCGTAGTTGTCTCGGCCACGGCAATAAACCAGATCCAAACCTCATCCGAATCGTCTACGGTTTCCCCTTTTATTTACTGGCGTGGTGGCAGCTGGATGCGAATTTAACGCCACCTAATTTGCTCTACCCTAGTCCAAGAGAAAGGAGAATCTCGCCTGATATACGCAGGAGTAGGCGTTCTGTTGTAATTTACAGTGATAATTCGGGTGACGTATATAGTATTTGGGCGATTTATAGTGTGTAGTCCCATGTAGTGATATGCACGTTGCATCAACAAAGCGATGCGCCGCCGTGGCCGGGTCCACCGGCTCCCCGTCGATGCAGCGACGCGCAGCCCCGGCCGCTGAGGCACCCAAGCGGGGGTGTCCCGCGGGCCAGCAGGTTGGCCTTGGCCAGCAATCCGCGTTGTCAGACGCGACAAAACGTGAACCTCCACACTTCCCTGCTACGGGGCAAGGGAATGATAATCAGGTCATACAGGTTGAAGTTCGAAGTGGCTCTGTCTGTAGTCTGATCAGTGAAACTGCAGCTGATATGCTTGGTTTAGAAATCCTTGTCGATGGGTCTGGATATGAGGATTACATTGATGTACCCCTTGGTCACTCAGGTGATCTTCCAGAGCTTGATATTGTTGGTATCGTTTCGTGTACATTATACCACAATGACTGTGACCTGATGTTTAACGGTTTCGTCGTAGATGATCATGTGATGAATGACGGTGTCGATGTGCTCGCAGGTGCAGATTTCATGGAGCAAAATGATATTGCTGTTCGTCCTTCGAAAGGTCAGATTATGTTTGGAGATGATACTATGTACACTTACAGTATCAGCGATCAATCCGCTGGCTATGATTCACATAACACTCATCACACACAAGCCGTTCATGTCAGTGTAATGGAGAAAGAGATACATGCGCATGATCACAATGAGTTTGAGTGTGAGATGGAAAATACAGAGGATGCTGAAGCAGAGTGTAAGCCACACAACATACAGCCTGAAGGTGTTGGTGTAGGCTTAATGGTGAAAGAGACAAAAGTGCAGGATCCAGGGTTTGAATGTGAGATGGGGAATACGGAAGATGAAGTAATGTTGTATGTGTTACTGAATTATGATGATGGACAGAGTGAGATCACTGCTGTGGACAAAGGTGATTGGTTTGAGTGTGAACAGAAATATGGGACAAATTCTGACAGTGATTCATGGACTTTTGTTCCTGCAGGTGTGGTTGGCATTGAAGTCTGTGGTGTTGAGAGTCCCAATATGGCCACTCCCTCCACTGAGCCCTGCTCTGTTCCTCCCTTCACTGAGCCCAGCTCTGTTCCTCCCTTCACTGAGCCTAGCTCTGTTACTCCCTCCACTGAGCCCAGCTCTGTTACTCCCTCCACTGAGCCCAGCTCTGTTCCTCCCTTCACTGAGCCCAGCTCTGTTCCTCCCTCCACTGAGCCTAGCTCTGTTACTCCCGTCACTGAGCCCAGCTCTGTTCCTCCCTTCACTGAGCCCAGCTCTGTTCCTCCCTTTACTGAGCCTAGCTCTGTGCCTCCCTTCACTGAGCCTAGCTCTGTTCCTCCCTTCACTGAGCCTAGCTCTGTTACCTTCTTCACTGAGTCTAGCACAAACATTTTCATGGGCAATACAAACCCTCACGCTGACACTGACATTACATTCACAGACACTTCACATCAACCACAAGTGAATTCACACATACACTCACAGTCTAACAACCAAGGTCAATACACGCCCATTGACAATTGGTGTAATACCTACAATGATCCTCAAAGTCACAATGAGCAGTACCAGTTTGTGGTAGCTACCTTACCTCAAGGTTTCTCCAAGTTTCTTCCCAGTCAGACAGGTGAGGACGCTCTTCCTGTCACGGATCATGTCCCTCTACCCAAGGTGTCAACCCACATGGACATGCGTGTATTTGGCATTGATCGACATCGTGCTAGTCATGGTTCTGCCTGTGTGGAGAAGACCACCGCGACATTCACCCATCAGCCAGTCGATGTCCTCAGTACTCGTTTGCAGGGTGAACTACCATCTTCTACAGGTTCTCCGCCTGGCTACTACCTCACTCCTGATGATGCCTCTCCCTCCTACACGCCGCCAGACAGTGAACACCAGTTCATGGTGGTCTTCAGCGTGGTCACCAAAATCCAACCAGAGGGTTTTCCTGCCTACAACAATGCTGTTCGCCTCCGCCTCCCTATGGATGACGTTGGCCTCGCCGATCGTGACACACACCCGACCTGGAAGGCTCCACCATGGCACAACGGCCTGTGCCTGTCCTGTTTGTGGTCCGAAGGAGATCCCTCCCCCTCTCCCGATGATGGAGTCTCGCGTGCATTCTACCAGATGATCCCCACCGAACATTCATCTGATGATCCCCGAGCTCCTACCCATGGCTTCGCTGATGTGGGTATCATGGATGTCCTACTCCCCTACGTGCTCCGGATTCCCCATCCCTCAGCACCCCCTGACTCCTCCCGCCCATCAGCGATAACCCGTGGTCCTCCCATGCCCCTATCTCCTCCAGGTTAATTGGTCATCTAAGTTGTATTCTGTACCCATGTTTGTAGTGTGTATCGATACATGTAGGTGCACAATGTTACGTGTGTGTTGATGTAATTCACATTTTTCCACATGCATCAACTGTATGTATCGTACGTTTTTATACCCACCTTTTTGTCATTGCACTAGGTAAACTTACATTTTGTAAAATGCTTTGGGTATTATTTGATGTTTTGATCATTTTGTGAATGTTCCCCCTTTTTTCGTACAGTTTTCTGTTTTGATTTTTCGAGATCTGAATCTTTTTCAAGTAAAGGTTTTTTGCCCTTTGGACTAAGGATGCAATGTGTGTTTTTGTAATTATTACCACTTTGGCTATCAGGCAGGAATATGGTGCCTTTTTGTTTTTAGTGTTCCTAGTATGGCAGCTCTGTACGACACTGTATTTCATTTTATACCAGTATTTAACCAGACATGTAGATAGACTGGACATGTACGATTTTTATCAGGGTTGATGTCAACATATCGTTGACTGTGTATGTCAATGCACAAGCCGTCTAGTTATTTTAATGTTCATTATTTAACCAGTTTCATTTTGACTCACAATAAGTTTGTTTTTGCAGCCTGTGCAAGTCCATACAAATATCTCATGCTGATGTCGTATTTAGCTAGCCTAAGATTATATTATTTGTCACTTGTTTTTATTGATGGTCATAGATTGTTTACTGACCAAATGTATAGGACACATGAGTGGAATCTACTGGTATGTATGATTTTTAAAGACAGTACACTTTTGTATTTGTCTATTCGCTTTTTCGGATACATATGTGGTATACTCATTTATTACTACAGGTATTGTATGTTGTTTTGTAAACATGGAGGATCAAAATTATGATAATTTTTTTAATACTAATGTTGATAAATGGTGGCAAACTTCCCTGCTTCCTGATTACTGTCCATGGTAAATTAGACTCGTATGACTGTATACATTGTATGTTTCCAGTACAGTATTCCAGATTTGTAGTTTTATCATGCCCATGCCCCTTATTAGCACAGTTTTGTTAATTGTTGCCATAAGATTGGCACATATATGTACAGCGTAAACATACTTACCGGTATGTACATATTTGTATTTTTACATAGTGTGGTTGTCTGGATTGTTTATTCACTATTATTGAGCAGGATTGATTCATGAAAACAAAACAGTGTTTTCCAGGTCTGCCCTGGTTATGTTATAATCCACATCCAGTTATGTTTTTATGAGTACCATGTACATTGCACGTGCTCAACTTAGTGAGGAATTTCATGTTTTATTCAGATGACCATGTATACTTAATGTATGATTATGATTATATATACATGTATACGGCTTTTTCAATTTTGTGTGATGCTTCACTAGTGTCATGTTAGCATAGTTAGTTAATTAATGGGGGAAGAGAAGATATTGGGATACAGTACACAATAGTGAGTTTGTTGTGAAATGTGATTTGTGTTCAGTTGTTGTCAGAAATCTAGGAACAATATGATGTTGGTAATTGAGTGGAGTTTGGTGCAAATACAGTGTACCGGTAGTTTACATGAATATGATGATTTTGTGTTTTTTTTGTGAAAATCGTAAAGCAAGTCAAGTTACATTTGTGTGTCGATATACTTGTATGCAGAGGTTAAATGGGCAAGATTTTTGTTGGACATTGATAGTCTGTATGATCAATATGTTTATGCATAAGGTTATCAATTGTTTGTTGACAGCGATAGAGTTTTGTTATTAACTACAGTATAGTGATTGTTATCACAGTGATGGGTGATATGCTAACTGTTCAGTTGTGGTTTTACTTAGTGATTAGTTTCAGTTTTTTCAGAGTGTTTGTAACAGAGGCAAGTTTGAGGTTGTATAAACGTATGATTGATTGCTAATGGAAAGTAATGATTAAGCTGTCAGAGAACAGAGGAAGAAAGAAGAAGTCACGCCAGTATTGGTTGTGTTATATACAGTGTATGTAGTAATCTATGTTTGTGCACAATTGGCCTGCCGTAGTTGTCTCGGCCACGGCAATAAACCAGATCCAAACCTCATCCGAATCGTCTACGGTTTCCCCTTTTATTTACCGGCGATTCATGTTTTCAGTCTAAAATTGCTATAACTTGAAAACTGTTAATCCAATTTTGCTGAAATTTGGAGGAAATATTTGTTTTTATATGATAAAACGGGTACTTATATTTTGAATAAAAGTATGTCAGTGGATATATAGGTTTTCTGTTTCCTCAAACAATTGTAATCAATCCATTAAACAGCAGAATATCTCAAAAAGCCGTCATTAAATTATTGCTATATCAACATAGTACTTGTCTTTGATTTAACTAAGCGATATACCTCTATAAACCTCTGAATAGTAGTGGTTGGAATTTTGATTCCCAAACATCAGAAATTTTTACCATGTCAAGTAAACTGTCTCTCTCTTATTTCAAGATATCTGGTCTCTTGGTTACCGTTTTTTTGTTTGTTTGTTTGTTTGTTTGTTTGTTTGTTTGTTTTTTTTTTTTTTTGGGGGGGGGGGTTCCTCAGGATCTAAGCTTTCCAACACTATCATGGTTTGTAGGGGTATCACAGAATAATTATATTTAATTGATCGCGGGTACCCGAAAACACGATATATTACCCCACTGCCCCCTTGATATTCGCTAATGACTAACGTATTTCTGTCTATCTCACCACTGCTGATGTATTGATTGATACCTGAAACACCGAATTGCTATAATCACTTTAGTGTATAAGAGTTAACAAATTGTCAAATTTTCAAGAAACCAAACGTATGCTTTTTAGAAACTTCTTGGAAAGTCTTCCAAGGAACATTTTCTTTGACGGTACAATGTTAAATGTATACTGTACTTTGCTATACTTTCTTGAACTGTGTCATACTCGCACGGGGAAACACAAATTTCTCATATATAGAGAGAATAATAGAAAAGAATTATAGAAAAAAAAAGGAAGATCTTCGTATTATTTGTAGCGAATCATATAGAGATGCCATACTAATGTTCTATTTCATGAGAACAACATTTCAAAGATCATCGATTCCTATCGTTTGCACTTAGGACAATTCATGTACAAACTTACAGGGATACAAGGATACAAAGCATTTTATTGTCTGTTAAGATGAATACAGAGTGAAATTCGCAATCTACTGGAATAACAAAAATGAAGAAGAAGGAAAAAAGAACAACAACATATATTGTACATATAATCATAATAGTATATAAAAACTAACAAACAACAAACAAAAGCATTATACAGACTTACAAACCCTCTTGTATTCGATCCCATATTCATCAAAAGGAAAACTTTTCACCCATGTCCTACCCGATAATCCTAAGACTTTTACTTGCCTTTGACAAGGGCAGTTTTGTTGGAAATGAAATAAGTGAAATGAAAATTACAGTGAACAATTTAGATACAATAATATACGAACTTAAAAGAAAGTGGTTGTTTTGTGACCATCTTCTGGTGGTAATCATTTTCACCTATTTGGGACAAAAGAACATCCAGGAAACAGTCGCGTGAACGGTGTAATGTCTCTCATTATAAAACCTTCACAGGTTAATACGCACAAACATTCTTTGCATTATTATGAAAAACTTTTGGCATGGTGGTTACTCGCCAGAAAGTCTTTCATAATCATCAACTTGTCTGTATCCTCTCTCAGTCACGTATTTTCGTTTTTCACTGTGAGAGAATAACTTATAAAAGCTTTAAACTTACCTCCATGTGTCTTGCAGCGTATATATTCAGAGATGGTTTGAGGCCAAGCCAAAATCTGACAATTCCACCCGTCTTCTGGCGATATTCATCCATCACTGTGTTCATGTGCACGAAGAACTCTTCGGGAGTCAAAAAAAAAGGGGAAAAAAAAAGAAAAATCTTCGATACATTCGGTCTACAAAAAAAAAAAAAAAAAAAAACACCCCCCCCCCAAAAAAAAAAAAACCCGCTGTTTTCGTATTTGGTACGTTTCAGGGTGAAATGACTACCAGTATACTACGTTTAAGAAACTTGGCTTAAGTCCTTCAGATAGCAACTGTACAGTGAAACTCACTATAATATATTACGCCTACATACCGGAAACCCTCTAGGAATATATTCCTTTCATTCTTTATATGATCTTGTCAAGTCATACAAACCTCTTGAATCTGTGCTGAACTGGTGGATGTTGCCGATTAACGGAAGGGCCGGAGGTCCCTGGAATTCGCTGATCAGTAAGTAGATACGAATTAGCCTGGCCATATAGTAGACTATAATTGACGTCACAACGAAGATAGCAGCCCAAATCCCTATGCCTAGTCCAGCTCCCATGGTTACCAGTTTCACGGTCTTCCCAATCTATCAGATGGTTTGCTTTGAAATTAAAAGAAAAACATAAACAATTAGATTGTGGAATAAATGAGGAACAATGACACCGGTCACGAACCGTCCATGGTAACAGTTTGTGTTTTATTGTATAGTAACAGCGATAAACCATTCTTGCTATTATTTGGACCGGTAACATCGGAGAAATTTATAGAACTTGTAATTAGGACTTTCAGAGATATGTACATTACATGGGTGGACTTAGATTTTGTGAGGTAGTGAATAGTCATTCCTCCTGCTCTTATTCACATTGACTACAAAATCTATACTGGTGTCGCAGAACAGTCCCATAACAAACGTATTCACGTTGTTCTCGTTGTCTCGGCACAACTGCGATGCATACCCGTGATTCAAACTGCAGAACGTTCGTCCAGTATAATACAGGATGAATATGAAGCACATGTTTTCCGTTCTTTGTGTGTTTACCCACGAATCATATGGGCTGTGCCCGCGGGACAAAAAAAAAATTTCAGCCTTTCTCGTCGCCAACTGCTGCTGTTTTCTGCAGGTGATTTTGTGGTCTCTACATGTATGGCCTCGAAAATGAATCTCTAACAACTTGAACAACCGTTGAATAAAAATACAACAAAAACTTTGAACACGACGTTGAGAAGTGCCCATAAAATAATACACATGAGATGTTATTATCATCATATGCACGCATTTCCTCAACACCGACTGCCCCCTCAATAGTAGGGCCTAAACTGCACCGTGTTTGAACTTTCGAACTTTTTGCAACTGAGTTGAACCGAGACGCATTCACATTGCCATAAGTCATGGTACAACTATGGTCAGTGATGGAACGGCAAGCAGCCTAGTTCTATTCATTCATTTTTTTGACCGTGCAACAACCATGACAACAAACTACCATGGTGCGTAGCCACATTGTCACCCGTGTATGTACAACTGAGGTACAACATCGACACAGTTTCGGAACAAATGGGCAGTGCAAAAATTAATGCAGTATTATGCTACGAATGAACATGATGAATAGCTGTACAGAAAATGTATCTGTTTAATACATGTACTTACGAGTGATCAGCTGGACACAAAAATCACGACAAAATTCTCTCAGTCGTCGCGTACGGTTTCAAAAGTGTCGCACCCCTCGTCAGACAATCTCTACTTGAGGGAAATTAGTTCGTCTCTCAGTGCTGCACCCACCGCTAGTCGTTCAACAAGTCTCAAATGCAAAATTTCTCTTTGACTGGATGCCACTACTACAATATCTGTGTCATTGAATTGAATTGAATTGAATTGAAAAGGTGTTTTATTGATCAATATCCATCGCAGCCCGAAGGCTGAATTACAGACATTATTAACAAACTCAGATTACTCAGAGTTGAGAATAAACTCATCATGAATAAAAGTTAAGCCTACTTTTTCAGATGATATGAGTAACAAACAGAAGGGGGAAACTGGCGTTTTATTATTACATTCCTGGCAGCTTATCGAGGCAAAGAATACTACCTTTATATAGTTGGACATTGTACCTTTCATGTTCATCTTTGCAAACACTCAATAGATCCAGGACGCATTGATATTGTACATAATATAATTTTCCCACGACATTACATTATGTTGCTACATTTATGTGTGTGTTTTACATCAAGTGCAGTTGATATTCGATCTAGAACTCTGAGCTCGTCATAATTATGGTCCATAGTTCCCGCTCAATGGTCCTAGACCTTTCATTGTATAGGACTAGTTAGTATACGATTCCTTACTGCGTTCAACCTTCACAAGCTGCACCGCGTAACTGTCCTAAACCTTATAGTAGTCAGTGCATGCTTCCTATTTAATGTCATTGTTTTCAGCGTGGGATTGATATGAATAAATGTATGTTCAAAGCACCCATTCACTGTTATAAAACTTACATACAAAACTTTTCAGTCACAGCACAAGCAGTCACTGGCAGGAGACACAAGAAACCCCTCCGCTTGAACTCAGAATTAAAACACACTGAATTCACAGAATTTCGATTTCATTCATCTTTATTTAGATATACGAATTCCTAAATTTCGAAGATTGCGAACCACACCACTACGAAGTGGAAAGGAAAGATTCATCCCTTCCACCTCCTTGCTCACAATATATTAGTAAATATTCTTTCTGTATCTGTTTGAATACAGATAACTTGAATTTGGCCATGACTGGCCAACTCGCGAGTTGAATGACTTCATCATTCAATACAAAGCATAGCAGTCTTAATGTCAGAAGCGAAAACACTCTTTTTGCTTCAAGTTTTCCTTTTAACGCAGTGTTATACGTCATTCATAGTCAAATCCTGAGAATCAAAATTCAAGTTACAATACAAAAGCTTTACATGATCGGAAAAAAGGAAGGGAAGGTCTTCAGGCTATTAAGTTCATCTGTTATTAAAACAGCATTGTGGCCTTGAACCTTTCATAGCTAGACATTAAGTGTGGTACATTATTGCTTATCATCTATACTAAATGATATGCTATATTCAATTTTTTGTTTATTTTTTTCCTAGTACGTATAATACAAGTCATTCGCATCAAAATTTAAAATTCTTCCAACTCGACTAACCTGTGAGTTAGTTAAAGTTTCTAAAAAGTTTTAATCCAACAAACTCTCACTTCATTATATAAACAAATCAAATTGTATTCGTTTCAAAACAGTAAGCATGAAGGAATTTGTCATACAATTCATTCATGAACATTCTCTTACGTGATTACTGAAAAAATACTGTACACAATTTCTTAGACTTACCATTAAATTGCGATCTCAACTAAAACGAACATGTTATTTTAAATATACAGCGATCCGTATCCAGGAACACCGGAAGATGTTACAAATCAAATGGTCTTCCTTCATTATATGGTTTTTATCTCACATTTCATTTTGCAATATTGCTTGGGCAAATTGCGGCATAACAAGAATAAACTCCTCAACATTGTTTAAAAAAAAAAGTCAACTACCTGTTTCACACGGAACCTTTACTGAATCATCTTCGTATATGAAGTATATACAAGATATCCATATTTTACAAGTTGGAAGGTTTCATATAAATATGTTCAGATGTAAGTCAAATCAACTAATCATCAACTAATCCTATACCTATATCCTATCTAAACTCAAAGATCAATCAGGCATCACGGACCTGACGGTTTGAACGTCTTGCAAGTGTATCAGTAAAGTGCATATGAAAAAGAAGAAGATATATATATGTATGTATATATATATATAATATACATATATGATATATATATATATATATAATATACATATATATATATAATATACATATATATAATATATATATATATAATATATATATATATAATATACATATATATATATAATATATATATACTTACCTGATTACAGCAAATAATCTTTGACAAAGGTGATACATAATAATTGTGTCAGTTCTACATTGGTGTCATTATGGAATGACTCAGTAGAAGAAACTCCATGTGGCGTTATCTCATAGAACTACTCATCGAATTTCGTACTTGAATTTTTGTAATTGAAGAACCGAATTCCCCTAACATTTTTATACAATCAGGGACAATGTATATATACTTACAATGATGATTAGAATTTCGCACAAGAGCGTCTTGCATCACTAAGCTTACGATCAGCTGTCAACCACTTTGAAAAGTCGGCACTGTCCCCTCAGTGTCTCACGACACCTTATATACATATTATTTCCTACAAGACTTGCCTCTCCAGTTACTCACAGTCAAAATCATCAGCATTAAGTAATTCACCATTGTCCTACTTACACCTTCTTCTATCACATGACCATTTACTCGACACAACGTCATAAACAAGCATTTATTTTGATAATTTTTTTTTTTTAATGATCCAAGGAAAACAGCAACGTCATGCTAGATTTACTCTCTCTTTTTTTTTTAAATACACTTCCCCTTTACGCTGGAGAACTGTCATGATTCATGGGGATATAGAGCATTTATGTCAGCAGCTCCCCGCCTATGGAACAGACTCCCGGACTCAGTGAAGGATTGTGACTCTGTCAGTGACTTCAAGAGAAAACTAAAATTGCACATTTGGTCTACTTTTCTTTGAGGAGGAACATGTTTACAGCTGTAGGAACTCAGATATGTAAAATACCGTCAGATGGTGTGTTTGCTTATAAACATTAATTGTGTGCGCCATGAGCGCCTTTGAGTGGATATGTTGCGCGTGATAAATGTATGTATTATAATTATTGTTATTATTATTATTGTTATTATCATTATCATTATTATTACTATCATTATCATTATTAGGCTATAACAATAATAGTAATAATAAAAAAAATGCCCCAAGCAACATACACAGCACAGTATATTGTATCATTTCAGTAGAAAGTATACATTGCAGAGGCACCGTTGAAGGAGAATCAATTACCACACCACGAGTAGGCCTATATGCTGGGTAAAACATACTATCCATGCTTGTCTCCTGCTCATCTTAGAAAGCTATTTCGCTATTAACGCAGTACATGATCCTTTCTTTTTACTTTGAAAAAATAACATTAATGACCCACCTTATACGGGGGTTTCTAGGCTCATTTAATACAAATACGAAAGCTTGAACTGAGACAAAGAATACTACGAATGTCGACGCAACCAACAAATCAAATTATTGTATAACGTCTCATCTTTTCGTGTATAAATGTGATGCCAAATATTATGTTATGACAGTATGTATAACAGTCAATGAGTTGGAAAGTGAATGATAATAGATATGTTTTGCTGCTTAATTCGCGATATGCCGAAACTCTTCAACGTTATCATTTTTTAATGATATTGTCAATTATAACTCGATCAGTTCATGTAGGTGGTAATTACCCAATGAATGTTATGCTGGGATGAAAATGCATGTTGAGAGACGATAAGAAATCAATGAGTATTTATCTCATCCCGATGTAAAGTATTATTTCTCCTTGGTAGAGGCAACCTTGTGTGTCTACTTCCTCCTGCTGACTTTGAGGAGGATCTTGCCGGTCGCTGGTTTGGTGATGACCTCTCCAGCTGGTTTGGTCTCTTCGATGGTCTGAGTCGACTGGAAAGAGAACCTTCTGAGAAGGTTGGCGAGAGTAACTCTAGCTTCCAACAAAGCGAACTTCTGACCTGTTCAATGGTCAAACCAAAATGAATTTGTTATCGTATACCCTTTCATCCTTGTCTCTTCCTGCATGGCCTCTTATGCATTCATGAGTTAAACATTTCTTTCTTTTCTTATTCATTCTTTCATTCAATCAGTCAGTTAGTTAGTCAGTCATTATAAGTCGATTGTTCTCATTCGTTTACCTACAAACATAAAATTTATATTTTATATACCAATTGATGTATATTTGGGCTGTATACTAACCGGAATCTAACAGTGCGACAAGAACAATCCCTTACTTCATCAAATCTCATTTCCAATGTGGAAGAGTAAAATAGTAGTGGTAAAACACTTTTTTGTGTTCTGATCCAATTACGTTCTGACCAGAATTTATGTCTCGGAGGTTCCATTATATTTCTTGAATGTTTTATTTTCAGTAATTACTTGCAGAATGTATTACACAGGCTGAAGAGAGGAAGTTCTATTCATATTATGTATTTGAACTGAAGAATTTGATGAATATGGAAAACCAAGAACACGAGCAAAGTTTAAATAGACTGGTCAATTCGTTAAAAACATCGATGGACGATAAGACAACAAGAGTTTGTGACGTCACAGCGGACAATGATATAAAGAAAATTCCACAAAGTATATACTATCATTAATCAACAGTATACATTCCCCAAACTTATTACTGACACATACATTCGTTTTGTAATATTATTCTCCCTAATTTCTGAAAAAGGTAAGTAAAATGTTCTGTCATTATGCTAGATACATGCATGTTATTATTGTGTTGAATTTTCTATATGTTTTCTTCTTAACGTCGCTCTGCTGTTGAGGTCTTTGCACTCAGAGATGGCGGCACCGAAATAAAAAAAAAAAAAACAGTCATAAAAATTTTGAACGAATTGTTCGATTTTCCTCAAAGTTCAATGATGTGTTCTAACAATATAGCTGCACCAACTCAAATCACACATCCAAATCCACCCCTAAAGATAGATGGAGAGAGATGGATAGATAGGGGGGGGGGGGGCGGGGAGAGGGAGAGGAATGGACACATTTTTGGATCCTGAGGATGATACTGATATCTAAAGTAGACCCACCGATGCAATTTCTTCCTCCCGCCGAGAACGGAATATAGGCGTAAGGGTGTCGCTTGGCACTGTTTTCCGGAAGAAAACGGTCTGGGTCAAATTTCTCCGGGTCCGGGAACTGTTCCGGGTCATAGTGAAGGCTGTAGATTGCTAACTCGATGTCCGTTTCCTTCGGGACAAGCTTTCCATCTGAATGAAGAAAAAAAAATCATATAAATGACGTATGTTTTTAACTGTCTAGTGAATTACATGATAACAATAATTCTGATGATAATGATAACAACATAAGATGAGACTTTACCAACAATCTTAACAATGTATAGCGATATTGGTAATGCCCCTTAAAATTTTGTCTGAGAGCTTAAGGAGGGTAAGAAGAGTCCTCACATAGTCTAAAGAAAAAGAAAAGAAGGTTTGTATTCTGATTATCAAAGATGGTTACTATGTCGTCGGTGTTACCACGAACCGACGCTATTTCGTTTTTGAGCGAAAATGCAATTCTGAGAAAATCGCGTTTAAAGATCTCACAAGTTTTAGACAACGTTTTCAATGACTTTTCCTGTCTTGTGTGTGAAAATTTTGACAGGGTGATGAGAGTGGAAGTTGTTCTTCCTATCCATAGTGTAATTTTAGTGTGAATTCAAAAGAATTACGATATTTCTGTCTTCAAACTCACTGCGTCGGTTCGTAAATCCATCGTTTCTTGCGCGCACCATAGGTTATGTACTTAAGCGCGGGTCTCACGAACCGACGTAAGTTGTATTACGCCGGTTCGTGAGACCCGCGCTGTAGGTCCTGCACAATAGGTAACGTGCAATACGCGTGTATTTACGAACCGTCGCTATTTCATTTTCGTATGTGTTTACATACAAATACTATTAGGGCTATACCTGCTTATCAACAATAACCTTATTAATTGAAATTAACTGTCATGTAATGATTATTGTGATGATTATAATACATTAGGTGATAATTTAGATGATAATATAAGCCAGTTTCTCTTAATTGTTCTAAAAAGCGTGTTGTCCTTGTTTTCATCTTCATTTAGCATTGTTATTAGAGCTGTCGTTGATCGCTCCAAAGATTTCTTTGCCCTCCCCCCTCCTTTTTTGTGTGGATATATTATTCAACACTTTTGCATGTGGACATTTATCATTTGGTAATTAATATGTACTCGGTATACTGTGTTTCATTTTTTTTTTTTTTTACTTTTTACTGTTTTATTTTTTTACTTTTTTAACTTACTTTCTTTATTTTTCACATAATTTTTAATTCAAATTCAGTTCACTTCTTTCATAATAATTATGAATGTTTGTTCTAAGATGAAGGATACCGCTAAATATAGGGAAAAAGATGTGCCAGTCAGTAATGATTACTTGCATTTACTCATCTTTCATACTCATGCACTCTGTTATTTCTTTCTCTGAAATAATCTATTAATTTCTTTATTTCTTATTATTCCACATTATTTGTGACTTTTACTTTGTCACAATTTTTATCGGTGTCATTATTGTCATTTGGCTTGCATGCGAATTCACTCATAATTCCTCATTTTCCATCTTTCTCTTTCCTGCTCAACAGATTCTTTGATAGCACTTGATCATATAAAAACATAAAACTCATCCTGCATGCACTCTTCGAAACTGATAAACTCCTAAAAATACATAAATATCAAAATTATCAGAATTTCAAGCTTCATTTTAAATATATAACAATGGTCATGTTTTATTATGCCTTTTGCAGCAATATATTGAAGAGGTACATTATGTAATCGAAGAAACATAGGTTCTCAATAAAGTATCAAATTTGAATTATTCAGAGATGAGTAATGACAATGGGAAGGATAACAATTGTGGAAGAGCTCCATAAATCAATAAATATCTAATGGCAAATGGAGATGGAATCAATATTAAAGAATATGTGTAATTCAAGTTCATTATTACATCAGTTCTTGTGTGTTCACAAAAAGAGAAACACAGTTCGAACACGCGCACCAAATCTTACAATTTACATTTACATCTATAGAGTGCGGACGGAACATATACAAAAGAAAGAATAACATTCTCAAATTAATATATCAAGCATAATTATGTATATGAACATAAAAAGATGTTGCTGCATATGCATGAAGCTTGTGAGTGCTGCAACACACATTATGCTCAGATGGAAACTTGATGTATATCATACAAAAGAGAAGAGGTACTGCATGTACATGTAGTTACACTATTCACAGGACAGTAGAGAAAAAGCAAGAGAGAAGGAAATGGGTGTCTAAAATAGGGCGATGTAAGGAGTGCCAAGCCAATTAAGTCTCTAATAGTTATACATATATGAAAAGGAAACAAATTAATCACAACATAAATGATCGTGCTCATATTAACCAATAATTAGCATCTAAAAATGTGTGTAGAAAGCCCATAATATCAGCCTTCGCCCCGTAGGCTTGTTACATATGAGAAAAGAGAAATTTTGGCCGACCCCCCCCCCTCCGAATCCTTAATCCACCAGTACTATAAACACATGTGCTAGCAAATTCACAAGAGGGGTGGGGAAATTCGGCCAAGATTGTGTGTGGTTAAGATAATTAAAAAGAAAGGTCATCGGCAAAACTACGGGGTGGATGCAGACGAATTTTCATGTGATGACTAAAAAAAAAATGCAGCCAAAGGGGGGGGGGGGGGAAAGGACGGTGGAGAGGGGCCAAGGCTAATTTGACTCCCCTCCCCCCCAAAAAAAAAAAAAAAAACAAAGAAAAACACGCCACTGTTTTACAGCACCTTTAAAGGACTCTTAATTTTCTTTTGTAAAAAACAAACGTCTCGAGGTAAAGAATTCCATATTGTAGGCGAAATGTAGACCGATACAGTGTATGAAGTGTACATCCCAAGCTATTAAAGAAAAAAAAAAAAACAGATTATGAATATTATTTAAAGTAAGAATTTCAGTGCGTTTAATCATCTTTACTCGAGTTGCAAATGACATGTGCATATTTAATAAGAGCAGTTAACTTCGAAGCGCCCCCAAGCCCTTCTATATTTAATCATTCATGTCTAAAGGTAGTGCTAGGGCATCCCGTGGTCTAGTGGTTATGGCGCTGGTCTAGTAATCCGGAGGTTGTGGGTTCTAATCCCGCTTGGGCTGCCTGTGATTTTTTTTTTTTTTCACAGCAGCCCACAAACTGCACACTGCAGTTGCATGTGTTACTACGGATGGAGACAAATGAATAATCTATTATTTTAATATACAATGTTTGACATCCTTTTTGTAATCACTTTCTTTAATTGTACATTTAGAGACATAATGAATTATTATTAAAAGAAATCATATTTCTGTATTTTGTTGTGAGTTTGCATGGGAGCATACACGTATCATAATTTACAATTTTAGTTAAATAAAGAACATCTCATAACAGAACTGTCTAGTGATGGTTGAATGATTATGTCAATTTGTTATAAGTCCTATCAGTTATATGGAGTGCATTTCCCATGTTTATAAGAATCATACGTAACACATTCAAAGTGGGTTGAAGACAACAAAATAATAAATAGAAGAATAAAGGAGAATAGAATGAATTACAGTTTGAGGTGAGTTTGGCATGTCATTAACTGGATTAATATTATCATCTAGCAGAGATGCATATTTGATTATTTCTTGCATTAATTTCATAAAAATACATACATGTATAACATGTCTCAATCAACATTCAGAATGTTTGCAAAATGTAGATGAACATGTATCATGAACATGGTTGAAGATGAAGCTGGAACTTTTTGTTAATGGGTCTAAGCTACCATTTGTGACTCTCATAAATCTGTTTTCTGTGAAAATTCGTACAGCGAGCGAAAAGTTTCTGATATACACATTTTGACAGTGTGACACATTTGGTTATGCCCCCGACAATTTAGATTGACTCTCGCAATTATCACCGTTTACGAAAAATAAATCAGTGAAGGGCATGTTCATCCTCAGTCGATAACTATTACAACTATGCAATGATTATTCAACCATCTAACTTCATCTGATTACAGCATCATCTGAATATTGCCAATGTGCACTTAGAAATTTATCAAGATGTATCACAAGGTTATGATTACCACACAAAACCTTCAAGATTTATTATCATGAAATACATACCAATGAACACTTAAAGAAAATCTAACATTCCATATCCACATGAAGCTTGCCTTGATATAAATGTCTCTCAGTAGTGTTATTAAAGTGTAGCAAAATTGTAATTACGACATCACAGAATGGAATGCATGTTTTCACCTTCAATCTTAGAATCTTCTTTCATGTTTCCACTTTACAATCACATTTTAATGTAGATATACCGTCCTTATGTTGTCGCCCTTCATCCCAAGTTCTCCCTTCTATCCTATCTGTAGATTGTTTCTTTCCTAAGCCATTGTATTCACATTCCTTGATGATAAGCACGATGCTGTACTTTTTTTCTTCTCTGAAACAGTCCAGCTCTTCGCTACTGCATGGCATCAGTCATGTGAAAGAAAAGAAAGAAATTAAGAACTTTCGATTAAAATCAAACATCATGATACAAGATACAACTTTCATTTTGAGAAAAAGAAATCAGCCAACTAAGCTGTAGTTGAAATCATTTTGCTCTATTTATATTAAACATAAAACAAAATGGTATACAGGATCAAAGAATGTCAAAAAATACTGCTGTTCGTCTTTGATGCATATTCAAATTGTCTCGCCTTTTACATATTTTAATGATGCAAGATCTTATGTCTAGCACTTAGTAAGTCTCATGTAGAAATTAAATTATCATTCACATGAATAAATCTACATGTCCTTGTAAATAAGGCATTGCTTTGAAAAAGCTGAATATTACTAACTGCATTTGGGAAACAGTCTACGACAATCAAACTTCTTTATTATCAGAGACTTTAACATCTTGATTAGACCTAGACTCTAATTACCATTGTATTCACATCCGTTGATGATGTACACGATCCTGTACTTTTTCTTTTCTTTTCTGAGACAGTCCAGTTCTTCGCTACTACATGGCACCAGTCATCTGAAAGAAAAGAAAGAAATTAAGAACTTTTGATTAAAATCAAACATCATGGTACAAGATACAACTTTAATTTTGAGAAGAAAAAAAATCTGCCAACAAAACTGAAGTTGAAATTATTTTGCTCTATTTATATTAAACATAAAACAAAATGGTAGGCCTATGCAGGATCAAAGAATGTCAAAGTATACTGCTGTTCGTCTTTGATCCATATTCAAATTGTCTCGTCATTTACACATTTTAATGATGCAAGATCTTATGTCTAGCACTTAGTAAGTCTCATGTAGAAATTGAATTATCATTCACATGAATATAAATCTAAATGTACTTGTAAACAAGGCATTGCATTGAAGTAGCTGAATATTACTACCTGCATTTGGGAAACAGTCTACGACAATCAAACCTGTTTCTTATCAGAGACTGTATCATCTTAATTAGACCTAGTGGCATTGTCATGTGCATCATATTTCTTTGATACTGCACATATTTTCATGAAGTCTGTGCAAGAATGCAAATGAAACACGTCTGCTGTTTGGTATTTATCAAAAAAAAAAAAATCACTAACCCGGAAGTCCTTGGCCTTAGGAATAACACGTGGCGAGTTAGCAGGAATTGACATTAAAATAGAATAAGAATAGATCTACTAAATAGGCCTTTGCCTCATGAATGTCTGGTCTAATTATAGACTAAGTGAAGTCTAGAGCTTTCACTTTTAAGTTACACAGATTTCATATTACTTAGATCTAGACTACATCTAAATCTAGACATCTAATACTATTAGATCTTGGCAACTTTTGTCTTTGTGACACGAAATTAACACGTCACGGATGATATTTCGGCGATATCCAACAGGATGACAGTACCACTATTACTAAATCAGTAAGTTGACATAGATAACTAACATCAACTTGTTAAAGTACGTTAGAGATGGCACCATATACAATAACCGGTGACACTGACACTGACAGATCTAGCGACTACGTTTAGACTAACGTTAAAGAGTGAGACTCGCCATCTCAGTAAGTCGGCCAAAGACAAAGTCAATACAGGGCTAAGTCAGTGTTACTGTTATGTTAGGCCTAACCGTTAACGGTTACTCGGTAAGGTTAGGTTTACCAGGACTCAAGAGTCCTGGTTAAATCAGTCGAGGGACATTTCTTAGGAAGTCCTTCGATTCCAAGAATAAAAAGAGTGAAAGAACAAAGGGAAAAAAGGAAAGAAGAAAGGACAAAAGATTATGTTTGGCTGCTGTGGAAATCGACAGCGCCACTGTATCACTATCAATCAAGCGTAAATACATAAACGCCATTTGGTTGGGCCACATTCACAAGTTTTAGGGGAAAAAAGCCCCACCGCTGTGCTTAGGTACTCCACTCGAACTAACGTTAGACATACACTACACACAGTACGGTACTAGGGCTGAATTCACAAGTATACTTTAACACTGCACTGTACAGGAAAGCCACCTAACCTGTAGAGTACTCGTAGTGTTTAGGTAGTATCACTAGACCACATACTGTCATAGATGACATCTACACCAACGCTGCACACTGGCACTGGTCCAACGGTCCCTGACCAGGAAAAATCACTGTTGGACACTGACCAGTAACTTTTTCAGGAATGGACCAGTAAAGATTGGGGGAAAAAATGGGTGGACTCTACCTACTATTACCACTAGTCTAGATGTAGATCTAGAGCTAGACTACCGGTATGGCTCTGAACTGTGTTAATTTGACTTGGTCTTAGACTTCAGCTGATCTTAGTTTTAGTAACTGGTATTACAAGTCTTAACTTAGACTTAATAGTTAGACTTGAAAGTAAAAGTCTAAAATGTCTAACTTTATTCTTTACTCTTCCTTTGAGTTTTACTGTTAGACTTTTTATTTATGTTTTTGTTTAGTACGCCTACTTTGTCAATCTCATGATTTCATTTTCAACTCAAAAGTCAAGGCTTTTAGTGTCTTCGAGACTTTGAAATCTTGCAATCTGCATGTTTTGCACACAGACGTTACGACTACAGTACTCAGTAGTCTCAGAAGTAACGACATTAGTTGAAAAGAAACAATAAATAATATGATTTGGGATCTAATTTGAAATTGGATGGCGTTTACAGACTAGGCTTCATAAGCATCACGCGATTGAATACATGGGACTACACACTACCGCAATTAATGGTTATGGTAGTCCAACTGAAACTGTTATTTTGAGCATGATTTTAATAGGATTATAGCTTACCATTCACTTCACTCGTGGACAGTGGGCTGGCTTAGGCCGTCATTCATCTTTCAGAAGGTTTTGTTCTCACTCTGAGATCTGGATTAGGGCCAAAACCTAATTCTAGGCCAGTAAGTTGAACAAAGCTCAAAGTAATGCAACTGCGACGGTTCGTAAAACCCGCATTGCTCTTCACCGTAGCAATTCGGGTTTCACGAACCGGCGTATCTTTCGTGCGTCGGTTCGTGAAACTCCTTTTTCTCAATTTCTCGATATTTCGAGTACCGTCGTTTTTTTCTTTCTTTGATAAAATTAAGAATAATTAATTTTGTGATCTAAAATTTTGGGATTTGGTAGAGTTTTGAAAGCACTTTCATTTGGTACCAATATCTCGATTTTGAAAATTTTGACCAAAATCGAAATAGCGTCAGTTCGTGAAAACGCCGACGATGTAAGATCCTAATCAAATTCGTGTGTCGGTTCTACACGACCGCGTAATTTCGTTAGAACGAGGGAACATGAGGGAATTCATAGCAACTGGTTGCATGTAATTGAATCAGAATCTACAATTTAAGAAATTTTTGTCATTTGCCTCCCCCCTCTAAAAAAAGAAGAAACTCGGAATTTTGTTTGATGGATTTTCAGAATTATTAAATGATAAACAGAATGTGATAAGAGCAATAATGTAACCAGCAGCCTACAATGCATAAAAACTTACCGAGCATCATGTCACAGTCGAGTTTCCTTGAAATCATGGGAACAGAGGGGAAGAGGCGGAGACTCTCCTTCATGACTAAGGACAGATACGACATGTTGCCCAAATCCTCAGAGGTAACATAGCGGTTAGTGTCCCCTGGTGTCCAAGACGGGGTATGAGAGGGTGTAGTATAGAGGAATCGTGAGGGGTGAAGGAGAAATCATAAAAGCACGTGAAGAGAAACAATTCTATCTCTTTTATGTTATATTAAGCACGTCGACAACTCAAAACTGTCTTTGATATTTTTCAGGTAGGCCTATATACATGTCATTTTTTGCTAAGTTATATTTAGATTGTGTCACTGCCCATAATAGTTCATGCAAAATGCTGACATAAAATCAAACTAAAACTGAAACTGCTACAAAACTATCAAACATATTACTCCATTATTATGTGATTCTGAGACTTTGACGATGACATAACTTCTAACTTAATAACGTCTTTAAATTCCCTTCTTAAGTATGGGTTTGTCGCTTGAGTACATGGCATTATTAATCAAATCACTTTATCTCTTTATCGAAATAAAAATAATCAGGAGAGAAAGGATGACAGTCCTTGTTCAATACTTTGAGTTTAAACACGTAACTCAAACGTAAATCCCCCATATTGCATACAACTTACGTTTAAACGCAATATGCGTTGCTGGAAAAGACCTACGTTTGATTTCCTACGCAAATATCAAACGCAACTTGTTTCCCCCTTTTCACTATTATGTATAACTACCAGCCACTTTCCTTGTATAAATCTTGTTTTGGGCCCTCACTAACAAGCTCTGGCTTCTAAAGGGTCCTGGCGATGATTTTTATAACATGTGCATATTTATAAACGCATTGCTTCTCTTTGTTCTCGTTGTGTACATAATATACTTTTTTTTTAATTGAATTGAATTGAACTCAAATTTAGCTTTGCTTTTGATTCTGTTCAAACGCAAGGCTACGTTTCATTCTTATCGTCAAGAAAAAACCAACATTTTATGAAAAAGTCATCGTCATCACCGATAGGCCTACACGGACATTTTTTTTTCCCCAGAAAAATTTTATTGAATTGTGTATGCATGTGTATTATAACTACAGTATACCCCCGTTATAACAAACAAGGGAACACGGTTACAACGAAATTCTATGAATTGTTACAGTGAATTAAAAATTTGGGCCGCAGCGTTATCCACTCTGTGCTTTTTCGTTTATTTGTTCGGTTTTTTTTCGATATAACGAAAGAAAACTGCCGGTCCCGAGGACTTCGTTACAACGGGAGTCCACTGTAGTCGGTTTGTTCAATGTAGAATTCATCTAAAGGTCAGTTTTCATCAGCTACAGAAATGAAGAGCTTGCTTCCAAAAGGCGCTAAATCCATCATTTTTTAAATGGATTTAGCGCCTTTTGGAAGCAAGCTGTTAAAGTATAGTCCCTCCGTGATAAGTTACTGCTGTCTGTTATAGTACGGAAAGCGAACAACCCCAGCCCATATCTCCGTCTCAGGAAGATAGTATTGCATACTACGTGCATGTACGCGTATCTAACATAATGTTTATGTGTTTATTGACGAATGTGTAAATGCCGTGATATGAGCAACATGCAGAGCTCTTGTGACAACCATCTGAAATTTAAATCGCACCCATGCTGTCGCAACCTATGCTACAGCATCGGTATTTGACGATCATATTTATTAACTGAAATTAAACAAATTATTTAAGATGTAAGTTACGAGCTATAGTAATGAGATCGCCAAGAGTCCTTGCCAACGAAAAAAAAAAACAAACAAAACTGACATTGAGTTATCTCTAAATAGTGAACCAGAATCAAGAAAAAAATTGCGATCAAATGCAAGTCTCTTCCAGTATAAACGGCAAGGAAGAACGATGCGGGATTTGAACATGATGAAAATAATGTTTATTCACAATTCGAATTTCTAGCGACGAGGTCCAGGAGGTAACAGACTTGTAAAACAAGTATTGGGCATCCAAAAGAGATGATAAGAGTTGAAGGCAAGAGCCAGTACTGATGGTGATTCAAACGAGTCAAATCGACCTTTAGCACACATGATACCCTACCTAGCACTTTGTCGATCTCGTCATGAAGGCGGGCCTGCACTCCGGGATGGAGTCCAATGAGAAGTAAAGCCCAGCTCATGGCCGTAGCAGTTGTATCATGGCCCTGGATTGGATGTGAGGAGAATAGCGTAAACTTGGAGTACTCCAAGGTACATGTGATAAGTTTTGTGTCACACAGAGCTGATTTATAATCCGCTAAGAATTGGAAGAAACTTTCTAGGAGAGGAAAATGTACACATTAGGCATATCTAACATCGTTGAGAAGAAACACTAATAGTTGATGGTGTTGAATCAGTTGCAAGCTTTTTGTTTTTTGAAGTGTTTCCAGCTACTAATGCGTGGTATGCGTAAATTACCACCTGCTGGGATTCATTTTCCTTTCATGATGGAATGTCGTACACTTAAATCAATCACTTACTTTTTCCTTATGTCACTTTTGTTACATTGATGTACTCATTTACTTTGTTTAAATGACTTTGTTTTACATTTGTGTATGAGAAAGAAATGCAGAAATAAAAGCAATCAATAATTATTCATCCATTTATCAATCAATCAATCAATCAATCAATCAAGCAATCACCCAATCAGCCAATAGAGTTTTGGTTCAAATCGCTTATAGCACCTGCAGGTACGTAGGCCTAACAGCGTTACTCAGTTTGATTTTTAAGTAATTTTACAAAGGAAACAGATAATCAGTACAACATGAAGTCATATGGTTTTTTGTTTAATTTATCCGATAAAGAGCCTTCAATGATAATAATAGAGCTTAAAATAAATAACAGAAATCGATATCATAGCGATCAATATAACATGTCATTTAAATTGTTTTGAACTCATAGTTTTTAAGAGAATGACGATAATTCAATTATTCTCTTCTAAGGTTTTTTTTTTTCGCCTTTCCAATTACCGCGAACATGAAGGTATCCACTTCCTCCTGGATGTCCTGCATGGTAAAGTTAGGGTCTTCCCTGTGCATCTGGATGAGAAGGTCCAGGAATGCCAGTCGTTTCTTTTTGCCTGCAACAGCGCCCTCGTCACCATTACGGATGTCATTAGGCTTTACCGCCTGATTTAGCCTCCGCTGAATCATCTGAAATATAGAGCAAACAGGCCATGGAGTTTCTAGAGCTTTGTCCTTTTTTAGATATAGAAATGATCTGCGTTTAAATGTAGCTGGGGGTAGCAACTGCTTATATTGCTCTCAGAAACGTCATGAAACGTAATAACCAATCCTGTAGCAAGATTCTTATTATGTGGAATATAATTACCAATGGTGACACACCGCAGTGTACGGACGTCGCAGAAGCCGTGAAATAACTATAGTTTCCCATGGATTTTGCAGACCAGAAGAGTAATTTTTGAGCGGCTATTCAGATGGTCTTACCGATCTGGTTGTTCCGTGGAGTATTTCCAAGTACTTTTTGTGGCGTGCTCCTGCTTTTGTCAGTCGGAAGATTGGGTCATACCACAACAACGGGGATTTGAATCTCATTAAGGTAATCTCCGACATTCTTATTTAGCAACACACAAGAGAAAAGAGAAAGAAAAGAGAAAAGAGCAGAAACACATTGATAGGGGAATTTTGTTTGTTTTTTTTAATTTTATTTAATCACGAGATAAAATGCCCTCGATCAGGAAGTGGAGATAAGAATCAATGAAATAATTTGCTTTACTGTATTTTTGTAACAGTGTAAAAGTTAGATGAGTATACTGTACTGAAAATGTGTCCCCGATAAAAGAAAAAGCAATCATAATATATGAATACGAAAGTATGAACAGGTAAACAAAACACAATGGAATTCATGGAACGTTTGAGCAAAAAAAAAAAAAAAAATGTCAGTGAATTTTTCGTAAGAACTGTTATTACTATCATTATATCGTTGGTATCGTTTTTGTCATCATTACATGAATTTACATTGTCTACATTATAGGCAGTAATTCTGCGAGAATATCAACAAATTGAGATCTTGGCGTATGTATAGGTGATTCGAGAATTGTTGGATCAATTCTGTTACCGAACATGAAATCATTGGCTGCTTCTCTTTAAACGTTATTTATCTACTTTCATGTTAGCTTATATAATACGTGTTGATTATGATACGAATCGACGGACTCACGTAATAATTTGCGGAATGCAGTCCGAAAATTAAAGTGTTCCTGCCGTTATTCAATTTCGACATGTCTAAAGATAATTATAATATATATCTATAAATCAGACGACACAAAGAGAGAACACTACATCACTCCATCGTATATGCAGTCAATTTCCTTCAACAATAATTTAATAATAAATTGATTCTTAAGTTCAGTTCAGTGTGAATATTTCAATAACAGTGATAGAATGATAATGTTCCATTTGTAATTGTAATCAAATGAGTAGTGAGAATATAATTATTCATTTCATCCCCAGAGGAGTGGAGAATGTGATTCCGTTTCTAATAAAAACTAAAGTAAATGATCATGGATCAGAGCTCAATGGATATGATAACGAGATACGTTTCATACTCGAGTAAAGTATTTTTGATTGATTTAATTCATTCAGTTAAGAACAAGCGATTACCCTTGAACGGCACGGACGTATTCGTTGTCACTGTCTCCTTGTGCATTGATGTTTTTCCCCATGGCCGTGTCTGCAATCATATGGACATTAAACATGAACAAGATGCAGACATTCTTGATAGAGACTATACGGGCTCCGAATTTTCAGGTTCCAGATTTGAGCATATCACAAAGTAGCAGCAGTGATGTTTGTATACAAACACATGTTATCTACATTGGTTATACAGTCATTCGAAGGAGCTAAACCGTCAAGAAATTATTTTCTAGTGGCAAATTCTGTTAACATTGATTGATTTTCTCCGGTTTAACGCAATATATGACATAGTATATTAAACGTAATATTGTGCAATCCATAGAGTATTGAGCTGTATTGTTAATCATTAATATATCAATCATATTTGTTACTGACAATATATGTGTAACCATGTTTTATGCCCCTTACGGGAATATGATATATATATAAACTTACCCCACATATGTGTTTGTGTGAGTGTATGCAAACAGATACATATTGATACAATTAAAGTCATGTAAATTAGGTTTGTGGAAATGTAATGAAAAAGACATACAGTATGGGCTTCATGGCTTATGTTTCCAAAACGAATGACATTCTATTTCATTTGGACAGTACACCCTTTCAGATCGTGTTACTTTGCAGTAATTCTCCACAAAGTTGCACT
This sequence comes from Diadema setosum, assembly GCF_964275005.1. NCBI lineage: Eukaryota > Metazoa > Echinodermata > Echinoidea > Diadematoida > Diadematidae > Diadema > Diadema setosum. The sequence continues at coordinate 9,355,724 of NC_092689.1, read as the reverse complement.
TTGTAAAATGAGCAGATGTGATGAAATATGAATTTATGTTGATACTCGTGATCACATGTACATTTTTTGAAATTGTTACAAATATGTCCTGTTAATGCATTGTATATAACTTTCCCTGTTTATTTAATGGAAATGAAAAATAAAGTTTAAATTGAAGTTGAAATACGATTGAATACTTTCTTCTGCTGTCAGAGCTCACCACATATAACATCGAGGGCACAGTACGTTACGAGCGGGAAGATGTTGACAGGGTTACTTTTGTCTGCAAACGCGCCAATCTTCTCGGCCAAGATGTTGCTCTGCTCGTTGTAAACATCCATGAAGTTTTGGAGAATGGAAAAGTGAAAAGCTGGCGTCAACATCTTACGGCGGTGGAACCACTTCTTTCCGGAACTGAGTGATGTCATTTTCATCAGGAAAAAAAAAAACCGACAAACAAAGCAACAAAAGCGAAACGTATAAATATCTGCGTTGCATATCTTTGATTCAATTCATACAAATCCACTTCTGAAACATAATATAAACTTCCTGTTTTGACCTAGAAAATCCTGGTGTATTTTTTCAAATATTTTTTTATATGATATGTTGTAGAACTAAACTGGAGTTGATGTCAGATCACTGAAGCCCGTTTTATATCAGACTAAGAAAAGAATACATACAAGTCAGCAACAATCATCTCAACTCAAATTTTAAGTTTAATTTCGGTGTGTTTTTTTTTTTTCATGTTCCATAAGTAAGCTTGTTGTCTGCTGTCGTACCTGAGAAGTAATCCGAGACCGAGCCATGGTTTGACGAAATCGTAGCCGAATCCCTTGTCCATGTGACGGCTGTTGTTCAAGATTGCCTTTTTGGAAATGAGAATCGTTAAAGATTACTTTAATTCATCTGCAGTATTAAACCACTGGTGCCAACTTAAAATGATTTAATTCGATGCTCGCAACAATTGCCTGAGAAGCCATTCAGCCATTCATTCCCACGCATGCATTTTAACTTTCTTATTGGCGCTTGTCCAAGACTTTTGGGGAAAAAAGATAAGACTGTAGCAAAACGAAATAGACAAACGGGATTAAAGCTCACACATTTTACATCAGAGAAATCTATTTGCATTTTACATAGTAAACATCTCTATGTGACAGGTATGGGAATACCTCATGCCGAATTATTTTCGTTTCAAGTATTGTTCCTCGCGAGAACGTATGTACACTCGCCAGGCTATGTATATATATATATATATATATATATATATATGATATATATATATATATATATATATATATGTATATTGTAGTTGCTCCGCCTATTGGCAGTACTAGAAATAGCAATAATAATGTCACAACAGAGAAATGGATTAAATGCCAATCTTGATTTTAACGAATAATCCGCCCTAGTATGGTAGTAGCACCTCACTGTTAATATCACTGTGAAAATTCATTCGCACTAGTCATCCCTGATGAAGAGGAAGGATCCTCGAAAATTCGGATTATTCATTAAAATCAAGATTGGCATTTAATGCATTTCTCTGTTGTGACATTATTATTGCTATATGTATATATATATATATATGAAGGGGTCGGTGCAATATAGTGCTAACCCACACTTTTGTCAAAATTGCGTTACATGCATTTTCATAATCCTTATCCTTCACTCTATCCTCCGTGAAAATATCATATTTGAATTCAACCGATAAGATGGTAAAAAATGCATGCATTCATGTTTTATTAATGCACAATGTATGGACTTTCCAAACATTCAACAGCGATTATCTCAAAATGACCATTGTGTGGGTTAGCACTATATTGCACCGACCCCTTCATATATATATATATATTTATATATATATATATACATATATATATATATACATACATACACATGTATAATGCTTATATCACACAGGATGAATATGATAGTAGTATTAAAAGAGAAGCGCTAAAGCTGGAAGGTCATTATACAATACTATATGTTAATTCACTGAAAATTTACTTGATATTCTTGAGAATCTTTGGAATCCTCGTGTGTTAAAACGACAAATAGACATCCGAAAATGAGTTGTGGGCACAGTGTACCGAGTCTGTTTTTCTCAAGATGTTCACAAAATACTCATATCCTCTTTTCTGAATACTATAATTTTTGGCATAATGGTCACTGATTGTGAAGTCTTTTATAATCATAGGTAATCTGTCTCTCTAACGGATAGTTTTGGTTGTGAGAGGGAAACATGAAACCTTTAAACTTACTTCCATGTGTTTTGCTGCGTATATGTTTAGAGAGGGCTTTAGGCCCAGCCAATATCTGACGATTCCACCCGTCTTCTGGCGATATTCATTCAGTACTGTGTTATTGTACACGAAGAACTCTTTGGGAAGAAAAGAAAAGTCTGCGTGATGCATATACTGACAAAAACACATGTTTTCGTTACAACGATTGTTTCATATAATGTACTTTTCAGGGTGAAATGGCACCACTTTTATAAGAGAGTGAAAACAAAATATATAAGTAGATAAAATGAATGGAGAATAATTATCATAGTACAAAACACGAGTGTACATGGTGAAGTTTGTAGATCGTCGAACTTTTCGTTGGAAACGTTATGAGTTTCCGTGCAGCCATTGCCGGATGAGAAGACTACAAAATGTCTTGACGTCAGGCATGGACACCGACGTTTAGAAATAAGACAGGAAATTCAACATATTTTCATTTTGATCATAACTGAATTGCACCTGACTTACTTCTTTCAGAAAGTAGAGAGCAAAAGGAAAAATATACCCTCAAAAAAAAAGGGAAAAATTCATTGGAATGTGAACCTTTCAGAAAAATGACATTTGTGAAATTCCCTTTAGACATTTTACTAGTATATCGTTTTCCATACATGGCGCCACAAACTGTGTAATCCTCTAATCTAGCGATGGCTGCATCAAACTTTAGCAATGCATTAAATTTTGACGGATTTTTTTGATATTAGTCAAATTTTCACTGTAGTGTTCTAACATTGCTGCGTTCACTCAATCCATATGTACTTAGTTTTCATTTTACTTTAAAGAAAACATTGGGCTATAGTGACATAGTTGCACTGATGATCACGACAATATCTATCTGAAATGTGCTGACAGGAGTGAAACAATAACTTTGCAAAATATGATAAGGCGTTTCAGGATTGGTTTTTCCTGGGTTTTTTTTTTCTCCACAAGGTCTCAAGCATTTTAATATTGCAATCAATAAAGATATGTTTTAGTTTATTTTTTTTTTCAATAACAATTTTTTTTTTCAATAACACAGGTAAAATTCTAGACCACCCTTGCGATATATCTGAAGGGCGAGTTTAAATACACGAATTTTAATCTGATCCTGTCTAGTCATACAAACCTCTTGAATCTGTGCTGAATTGGTGAGTGTTGCCGACTATTGGAAGTGCTGGAGGTCCATGAAATTTGCTGATCAGTAAGTAGATACGAATGAACCTGGCCATATAGTAGACTATAATTGACGTCACAACGAAGATAGCAGCCAAAATCCCTATGCCTAGTCCAGCTGCCATGGTTGCCAGTTTCGAAATTCCTGCCTGTCTCTCAATAGGTTTGCTCTGAAATTAAGAGACAAAAATACAGAAAATTGCAGAATTTGGTATATACGATGAGACAGCTGTCATGAAAGTCTATAGTAACGTTTTGTTAAGAGAGCTATGCTATGATGATAATAATTCACGTTTTTGTGGTAATAATGATAAATCGTTTGCATGGTTTGTGTGGGGTTTTTTTTTTCGGACAACGTTATCTTTTACACTATCAATCTTTTTTTCTTTTTTTTTTAATGTGCCTAATTCCCGAGTGCTCGCAAGAAACTGAATTTTTGAACATGCTGGTATAAATCTATATTTGTTGAATGGCCTATATTTCCCATGAAAACGGAAATAAGTTGAAGCAGGATATGAATGTTTTATGATAGGAAACACATGTTTTTGTTTATGTAAGAGGAAGAACTACAACGTTTTGTTTCGGGCTTCGAATGTGATGTTGTAATGCGACCATTCGTGGTTGCCATCGATTTGTGCTTGACATCGTCTGTGTAATGACCAATGTCATTTATTTTTAGTAAGAAGCTTTACGTACAAGGGAATGTTGTGACTGTTGTCCATCGACGTGTTTTAATGACTGTGATTAAAACGACTTCCATTAGCGCCGTCAAGACACTGAATGTCGATATTGATACAAACGTCATGGGAATGATACTGTGAACTGTGCCATTACCCTGATATCAATGTTGTGCAAACTTCGTGAAGAATCAGTATTTACTTTGACCTTTATTGGCATATGTCCAGAGATGGAAGCCTGAAATCTAAACAAAATATTCGAAACTACGATGCAAGACTTCCAATCTGAATCGAACTTCTGTGGTGTCCCAGACATGAGATAGATATCAAATATTTACTTATTTGATGTTCAAACATGTTCTGGATATTCAAAAGCAATGTCAGAGAAATTTGACATTGAAATTGATAAAGTGACGTGATACGCCGCCATATTTATCATCCCTATCATTTTTGGAGAGGTGTTATTGTAAGAGGCAGTGGGGTGCAAAGGTTGTACTGCTGTCGCATTTCATGTATGTCAACCTGTCCTTTAAGACATATTTATTTCTATATACCTCACTTGATGAATCCGCAATTCTGATTGGCTGAAATCAGGGGCATAAATTCAACCATGCCCCCCAAAACAGCCAGTTTTTTTTTTTTAAATTGTTACGTAGGCCTTATGTGTCCCACAGTGTATTCACACTGTGTTCATAATATTCAACTATGTGAAAACACTCGAATTTGACATCGTGAAGATGATATCACACTGTGGCGGTGATATCTCAATGAGAGTTCATAATCGATTCTGGTAATGTTGCAAAAAATGAAAAATCATAGCACAAATTGTACTACGCACGAGCTACTTAGGCCCTATACTTTGTTGAGAAAATAAAAAACGCACTTGCTTTTCTTTCACACTAGGCATCTCTTTAGACTTCTTGAATGCTTTTGACACAATTAACCACGCAATGCTTCTTGTCAATAAAACTACCCTTTTACGGCATACGTGGAAAGGCCTCATAGTAGGTTACGAGTTACAACGTCTGTCAAACAAATACCAATTTGTACTTGTCAAATTCTGTTACTCTCAAATGAAAACAATCTAATGTGGTGTTCCACAAGGAAGCCTACTCGTCCCAATGCTATTCATGATTCAGGAATGATTTTCACAGGTTCTCAGACAAACTCTCATTTATATCATTTTCAGATGATTCTAGCTTGTGAATGTTAGTAAAATAAATCTGTATGCTTTTTAGCAACTCCTTAAACAACCTTCCAGGCGACATTATGCTTGATACAATCCCCTTGAAGTAGTTTCTTTTGTTAAATATTTAGGTGTTTGTGTTGCCAATAAACTTTCATGAAAGTGTCATAATTATCAACAGTATTTGTAAAATCATTTCGTGTAGAATCTTCATAATCAATAGATAGAAATACTGTCTTCCTTCATCTACACTGACGATATCATATTGAAGTTAAATTTTACCACGCATACTTGAATAATGGAATATTAGTTAAGGGTATCATTATTAGGTAAGTTCATTTTACTGCAAAAGAAGACACTCAATTGTTCTTAACCTCTATCCTCATAAAAACCCTCATGAAAGGCTCCTATAATATATTCAGCTAATACTGGGAAATTGGGCGATTTTCAGCATGCGTGTACAATGGTTGGAAATGAGCTTCTTGGCAGTGGTCTGTGCTCTACGGTTGCTTTTCTAGTTTCAATTTCCATTTCTTTGTACTTTAAAGTAGTTACCGTGTAATGATGATATCCTTAGTACAGGAAATGATTCGGGATGATATTTAGTAACATATCACGTGTTAAGTGACACACGTTTGACAAGCTTTGCTTCACAGTGCACCACTTTTAACCATTCTAATGTTTTGTTGTTGTTGTTGTTGTTTTGGTCAACCTTTCAAAATGTGCATCCTATTCTTGGAAATTCTTACAAATTGTATATCGTCGCTGGGGTGACAAGCCTGGCAACGCAAAATTTTGGAGAAAATTCCTTTTTTTTTAATTATTTGCCAGATAATAAAGGCAAGCGATGTCCTCTACCAATCACAGCAGTGTTATCCCCAAAATAAAGCAACTACCGCATGTCAAAAGAAAGGCGATACTACAATTTCTTACAATGCTTTGGCTGCCACGTTTTTACCTCTCCTGAAAATATTAGGCATTTTGTAGACACGAGGGGTTGTCGCCCAGCAGCGATCTAGTGGATTATATACTTTATGAGACTTATAAAGTAAGAGACTTGTAAAGTATTTCTCTACAAAGTGATAAAACAATACTAATGTATGTATGCCTTGTATTTTGTTTCAGTTTTTCTTGGATGGAAATAAATGTCAAATGAAATGAATGTCAGATTAAAAGCTGTATAGATCAGGTCTGCGGAAGGACCCCAAAGTCCTTCTCTTCACTGCCACAGCTGAGTCAGTAGCCTACTTCTATATGGGTCTGAAATCTGGACTATGACTAAACGTGCTAAACGACTAAGATCGTAGGTACCTGTTTTACACAACAATGTTTGGGATTACTTTTTATGAGGATCACCAACTAAGAACTTCAAAGAAAAAAAAAAAAAAACCTCCAAAGAAGCAAAGAGGAGGCTAAGACTAGTTGCTGGGCATGCCGAACAACACCTGAGCTAGCATTGCACTCACCACTAATTGGAAGAGCTAGGCGCGGACGGCCTCGCCCAAAATACGCATACACTTAAAGTGGACTGCATCACACACTGACATAGCGAATATGGGGGACAGAGAGCCCTCGCTGGAGGGACATCATCCATGGATCTCGGGAGATACTACCCGTCTTCATAAAGTCAAGTAAGTCAAGTAATTTTATACAAACTTACTCGAAATGATATCATTTTAATGTAATACATGAAAAGATTTGTAGAAAAGAGAATACTTTACACAAGATTATGTAAGAATTAAGATGGATATTTCGGAATCTTACATAATTATAGATATCACTTGACATTAGTACAACTTCAAATCATGGAATGTAGGGACAAAGTTTGACAGTGACGAACTGTCACTTTCTGACATTACCTACAATTTATTCATCAGCAGATTCAGTCGTTTCATATATTGAGAGTTAAATATGTCGCTTTCCGAATGTTCAAAGCATAATTTGCAGCGTGTATTTATTGTTTTTTTTCTTTAACCGAATGGCATTCTCTTGCTAAATCACTGAGATCATTATACAACAATGCGAAAATTTGAAAAGATATGTCTGACCTATTTCATTTGAAAAAAAAAAATCTGTACAGTCATTTAATGTTATCAGTCACAATAATGTACCAGGTTTTAGATGGGTGTGTATTAGCTGCGTGGACTCGTATTATATTGTAAGGTCGGTCATGGTTATTCCTCTTATACGACAAACGTATAGCTTTACAGAAAATGCATTTGATACTTACCGATGAACAGCTTGTCCCACGACTCACAAGACCAAAATTCTGTTATGTGTCGTGCATGGTTCCACCAATGGCCCTCCTCGCGTTACACAGTCCCTACTTGAAATCAATAATTTGTCACCGCTGTTTACCCACTGGTATTCTTTCGACAAGTCACCAATATACAATTGCTTTCACTGGATGCCACTGATATATATTTGTCTCTCTGATCGGACTAGAGAATGAAAATATACTTTAATAAAAAAATGAAGTCAGCTATTCTCAGATGAACACGAGCAAAAAAAGAAAAAAATGAAAGGAAGAAACCGGTGCTTTATTCTTAGAATCCTGCTGGCTGCCTATCGACGTGTAGAGTATCACCTTAGATGGACATTGTACCGCTGAGAGAGAGAGAGAGAGAGAGAAAAAAAAAAGAAATCTCCAACGCATTTATCATGTGCATGTACAAATTACGATCGTTCGGATTTTTCAAAGTTGATTAAAGTCCGCCAATGACTAAGCATTTTTCCAGTACCGATATTGGCCGTGGTTCAAATACGCTATGAAACTAGGTTTAATATGCAGAGTCCTACATTTCACAGGTTTTTCTTGGGTCTTCTTTAAACAGAAGGAGAATCAGTGTTTGGGTTCTGAAAATATTTGGAAAAATGGGAAATAAGGAGGTAGAAATAAAATATCTTTTTTTTTTAATAATCGCATTCATTACGAAGAACAATTAACGTTACACATAGTTATGTCGCTTGTGCACTGTGTCTTTCGTAATCTAAAAGAACATATCGAAAAGTTTGGATGGTTTGTTTTCTCTTCAAGTTTTCCCCTCTAGCTTCTCTTACTTAAGTTTTGGTCATACTAATCAATGATAACGTCATTATAATATAGCAATACATCTCTTCAAACGCCTGGAAACTGCTTATGAACAGTACATGATATCGAATGTGCTTATCAAATCACAGTAGGCCATTTGAAAAGTATCAAAATTCATGTGTTTTTTTCCCCCGGCTAAGACCTGGCAGGAGTTACGAGAGACCCTTTCCCCCCTCCCGCCCCAATCTTCTTGGACCAAGTATTGATACGTTCACGTGATGCTAACCATGTCCTTACCGACAACAGTCCCGTTTGCTCCGTGGGATTCTGTCCATTTTTGTTCTTATATAATTATGTATTCACGATTCGTTAGGTCTTGTTAAGATTTCTCACGGTGTGTCATGGTACCCGTGCGTGCCGTGGGGGAAAAGGGGAACCCGAGTCTCGGATACTCAATGGCGTCATATACCATCCGGCCTGTGGTCCATCATGGACGGATGCCAGTACCTGCCCTCCAGCCTTCACGTTCTGATGGGGTATTTCTCACGTAACGCACGTTCTGATTGAGGTCTACCAAGGTTTTCACCTTCTGGGAAGGCTTTCTGCGAATATGTCGCGGGCGCCTGGCAGTGTTTGGGCAAGTTTTTTTTTTTTTTTTTTTACTGTATGAAAAGAAAGCCTCCCACGCGGTAACAAATATTTGTCCTGAGAAGAATATATAGTAGACTTGTTAAGGGGGTAAACGCTGCATTTTTAGTGCAAATGTCCTACTTGGCAAAGATGTTCCCTAGGGCAATTCAATTTTTTTCATCCAAAGAGACACTCTGTATCCATGCAAATATAAATATAAACATATAAATATTTAAAGATATATAGGCCTATGCATTTAATATAAATGGCTAATTTGGTTGAAATATTCTATAAAGTATATGAAAACAATTCATGCAAAATTTGATTTCTTATCTATGCCGATGAACATGAAATTTGCACAATTATGCAAGTTAGTGATGCAAATGAGTGTGCAAAAATTAGAATTTTTTGAAAGAATTTCTAATTTATTATGCACTGCATTTTGTAGTACAAAGTTCTCACCTGTGATGAATGTTCCATGGGTCAAAAGTATGATTCATCTAAAGAGACAAACTCTCTCTATGCAAACAACCTGTTATTTGTATAATAATATGGTAAAAAATAAAAGCGACAAAAAAGCTAGCAACTATAATCTACAACAAATGACTGAAAATGATATCAGATAATTCATAGGTATGACGGAAATAAATGTGTTCATCATTATATCGACATCAAGTGAGTCTACGTTTTCTCTACAGGCAGAAGTGGTGCTTGAGCCGTTTACAGAACCTCAATTTTAGAAACTCAACTAACAAACTGAAAAGATTCAGACAAGAATACCAGGTAGACATTTCCAGTTTTATTCCATGAAATGAAAGAAATGACCATTCATCCTCGTATCTTCAGCCATAACCCATTTTTTTTTTTTTTTTTTTACATTTCTTCCATTATTACTGATTATCGTTTATACAAAGAGATGTCGGAACGACTGTCACTTTTAACTAAACTTCTTAAGGGTACCCATTACAGAATAAATGTACCAATAAATGTACGAAATGTACGTGTTAAAATTCCCCATTCACCAGAACACTTAAATAAACATTATCGTGCAGTAAATTCATTCACCTGACAGAATCATCAAACTTAAAAAAAGAAAGGAGTTTGAACAAAGAGTGGTGACAGACAATATCAAACCCCTTTTCGAAAATAATTAGCAAAATCATCCCAGGTACCTTATCTTTTTTTCAGAAAAGGCAAATATATCATATGAAATTAATCATCCCATCACAAAACCTGAATAGCAAGAATAGCTTTTTAAGTCTATCGCAATACAACTTGATAAGATCTTATAAACAACCGCTAACAAGGAAATTGTTCTCCAGGTTTTGATAAAATGTCTCACTTTATCACCTTCAGGCCGTAGTGTCATCAAGCTATCAATTTACATTTCAATTACCTCATTAACAAGATCATTTTCTAATTTCTACTTTTTCTACGTTTTCTGTCGAATAGCATTCGAAATTGTCGCTTCTCTCATTTTCATCAACAGTTTGTCGAAAAATAACTGATCATCAATTACAAATCTGTAATCCTCTTTACTGACATCTTAAAAATGTTCACCATCAAGATAGGCAATATAGAGATTCTGAAAGGTAACCTCAGCAACCTTTTCCTTCATAAAGTCAGCAAATTCAGATTTTTTCACTTACACTTCCTTGACCAAAGAAAATATACCTGATGACACGAAGAAAAAAAATCCATTCTACTTTGCTTCAAATTTGTCTATTGAAGGTATAAAATTTTATACCAGAGTGAAGATGACACCATGGATCCATCAGACCAAAATAATTTGTATTTTCTAGTACTTTTCCTCTACTTTTCCATTAAAGAGTCAAAGATAACTGAAAGTATCCAATTCCATTCACCAGTGTACACTGTACCAAATTTTGGTCACCACAAAGAAGTTTGTGTGGATTATTGTAATTCACTAAGATATTTCCTATACATAAATGAAATTCAAGATTTTCATTTTTTTTTGGCCCATATAACACAACTAAAATGAGAATTCTAGAAACCACACTGGGTGCTAGCAGCTACAAAGCTTTCATCAGTATCACACTTTATCTTTTTGATAGCAAATTGAGTTATGTGATTTATATGAATATAAACCCCTCCTTCCCACTCCGTCCATGTATGTCTTCCTCTAATTCGAAAAAAAAAATGGGTGTCTTGTAGACAAAAATATTTGCATCTTTCCATTTCAGAAAGTCAATATTTTTATATCTTTGCTCCTCACAGATGCTAAAAGTCGTGTTCATTACAGAATTATTCAATCATCTTGCGCGTATCATGACAGTGAGGAGAGAAATGAAATTCGTGTATACATTTTTGTACACAAACACATCAAACACAAAACTACAGTAAGTAAACTATGTACATGAACATTAAATGCGTAATAATAAACTAGACAGACAACACTGAAAAATACAATTTTGTTTCCAGTTCAAAATTCAACACAGTACTGCTCCCATGGTGTATAACTTCTCTGTGAGAGCATTCTCAGCTATCTTTTCCATCAGCACTTGTTGGTTTGTTCATAAATAGAGCAATCCTTTTCTTTGCCATGTCTTCCACATAATCGTCCTGTGTTTTTTTCTTTAAGTTGATGAAATATAGCTGTATCTGATAATGTTGCACAAAATTGTTTGCAGGAAAAATAGATGGAATTGAACCCTTGTTAACGAATGCAAGTGATTCTTAATCAGGTTGTAGGGACAACCTATGGCATGGTGCGATACAGCATTTCCTGACAGTACTCATCAAAACAAGTAAACACCAACAAATAAAGACAGAGGCATATTCAAATAACATGTAGTCGACACCAACAAGTGTACTACAATATCATAATTATACAGTGCCTCACGAAACAACAGAAATACCAAACAAACAGCTTCCTTGAGAGATCATGGTAGCAAGTCTTGTATTACTGTTACTTGGTAGAAGAACGGAAAGTCAGTCATTGACCCTTGATGATACGGGTGCACGTCACGAGACCGACATAAAAAATACAGCCCACGAGTCAGTGGCGTAACTACGGGGGGGCATGGGGGGGGGGGGCACGTGCCCCCCCCCAATCCGCTGGTTAAAAAAAAAAGAAGAAAAAAAAGAAAAAAAAAGAAAAAAAAAACCCTACCAAAATGGTAATTCAAGGGTTAGTGAACTACTTTTGAAATCGACATGAAAGGATGATCAAGAAAAAAGATATTTTTCTAAGATTTCTTATAACCATATAATTAAAAAGGTATTATAGTGAAACATTGTTCAAAAAGCCCGGAGACGACAAAAGATTGTGATTCAGTGTGATTCCTGGTTGGCATTTTGAATACAAGCAGGATGTGCGCAGTGTACTCAGAACATCGGAATGGCAAAAAGAGTCGCTGCAATGTTGCGCAATGTGATGTTTGATAGGTTGTACACATTTGCTATCAAAGCTTGATCATTGATTTTGCAGTGTTGCTTTACATACTAGTCTATATTAAAATGCCTTGCATTGCCAATAATTAGACTTGACCTTGGCTATTTCCTAACTTTTCCATCTATATGAAACACACACACTCACAAACACAAACAAATTAGGGGATGCTCTATACAAAGTGCAGATTTTGGACATCCTTCTCCCGCTTGGTCACTTCGACGCCCCCTCGCTGGTCATACCTCCCCCAATCATAAACATAAACCGACACCCTTGACTACCAGTGGCGGATCCAGGGGGCGCACCGGGCGCCCAGGCCCTCCAAAGCGAAAAAATATATAATGTAGCTACAAACGACAGTTTTTGGACTGTGTTAATGTCAAAATTTTCAAGCTCGCTCGCTTCGCTCGCTCGCTTCGCTCGCTCGCATTTAATCGTTATGCAATTCTCCTGATGTTGCTGTAAGTAATTGCCAGCAGTTGCGCCCGGTGCGCCCCCTCCCCTTAATTTCCAAAGCGAAAAATATATAGCTACAAACGGCAGTTTTGGGACTATAAAATGTCAAAAATTTCAAGCTCGCTCGCTTCGCTCGCTCGCATTTAATCGTTATGCAATTCTCCCGATGTTGCTGTCAGTAATTGCCAGCAGTTGTGCCCGGTGCGCCCAGGCCCTCTCCTTAATTTCCAAAGCGAAAAAATATAGCTAATCTTCAAACGGCAGTTTTGGGACTGTAAAATGTCAAAATTTTCAAGCCCGCTCGCTTCCCTCGCTCGCATTTAATCGTTATGCAATTCTCCTGATGTTGCTGTCAGTAATTGCCAGCAGTTGCGCCCGGTGCGCCCCCTCTCCTTAATTTTCAAATCGAAAAAAATATAGCTACAAACGGCAGTTTTGGGACTGTAAAATGTCAAAATTTTCAAGCTCACTCGCTTCGCTCGCTCGCATTTAATCGCTATGCAATTCTCCTGATGTTGCTGTAAGTAACTGCCAGCAGTTGCGCCCGGTGCGCCCCCTCCCCTTAATTTCCAAAGCGAAAAAATATAGCTAAAAACGGCAGTTTTGGGACTATAAAATGTCAAAATTTTCAAGCTCGCTCGCTTCGCTCGCTCGCATTTAATCGTTATGCAATTCTCCCGATGTTGCTGTCAGTAATTGCCAGCAGTTGTGCCCGGTGCGCCCAGGCCCTCTCCTTAATTTTCAAAGCGAAAAAATATAGCTACAAACGGCAGTTTTGGGACTGTAAAATGTCAAAATTTTCAAGCTCGCTCGCTTCCCTCGCTCGCATTTAATCGTTATGCAATTCTTCTGATGTTGCTGTCAGTAATTGCCAGCAGGTGCGCCCGGTGCGCCCCCTCTCCTTAATTTTCAAATCGAAAAAAATATAGCTACAAACGGCAGTTATGGGACTGTAAAATGTCAAAAATTTCAAGATCGCTCGCTTCGCTCGCTCGCATTTAATCGCTATGCAATTCTCCTGATGTTGCTGTAACTAACTGCCAGCAGTTGCGCGAGGTGCGCCCCCTCCCCTTAATTTCCAAAGCGAAAAAATATAGCTAAAAACGGCAGTTTTGGGACTATAAAATGTCAAAATTTTCAAGCTCGCTCGCTTCGCTCGCTCGCATTTAATCGTTATGCAATTCTCCTGATGTTGCTGTCAGTAATTGCCAGCAGTTGTGCCCGGTGCGCCCAGGCCCTCCCCTTAATTTCCAAAGCGAAAAAATATAGCTACAAACGGCAGTTTTGGGACTGTAAAATGTCAACATTTTCAAGCTCGCTCGCTTCCCTCGCTCGCATTTAATCGTTATGCAATTCTCCTGATGTTGCTGTCAGTAACTGCCAGCAGTTGCGCCCGGTGCGCCCCCTCTCCTTAATTTCCAAATCGAAGAAATATAGCTACAAACGGCAGTTTTGGGACTGTAAAATGTCAAAATTTTCAAGCTCGCTCGCTTCGCTCGCTCGCATTTAATCGCTATACAATTCTCCTGATGTTGCTGTCAGTAACTGCCAGCAGTTGCGCCTTCATTTCCAAAGCGAAAAAATATAGCTAAAAACGGCAGTTTTTGGACTATAAAATGTCAAAATTTTCAAGCTCACTCGCTTCGCTCGCTCGCATTTAATCGTTATGCCATTCTCGTGATGTTACTGCCAGCAACTGCCAGCAACTGCCAGCAGTTGCGCCCGGTGCAACCCCCTTAATTTCCAAAGCAAATATATATATATATATATATATATGTATATATATATATATATATATATATATATATACATACATACATACATATATTATTATATATAGCTACAAACGGCAGTTTGGGGACTGTAAAATGTCAAAATTTTCAAGCTCGCTCGCTCCGCTCGCTCGCATTTAATAGTATTGTTACGTTATGCAATTCTGATGTTGCTGCCATGAGGTGCCCCCCCAATGTCTTGACCCACGGTACGCCACTGCCACGAGTCATACAGCTCCTGAGTTCGACACAAAGCTAACAAGGCCCACGAGACCGACACATTAAGACCCGTGTTGTATCTGTCGAACTCGTGTGCTGTGACGTTGTTACCTAGTGTCGAGGTCAAGGGCTGTATGACTCATAGAGTTTATATTTCAATGTCGAACTCGTGGGCTGTATGAAATTCTGGTTTTCACTCTCGTGGGATGACCCCGATAATACTACACGTACATAAAGCAAGTTCTCCATAGGTTTATCAGGTCCAGAGAACGGGTTCACCAACGAGTCATACGGTCCACGAGTCCGACATCAAAAATAGGTCCCTGAGTCATACAGCTCACGAGTTATACGGCTCACGAGTCATACAGCCAATGAGTTCGACACCACGCAGAAAAGGCTTACAAGACTGACACCACGCAAAGAAAGCCCATGAGACCGACACTACGCTTAAAAGGTTCACGAGACCGACAGTACGCAAAAGAGGCTCACGAGACCGACATTAGGCAAAGAAAGCCCACGAGACAGACACCAGGCAAAGAAGGCTCACGAGACCGACACAAGGAAAGAAAGCTCACGAGACCGACAGGATGAACAGCGCCATCTTCATGTCAATTACAAGTATGTACCTTGTGCAGGGTGTTCCATGAAAGGGAAAATTTCATACTGGCGGGTGCAATTTCGTCACGCTATCGAGCGAGAGATTGTAACTAATATTGAAGGGCACCATCTACATATCAACGACATCAAGTATGTATTTCTACACGTGTAGCTTTTAGGGGGCAGTTCTGTCACGCTACGGGGAGTGACATTGTTACCGACTTTTTAAAATAAAAATGTACTCTTCATGGACCCCCCCCCCCAAAAAAAAAGAAGAATAAATAAAAGAGGACAAGAACGATGCATTGTTTGATTTTAGATTTTTGATAATGCCACCGTGCTATTTAATAGGCTTTCTAAATTTCTAGCTAGAAGACGAACAGGATGTAAATTTTCCCCTTTCCTTTCTCGCTCCACTAGTTAAGTAGGCCTTATTAGATATCCTATCCACCTGCTAAGACGTTTTAGAGTTCAATTTGTATTTTTTTCTCTGTAACTATAATGTATGACATTCAACGGATGATATATCGCAGGGATTTACCTCGATTTGTAGCTTATGTTTGTAAATTATTCTCCTCAAAACATTGCGTTTTTTAAGAAATAGGATATCTGTTTTTATGGATGCATCTTCTTATTCCGAATCGTTAAGCTACCTTAATAAACGATTACGTTATTTTCTGTGAATTTATATCAAATCAACACCTTCGCAGATGACGCCCCCTCCAGATTATGTAAAGCAGGTGTGCACTGCAACATTGACTATTTTGTGCAATATTTCTATTATTATTTGTAAACTTCGTTTCACAGCTGGTTATTTTTCTAGTTGGATGATCTGAATGTCCACATCATTTGATTTTTTTAAAAGTAAATGTATATGTGTTTTGCGAAAAGAGAAACAAGGGTGTTTTGGCATTTTTAAGTTAATGTGGAAAGATCCGATGCACACTTTTACTGAATTCTGTTTACTTTTTCACAAACACTCGCACACGTAAACACATTGCAATTAAAGATCTTGAACATTTCAGCTGGTGAGGGAGGGCAACTGACGGGTAACACCCTAGCAACTCTCCTTTTCCATCTCTCACATTTTATCTTCCTTATGCCATTATCTGGACACTCTATACAATTAATTGGTCTATAGGTGGCGCTGTTCATCCTGTCGGTCTCGTGGGCCTTCTTTGCCTAGCGACGGTCTCGTGAGCCTTTTAAGCGTGTAGTGTCGGTCTCGTTGGCTTTGTTTGCATAGTGTCGGTCTCGTGAGCCTTTTAAGCGTGAGTGTCGAACTCATGGGCTGTCTCACTCGTGGGCTTATTTTACTTGATGTCGAACTCGTGGGCTTTATTTACTTAGTGTCGAACTCGTGGGCTGTATAACTAGTGGGCTGTATGACTTGTGAGCTGTATGACTCGTGGGCTGTATGACTTGTGAGCTGTATAACTCGTGGGCTGTATGACTCGTGGGTGGCGGTCTCGTGACGTGCACCCCCAGAGAATGCCCTCATAGGAGAACCAGTATCACACCGAGACTCATCGTTACTTTCTTCTGCTAATTTCCACGAAGATTTCCCCTCCCTCGGGGTTTAGGACAATCATGTCTGTTGGCTTCACATCGTCTATAGTCTGGGTCGACTTGAACGAAAACCGCCGCAGAAGGTTGACCAAGGTAACCTTTGTTTCCATCATTGCATACCGCTGTCCTGTAGGTAAACACGTAAATGATTCTGACGTCATGTGTTGCATTGTGAACGAAGAGAGTAAAACAGGCTGACAGGGGTCTGGAATTCGTAGAAACAAGTATTTCTATGTTTCATATCTTATAATGTAGATAAATCACGTGATGTGGCGTACCTACTAATCCACCAAGGATGAGATCATCAATGTCTTAAGGATATGCATGGTTTTCAATATCAAATAAAACAAGTTTTAAATTACCGTAGAATGTTGTCTGTGTATTTCAAGAGCAACGTTCAACGTGCAACTCGTGGAATACAATGGTCACTATCAAAGCTGATGATACGATACGGAGAGTTCACTATATATGCAACATTCAATACACGTATTCACTGTACTGATCTGTGAAAATGAATGCTGTCAACTCCCTCCTAAAAACAAAAAACAAAAACAAGAAACACACAAACAAAATAAAAGATTGAACAAAAACATGTTCAATTTAACGGCTGTGGTGTTTACCTTTGTGTTAGATATTAATGCTATGATAACAATTATGTGAATTATTCAAGTGTAAACTATTTACTATAAGTAATTATACATATCTCATTCCAGTTTCACAGAGCAAATTCATAAGGCCTTAAAGTTAATTGTGAATTTAAGGTTATTGAATATCAAAATTGTTTTAATCTTTCTCATTAGAAAATCTCATCCTTCACAAAATTTTTAAATGAAATATTCATGAAAAAGAAAAAAAAATCACGATTAGCACAGAGGAACTGCATCATAAATGAAATGATGTAGTTACCAATACAATTTCGTGGTCCAGCCGCAAACGGAATGTAGGCGTACGGGTGTCGCTTGCTACTGTTTTCCGGAAGAAACCGGTCTGGGTCAAATATTTCCGGGTCTGGAAACTGTTCCGGGTCGCGGTGTAAGGCGTAAATTGCGAATGAGATTGACGTTCCCTTCGGTACGACCTTGCCATCTGAAAGCGTGAGTAGAATTAAAGTTAGATTGAATATGCACAATCAAAATGTTCCAATTTAGACATAAAAACATCAGTGTAATGAAGGGAAATGCATCGTATTCCAACAACAGTCCCCTTTCTGTTGCTATTCGTTTTCATTTCTCCCATTGCGATGGAGCTTCCCTTCAGTTCTGATGTACTGTCATACCGTATCTGCAAACGTCTTTCGCTTTACGTTTCTGCATCGTATTCTATTGGAGAGTATACTACCAAGTCTTTCTCGTACAGGTGAAATCTTGCGAGGAACGGAACTTCTCTTACGTGTCAAATATTTGACACAAACAAGCTTCGGCTCAGGCCGTTGCCGGCGCGACAGGCAGTGCTGCATGGTTCTAGTCCTTGTAGCATGTAGCGGGTACTGCGTATTTTTTTTCGAATGAATGGATTATTGCAATTGGATGACAATTAATTACCCTATATGGGGTAAATACGCAGCGATTAACCAGTGATTTTATTCTTAGCAATGATTTAAAAGAATGGACATAGACGTACTCGGGCTAGATTCATTCATATTCACATTGATCTTTGCGACGTGGTCTTTTGTTGAATTGCTACTGATTGATCACTGTTTTTTTTTTCTTAAATACAAAAGCCGTGATAAAAATCTTCAGCTGCCATAAAAAAAAGAATCCTCGACGTAAGAATAGTTAATTTGAATAAATCTAAGTGCAGTACCCGCTTCTATAAGGGCTCATCACTGGCTATTGGGCGGAAGCTAGGTAATCTAGTGGATATGACGCCTGTCTATAGCAATCAGGAGGTTGCGAATTAGAGTCCCACAGAGTATGTATGCCCATGAATACCATGGCTTTTACTGAAAACATCAATAACAATAACACTGACTAATCGATGTGTATTGACGTCGATGAAAGCTATCTATCAATCAGTTGCGATACAAAAATCCCGGCATTATAAGCATAACACTATAATAGCCAGAGTCACTTTCACTCACCAAGGACGATGTCACTGTCGAGAGTCCTGCTCATGCCAGGTACAGGCGGTAGGACTCGAAGGGATTCCTTCACTACGCAGGTCAAATACGAGAGCTTGGCCAGGTCATCTGTCGTTACGTGACGGTCCGAGTCCCCTGTGGAAGTTTGATTTGATTTTTTATTATTTTTTTAGTCAAGACACACATTTACACGCACAGACACAGAAGACAGATGACATATTATAATGGCTGAAGCCCACAGGGAGTATCGTACGCTTAATCTTTTTGACACGGTGTACCAAGTTGATATGCCCTATTGTTTGAAACCAAAACAACAACAACAACAACAACAACAACAACAACAACAAAAACAATAGTTGGGGTGAAACAAAAATTTCATTTGAACATCTGCAGGGATGCCTTTGACACTTAACAGGCCACATCCCCATTTCTTTGCGAGGGGCGAGATACAATGTTTTGTATGCACGATTTATGGTTATGTCCTAATGAAAGAGTCCCTTCATCTTTAACCCTGTAAAAGGAATGCAAGGTTTGCCCATGGACAATTTGCGACGACATGACACAATATCCTTCCTTCCTGTTTAAAACTGTAGCTGAAAGCTGCGGAAAGTTGTTCCTTCCATCTATCATAGAAGTCTTTTAATCTTTCACAAAGTTGCAGCCTACCTAGGACTTCGGAAATTTCCTCCTGAAGACGTGACTGAATACCTGGATGCAGACCTATGAGGTAAAGGTTCCAGGAGACAGCCGCTGCAGTTGTGTCATGACCCTGTGTCAGGTAGGTATAGGTGAGACTGTCAACATTTTTCAAAAATATAATGATCTTTAGCTACTACGTACAATGCTGTAGGTAGCCTGGGACTTTTTGATCAGAGGCGAGCTGGAGTAGCCTATGGACATCTGCAACCATGATTATCTTTGATATGTAGACTTATGTAGTATGTACACAGTCATTGAGGTAATACTTAGAACGTCAATTGATTATTATCACCTATATTGTTATCTAACTGATTCTGTGATGATGTCTGGCAAAACTTACATGATTTATTGAGTACAGCAACGTTAATCAGATGATATACCCATCTTCTGTGCAACGCATTGCTTTCTCAGCATTTCAGTCATCAATGACTTAAATAACTTATATCCATTCTAGCCTTATTCTACATAAGGTCGGTCAAGTGTAATTCCTAACTGAAGTCTTTGGCATACAGAAGCCTGTAACAACAGAGTGGAAAATGATCTTTTTATTTGTTTATATTCGTTACAAAACCGTAATTCCAATCAGAGAGGTCATACAATGGCATTGTCCTAGGTGAATGACAAAAATCTGGGGGACGAAAGCAAAAAAGGATCCTGATCCCGCGTGACTGATGATTGCCAGTTTGGTGCCCGAGTGTCGGTGAACTGATGTCTACTGGAAGGATCATATCCCTCCTCATTTACTTTCTTTCTCTCTTCCTAAATGATGACACCTCTAGAGACAATATTGTGGAACAACAGGTAAGAATGAGAAGGCTTCCGTCGTGTGCATACCGCGAACATGACATCATCCACTTCTTCCTGTACGTCTGCCAGAGTGAAGCTAGGGTCCTCTCTGTGCATCTGGATGAGGAGATCCAGGAATGCGATTTGTTTGCGTTGTTCCGCAACAGCGCCCTCATCCTGAGTACTGACATCAGGAGACTCCGATGATTCAAGCAGCTTTTGTTGAATCATCTACCGAAACAATGTAAACAACCTATGCAGCAGACATTCTGCATTCGATTATGACATGTCAATGGACTTAGCTGAATAAAAATCCAAACCTGCAACGTCATTGAAACCCAGTATATCATAACGTTTTATTCTTATAGGACTACCCAGTCAACTTTAAACTCTTTCCAATCAAATTCGTAGTGTGGTCAATCAAACAAATCGATACTAGTTGCACTATGCCTACATCGATCAGACAAATTAACACAGACGCCTAGTAATTGCCTTTTAGAGTTTGCAATTTCGTTTTTGCTTTTTAAAGAGTATTTATAGGGAAATGGTTTCGTTTTAGAGCGATCATTTTTTGTTTTTGTTTTCAGCAATTTAAATTCACGTTGGTGACTATATGTGTTTCCCTTTTTGGGGGACTAAATTGGGAGCCCATTTTTACAGTTTCGTCTTCTTCAGAACGCATGGTCAACATTGGAAGGTATGGACACTCTGTGGCTAGAATGTACAAATAGACACCATTTTCCCTCCCCGTAGCCCCTCCAAATTTAGATTTTTCTTAATTAATAATCTGCAATAATGAGTTAATGATTATGTACAGATACTCAAGATAACCGTGCATAGACCCACTTGTTATTTTGTCTTTTTTCCTTTTCTTTTTAATGTTTTGTATGTTCCACTGTTTTTCATTTTATTCTTGTATGTTTCTTGAATGTTTCTTATCATCTGCCAAATGAGCAGAAGAGCACCGTGGCTAAATATTGACACAGATTATCATCTCCAAAGAGTTCGCCATTTAGATTTTCTGTATATACTTGGTACGAACCCCACGTTCTTAATTCGATTGAGAGTCTGCAGGTAACCAATTTGAATTAATTTCAAGTGCTATTGATGAATACCATTGTTCATTCGAAGACGAATGTGAATTATGTTGACTTTTTTTTTTTTTTTTGGTTAAACCGAAGCTGCATTTGGGGGAAACAGATTGAAGAAATTAAATAAAAATGACCAGGACATCCTTTCCTTGTTATCTGTCAATATACAATTATTATTGCGTGTAGAAGATAGGTTTGATAGACCGTATTAAGGGTTGCAACGAAATTGACTTTGATACATGACTTGTATTTCAAATTATTTTTTTTGTGTGTGTCTTTCAACTTCAATTTATTTCTGAAACTTTTTTTTTCAAGAATGCAACATACTAAAATATGTTTCTCTAAGGAAAAACAATACATCATTAGCATAAGAATACAGTACATTGTTAAATCTTCTATTTCATGACATGAAAAGAATATAGGAAAGTGTTTCTGGACATCTGCCTAATAAGGCTACGAGCACTTTTCCCACGATTTCAATTTTATTTGTGCATTTTTCCCCTCAAGACTACAATGTACAAAGGTAGGTACAGCAGAAACACAGTTGGGTAAAGCAAGATTTTCTGTCAAAAGGTGGACAGTATAAAACTCATTTGAATATGTTTGAACGTTTACCGATTGTGTAACGCCATGGAGAATTCTTAGATATTTTCTTTGCCTTTCACCAGCCTCTGTCCGATAGAAGAAGGCATCCACCCACAAAAGAGGAGATCTGAACCTCATGAATGCTATCGCAATCATGCTGTACGTATATGTCAACAGGAAAAATCAGCGAACAAAATAAAGGAAAAAGGGAAACGTTATAAACATTCTTGACACTGATCATCTCTTCGACACAGTAAAGAATAGAACTCTTTTTTTATCTAAAAACACACACACACAACTACACTGGAAATAGAAAAAGCTTTAGATTAACTTTCTGAACAACATCACATTATCTCACTGCTTCGTAAATGACTGCATTTCTTATACACATTAAACACATGCAGCACATGTCTGGTTTGCATACTTACTAGAGTTATAATAATGCATGAAATTTATATTGCTCCAAATACACTCTGCGTGGTGATCATGACGCATACATGCTATTATTACCCCGGTCAATTGATACATTTTGATTTCCAACCAGCACTGACAGTGCTCACTCTCCACTCCCATGGGCAGGAGCATTCCAGCCTGTCACCATCTTACAAAATACGCAAATTTTCACAGAAAAGAATAAGAAATTTTCTTCTTGCCCTGAAAGCGAAATCAATTAATGACAAAGTGCAGTGGCTTTGCCTGAGCCGGGTTGAATAAAAAGAAATAAACAGAAAAAACACATGTTGATGAAAGCTTTAAGTCATCTAAAACCGAAAATGTCATTAAGCATTGCATTGCATTCCATGTTGAAAAGGACTTAGTATCAATTAATTCAGCTTGATTTTTCAGATTTATATATTGTTTCTTTCAAATTGCCAATCTGTCATGATTTAGAAATCATTCTTATCTAAATCAATTGACCAAGAGCAATAGATATTCCGATACAGAATACTGAAGTAAGATAGAAGGGTCTTGTTCAAATTCTTTACTGAAAGTAAATAATTCCTTCAAATCGCTATACAATTAGTGTTTCATTTTACCCTTTGAGGGCGCGCACAAACTCGCTGTCTGTGTCACCCTGTGCGTTCATGTGTTTCCCCATGGCCGTGCCTGTATGGTGAAGAAGAGTTTTATATATATATATATATATATATATATATATATATATATAGGCCTATATTACAAATTACCACAAATTACAATCTAACCAGCTAACAATTGTAGTAAGTTATCGAAGACCAACTTAAATGTTATAATGATAGAGCTTCACAATCGACCAGCTCAATTTCTGCAAGACATTACAAACATGACTTTACTGCCAAACTCTGTGAATGCGATTTATGTAGTTGCCTTATAATGTCGACAATTACTGACGGCATTAGACGTTACTATTGCTTTCGACCTTGTTTAATTTTACGTTAATGAAGTATTCACAGGTCAATAATGATCTCCTCAGACAATATCAGTGCACGTCAACAAGCCACGCACGTGGGCACGGCTGTGTAACGTATGAGCCAAAATATAATGTCAGGCGGTGAACACACAAACTACACTGTGGCACATGCAGGAATATACTGATGAAATCACAATTAATTTGTTAATCTACCATACAAGGTACTTCAATGGCAGCCAAGTCGGTAATATCAATAATATGTATTATTTGCATCTTGTCGACGAAACGGCAGAATAAAAATGCCTTTTTAGTGTCGAGTTCGTGAGCCTTACTATAGGTTAGTGTCTAGCTCATTGGCTTTATGATTCGTGAGCTGTAAACCTCGTAGACAGTATGAATCGTGGGCAATATGAAATGTCGGCTGTACGAGTCATGGACGCCGAGCTTGTGCCATGCACCTGAAAGTAATGGGTAAACTACCATATCTTGATTCTTTACTGATGCCACATCACAGAAGGAAAAACTTTTCATTGAGGGTAATTGAAATCAGGGTGCCTACATATGTCTCCACCGCCTTTCACGGTATATGAATGTCCACGTTAAGCAGCAAATAGGAATACATTACCGCATATGACGTCAAGGGCACAAAGGGTTGCGAGTGGGAAGATATTGACAGGATCACGTCTGTTTGCAAAGGCATCTAACTTCTCTGCCAAGATGTTGCTCTGCTCGTTGAAAACACCCATGAAGTTTTGGAGGATGGAGAAGTGGAAGGTTGGTGTCAGCATCCTTCGACGCTGGAACCACTTTTTACCTGTACTGTGAATGAAAATTACCGACAAACGAATAACAAGAGACCCATGAGTCTCCCGTTCACCTAAGCATTACAAGTTCACCTTCCATGGCACATTCTTGCAGATTCTCTTGAGAACATTGTAAACTTGGGGGCGGGGCAGCTTTGAAAGCTTCTATCGGGGCTTTGATGTCCATTTGCATATTCCATGACACTGGTAAAGAATACCTGCCAAGTACACTGTATTTTGAAAATTTGACAATGCGTTGTGCTCCTGGTGTTTAATGTTGCCCGTATGCACAAATACTTATTCTATCCCTCTTGCGATAATCACTGCCAAATTTGGTAAAAAAAAAAATCAGACCATGCTTGTGCAAAAAAGATGAAAAAAAAAAATTATCCTAACTTTGGTCTCCCCTACCCCCCGCTTATCCCCCAGATCTACCACAAACAAACTCGAAACTATACGACAAACGCTAATCTAAATTACACAAAGTACTTCCTTAGCTTATCATTTACGATTTGAGAGAAGAAGATTTGTAAAGACCAGGGAGGTTCCCTCCTCCCTGTAGCCTTTTGTCAAGGCCCTCTCGATGTAATGGGCGAGCGAAGCGAGCCCAGCCGAGCGCGACAGCGCGACCCCACTCAGCTGGGCTCTCTTCAACATACAGCGAGAGGACCTTGACAAAAGGCTAACCTCCCTGGTACGATTCCTCAACTTGGGGGTTGTGTCTGTCTCATCCCCCTCGACCATTGTGCTCCAGGCCTCCCCCCTCCCTCCTCCATGGGGAATGGTGGCCACTTGAACAAAATGAGAGCTTATCTCAGTGGGGGTGCTACCTGCTAAGGTTGGTAAAAATCCATCATGGGGCTTTTAAGACGAAGATGAAAATGTACAATTTAGGTCCCCAATTGGACTACGCACGCCGGACGATGAACGATCGCAATAGCTCACTTTAGTCTTTGGCTCAGGTCAGCTGAAAATCCAATGATACGATAATCGACGAAAGAAATACTAGTACACGCCCTCCGTGCAACTTCTGAAAAAGTGAAAGACACTGAAATACAATATCGTTGGATAAGTGACTTTACGTCACACTATCTAGGCCAATGCCAGTGAGCAATAAACTGGAGAGGGGCGATATGAATTGTCTGTCAACATTGCTTAACGTAGTTCATGAGACTCAAGACAGTGGTTATGAGCGATCTCAAATGTCTCGTCTAATCAAATTGTATATCACTGAGAATAAGGTCGAGGTTGCAATTAACATGAATACAGCAAGTCTAAAGGAAATGAAATGAATGTAGAGCATTGATGTTTCCGATGTTGCAGACATATTCACTAACATTGTATTTTCATAATGTTAAGACAGTGGTCTGGTCTTGCAATTCTTATATCCGTTTTCCTAGGCTTGCATGGTCTATCAACGAGAATTACTGATTGTAAGTTGGAGCCCACGCATAAATTTTGAACAGGGAGATTATTGGCAAATAAAGGTCGATACTTTGCCATTCAGTTCCGCAAAATATGCGCAAATTTGATTACAGCATATTCAATTCAATTCAGTTCAATTCAATTCAATTTGTTTCATACTTCTCGTATATCAATATTACATCAAAAAATAACAGCACAAGTTCTTTTACCTTGTCAACAACCACAAAAAGAAATACATACATAATAACAGTAATTATAATGATAACTGGTCAAAATTGATATGAGGTTGTACAAAGAGAAGTATGATGGGACCTACATGAAAGCAAGCTTGTTGGCTGTAAGCCCCGGATAATCAGTGTTTGTGAAAGAGAAACGGAGAACGGATAGAAGTACAGACCTGGTGATTTAATGGTACCAATTAAGGAAAACGGGGTATGCCTATATGATTAAGAAATAAAAGAAAAAGAAAAAGAAAACTATACTAAAATACAAACCATAATTGTGACCAAGCTATTATTTGTTTCCGAAATAGGACATGATATACATGTAGGGCCTACTTAAATATACACTTAATATTGCATTAAAACTATCACAAGGTTGTGTTCAGCAGAACACAAAAGTGACATATACAGCTATAGAGTCATTTGTTGCCTGCCGTCATAAGCTCTGGGTAGAAAGTGAAAAAGAGGCAGAGAGAGGGAGGGAGAGAAGGAGACGAAATGAGTGCGGAGTTGCTAATGATGAATTCAGAGAGCGTGACGGCAAGGCCCACATTGCAATCTGCAGCGTGTTGACATGTGTGTTTAATCGGACAGGTTAAGTAACATACCACAGTATTATTACATAAGGCATTACAAACTTATTCGGTGCATGTCTGCAAGGTAAGCATTTAATAAAGACACTTTTAATTTGCGTTTGAAAGAATATAAAGACGAGCAGCTAGTTATTTCGGGTAAGAGATCATTCCAGTATCTGGGACCTGTATACATTATCGGTTTTCTTTTTTAGCGAAAAATTTTCGAGTACGTGGAAGGTGAAACGCGTCACTTTGGCGGGTAGGATAACTGTGAATCCAGTTATTTTTTTCTGAACATACAAGGAAAACATCTGGTAACTTCTTGGCGGAAGATTTATACATGAATATGCCGACGTTATAACTGAATAGATCTGATGCTTTTAATATATATATTTTTTTTGAAGAATTGTTCGTATGTGACAAATATCCGACGTGGTTCATATTTTTAATGGCACGTTTTTTAATGCGGAACAGTACATCAAGAAGATTTCTACTTGCATTCCCCCATACAAGAATACCATAATTAAGATAGATAATGCTCAAGGTAAAAGTTCAACTATATGGAAAATAATCAATGAAATTCTTAATAAGAGCAAATCATCACCTGATTCTCAAGTATTTTATAAAGATGGCAATACGATAAGAAATCTGGTTCATATAAGCAATATGTTTAATGAATACTTTGTACATATCGGTCCACAACAGGGCTCTAAAATCGATGAGAGTAATTGTGATTTCGCAGAGTTTTTGCCACAACCAATAAATTCATCTCTATTTTTAAACCTCACTGATTTTATTGAAATATTAAGAATTATTCGCGCCTTTAAAATTAGTTATTCTGTCAGTGATGATGAAATTAGCACCCACTTACTTAAGCAGATCATAGGTATTTTGTCTTCCTTAGTCCATATCTTAATCTATCTCTTTCTTCTTGTATTTTTCCAAGTTCCTTCAAAATTGCTAAAGTAATACCGATCCACAAAAAGGATGATCCAACATGTGTATGTTTCTCCAAAATACTCGAGAGAATTGTTTATAATAGGCTGTATGGATTTTTATGTCAGAATGATTTCTTCAATCCTGACCAATTCGGTTTCTGAACTAATCATTCTGCTGATCACGCGCCAATGCAGTTATTCGATAGAGTATCGAATGCCTTGGCAGATTGATTATAAACATGTAATTGGTATATTTATGGATCTGAGCAAGGCATTTGATACTCTTAACCACAATGTTTTTTGTTTATGATGTATAATACCTGATTTATCTTGTGTTATGTTTTTGTTGAAAGAAAAAAAAAAGAAGAAGAATGAAAATAAATGAATCGAATTGAATTGAATTGAACAAAATATTATATAAGCTACGACATTACGGGGTTCGGGGTACAGCACTTACATGGTTTGAAAACTATTTGTTATGTAGAAAACAATTTGTTTCCTTTAATTCAGAATCCTCCAAGACATTACGTGTAACATGTGGAGTCCCCCAGGGTTCAATCTTAGGTCCGTTATTGTTTCTAATCAACATTAATGATATTTCAAACGCATCATCCATGTTACAGTATTTATTTGCTGATTATACAAATGTGTTTTAGTCACATACTGACCTAAACCACCTAGTTACTACTTTGAATAATGAATTACCGAAATTATCTGCGTGGTTTAAAAGTAATATACTGGCACTCCATTTAAGCAAAACTAATTTAATTCATTTTAAATGTAAAAAAGCTGATTTACCAGAAGATGATTTGTACATTGATGGTACATCTCTCGAAAAGAGAACACTTAATAAATTTCTCCGTGTGTACATAAGTGAAAACCTAACATGGGATGATCATGTAAAACACATTATTTTGCCTGTATCCCGAAACGTTGGCATGTTAACTAAGCTTCAGTATTTTTTACCAACTCGTGTATTGTTTACCCTGTATAATGCTTTGAACCTGCCATATATATCGTATTGCAACATTATTTGGGCAACCCACAAATGTAACACAGACTGTATACTTCTCCTGAAAAAAAAAAAAGCAATTCGAGTGTGCAGTCGAGCACGCTCTCGAGATCACACCGACCCATTGTTTTTTCCCAGCTTAAATCCCTTAAGATAAATGACATAAATCCAAAAGGCTGTATTTATTGTTTGCCTCAAGTCAAACCTCTTGCCTCCAATATCTAACAGAATATTTCGGTCAAATTCAGAGATTCACTCTTATCCTACCAGACAACCCGCAAATTTGCATTTATTTAACCCCAAAACTGCACTCGCGCATCATTCTATCAGACACTCCGGCCCTGACACTTGGAATTCCCTTCCCACCGAAATTAAAAACATGACCACTATGTATTCATTTAAAAAGGCTGTAAAACTTCACCTCCTTAAGCAGTATTCCCCAGTATGACATTTTGATTTCTTTATTGTTATGTATTATAATCAAATGTATATAAACATGTACATGATACATGATGCATGTATGTGTGCATACATATATCGACCTATTTATCTATCTATCTATATATATATATATATATATATATATATATATGGGTATTATGTGTATGTATAGAATAGGTGCACATATGTATATTATGTATATGAGCATGTATATGTATGTATGTGTATACCATGTGCCTTTTCATTACTGTGCACATTTAACCACGATATATCTTGTTATTTCATGTCAGATAACCATATGTAGAATGTTTTGTATTCATTTATCACTATTTTTCATAGTGCATATTCGGTTATTACTACGGCAAAGGCCCCTGAACGTGTTAATGCAGACTCATTCATTATCATTACTATTATTGTAAAGTAGTTGGAGTGGTACACATACACTTTGTAATTTTCCCTTTCCCCCTACCCTTCCCTCTCTCTCTATCCCTTATTCTATCCAGAGTAGCTAAGTATAGGGTCTCCATACCGTCAAGCCTTGGCTTATTTTGGAGACCCTTCTGTTTACGTTCCCCAAGCTGTTTTTACTTCTTTTGTTTTGTACTAAAAACTATGTGTCGATATACGGTTTGTCATAAATGACTTGTACACAATCATATCTGATGTAACGGAATTAAGCAGAAATAAATCAAATCAAATCAAATCAAAGATACGGAATAATCAAAGTAGAATGAAGTTTGACTATGAAAAATGCTCTTAAGTTTATGAAGAACACCTGTGATTCTAGAGAGAATATTACTTACATAACTAATGTGGGATTTCCAAGATAAGTCATTATCAATACAGAGCCCTAAAAATTTTGTACAATTCACTTGGGGTAATTCAATTTCATCAAACTTGATATGAAGGGGGAGCGTTTTAAGACTGTTGCTAAAAAGCATCCAATGAGTTTTATCTATATTAAGTGATAGTTTGTTGGCATATATCCAAGACTGCACAGATTTGAGTTCTTTATTCATTGTGTCAATGAGAGTATAAGGATCTTTGTGTGTAAAAATCAGATTAGAGTCATCAGAAAGAAATGGCGAGGAATTAGGAAGATCGTTGATATACAAAATAAATAGTAGTGGGCCTAGTAAGGAGCCCTGTGGAACACCACACGAAATTAACTTCAACTGAGAATCACAGCCATTTATAGTTACAAATTGTTTTCCGTTTCATGAATAATCTCGAAACCAGTCCAAAGCCTTCCTACGTCACTTGTAAATCAAAATATCATGGTCAATTGTGTCGAATGCCTTCGAAAAATCAAGAAAAACTCCAATAGTGTGGGAGACATCATCGATGGCGTGAGCAACTTTATGGATAAAAGTGAGTAAGGCATGGGTCGTGCTGTGATTTTTCCTACAACCCAATTGGGAGTTACAAAAACACTTCACACTTTTCAAGAAATTTGTGGGTGCGATATATACCAGCCTTTCAAGAATTTTTGAGAATGAAGTCAGCAGAGATATAGGGCGATGATTAGTCACATATTCTTTTTGTCCTTTTTAAAAAATGGGTACTACTTTGGCAATTTTCATTCTTTGAAGAACTATGCCACTAGATAATGATGAATTAGAAATGTGTGTTAATGGTGAAACTACTTCATTATTTTTTAAGGAGAAAATTTGTAATTCCATCACATCCTGAGCTTTTCTTTGTATTCAAAGTTTGCACAATGTCTTTAATTTCTTCATCAATGATTGGTTCGAAAAAAAAAGAGACTGTTAATTCTGATCTTTTAAAAAGTAATGAAAATCAGCGCTTGAATGCGGGATACTGCTGGCAAGATTTAGTCCATGCTTACAAAATATTCATTGAATACTTCTGCCATATCAGCCTGATCATCAATGTGCTTATCAGTCTTAATAATATGCCTAGGGGGTTCGGTTTTACTTTTGGTGTTCAGCGCGTCATTTATCACCTTCCACGTACTCTTGATGTCATATTTATGCTTAATAAACTGCTTTGAAAAATACATTCGTTTGGCTAAACGTATTAATGTTGTGAGAGTGTTGCGATAACGCACATACCGAGACCGAGTTCGACTATTAGGATCTCTCCTATATCTATAGAATAGGATATTTTTACGAGTTATAGACCTAAGGAGAGACTTTGAGACCCAGTTCTTTTTAGGAACCTTTTTGCGGTTTGAGCAAGTAACTGGCTTGACGGGTATTGTGGAATCTTATGTGGGTGATATCTGTGAAAAATGTTCAAAAGTTAAGTTTGCATCGCTTTGGTTATTAACATTCGACCAATTGACGGAGCTCAATCATACCCTAAGTCTACTAAGATTAGTTTCGGACATTTCTCGAATACCAGAATTGGGTAAATAAGAGGGGATATTACCTGTGTTACAACTGGGCATAAGAGCGAAAATCGGAAAGTGATCGGATACGTCAGACACATACACCAAACGTGATATTCAATATTGGAAAAGGAGCTGTTAACAAAAATGTTGTCAATTAAAGTTGCTGTGATATCAGAAATTCGAGTGGGCTTCTTTATAAGAGGTGAATTAAAAAGACTCGGATAACACCAAATTTTTCTAAGAGATTATAATTTAGATTCTGAGTGACGTAAAGCCCAACTACATCGCTTTTTTTTACCTGCCCTGTTGTTAGTTAATAGTGTGAAACCATTAATGGTAAATAGAGAAGAAGGTGATGTTTCCTTTAACCAGGTCTCACTGATTCCGATGACTTGAGTGCCAAATTTGATTTGATTCACGAACAAGAGTTTTTTGTTTAATCTCCTAATTTAAAGTGTGAAACAAAAAATTGGTTTGGATTCAAATGAGACGATGGAATTACGTCGTTTTCTAAATGGTATTCTGTGGGTGGCATTTGAGGACTGGTGTCATTTACGTCAGAATCAAGTATCAGCTCGTGAGTTTGCGAGCTCAAATAAGAAATGATGTCGGGGTTATCACCTTCTTCACTATCAAGTGTCATGTACGAGTACATCCTCTTTGCCTGGTGCGTAGGTAGATGTAACAGTAATTTCGTTATTCATATCATTCACACTATTTGACTTATAGCGCGCTATTTCGAAACATCGGGCTGATGTGAAAACGCCTAATGTAAGAACATCTGTGTTTGTGAGTACAAGCAGCAAGAAAATGCATCAAGAGCAGGCAGAGATACTGGAATGATCATTTTTCTTTTTGAGATAATGAGACACACATGAGTGACTAGGTACGTACAGTCATTAGGCGTTTTCACATCAGCCCGATGTTTCGAAATAGCGCGCTATTTTCTGACTTGGGAAATTAACCCGATCATGAAATAGCGCGCTATTTGATGATGTGAATACAAATTAGCGCGCTACTTGATCGAGAAAATTTCTCGAGTCTAAGACCCCGTTTACAGTGCGGGGCTGGGCCGAGCCGCGGCCGAGTCGGGGCCGAGCCCAGCCTCAATTGCGGGGCCGAGCCCCGCAATTTTGTCCGTTTACACTGCCGGGCTCGGCCCACTGAACTAAAACATAGGTGGTGTAAACGGACAAAATTGCGGGGCTCGGCCCCGCAATTGAGGCTGGGCTCTGCCGCGGCTCGGCCGCGGCTCGGCCCAGCCCCGCATTGTAAACGGGGTCCAACTCGGGAAATTTCCGGATAGCAGGATAATTAATGCGAACTAGCGCGCTATTTGATAATGTTTGGGCTGATGTGAATAGGAAATGAAATAGCGCGCTAATTTGCGATCGCGAAAAAATATCTCGAGCTTAAATTTTTATCGGGCTGATGTGAAAACGCCTATTGACAGCAAAAAATAAATGTCGGTTCAATGGTTCCAACCAGAAAATACTTGAGATGTGTCAACAACATGTGTTCACTGGATGTGGAATAATGACAGGGGATTTGCATTTGGCTACAGGAATATCTGCATAGCAGAAAGAGAAGATCGAGTCAAGTTCATGTGGTCATAAACCGGAATTGTGTAGATACAGTAAATGCTATTATAGGCGTTTAAGAGTACACGCTTGGCACAGATATATGAAAGAAATGAGGAAGCTTTATGGAGCTTAGTTTTGACATTTCAACAAAAGTACACCTTCTAAGCAGAAGGAATAAGTGACGATGAACATAATGTACATAGATCAAAACTTACGATATCAAACAAAATAAACTCAACTGTCTCAACCTTTGAGAACAGAAGCAATAATGCTATTGACATGAGAACGGAATTTGGATTTCTTTAACCGATTTCAATCGAGACAATTTGTGACCACCACCCCCTCCCCAATACATGTAGACAGAATGACGAGCGGAGTTGACTATATTTTTTTCCTCTTGTCAACCCTTTTTACTATTATAAACAACACACACACACAAATATGTATTTGGTATAACAAAACCCCGTAGATCATACCTGAGCAACAGTCCGAGACCGAGCCATGGCTGGAGAAAGGAGTAGGCGAATGATCTCTTCATGTTCCCACCGCACTTCAGTACGGCCTGTTGGAGCGAAACAAATTAACTGTACTGTCAGGATTGTTAGCATGATTGTTCAAGATCTTCCCCAGGCAGCTCATAGGGATAAAGAGACATACAAAGGCAAGCAAGTACGAGAGGAAAATAAGTGATGAAATTTGGTTGAACGTTGATGTCATTCTAAAAACAAAGACTCTGTGTCTCTCATCACTGATCACCTGAATCAAGTGCACTCTACAGACAGCATAAAGTTCACTTTTGAACTTGAAAAAGAAGGATCAATCCCCTTTCCAGACGCACCAATCATCAGAAAGCGAGATGGACAAATAAAGTTCACGGTATACTGGAAGCCAACGCATACCAACATATATCTCAATTTCAAGTCTCACCACCACCTTCATCAAAAGTTAGGTGTGGTTCACACTCGCTTCCACCGCTGCGAAACAGAAGTATCTGACCCCAAAGACAAGAAAGAAGAGGGTACCACAATCTCTCCTGCTCTGTCGCAATGTGGCTATCCCCGATGGACGTTAAAACGGAAGGATAAGAAAAACAGAACAACTTCCAAACAACAAAAGAAAGACGGAACCACTCCTGTATCCTGCAGTCCTGTAGTCCTACATCAAAGGCTTATCAGAGGCAATTAGTAGGATTTTCAAGAAACGTGGTATCTCTACATCAATGAAACCATACAACAAGCTTAGAGACATACTGGTTCACCCAAAGGAGAAAATCAAAGAAATGGACAAGCCACATGGAGTGTACATAGTCCCTTGCCGTTCTCTCCAAGAACAAATGACAAATGTATCAGGGAAACCAGTCGAAAATTGAGTACCCGAAATGACGAACACAAAAAGGATTGCCAAATATAGGATGGACAATCATATACACGATCGCAGAGGGCATCAGTAAGCCAAACATACAAGAAGTCTACCATACCTGACCATGCTGGGTGGAAAAATCACGTCATCAACTGGGAGGGGTCGCGGTTAGTAGCGAGAGAGAGCCAGACCCTGAACAGACGTATCAGAGACGCCATCTGGATCTAGAGAACCCCCTACAACATGAACCGGGATGAGGGGGGGGGGGGGGGTGGCATACCAGCTGTCTGACATTTACGATGGTGGTATCACTTGGATGTCACACCTAGGGGATTGCTGATTGGCGCCAGATCATCAGTGGCCAATTAGCCATCGCTTGAGAAAGAGTATACTCTTTCGTGGTATTCATGGTATACATGAAGAAATGTATACATTTGGATGTCAATGAATGGAATATCAAGGAAGCGTACGTGTTATCATGGTGAAATGGCATTTGCTCCTGCGGCAATTGCACCGGTCTTATTTTCTCCAAGGACATAGCGTTTGGGTTGTGAGAGGGTGCGAGGTTTAGTTTGATGTGAGGATTAGCAGTAGGGTTAGGGCCATGTTTATGGGTAGAATTTATGTTTGGCATGGTAAAAGCCTTGGCAGAGGAGGGATGAGATCTCAGCAGTCATTGTTAGTGCCATGGACGATGTTCATGTTACAAAAAAAAAAAAAACCTACTTCCTACTTTTGATCCTTAAGAGTTCGAAAACTATACATAAAAACATTGTCATTGATATGAGTAATAGCTGAATAGTGTACAATCTAGTTGGAGGTGATTTGAATATGAGAGCATGAATCAGTTTTGTTAATTTTACGATTAATTTTAAAGTTAAGTTCTGGATTTTGATCAAAATTGAACCCACTGTACATAATTGAACTTTACACAAGAACCAATGAAGTGTGTGTGATTGTTTGCCTACAATGACCCTGAACAATAGACATGAATACCACGAATACCAAGTACCTTTTCAGAGTTCTGCTGACTAGGCTTCTGGTTTCTTGCTCCAAGGCACATGAGTGCTTTATTAACAATTCATGATGAATTGCCCTGGGCATTGCTGTAGTCTGAATTCATGTCAAAGGGTAAAATGCATGCACATGACAAAAATAAGCACATGTTTTCATGTGCTTGCATACACTGCATATTAGGATGGATAAAGAATAGCCGTGACAAAGGAATTTCTCATGAAGATGTAATAGAACATTCCAATCCTGGCCATTGTTTAGGATCATTGTCAGGGTGTTAACGACACACTGCCATACACGCCAACTGACCCCTGTACAAAATCAAAATTTTGTACAGAGGGTTGAAAACAGAGCAATTTTTTTTTTTTTTTGTAACACCTAGTACCACTTAGGCGGCTGACAGTTTTTCTTTTCATTCCTTCCCTAATTCTTGGCCAATTATAATCAACTTCTCCCAATTGCGGTAATAGGATTTACTCTTTCTTTTGATGGTCGCAAAAAAAAAAATAACTTTAAAAAATACCTCTTTTGCTTCAATTGCTTTGCTATTCTTTAAATGCTAAACGTCTCTTTTCGGTGTTGTCTGTAATATGACATTAAGAGGTCTTCTGTCTTTGCTGGCCCATGTTTGAACATCGGAGTATTGGAATAAGAAAAATCAGTACAGCGACAGCTTGAAGCAGAAGCAACAACAACGAAGTACGAGGAAGTCTGAACTAGACGTCAGCTGGCGTGCTTACCTCCACGTGTTTGGCTCTGTAGATGGTTATGTGAGGCTTTGGTCCATTCCACCATCTAACTATTCCACCTGTCCTTGCTCGATACTCCTCATAAACTGCTTGTCTGTACACGAAAAATTCTATGATGGACACCAAAAAAAAAAAAAAGCATCAGTCCCGAAGATCACTCCCGAAATCTGATTTTCACATACATTTCTTTGTCTGTGTACCAAAACTTATGGTTATTAAAATCTTACTTCAACAGATACACATGAAGTAGGGCTACCCAGTCACAGTCCACTTCCACCCCCTCCCCCCCCCCCCCCCCCCCGGCTCGGTCGCTTTGCTCCTTCGAACATTTTCTCAGCGTTTTCCACCCAATCCTGAAAACGGAACGACTTGATTTGAAGCCACCAAAATGTCGATGGCGGCTTATGCTTGAGATATAAAGCTGATGGCTAAAAATCGCACCTTCAAAAATCGCCAACCGAATTAGAGGAAGACCTTTCAGTAACATACTGGATTGTATTACGTCAAAATATTTTAGTGAAGCTAGCACCTCTGTGTCTACGAGAAA
Source organism: Diadema setosum (assembly GCF_964275005.1). NCBI lineage: Eukaryota > Metazoa > Echinodermata > Echinoidea > Diadematoida > Diadematidae > Diadema > Diadema setosum. The sequence goes on along the minus strand of NC_092689.1, from coordinate 9,319,111 downwards.
CATGACAATTTGGCACAGATGATTTTTTTTTTTCAAATACCAGATTGTTACGTTGCCGAACAAAGAGCAGTGACTTAATTTTCTACCTTTATGATGGGAAATGTAAAAATCAAATAAAAGAAGCATAATCATACAAAGTATGTAATGAATTATGGTAATGGTACTAGATGGTGACGGAAGAATTTTTTTTGTCCGAGTAATGAAAGGAATCGCTCACATTGTACTGCAATTTTTAACAGCTTATAACATGTTGCAACATTGACATTGTGTTTCTGTGCTTGATATTACTGACCTCTCAAATCCTTACTGAACTTGTGCAAATTGCCAACAATCGGAAGTGCCGGAGGCCCCTGAAATTTGCTGATAAGGATGAATACGCGAATGAGCTTCATCATGTGGTAACACATGGTTGAGGCCGCAACAAAGATGACCGCTGCGACTCCTACTCCGAAATTAACATCCATCGTTACACTTGAACTAAAAGACAGAATAACATGGATAAAAAAGTGTTGTAGCTGACGATGGCAATGGAATTGTGAGGACTGAAGACAAATTGTAAGAGTATATGACTGGAAGAGGTTGCAATTGAAGTAGCATCTGAAAAAACAGAACTGAACTTGGAAGGAAGTGGAGTAAGTAGAAACAAACGGATAACGAGAAATTATAGTACATGTATTACATTAATCATTACCAAAGGTATGATTACCAGTTCGCTGGTAGCAGTAATTGTGGTAGTCATAGTGGATATAGTTACATGTAGATATTCAGATTGATAGTGAATGAAACAAATTCTAGAGAACTGCAATTATTGTATAACATATTTGGCTGTAGCAGATCTCAGATGAATTTTTAAACTAGAACACTATGAAATCAATCATGCTAGTTTCAGCTACTTCAGAAGCAGGGGCACACAAATCCTTGGACTGCTGCAGTGTGTTACACCCCTCTCCTAATAATTCTCGAAAAGAGGTTTGGTACAAAACAACAACAACAACAACAACAACAACAACAACAACAACAACAACAACAACAACAACAACAACAACAGGGATTTGGGGAATCGCTTTTAGATTGCAAATGCGATTCTACAATTGGAAATAATTAACAAAATGCTTGATGTGTATTGTTTTACTTCACGAGGAATACAGTGATAATGCCTATTACAGGTGTGTCGACCTAAGTATAGTAAGAGAACAATGGTGCACTCACCTTACTACAATAATGAAAAAATGAAACTCTGCTGTGAGATTTGCGTGACTGTCGTTACACTATAGCACGAACATGTTCCTGTACTGGAGAAAATGACAGAACGTACTGTGTTAATGATTTACATAATTATATTCGACCTATAAAGAGATTGCCGTATTGACTGACTGCTATATCAATTGTTCGGCGTTAACGGCGCATCAGCTATGACTGACCAATCAAAACAGTCGAACACCAGTCATGTGACATGGGAAGAGAGGGAACGCAGATATTGTGGTATATGATGCTAGATCTAAACAATGTGAGCACTACCATAACAATTCCTTCTTTTTCTTTTGCATCGAATCGAAAAGTGCAGGTTTGGTGAATTTCTTTATGCATGCTTATGTGCATGACCTCATACACATACATATTAGTTCAGAAAAAATAAATATCCAGGGCACTACTTTGTTCGTTCCGTGGTATTGATATGATACATACAATGTACGCTGCTTGAAAGAAGATGTGTTTTTGTGTGTTTTTATGGATATTAAAAAAAAAAAATTATATTCACAGTTAAGGCAATCTAAGTGTACATGCATGTGCACATGTTTGTATGCACTTATGATGCAAGCAATGTCAAGCCCCTTTTTACACTTTCATGCATCGGAACACGGATCATCACGAATCGTCGTTCCGGGATCATTCGCGCTGTTTCCGGCATGACCATGTTGACTCCGTGAACACTGGTGAAGTCATCCCGCATGATCCTTGGCGTACCGGAATGTCCGTGGAAAATGTTAAAGGGAACAACCCAAAGAGCAATGTGGATTGAGTGAAAGCAGCAACATTAGTACAACACATCAGTGAAAGTTTGAGGAAAATCGGACAGTCGATCCAAACGTTATGAATTTTTAAAGTTTTGGTGCTGGAACCGCTGGATGAGAAGACTACTAGAGATTATGACATAATTATGTGTGGACCGCAATATAAAGAAAATCTAAAGAAAATTCCACAAAAATTCACTTTTCTAGCATTATGAAAGAGCACTTGACTAACCGCTTTTAGAAAGCAGGGGGAATATAATTACCACCTTTAATATATGTCAGTATGAAGTTGATGGAATGTGTAATTTTCATGAAAAATGATTTTTTTTGGGGTGGAATTTTCTGTATATTTTCTTTAATAATGGTTGTCCACACATAACTTTGCTCTGAATATATTTTGGAGATGGCGGTGATAACAATATCCGTGTAAAGACCCTGATGGGACCCAGTTAAATTCGTGCTCTTCCTTGATGTCTTTTTTACCTCCTTATGAGTAGAGCAGTTAAGCCCTCAAAATCATGAGAATTGTGCAAAAATTGACTAAAGCATGAAACTTTCACCAGTGTTAGTACATACCATAAGATTCATTTTAAGATCGGGAGGAAAGTCTGATTTGACCTCTGATGACCTTCAGAGGTCAATGAACTTTAAATATCAGCATATTGATGTTTGGAGGCATTTGTGAATGACAGGCCTAGATCTTGGTTACGCTGCACTAAAAATGCATTTGTTCTACAAATCTTCGGATTCCACAGGGCATTGACAGGTTTCTACCTTTGACCTCTGATGACCTTTAGAGGTCAATGACGTCAAAATACCATAATATTGATCTGTGATGTTATTAGTTAATGATAAACATGGTTAAGATGTACAAAACAAGTACATCTTGTAATCTGATCTGGTGCATACTGAAAACGGAAAAGACCCTTGCCAAAAACATTGCCTCGGAGGCCCCCCACACACGCTTAGAAAAAAAAAAAAAACCAAACACACACACACATTCTTGTTAGGTGTACTCTTTAGGAAAATTGAACATGGAATTGTTTAGTGCATGTCACCATGTCCCCTGGGAAGAAATATTAATAACTCTGTATAATGCACTCGCAGATCTGTCAAATCTGTACCGCCCCACCCTGGTAAAAGGCAGCAGTGACAAATGCGATATATTTCTTATAAATGAAAAAAATATTGCGCTGGCGATTCCAATGACATATCTCAAAATGATTGATTTCTACACCATATTTTTCCAGGAAAACATCAATAAATCGGATTTGAGTAATTTGTCGAACCCTCCCCCCCCCCCCCGCTAAAGTAGGACAGTAATATGTATGTGTATATATATATATATATATATATATATATATATATATATATATATATATCAGACACTAATCATTTAAGAGGAATGACTTTGATTTACGTTTGAAAACATTTCAAGAGATGTAGTCTGATTTGTTAAGGGGCAAATCATTCTACTGTCTTATACTGTCTGCAGTCTTGTAAACATACTTGTACCTTTAGCGAAAACTGTTCGAGTACGTGAACATGTATTGTGTTGAAAAGATCTTGGTAATTCTTTTCCAGGCAAAATGTGTACGTGAAAATTCCGATCTTAAAAGAATGCTTCTATGTTTCTTGCTAAACTTATTTGTTAGTGGGGAAAGAAAAGAAAAGAGAACTCTCGCTCTACCATGTCTACACCACATCGTCTACGGATATCTAAGCTGGAGGTGGGTTAGAATGTCTTGTATAGAGCACCAACCGTAAGTACAGACATTGACACGCTATCTTTTGAAGAGAAACAATACTTTGTTCACATTGTTAGTGGGGAAAAGAAAAGAAAAGAGAAGTCTCGCTTCATGAGAGATGTTCAGGTCCCGCTCTACAGCACAACGCCTACGGATGTCTAGGCTGGAGGTAGGTTGGAATGTATTTATTGAGCACCAATACTTTTTTGCTAAACTTATTTGTTAGTGGGGAAAAGAAAAGAAAAGAAAAGAAAAGAAAAGAAAAGAAAAGAAAAGAAAAGAAAAGAAAAGAGAAGTCTCGCTCCACCATGTCTACACCACAACGTCTACGGTTGAGTGTGAGCATCGAGTACGCCTTTATCTATTCCACATACATCGTACTTTTTCTTGATTTGAACTCCACTCACCTTCCCACACAGTCGCTAGAATTAGAGATTGGCATTTTGTACACACAATCATGTAGCATGTCAGCTGTAATTACGCCATTTATGTAACAGTCCTCATTCAATTGCGCCCGTACACTCATCAGTGTACACAATGTTATTCTCCAGTTCACAATGTCATTCTCCGCCCGTACACTCATCAGTGTACACAATATTATTCTCCAGTTCACAATGTCATTCTCCGGTACACAATGTTATTGCAGATTTGTATTTTATTCTTAAGCTGGGCACCATGGTGAAAGGAATAGAAAGCCACCAATGTAATGGCGGCTTTATGTGTATACAGCTATGAGTGCCTTTTTTTTTTTGGGGGGGGGGGGTGATCTGTTCACACTTTTGTACCAGTAACATCAACTTGAAAATCAGTTCCGAAATGCATGTATAATAGACGAAATATTTCATTATATATAAAATTATGGGGTTTTTTCAACTTGAATGTGATTATGTAAACCTCAGCAACAATTAACGAGTATTCACCTACTTCCCTCTTAATCTATTTGTAACATAAATATGAAATTTGAATCCAGGTAGCTGTTCACATTATTGAATTGTAAGGAGCAGAAGTTATCTTTCTTAATATCTGCATCCTCCCGTTTATTATACTTAATCCTGGTATTTGCCTTGTACTGTACCCTCATGGGGTAACTTTGGAACCTAACTTTGGTCCTTTTTATAGTGTGCCTTCAATTACTTTTGTATTCTTCATACCCATGAAATTGCTAAAGTATTTGTGTAAACCATACTTTAATTCACCTTGAATTTTTGTAATCGTTTTCACCCTCACACGACCACCTTCCCTGGCACTCCAGAAAAGAGCCGATTCTTACACATTGAGAAACGCATTTCTGACATTTTCATTCAATACATAGGTTTGCTTATTTTCAAAACTATATTCTTTCAATTTTCACACACCAGCATTAATCGCTGTAAGATTTGTTGAGTGTCATTGAAGGGTGGAATGGTGAGGGGATGAGGAAGGGAGAGTATAGCTTTGCAGGTGTGTTGTATGTTCGAGAGGACAATAGTTCTGGTGAAGTGTGAACATCAAATACGCCCCTTTAATCTATACTTACACATTGTAGGCCTACTCTGTTTCGGATTGAACTTCGCTTACCTTCCTACGCAGATGTTAGAATTATAGGCTTGCATTCCGTTCACACATGTAGCATGTTAGCCGTAATTACGCCACTTATGTAACAGTCCTCATTCAGATGCACTCGTACTCTCTCTAATCAGCGTACACAACGATATTCTCCCCGGTCATCGTCCTCCAACATGAAATGTTAACTGGTAGTTTCAGAAATGTTATTTTAACCTTATGTCCATACATGGGCATTCGGAATGCAGAATGCCGAAGTTTTGTAACCACAGTGAATAATTTGTTCTCTTTCCAAGATGCTTACGATTATCTAAATCACACAAGAGAGTGTTACCAACGAATTTAAACCACTGCGTGAGGTTGCCAAGCAACTCTTTTTTTTCGGAACTTATGTCAATTCCTCACATCTATTCTTTTCATTATTATTATCATTGTGTAATTTCCTTGGTACCCACAGGCCATCTGGAGCCACCTTTCATGTCACTTGCCGATAATGTCCTGACATACTTGCATAGTTTGTTTTGTATACGTTGACTCTGGTTCCCAATAGACACAGCCTTTTTTTCTTTTTCTCTCTCTTTAGTTTCGCACATCACAGACATTCAAGATGTCAAACTCATCAGTACTGCCCTCTACGGGTGCCTTCGTGGACACAAGCAACGGACATCACGTTCACCCTTTGATCCACAATACAATAGACACAGCATTCAATTCAATTAATGATGATGACTTTTTTGATACGGCCGGGCCTTCTTTTGCAGAACGTGAAGCAAATGTCACTCAAAATGATACCTTTTTTGATGATTATGTTTCAGATAGTTTTAATTCATTGTCGCAAGAATTTGAATATGATTTTGACATAGAAAACCAACTTCAAAGTCCATCTTCTGAATATCTCACTCTCAACCAGTTTAATAATGTTGTTAAGGAGTATGATGATACCACCTTTTCTCTTACACATTTCAACATTAGAAGTGTTAATAAACATTTTGAAGAATTGCAGTTGTTTTTTAATAAACCCATCAGGCAAAAATTCTCAGTGATAGGTTTGACCGAAACCTGGCTTTCCCAGGATTCAAGTCTTCCATACGCTCTCGACGGATATGATTTTGTAGTTAACAACAGGCAACATAGGGTGGGTGGGGGCGTTGCGTTATACGTTTCACAAATGTATGATTATGTAGTTCGTGATGAGCTTAACAGCATGACTGATTCGATTGAATCTCTTTTTATTGAAATATCCGTTCCTGGCAGTAAGAATATTATCATAGGTGTAGTATATAGACCTCCAAATGCAAACACTAAATCATTTTTAGATTATTTTTCGGATTTGGTGAAGAACCCAATTTTTCTTCACAAAAAATGTTTCATAATGGGAGATTTCAATATAGACTTATTAAAACAAAATAATATGTCACAAGATTTTTTGGAAATATTTTTATCTGCTTCTTTTTTGCCTTTGATATCTAAGCCCACACGAATAGTTAATGAATCTGCCTCCCTTATTGATAATATTTTTTGTAATATTCTTCCTCCTCCCGATTCCCTTATACTGCTTTCAGACATAACAGACCATTTCCCCATCTCTACTAGTTTCTCTTTAAATGATACTATTGATAATAGATATGGTTGTTTATTGAGACGAAGAATCACTCATGAAAATATAGCCAGTCTAGGTGCTAGTTTAGACATGACAGACTGGTCTTGCATCTTTGATACAAATGATGTAAATTTGTCTTTTGAATACTTTATGCAAAATTTTCTTCGACTCTTGGATATCCATATTCCAAAACGTAGACAAAAACAATCTGATTATAAAAAAATACCTAGGCTCCCATGGATCTCTAAATCACTTTTACGTTCAATAAACAGAAAGAATAATTTATATTATAAATTCAAAATGAAACCTACTGAGCAATCGAAACTTAAATATACTAGTTATAAAAATACGTTGACGAAAATTATACGCATAGAAAAGAGAAAATATTATACCAAGCAGTTATATTTGTATAGGCACGATATGCAAAACACATGGAAGGTTTTAAAGCAAGCAATGTATATATCAAATGATAAATGTAATATTACTAAAATTAGGTTTGAAGATGAAATCATTGAAGATTCTCATCAGATTTGTAATATTTTGAATAATCATTTTTCTTTAATCGGGGAAAATCTTGCAAGCAATATACCCCATTCAACGAAACATTTTTCTGAATTTTTAGGTCCACCAAATTCCAGTTCAATGTTTCTTAGTCCAACATATAAGCAGGAGATAATTAATATTGTTTCAGATTTTAGTTCCAAAAAAAGTGCTGGACATGATGACATCAGTAATTTTCTTTTGAAGGGGGTAATATCTTCAATTGCGGATCCTTTAGCTCACATATTCAATTTATCTCTTTCCAATGGCATTGTCCCTGAGAGCATGAAAATAGCAAAAGTCATTCCCTTGTTTAAAAAAGGCGACAAATTAGATGTTGATAATTACCGACCGATTTCTTTGTTATGTACATTGTCCAAAATTCTTGAAAAAAAATCGTTCATAAAAGAACTATAACTTTTTTAAAATTCAATCATATACTTTCAAATTCTAAGTTCGGATTTAGAGAAAAACACAACACAACACATGCATTATTAAGTTTTGTAGAAAAAGTGGCACACGCTATTGACTGATCTTCCCATGTAATAGGTTTGTTCCTGGACTTCTCCAAGGCCTTCGACACCATTAATCATGATATTTTACTTGATAAATTACATCATTACGGCGTGCGTGGGAAGGCCTTGGAGTGGTTCAGGAGCTACCTCATGAACAGGAAGCAGTATGTCTCTTTGAATGGGTATAATTCACAAATGTTAAATATCAAATGTGGGGTCCCACAGGGAAGTTTATTAGGTCCGCTTTTGTTTCTCGTTTATATAAATGATTTTTGTAGGTCATCAGATGTTCTTTCCTTTATTCTCTTTGCGGATGACTCAAATTTATTTTTTTCGCACAATAATCCTCTTACTCTTGTAAATACAATAAACTCTGAATTAGAAAATGTCACCCAATGGATAAAGGCAAATAAATTATCTCTCAATCTTCAAAAAACAAAATATATGTTTTTTAGCAACTCTATAGAGAAACCACCTGTTGACGTTGTTTTTGATGGGACTCCACTGGAAATTGTTTGCCATATTAAATTTCTGGGAATAACGGTTGATAATAAGCTTTCATGGAAATTCCATATTAATAGTATATGTAAAATTATTTCAAGAAATATTGGTATAATCAACAAGGTTAAATTGTGTCTTCCTTTGTCGTCCCTTATTACATTATATTCATCTCTCATATTGCCGTACTTAAATTATGGTATTCTTGCTTGGGGAAATACATATCAAACATTCTTAGATAAATTACTTTTATTACAAAAGAAGTCACTCCGTATTATATGTCATACTGCATTTCTGTCTCATACCGACCCGTTATTTTTTGAAAACAAAATATTGAAAATCAAGGATTTGTATCTGTTTAACCTAGGACAATTTATGTTTAATTATGATAAAAAAAAAATCTTCCAAATATATTTGAAACAATGTTTCCAAGAAATCAGTCCGTTCACAATTACCCAACAAGGCGTTCGAATGAGTTTCATTTGCCCTTTTTCAGAACTCTGCTGGCTCAGAACACCTTTATTTACGATGGGCCAAAGTTTTGGAACTCACTTCCTAATGATATTGTAACAGCACGAACTTTGAATTCTTTCAAGAATAGATTGAAATTATTTTTATTGAAATCTTATAACATATTACCGGACTAGGTTTGTTTCATTAGCTCAATTAAGTTATCACTTATCTTATATATATATATATATATATATATATATATATACATTAATCATTACACATCAACTATTTTCTATCATGAGAGTAAAATAATCTGTCGAATATAAGTTCTCCTTAAATATGACAGTCGTCGAACAATGCATCATTGTGTCTATTCTTTGTTTTCTTTGTTTTTAATATGTCCGCTCTTTTGTAGTTTTTCGGGTATATGTACCCAATCCTTATATTCACAATATCATTCAAGGGTGCGTCTTATTACTCCTATACATCCTGGAAATCTATTTGCTTGTGTCCACGATGGCGTGTGTTGCAGTTTCATTTTCTTTTGTTTCCCTTTTCTCTTTTTTTTTCGTTCTTTCCTGTTTTTTCATTTCATGTCAGTTGACATTGGTTTCTTTGATTTTGTTTCATATATTTGTTTGTAGTTTCATGAAGCCATTATTGGCTTTTTATGTATTTCTGAGGGTCCCATATCGTACAAGCTTGGCTTTTTAGTGGGACCCTCCATTTCCATTCCCATCCGTGTAATGTGCATATGTATATACCTTATAAATGCAATTATGTCGTTAATCATCATCACATGTATCTTGTTGATGTACGTTTATCGAAATTACTACAAATTTGTTTTGTTTATGCATTGAACATAATTTCTCCTTATTTAATGGAAATGAAAATAAAGTTGAACTTGAACTTGAACTTGAACTTGATATCTAAGCTGGAGGTGGGTTGGAATGTCTTGTATAGAGCACCAACCGTAAGTACAGAATAATTGCACACTATTTTTTGAAGGAGAAACAATACTTTGTTTCACATTGTTAGTGGGGAAAAGAAAAGAAAAGAAAAGTCTCGCTTCATGAGAGATGTTCAGATCCCGCTCTACAGCACAACGCCTACGGATGTCTAGGCTGGAGGTGGCTTGGAATGTATTTAATGAGCACCAACAGTAAGTGCAGATTAATTGGCACGCTATCTTTGGAAGAGAAACAATACTTTGTTTCACACAAAATGATAGCAGAGAGACAACTAATAATCATCCGCTCATGTGAAATCTAGCAGAAGTTTTTCAAAACATTTCAAGAGGCATCTTGGTGAGTAACAGTCTGTTAAACATGTCAATATAACGTGACAAACAAAATTGAAGGCCACCTGCAATAGGTCACCTGCAATACAGCCTCGCAGTTTCAGACATCACAACAACTTCACGTGAAATGATATACACGTTCCATAATTTTATACTCGTGATGGAGAGGAAAAATAATTAACAACAACATTGCAAGATTGATGCATTTCTGCCAGACAACAGACGGGAACTGATTCAATGTAAAATACATAAACATATTATTTTTCTCCATGCATTTTCCCATATCATTACACACAATCATTGCACACGTATAATTAATATGGTGTTCCGCTCACTGTGTGCAGACTGAGCACGACCAAAAAATTCAGAACCTCTGCCTGAACGCCCGGTCACACTGCCCAAAAATCGCGCAAACGCATGAATCACGTAAGAAATTGGAGCCTTACGCCATACATGAGCGACGTGCGCATTTCATGAGTTTGTCTGTCGTGGAACCTTTGTAGTTGTCCGCCGATGTGCGCCGAATCGGCGCTTTACGCGATTCCAGGTTTTGAGCAGCTCAAAACTCTGCTTCGCGTAAAAGTTTACGCAATTGCGCTGTTTTACGTAATTTTTGCGTAGTTTGCGTAGTTCTAACGCGTACAATGCGCGAAATATGAGTGGAATATCAGTGATCGTTCGCGAAAATGAATGCCGCTGTCGTGTTCATGCGCAAAGCATGTCCGATTTATTAGTTCATTAGTGATAATGCGGAAATTATGCGTGGTTTTCCGTGGACCTCAGTCGTCGCGCACAACCACGAATTCGCCCTATTTGGGGCCTTTGCGTGCCTGTGCGCTGAAATTGCGTGGTTGCACTCTAAAAACAGATTGGTTGGAATAACCAATATATTGGTTAAATTCAACCAATCTCGTTGGTAGATATGTGTCCAACCAATCTCTTGGTTACAGTAACCAATCTCGTTTGGTTCAAATATCAACCAATCTACATAGGTTGCACATTTAACCAACATGGATTGGTTAGTTTAACCATAGATTGGTTAATCTAGTATGGGCTATATATATGATGCAATCCACATTGGTTGAAGGGACCAGTGATATTGGTTGGGATTTAACCACATTTCATGAATAAAAATACGACTGGTGAGTGTCACACGTCATATTTACGGCTATTTTCATATCGTACTCCTTAAGGTAAACTATATAGTGCACAGCCAACGATGACGTAATGTTAGCTTATTGGATATAAATGACCTATCCTACACTAGAATCTATGTCTATGACCTATTCCTAACTACAATCACAATGCAACCCATGGTTTATATACCCACGAAAAATTGTAATGATTGAAGGCATGGTTACTGAACTATATTCCATTCTTATCAGGCCAGCTGAAATATGAAAATGTTTCCTGAAACACAAGTTGAAATTTGAATAATGAATATCACAATAAAGCATACAATTTTTTCTACACATTTTAAGATCGAAGTCAATATGAATACCTTATAGATTAATGTATTTACTTTTTGCCAATAGCTTTTGCATATCAGATCATCTCTCATGAATATTCATGATCTATATAGAAGCAAAACGTATGTCGACTTTTGACGAGTTTATGGCGTCTTAAAGACGTCTTTATGACCAAAACACACATATTTAGACAAGCAAAATTTATGTCATATGGAAACATGAAAGTTGAAAAATATAGGCTTTGATATTCGATGTTTAAGTTATTTTGTACATAATATACTCTCTAAATGAAAATGCATGATTGATATATTATAAAAAAAAAAAAACCCGACAACAATCAAGATCCAACCGGAATCACATTTTGTTATTTTTACATGCTCTCGTAATGGAGATGCATGATCGATATAAGAACCAACAGAAATTATGTTCACACTGAAAAAAAAAAAAAACGCCTTTTATTCCCGCGCACAATTGCGCGCGCGCGCGCACACACACACACATACACAAGTTCATTTTATTCATTTCATTTCATTTTCGGCCTATAATTGTATTTTGTCAATGCAATCATGCATAATATGTAACTAATGCATTGTCTCATTATCGATCTGCACTAAATTCTCGTGTGAATGAATTAAGTTCCAATTAAGTTGATATGTTTAACCATTTTTGAATAGTAGCGTCTTATTTTCACAACTTTCTTACAATTGTTAGTAAGAAAATCGAAGTAGGTCAAGTATGAAGCATCTTTTGGTATCGCGCTGGTATAGGTTATTCAGGAATGGCCGACCGCGTGGGCCCAGTCAGGTGACCCACTTCCTCACTTCCCGCGAGACAAAGTTTTATATTATATACAAAACTTACTGATAGTGTTTTTTTTTTTTTTTTTTTTTTTTTTACTGTGAGATGCATAAACCGGCCTTATGGTTAAACTATTTAAAACAAACTCTGCAAAACAACATAAATGTCGCTTACAACTAAAAGAATAATAATAATAAAGAAATAAGATAATTGCCTGACTGTGAGCGCGGCAACCAATGTGGATTGGTTACAGGCTCTAGCTAGCCTAACCGATTACATCGGTTACTGGTTGACCAACGAATTGGTTAGTTTATAACCAATATAATGGCTGAAGCAACCAATATAGCCCAATTAATAATTACATTGGTTACTGGTTGACCAACGAATTGGTTAGTTTATAACCAATATAATGGCTGATACAACCAATATCGGGTTAACCAATGAGATTGGTTGATTTTTTAACCAATCTGTTCTTAGGGTGTGGTTAGTGGTTTTTGCGTGATCGTTCCGTAGTTCTTGCGCAATTCATCGGTGATTTTCATTGCGTAAATCAGTGAATATTCTCGACGGACAAGCACGCACTACCAAATTTCTTGCGTGATTCATGCGTTTACGCGACTTTTGGGCAGTGTGAGAACGGATTGTAGCCTATCCCGCGAGTCATAAAGAAGCTCTCTTATCATCTCATGCATCCTGTACTCTATGTGCATTGCATCCATCATAGAGACAAGCTTGCCTTCACCCAAACTGTTTAGATATTGCCATTGGAAGATCTGATGATCGCATTCAGTGGCTGTGCACCTTTCAGAAGGCTGGTCTGACCCGGATGTCTATCAAATTTAGTCGTGGTGGAGATCTATGTGCCGATCCGTGCAATGTAAGCTCAATCCCGTGCTTCACTGAAGACGCAGATGCTGCGCCCTGTCTTGAAAGATATTGATGGTATAAAGATCTAAACCAATTTCAGCAGGAGGTTACACTGAATCATCACTTGCTGGCAGAGTTTTAACCGGATCATTCAGGTGATATTACCCGCTGCCAGGGTACCCTGATTCATACATTGGATGCAAACCGGATGGCAGCCATACTGGAAACAAGCAATATTTGGGCATAGGGGCACAACTCTTGGCCAAGCCCAATTCATGCAATTGTTAAAGGGGGAGTCTTTTAATTCGGACATTGGGGCCATATAGAAGGTATTTGAGCTCACTAACACGATTCTGGCGTTTTTATCCACCAAAAATTGCTCAGTAACAAGAAATCGCTTAAAATGTTCACTGATTTGGGAACGCCCCCCAAAATTGGCAGCTGATTGGCTTATGCGATTTGACGTATGAGGGGGTAGACCCCGCGAAGCCACCGAGTTCGTCTAATGCGTTGGCAATGTAAAATGAGTGAAACTTTATCTATTTTTAAATCAAGATTTAACCAGTTCTGACAATCCTTGCGTCCCAAAAGTGATTTGAATATGTTGTGTAGACATTTTAGTAGAGTGACGCCACTGACAGTTTTTGAACACTTTACCCATGATAATTGCCTTTTTGGATCTGGTTTACGTTTGGAAAAAACTAGATATTTTCTGCGAGAGAAAAAGACAAGTAGACGTACAGACAGCCGCTTTACTGCTGACCGTAGATTGTGACTCTGTGTGTGTGCGTGGATGATAACAACAAATTTCAACTGGAGACTGGATGGCACTCTAATTTTTACGATAACAGTGTACCTTGCCAGCAGCTCGCTCCGCGGATCGCGTTGCATTAGCTTTATACACGGTAAACAAGCTGTACTGTAGCAGTACGTGGTCAACAAGACAGTGTTCTCAATATGGATTCAGTCCTGGATTCGCCTTTCTGGCTGCGACCCCCACCGAGATGATGAAGGCGAAGGTAAAGCAGCCCCTCGTCAACTCCAGCTCCAGCCCCACGCAACCCTAAATCTAATCTGTATTGAGTTCACCCCGCCCCTAGCCGTACCGTTCTGGAGTATATGAACCCGACTCTTCACCTCCCGCCCCCGGGGCAGTGGCCCGTGAGGATGCTGCTCGAGGAACAGGGTGATGGCAACGAGCCCGCGACGTGGTTGGGACTTGGGAGATAATAATTGGTAACTATCATTAGTATCACGTACGCTGAGAGTCTAGATAGTTCACTCTAACGTTAGGCCTAACGTTAATTTTTACAGAATACAGGTCGATTGGGGTCGGACAAACCAAAACAGAATTTTGTTTACAATACAACATGAACGTGAAACTGGAGTGGAAGAGGGACATCGGTAAACGACGGTATGAATTGAAAGGCTATGTACTGAGCTGGCGAGGCAGATGTCATACAAGCTCTCATATCTCTCGATCTCATTCATAATGTCACAAGGACAAACTGATTTTTCAGATCCCGATTTTTTTTTTCGCATTTAACAGTATTTTACTTGAGTCCTGGTATAAACTTTTGATGTAATTCATAGTACCGTACCTGTATACGCATGTACCCGGTATATAAGGAGGTCATTTCTCTGGCCCCAAGGACCTTCCTATAATGAGGTAATTGACTGGTAAATTCCCACCAAGTTTGTTTCCACTAGGCCCTCTACTTCAGTTTCACATGTAAATTGCCGAGCACGAGACAAGTTATGAAAGGATAAGTGAAAAATTGCTGTTTGCAATAAGGTACAAGTGCTTGCCATACCATAACTGCAATTTCAATTACAGTATGTGGCTGGGCTCAGCAGTGGTTTGAAGAGTCTGGTATCAGTGGTAACCTCTCTGGCAGTAGGGGTTCCTACAGGCCTAGTCATGAACGATATTTTGTTCACACTTGCCTAGAACTCAAACAATGATTTCACTAATGACTAATATAGTCTAAATCTCATTGTGTGACAGTGCAGTACTACTTCAAAACACCAACTAATAAACACAAAGAAGGAAATAGGAATGTGTTGTTCGTTATGTTTCTTCTTTTTTCCCCCTTTTTTCTTTGTTTTCAGGTGCCTCTGTCGCAGCTGTGTTCCCACATGACCACTGCCAGGGAATCCATTTGCTGCAAAGAGACAGAGCACATAATGGACAAGATTGAGAATTACGGTACAACGAAAGACATTTCGATGCTCCAATACGCTGTATTACAGCACATCCAGGTTTCTCAACTGTGCCTCGATAAATGGGTGAAAGAAACTGGAAGCTACCAGGACACCCAACAGTAGGCCTATGGAGAAGGTGCTTGAACAAATGCTGCAGATAACAAGTGAGTTTGTTAGGCACATTTAATTCCCTATTTTATTTTCCAAATGTTGCAATGAAAATTAGGCTTTTTTCATATCCCTGATAATTTCCTAATGAATTTTATGGTGTCATTGTACGATTCTACATATGAAAGATCCATTCACACTGTGTAATTTTATTCCTGTTCTCACGATTTTAGAGTAACACTTATGTAATATATTATCAAATTTTAGTCCCTTTGCATTCCATTGTATTCCATTTCATTTCATTTTTGTTTCAATTTCAGGCAGTCAATACACTGTACATGTTTTTATACATGTATTTTATCCTGCCATGATACAGTCGTCCCCAAAATAACGACTACCATACCCCATGGGTCCCATGTACATTGTCTAATTTAACTCCTATTCTCAAGATAAATTCCTAGATGAACACATGATGTCATATAATAGGATTATCAAATTTTACTCCTTTTGCATTCCATTTTGTTTCACTTTTGTTTCAATATCAGGCGATCAAGACATGCTGCATACCGGCAACTGGTGAGATGATGCTGGAAATTTCTGGGCCAAAATGTGAGAGTCCTACTGCCATCTTCTGCTGTTAGAAAAATCTGATAAACTCATCCATCAGAAATAGTGACAGGCTTTCATTTTGCATAGGTTGTAATAAGACTGTATATGCAGCACTGATATTGGGTGTAGAATGTGACAACTTGTCACATTGCGATCTGCTTAACGGGAACGTGGTCACAGTGTAGAAATGCATCAGATAAGTTTGTACATTGCGAAATGTCACATGTATACTTTGCAGACACCTTGTCCATTACTGGTATGTTGGGTATACTGATGATATGCAGCGTCCAACACCAACTCATCAAGGCACACAGCTGAGAAACATGCTGTTGGACTTCAGCCTCTCTGTACAAATGATCATGTATTACAGTACATTGTATTTTATTGTAATTTATTGATGCATGTTCAGTGGAACCTCAATATTATAAGCAGTGATATGACAAACTGTAGTTATAACAAGATCTTGATATACAGGAGTGATATCTCTGGTCCCATAATGTACCTCATTATAACAAGATTCGACTGTATGTCAAATGCACTCTTGTCTCAATTCTTACTCTTACTATGCTCCCCCTCTCTCTTTTGTAATGTAGACCTACTGCATATTTTAGCAATTGGAAAATGACACTTTCACAACCATACAACTGAAAGTAATTTTGATTGTGTAGAATTGACATGTTGAACAGTTATGTTGTCAATCATGGTCACAAAAACAAATAACGATCTAATACAATTAAAATGCTGTAGCCTTTCCGGCAATAGCTTCACAGCCTCTATTTAGAGAACAGGACCAAATCTAGTTATGAACTCATTGAACTGGAATGTAGCTGGCTCATATAGTAGTATTCTGTCATGAACCAGTATTCATTTGTCAAACATTCCTTCCAGCTGATTACGCCAATTATACTTTGTTAGCAAATGGAAAAAAAAAAGTGTGTTGTGTTTTCTATATGTAGTTGTAGCGGTTGTAGTAATACAGTACATGCAGTATAAATTCATCCTTATTAACAAAAAAGATTAGCTTCATACAGACACATGAAACTGCACAAACATACACATATACACACACCCTCAGTACACTCATGCATATCAGATACAAACACGCACAAACACACATCAACATCAGACACACATAGGACGAATATATCATTGATATATTTGCCCTATGTTTGTCTGATGTTCCCCCTCATGGAATGGATAGAAATATTCCCCTCATAGATATATGTACAGGTAAGATTTGTATGGCATTGTACATATGTATGCGATTTGCATGTTGGTGGGAGTGTTCAAGTGATGCCTGTTTGAAGGTGTTTGTGGGTATGTGTGTAGTATGGCAAAGGGTGTGTGTGTGTGTGTGTTGATGTGCGTATAGATAGGAGACCAAAGAAAATTAGTAAAAGGGAGTGAGGAAAAGTAGGGGAGGGGTAGTGTACTTACAGGAGTGAGATTGTAAAACACTACCAGTGTATTATCTCCATATCCTAATGTTGGAACAAAATGGGATTTATTCCACTGGATCAATGGCAGCTGGTCAGTCAAGCACGCATGAGTGACATCCACATTTGACATCAAATCAGTCCGGAAGAGTTATCTTTTCCACATACATACTGTATATTTCATATCAATATTATGAGACATTCTCATGTAACATTGAATCAAAAGCTTTGTGATTTCTTCTTCATTATACAGAAATCTCTACAGAACTCAAATTTAGGATAAAAATAATATATGTATTGCAAGTGTACATCTACAAAACAATACAGGTGAGTGATGTTATTCAATCTTTCACACATTTTAAAATG
Organism: Diadema setosum; assembly: GCF_964275005.1. Taxonomy (NCBI): domain Eukaryota; kingdom Metazoa; phylum Echinodermata; class Echinoidea; order Diadematoida; family Diadematidae; genus Diadema; species Diadema setosum. The sequence continues at coordinate 9,301,045 of NC_092689.1, read as the reverse complement.
TGTACAATTGTGTGAATGTATGTGAGCATATGTGCATGTGGGTGTTTGCTTGTGTGCACATTTTCAGAAGTACCTATCTGCATGAATAATTATGAATGTCTGAGTCTGAGTGACCTAGCAACTGTTCTTTCATAAGACCCCTGGCACCATATTCATAAAAAAAAAACAATGCTTAACTTTTAATGCTCGACTTCAATGATTATGTATGGAGAACTATAATAGAAATCAACAGAATAATTCCCCAACTAGACTTAGCATCGCATTATGAATTCGGATTCTCCCTGTGGATGCATTCCAGGTCTCGGAACTTGAGTAACTGGGCCTCAGTCTGCTTAAACACAGATGAAGACTATGTAAAATGCTAATGCTTAGAACACATCTTGTTCTCCTTTTTCATAAATCTGTGAATCATATACCAAGAGTAAATTATTGCATTTCTTCTCAAAACTACATGTATATACAATTTTTTTTTTTCAATCCCTTTTGAGTGTGTTGTGTTCTATAATGCATGCACATCTTATTCTAAATCATCTTGTCGAAAATATCAATATTTCATCATAAGAGTGATGAGCTCTAATCTATAACAGCAAACATGCTATGATAAAACCATAGTAAGGGACAGCATTCATGTAGAAATCTTCTAAACTTACCATTTTAATACAACACTGAATATCTCTACAGAATAGTGTTAAGAATGCAAGCTCATCTGTCCATAAATATGGTCATTTATGCTTTAAATATCAACAAAAGAATACACAGTTTTCCTTTTGTATCCACATGACTCCTGTATTGTAAATGAAAAATGATTTTGCTATTAAAAGGACAATATTCAATTGGCAAAGAAATGGTCTTTGAAACACTATATCAAGTTGGCATCATATTGTTTGTGATGAAATGCTACATACATGTTATACAGACGGAACACAACAGTAACCAAGGTGATCTTATCTTGTCTTTAGATGATCACTCATGAATAGAGCGCATAAGAATGCTTGGTATGTATAACAAAATTTTGAGTGTTTGTATCCAACATCTGACAGAAGAACAGATGAAAAAATCATTGAACAACAATTTAAAAAAATTTGCAAAGTATCATATTGTACATAATATGAACTTCAATCTCAACTGCAAGGATTCCTGAAACCATCACATCATTTGTCAGGTGCAAATTGTCTCCTGTGATATTCAATAACTTCCTCCCTTGGATGACACACAATGACACTCACAAGGGGAGGCGTTGAAGGCTGGCAGGATGCAGGAGTTTTGTCATCGTACCAACGGCGTAAATCCGTAATGAGGAGTGGGGGGGATGGTCACCATCACCACGATTACAAGCCCATAACCGGACCGGGGGGGGGGGGGGGAAAGAAGCTTGGTGCCCCCCCCCCCTCCACACACACACACACACACACTTTACAGGGACCGGATGTCCCACTCTTCTGCATGAAATATAAAGTGGGAGAAAAGTGGCAGCAAAAATATGAAGACTTTTTGTTCTTGTTGCTTTTTTTTTTTTTTGCTTGTCAGATGACTTTCGGCGGAAAATCAGACCTTAAAAGTATGAAGACATTTTTTTTTTTAAATATCTGTGAGAGGGAGCGGAGCGACCGAACGGGGGGAGGGTGTGTAGGGGGGTATCCCTCTCCCACACGAGGAAGATTTTGCATTTTCAGACCTGAAATTCAGCGATCTGGTGCACACTTTTGGTGAAAATTTTCTTTTCCTTTCTTAAAAGAAAAATAAGAAAATGAAATATTCACAATATATTATTGAAAGACTAAATCGTGGTATTTCAGCTCTCGCTCCGCCTGTGCGACATCACTGTGAAGGCCTACTAAATAATAGGGCCTATCACCGGCGTAGACAGGATTTGACCTATAGGAGGAGCGGTTATATGAGGGAGCGAAGCAAACGGGGGGGGGGTATAAATCTTTTTGCATTGAAAATTTTGACATTTTACAGTCCAAAAACTGCCGTTTGTAGCTATATTTTCGCTTTTGAAATTAAGGGGGGCACACCGGGTGCAACTGCTGTCAATCACTGGCAGCAACATGGCCGCTATTTGATAGCGATTAAATGCGAGCGAGCTTGAAAATTTTGACATTCTACAGTCTAAAAACTGCCGTTTGTCGCCATACTTTTTCGCTTTGGAAATTAAGGGGGGCCGCGCCGGGCGCAACTGCTGTCAATCACTGGCAGCAACATCAGGAGAATGGCATAGCGGTTAAATGCGAGCGAGCGGAGCGAGCGAGCTTGAAAGTTTTGACATTTTACAGTCCAAAGACTGCCGTTTGTGGCTGTATTTTTTCGCTTTGGAAATTAAGGGAGACACACCGGGCAAAACTGCCGGCAATTACTGGCAGCAACATCAGCAGAATAGCATAACGAATAAATGCGAGCGAGCGAAGCGAGTGAGCTTGAAAATTTTGATATTTTACAGTCCCCCAAACTGCCCTTTGTGGCTGTATTTTTTCGCTTGGGAAATAAAGGGGGCGCACCGGGCGAACACTGCTGGCAATTACTGGCAGCAACATCAGGAGAATGGCATAATGATTAAATGCGAGCGAGCGGAGCGAGCGAGCTTGAAAATTTTACATTTTACAGTCCAAAGACTGCCGTTTGTGACTGTATTATTTCACGTTGGAAATAAAGGGGAGCGCACCGGGCGAAAACTGCTGGCAATTACTGGCAGCAGCATCAGGAGAATGGCATAATGATGAAATGCGAGCGAGCGAAGCGAGCGAGCTTCAAAATTTTCACATTTTACAGTCCCAAAACTACCGTTCGTAGCTATATTTTTCGCTTTGGAAATTAAGGGGGGCGCACCGGGCGCAACTGCTGTCAATCACTGGCAGCAACATCAGGAGAATGGCAAATTGATTGAATGCGAGCGAGCTTCAAAATTTTCACATTTTACAGTCCCAGAACTGCCGTTCGTAGCTATATTTTTCACTTTGGAAATTGAGGGGGCTCACCGGCCGAAAACTGCTGTCAGTCACTGGCAGCAACATAAATTTAGGAGAATGGCATTATGGTTGAATGCGAGCGAACGGAGCGAGCGAGCTTTAAAATTTTGATATTTTACACTCCAAAAACTGCCATTTGTAGCTATATTTTTAGCTTTTGTTTGTCCCACTTTTATGGGAGAACCATCCCCCCCCCCCCCCCGATCGACGCCTCTGCATATGAGGGTGCTTTTGTTAAGTGAAAGATCTGCTGCACACTCTTTGATGAATTAGGTATATATACGTCAATGTCAAAAGTGTACAAAGTTTATCGAAAGGGATCCTGTATAGCGGAGCTTTTGCATGCTTATGATTGCAATACAACGATCTGGTGCATAGTTCTGGGGATATTTGGACAATTTTCCATTAAGAAAGTTCGAGATTTGTCCTCATCTCGGGAATTGCTTGGGGGATAAATGATTTGTCTGCCTAAACACTTCCAAAGGGGCGGGGCAAATGCCCCTTTGCCCCCCCCCCCCCCCCCCGAGATAGATTTGACGCCCCTGATCTTCCCTGGGAATGCCCATAGATGTATCCTGACTGAGTAATCAGTCACTGTCGTTTCTCAGGAATGATTCAGGAAATGGAGGGGGTTCAATTATGACGATATAGTTTTTGTTATTGTTTGTTTGTTTGTTTATTTTCGTACATATTTTGCAGATGATCCCCAGTTACTCGCGTCATAGCATGTTTACATGTAGGCCTATACTATTTGACGTTGTCAACGTCTGAGCCATACCTTACAGTGACTGTATGTCGATGTTACTTTCTTCGCGAGCGAGCGAAGCGAGCGAGCGCTTGAGAAAATTATGTATACATTTTCCTACAAGATAGAATACTGTTCCGCTATGTTACCTGTCTGAAGGCCGGCGTACAAACGTCATGCAATAATTATGTCAAAATTGTTACAATCACATTTCTGCTTCCTCCATTTTTTTCCTCAAAATTCAGGGGGGGATGATTGTACAGGCCATCCCCCCCTCCTCCATTTCAGGGGGGATATATCCCCCCCCCCATCCCCCCCCCCCCGGGATTTACGCCCATGCTACGTACAGGAGGTATACAAGACATTTATACTTTACAAGTAGAAATATTATGAATCTTATTCAGTCATCTACGTACATAAAGTATACAAGACAATTATACTTTACATATAGGAATGTTATGTTCAGGTATAAATCAAATAAATTAATCATTAGCTAATGCTATAATTTTCTTAATTCAAAGATCAATCAAGTCTCGAGGCCTTACGTTTGTACGTCTTGCAAGTGTTCACCTAATGGGCAAATGCAAGACATTATACTTAATTTTAAAGCAAATATTTTTTTTGGAAAAGGTGAAATAATTATGATAATTATGTCAGTTTCTATTCTTGTCCTGATGGAATAGCCGAGTAGAAGAAGTTCAATGTGGCGTAATCACATAGAACTACTGATGAAATATTGATATTTTAATCCTACAGTTAAACTGTTTTAATGAAATTACCGTATTAACTACTATTTCTGTAAGGTGTTCTCACCATGCTTCAATGACATTTCTACTGAAATTGAAGAACCGAATTCTAACATTTTTATATACAATCATGTATAATGGGTACAAGGATGATACGATTTCCGCACAAGAGACTCTTACATCACTCAGCATACGATCAGCTGTCAACCACTTTGAAAAGTCGGCGCTGTCTCGTCACTGTCTCACGACAGCTTCCAACAACATATTCCCTACAAGACTCGTCTCTCTAATTACTTCCCGGTAAATCACTAGCATTAAGTATTTCACCATAATTCATTGTCCTACCCTTCTTACCATATCACAAGATCATTCAGTCGACACGTCATAAACAACCATTAGATTAGCTTTTTTTAATTATCCATGGAAAGCAGCGACGCCATACTAGATTTTTTAAAACCCTTTTTTATACAGTTCCCTCTTTACACTGATTTCATATAAAAAATACATAGCAACATGGGTAACACAGTATTTATTGTACCATATTCAATGAAAAGTAATACTTCAGAGGTACCGCTGAAGGAGAATCAGTTACCACACCATGAGTATATGCTGTGTGAAACATATACTCCATTCTTGTCCCTTATTCATCTTAGCTACACTTCGCTATTCATATGGTACATGATCATTTTCTTCTTATTTTATATGTAATAATAATAATAATAATATAATAATAATAATAATAATAATATAAAAGAAATCATTATGCATCACTTAATACGGGAGTTTCTAAGCTCTTTCAATACCACACTGACAACTTGAATTAAGGCACTGAATACTACGTATGTCGATGCAGCAAAGAAAGAAATTATTGCATCATGTCTAATATTTTCGTGTATGAATATGATTTCAAATACATGTATTCCGTTATGCCAGTATTTGCAACAGTTGATGAATGGGAAAGTGAACAATAGATGTGTTTTGCACTTTGATTAGCCGCACGCGGAAAACACTTCAACGTTCTATACAGAGCTCATCTGATTTCTATGCAACTACTTATCAATTATATTTGTTTTCAGTTATAACTTTATCAATTCCTGTAGGTGCTGTTACCCAATGAATGTGATGTTGGAATGAAAATGTATGTTGTGACACTAAGAAATCATTGAACATTTATCAAATCCCAATGTAAACTAATTCACCCCTATACACTTAAAGGGCTATGCGACGCATGAAATTCAGCTGACAAACTTACGTGATTCATGTGTAATGTATTTCAATTTGAGTCTAAAGCATTTTTAAGCCCGAGATTTTAATGGCGATTTCCTCCTAAAGAACACTGCATGTGTCCGGAAGAAGTCGATATTAATTTAATGAGTGCTGGTAGATGTAACTCCTTGGCAGAGGCATCTTTGTGTGACTACTTCCTCCTGGTGACTTTGAGGAGGATCTTGCCGGTCGCTGGTTTGGTGATGACCTCTGCCACTGGTTTGGTCTCTTCGATGGTCTGAGTCGACTGGAAAGAGAACCTTTTGAGAAGGTTGGCGAGAGTAACTCTAGCTTCCAACAAAGCGAACTTCTGACCTGTTCAATGGTCAAACCAAAATGAAATTTGTTATCCTATACCCTTTCCTCCTTGTCTCTTCCTTTGCCTCTTATGCATTCATGAATTGAAAATTTCTTTCTTTTTTTAGTCATTCTTTCATTCAATCAATCAGTTACTCAGTTGATTATTTTAGTCGATTGTTTCCATTCTTCTGCCTTCTAACATATCGTTTATACCAATTAATGTATATTTGTCCAGTATACTAACAAAAACTGAATCTAGCAGTGCAACAACAACTATCTCTCACGTGATCAAGTTAAATTTCTAATGTCGAAAAGTAAAACAACAGTGGTAAAACAGTTTGTGTTCTGATCTAACGTTCTGACCAGAATTTACGTAATGGAGGTTCCACAATATCCCCTGAATGTTTTATTTTCAATAATTAATAGCAGAATGCATAACACAGACTGAAGAGAGGAAGTTCTACTCATATTATGTATATGAACTGAAGAATTTGATGAATATGGAAAATCAAGAACACAAGCAAAGGTTAGATAGAGTGGACAATTTGATTTAAAAATCGATGGATGAGACAAACTTGCAACTGACACATACATTGCTTTTTTAATATTAGTTTCCCTGATATCTAAAATAGGTGAGTAAAATGTTCTGTCATTATGTTAGATACATGCAAGTTATTACATGGTGAATTTTCTTTTTAACGTCGCTTTGCTGTTGAGGTTTTCTCACCCAGAGATGGCGGCACCAAAAATAACCCACCCCCTCTAAAAAAAAAAAAAAAAAAAAAAAGTAAAATAAAGTAAAATAAAAGATAGACGAATTGTCCAATTTTCCTCAAAGATCAATGATGTGTTCTACCAATATTGTTGCACAAACTCAATAAACCATACTCCGACAAATTTCCCCTTATATACTCCTTCCTTCCTCCCAGACCCCGCTCAAGATAGATGGAGAGAGAGAGAGAGAGAGAGAGGAATGGACACATTTTTTGATCCTGCTGAAGATATTGATATCTAAAGTAGACCCACCGATGCAATTTCTTCCTCCGGCGGAGAACGGAACATACGCGTAAGGGTGTCGCTTGGCACTGTTTTCCGGAAGGAAACGATCTGGGTCAAATTTCTCCGGATCTGGGAATTGTTCCGGGTCACGATGAAGGGCGTAGATTTGTAAAGCGATGTCCGTTTCCTTCGGGACAAGCTTTCCATCTGAATAAAAGCAATGTTATGTTAATGCTGCATGTTCTCAAGTATAATAGTCATTACATGATAATAACTCTGATGATAATGAAAGCAAGATAAGATAAGAATTTCATTTACCAACTTAATATAGGGGTATTGGCGATGCCCCTTAGAATTTTGTCTGAGTGCCCAAAGGAAACGAAAAATTCCTTATACAGCATAAAGAAAAAAAAAAGACAATACATTAATGTTATGTAACAGCTGGTTTTGTATGCAGTTCATATAAAAAAAAAAAATCAAATGCATGTGTCGTTTATAAATGAGTATCATATGACCGCTAATTTTGAAATACAACTAACGACAGAAAATAAAGGAATTCACATCAATAATGGTTCCATGGTAATTGAATGACAATATATTCTTTTAAAAAACAAAATTGTCTTCCCTTCCCCCCCCCCCCCCCCCAAAAAAAAAGCACGGAATTTCTGTGATGTATTTTCACAATTATCAAATGATAATAGAATGTGATAAGGGCAATAAAAACTAAAGTTAATGCATTTTAAAAAAGCATACCGAGCATCATGTCACAGTCGAGTTTCCTCGCGATCGCTGGAACAGAGGGTAAGAGGCGCAGACTCTCCTTCATGACTAAGGACAGATACGACATGTTGCCCAAATCCTCGGAGGTAACGTAACGGTTAGTGTCCCCTGGTGTCCAAAACAGGGTTGAGGAGAATTTAGCAGGAAACGTGAGGGGTGAGGCATAGAGGTGAAGCATAGAGGCACATCATAGGATCGATTCTGGTCGGAAAATCTTTTTATGTCATAAGCGCGTCGAGAACTCAAAGTTGTTGCTGAAATACTATTGTCTGCAATAGTTTGGAAGCGAATAACCTCTACCCAATGATCGTTATCTCACGAAGATAGCACTGAATACTACGCACACATATTTTGGAGATAACAAATGTCCATAGATGTGTATGCCGTGATCTGAACGAAATACAGAGCTCTTGTGACAACCCTCTGAAATTGAAATCACGCTCATTTTGTTGCAACTAATGCAACAGCATCGGTATTTGACGATCAAATTTATGAAATGAAAATCTCGTAATTGACATATCAGAAATTATTTGAAATGTAAACTGTGAAACTAAAATGTGAATATTGACGTATAGCCCTCCCATAAAATTTTTATCACTGTATTATTTGAACGATGTTTACGCATTTTTCAATACAAGCCATCGTCTTTCAACTTTGCTGCGATGTGCAATCAATGGACTTGCTATTTGCAGGGAGCTGTTGGGAGGAGGAGACTAACTTCAGGATTAGACTCGTCCGCAATGCGTTATCTCTGAATATTGAACCAGAGTCAAGCGGAAATTGCGATCAAATGCAAGTATCTTCCTGTAACGGACAGGACAATACGAAATTTGCAGGCGGTATTTTCGTTCGATAGTGAATGAAAATAATTTATGTTTAATCGTTATTCGAATTTCTAGCGACGGTGTCTAAACGTAAAAGATTTATAAAATAAGTACAGTGCATTCAAAAGACATGATAAGAGTTGAACGCAAGAGCAAGGTGATGATTAAGAGGAGTCAAATTAACCTTTATAAGACATGATACCGTACCTAGCACTTTGTCAATCTCGTCATGTAGGCGGGCTTGAACTCCAGGATGGAGTCCAATGAGAAGTAAAGCCCAGCTCATGGCGGTAGCAGTTGTATCATGCCCCTGGATTGGATGTAAGTAGTGTTATTTATGAAGAACAGATCAACAAATCATAAAGTTTATCATAGCCGCAAGATTTATTGTGTATGCGTTGATACTTAGGTACGAAATAAGACAATAGTTGGACGACTTAATGACACATAAGTGCACGCCAAAAAGTACTTTTCCGAAGCTCCTTTAATACGCAATGCCCACGCGCGCATATTAATACATGTCATGTCAATGCGTGGCACGTGATCTGGGCCCCGTTGCTAGAAACTTTGCGTTTAAATGCAACTCCAAAAATCAAACGCAAGTCCTTCAAATCTCACGCAACTTTGCGTTTTAAACGCAAGTCTGTTGCTGAAAGGACTTGCGTTTAATCGCAAAGCTGCGTTTAAACGCAAGTCCTTTGCAATCAAACGCAATTTTGCGTTTGGTTCAGATCAAATGCAAAGTTGCGTTGGATTGATAATGGTCAGTAAAACTGCTTACATTGTAGCAAAAAATGCATTGTCACCACCAGTATGCCGACATTTTCTTACATTTTGATAAATGTAACCGGTTGATAAGCTAGCCCTAACCAGGCGCGCCGGAAGCAGTTTTGGATTGGGGGGGGGGGGGGGGGTAAATATTGGAGGAGGCTCACGATAGACCATACATACGTTACACAACACACACACACACAACATCTATATGTATATATATGTATATATATATATATATATATATATATATATGTATATATATATAGGCCTATATATATATATATATATATATATATATGTATATATATATATAGGCCTACATATATATATATATATATATATATGTATATATATATATATATATATATATATAGTACAGTGGCGTACCTTGGGTCGAGACATTGGGGGACCTTGTGGAAAAGTAATTTTGAGGGTGTGTATGCTTGTGCGTGTGTGCGTGCGCTGTCAGTCTGCAAACTTAACGGGACTACAATACATTAGGGAATGTGATACATTCAACAACGCAGTCATTGAGCAACATTGTAAGTTTTCCTTTCATGGATTATGGAATGGCGGTTTGAAACGACAAATTACTGTCAGCAACATTAGAATTGCATAACAATAAAATGCGAGCGAGCGGAGCGAGCGAGCTTGAAAATTTTGACATTTTACAGTCCCCAAACTGCCGTTTGTAGCTATATCTCGGGCGCAACTGCTGGCAGTTGCTGGCAGCAACATAAGGAGAATGGCATAACGATTCAATGCGAGCGAGCGAGCTTGAAAATTTTGACATTCTACCGTCCAAAAACTGTCGTTTGTTGCTATGTTTTTCGCTTTGGAAATTAAGGGGGAGGCGCACCGGGCTCAATTGCTGGCAACTACTGGCAGCAACGTTAGGAGAATGGCATAACGATTAAATGCGAGCGAGCAAAGCGAGCGAGCTTGAAAATGTTGACATTTTACGGTCTCCAAACTGCCGTTTGTAGCTATATTTTTTTTTTTTCGCTTTGGAAATTAACGTTAAGGGGGGGGGGGTGGCCCAGGCGCAGCTGCTGGCAATTACTGGCAGTAACATTCTCTTTTACAATGGCATAACGATTAAATGCGAGCGAGCTGGAAAATTTTGACATTATACAGTATAAAAAGTGCCGTTTGTAGCTATACTTTTTTTTTCGCTTCGAAAATTAAGGGGGGGGGGGGACGCACCAGGCGCAACTGCTGGCAATTACTGGCAGCATCATCAGGAGACTGGCATAGCGATTGAATGCGTGCGAGCGGAGCGAGTGAGCTTGACATTTTACAGTCCAAAAACTGCCGTTTGTAGGTATAGTTTTTCGCTTTGGAAATTGAGAAGGGGGGGGGGGGGCGGTGCGGGCGGGGGTTAAAACTATTTTGCGGGAGCACTACCTACGTCAGGTGTCACGTTAGTAACAACTAGCGGTGGAAGAGGGACGTATGGAAGATTTTTTTTTTTCTCAAGGGGGGGGGGGGGCACATGTATAAAAATTACAAAACAAAGCAGAATTTTTAAAAACTTGCTTCAAAAGGAGGGTTGGCATGGGCCAGTTAGGCCCGCCTCTAAATCTGCCAGTGCTAAAAGCTAACATTTTGATATTTACACGATTTTCCATAGCCAAAGGCCTCTAAAAACTGCAACGGTTACCGTTGAATGCGGTTAAGATAATCTGCTCACAGGCAACGAAAAATGAATGCATAAACATTTATGAGAGTTAGAATTACTAGTCTTACTGTAGCTAATAAATTTCCTTATTTGTAGCTATATATATATACAGAGAGAGAGAGAGAATATATTTATTTTAATTTCTTTATTTTTATCTATTTATTTATTTATTTTTATTTTATCATTTATTATTATTCTTTTTTAAAGGGGGGGGGGCTTTTTGGGGGGACAAAAATGCGTTTTGCCCCCCCCCCCAACTTTTTGGATGGGGGGGGGGAGGCGCCCCCCCCCCCCCACCCGCCACCCCACTTCCGGCGCCTGTGGCCCTTACACTATCTACAGAGCTTAGCGGAAACGAATGCACCCCCCCCCCCCCGGCTCTCCCCTTGATCGTCATCTAATGAAGATAGCATTTACACAAACGTACGTATTCGTGCCTATGTACGTTGTACTTGCATGTATACTGGTAGCTACAGCTAGCTACCTACAGCACTACTAGACTATAATGCCGCATGTAGGCGACCTTGCGATGATAACCCCGCGGAAAGCATGCACTTTCTATCGTAATTAGCGATATTTTCCCCACTGTAGCATAGTATTTTACGATTAAATTTATGTAATAAAGATCTCGTAATTCACTTATGTCAGGAATTATTCAAAGTGTAAACTACAAGCTGCGATAACAACGCGATCGCAAAAACTCCTAGCCAACGAACTCCCCACAAGTTTAGATGATCCCATAGTCCCATTTATTGATTTCAACGTCATTTCACAATATGCTTTTCTGGGACAGAAGTCGGCATGAACGTGAGTTCATTAAAATTTTGCGCACATTGAGGTATTCTAGCCATTCTAATCCTAAAGAAACATTCTGTAAAACTTCATTATTCAAGGTATTGGACATATATTTGCATATTTTACCATACCATACCATACCATACGTTGGATGTGAAGTTGCGTTTAAACGCAATTTGAGTTTCTAGCAACAGGGCCCTGTTCTTCATACATGTCCAACTATTCTCTTATTTTGCACCTAAGTATTAACGCGTATATAGCAAGCAGAATAGTGCAAACTTACTCTAGGGAACATGGAAGTATTGGAAGAAAAATTATTGGAGGGGAAAATGTACGCGTTGGGAGCTAGTTATACATTATCTAACACCGCGTTGAGAGGAAACACTAGTATTATACTCGATAGTGCTGAATCAGTTTTTAGAAGTGCTTTCAGCGATAAATAAATGGTATGAATAAAATGCTCGTCTTCATTTTGGATCATCGTAGAATCATGTCGCACACTTAGACTAATCACCGTATACCTTTAGCTTTTGTTACATTCAAGTAATTTTTGTACTCATTTACTTTGTTCAATCTACTTTGTGTTACATTGTTTTTGTGTAAGAGCAAGAAATGCAGAAATGAAAGCTATCAATTAGTCATCCATTTATCAATCAATCAATCAATCAATCAATCAATCAATCAATCAAGGGATCACCGAATCGACCGATAGAGTTTCAATCAGTCAATCAATCAATCAATCAAGCGATCACCTAATAAACCAAAAGAGTTTGACTAAAATTATTTTACAAAGAAAACAGATGGTCAGAAAAAAAAAACCATGAAATCAGTGGTTAAAAATCAAACGACTGAAATCTTAATCTTATTTTTTTATTTTTTTTTTTACAAAGGAAACAGATGGTCAGAAAAATATGAAATCATAACTTGTTTATATGCATTATCAGATTCTCTGAAATATTAAGCTGGTCTGAAAAACCTTAAATGATCGAGCTAAAAAAAAATAACAGAAATTGACGTACAAATGATTGATTTATTGGGGTGCTGTTCGTTATTCCGGAGGTTCGATATTCCGAAGGTTCGTTATTCCGAAGGTTCGTTAATCCGAAACAAGCAAATTCCCTATACCTAGAGGTTCGTCAATCCGAAAATGAAAAAGGGTTCGTTAATCCGAACATTTGTGGCGTTATTCCGAAGGTTCGTTATTCCGAAGATTTGTTCATCCAAAAATGAAGTTCGGAAAAACGAACCTTTGGAATAAGGAATCTTCGGACTGAAGAGCCTTCGGAATACGAACCTTCGGAATAACGAGCTGTAACCGATTTAATGATATGTCTTTTGAATTGTTTTAAACTCACAGTTTGTGAGAAATAATTCGATTATTTTCTTCTAAGGTATTTTTTCCCGCCTTTATAATTACCTCGAACATGAAGGTATCCACTTCCTCCTGGATGTCCTGCAGGGTAAAGTTAGGGTCATCCCTGTGCATCTGGATGAGAAGGTCCAGGAAAGCTAGTTGTTTCTTTTTGCCTGCAACAGCGCCCTCGTCACCATTACGGATGTCACTAGGTTTTGCCGCCTGATTTAGTCTCTGTTGAATCACCTGAAATACGGAGCAAACAGGCCTAGAGTTTCCAGAGCCGTGTCCTTAGAAGATAAAAGTGGTCTGTGTTCAATAGTGGCTGGGGAAGCATCTGATTATATTACTTTCTGAAACGTCATGAAATGAAGTAACAATCAAGAACACATACACACAAAAGACAATGAATATTGTCTCTGCCACCTTCAAACCTAGCGAAGTAGGCCCTATGCCAGTCTGCAGTTAAGAATGGTTCGCATGTATGGCCCCGAAATTTGGACCGCTGGAAAAAAACAAACAAACAAATAATGTTAAGAGTGTTCTGCGACGGTCACGTAAAAAAAAAAAAAAAAAAAAAAAAAAAAAAAAAATCAGCATTGTCCATGACATTGCATATTACAGCTTACTGACCCCTTTTAACAGCTATATGGATATCTCATAGGCCTATTTCTTTGAAGTCACAGCTGAGGGCGCTCGAACGCACAACGAAGGCTCTGCCCACAGACATCTTTATAATGCGGCACTGCCAAAGAGATTATACCTATAGAGTAAGTAGTCGCCATACGCGTGCGTACAAATAGTGCGTCCAAAATTGAAGAGGGAGCGCACACTCAGCTCCTGGCACTGGATCTAAGTCTACGTTCAAGTCATATCTTCTCATATCATATCTGGAGTGATATGTTATTTTTCATTACACATTTTCATTTTCAGAATCGCAATGTGGTTAATTGTTTAAATATTAGTTTCTGCGATGATACCATATCATTTGAACCATTTAGTAGAGTCCAGACCTTTTTGTTGTTCGCAAAATTAACAGTGGGAACTTGGGTGTAGACTAGACAGTAGTTGAGCACTATTTCGCGTACATTCCCACCACCGAACTATGTTTTAGTTCGGTGATTCCCACTCATGCCATAAAATCAAACAACATCAGCATCATTATGACGCTTAAACATGACCATTGTGACGTCACAATAAAACAACGCAAGGTCACTGCGCCGAATATTCAAGTCGAGCGCATTTAACAATGCGCTGCCATCTACTGTACAGGATCCGTGCAATGGCGGCTCCCACAACGCAAAATGGCAGCTCCCTCGCGCGGCTGCCTCTCTACGGGACTACGCCCTCTTGTGGTATAATCTCTTTGGGCACTGCCCACAGACTGTGCGCGTTAAGATGGCTGCGCGGCGGCTTCACTTGTTTGTAGAGCGTAATTGGGCCAATGAGATAGCGATGTGTCTCATTACGTGGTTTTTTTATTTCCCCAATGAACGTGGTTTCTTCATGGAAAGATTTTAAAGAGGCATTCCAGAAGATCCTTTCATAATTTCACATCATGAAGTACATAAATCACGTTTGTGGAATTTAATGTGGTCCTTGAGCAGAGAATACAATGCTATAAAAATCCCAAAACAAATTACACTGAACAATGATGATGACATATAGGAGCTTCACATATTTCAGAAATGTAGCAATGTAATTTCATTTAATACCTAATGCTTAGCAAGTTCACCTATGTAGAATTTAAGCATTCTTTTTCCTTTTGTTTTGCTTCCGTGAGCCCCTACTCGTGCATTTTCATGGTGAAGCTGCCATGCCATCATCCTTGTGTTCACTCCGATCTATTACAAATTTGAAAACATTCTTATTCCTCATCCCAATCACTGTAAATTCTGAAAGCCCGGATTCAGTCTGTCAGTATAACCAATTAATAGTTGTTCATAATGTATGTAAAAGTGATTTAGTCTGAAAAATCATCCGGAGTTCTTCTTTAACTACAAACTGGTTTATTTCCCAGGCACTGCTGAAAATGCACAACTCTAAACGTTGGTCAACTAATGGTGACACATTGCATTGTAAAGACGTCGTAGAAACCCTTAAATTTAAAAAAAGTTATATCCAAAGGATTTTGCAGACCAAAAAAAAAAGTAATTTTTGAGCTGCTATTCAGATGGTCTTACCGATCTGGTTGTTCCGTGGAGTATTTCCAAGTACTTCTTCTGGCGTGCTCCCGTTTTCGTCAGTCGGAAGATTGGGTCATACCACGACAACGGGGATTTGAATCTCATTAAGATTATCTCTGACATTCTTATTTAGCAACACACACATAAACAAACCCCAAAAACGTTGCGGAAAGATAGAGGAGAAAAGAGAAGAAAAACTTGTTAGGGGAAATGGAGATAAGAATCAAGGAAATAATTTGCATTACTGTACTTTTTCTTTAACAGTGTACGCTTTAGATCAGTACACACGGTCACTGTACTAAAAATAAATTTCCCCCTTGAAAGAAAAAGCAATCATAATAATATGAGTCATTATGTTCGCAAATATAAGTATAAGCAGGTAAATTGTCTACTTTGCACAGAGTACCCCGAAAACAAAAATGAACACAATAGAATGCATGGACCTTCTAGAGCAAAAATTGTCAGTGTATTATCCGTATTAAAGAACTGTTATGACAATCCTTTTATCGTAGTATCGTTTTTGCCATCATTAGGTGAATTTATATCGTCTACATCATTGGCAGTCATTTCTGCTATAAAAAAAAAAAAAAAATCACAAATCAGACCGCACAGACTCAACACTACATCACTGCATCGTATTCTTTCAATCTCTTTGAACAATAATCTCAGAGTAAATTGATTCTTAGGTTAAGTTTGATGTGAATAAAATGACGGTTACAGAAGCATATTGCATTTATGATAGTAATCAAATGAGTAGTGGGAATTTGTTTAATCTCCGATTCCGTTTCCAGTGAAAACTAAAGTAAATGATATGTCCTTCAGGCTCAAAACGCAATCAATAGGATAAAAAGATACATTTCATACTCCAGACAATGAAATTTTGATTAATTTGATTCAATCCAAAGAACAAGCGATTACCCTTGAACGGCACGGACGTATTCGTTGTCACTGTCTCCTTGTGCATTGATGTGTTTACCCATGGCCGTGTCTGTAATTATATTGACATTAAACATGCGCAAGATTTAGCATATTCTTTGCAGAAGCTACGGACTAACATAACCATGATAATTAAAATTCATATAAACTCCTTTGAGGAGAAATTTTGTATGAGCTCCCTCGTAGAGACATTATGGTATATCAAGTTCAAGTTCAAGTTCGAATTTATTCGTTTTTCCACAATAAAGCAATATAAACATAAATCTCACTTTCTTGAGTGACAGAAACAATGCATGTAAATTTGTACAAAAAATAACAATAATAATGGGAAAAACTAACAGTATCAATACATTGCAATTGTTGCAGAGGTAACGAAAATGAAAGAATTATCAATATGCACTGTGTGAAAAAACGGAGGGACCCACTAAAAAGACATGCTTGTAGAGTGTGGGCCCCTCTTGTATTAAAAACTCGATGCAAAATTTGACTGAATAGAGCAACAAAGCAGCACGAAAAGTTTGGCATAAAAAGTTTAGCAGCCCACTAAGAGACAGACGGACAAACAGTTACACAAAAAACAATAACAAACAAAATAATGAGCATGAGACAAGACTAGGACAGCAACAAGACTACTTATAGGAAAGAAAACTGACTTGACGACACGACAGGAAACAAGACAATATATCTAATATTCATGTGTGATATCTTTAAGATCTATTATGATTTCATTTATGTCAGTATTATCTGGGGCAAATTATTTGTTTAAAAGGGCCCCATTTTTCTCTCTCTTCTTTTCTGTCGAACACAACTACAACAACTACGGGCTCTTAATTTTGAGGTCCCATTTCGAGCCTATCACAAGGTAATGGCAGCCATATCCGTATACCAACACACGTTTAAATTACACTGAAAGCTAAACCGTTTTGAAATAATTTGCCTAAAAAAATCTAGTTGCAAATTTTGTTCACATTGATTGGCTTTGATCCCCACTTTAGGAATAGTTTGCAGTATAACATTATATTGTGCAATTCACCAAGGATTGATTTGTATTTGTTACTTATATATCAATGAAACTTTGTTTCTGAAAATATATTATGTAAATGTGTTATATATGCCCTTTACGGGGATATCACTCATATGCATATACTGTATATATCATACAAACATACCTCACATGTGTGTTTGTGTGAGTGTATGCAAACATAATGTTGATACAAAAGTCACGTAAATTAGATTTGTTAAAATGTTATGAAATATAAACACGGACTTCATAGTGCATGGTTCCAAAGCGAATGGTATCCTATTTTATTTGGACAGCATGCCCTTTCAGATCGTGCTACTTTTCATTAATTCTTCACAAAGTTGCACTTTGTAAAATTTGCAGTTTTGATGAAATACAATGGACCACTTTCTTCTGCTGTCAGAACTTACCACATATAACGTCGAGGGCACAGTACGTTACGAGCGGGAAGATGTTGACAGGGTCACTTTTGTCTGCAAATGCGTCCAGCTTCTCTGCCAAGATGTTGCTCTGCTCGTTGTAAACATCCATGAAGTTTTGGAGGATGGAAAAGTGAAAAGCTGGTGTCAACATCTTACGGCGGTGGAACCACTTCTTTCCGGAACTGAGTGAAGTTATTTTCATCATGAAAAAGCAAACAAACAAACAAACACAAAATGTTTGAATATCTGTGTTGCCTATCTTTGATTCAAGTCCACATCCACTTGGGAAACATAATCCAAACTTGTAGTTTTGACCTATAAAATCCCAGTGTCATGTTTTAATGACCTGTCGTAGAACTAAACTGGAGTTGCTGTTCTATATCAGACTAAGAGACGAATACATACAAGTCTGTAGCAATCTTCTCTACCCAAATTATAAGTTTAACTTCGGTGTTTTCGTTTTCACGTTCCGTAAGTATGCTTAATGTCTGCCGTCGTACCTGAGAAGTAATCCGAGACCGAGCCATGGTTTCATGAAATCGTAGCCGAATCCCTTGTCCATGTGACGGCTGTTGTTCAAGATTGCCTGTTTGGAAATGAGAATCGTTAGGGATTACTTGTATTTATTAGTGCTAAACCACTGATGTCAACTTTAATGAATTAATTTTGATGAACATGACACAACAATTGCCTTATGAATTATTCATTCCTACGCATGCATTCTAACTTTCTTATTGGCGCTTGTCCAAAACTTTTGGGCAAAAAGACAATATGATAGCAAAACAAAATAGACAAACACAATGACAGCTTGCTCATTTTATACCAGAGAAATCCATTTGTATTTTATGTAGTAAACATCTTCATACCGTGCCTGGTATGGGCAATACCTCATGCCAGATTATTTTTCGTTTTGAGTATTGGTTCTCGAGAGAACGTATTATACACACTCGTTAGGCTATTGGACCAGTATCCCTCTCTCTCTCTCTCTCTACATACATATATATATATATATATATATATATATATGTGTGTGTGTGTGTGTGTGTGTGTATGTGTGTGTGTGTTTATATTATACAGGATGTATATGTTAGCAATAATAAAAGAGAAACGCGAAAGCTGGAAGGTCACTATATCATTATGTTAATTCACTGAAATCTTGTTGGGAATCCTCGTGTTTAACGACAAATAGATATCCAGGAATCAGTTTTGGGTACGGTGTACCAAGTCTTTTTTCACAAGATGTTCACAGAAAACCCACAGCATCTTTTAACTTTTATAAATATAAATATATATATATATATATATATATATATATATATATATGAAAAGATTATGGCATTTTGGTCAGGGATCATGAAGTCTTTTATAATCATAGGCGACCTGTCTTTCCAATGTGTATTCTGGTTTTTGGTTGTAAGAGGGAAACATGAAACCTTAAAACTTACTTCCATGTGTTTTGCTGCGTATATGCTTAGAGATGGCTTGAGGCCGAGCCAAAATCTGACGATTCCTCCCGTCTTCTGGCGATATTCATTGAACACTGTGTTATTGTGCACGAAGAACTCTTTCGGAGGAACAGAAAAGTCTTCCTGATGCATACTGAACAAACACATCTTTTCACTACAACGCATGTTTCATACATGTATTTGGTATTTTTGAGGGTGAAATGGTACCAACTTCACAAGAGAATGAAACGAAACTGTATTTGTGGATGAAGTGAATGCAGAATAATCAATATAGCAGAAACATCAGCATAAACTTCATAGACCATCAGACAGTCCGTTTAAAAGTTATTAGTTTCTGTACGGCAATTGCTGAGTGAGAAATCTACAAAATGTCATGACGTCACGAATGGACACCGACATTAAGATGTAAACCAGAAAATTCAACATACTTTCATTTTTGGCATAATGACATTGCACATGACTTACTTCTTTCAAAAAGTAGAGAGCAGGGGGAATAATTACCCTCAACGTACGTCAGTAACAAATTATTGGAATGTGTCCCTTTCATAAAAGACAACATTTTATGGAATTCCTTTGAAGTTTTTAGTAATATATCGTTTTCCAAACATGGCGTCATAATCAGTGTATTCTTCCAATCCAGCGATGGTTACACCAAACTTTAAAAATGAATTACTTTTGAACGGATTGTTTGATAGTGGTCACATTTTCACTAAAGTGTTCTAATATTGTTGCATTTACTCAATCCATATGGAGTTACGTTTCATTTCCCTTTGAGAAAAACACTGGAATACGAGTGAAATTACTGCAGTGATGATCACGACAGTATCATCCATTGGAAATATGCTTACAAGAATGAAACGAAACTTTGCTAGAATATTAGGCGCTTGAGGGTTGAGTTTTCCTGTGTTTTTTTTTCCTCAACAAGGTCTCCAGTATTTCATTATTGCAATTAATAAAGATACGTTTCATTTTATGAGTTTTGTTTTCTTAATTTTCAAGAACACAGGAATAATGCTGAAAGAATAAAAAAGGGGAAAATTTGTTCCTTTACATACAGCAATGTCAATTCCATCCCGTCTAGTCATACAAACCTCTTGAATCTTTGCTGAACTGGTGAGTGTTGCCGATTATTGGAAGGGCTGGAGGTCCTTGAAATTTGCTGATCAGTAGGTAAATGCGAATGACCTTGACCATATAGTAAACTATAACTGACGTCACAACGAAAATAGCAGCCAAAATCCCTATGCCCAGTCCAGCTGCCATGGTTAGTAGTTTCGCAGTCTTTCGCGTCCCTCAAGTGGTTTGCTCTGAAAACAAATGGAAAACACACCAAAGTTTGAGAAGCAGTGATAGCTCTCACGAAAGTGGTCATAGAAACAGAATAGTTAAGACCTTTTTGTGTTAATAAATTTAGTTTGTGTTTTTGTTATAGTAACAGTAATCATGGTAATAGGCATAAGATAATTTGTCTTGTTGGATTAGTGGCAGAAGAAGCGTCTTTTCATGTAGCGGGGAATAATAATCCCATTATGTCTTCCTTGTCTCTTTTTAGTTTCTTGGATGCGGCACGAGCTCTTAATTGTTACATTAAGCTAACAAAACTGGGTTTTCAAAATGTTGTAATAAATTTTAAATTAATCAAAAGAAATATTCATGCTAGCAGTTTGATCTATTCTCAGAATTCTTCAAATATTTTCATTTGGTGAAGATAAAAATACATCCATCTATTATGGTGACAACTGATTTCTAAAAACAGCCTAAACCAAATTGAAGGTTTTATGGAGTTTTTGTGGAGCATTCATAATCATGCACGAAATTCTTTTTGAACGCCTTTTATATATGCTACATATATCCTTCAAATATACTGTATCCTCCTTTCCTGATTGTTTTTTCTTATTTAAATAGAGGGAAATCAGCAAAATCTCAGAAGTATATCCCACACCCCTCAAATACACCCCTCAAATACAGCACTAACCAAAGATTGCTTTTTTCCCCCTCATGTATTGTATGTCATATTTTGCAGAGCCCCGGGTTCAAGCTAATTTATTGCATTGCATTAGCGCCGATAGGGCACGGAATGTCAATATTGATCCAAAAACCTTGTGATATTATTGTGCAAACTTTGAGCTTTATTCGCATATATAACACCAAGCCATGGAAGCTTTTAATGTGTCGATACGTCCACGAGAGATGTAAACTCGAAAATCGAACCTCTTTGGTGTTCCAGACATGTCAACAAAGGCATTAGCTATAGTATTTAGTTTGATGCGTAAACATATTCACGATATTCTAAACCTATGTAAGAGAAATTTGCTATTGAAATAAAAGAAGTGACGTAAAAAAGAATGCTTATCTTGATCAATCGGGGGAAGGGGGAGGTGTCTGTGGAGGCTACTGGGGACAGAAGTGGTTCTCTCAAATCATGTACATGAAACTTTAAGACATATGAATTCTACAAGTTAAGTATTACCATCGATGTAATAAAAAGTGTATACTTCTAATGATTAACTTGTTTGGTACATATATTGTAGTTTTGCAAGCTATGTATTAATGCTTTGTAGTACATGTACTGTAACGTGAATAAGTGAGGGGACTGCACTATACAAATTTGCTTTATAGCAGCCCCTCAATTTTTATTTTCACGAAGTCCTTAATGAAACAGGATGTATAATATATATTACAAGATTTGTTATCATTTGACGTTTGTATAACCTATATATATATTGACTGAAAATAAAAATAAAACGTGAATGAATGAATGAATGAATACAAGGTTGGTGGCAATTACAAACACTCTGAAAATTTGGTACTGAACATAAAAAGTGTATAAGGGTATACACCGGTAATTCTCTCAAATTGATGCATACCTCAGCGTCGAAAACAAAGCATGAAAATCCGTTATGTATACATATATACATAAATAGATATAGATTTAATATTGTGCAAAGAGTATACTATAGTTTTTTTACGTTTGCATTCAAGTTCCTATATTCCGAGCATTCGACTTTACGTATTCCACGCTCCCAGCACCGATTCAGCAATCAAATTCAAAATCCGGTCATTTGAATTCACTATCGGAGCATTCAAATTTAAGAGAGGAGCACGCAGTTCAGCAATGCGTATTCAAATTCATGTCAAGCAGGCGACGGAATCTCGTCGGTCATTAAAGTTCGTAAATAGGCAACCATGTTCCAAATAACTGCACAATTTTTTTTTTTTCAAAAGTCCTGAATTTAGTTAGTTTGTGGCCGTGTATGTTTGTCTTTTCTGTTAGCTTTGAATATAATGAAATTTATGATGGAGATTATTTATTTTGCAGTAGAGGTCCTGCTGTTCACTGAAAAATTTTAACTCGGGCTCCACGTAGAGGAATATACAGTCACATGTCCCTCGGATAGGACATAAAATGGAGGTCCCATGTGTGAGAGAGTCACAACTCATGCACTTAAAAGATCTCACTTCATTTATTCATTACAAAGAGCAGGGTGTTTAACCCGGTGAAGTGGTCCCACCTTACATCCAGGTGGATCCCATGGAAGACCAGACCAATTGGCTACCTTAATGGTTTACTTTTGCGGGACTATGTGTGTCAGTTTGTCTTTAAATTGATGCATTGCCTATATGTGGTTAGTGTCGGGGCATTGTCAGCATGCAGTATCATCAAGAAATATGATTAGATTGTCGTGTTGTTTGGAATTTAAAATTTATTGAGATGAAAAAAAACCCCCAATACATGAACAGAGAACAATGTAGAACCTTTAAACAATCTTCTGTTTATGCATTGTATTGATGGAAATGAAAATTAATTTTGACCTTGAACCTTGAACCTCCAAAAATCATAATTACACTAGGCCCTATTATGTAAGAATTCATTGGTTGTGTATGCCCTTTCTCCTTTCTTAAAAGATTAAAAGTCTACACCGTTTTCCTCGTGAAATGTATTGCACGAAGTAGGCACCTGATGGCCTGAAAATGAAATTGAACGCTCCAACAAGCTCATCGGGACTATCACATATGACTATCGCGTGATTTTCAATTCACGAGTAGGAAATGCAATGCTCGCATTTGGAAATGGAACGCAAAAGCGTGAATTTGATTTGACGGAAACAAAACAGAACTCCCATGAATTAAATTGATCGCTCGGATGCTGAATTTATACGCTGGAATATTTTCGCATGCGTGCGCTGTATGTATTTGAATTTTCACTTTAATGAATTGAAATGACAAAAATACGAAATTGACCGGCAAATCCTATATTAGGCCGTACATGTATTCAGACATACTGCGCTGCGATAATGCCATCTCATTGTAGTAATGCAAGAGTTTTTGTTTGTTTGCGTTTTTTTAAAATTATGAATATGGGAATCTTATGAAATTGAGATTCTATGCATAATGTTTAAATCATAAAATGCAGGGATAAAGCTCGATACGTATATGCTGTTGCTGCGTGGACTCATGTAATTGTGAGATCAGTCGTGGTTATTCCTCTTTAGGAAAATACTACATGGTTAAATGCAGGCATGATTATAATGTCTGTATGCAGCTAATGTACTTACCGATGAACAGCTCAGTACAAGAAGTCATACGACGAAGTATTGTCATGAGTCGCTCACGGATCCAACAGTGGTTCTCATCCAGTCAAGCAATCTCTACTTGAGGGATATTATGTCTGTCTCTCAGTACCATATACCCACCGCTATTTGTTCGATAAGTCACCAATGCAAAAATGTTTCTTTCACTGGATGTAACCAGCACAATACTTTTGTCGTTTCTCGGATGAGAGAAAAATAGGTGTATGAATAAAAATAAAGTCTACTTCCTTAGATGGATGCGAGCAACAAATGAAAGAAGGAAATTAACTGGTGCTTTAATCTTAAAATCCTGGCAGCCACTCGAGGCAAGCAACACCTTAGATGGACATTGTACCTCTGACATGAGGAAAAAAATATATTATACAAATATACCAGGCCTGAGAGGCTCTGGTTGAAACTATGTGCATGAGGTGACTTCAGTAGCACTATTTTCTGAGGGGCGCAGCCCCGAAGAAAATAGTGCTACTGAAGTCACCGAAGGCACATAGTTTCAACCGGTGCCTCGACAAATTGGCCTGGTATATTTGTTTTATATCCCTCCCAATGAATTTAAGAGTATTTGACTGCTGGTATTCTGTAATTTACCCCTTTTTTAGGGCATCTTGCTTTACTCTTTTCAAGAAGATTGACAAGTCATTCGCGCTTGGGAAAGCAGCAGGAGTGCAGCGCGTATACGCGTACTATGAAGAGACAACTGCGCGCTCAGCCGCTAAAGTACTCGGGGTGGTATTCTGTAAGCGCGATCCTTATTTCGATCCTAGGAGCGCGCGTAGGACAGAAAATAGTATACAAATAGTGAATGGTCACGAGTGCAATGGTACGAGATTTCGCACGAGGTGAAAGATAGAGGCGCTCTATTCAACGAGGCGAAGCCGAGTTGAATAGTGCGCCTCATCTTTCACCGAGTGCGAAATCTCGTTCCATTGCACGAGTAAAGACCATACACTATTTGATTTATACAACGTCCAAGTAGATCTTTTTGGTCTAAGTAGGCCTAGAAGTCTATGTATGAAAAATATAGCCATACTTACCTGTGGATCCACTGCGATTCTCTTTCTGGCTTGTGCAATCAGTGTAGACACCACAGGTCATAGCTCATACACGTACACGTTCACTAGCACTACGTAGGCCTACGTACGCGCATGCATGTACCGCAGACGTACCTGCGCTAGCTGCATGCGATCCTCAATATGCAACACACACACAGTACACGCAGTACCGTACAATTTCTCGAACCGTGGAATAGAACGAAAAAATCGAACCAAGTTGCACGCAAAAATAGAACCAAAATTGCACGGCGCGTTGAATGGAGTACTTATTTAATATCACGTCACCAACAATCCTCCAATCAAATTACAAGGATCTACTTGGACGTTGTATAAGATACCCTTAGGACAGGCAAAATCGGTATTCTGTAAGCCTGTCCTAAGCCTATCCTAGGACAGTCATTTATGAATAATGAATATTAATGAGGAAAGACAGGACACGCCCGACGCAGTATCTATAAGCCAATCATCTGGCTAATTTTACGCAATGCGCGCCCAAGATCTACATTGCTCAAGAGTGCATGCTCTTCACGCAGCTCTACTGTGCGAGGAGTTAAAAATGTATTGTCAGTCTAATTCTACAGTTAAGAATACAATTTCGATTATCAAAGCTTTAGCACGCACTTAGCCCACCATAATAAATGTAGACCTTACGAGTTCCATTAATTTGCATTTAAAGTTTTTGCAGAAATTAGCTCAAATTTTGAACTTTTGGAGGATGTTGGGGTAAACTGGGATATCATCACTGCATGCCAAACTTCGCCCTTAATTCAAAGTTATTATGAAATATATAAGATTTTCTTAAATATAAAAAATGATAATGATAATAGATGCACACACACACACACACACACACACACATGCGCTCACATTATTCTATGATCGATATGCTTGTAATAATAATGTCTTGCTTATAGTAACTGTTTGTCCCACTTAAACCAAACCAATCTTCCATTTCTCCCAGGAAAAAAAAACCCAAAGACAACACAAATACGACACTTACAGGAATGTAGCGTAGCAACCCGTTATGTGGCTAGCATCAAAAGTTTTTGGGTCCGATTTAACATGTGTGCCCCATTCTAAATATCAGAAAGTTATTTGAGGAAATTCATCAAATCACCGTAATTTTTTGTCCCACTTAATTCACCCCGCTAGCTCTCCCCTATCTTTATGGTAGTATAGACTTACATGCTGGGCAATGATAACAGAATAAATAAAGGAGATTACTGATAGATTAAACAAAGATAATGTATAAACATGGAGCTACTATAGCTCCATGATATCCTTGTATAAACACGTATAAGTTCACTACATTTTGAAGAAAAAAAAGTTAACCCATGCACATAGACTGTTAGGTCACCGGGTTGCGTCACACACACTATACGTACGTCTTAACAATAATGTGTGCGTATGGATCGTTGCGTTACTAGTACTTTTCATATTCTACACGCGACCTAGAAGCGCACTGCGTACGTTTCTTTTTCTTTGGTTACTAGATCTTTATAGCAACGACTTCGAGGGTCACGTAATGTGGGCGGCGAAGGTAGGCTACTTGCACTGCGTCCGCATGACGTTCGGGCCGACGCTGAGCATTATAATAATGATAACAGCAATAATGACAATAATGATAATAATAATAATAATAATAATAATAATAATAATAATAATAATAATAATGAAAATGATAATAATAATAATATTAATAACGATTATCATTGTTACAATATTAATAATTATGATAATAGCTTTTGTTGTTATTGTGTACATAATATACTTTTGATTTATTTGTGCCGAATAAAATGAAGTATGAATTGAATTGAAAATGGCGAACAACAAACAAATAAATACATACCAGCTAGATAAAGAATACAATTGTTTCGAACATTATAGATTGCAGTTTTAGAATCCTCAGTATGAGAGGAACAGATAACTCTGTTATACGATTCATGTATTTATTTTCTTGTTCATGAACATACAAAATAAGAGACAGTAGGTCGTCAGTATGGCCTATATACGCAATATCCCGGCATAAAGCGCCAGAGAAAGATTGCCTAGAGGCTATCCTTATTTTTGCTCCTAAACTTGATCCTACTTGTGCTTACAGAATACCACTTATCTTAAAGGTACTAGCCCACATTTGCAAACCCACGAAAATCAAAACTGCATAAAACAGGTCCAATATGACTTCAAGTACAAGTTATAACAGTAACATACCTCACCTGTTGCTCTTTGCCATTCGATAAAAGAGAGAAAATCATCGTTTTAAAATCAATTTTCAAACCGGGTCAACCCGACCCAAAATCGAATTACGAGCGCGGGCTAGCTACATACTAACTGCGACCAGCCCCAACGTGCAGCGTTGGGGCTGTGCCGTTTTCGCATTCAGATCGAGGAGTTGTACAAAACGGGTGCCGTTTCGGCGCTATATTTCCTTAATTTTTCAACAAAAACTACTAGGAATACTTACATGGGTCGATTAAACCTAAATGATTAATTTCGGCGACTGTTTGATGCATTTCATTGCTTATGATGCAGAAAATGTTGTCTTATAACGCGAATATCTTCAGCTCACCGATGCTCACTGAAACTCACAATCACTTGCACAGGCGCACAGCATGCATGCAGTGCAGTGCATTGAGAGCATGCGTAATGCGCACTAATGGATATAGCAGCAAGTCTCTCCACTGTTGCACTAGGGCAGGCCGCTTATTACTCCTAAAAAAATGTAGAAAATTTTGCAGTTTCTAGATAAATGAGTGAGAAAAACCAAGTCGAAAAGGTAATGTATTAATTGTCACTGTGTTTATGATAGAAATTTAACCGTGCTTTATTTGTGAAGTCGCCGTGAATGTGGCAGTGATTTTTGCTCCCGCTCAGCTGCGAGGTAGCCGCCAGGACCGCGCCTTGCGGCGCGGTCTCCGGGGCGCGTGTTTTTTTTAGACGGCACAGATTGGGGAAACTAAAAATCTATCGGGGACCCTATTCCTAAACCTAACCCTAATCCTAATCCTAACCCTAACCATCAAACCCTAACCCTAACCCTAACCCTAACCCTAACCCTAACCCCAACCCTAACCCTAACCATAACCATAACCATAACCATAACCAAAAACCCTAACCCAACGTTTTTC
The DNA here is from genome assembly GCF_964275005.1 of Diadema setosum. NCBI lineage: Eukaryota > Metazoa > Echinodermata > Echinoidea > Diadematoida > Diadematidae > Diadema > Diadema setosum. Next base: position 9,273,015 of record NC_092689.1, on the reverse strand, counting down.
CCATAGGTTTAACACGCGCCATGCCCCAATCTGTGCCGTCTTTAAAAAAAAAACGCCTCCGGGGCTAGCTACTAGTACGTTCATGTAACTTACACATGTATCGCATGCAAGTAGTACGTACGTGGACCGGAGCTAGCGAGCGTTATACGCATGCATACGGTGCATTTTCATTTATTTTTATGAAAGTAATAGACTAATTGGAACGAAATTTTGCACAGGTGTTACTGCAATCATACCCAAACTCCATGCTAACTATGAGACCAATTGCTGCCGGTTTACAAATGTGGGCTAGTACCTTTAAGATCTCATTAAAATCTAATTATATCTAATTAACATGTCAAGTTACGCCCCTATCCTAAGCTGGGAGAGAAATAAGGATCCCTGACGTCACTATCCTATTTCTCCTCCTACGCGCGGTGTTACAGAATACCAATCGCGTATTTAGGAGCGAGAGCTGTCCTAGGATCCTTACAGAATACCATCCTCGGTGCATTGCTGTACAACGTACTGGTAAACATGCGCAAACTGCAAACTCGCTTCATACATGCAATACGCCTATCCGATGTGTCAACAAGTACGTTGGTGCGGTAACGGTGAACGTGCGTGCTCGAGCTGATCAACGATGTGACTGTGAGCTGCAGTTGATTGTGCTTTCTGTCGTCTTTCTAGCGTTTTCTAGCTGTCTGTACATGAATATGGACTATCCTTTCCTGTTAAAAATGCAAGTATACATTGTAAATTTGGGTAGAACATTTCAGCGAGTCTAAGGTTAGATTAGGCAATGGAAAAATTCTAGCAGTAGGACCCTATTACTATTAGCATCGAGTGCCACTGTAAATTCGTGTGATTCGTAACAGTTAGCAAGTTAGACTCTAACTCGTTAGACACTCTAAAGAATAATTATTAGGATGAGATTACGGGAACTACTGTTAGACAGGTAGAACTAGGCTTAACTAGATCTAACTTGCGCTATAAATAATTAAGCAGGCCTACTATCTACTGCAGTTTGTCAACATCTTTTGGGTGGGTCGCTCGAGTTAGTGAACTGCGAGACCAAATTTCAAGCGACGAAGCATGAACTCCCCAAAATTAGACAGTCCTACACTGGGATATAGGCATAGGAAATCTAGCATACCGTAGTTAGGGGATCATACTTTCTCATACATTGCACCAAAACCTTGGAACGATCTTCCATTATCTCTACGACACTCATCTTCAAAACCAGGGCCAGAGGCCTAACCAACGTTATATTATTAGAATAGATCTAGGCCTATACGGTACGTCGAAGAGCCCTAGCTTGCTTATTGTTGTTGTCTAATTATAGATCTACGATATCGCTTACTCTGTTGTAACGTAATATTCTATTCCACAATGCCATGAGCATCTTTTTAGGTAGAATGAGGGCTTTATAAGAGTCTCTCTGAGTCTCTTATTTTCTCTAACGTTACACGTATTGAGTGTATTGTCTACAGTATGCGTGCCTTGTGGTTCTCGCGAAGTGAAGGCGCCGCGATACCCATTCATTTGTACATGAAATCTCTCGCGAAACGAATGTGCTGCGATACCCATTCATTTACACGTGAAATCTTTCGCGTCGCGACGCGAAGCAATAAAGGCGCGAATTTCGATACTATTGTACTTGCTGAAAGTGCAAATGATTTACAAGATGCTCTTAACGCTCTTTCTGATTATTGCCAATTGTGGCATCTTACTGTTAATACCACAAAGACGAAGGTTGTTATTTTTTCTAGAGGAAAAGTTAGAAATACTCCAAAGTTTTATTTTGCCAATGAACTTTTAAGTGTAATTGATGAGTATGTGTATTTAGGAACAATTTTCAACTATAACAATAGCTTCAAAAAAGCTATAAATGAACAAGTAACTCAAGCACAAAGAGCTATGTACTCCATGAAGAGCAAAATTGCATCTCTTTGTCTACCTGTTGATATTCAACTTGAGCTATTTAATCAATTGATATTACCAATTCTGTTATATGGATGTGAGGTTTGGGGTTTTGAAAATGTAATTCAAATTGAAACGTTTTATTTGAAGTTCTGTAAAGAATTGCTTGGTCTGAACAAGAGAACTCCCAATTGCATGACTTACGGTGAACTTGGGCACTACAAATTAGAAAAAATTGTTATTAGTCGAATGCTAATGTTCTGGTACCGTCTTGTAAACGGGAAATCAGCTAAATTATCAAGCATCATTTATAGCTTTGAATTTTTCTCCTTTTTGAAGGGGAAAAATCAGATGGGTTGGATTTTCAAAGTAAAGAATACTCTTGATAGCTTAGGCCTTTCTGACGTGTGGAAGAGTCAAGCAAGTAATCTATCTTTATCTTCATTCAAAAGAATAATAAATACAAAAATTAAAGATATGAGTCAACAGGAGTGGCACAGTGATGTTGAGTTAGACAATCAATGCACTGTTTATAGAATTTTTAAGCAGCAATTATGCTTTGAAAAGTATCTGATTCGTCTTAATGAAAATGATAGGAAATCTTTAACACGTTTTCGTTGCCTTAATCATAAGCTTCCAATAGTGTCTGGGCGTTACAAAGACATTCCAAGAATTGAACGTTTGTGTACCTATTGTTCTCAAAATGATATTGGTGATGAATTTCATTATTTGTTTGTATGTCCCTTCTTTGCGACAGAACGTAAAAGATTTCTCGAAAAATATTATAGGAAGTATCCTAACACATTTAAATATGATCAATTGTTCAATTCCACTAAGAAAAAGACTTTGTCAAACATTTCGAGGTTTTGTAAGGTAATAATGTCCTCTTTTAGTTAGTTACTGCACTTTATCATTTCGTTTGATTTAGTTTATTTTATATACCCTTTGCATGATTATTTGCATCAGGCAGTGCCTGCATCGTTCGTAATTCATGTGATAGATTTACATTTGTATAGTATATTATCTATAACATACTTTTATGCAAATTATATTTGAAAAGTATGTTGATATCTTGTATATATTTGTATTATACATGTATATATGTTAATTCTTATTTGAAATTTTTCTATTTTGTGTATTTTCAATTGACATTGTACTCCCATACCCCATGAGGGTCGTTGAGTAATAAATCAAACTTCAAACTTCAAACTTCAAACTTCAAACCAGCGTGATATAGTTTTTTTTTTTTTTTAATCTTTTAGTGATGGTGAATTCTGTAATCTCATTGGTCAATCAACCACTGAATATATCCCGTATTACGTGTAAGGTCATATTGTGCGCATGCGCTAAATCTACCACTTAAAGGTGCATGGTCCCGGTGTTTTAGTCAAATGCGTACGCGGGCGCACGGCGCAAGTTTCCTATAGAGACCTACGCTATCGACTTCTCTTTGGCGCTTACGCTTTGGCCCACTTTCCCGAGTCCGAAGAAGTCCGATTCAGTGTAGTCAGTGGTCCGATCACAGTTCGGCTCATGAATCGGTTGAGGGGGATGACAGCTTTAGCAAACTTCTTTTGTGATGTCACAATAACAAGCACATATGCACGCACCCTGGCATTACTACAGACTGCGCTATGCGCAAAGAAGACAACAAAGGCAACGTTACTTAGCAACACCTACGCACTTTACTCTTGATGACAGCTCAACTTCGGTAATCTTCGTATCAATGCTAACGATGATCGGCAGTATCATCAACAGCGCCATCTACACTACCGGGACTATACCCCTTTAATATTTTCCGTATTCCGTGATATGACGTCGTGATATTACACAGCTAGCTGCGCGTGTACCAAAGACGCTATAGGAAAGTGCGCGCTAATCCTGTACAAAACAAATGGACAGCGCGCGGTCCTCAAGCGTATTTACGCACATAACCTGAGACCACTAGACGCTTGATAAACGACAACAGCAACTTACGTATTGTATCTGGCTAATCTTATGGCGTGTACGTATTTATTATGTATGCGCGCATACAGTAATCAGCTCGCGAGACGTAGACCTAAGTCAACATGGTCATGGCTGACAGCCGGCGATTTCAACATCATTCACGAGGGGAAATCAGCACGAAGAAGGTTAGCACTTACACTAAAAGATAAAATCGTTACCCCCTGCTTGTTCTTATGAAATACGGGAAATATCTACGGTCTGGTGCCATATTCCATTCGGCCTCCGGCCTCATGGAATATGGCACCGTAGATATTTGCCCGTATTTCGTGAACAAGCAGGGGGTAACTAATAGTACTATTTCCCTAGGGAGAATAGTGAGACGCGGCTTTGTATGGTAGAATTATGTTTTGTTGTTCTCAGTGCTCTCGACCAATCAGAGGACGAGCGGCAGTTTGTGAGGGATATAATACACATTAACCATATCCTTTTAAGTTATGAAACCTGGCATTTTACCAAGTGGGTTAAAGTCCGCCAATGACCGCGCTTTTTTCAGGTGGAAATACACACTATGAATATAATAAGTTGTGTTTTTTCCTAAAGTAACCTACTTTGTCTTTGCGCTTTCTTAATCTTAAGAAATGTCACGTACCTGAAAGCACGTGGATGAGTTTTAACTCATCCATTTAAGTTTTTTCCTCTAATAATCATTTTTTGTCCTCTTTCAACAATTCAAGGGATGGTACATTTATGAAAACACTTACGAAATAGTACAGAACATACCATTTTAAGAAGAATTCGAAGTTTATTAAAGTTGATGAAAATCGGGATTGGAATGACTGAAACATCCAAAAACAAAGTAAAACGAAGTAATCGTAATGAAATGTGGGTCTAACACTTTAATAGAATCTCTGTTTTGGATATCTCAGCCATTTCAGAACCAATTTTCGTCAAATAAACGTTGAATTCCTCATGGAATGACATGCTCGTTCATATTTCACAAGATTTTTCTCATTATCTCACCAAAAAAAAAAAAATGTTAGAAACCTGAAATTAGGCCTCAACCAAAACTATACGATCTCTTTAAACGTTTTGGTCGTTATACTACTCAGTTACTAGTTATATACTAGACAGTTATGATTATGATAAATGACCGTGCATCACAAAACGAACAAAAAGTCGCCCCCTTGATTTTATGTCAGGTCTCAAAAAAGGTGAAATGGGTCAACTTAGTCAATCTTGAGTTTTTCATATTTTCTGAAAGAGCTATACTTCTTCTACATTATTCTCTAGTTTGGGATCATAACATGAATGCGAAAAGGTGTTTTCAACAGTTTTTCTACGATCCCCCCCCCCCCCCTTTTTTTTTGGGGGGGGGGGGAATAGAATGATCAGGTTTGTCTTACAGTCCCCATTTCTTAAAATCCTTTACACACGCTTCACTTTCAAGTCTAATAACTTTTGAAAAAATAACTCTACTCCCAAAGTCAGTATACCTGCTTTCCATGGCAGTGTGTCACGTTCTGATGCGGTCCCTCACGTTTTTCACGTTCTGATCGAGGTCTGACAAGGGTTGCATGGACTTGAAAGCCTTTCTAGCATAAAACGTGTAAACTTAACACTGTTGGCACGCGTTGTGTCCATGCAAGCATAAGATGTCCTCCAAGCATGAATTACACTGTCTTTTCTTGTTTGCTTCGTGTGTCTGGGCTTTTTTTTTTTGTTTTGTTTAGGCATAGCTTTTCCTTTTCCCTTACAGCTTGGTATCTTTCTTCGCAATGATCTCCCACTAAGCAGATAAAGTATAATCACTTGCAAATGCTCAGTACATTCCAATATTATTAATCATGTTAATGCACTTTGAAGTTACTCTTGTTCCACAGTGCGACCAGCCGTCGGGGTAAGGATATCGTTGTTTTGGACTTAAAGGTATGACAATGATTTCATACTTTTATTCTTAAAAATGGTTTAAATAACTTTAAAGGGGAAATCCAGTCCAAATATAAGTTAGTCTTATAAAAAAAACTAAAATATTACAAGTTCATCAGTAAAATTTTGATCAAAATCGGATGAAAAATAAGACAGTTTTGAAATTTTGCTGATACACTTAACTGGTCACTTTTCTGAAGTTATCAAACCAGGAACAACATCATTTTCACACTTCATTGAAAGAAATACTGAATTTTCATCATTTTGTTTTTACACAATCAATGGTAAATTGTGAAGTTATGACATGGTCATTTGCATATTCATATTCATATCCACTGTACAAGAACTGTTTTGCAGAAATTAGCAAAACTTCAAAATGTCATAACTTCCTAATTTTTCATCCAATTCAGTCTAATTTTACCGTTAAACTTTTCTATTTTTTAAAAGATTTTACTCTTCTTTTTATTAGACTAACTTATTTTTGGACAGGATATCCCCTTTAATATTAAGAAAAGACAGAGAGATGAAGAAGAAGAGATAATATGGTTGGAGAATAGAAGAAAGAAAGAACTATGTCGATTGAGAAGACAAGAAGTGAAGAGTGAACGGAACCGCCAAGCTATACGCATAATATGAAGGGAAAAATGAAAGTTAATATTCCAGTAATTATTGTGCAATCATTAAAAATTCAACATCTTTTTAATTTAAATGTGAAATATGTGCATATATTTAATGATGACATATAAGGTAAGCACACAATATTTTCATGGCAACACTTTGCTCAATGCTGTATTAATGTATTAAAAATGGAGTGCAGACACAAAACATTAAGCAGAATCGGCAAAATAGAACTTAGAATATTATAAGCGCCATTCCTCACCATTTCCAGTTTTAGTTTTACTAATAACTGGAAAATCGGCATGTATGTATACCAATCGTTGAAATCAATACAACATATAATTACCAAAAAAGAGCAGTTTTCTTTCCAGTAAATTGTATTGAATGGCATCGAGATATTTTTTGTGTTCCCCATCAGAAAAAACATAGCTTCACAGTATATTTCTACACATCTAGTCAAGATTACAGAGCTAACCATGATCAGACAACAATGAGGTGACTGCATTGCCGTAAACTATATAATCGTTACAACGGCACGACACAAACAATTACCATTAACAAGATTTGTCACTGTTATATTTGTCGTTTATAGTACGCTATGCGATTGGCAATTAAAAGTTCATGTGCAAAATAAACACCTCGACGCAGCAGTGGCAAAAGTTTCGGTCATCCATCACCATCTTGTCTGGTACACGTTTTGCTGTATTAAAGGAAAGGTTTCTATTTTACCTTGGAGGCAAATGTGATCAGAACATCAAGCATACTTTTGAATTCTATAATGGAATGCTTTTCCTATACTATTGTATCACTGAATAACATATGCATTCATGCATTCATTCATTCATTTATTTTTTTCATCTCCAACAGAACTTGTAAATACATTTTTTTTCTCACATAAAACATAAGTACATTGTATTATATGTGTCAACAATTACAAAATATGAAAAATATGAAAAATACGAATAAAAACCTAACTAGCCCGAGACAGACACCCAGACAAATCCAAACACTACGTCGCAGTCATGCAGAAAATAGAACGGGAAAGAAAAGACAGAGAGATGAAGAAGAAGAAGAGATAATATGGTTGGAGAATAGAAGAAAGAAAGAACTATGTCGATTGAGAAGACAAGAAGTGAAGAGTGAACGGAACCGCCAAGCTATACGCATAATATGAAGGGAAAAATGAAAGTTAATATTCCAGTAATTGTGCAATCATTAAAAATTCAATATCTTTTTAATTTAAATGTGAAATATATGTATATATTTAATGATGACATATAAGGTAAGGTGAAGCACACAATATATTCATGGCAACACTTTGCTCAATGCTGTTTAATGTATTAAAAATGGAGTGCAGACACAAAACATTAAGCAGAATCGGCAAAATAGAACTTAGAATATCATAAGCGCCATTCCTCACCATTTCCAGTTTTAGTTTTACTAATAACTGGAAAATCGGCTGTCGAATAAACAAGATCCATTTGCTTCCATCGTAATATGCACATTGGGAGATAACTATGATTCTTGATATAATCCCATAACTCTCCGATTGGTTACAATGGAGACATTATTTCAATTCTGTGTTAAATATTTTTGTGTGTGGGTCGTTTATTACTTTTCTTTTTTTAGACTACATTTTCCCTTTGAAGTCATTGTTAGTAACTTAATACATCAAGAATAACTTGTTCCTAAGGACAGATGAGATGCGAAAATCATTTGCAATAACTTTATGTCAAAAAAAGAAAGAAAATATAGTCAATATTTTTTAACAGCTCACTGGAAGACCTTAAGGAAGGGAGATCGCCACCTCTGTTTAATTTGAAGATGTACTTGCATATAATATCACTGATTAGTTGTGACTTTAAAATGTCATACCCTCTTATCAACAAAGTTCAATTATCTGTTTTTACTCGTTCTATTAAAGCAAACATGGTTAGACGTATGATATATATACATATGATTGAAAATACACAATAAACATTTTCCGTGACGCTCAGAGCGCTTGCATTAAACATAATATCAGAGATTATTCATGACAAGCGTAGAATGAGTCGATACATTGTTCAAGAGGAGCATCGAGTAACACTCTTTAAAACATTCATGCAATGATCACAATTTCACTGAAAAACCCATAGAGAAAATTTCGTTATCAGGGTAGTAACATACGACAAATATTTCTTTGTTAACATTTCTTAAATCGACAAGTCTCACCCTTATAAAAACCTTCGCTTTTCTTTACACCAAAATAATGATAGAAAACGTTAACTGAATGTTAAACATCTTCTGAACGATGTTATATAACCGAATGATTTCAGTCAATGAGAATTGACCACTTAAAGAGAATTATAAAGTGAAACAAAATGTAACCTTTACGAGAAGACCACCAAGTAACCTCAAAACGTAACCAAAAAAAAAAAAAAAAAAAGAAATCAGACATCCTCCCGATATACCTGTTGGAAGGAGAAATAAAACACTGATCAACAATTCACTTCACCATCTCTGCTGATATACACAGTCAATTATAAAATTGAAGATGTATATTAAAACGCCTATACATTACAGAAATTCATGCATCGTAATACATACATTTTTGTGATAACTTACAGTTTTGCCCCATGTAGAGCCCACTAATGTCAAAATCGCCCACTAATGTCAAAACGACCACTAATGTCATAACACGTCGACGACAAATGTCAAAACGACCACTAATGTCATAACACGTCGACGACAAATGTCAAAACGACCACTAATGTCATAACACGTCGACGACAAATGTCAAAACGACCACTAATGTCATAACACGTCGACGACAAATGTCAAAATCGGATCAACCACTAATGTCATAACACGTCGACGACAAATGTCAAAATTTCCATTTTTACTGCAAATGTCATAACACGTCGACGACAAATGTCAAAATCGGATCAACCACTAATGTCATAACACGTCGACGACAAATGTCAAAATTTCCAAGTTTACTGCAAATGTCATGACACGTCATAAGGGTGGATCCAGAAATTCCATAAAGGGGATTCGCCTTTACAAAATAAAAGGCTGGCACTCGCCCCCCCCCCCCGCCCCATTTTCTTTTTGTTATTTCTGTTATGTTGGTTAAACAGAGAGGGGCACTAAAGGGGATGCGCCCCCTGTCAATCCGCAATTGCGTCAACCACAAGTCAAAATCGGGGGTTAACCACAAATGTCATAACACGTCGACCACAAATGTCATATCGCGTCACAGGGGCGGATCCAGGAATTCCATAAAGGGGGGGGGGGGAGGGGGGAGCCTTTACAAATTTAAAGGCTGGCGCGACACTCCCCCCCCCCCCCCCATTTTATATTTTTGTTTCTGTGGTTTTAACATAATATGATAATTATAGTGAGGGTGCACCAGAGGGGGATGCGGCCCCTCTCGATCCATAATTGCGTTAACCACAAATGGAAAAACTCATTGCTTGCATTTAAGGGGCGGATCCAGGAATTACGTAAAGGGGAGGGGCGTCTTTACAAAATGAAAGACTGGCGCGACACTCCCCCTTTTCTTCTTTTTATTTCTGTTGTGTTGACAAAATAAAGAGTGGGGGGCACCAAGGGGGGGGGGGGGTGAGGGGTGCGCCTCCTCTAAATCCGCGATTGTGTCAACCGCTAATGTCAATATTGGATTAACCACAAATGTCATAACACTTTGACCACAAAATGGTAATGCCACAACGCGTCACAGGGGCGGATCCAGGAATTCCGTAAAGGGGGGCGGGGGGCTTTACAAAATCAAAGGCTGGCGCGACCCCACTTTTTTTTTTTTTTTTTGGTTTCTGTTGGTTAACATTATATAGTGAGAATGCACCAGAGGGGGAAGCGCCCCCTCTCGATCCATCGTTGCGTCAACCACAAATGGGGAAAACTCATTGCTTGAAATTATGGGGACGTTTTGTAAAGGGAAGGCGTACGTCTTTACAAAAAAAGTCAAAGGCTGGCGCGACACTCCCCCTTTTCTTCTTTTTATTTCTGTTGTGTTGACAATATAAAGAGTGGGGGCACCAAGGGGGGGGGGGGGGTGCGCCTCCTCTAAATCCGCGATTCCGTCAACCGCTAATGTCAATATTGGATTAACCACAAATGTCATAACACTTTGACCACAAATGTCATAACGCGTCACAGGGGCGGATCCAGGAATTCCGTAAAGGGGGCGGGGGGGGGGGGGCTTTACAAAATCAAATGCTGGCGCGACCCCACTTTTTTTTCTTTTCTTTTCTTTTTTTTTTTTTTGGGGGGGGGGGGGTTCTGTTGGTTAACATTATATAGTGAGAATGCACCAGAGGGGGAAGCGCCCCCTCCCGATCCATCGTTGCGTCAACCACAAATGGGGAAAACTCATTGCTTGAAATTATGGGGGCGGATCCAGGAATTTTGTAAAGGGAAAAAAATGTCAAAGGCTGGCGCGACCTTCCCCCTCCCCATTTTCTTATTTTTGTTTCTGTTGTGTTGACAAAATAAAGAGAGGGGCACTAAAGGGGTATGCGCCCCTCCTAATCCGCGATTGCGTCAACCATAAGTTACAATCGGGGATCAACCACAAATGTCATAACAGGTCGACCACAAATGTCATAATGCGTCACAGGGGCAGATCCAGGAATTCCGTGAGGGGGGGGGGGGGGCTTTACAAAATCAAAGGCTGGCGTGACACCCCCCCCCCTTTTTTTTTAATAATAAGCTGTGTTGACAAAATAAAAAGAGGGGGCACTAGCGCCCTCTCTAAATCCGCGATTGCGTCAAGCGCAAATGTCAAGATTGAATTAACCACAAATGTCATAACACGTCGACCACAAAGGTCATAACGCGTCACAGGGGCGGACCCGTAAAGGGGAAGGGTGCCATTACAAAATCAAAGGCTGTCGCGACCCCTTTTTTTTTATTTGCATATCTGTTCTTTTAATATGTTATAGTGAGGGGGCACCAGAGGGGGAAGCGCCCCCTCTCGATCCATGATTGCTTCAACCATAAATAGAAAAACTCATTGCTTGCATTACCTAGGGCGGATCCAGGAATTTTGTAAAGGGGAGGCGTCTTTACAAAGTCTAAGGCTGGAGCGATCCCCCCCCCCCCGCATTTTCATCTGACCTGATGGGAGGACATTGCCGTTGAGGTGTTTAAGTGCATGTTTTCTTTTTGCTTGTTTTTAGGAAGGTCAAGTTGTTTGGAGTTAAATGTCAAATGTGTGTGTTTAGGAGATTTAAGGCCCGTTTGGATTTGTGTATATGTTATGTCTGTGTTTGTGAATTTAAGGGTACTAGGAAAGTAGACACTGCATTACACGCACACGCACATTCATACATGACAGTTGTTACATTATGCGTCATTTGATATTTCGTATATAAAGGAGACTATTTTTGAATGTATAATTGTAATTTTATAAATGATGGAAATCAAGACATTCTTGCATATATCAATGAGATTTATGAATTTGATGATGAAATCAAACACAAATACTAGTGATACAAAGTAAAATTCAGAAAATAGTAACTTTATTATGTGCAGGATGAAAAGTCAGATGTATCAGCATGATAATTTTGAGTTCCAAAAAAGGCATTAGTCACAATGTGTCTCGTCCACTAACATGAGGTATTCCTTAGTCTCCCTTCACTTCCCGTGGGCTCGACAAAAATACATGGAACGTTTTGAAATACAGCTGCATTGTTTAGCACAAATACAATCATGGCATGTTACTGATAAAAACAAGAAGAAACACTATTTAATCATGATTATGTTCTTTCAGAATTATTAGTCTTTGATTGAGGCACACAGGAGCTATGCTGATTGCACTTCATGTCATGTTCTTGTTATTTTTTTAACAAAGAAAAGCGACAGTTTATGATTTCAACACAATTATATCATGAATCGTAACATATATACTCATGAAATAACTCAAACATTGGAACTCGAACAAACAGCACCGTTGTGCTCGACTAACTTCTGATGCAAACATACTATGTGTTAAACAAAAAAAAAATCATCCACCTATATTGATTGTTGATAGCTAAAAAAAGTCTGTTACCTAACAGTCCGATTTTGCTCGAACTGGCACTTCATAAAGCTGAATGGTGTGCAATTTTGTTGGATATTGTTTGAATGCATTAAAGGTCCATTCATAATTTATCATTGAAGGTGAAAGGAGGTGGCACATTTTGGTGACTCTTTTACCCTTCATGTAAAGAGTTAATTCTATAACAGGTCAATTTAGTGTGCATAACAAAAGGAGTTTCATTTTCTTTTTGTAATTCACCTCGTTCCCTTGGTGGCAAGAGTTTATCACATTCATGGTATTTAAATAAACTACACAGTATTTCTTCAGGCACTCTACACTAAAAGGATTGCTTAAAAAAACAACAACACTCTTTTCGTTATGTGCATTTCATTGACTTGCTGTAGAATTAAGTCTTTGCAGGGTAAAAAAAAACTAGAAATGTCGCTTTGGCGACTGGTATGCCTCCGCCATAATGCATGATTTTTCCAATAGGTCTAGATAGTACATGTGGACAATGTGTGATTACATTTTCACAAAATTGGCAAAATATTGAAATGACAAGTTTGTCACAAATGTCTTGAATGTTCACCTTCCTTGACCTAGGTTTAATTGGATGAATAGGAGAGCATGTATCTAGGGATTTAAGGACTTTAACTTGACTTTGACCCATTCATACATTTAGGCATTGAGTAATTTTCAAGGTACAGGTGTGGAGAAAAAGTGCAATTTCTGAATTGAATAGTAAATTGTTACCATTTTCATCTGGCCCTTGACCCTAAAATTCATAAGATAATCACTTTCAGGTAGAACATGCATAATATCGTCTGTTGAGAATGAGAAGGGTGTTAAGTTATCTTGAACACTATGGGTTTTGTGACAACTTAACGCCCTTATCATTCTCAACTGACGATATGTACTAAGTTTCAAGATAACTTGAGCCACTTCGAGAGATACGGAGGAAAAAGTTAGTTCAGCACTTTCACTTGATCTTTGACCTTTTGACCTTTGAGGCAAAAAAAGAAGAAAAAAAAAAAACTTTCCAGAGAATTTCTATTAGGTTACACATGCATACACCAAGTGTAAAAAAATAATAACCCTGCTGGCATTGCATAAATATGAGGGAAATAGTAAAATTTTGAAGTGTTGCACTTGACCTTTGACCCCTGACCTTTGACCCCATGAACCCTACATTCTCTAGATAATCACTTCCAGTCAGTACATGTATATACTACGTTCCATGAAGATACCTTGAACAATTTTCCAAGGCACGGAGAAAAAAAAAGAAGTTTTGATATTTTTACTTGACCTTTTGACCTTTGACCTTTGACCTCATGACCCAAACTTTCACCAGAGAATCTTAATTGGGTAATACATGTATACACTAAGTTTCAAGAAAATATCTTCAGGCATTCAATAGATATGGCGAAAATACTGAAATTTCATGTATTTGACCCTGACCTTTTGACCTTTGACCTTTGACCTCATGACCCAAACTTTCACCAGAGAATCTTAATTGGGTAATACATGTATACACTAAGTTTCAAGAAAATATCTTCAGGCATTCAGTAGATATGGTGGAAAAAGTGAAATTTTATTATTTGACCTTGACCTTTTGACCTTTGACCTTGAGCATGTGCACCCAAAAGTTGATAGGCACAACTTCACCCCCTAATACACATACATGCCAAGTTTCATTAGGATACCTCAACAGGTTTTGATAGTTACCTTGTCCACAAAATTCATTACGGACGGACGGAAGGACGGACGGACGGACGGACGGACAACCCGAAAACATAATGCCTCCGGCACCACTTCGTGGCGGAGGCATAAAAAAAAGTATCACCAGAATAAAAGACACCTAAATTTTAGGTCAATGATGATGAATAAATGAAAAATAGTTCTGCAACCCAACAATATCCGACAAAATTGTACTCTATTCAGCTTTATGATGTGGCAGACTCCTTGACTAAAACATTAACGATCAGAAGTGTCAAATATTTTTGGAACACCTAGTACTTTATGGTCTGTACTTAAACAAACATCTAAAAAGATAACATCCTTCGACTTACAATTTGTAGATATGGAATCAACAAGCCCTCCCCGACTTAAAGCTATTGTACTTAAGTCGGATGACAAGAATTTTCTTAAAGCTATGGTATAGTTTTGGAAACTATAGAAGATAGTAAATATGTAACTGGTTCTATATTATAGAACATCATGGGTTCTAGAGCACTGTGAATTACTTAAAAAGATCAAATTTGGAGAGCATTCACAAATATGAAAATGAAATATCTCACGGGAACCTTGAGATTTTTACTGCAGGTATTACACAGACCTCCTTCTAGTTATCAACCACTGATTTGTATTGTAACAAGACATTTCGAAATAAACATAGTTGTTAATATCTCCTGAATAAGTCAAGTAATGCGAAACCAGTCACTTGTAGTCAAGTCAAGTTGGGCCAATGAAATGCTTACATACTTATTCATTTACCTACAAACAGATAAAAAATTATACGTACCTACATACATCTAATATACGTACATACATACAGTGTACATACCAAAATACTTATACGACCCTACCCCCTCCCCCCCCCCACACACAAACACTGATCAAAGTTCTTTCTAAGAAAGTCTTATAAAAAATAAACAAAGTCGCCCTCAATAGCAGATAAACACACTTCTGCAGACTATTGGGATCTTGAAGTACCAGGTATACGTTATACGTACAAAACATAATACAGTGTAGATAGTATCAAGCTGCAACATAAAGCATGTGCTGTCTTTCATGCATAGAAAGAAGTAAATATTGTGGGGCAAGATATATGTAATTGTGAAAAGTTTTCACGAAACCCTTCACATAAACAAAACTAAAATCTGCTGCAAATTACAAGAAACATTTCACGTTGATTTTAGATAAATGTTTACAACTGTGTATAATCAATGGATTACAAAATCCGTCTAGAGGTTTGGGAGAAAACATAAATTTAATGTTTTTCTTTTTTTTCATTTGTACAATAAAACAGGAGGTGAATGTGGATACTTCGAAATCATCGCCAGTTTGAGATTCACACAGGACTCTTTTTTTTTTTGGGGGGGGGGGTAATTCCACCGTTTTGCTTCCCTCACTGTTCTGCTTTCACAAAGGTCAGCTTTTTTTCTTTTTGGCATCCGTAGACTTGAACTTTAGTACCACTGTTTTTACTTCTTCTTTCTCCAGTACACTCTCCTGATAGTAAACCACCCTGGATTGTCACTTATATTCCTAAATAAAACCAACCATGCATAATACCACCCTGGAGCTCTTATTACATCCCGAATTTCAATGGCAAGCCCACTGAATTTGCCAGCAGTCTTTATGAGCAAGTTTACACTTAGGCAACATGAACCGAATGAGCTTAAACCCAATGTTCTCTGTGTCATCGGATTTATGTACACTCGGAAATCCCTTTCGGAACGCCTGGCACGATCTACAGCAGCTTTAAATCTTGTACTAACACAAGATAGATATTGTCTAGATACAATGTCACGGCTGATGGCATATTGCATGATTCTAACCAGAAGTTCAAATGGCAACAAGTCAAATGTAAACACGTTACTTTCTGTAGGTATCCCTCCACTGTTTACTCCCTCATCATTCAAAGGAATTACATCATCGTCATCTCTATGACAGCTGACATTATCCTCCGAATGTGACATAACATCATCATTATCCTCATCCGATAGGGAATTTACATCATCAAATGAGATATTATCCTCCGAATGCGACTTAATATCATCATTATCTTCACCCGTTAGTGAATTTACATGATCACACAATTTTCTGTTTTCTTCACCCCTTTTGTCCTCATCTTGTTGAATGTCAACATCAGAGGAGATATTATCCTCTGAATGTGACTTAACATCATCATTATCTTCATCCGTTAGTGATTTTACATGATCACACGAGGTTCTATTTTCTTCATCCCTTTTGTCCTCATCTTGTTGAATGTCATCATCAGAGGAGATATTATCCTCCGAATGTGACTTAATATCATTATTGTCTTTATCCGTTAGTGAATTCACATCATTACACGAGGTTCTGTTTTCTTCAGCCCTATTGTCCTCATCATGTTGAATGTCATCATCAAAGGAGATATTATCCTCCGAATGTGACTTAACATCATCATTATCTTCATCCGTTAAGGAATTTCCATCATCACACGAAGTTCTGTTTTCTTCATCCCTACTGTCCTCATCTTGTTGAATGTCATCATCAAAGGCGATCTGAACACTGTTTTGGATGACAGAGATAATTTGGCTTGTACTACTCTCAAGAGAAACGTAGTGTTCTCCATCTCCTTCAGGCAAATGTCCAACAGTTATAACGGGGATTTCGAAAGAATACACGTTTTCTGTCCTACCCCGAGGAGTAAGCAACATCGTTCCTTGATTTAATGTTGATACTATAAGAATTTGAATGTTGTAAATATCTGAAATCGCCTGAAGAGTTATATGATCACCATACGTTCCATCTTGCATCATATGGGTAAGATAACTTTCTGATGATTCTTCAACAAAAGAAGACCAGGTAGATGTCCGCTTCTTTAAGAATTGAACAACTTCAGCTCGGAGAGTCTCATAAGATCTGTGTATCCCTATCGTTTGTAATTGGTCAGCAACAGCAGAAAACTGGCAATTGCCGTCGCCTGGGGGATTATATTGCACAGAAAGACTAAAATCATGTTCAAATTGTTCTAGTCGGGATTGTTGGTCAAGAGTAAAGTAGAAATTTGATTTCAGTTTCTTTTTCCGAAAAGAAACCTTTTCCCTTTGTTTCTGTTGTGCTAAAGTGATACCAGTAATATCAGTAACCGAAAACCAACGGTCTAGGTCTTTCTTCAGAGCGGGATGGAAGAAGTTTACTTTGTACTTAAACCTGTTCACATTTCTCCCAATGATGGTTCCTTCTAAAACTGAAATTTTGTTGCACACCCTAGATCGTTTTGTTGGGACACGGATCAATACTTTGTCTCCAAGTTCATATATGGGTAACTTTAGATGCCTTTGTTGATAGGACAATGTTCTCCTATTAAGGCATTTGGAGGCATGATATGCTTTTTCCCTAATTTTGGAATTTGGCAATTTGTTGCAACTTCTACTCTTTACATCATTTGGATCATTGCGATATCTGTCAAAAAAAACTGTAAATGGAGACAACCACCCGAGAACTTCTTTGGGTTCGTCATTTAATATCTTCTCGTATTTAGGTAAACCGTGAACCCAGTTAACACCTTGTCTCTTATTTACTAGATCAAAATGTATTTTGGATTTCAGGGACCGGTGGGATCGCTCCACTTTTCCCTGGCTTTGGGGATGATAGGGAGCACTTTTGACATCTTTAATACCTAACGTCTTAAGTAGACGCTTAACCTTACTTTTAAATTCAGTGCCCTGGTCGTGCTGGATGAATTTGGGCTGACCAAACATATGAAAAATTCTTGAGAGGTGATGTGCTACGTTATCACTCGATTTTGATTGCAACGGCCTTAACCAGATGTATCTAGAAAAAACATCTATGACAGTGAGAATATATCTGTAGAACTTATTTCTGCACTTTATTCCTGGCCTCATGTTGATCAGATCAATTTGTAACCGTTCCATCACCTGTTTGGCTACTACAGGAATATGAGGTGCTTTATTAGTGAACCTTACATTCAGACGACGGTGACATGTATTATTTGACAGTACACTGTGAATTGCTTTTTCTGAGAGGCCAGATACACTATCCTTGAGCTTGTAGTTCAAACGTCTTGCACCAGTTCCCTTGGCACTGAAATAAGCATCTGACACAACCTTTTGAAGTTCAGACTTTCGCAATACCCTCTTTCCGTCAAGAAACAGTTCTGGCGGATGTCCTTGGAGTGAATATCGATCATGATTCCTGTACAACCGCGAAATTGCGTTTTTTTCCAAAGTTGTCCTTTCAGCACATGGGACATTAAACGTACCCTCCAAAAGCCTCACAATTATCCTGTACGTTTCGTCATCCATGGCTGTTGGCTGCCGGCTACCAACACATTCCACAGCTGTTATGAAGAGCAGGAATACAAAGAAGATCTTCATCCTGAAAAAAATAAAATGGAAAGAAAAGGATAGAAATGACACCTGGTTAAAAAAAAAGAAAAAAAAACAGTCGTGCACATTTATTGATACCAAGTAAATTGGAACTCCAGTTTCGATGTCAAGTGACATTTTGCAATTAGATTGCACATTATGTCAGTCCAAGAATTAAACAAAGCCTTTTTACCATATACATATGTGAAAATGAAATATGGTGTATAAGGGGCTAGAACTTGCTCACAAGGATTGCTTTGTATTTCTTTTAGTTAATTCATTTTTGAGTGGTTGTAGCTTGACAAAAAAAAAGTTATACGTAAGAAAGAGAAAAGTTACATTAGGCCACATGAAAAATTAGCAATACCAAAAGAATTAGAAATCAAAAAAAAAAAAATGATAATAATACTGTCCTTCCGACAAAATTATTGTGATACTTTCTGTAAAAGTTTGACCTTCAAACTTTTGTGTAGGAAATGTTACTTCCTGACTATAAAATATATATGCAGTGTTGATATTCCATACAAATGGCAGAATGTCTGTGCTAATTTCACACCTATTGGGTGTTCCATGTTTACACGCGTTTACATCTTGAAATTGAAAATGGAGGATATGACACATATTAGTAATATCATGGTAATACAACTGCTCTTCTTTTGGGTTCTTAAGTATACAAGTTGTTAACCCTACCAAATATAATATCAAAACAAACAAAGAAATGAATAAATGAATAAAGAATGAATACAAACATAAAGGTAGAGGTCGAAGTAGAATAGGGTTATTCAGTAATGAACAAGTATTAAATTATAGTCCAGGCTAGAAGGCACCCAAGCTTGTTATTTGATATATAAAATGTTGCTTTATGGTTTCTTGTCAATTCGAGGGTACCGATTCCAAATCCGATTGATGCCACTCACGTAACCTTAAACATTTTCGGCAAAATGCAAAAATCCAAAATGGTCACCAGATATGCCAGTTCGGCCGTGATAAATACAATAATGTGTATTATATAACCAATATAATCCACCAAACTTTGTACATTTTTCTTCTTAGAGTTACTCCATCAGCATTTGCAAGAGAATTTTCATTCCATATAGGTTCATTTAGTGTTTAAAGCTCAGTTTCAATGCAAAATGGCCGCCATTCCTATGCTCATGTACTATATGAATGACAAAACATACGCATGGAAATATACAACAAATTTACTGTATTTCCAGTCCAGTTCCTATGCTATCATCCAGTTCCTATGCTATCATAAAGTGTTGCATAGGCAATACAAATAATTTATGGTGGGTGCCACTTATAGAGGACCTACCTGTATTTTTGAGCATTTAATATTCATAAATCTTATGATGTTTAACACAATTTCTTATATTCTATTTTGTCTCAAAAATGAATATACAATGTAAGTTCACTAAACGTCACGAAAGAAATCAGTATACCATCACATTCTATGCATAGGTTGAATATAGAAATGTAATACTGACACAATGCATTAAGAAGCCCAGATGCATGGTAATTGTCAAATAATGTTGAAAATGGAGGGGATCTAGGGAACTTAGAACGCAGAGCTTCTAATATGCATTCCCCTACAGCCATATTAAGAAAGTAAAGAAAAATCCTATTCAGTAAGTGCAGAGATACATGGTTATTATAGACAAAAACACATCGGACGTTGATGACACCGCTAAAAACCCTTTACATTGTATTTTTTTTTTCCAGGAAGGAGTTGGGGGGGGGGGGGGGAGGGAGGAGTCCTGAGGCGACTACAGACTATTCATTAAACATCAACAAAGGAGCAATGTGAGGTACCTCTCTCAGTTCTCTTACAGTTCCCAGGTGTTGATAATTATACACTTAGACATCATGATGTCAGCATTCAGTCTTGCTTAAAACTTAAACTGTCATTTTTATTGTCATTAAAAATCCCTTTAATTATATATATGGCAGCAGGTGACATCAGCCCCAAATATTCTCAGGCTAAAAATGCATATTAGTCCTGCAATTGCAACCCCATCTGGAGATGTTATGCACTTCCTCAGGGGTCAGATTGTGAGTATTTGCAATAGAAACAGGATGATGACATTAAAATTTGCTTAATCACTACCTGTTGAAGCCCTATGGCTTTGTTGCCAGGCCAGAGACAATGTTGTAGGTAACTTGGGTGGTGCGGGAGATGACATTAGACCAGCATCTGCACCACCCCGTTTTGGGGTCAAAGCTTTCAAGTGACAGGAGGGAAATTAGTGGGATTTCAGAAGCATGTATAGACGGCAGGTTGTTCAGGAGGGGTGGGGGGGGGGGGCATTTCATGAAGAGTTATGTCAGATCTTATCTTTTTAACAAACTGTGATAAGCTACTAAAATCCTTGCATCTGATAGCTGAGAGCAAATTGTCAGACAAATTCATCAGACAAAACGCTTCATGAAATGCCCCCATGCTATCATGAAGAATTCTCACATAACCCCCATTTTGAAACAGCTCCATTGGCTTCCTGTTCAGTCACGTATAGTTTTTAAGATACTGTTACTGACTTATCAGTGCCGCCATTCAATGGCACCAGAATATCTCAGTAAGTTCTTGGTCAGGTACGCTCCCTCTCGTAATTTAAGATCAACTCAGAAAAATTTTCTCCAATGTCCTATTATCACAACAAAGTTTTATGGTGAGCGATCTTTTGCCCATGGTGCTCCCACACTGTGGAACGCTGTTCCGTGTTATATAAAAGAAGCTCCCACAGTTAAAGTTTAAAACTGCTCTTAAGACATTTCTGTTCAAAAAGTATTATGAATGAGTTTGGTTCTGCATTTATGGTACACATATTGTACACTGCATTTCTTCTTTCTACTTCATCCCTCTCCTTAAAGCGCATAGAGACACCACGGTAGTGATACTTATGCGCTATATAAGCACTGTGTTATATATATATATATATATATATATATATATATATCATGGTTGGAAGGTCAGGTATGCGTTGACGGTGCTGGTGACACTTGTCATCCTTTCCTTCCAGCGTAAGGAGGAAGAGTGCTCAAGTGCCAGTGAAGGGGGTGGACTTCCCTATGCCTCATACCCTTGGAGGCTTACCACAGAGGGCTGCCTTCAACATAGCACTGGCAAGATGGTTACTAAGATGGAAGGCATGGGTCTGATGATAATCTTGTAATGGTTTGGGCAAAGTCTCCAGAAGGTGAAGTACTCCTCTATTGTCTTGAGATAAGTCAGTACTCGGCTTGTGTCATCCAAGGACTTTCTATGAGACGTAAAGGCAAAATCATCTGCAAACTTCCTACGTGAAGTGAGTTATGTCACCACATGTATGTTAAAAGGAGCTCTAGTGGATCACGAGTTAGTTTACACGAATTAAAGCCACAATTAAGGAGGTCATATTCAGAGTCCTAATACAGCTGGTCTGGTTTCCTAGAGCAGTCATGAATTTGCAAGTGCTGAAGAATCAAGCAAGCAGACAGTGTGAAGTTGCTATAACACTGCTTTCAGAATGAGGCAGACTGTACACATCTCAGAGGCTCCCTTGAATTGAAAAATGAAAAAAAAAAATGGTGGTAAAATTCATCTACCTTCAGAGCAGTGAAGCCTTCCACCTACCATGGCTGCATTTAGGCAACAATATCAGCATGTCTATTGTCAGATAGCTCTGTGGATGGTTGCTACTGGTAAGGTTGGGCTTTGGATCTTCTGTAAACGAATGCTAAAGCAAGTTCCCATGTCCTAATCCTGTCTCTATGACAAGATCACCCAGTGACCCCTATGAAGTACCTTGTAAGGCAATTGTAGGATTGCAGGGGTTGCGGAACTGAGGGTTAGCAGTAGCAGAGGTGGGGGCAAACTACAGGTGTAAAACAAACCCCTTGACTAATGAACCCATCCAATTACACATACAGTATATCCATCATGAATCACCTGTGTTGTACTAACATTGGTAAATATTCCATAATTTTAAAATTCATCATTGATGGAAAGGTGTGAGCAAAGTAGGCCTACTCATCTCCAGACAGAATGTGTCAATTTTTCAGTGGCAAGCAAAATATCCAGATTTCCTGTTGTTTTTATATATCTTGTTATTTTGAGCATGTTGAGTTGCAATAGGTGCCTACATATGAGGTCATATCTGTTTCAGTGGGAGTAACTATGCACTTCTCACAGTTGTGTGGGGTAAGACAGACTTTTTCCTGATAGCAGTAGCAATGCTCCTGACAATGACTCACTCTTATGATATGCGTCTTTCAGCAACATGTGCATCAACTCCATTACAGTGATTGCATTCTTAGACAAGCTTATGATTTCATCGTTGGATGTTACAAAATAAGACTACTGTGGTGTGATGACTCTCTGTTTTCTCACTTTCTGTTTACAATGAAAAAAAAATAACATTGTGGATACTACTATCAATACTTTACCAAACTCTTTGTAATTCTCCAAACACAAGTCCATGCTGTTACATTTTAACCATCATAAGGAAATCGCAGAACCAGTGGTAAATCTAATCTATATCAGATAAGGCAGAAGGTAATTTGTCATTTGTATTTCAAAGCAAATCATACTCTTGTTTAACATGAAAAACTTTTGGGCATTTTTTTTTTTTTCATTTCAGAGATTTCACGACAGAAAGTGAGGTGGTCCCTTTTTTCCACTTTCACCTGCCTCATGTTCTTTCTCGAATGAGTGAACTGAAAAGTTTATTTGATATGGCTTTAGATAATGTAGAACAGGACAGTTAATTGGATATTTCATTTGTGTCATCATCCAAGATTCAGTCTTTTTATTCTGGAAATCAGAGTGATTACTATGATGTTGAACATCTCAAGGCAAGTAAGTATCAAATGTTCATATCTAATAATTCCTGGATGTTGGCATCAATTCAAGTTTTGGTGGATTTTTTTCCAAATTCCAAGGGCAAATCCATATTAAGGTAGCAAATTTGGATGTTTGCATCAAAAAATAAAATAGCTTTTGTTAGTAACAACCTTCTGATTTATAATGAGCGCATAAATTGAATAACAGTGTACCTGAGTGATAGTCAAAAAAGAAAATTTGTTTATTTCCATGTACACTTTGCCATTCATATCGAGCAGGGGTATATGAATAGCATCCATTTTGAAGTTTTGCATTAAGAATATAATAAGCCCGCCCCCCACCAAAAAAAAAGAAGAAGAAGAAAACAATATATTTTCTGTTTGCTTGTTTGCTTGCTTATTCTGCTAGTGGCACTCATCATATTTGCATTGCACATGCAAGACTTGATAAAGCATAGGTATGTGACTGAACATTCGTCTTCTATTTTTACGCATATTTTTTTTTTTTTTTTTGCCATTCATATAATACCCGAGTATAGGAGTGGTGGCCATTTTGAATTCAAAATAACTTAAAATACTAAATGTATCTCTTCAAATGAAAAATTTCTAGCATGTGCAAGTAGAATTACTCAAGAAACAAAAATTAGAAAAAAAAAACCTTGATGGAATAAGTGGACATAACTGGGATTATCAATATCACAGCCAAATTTGCTTATCTGGTGGCCATTTTGGATTTTTGCATTTTGCTGAAAGTGCTCAAGGTTATGAAAGTGGCATCAATCGGATTTGGAATCAGCACCCTCGAATTGACAAGAAGAAATCAGAAAACATTGTATATATATTAAGAAAACAAAAAAGATTAGGTGCATTTTCCATGGAGCCTAGCCTGGACTAATTAAGAATAGCTGGTCCTGTATACGAGTAATTAGGAATCTGTGCATGTTGCATACACTGAACTCAGAGGTTAAACAATGTACTTAGAATGAACTTTTGTTACATCAGGTGATCAGTCTGTATGTGTTAAGGTTAACAAACAAATTAACTGAGTTGCAGTAGGAAATTGCCTTGTTACACGATTTTTTTATCCACTGTAAACAATATGCCTTGAACAATCATGGAAATAGCAATAGAAAATGCAAACCTTTTCATGGTGTACAGACCAGTGACCCCTAAGAGCTCTGTGGAAACGTGTGAATTCAACTGGGCCACTTCCTGATGACAGGACTGCTCTCAGCTACCTTGAATCAACAGCTGATGTTTCCTTTAAGTATGGCATAAGAATCAATGAGAAATGCAAAAGGATAATGCAAATAAGACATAATAGTCGAAACGACACTATGAAAAAACAAGAGGCCCAGAGTGTTCACCTGTATATCATCAGTCAATACATCCGACACAGAACCCCATGCCCCCATCCCACCCCATAAAAGCAGCTTGAAGAACTCCCTACACCCTGAGAATAATACCTGCCAAGTTGGTTGCAATCCATCCACTGCATGGTTCTGAACATGATAAAAATGTGTTTTCCCCTTGGGCCCCCTCCTCAAAGCTTTCAACACTTGTAGGAGCTCTCCCATGTGGCCATCTAATTTTCCCTTCATGACTAAAACATAATCATAAGGGTATCTACAGACATGTACAGCGTATTTTGACTCTACAGTTTTACGGTCTGGAGAAGATTTTTATAGTCTTCCCCGTTATTTCCTTTCCCCCTCCCCCTTTCCAGAACCTCTGGGGACGAATTGTCCCATATTAACAACTTTTGGTATCTATAAACACCTGAAGATGATCCTCACCAAGTTTGATTAAAATCTGCCAACAGGTACCAGAAAGAAAATGAAATGTATAAAGTTAATGCATGATGGATAATTGACCGAAACGGACAACAATAGCTCACTTGAGCCTTTGGTTCAGGCAAGATAAAAAAACAAAAACAAAAACAGAACAAAACGGTGACTGTAAGCAATATCACATTGTGGATTAGGAACTATTGGAGGTGTTTCTTGTTGTTTTTTGTGTACTTTTTGCCAATTTGGATAAAAGAGGTGTACATAATAAGCACTATATAGTTTTTTTTTTTACAGAACACACTAAAGGTTCTAAATTTGTCATTTTCTGACTTAATCTTATGACTATTCCAATGCATTTAAAAGCCAATAACAATATAGAGTACTCTTTCCACCTGTAATGGCTACCTTGTACCTCACACCCATTCCCTGTTTCTTTTTAACAGTTTTTTTTTTTCTTGCTACAAAATTTCTGTGCCCACCCATGAAAAAAAAAACAAAACAAAACATAACTGCTTCCTTTCTGGTTTAAACATGCTACAAAGAAATATCCTCTTGTTTTGCTTTGTAGACACGCTAAAGTGCACCCTTCCTCCAGTGTGCGCCAATCATGTTCTAAGTAGTTGGATGTTATTTTTGACTGCTGCTAAAGAGAAAACTGTGAGCATGACAAAGATGTTGACTTTGAAAGTCAATATTGTAGAACAGTCTTATTACAAAATCTCAAGACCAAGAAAAAAATGCATACCGTCCAGCTGTTGAATAGATAAAGTGAGTTCTTGAACAGCATTCTGAAGGCAGCACTAAGCTCAGAGGCAGACTTGAGGTAGAACCAAAAAACCTTCCCGTTGAGCTCGGACTCCAGATGCTTGAAATTCCGTTGGCAATGCAACTGGCTGTATAAACAAAGTAGATATTTTAATCAAATCAAACGCTTCTCTCTCAGCTTTTATTTCTACTTCCTCCTTACCACCACCCGCCTCCCCCACTCCCCCCTAAAAAATACATATATATAATTATATATATATATATATATATATATATATATATATATAACAATAAATGAACACAAACAAACTTCAACACAACTAGATCTATGTATTGATCTCAAAGTCCTCTTTCAATCAGGGCTGGATTTAGAGGATGCACATATGGTCTTGCAACTCCTTTTGAAGCATTATTTGTAGAAAATGTGCTCTTTTTTTCTGTAAGTGTGGTCCCACCCACCCCCCCCCCCCGAATCCCTTCTCCTTGGGATTCTTATCCAACATTGGTTACTTAAAACATGATCAGACCCCCCCCCCCCCCATATAAATCGATTTGCTATTTTTTTTTATAACACATGCATTATGCTACAACAGTATGTACATGCCTTAGTATTACAGTGCATAACACATAGATAGATAGAGAGAGAGAGAGGAAATCCAACTCTGGAGGACCACCTATTCATACATGTCAGCTATGAAGAGGAAAATGTTGGTTGTATGGAAAGAAGAAGAGTGATACCTAATTATGTTGACAAATACCATGCATGACTGAGCTCATGAACTTTAAAGGGGATGGCTTACAGTAACTGATCAGTGGGAGTGCTGGGGGTGATCATTCCAATTCTTGTGAGATTCATTTAAAATTACATTATATGTCTAATGGCTGTGTTTAGGATTTGTTTGTAGGGGTTCTTCTAACATTTTATCGTTCATAAGCTTTAACATTTCCACCTGTCAGATAACTGGTCACTTCCACTATAGAGCAAACACATATGATCCATTCATCTCTATTCATATTTAACACATTCTAGAAACTATGTAGATTGAATATGAGCTTCAAAAGAAAAAAAAATAATAGGTAAGTCTTTGTAGGAGTAACCAAGTTGTCAAGATCTGTGCCATGTTGAAGATATTGGACCATAAAAAGTTAATGTCAATAATGCCATTAATGGAAGAAACCCTAAACACAAACCTGCAGTCATCCCGGTCGGGCTGTTAATCTGACTACTTTCATTGACAGATCCCATCCATTCAGTGAGAAATTCATTGTTCCCTTATGCAACACTCAGCCCTTGGAAAAAGTGCATTTGTCATTGTTGTCTTTTGAGTTCATGTGCTCAGTCATGCATGACATTAAATTTCTCAACATGATTTAATTAGGCATCAATACTGACACTAGAAAGACAAAGAGTTCTTGTTTCCTCAAAACGTAGAATCTTCTCTCCATAGCTGACAATAAATTGATAAGAATAAATGGTCATGATGGCATAGGCCTCTTAATTTTGACTACCCTTTTTCTTTCTTTCTTTCTTTCTTTCTTTCTTTTTATGATAGGCCTACACTCTGTAGAGTATCTATCAGTTAGACCTACATGTTAGTACTGAGGAAACTTACGGGTAGATCAAGAAGTTAATGTAGTTTTGCTCTTGAGTCGTTTTGGGTCTTATTGATTTAGAGTTAGGCCAATTCTAGCTGCGTGATGTGTCTGGCCCCTCAAACACTGTAAAAGTGGAGACATTTTCAATGTCGGCTAGAACCGTTTCAAGGTCTACTTTGAAAATGTCTCTAGACTTTTGTAATTTCAACGTGTCCATAATTATGACCAAACAAATGATACAAATGGGTGGAAAATGGCCAGACACAGAAAGATCACATCAGTCAAATTAGACTTCACTGTTACTTAACAGGTCTAACGTTACCGTTAGACTTTCTTTGGGCTGGTTGTAGTGAGAGACTAAAACTACAAAATGTCTATTAAAATCCTACCTGTAGAAATTAGGAATGTGTTCACAGCTCAACTCCCGAAGCGAGTATCGTTGACCATGTGTTCCTCGTCGATGTCGATCACAGGCCCACAACATCCTTTAAATGATACAAACTTCGAAAAGAGGTAGAAACGTGACGACGTTCGCACCAACCATGTTTCTCTAGAGCAAAAGCGTGCCTATCATCATGTAGCTTAGGATCTCGGCGCGGCCAGGACGCCTAGCGCCTGCATTGCTAGCATTGTGCCAGGCGTATGAAATTAACAGTACAGTCGTACCTAGAAAGGTACACACGTTTCCCGAATACCAACGCGCAACCACCGATCGACATACGGATGGTATCAATGCTGATTATACAGAGGCGTGCCCAGGAATTCCTCAAGGAGGGGTGACTTTCTGTTTTTTTAACAAAAAATAGAAGGGGCGCGCCCGGTCATTCCCCTCTGGATCTGCCATTGGATCATAATTTACTTCTTTTTTTTTCTTTAAATATGAGAGGATAATAGGATTAGGAACTTAGAGTACAGTAGAAGAAGTATAAGAGAGGGGAAGAGGAGAATCTGAAGGGAAAAAAGTAACAGAAGAAACAAGGAAGACGGTAAGAATGAAGAAGGAAATGGAGGAGGAAAAGAAATTAAAAGCCAAAACTTAAAGAAGAAAATGAGGAGGAAGAAGAAAACAAGAAAGAAAACGAAGAAGAAGAAGAAGAAGAAGATATATTAGAGGGAGAAGGATAAAAGGAGACTAGAGTGTACAGTGAAATACAGCCTTCCTTGTTCTCGAAACCATTCCCCAATGCCCGTGTTAATCTTATTAACCCTTGGTTAGATATGGCGACCTGCGGGCCAGATCAGGCCAGCCCAAAATTTCCAGAAAATAAATCATCACTATCACATTATACATGTGATTACACCTTGATTATCTGAGTTCGCTCGCGTCATCTACAGGGCTTTTTACACTTGTGTTTCTTAACCCCGGACTTTCTCTGACCCAGGACTATCGTTAGTCCCGTACCAATTTTTTCAGCTTTTTACACTCGCCAATTAGTCCCGTACTATCTCTTGTCCGGGGCTAAGGAGAAAACTGACCTTTTTACACTCGTCTTTCTTAGCCCCGGACTTTCCAAACCACATGAATATTCATAATTACGCTGTGTACTGTACACGTACACGCACGCACCGGCAGCACTTGATTACCTCGTTTCTGATTGGTCAGTGAGGGTCGCACTTCGTCTCCGTCGCTTAGCCCAGGATTATTTTTTCGTTCTGTTTACACTCACTTGCTTGGCACCGCAATTGCGGTGCTAACCCCTGCTATTTTGCAGGGCCAGATAGTACCGTACTATCGGTGGGGCTAGCCCACTTTGGCAAAAACGAGTGTAAACAGAAAGTGGGCTAAGGATAGTCCCGTACTATCGGTGGGGCTAAGGCCCCCCCTTAGCCCCACCGATAGTCCGGGGCTAAGCAAAAATTTACAAGTGTAAAAAGCCCTTACTATACTAACTTAATAACTTTTATCAACCGACGTGGGGTACCACTATCCCCACCCTATCCCCCCTTAAGGTGTTGGGTCCTTTTTGGGGGTCGCGGTGAAGGGGAAGGGGCACCGTGCCAATTCCCCCCTCCCCTTCCCTGAGGGAGCGCATCGGGCCCGCTTCCTTTTTCACATTTGTAAAACCTAAAGAAATTGAAGTAAAAAAATAAGTAGGGGGTCCTGATTTTTTTTTTTTTTTTTTAAGGCGCCTGTCACCTCCCCTTTACGGAATTCCTAGATCCGCCCCTGTAATGCAAGCAATGAGTTTTTCCTTTTGTGGTTGACGCAATGATGGATCGAGAGCCTTTGATTTTGTAAAAGCACCCCCCCCCCCATTTCACGAAATTCCTGAATCCGCCCCTGTGACACGTTATTACATTTGTGGTCGACGTGCTATGACATTATTTGTGGTTACTCCAATATTGACATTTGCGGTTGACACAATCGCGGATTTAGAGGAGGCGCACCCCTCTTTAGTGCCCCCTCTCTTTATTTTGTCAGCACAACAGAAATAAAAAGAGGAAAAGGGGGAGGGTCGCGCCAGCCTTTGATTTTGTAAAAGCGCCCCTCCCCTTTTATTCGTAATTCCTTGATCCGCCCCAGTGGGAAGGGGCGCATCCCCCTTTAATGCCCCTCTCTTTATTTTGTCAACACGACAGAAATAAAAAGAAGAAAATGGGAAGGGGGAAAGTCGCGCCAGGCTTTGACTTTGTAAAGACGTACGCTTCCCCTTTACAAAATTCCCGGATCCGCCCCTGTAATGCAAGCAATGAGTTTTCCCTTTTGTGGTTGACGCAATGATGGATCGAAAGGGGGCGCTTCCCCCTCTGGTGTGGTGCACCCTCACTATGTTAGGTTAAACCAATTAACAGAAACAAAAATAAGAAAAGGAGGGTCGCGCCAACCTTTGATTTGTAAAGACCCCCCCCCCCCCTCCCTTTACGGAATTCCTGGATCCGCCTCTATGTCGCTTTATAACATTTGGTGTGGTCGACGTGTTCTGACATTTGTGGTTAATCCAATATTGACATTTGCGGTTGACGCAATCGCGGATTTAGAGGAGGCGCACCCCCCTTTAGTGCCCCCTCTCTTTATTTTGTCAGCACAACAGAAGTAAAAAGAGGAAAAGGGGGAGGGTCGCGCCAGCCTTTGATTTTGTAAAAGCGCCCCTCCCCTTTACGGAATTCTTGGATCCGCCCTAGCTGTAATGCGAGCAATGAGTTTTTCTATTTGTGGTTGACGCAATGATGGATCGAGAGGGGGCGCATCCCCCTCTGGCGCACCCTCAATATAATTATTAGGTTAAAACAACAGAAAAAAAAAAAGAAATGGGGGGGGGGGGTGTCGCGCCAGCCTTTGATTTTGTAAAGGCCCCCCCCCCCCCCCTTTACGGAATTCCTGGATATGCCCCTTTGACGCGTTGTGGCATTTTTGGTCGACATGTTATGGCGTTTGAGGTTAATTCCCGATTTTGACTTGTGGTTGACGCAATTGCAGATTGAGGGGGGTGCATCCCCCTTTAGCGCCCCCTGTCTCTATTTTGTCAGCACAACAGAAATAAAAAGAGGAAAAGGGGGGAGGGTCGCACCAGGCTTTGATTTTGTAACAGCGCCTCTCCCCTTTACGTAATTCCTGGCTCCGCCCCTGTAGGCCGGATGCAAGCAATGAGTTTTTCCATTTGTGGTTGACGCAATGATGGATCGAGAGGGGCGCATCCCCTCTGGTGCATGTGCACCCTCACTATTATTAGATTAAAACATCAGAAACAAAAAATAAGAAGGTTGGGAAGTGTCACGCCAGCCTTTGATTTCGTAAAGGCTCCCCCCCCCCTCCTTTACGGAATTCCTGGATCCGCCCCTGTGACGCGTTATGACATTTGTGGTCGACATGTGTTATTACATAATAGTGGTTAATCCCCGATTTTGACTTGTGGTTGACGCAATCGCGGATTGAGAGGGGGCGCACCCCCCCCCCCCCCCTTTAGTGCCCCCTCTCTATTTTGCCAACACAACAGAAATAAGAAAAAAAAAAAAGAAAATGGGGGGGGGGGCGAGGGTCGCGCCAGCCTTTTTGAAAAGGCGAATCCTCTTTATGGAATTCCTGGATCCACCCTTATGACGTGTCATGATATTTGCAGCAAATTTGGAAATTTTGACATTTGTCGTCGACGCGTTATGACATTAGTGGTTGATCCGATTTTGACATTTGTCGTCGACGTGTTATGACATTTGCAGTAAAAATGGAAATTTTGACATTTGTCGTCGACGCGTTATGACATTAGTGGTTGATCCGATTTTGACATTTGTCGTCGACGTGTTATGACATTAGTGGTCGTTTTGACATTTGTCGTCGACGTGTTATGACATTAGTGGTCGTTTTGACATTTGTCGTCGACGTGTTATGACATTAGTGGTTGTTTTGACATTTGTCGTCGACGTGTTATGACATTAGTGGTCGTTTTGACATTAGTGGGCGATTTTGACATTAGTGGGCTCTACACCCCAGCTTCGAAGTTAACTGTATATTCGGAAATCTTTTCGAAAGTCCTAGTTAGAAACCAATGCCAGTATTTCGACCATTCCAGTATTTCGACAACATTTTATCCAGAACTCATATCATGCTGAGTTGGAACAGCATTCAACTGAAAGCAATCCACTTTTTATTTGAAGATTTGCTAGTCATGACAAGTTAAGAACGGTAAAGATATTTTCACATTGTTTCTAGTGACCTGGAAAGATCATACTGATCTATAAAAGAACTGTGTGTGTGTCTATTTCTCGGTCATTGCTCAATGTACGTGTACCACGCACGTTCACCCTAATGGCAGACCAGTTATGGTTATCGTAAAAAAAAAAACAAAAAAAAACAAAAAAAAAAAAAAAAAAAACGCACTCTTTGTGGTTTTACTAGCTGTGATCACAAGCTACCTTCCGTCATTCCCTTTTTGCTCACTTTCATGAGGATCTTGCCTTCCGCTGGGCTGAGGATCAGTTGACCTGCTGGCTTCATTTCTTCTATCGTCTGCAGTGATTGGAATGAGAACCGCCGTAGAAGATTGGCCAGGGTGACCTTTATTTCCATCATAGCAAATTTCTGTCCTGTATTTTGGATGATCAAACATAATGTTGATGCCGTGTGGTATTCCGACATCTTGAGCATGACTGAAACAGATAATGGCTGAATACATATTGCACGATATACAATGTGATGCCGTGTGGTATTCCGACGTTTTGAACATAAGTGAAACAGCAATGATTGAGTGCAAGCTCCACGATTTTCAATGAATGTCGGCGATATTGGCAGAACTCGCATCATGTGCACATTCATATCCTCGGTAGTCAGAAAGTCTAGTATATAGACTTCACCTATTTTGCTGCGTGTTGTTTTAGCCTTAAATTTCTACAATAGAGGCATGTCATTACGGTCTGGATCCAAGCATACATCACCATCACTTATTTGAACTGTGATATTAATTCCCCATCATATCAAAACTGTTATTCAATCCTGTAGATCAGTTTCTTTCAATTTTAAAGCGTTTGCAGGAAGACCAAATTCATTGCTGAGGGTTCACTAACGATATTCTATAGATTCTCGATGAGAATTTTCTTTTTCACACGAACTGCAAGAACTATACTGAAATAAAAAAAAGCATTTTGTGTAACAGACAACGAACTGAAGAAAACAAAGATTATTTGGAATTTGGTGAAATGTATAGCTACCAATGCAGTTTCTTGGTCCAGCTGAAAATGGGACGTAGGCGTAGGGATGTCGCTTGAAAGTGTTGTCCGCAAGAAACCGATCGGGGTCAAACTTATTGGGATCAGGAAATTGTCCGGGGTCGCGATGAAGGGCGTAAATTCCCAAAATGATACTTGTTTCCTTCGGTACGAGCTTGCCATCTGTAAGGTGGAGTAAGATGTCAACATCCACAACTGTTACTGTTTTGCGGGTAGAATAAGTGAAAGCAAATCAAAATGATATACATTCTACGAATTGCGACATCGGCAATATTTCACATAGCATCGTACTTATATTCGTGGCACATTATTCAATATTACGGCACGCCATTGCCTGTCATTTTTTTTCCATTAGCAAATCAAGTGTAATGTTAATGATATTCTGATTCTGATATTCTGACATTCTGATCTCAGTCTGTAATATAAAATCATCATTTATGGTTTTATTTTTGTAGCTGCGTTCAGAATTGATGGCATTTCTTAAATTCTATTTGATGGTACCCGGACTAATTCAAATCATGTGTCTGCTGTATTTCTTGATTCCAACTTATGACACGAACCCTGTTTCACATTAACAAACATTGACCGGTGGTTCACTGGCTTCATCGCTGGTATTTGCCACGATCGCGAAATTTAAGAAGCGCACTTTCCTTGCTCGAAAAACTTTTCCTTTGAGAAAATAGATGTAACAAGGAGCGGATCTTTGTTGAATTGAAAACAGATATTTACATCATCTATTCTTTGTTGGATTGAGAACAGATGTTTACGTCATCTTTACTGTCACAATTACGTTATTTTCTTTTTCCGGGGAATAAGAGGGGGACGGTTTACATGAAAATGCAATTCACCAAAGCTCTTTCAGTTTTCACTCACCAAGGATGATGTAACTGTCAAGGGTCCTGCCAATGGCTGGTACCGACGGCAGGACTCGAAGAGTTTCCTTTACTACGCCAGTCAAATACGAGAGCTTTTGCAGGTCATCTGTAGTCACGTGACGGTATGTGTCCCCTGTAGAAGCATGATATATAGTCGTCAGTTTGTTGACACACACGCATGTAAACGCACATGCAACGCACACACACAAACACACACACACACACACACACACACACTAATGCACACCCATGTTAACCCTGCTCACGGGAAATACATGGCTCGTATTTTCTCCTCTCGTGTAAAAAGCACCCGGGCCCTGTTTTATGAAGAGTTATAATTGATTAGCTGGTTTCTATGTTAAGTCTATGGCAGCCTGTGTGGTAAGGAAATTCATAATCAATTATATGTTTTGATAAAACGGGACCAAGGTTTGTATCATTAGCTGACTGTTATGAGGAAGTAGCAAAGGTGTAGTTTTTTTATTTTTTTTTATAAAGCATAATGTCAAAACGGTTCATTTTAACAAAAATTAGACTGACTATGAATTACACTAATTTATTCATGTGACACTATAATATTATAATGACGACTGGAGGGAGAAACATTCATAATGTTCTATATGAAGATTTGAAATGATGATAGGGGTAACCTTAACTAAGTCCAGAATACGCAATACGTCAAACTATCATATTTACGCAATGGTTAGAATATTTTTTCTATCCGCGACACCCAAAGTCAGCATTTTCTGTTAGTTAGATTACTCTCACGCTTTGACGCAATCTTTGCAAATTACTAGTAGTCAGGTTACGAGCATTGCATAGAATGCACACCTTTAGATTAAAATTCGATTGCGTTACATTAATAATTGTTTACTAGTGGATTAATATCATGTCGCTTATTGGCACACAATTGAGAAAACAATTTTTTTTCTTTTTTTATGTGATCACGTGTGATCGCATTTTTCTGGTTGCTGAAGCCATAAAGTGACAACTGCATTATACTGAGTCCACCTTCGTTCCTCCGTCTTTCGGGCTGTTTGTGCACAGACCAGATCACAAGAATTTTTACCCTCATGCTCTTCGCGGGGAGCTAAGTAATTTCTTTAGACATCCACTTTTTGTTTATAGATGCTGACTCTTGATACTTTGGGTTATCCCAAATACAGAGGGTTATGCATCGAAAAAGAAGCGACTTCGCTGTATACAGCACAACCTTATCTTGGCTGAACTCAATGGACACACAGACTGGGAACCTGTGAAGGAGATTATGCAGTTGACCAAACTAAAATCGTACCTAGGACTGAGGCAATTTCCTCGTGTAGACGTTCCTGAACATCTGGATGAAGACCCAATAGGTAAAGGCTCCAGGAGATAGCTGCAGCGGTCGTATCGAGGCCCTGTGTTACAGATGCAATGGATCGTATTCGTATCCATTTATTCAGATATGATTTCTTTAGGTATCTCGCAAAGTATATGTTTATCGTTGTATTAGGTATTCATCCATATCAGATTTATCTCCGTTTTGTTGGGGATTCTGTTGTCTCCGTTTCACCACAATCGTACACCACAATGCCGTTCTATTTCTAGATTAGTTCTATCACCATCATGCTTTTTTTATCATAATAACTACTTCTGATTTGAATAGAAAAATTATAACAGAATTTAAAACAAAGAGATGTTTTCTCTTTGTGTTTGGAGTTCATTCATAGACTCTGGTGATTTTATTCATATTAAAGGTAATGTTTAACATGGAGATCAGGGGTTAAAAAAATGTTTGAGTTATCACATTTGATGCATATGTGTGGGTAAGTTGCATCACAAAACATTCTTCCATAGGAAAATTTTGCTATAAAGCTTCAAATATAAGGAGATATCACTATTTTTCTCAATAAACCATACTGTATACGGTTCATTCCCGAAACAATATCATAATCATTTTTTACATTTTGTATATTCAACAATACTTCACATTATACTGATTATTATTTTTACATTGGATGTTTCCATTCCTGATAAACTCACATGTTACATCATAGAACTATTTTGAAGCACTAAAGCTTAGTTTTCATTCCATCTGCAAATGGTAAATACAGTCAAGCCTGTCTATAGCGGCCACCCAAGGGAAACGAAAAAAGTGGCCGTTATAGACA
The DNA here is from genome assembly GCF_964275005.1 of Diadema setosum. Taxonomy (NCBI): domain Eukaryota; kingdom Metazoa; phylum Echinodermata; class Echinoidea; order Diadematoida; family Diadematidae; genus Diadema; species Diadema setosum. Next base: position 9,236,850 of record NC_092689.1, on the reverse strand, counting down.
GGTGGCCGCTATAGACAGGTTATCCAACTATAATATGTGTGCATTGCCTATGCATGTACATGTATCATCGCTGTATACATCGCATAAGTATTATGTACTTAGTGTACATGTACATGCGTCCGTATGCACACGTGTGTTTCATGCATTGAACAATGCCGGTGTTCATGAATTGTTGCATATACATTATAGTAGCATGTTGTACAGTCGTGAAGAAAGCTTAACACTAGTGCATTATTATGACTGAATAAGTGACGATTGCAGCGGTGGCGATCACCGAAAGTTGCCCATGAATGTCTGGCACGGCCACAAGTCAGAAAAACACGCTGAATTACCGGCTCTGTGGCCGCTATAGACAGGTTAAAATCTACCGCGGGAAACAAAATTTGTGGCCGCTGGCCGCGTTAGACAGGTGGCCGCTATACACAGGGTCTTTAACAGGGCTTTTCTCTCGGGGGATTTTTCAGTGGCCGCTATAGACAGGTGGCCGCTATAGACAGGTGGCCGCTAAGGCAGGTTTGACTGTACTGCCTTTCAAAATTTTAGGTACAGAAAACTCCGTCAGCCATGAAGCAGGCGACATATTTTTAGGAATGGTCGAAAATAAAAAATCACTGTGAGAGACCTGGAGCACAATCTACATGTTGACGAACGCACGTCGGGCGGGGGGGGGGGGGGGGGATTTCTTCAAGCGTTTTGTCAGATTTTTTTTTCTGACAAACAGTTTTAAACTGAAATTCTTGTATCTGGTGGGCTGAGAGCAAATTTTGGCCAAAAAAATAAATCCAACAAAAGGCTTGATGAAATGCCCCCCCCCTCCCCCCCCCCCCCCACATAAAACAACGGGATGAAGGCAGAGACAAATTATGATCCTGTCAACATAAACCCTCGATATTGTTGAAAAGTCGATTTGATATCTGGGGATCTATTGGTCACTGAAACACAAGTGAGTTTGTCGATGAGAAAACTCTTCTTCTCTTCACACCTCGAACATGAAGGTATCCACTTCCTCCTGGATGTCTGCCAGAGTGAAGCTGGGGTCCTCTCTGTGCATTTGGATAAGGAGATCCAAGAAAGCCACTTTCTTTCGTTTCCCTGCAATAGCGCCATCGTCACTGCTGCGGATGTCGGCAAGCTTTTTTGGTTCATGCAGTCTTTGTTGAATGCCGTGTGTGCTGTGCATTTGGTACAGATAGGTGCATAATCATCATGTGGTAGATGTGACGTGAGTGAAACATGCTTTCAGGTTAGTCGAGTACTCCTTGATAGGGTAAGAAATGCTCATTCAACACTACTCAATCATTAAAGCGGAGACTGCTGTCTCTCTCCTTGTTCCTATCCTTATCTTTTCAACAATGTTAAATTTTTATTTTGTAGTATATAAATGATGTTATAAGACTCGTGACACATTTTTGTGTTGTGACCTGATTTCAGGAGAGATTATGAAATCATAATATCTTCCAATTTCTCGAGCAAAAAAAAAAAAAAGGTTTAAATCAGCTTTTTTTTTTTTGGTTCCAAATTTGTTGAAAATAATGCATAAAAAGAAACATCAAGTCATCATTTTGTACAGGAAAATGAAATCTTGTCGGTTATTTAACGTCGCGTATCCCCTTTGCAAACGTCACGAAATATTGCATGGTTGAGGAATAGTGTTTACCAATATCGTGTGTGTGTGAAATCTTATGGTAATACACCTGAAAATTTTTCAAATTGAAATCAAACACTAATCTCATGTCACTCCTGAATAAGCTCCTCTTTGTGGCAAGAACATTTAATGAATACTTATATACACAATATATATTTTTGGGAACCATTAGATTCCCTTGAAACCTATAGCATTGTTTATCTTTGTCTATTGTTTGTTATTCTGACGAAAGGCCTGAACAAACTTACACCTTATTTCATACCAGCTTATGAAAGAAAACTTATTTTCTAGGTTGCAAACTGGACACATGAACTTTAAATCTGCCACCGCATTACATCATCTATTATGCCTTATAGAGAAATACCAGTTATAATTGGAAAACATGATCACTTGATGTGCCATGGTGTTATGCAATGTTTTGTGATGCCATTTAATATTATCTTTTGTTCTCCAATGGGATGATATTTGTGGATACACAAGACGACCAAAAGAAATGTATCCAACAGCAGAATGATAAAACTTTTAGCACTATAGCACTTACAAAAAACAACAACAAAGAAACAAACAGACAAGGTGAGCGGCCGATAACCTTTCTTTTCATGCGTACAGAATGGGATTCACACAACGTGCGCGCAATAGATTGGGTCAGGAAAAAGATATCAAAAGGTAAGTTGTAGTGCACACTAAAAAAAAAAAAAAAATTACATTATCCATCTTCACTGTACATGTAATAACCATTTCAGAACGAAAAATAACATCAATTAAAAAAACAAACAACACATCAATCATTGCCATTAACTTTAACGCTGAAATTTCACTGGAGGGTGACTGACCTCTTGGATCATTACGGAACTTGTGAAGATTGCCGACAATCGGGAGTGCAGGGGGCCCATGGAATTTGCTGATGAGAATAAATATGCGAATGCACCTGGCCAAATGGTACATCATGATTGATGTCACGACAAAGATGATCGCTGTGGTCCCCATTCCAAAATCAAACGCCATGGTTACTTTTGAAAGAAAAAAAAAAACTAAAGTGAAAGAACCTGTGCAACTTACACAAAAGTAGTACGAGTAATAGTTACGGATATTACAATTTTTTATTAAAAGATGAAATCATAGTAACCGTCTACGGCACGATGAAACCGTCACAGAAATCAACGTCAATACATCACGAAAGAAATTGAGCAGTGAAATTGTATGCGGTGATAAAGGATTCTACACGTAATAAAGAAATCACGAGTGGTTGTTGCACTCATTTCAATAATATCAATGCGTTAATAGTATTAAAGAGACATACAGGTGGAACGGTTGCGCTTTGTAGTCATACAGAAATGGTAGCAGTATATACACTGTACCTCCAGATCTGTACTACTCTATGCCAATGAAACGCTGTTGATCGATCTGAACACACACACACACACACACACACACACACAAAACGTGCCTCATTGTGCCGTAAAGCCCCAGTCACATAATGCTCTGCGTCCGGCGTTACGTCCAAAAAAAGTCATTTCTATTGCGGACTCCCGCGGATCCTTTGCCGTCACTAGAAAATTTATTCAAAACATACCGAGAAAAAGTGCGGGTGATACGGACAAATACGATCAGATGCGAATACTTGCGTCCACTTGCGGATATTCTTACGAATTGGCACATAATAGTTCTGAACACTTGCGGAGAGTTGCGGATATTTTCGGATAGTTAGGGATAGTGACAGATTGTTATAGATAATCATGGACAGTATTGCTTTCTGTGACGATCCCTGCTAAGTCAGTGTGTTATGACAGCAAGCTTATCACATAGTGGACTGTCTTACATTGTGCACTGGCATGACTGGGGAAAACTGAAATTCAATTACGTACAATTTGTGAAAAAATCGTAATCCTTTAATTTGCTTTGCAATGATAAAAGATATATGAAATTTTGAACTTGAGGTTTAAATTTTATTTGTGCAACTCAAATATGAATAAACTTCATAAATGTAAAGAATACATAACATAATTATACCACAAATATAATACAATATAGCTCGATAAGTTAAACATTAGAGTAAGAAAATTATTACTTACAGTATTGGAATACACAAACTGTGGTTACGCTGTCGTTGTGCAGCGATATTCATGACTTATTGGGTTTTGTTAAGGAGATTTTTATAATACAGTAATGCTTATTAAATTTCCAGAAAAAAAAAGACATCAAGACATTCAAACACCCCTCCCACACCCAAGCACAATATATATACAAAAAAAAAAAATGTAATACACATTCCATGGAGCGTAAAGTGGGTGAGACTATAGAGAAATACCAAATTCGTTCTCATTTTTTCCAAGTTGATTTATTTCATTTCCATCAAACAAAATAATTAGAAATACAATGAAACACTCGAATACACAGATATCGTGAAATCAGTACCACAATGCGTTGAACAGAATAACATTGTAAAAGAGATACAGGTAAATTATCAACAGAGATACACATAACTGTTACGTCACTGTGGTGAATGCATAAACAATATTGCTGGAAATGGAGGGGACTGCTAAAAAACATGGCTTGTAGAATGCAGTCCCCTCATACAGAAAAAAATATAATAGCAAAAAACAACAACAACAACAACAATTTCCCTTAACGATAGGGAAAAAAAGACAGACAGAGTAATACACACATACATGCACACATACCAACTCACATTAACAAACAGAAAGAGGCTCTCTTGTAAGGAAAGATTGATGAGAGGATAGAAAGATAGTACGGGAGGTGTATAGGAAGTCCGAGGTGGACGGGGGGGGGGGGGGGAGGAGAGGGAAATGGTGGGTCATAACCAGGGCACTGGAGGCACAGGCTCGCTGATAAACAAAGAGTAGTGAGGTTACCGACGCACAGACGATTTTGACAATCAAAAGTAAAAAAAAAAAAAAAAAAAAAAAAAAAAAAAAGAATTATTCATTTTGCTGCATACGAAGTTTTTGAATAATTCTTTAACTTTAAAGAAAATGTATTAGGAATTAAAGCTTCTTTTACATTATTATCAAAAGAATTCCAGAATTTTGGTCCAGAAAAGGAGAATAAAGATTTTGCAAAAACGGTTCTAGTCAAAGGCAAATGATATTCATGGGATTGACGGGTTGGATATGCATGGACAGTGTCATTCTTTAAGAACATGGAATCAAACACAAGGGGGAGAGAATGGTTGGTGAGTTTATACATGAATTGTCCTAATTGCAAACGATAAAGGTCAAATTTTTAAAATATTATTTTCGTGAAATAAATTATAAGTATGACTTCTCCACGATTCGTGACAAATGATACGAAGAGCTTTTTTCTGTAATAATAGTATTCTTTCTGTATATTTAGAAAAAGTGTTTCCCCATGCGAGTATACCATAGTTTAAGTAAGGTAGTATCAAAGCAGAATATAACATAAAATGTAAATTTTTGGGAAGATAAAATTTAACTTTGTTTATAATACCTATATTCCTTGAAATAACACGACAAACAGAATCAATATGCAAACCCCAGGTAAGTTTATTGTCCAGAATCAAACCTAGAAATTTGATGGAAGAGACTTCGTCTATGACCGTGTCTTCCAGGAAAACGTTTCTCGGTAGATTTTCTAGCGAATTACTGAACAGCATGCATTTTTTCTTGCAGTTTTTTGCAAATTTATTGACAGTTTGTTCGCTCTTATCCAATGGAGTAACTTCGTTAATTCACAGTTTAAAGTATCATGTGTTAATCGATCTGAATCAGAATCAGATAAAACACGTTATTATCATCCGCAAATAATAAGAAAGAGAGGATGTTTGAAGAATTTGACATATCATTGACATAGAGAATTTTGACATGGACATAGAGAATTTTAGCAAATAATAAGAAAGAGAGGATGTTTGAAGAATTTGACATATCATTGACATAGAGAATTTTGACATGGACATAGAGAATTTTATATAGTTATCGCTGTAACTCACCTTTCCCGGCCAGAAAAGTGAATGAAATGCTCTTACCCCATCCCCTACATCGAGAATTTTGACATACCATTGATATAGAGAATTTTATATAGTTATCGCTGTCACACACCTTTCCCGGCCAGAAAAGTGAATGAAATGCTGTCACCTCTTCCCGTAATCAAAACATTGCCTTTTCGAAAAATATACATTCAAAGAGTGCAAGAAAAAAAAAAAAGTTCAGCACCAAGGGTCAACCGATGTCAGGAGTATATGGGTGCCACCTAAAATGACCATTTGTGGTAGAAATGTCATAATTTGACCATGCGGTTCTGCCTCTCCACTGCTCCGACTGTATTGTAGCATTCCTTCAGGTGAATGCGCTGCAGCTTGGCAACACGAGTTGTGTGGCTTCCCACGAGTCTCTGTGTTCCAATGCGAGTGGAAAACGGAAAACGTCGAAGGACGTAATCTTCCGCAGCATCCGTAACTGTCCGCAAATATACGTAAGCGGACGAAAGTGTTGATATACGTTAACTTGCGATTACTTTCGGATACTTACGGTGGACGTAAATGAACGCAAACGGACGGGAGGTAAATTTTTTTGCGGATGGTCTGCGTCCAGGCTACGGATAGTTACGTTCAGTTACGGATGATTACGTTTGGTTACGGTTACTTGCGAAAGTCTGCATTCGTAGAATCCCTCTGCGAAATTTTGAACATTTCAAAATTTCGCAGGCTTGGCGCCGTCATTTTGCGTTTCTTTACGGATGAGTTACGGACAGTTACGTCTACATACGTCCCTGCGGATGCCTGCGTCCACGCTGCGTCCCCCTGCGTTCACTCATTCGTGTCTATCCGCGGCGGACGTAACCCATCGCAAAGCACTGTGTGACTGGGGCATAACATCCTGTCTTCAAAAATGAATATCCGTTTAATTGTCGCAAACAATCAAAATATTGTGAACGTTGATGGCAATATAAACAGCGTAGAAATTTCAACTCGACACGTGCATATGAAAGGAATTTTGAGTTCAAGTATGAAGTTGCTTAATCTCAGGTTAAAAGGTAAACGTTTTCATAATACCTCCTCCCATGGAGGAGGTTATGTTTTCATTAACGTTGGTTTGTGCAAAATAGCTCAAAAAAGTTGAGAACGGATTTGAATGAAACTTGTAGGAAAGATTGAAAATTACACAAGGAACAGATGATTAAAATTTGGTAATGAGCCAGATATCTTTATGGATTTTATGAAGGATTTTCGATATTTTGGCAGGTAGCTAGGTTAATGAACTTGGGAGTACAAGCTGCGCATTTTTTTTTTTAAGATTTTCAACGCAATCACTGCGCAAAAGGTCCCGATGATCACGATGTTCGAACTGGGTAGAGCGATCGCGATTGATATAGACTGCTTTTATTGGGGGTATGCTTGATATTAGTTGTCCCTCGGGATCTTAACTCCACGCTATGAACCTCGGAGCAAGCTCCTGGGGTCATAGCGTGGTGTTGAGATCCCTCGCGAGCAAGTTTATAATATCAACCATACCCCGAAAAGCAGTCCCTATCCAACTTATACTATAGGGCGAGGCGCGCCGCGCAACTGGAACTTGATGACGTAGCAAAAGGCTTCTACATTGGGAAATCGGGCGATTTTCAGCATGCATACTAATGGATGGAAATCACTGATCTCTATGGAAGAACAAAACCATTAGTGGAAATTAGCTGCTTGGCGGAGGTCTGCGCTCTCAGAGTGCTTCTCCAGTTGTCACTAAACTATTTCTAACAATATTTTCAACCAACATGAGCCGGAGAGTTCAAAAACCTGTGTTATAGACTCATGTGATCAATCTATCAAGGAATTTCAATCATTATCCCGCAAGTTCAATGGGAACTGTCGTCATGGTGTGAGGTGTTAAGGCTGTATCCCATACCGTAAAATGATTTTTGAAAATAGAGTCCATCCTCATGGTGAATGCCGTTTATATCAGCTTCTTTAGAGGAAGACTCCCACAAAACACTACACTATGCTGCAGCAGTGTGTTAAACCAATATTCCTGAAGCAGAACCCGAAATGTTTTTGGAATCAACTATCCAAATTGGAGAGCACTCAGACAATGTTTAGTGCGTATTGTTTTAAAGTATTTCACGAAGAATACCATGAGAATTACATGAGACACTTGCATACGCCAAACCTTAGATACTTATTCAAAATGAACGATGGTTTACTCACCTTGTAGATTAAAACCTGCTTAAAAATCTGCCACCTTGTCGCTACTCTGCCACGAACAGGTTTCTGTATGGTATGTTCTGAACAGTATGTTCGTCATGTTTATGTTCATTGGTGGTTTCCGTGCTCTGTGACAAATGGAAGCGAGAGCAAGCAGATAATGTTGTTGGTATCTGATGTAGGATATCTAAAATGGAAACAGATGTCATGCTTGTTATAATGAGCTGTTTGTGACAATTCCTTTTCAATTTCTACTTGACTTCCACCCTGTGCATGGGAGAACAGTGTTAACCTCTTGCCAAGGAATAAGTCTACTAGTACTGATATTATGATCGTCCATCCGATTTTACGTGAGGATTAAATTTAGGTGAAATCGGCCAACCTGGTCAATATAGTCAAACAAAAGGAAAAATTGTATTGATTTCTGTTTTGGGCATTTTTTTTTTCTGGAACCCTTTTGTAATCAGTGTGGCGTAGAGATTTTTTTTTTTTCGATTTTCGGACTCGTGTGTGTGTGTGTGCATGCCATTTGCACCAGGAATTTACGCCGTTAGTTAAAGCATATAATAATAATAATAATAATAATAATAATAATAATAATAGTTGCCTCTTATAAAGCGCTGAAGTCCATCAATAATGATGCTCATGGCGCTCTTACATAATCAGCATGAACAGTTATATAATACAACCCTACAGTATTCAAATACGATAACAAGAGCAAATGAAATACAAAAAAAAAAAAAAATGCTTACCATACATAACGAAATAAATCTCAGAACATAAGAAAAACCCGCCATGTACAAATTATACAGTAACATATACAAAACGACTCAAATTATAACAATCATGTTTCATTCACGATATCATGATAACAAATACATTGTAACTAGCCTACGAATCCATATCAGTGGTTGCTTTGTAAAGGAAGAATGAGAGAGATTTTCAAAGTGCTGTATAGGCCCCTACATTGTTAGACAGTCTAACAATATTTAAGTGTACTGTTCCGTGGCACTATCAAATGTGCTGGTTCGCACGTACAACAACCAGTACATCGATTGTGAAATTACTGTGCTTTTTCTTCGTATATTATAGTGCAGAAAAACAATTTAAAGCGTCTCACAACCCATGGGAATTATTCTGTGTAAAGGAGAATGACGGGGCACAATATTTTGTGCTTGGCAAACTTAATTCATGTCATGGTGTATCGTCTTCTAAAATAATCACTTCCATTACTTACAACGTGAACATCTCTGAATGTGCTCATAGTGACAATGGACCATGGTTTACATGAAGTGTACTCTTAAAGAAGAAATTTACAGGAAATAATATCATATAAATTGACTGTTTTCCATCATTTAATGTTATTTTGATTAATTTCTGACATAAATCATGCAATAAAGTTGTCTCTGCTTTGAATATAAGAATCTTTATTTTTATCAAATTTGAGCACTGGCAGAAGTTCGATGCGGCTACGAAAAATGCCAAATCTGTGACGTCACCACGTGTGTATGCAACCCAGTGGGATTTACGTATCTATAGGCAAACTGTGTGCACTTTTCAGGAAATTGGTGTGTAATTTGTTGTCAATCTAGAATAAATCGTCCGCCAAAACTATATATTCACGTCGTGAAATTGTTTGTTTGTTTGTGTTCATTGGAATCATATTTTACACCCATAAATTTACGGAAAAACAAAGTTTTAAAAGCACAAAACCTATCGTCAGCTCGAGATTCACGATTGCCGTGATCAGCTGCTCCTTCGTACAGCCACAATTTGCTGTTATTATTGACACAACAAATCGATCATTGTGGGGGAATTGCGTATAGCTGAGGTAATCTTACATACTCATGAAGAATGATAGCTAAGTCAAAGAACTGTAATTGATTGGAAATCATGTTTACACCCATAAATTTACGGAAATACGACGTTTGAAAAGCACAAAACCTACCGTAATCAGCTCAAGATTCGCGATTGCCGTGATCAGGTGTACGCACAACAGTACCAGCAGAATCGGCAGTGAAGAGGTATTCCTTGATGCCGTGATTTCAGCTTGATTCTTCATGCATTCATTCATTCATTCATTCATTCATTCATTCATTCATTCATTCATTCATTCATTCATTCATTCATTCATTCATTCATTCATTCATTTTATTTAACCACGGTACTAACATCAGCCACGACTGTTTTTCAGTCAGTCCGTACAAAAGGATTCTTCTTCGAAATGGCATGATGAAGGTTTGTTAGATAAATGTGACCTTCTTTTTCTCTTGTGTGTTGGTTTAAATTCTAATTTCTACCTCAACTTGCTAAAAAAAAACCAGTCTAACAAAGCGGGAAACTGCAACACTTCCGTGCTGAGCAGCAGTCACGATACACGTGTTGCATGCAAGCATGCACCGCTGCAGCGATCCCCATAGTATAACACGTAGGTTGCTTGTAAACAAGGGGGTCCTCGGCGCAGTTGACCAATCGTGAACACGTATTTCGATCACGTGTCTTGGTAAGCAACAAGGCTGTTTACGCGTCTGGGAGACGATTTGCATAAACTTACGCATGTTTCAGACGAATTTATGAATGAAAGTGAGTAGCATGACATCATGTCATGACCATATTTGGAATAAGCAGAAGTAGAGCTTTCTGTAGGTACCAAATGTGACAGGGTTCAACGCAGAATATCTAAGACGCGATCGGCAAAAGAACAGTCAATTTCGCCGTAAGCGAAGGCGATTTGGTCTTTAGACGTAAGATTTTGGCCAACATTTGAGATTGACATCCCACTTTTCTCTTCAAAATTCCACATTTTGTAGGTTGTATTTCGAAATGTTGTTCATATCAATCAGAAAATAGAAAATTTCCCCTACAACGTGATACCAAAATGTCAATTTGGTCCCTGAGGTAGGTCATTTTTTTGACATTTTTCGGGCTGTAGCGCGAAATCACATTTGCAGAGAAGTTTCGGGTTTTGCCAGAGCGGGTCTCATATAGCCGTACGGCAAATCAGCTCATACACATTAGGTGACGTCGCTCAAATCCGATGTTTCTTGTAGCGAACGGAGCTACGTGGTCATGGAAATTGGGTGTGTTTTCAATCTCAAAAACAGTTTGGGGGTAAAGTTACATCGTCTAAAAGATATCCAGTTTTGTTAACTAGCTTCTAAGCTTTCCGTAGATATCAAACTTGTCATATTTCTCTATAAATTTCTGCTTTAAGCATGATGTAATGTTATATTTGAGAGTTCAAACGCCCAAAATATAGGGGTGCATAAACAACAACAACAACAAAAAAGGCGTATCCGTGCATAGGTTCTATTTTCGAGTTTAAAGGGATTGTATGGCTTTGCTTAAGACCAAACTTCAGGTTTCTAACATTTTTGTTGAGGTAATGAGAAGCCTCTTATGAAATGTGAAAGAGTATGTAGTTCCAAGAGGAATTGAAAGATTATTTGATGAAAATTGGTTTTGAAATAGTTGATGTATCAAAAACAGAGCAGTCCTAATAAAAGTTGGGGCCCAACTTTAATACGATTGCTTTGTTTTACTTTGTTTTTGGATGTCTCAGCCATTCTAAAACCGATTTTCATCAAATGAAGTTGGAACTCCTCTTAAAATGGCATGCTCTGTACGATTTTATTATTTGTTTCTTTGTATCTAGCAAAAAGTTAAAAGCCCAATCTTCATCTCCACCAATTTTATACTATCCCTTTAACCCTAAATTTCATAACTGCTGACAGTTTTCTCGGAGAATGATGGTACTTTGATTGATATCGATCAGTGTTTAATAGTCGTGTCTTTGTTTGTTAAGAATTCAAAAGACCAAAATAAATTCGCACGTTACTTAACCTATACTGTGTTTGAGTGTTCAGTGATTTTTCCGATTGCCTCTACAAAAACATAGTTATCATTTTTCTCATATCAATGTCAGTTACAAAGACTATTGCACTTCTTATACACTGATAGATGTATTTCGTAGTAACCATAACAAAAATGTAACCAATTAAAAAACACTTCAAAATATTGATGCTAATAATCAGCTGGAACGTTTGGTCCCATTCCTTTATATACTTTACAAAATTGCACAGGGCAAAAATCAATCAGACAATAATCAGTTAAGGAAAGGTTATTTGATAATGTCATGGCAATGTTTATGTATGTGTTCATGTAGATAGAGATTAGACTTAAAAGACGATTTACTGACGCAATGGAGCTACCAAAATATTTTAGCTATCATAACACAGACTAGAACAACGTGAAAGTAACAGATTGAATGCGTTTTCAAAATGTTTCTGTTTATTATGATAACAATCTGGAATATGACATTTACCATCTAAAAGGTAATATTTAGTGTGTAAAATACGTCATGAAGTGACTTGATTATGGCATTCAAACGCAAAGAAACACAAAAGAAGTAATCAGCATTTTTTTCTAGGTCTGCACTATATACATATTATATCAGGAACCGAGGGAAAAACACTTGCACATACATAGGCCTACATTAATGTTATGTATATGCATATGACAATGTAACTTCATGTAATTATTTTGAATAACCCACTCGGTGAGAAGCTTCTAGATATCGCACGAATGGCGCTCAAAGAAAAAAAGTCAGGTCTTGGTTCCTCTTGAAATATTGGTAGTGAAGTGGCTTGATTATTGTTTAGTGTAAAATAACATAAAACAAATAAACATGCGTGCGGCTGATTGCCATCATTGCTATAACCATCTCCTCCCCGAGGTCATAATATAACACAATGATTTTTTAAAGACAATACCACAAAAAAAAAAAGAAATTGCTGTGTATCAACGGAAAAACCAACATGTGAATGAGTACAACAATGATATCCTGTATTTCTACTTTACGTTAGAATGAAGAATGTCTTTTGCCTAGTTTGCACAGCGCTGTCCAGCAAAATTATGGCATTCTCATCATAGTGGGTCTAATGTACAGTAAGTATTCAAAAGTATGATTTGTAAATGCAGGATGGGAGGGGCAGTTCGTTTTGCCAAGGTAACAATACCTTTAAGTATTAAGGGAACGGAAATTGTGTCCAACTGTTGTTGATACCTAGGCAATAATGGTATCAACCAATTTGAATGCACGTTGACATCTCTTCCGCCTTTGTGTACGAAGGCAATACAAATGTCATGCAAAACAATATTGAACCTTTATCGGATTTGCTTTTCCATAAGGATGAAAGTAGTTTTAATGTAATTAATACGGTGGGATCTATATAACACAGGACTGATCCTTATAGGACAAACCGACCTATACAACTGCGAGTTAGTAAGTTTTTCATATGTATTAAATATGATTGCCATTGGCATCGATTTGTTAATCTTCTTCCCTCATCAAAACAATGATGGTTTCGCAGTTTATTTCTACAAAGTCATATAGACAAGATTACAGAACAAACAATGATTATACAATAGTGGTCGAGAGGTGATTACAAAAGGGCCCCGTTGCAAGAAAGTTGCAATCAATTGCAAATAATTGCTAACTTTGAAACAACCATTCTGATTGGCTCAGGGTCTGCCCTATTAAGAAGACATGCATGCAACAATGATTTTGATTGGCCAGTGACGATCAGTTGCAAGTTGCGTTTAAACTCAAAGTTTCTAGCAACGGGGCCCTGGACTGCTGCAAGGCACAAGCATGTCAACAAAGAAAAGAAATATAGTACACATTATTTTACAGTTCACTGGAAGGCGTCAAGAAAATGATATCATCACCTCTGTTATTTTGAATGCGCACTTGCAAATGATATCACAGATTTTTTAAAACTTGTGAAAAATTTCAAATTTCACACCCCTCTTATGATTCAAGTCCGATGTGATAAGATCTCTGTCGATCTGTCTATCTAATTTTACTCTTGGTTAAGACATTGGGGTGTAATAGTCGACACAGGTGTGTAATACACAGTGTAATACACACATTATACTTTCAAAATCTCAAAGCAAACATTATTGTGCGAGTTATCCGTTTGCATTGAAACGTTTGAAACTCAACGTTTGCATTGAACATAACATAATAGATTATACATAACAAGCATACAGTAAGACGACACAGTGTTCAAGAGCAGCAGGAGAGTAGTACTCTCAAAGAAGTGCGCGCAATGGTAACAATTTCTCTGAAAAGCACATTCAGAAAAAAAAAAATCATTAACATTGTAGTACGAAACATATCGCGTTATTAATATTTCTTAAATTGACAAGTCTCAACCTTTTATGTACAAACGATAACTGCATGCTAAACATCTTAACTGAACGATGTCGTATTCCCGACTGATTGCATTCCAGAAGAATTGACCACATAAAGACAAAACAAAATCTTAGCTTCTCGAGCAGTCACCACCGGGTATTCTCAAATTTATATCAAGTATCCTCCCAAGACACTTTTAGCAAGGGAAAATAAAACCGATCAGTAACATACTCATCTCTGTTATATACACAGCAAATTTAACTTAAAGTGTATCTTAACCCTTCCATACTGAATTCTGAAATGCCCATAGACTTAATACGCAGACCACCACGTTCCCGTACGAAATGGGTTAAACTGCCTAACATGACCATAATCTAAAGCACGTGTAAGACATAAATTCTATGCCATGAATAACAGGGCTGCCCAACCTGCAAAGTTTGACAACCTAAAAAAAAAATGAAAAACAAAATAAAACAAAATGCAAAACCTTGTAGTATCTGCATTTTCTCAATCTTCTAAAAAATCTCAATTCAATAAGAATGAATAAGTGAAACAAATGGACTAGTAGCATAGCTCTTGTATTTCACTGAATTCCTATGGTAGAATGCTTAATAACAGGTAACTGCAATTATCAAAAGTGAAAGACACCTTTTCTATAAACATTCTAGTGAAGCTAGACAACATTTCATCCAGACTCATAATCGTGCTGCCTCGGAACAGCATTCAAAGAAAAGCGGTGTTATCTTAGATTTGCTAGCCATGACAAGTTAAGAACGATACAATGATTTTAACACTATTAAGAGTTGGCGGGAAAGATCACACCGTAACTTAGTTATAATTAAAGGGTTTCATAAAAGAAAAGAACTCTGTGTGTGTGTGTGTGTGTGTGTGTGTGTGTGTGTGTACATCATCGTACATCGTCGCTCGATGTACGTGTAGACGAGGTCACTATAAACCGTGTGTGGTACACGTACATCGAGCGACGATGTACGATGATGTACACACACACACACACACACACACACACACACACACACAGAGTTCTTTTCTTTTATGAAACCCTTTAATTATAACTAAGTTACGGTGTGATCTTTCCAGCCAACTCTTAATAGTGTTAAAATCATTGTATCGTTCTTAACTTGTCATGGCTGGTTTATAGTGACCTCGTCTACAGCCACTATGTCTATTTTCCAATTGGTCTGCTGGCATATCGTCTATTACCGATTCGTCTAATACCCATTTGGTCTACAACTCGTTTCGTCCAGTACCCATACTGTCTAATAGTCACTTTGCCCACTACCCGTACTGTCTAATACCCAACTCGTCTAAGGAGCATTTCGTCTACAAAACAATTGATCTAATAGCCAAATCGTCTACACTCACAATGTCTATTTGCCATGTCGTCTATAATATCTATTTTGTCTACTACTAGTTAGTCTACTCATACCTCGTCTACAAGTCATTTAGTCTACATTCACTTTGTCTAGTTATCATATCGTCCAACCCTTAGTTTGTCCATACCCAATATGGTCTATACCCATCTGGTCTACTCCCAACTCGTCTACTCCCAATTGGTCTACTCCCAACTGGTCTACTCCCAACTGGTCTACTCCCAATTGGTCTACTCCCAACTTGTCTACTCCCAATTGGTCTATATTCGTCTATATCCAATTGGTGTACTCCCAACTGATATAGTTTTACTCTCAACAATTTACCCAAACTGATCATTTGCATCTGGTCATGCTAATAACCTTTTTTGTGTGTGTGTGTGCATTTAACCGTTTACATACGTCACTACGTGGCAGACAGAATAAAGAATACTGATAATGTACTTCTAAAGTGTTCCTTTTCATTTTTTACCATACTTATGATTGTGTATCAAAGTTGAATGGATGGAGTGTTGAAGTTTGGACATATAAATGCTTATTTAGGGTTCCTCGCGAAACGTGTATTGAGTACATTGCAGGCAAGTAAATTATTCATCTTAGTAGTAGCTATATATTGTGCATGAGTCATATTTTTGTGTATATGTTTCAACCTTTTTTGTGTGCATTTAACCGTTTACATACATCAGTACGTGGCAGACAGAATAAAGAATACTGATAATGTACTTCTAATGTGTTCCTTTTCATTTTTACCATACTTATGATTGTTTATCAAAGTTGAATGGATGGAGTGTTGAAGTTTGGACATAATAGATGCTGCATGATTCCTTCTGATATGAATTACACATCCACCACAAAAATAACACAGCAAGTTTTTCACACTGTGACATTATCTTTTTTTCCTAAAAAATTGTCGTAATTAGAACATAAAAATTTAAACCAAATGGGGCACCAAGAGTGCTCAACCTAAAAAAAAAAAAAAAAAAAAAAAAAAAAAATATATATATATATATATATATATATATAACTAGTAGTAGACCAGTTGGGAGTAGTCTAGTTGGCAGTAGACGAGTTGGCAGTAGATGAGTTGGCAGTAGACGAGTTGGGTGTAGACCAGTTGGGTGTAGACTAGTTGGGAGTAGACGAGTTGGGAGTAGACCACTTGGGTGTAGACGAGTTGGGAGTAGACCAATTGGGAGTAGACGAGTTGGGAGTAGACCAATTGGGTGTAGACCAGTTGGGAGTAGACCAGTTGGCAGTAGACCAGTTGGGAGTAGACTAACTGGTTATTAGACTAATTGACTATTAGACAAGGTGGTTGTAGACCAATTGGCTATTAGACAAAATGAGTTGTAGACTATTTTATTCATAGACCTAATGATTAATAGACGAAATGGTCAATAGACATAATGGGTGTTAGACGAAATGTGACTTAGACAAATTGGACATTAGATAAAATGGCTAGTAGACGAAATGACAATTAGACTAATTGGCATATGGGCAAAATGGTTGGTCGACGAGTTGGTAGTAGACAAAGTGAGTTTAGACGAGATGGCATTAGACTAGGTGGACAGTGGACAGGGTGGTTGTAGACGAGGTGCCAGTTTACCCCACAGACGTTCACCCAACCGGGATTGCTTACTGTAGAATACGCCCTCTTTAGGCTTCACTCGCTGTGATAACAAGGAACCTTCCTTCATTTCCTTTTGCTCACTTTCATGAAGATTTGGCTTTCCGCTGGGCTGAGGATCATAAGACCTGCTGGCTTCACTTCTTCCACCGTCTGCAGTGATTTGAATGACAACCGCCGCAGGAGATTGGCCAGGGTGACCTTTGTTTCCATCATGGCAAATTTCTGTCCTGTATAGGATGATCAATTATAATGTTGATGCCGTGTGGTATTCCGACGTCCTGAGCATGACTGAAACAGATATGGCTAAATACAAGTTGCACTATACAATGTGATGCCGTGTGGTATTCCGGCGTTTTGAACATAAGTAAAACAGCAATGGCTGTGAGTGCAAGTTGCACGATTTACAATGAATGTCGGCGATATTGGCAGAACGCGCATAGTATTCACATTCATATCCTCGACAGTCAGAAATCCAGCATCTAGACTTCATTCACTTTGACGGCATGTTGCACGTCATTACGATCCAGATCCGTATACACATCGCCATTACCTATTTGAACTGTGATGTTAATTCCCTATCATATTAAAACTGTTATTCAATCCTGTAGATCACTTTCATCCAATTTGAAAGCGTTTACAGGAAGATCAAATTTAGTGCTGAAGGTTCACTAACGATATTCTGTATATTCTCGAGAATTTTCGGACTGCATGAACTATACTGAAATACTAGTAACCGTTTTGTGTATGAGACAACGAACTGAAGAAAACAAAGATTATTTGGAATTTGGCGAAATTTAGATAGCTACCAATGCAGTTTCTTGGTCCAGCTGAAAATGGGACGTAGGCGTAGGGATGTCGCTTGAAACTGTTGTTCGCAAGAAACCGATCAGGGTCAAACTTATTGGGATCAGGAAATTGTCCAGGGTCGCGATGGAGGGCGTAGATTCCCAAAACAACATTCGTTTCCTTCGGTACGAGCTTCCCATCTGTAAGTTGGAGTAACATGTCAACATCCACAACTGTTACTGTTTTGCGAGTAGGATGAGCGAAAGCAAATCAAAATGATATACATTACGAATTGCGACAACGGCAATATTTCACATAGCATCGTACTTATTTCATTTATTATTATTTAGCGTTTTCGTGGCACATTATTCCATATTACGTCACGCCATTGCCTGTCAGGTTTTTTTTTTTCATTAGCAAATCAAGCGCAATGTTTATGATATTCTGATTATGTTCTGACATTCTGATCTCAGTCTGTTATACAGAATCATCACTTATATTTTTATTTTGTAGTTGCGTTCAGAATTGATTGCATTTCTTAATTTCTATTTGATGGCATCCGGACTAATTCACATCGTGTGTCTGCTGTATTTCTTGATTCCAACTTTTGACACGAACCCTGTTTCACATTAACAAACATTGGGCGGTGGTTTGCGGATCCCCAAAGTAATCTCAACACTTATCCTTTGCTCCGACTGGCTTCATCGCTGGTATTTTGCCACGATCACAAAATTTAAGAAACGCACTTTACTTGCTCGAAAAACTTTTCCTTTGAGAAAGCAGATGTAATATAAATTAAAGGAGCGGATTCTTTGTTGGATTAAGGACAGATATTTACGTCATCTATTCTTTGCTGGATTAAGAACAGATATTTACGTCATCTTTACTGTCACAATTGCGTCATTTTCTTTTTCCGGGGAATAGGAGGGGGACGGTACATGCAAATGCAATTCACCAAAGCTCTTTCAAATTTCACTCACCAAGGATGATGTCACTGTCAAGGGTCCTGCCAATGGCTGGTACCGACGGCAGGACTCGAAGAGTTTCCTTTACTACGCAAGTCAAATACGAGAGCTTTTGCAGGTCATCTGTAGTCACGTGACGGTCTGTGTCCCCTGTAGAAGCATAACATGTAGTCGTCAGTTTGTTGACACACACGCACGTAAACACACATGTACAGACACATGTACAGACACACACGCTCACACACTAATGCACACCCATGCATAACTTATTTATCTCCTCGCGTGAAAAAAAAAAATGGTTGGTATATTGCCTGACTGTTATAAGGAAATCCCAAAGGTTTTTTTTTTTTTTGTACAAGGCATAACATTAAAACAATTCATTTTAATAAAAAAATACACTATAAGCCGTAGAAATGTATTCACGTGACACTGTAATAATGCCGACTGGAAAGACAGACACTCATAATGTTCCATTCGAAGATTCGAAATGCCTATAGGGGTAACCTTAACTAAGTCCAGAAATACGCAAAACGTTAAACTATCATATTCACGCAAAGGTTAGAATATTAATTCTATCCGCGACACAAAAAGTCAGTATTTTCTGTTTTATACCGGTTAGTCAGATTACTCTGACCAGACGTAATCTTCGCAAATTAGCGGTCGTCAGGTTACGAGCATTGCATAGAATAGACACCTTTAGATTAAAATTCGATTGCGTTACATTAATCATTGTTTACTAGTCGAATAGTATCACTATGTCGCTTATTCGCACAAAATTGAGAAAGCAAATTTTTTTTTCTTGTTATGTGATCGCGTGTGATCGCATTTTTCTGGTTGCTGAAGCCATCAAGTGACAACTGCATTATACTGAGTCCACCTTTGTTCCTCCGTCTTTCGGGCTGTTTGTGCAACAGACCAGATTACAAGGATTCTTACACGCTCATGTTCTTCGTGGGAGGCTACATAATTTCTTTGGACATCCACTTTTTTTGTTTATAGATGCCGACTCTCGATTCTTTGGGTTATCCCAAATACAGAGGGTTATGCATCCAAACAGAAGCGACTTCGCTGTATACAGCACAACCTTATCTTGGCTGAACTCAGTGGACACACAGACTGGGAACCTGTGAAGGAGATTATGCAGTTGACCAAACTAAAATCGTACCTAGGACTGAGGCAATTTCCTCGTGTAGACGCTCCTGAACATCTGGATGAAGACCCAGTAGGTATAGACTCCAGGAGATAGCTGCAGCGGTCGTATCGTGGCCCTGTGTTACAGATGCAAATGATCGTATCCATTTATTCAGATATGATTTGTAGGTATCTCGCAAAGTATGATGTATATCGTTGAATTAGGTATACATCCATATCAGATTTATCTCCGTTTTCTTGGGGATTCTGGTGTCTCCGTTTCACCGCAATCATACTTATATACTGTTCTATTTCTAGATTAGTTCTATCACCATCATGCTTCTATTTCATAATAATAACTACTGATTTGAATAGAAAAATTATAACAGAATTTTGAACAAAAAGATTTTTTTCTCTTTGTATTTGGCGTTCAATTATAGACTCTGGTGATTTTATTATTATCAAAGGCATTGTTTGCCATTGGGATCAGGAGTTTAAAAAGCGTTTGAGTTATCACATTTGATGCATATGTGTGGGTAAGTTGCATCACAAAACATTCTTCCATAGAAAATTTTTGCTATAAAGCTTGAAATATCAGGAGATATCACTATTTTTTTCAATAAACCATACCGTAGACGGTTCATTCCAGAAACAATTTTATCATAACCATTTTTACATTTTGTATATTCAACAATGCTTAATATTATACTGATTACTTTTATTTTTACATTTGATGTTTCCATTCCTAACTCACATGTTATATCATAGAACTATTTTGAAGCACTAAAGCTTAGTTTTCGTTCCATCTGCAAATGGTAAATAACGCCTTTCAAAATTTTAGGTACAGAAAACTCCGTCAGCCATGAAGCAGAATCTGATCGTAACTGTATCAAACCAGGCGACATATTTTTAGGAATGGTCCAAAATAAAAATCACTGCTAGAGACCCGGAGCACATGTTGACGAACTCACATCGGGCGGGGGGCATTTCTTCAAGCGTTTTGTCAGACTTTTTTTCTGACAAACAGTTTCAAACTGAAATTCTTGTATTTGGTTGGCTGAGGGCAAAATTTGTCCAAAAAACAAACAAACAAACTACCAAAAGGCTTGATGAAATGCCCCAAGGTACAACTACTGGACGAAGGCAGAGGTAAATAACGATCCTGTAAACCTCATCATCGCCGATATTGCAGAAAAAGTCGATTTGAAATCTGGGGATTTAATGGTCATTGAAACACAAGTGAGTTTGTCGATGAGAAAACTCTTCTTCTCTTCACACCTCGAACATGAAGGTATCCACTTCCTCCTGGATGTCAGCCAGAGTGAAGCTGGGGTCCTCTCTGTGCATTTGGATGAGCAGATCCAAGAAAGCCACTCTCTTTCGTTTCCCTGCAATAGCGCCATCGTCACTGCTGCAGCAGCTGCGGATGTCGGCAAGCTTCTTTGGTTCACGCAGTCTTTGTTGAATCATCTTGCGGTACAAGGAAAAAAAATAACCATGAGTTCACACACACACACACACACACACACACATGTGTATATACATATATACTTTATATATAATAATATATATATATACTTGTGTGTGTGTTTGTGTACAACATGTATCTCTGTAAGTCTGCTGATATAAATCATGTGTAAAACACACCATACTACGTGAATGGTTTACTTTCCGTGTTTTAAGATAGCAAGATTACACGAATCATTATTGTCATCTTATCATCTACATTCCTAGTGCAGAACACCGTTAGACATAATTATACCGATGTGTGCGATTCATTACTGGAATATACGTTTTAATGCTGCCTCTTCTCTGTTTTGTTTCATTTTTGCTTTTTGAGGCCCTTTTTTGAGGCCATTTCGAAGCACTTATCGCTGACATACAGAAATAAGTGATTTATTTGAATGTCTCTACCCGATTATGCGTTCTTTCCGTTTGTTCTTAAACCAAACAAAGCCTCCCACTGAACAATAGCTATATTGCTTCCCAGGGTCAAAATTCCCAAATATGCACACTGCAGTACATTTTGACAGTGACAGCACAAATTCCCTTTGAAACTACACAAAGTGGGAAATTATGGCATAGTGACATTTGTTTTCTGAATCCTCCATACCATGGGCGTCACGGGGGGGGGGGGGGTGCACTGGGTGCGAACGCACCCCCTTCAGACCCTTTAAAAAAATAAAGATGATTACCACTTCAGTCTGCGGGCATCCTCAACGCCGGACGCTAAATATAATTGTTCTTTTTTATAAATAAAAATCGCACCCGGACTCTAGCAGCACTGATGTTCCTTTACAGTGTTTACTAACTATCGACCGTATTGAATCCGTACGGTATTTCACTCATTGTGCAACCGATTATTGAATTTCAGTTCTGAAAATTCAAAAGCTCCGTCGCACGAGAGGGGGATAATCCTCCCACACCCTCCCCCGTTAGGTCTCCAACCATACACTTAGCAAACTTGGGGGATTGGCAAATTTCAGAATATTTCACCAAAAAGCATGTTTGATATCTGTCACTTGAATTCAAATATATTCAAAAGTTCCCTCATCCTCTTTGATTTATGTTTCCCCCGCTCGGTTCCTACTCCCAGATTAACAAGACTCGACACATTTGGGGACTGACAATTTTTCGGAGTATTTCAAAGAAGTGTACATCAGATAGTTCTATTTCTATTCTAACAATGCAAAAGCTCCGCCGTCTGGGAAGGGGCTACCCCTCCAACACCCTCCCCCCCCCCCCCCTATCAACTTCCATGTATCACTATGCCTACACAGTGATGTTGCACACATGGAAATAAGGGCTGAGATGCCGCGAGTTAGTCAAGCAGTTATCTTTTTCCTTTTTTTTTCGTTACAAACAAGGTCTGTTACGAAGATATTTTATGCACACTGTATTATATATTTCTATTTGTTTACAACTTGACTGTTTTATTAGTCATACCTTATTACTGTTGTTAACATTTATTTTACAGCAAATGCAGAAAAGTATCTGAAAACAAAACAAGCAAGTATATTACATATATATATATATATATATATATATATATATATATATATACATACATGCATATATATGATATCAACAACGTGATTGCTCACCGATTTGGTGAAACCGTGAAGAACTTCAAGGTATTTCTTCTGTTGAGAACCGGCTTTGGTCCGGCTAAATATTTCGTCCATCCACAGATGTGGGTGTTTACCTCTGAAGAGGGCCAAGGCAGCCATGCTGGATTTGTAGATAGTTTATGCATGATTGCAAAATGGATGGATAGATAAATGAATAAATAAATAGAAAATAGACAAATAAATAAAAAGTAAATTTAAAAATCCTATCATTCAGCTGGTAACATGACCCATAGATCATGTTACAAATGTGATCAGTAAAAGCACACAGCAATGAACTCATCCCCTTTCTTTGTTTTATTTTTCTTTTTATCGAATGCATCCCTTTTTCATTCTTATTCAAGAAATGCAAAAAACATTCGCGAAATTAGTTTTCATGACTGTATAGCTGCCATTTGGAACATAAACCGTACACTTCTATACTAATGGATACTTGGTGATTTGAAGAGTTCTTGATGCCATGAGTCCCTATCTTAAAAAGTAAAAAGGAAAACATAATCGTTCATTTACATTCATACCATACCGGTTGTACGAATGATACAGGAGGGAGTGTTTAATTACCCTTTCACTGCACGCACGTATTCGCTGTCACCTTCACCTTGGGCGTTGGTGTGTTTCCCCATAGCGGTGTCTGTGTGAGGAAGAGCAAACACTTTTTTTTTGTAACAGAGCTATTCATTCTTTCTCTTTTTTCCCCCTCCCTCTCCCTCTCTCACAAGAATGCTTAATATTGTGCACTTTTACGGTAGCAACCATGATAAAGATATTTATGTCAGTATCCTGTAATGCTAGCGGAGAAGTCTCGTGAATCTTCACAAGACGTATCGCCATCTTACCCTTCGTGTATCCCTTATTGTGGTAAATCGATGTTATCATGCATGCATCCAGTGCTTGACAAGTGTCCTGTGACATATAAATTTCATTTATCTTTTATACGCCAAATGTATTTTCCCTGTTTCATTCGATTTCATTCATAACTTGACACACAAACACACACACACACACACACACACACACACACACACAAGGCTCAGTTTGGAACTTTACAGGGAAGAAATTTTGAAAGCAGAGAACACTGTTTATGAAGAAAACGTATATATCAAGTTAGAATATAGATTTTGAAAAGTACCGATGGGGGGGAATATACGATACAAGGCATGTAGGCTGCCAGACAGACTTTACTTTGTGTGTGTGTGTGTGTGTGTGTGTGTGTGTTACTTGTGTCGGGTGTTTTGTTTGTATGGTTATGTTTTGTGTTTGCTTTGTTTTTGTTTTTGTTTGTTTGTTTGTTTTGTTTTTGCTTGTTTTTGAGTGAAAGATGTTCTATTCTGCAACATGGAAATTACCGCATATGATGTCGAGAGTGCAGTGTGTCACGAGCGGTAGTATATTGACAGGCCCATGTTGGTCTTTAACAGCGTCCAACTTCTTGGCCAAGATGTTGCTCTGCTTGTTGAAGACATCCATGAAGTTTTGGAGGATGGAGAAGTGGAAGGTTGGCGTCAGCATCTTGCGGCGTTGGAACCACTTCTTGCCGTCACTGAGGATTGATATTGCAAACAACGGGGTTTCGCGGAATACTACGGACGTACGACGTTATTGGTGAGGAAAAGTGGGTCTCCTCCACAGATACTATTTGCAAGTTTCAGATACAAGCTGAAGTGACCTTGCCTTTTACACAAGGATTTCCAGTTTACTATGTTTATGTTCAATGTAATGCTGCCAAAGACTTAATGATTAGTGATGATAATATGCACACGATTTTTAAAACTCAAAAGATAAAGAAAAAAAATCAACCGAATAAATACTCAAGAAGAAAAAAAAGTCATTTCCTGGTGGGTGACTATAGTTAAGCTCTGAAAGAAGTTAGGAAACTGTATAAACGAAGAGTATTGTGGCATAGTTAATACTTTCAAAACTACCTTAGTTAATTCTACACGGAGTGTATATCCATAGACGAAATATTCTATGCACTAACGTGAAAGGAACATGCCAATAAAGGGTTTAATCCCCTCATCCCTTCCCCCTTGCTCTTCTAATGTTGCGCAAAAAAAGAGAAGAAAACGTTGTCACTACATGAATACCTGAGCAAGAGCCCAAGACCAAGCCATGGTTTGGTGAAGAAATAGGCGAAGGATTTCTTGGTGTTCCGACTGCTGTTAAGTAGAGCCTGTAGTCACGAAAGCCTCTTAGATTAGTCTGATACTTTTAGGACATAAAACCGCCCAAAACTGTACCAGATAGCTGCTTGCAATAAAAAAGCAAATGTAATCACACTGAAAATAAGGTAAAGGTTTAAGTTGTTAAACGTGCTATAAATATTCATGTCTGGTTTTTGCCATCGATCATTTTAAATACGTGAAAATTTCACACACACACACACACACACACGCACATTCTAACAGACACAAACAAGCACACACATATACATACATGTACATGTATCATATTCAATTTGTCATTACTTTCAGTCTAACAAAAGTTGAAACAAAATACAAAGCATGCATTATAGGCCTATAAATCACCTTTACCATTTTGTAAGAAAAACAAGGATCATTAGTATAATAAATATGTATGCAATTACGCAGAATTGAATCATGTACAATACGGCAGGCCATAAGGATATCATCATTATAAACAGTGATAAACAGTAAACAAGAAATACTGAGTGTTACACCCTATGTACACAGGCACTAATACATGCAGACACACACACATACACACATATACATGATGTTATATGCATATAATGTACATTCATACGTGTATGTATATGCAGGGCTCGATCTGACATCAACTTTTTTTTTCTTCTTTTTTTTTTTTTGTCTGGTGGCCGTTTCCTGCCACTAACATCTTTAGATCTGAAATTTTGGTGGCCCGAAATAAAAACACAAGTAATAATGCATTATGAATCTTAGTTGCCCGATCGTGCTACCAAAAGATGAATTTGGTGCCCCGGCACTAATTTTAGTGGTCCCATGCCACCGGGTCACCTCTTATGTCGAACCCCGACAAAAGGAACATATTTTATGGGCGTAACTTTGCACCTTTCAGATCAGTGAGCACCTTTAAATGTGCTACTTTACACGATTCAGACCAGACCGCTAACGGTGCTCCAAGGGTGACACTGGTAAAAGTTGAAGTTATTTTTTCTGGAGTGCATAATGTATACAAAAACATACATGTCAAATTAAGTCAGGGTACTCATCAGAACTCATCTCCTCCCCCACCCCATTTCCTGCATGAGCATTCGTCTTTGTTTCTGCATCCTGCATGACGTGTATGACGTAACGTGTTTCATGGTAGACATTGATAATGTTTGTGAAATGAAATGTATATCAGGTTTTTGTTTCCTTCTTGTTTGTTTCATTATTGATTTGTCAGACATTCCGTGTCTTGTTCATTCTAAACACTTAACAGCAATACTCACTGATATAAACACATTGTTCATTGTTATTTCAGTTTATGTATTTGTGGTAGATGTTGTGTCTTGGTGTTGGTTTGCATATACCTCTGCCGACGTCATCTCTATAACGATGTCAAAGTGTTTTTACTGCTTATTATATCAAAGCGATGATAATAGATGAATGACACTATTATACTATTCTATTCGCAACAGTAACGGAAAATACTTACGAACAGGTCCTTTGGAATACTTACCTCCACGTGTTTGGCTCCGTAGATGGTCAGAGATGGCCTTGGTCCTAACCACCATCTCACAATTCCGCCTGATCTTTCTCGATATTCATCAAGAACGCCATCAACGTACAGGAAATGTTCTATCAAGAAGACGAAGCAATACATCTACAAAATCTATACATACATGTGTTTACATGTACAAGCATATAGGGCATAGAAATATGACATGTATTTGATAGATGAATATGTTTACATACACGTATTTATTTGTGTACTTCCCTTGATTACACATCTGTATTCTTGTAATGTATATAAGGCATGAAAATTTTACGTTCAATACACAGGGATCCGTTTCAATAATTGGGCACTGCTTTATCGGGTATTCCGCTTGATTGACTTACAAACTGAACAAACTGTTCCGTTGCGTGTTGTGATGTTTACCAGATAATTGGGTGGCATTTTGTTTAAACGGGTAGAAACTTTCCAGGCAAACCCCATTTATTCTTATTGTTTCCGGCAGAAAGTCCTGAAAATGGGTATTTAATACAGCAAAAGTTTACGTTTTAATGTTAAATGTGCAGTGTACAGTGTACAGTCGATTAGCCGTATATCAGTACAAATACCATAGACACAACAATGCATGCCTTGTAAAAACACTTGCGCCAGCGCAACACTTTACATTGACACAATGATCTCTGCACTTGTCTATACCCTACTCTGAGAAGAGATTCCAGACTCTTTATAACGTTGTTGGGGTTTTTTTTTTTTTCAGCATGTTCGTGGAAAAGTACGCATATGGTGGTGGTAATTCGCGGGTATATGCCAAGCATAGAGTCTAGCATGCGCACGTATGTGACTGATGAGGGTTTGATTTACACGTTGCTGGGACTACACGCCGATAAACTGCAAAATTTCGCTTGGCACACTAACTCTGCACATTGATTAAAGAGAAAAAGATAAGAGCGTGGGAGAAAAGAAATAAATCTTGTCGTCAAGTCACACGTCCATGTCTCCGATGTATAAGAACTTACAACCAAATGAAAATCAAGTAGGGGAAAAACATTCTTCTCAACTTCTCTGCACTACAATACAATTGGCATGCGGTAATAATCAAATTTTTATTTTTCGTGATTTGCAATGTCATGTCAATTTAACTTGCCCGGAGACATTGTACATTCATTATTGGCGAGTCTGCACTCGTGTTAACAGGGTCTCGGCATTGATATCAATTATTGTTATGTATTTATCATATATTATTATAATCACTATCATGTTATTATTATTATGATTACTCTTATTATTATTATTATTTTTTATTATATTTATCATTATTATTATTATTTGCAGTTGGTCATCAACAAGGAAAGAATTCACAAGGAATGCTGGTAATACAGTTGGGTTTGTATACCGTTGTACGATTTGAAACCATTGAGGGAAATTGGAGTTGTGGCGAAGGCTATTGTTCAACCGTAGACGAGCTGTGGCTGTAGTGACATGCCGTGTGTGCTGTGCATTTGGTACAAATAGGTGCATAATCATCATGTCGTAGATGTGACGTGAATGAAACATGCTTTCAGGTTAGTCGGGTACTCCGCTTAATAGGGTAAGAAACGCTCATTCAACGCTCACTCAATGATTAAAGCTGAACTAACCTACACTTTACATTATACCAGCTTATGAAAGAAAACTCATTTTCAGGGTGGCAAATTGGACACATGAACTTTAGATCTGCCACCACACTACATCATATGTCCTAAATAAATACCAGTTATGATTTGAAAAAATATATTATCACGTGATAATATGCCATGGTGTTATGCAATGTTCTGTAATGGGATAATATTTTCGGACACACAAGACAATCAAAAGAAATGTATCCAACACTGAGCAGAATGATAAACCATTTAGCGCTATAGCAGTCACCAAAAATGAACAAACTGTTTAAGAAACAAACAGATAAGGTAAGCGACAAATATTTCTTTTTTTTTTTCATGCGTACAGAAATAGGATTCAGACAACGTTCGCGCAATAGAATCGGTCAGAAAAAAAAAGTATCAAAAGGTAAGTTGAACTGCACACTAAAAAAAGAAAATGAAACTATCCATCTTCACTGTACATGTATTTACCATTTCAGAACGAAAATAATATCAATTAAAAACACACACACACACACACACACATAAATCATTGCCATTAACTTTAACGCTGAAATTTCACTGGACGGTGACTGACCTCTTGGATCATTACGGAATCTGTGAAGATTGCCGACAATCGGGAGTGCAGGGGGCCCGTGGAACTTGCTGATGAGAACAAATATACGGACACACCTTGCCAAGTAGTACATCATGACTGATGTCACGACAAAGATGATCGCTGTAGTCCCCATTCCAAAATCAATCGCCATGGTTACCTTTGAATAAAACAGTGAAAGACTAAAGTGAAAGAATTAACCTGTACAGCTTGCACAGAAGTAGTATTAGCAGTAGTTACGTATATTAGAAATTGTTATTAAAAGATGAAATCATAGCAACCGTGTACACTGCATAATGAAACCGTAACAGGACTCATCGTGGATACATCAGGAAGAGCAATGAAATTGCATGCGGGGATAAAGACCTCTACACGTCATAAAGAAGTCACGAGTGGTTGTTACACCCATATCAATAACATTTGTAGTACTAAAGGGGCATACAGGTGGAACGGTTGCGCTTTGATATAATTTATGTAGTCATATACAGAAATGGCAGCACTATTACACTGTACCTCCAAAATCTGTACTACTCTAATGATGCCCAGGAAACATTGTTGGTCGATCAGGAGAAAAAAAAAAAACAACCACAAAACGTGCCTCATTACGTCATTCAAAGTACATCCTGTCTTCAGAAATTGCTCTCCGTTTAATTATCCCACACAATCAAGATTTTGTGAACGGTGATGACAATACAAACAGCGTAGAAATTTCAACTCAGCACTTACATTATGAAAGCATATTCAGTTTCAGAACGAAGTTGGTTAATCTTAATGTGATAATGATTTATATATATATATAATCATACTCTCCGCAGCAAGAACTTACCTCTTGATGCACTTGTCGTGAAAATATCAATGTTTGAGTAGGAGAGATTTTGAAGAGAATGTGATGCCACACAAGGAGAATACCCACGTATCTATGATATATGAATTCTGCGCAGCTGACTTCGACAATGTGGGAATTATTCAAATAATGCAACCTGTCACAAATGTACACACTAGTAGTTATGTACATGTATGATGTATTGCATGCATGGTTGTTTTAATGTGTATGTACACAGGTTGACCAGATCAGTGGAGAATTTTCTAGGTGGTATACAATGTAACTACAGTACATTCATGTGACAGGAAATACTTTATAGCTCACTCAATTTAGAATGATTTCACCCAGTCCAGAATGTTCTGGGAAGTGCTTACATATTTGGCTGAGTGAGGCACTGTCCCTGTAGCCCAATGTGATTGGTAGTTATTTTTGGCAATGATGTTATACACATAGTTAGGCAGTGAGTCATCCAGGATTCCTGGAACTTGGACTTGCTAGTATGTTCAAGTGTGTGGCCCCAGGTTGGAGAAAATTACAGAATGTACTAGAAAGGGGTGAATAGATATAAAAGCTGGAGAAATTCTGCAGTAGGCAGAGTACCCAACACCTCTGCTCTGAGAGTTACGTCACTTCTGGCTCTGAAGCGACTTGTTATAGTCAGTCCTGTGTTACCTGCTGACCTGTTATGTTTGTGGAGATAAGGTCTGGGAGACATTTTGCCTGCAGAGAATTAATTTGCCGTCATTGGAGATAGACTCCATATTTTAATGTCAACGGACATTGTTACGGCAAAGCTGTGACGGGCTGGATTCCTTGCTGGACATTATAAAGTGAATCATCATTCAACGCATCGACTGGACGTGGTCGTCATAACATTGGATTCTGCACATTTCGCTGTGAACATTATACTGTGGACCTATATCGTGGATTTTACCCCGGATCTATACCGTGGATTAATGCAACCTGTGCCTCTGGATTAACGTCGGAGGAATCATTCATCGGTGCATCAAGGATCATTCATCTGTGCATCGAACATCGTACTTGGACACCACCAAGGGACTATACATTATGAACCTCGTGATTAGGATGTGGATGTAATGCGTGTAAGTGATTCCATTACCGATTTATAATTGTTTTATTCATCATTATTGTACTGATGTGAAACCGATTACCAGTCTGTACCCACAATATCACTGTTAATAAACCGCCTGAACATTAGTTGATTGTTTCTTTTGTGCGATCATTCTTAGAGTGATTTTGTCGTGAAAAGATCAATGTTTGAGTAGGAGAGATTTTGAAGAGAATGTGATGCCACACAAGGAGAATACCCAACGTATCTAATATGATATATGAATTCTGCGCAGCTGACTTCGACAATGTGGGAATTATTCACTTAAATAATGCAACCCTTGATGTCAATTTCGAGAGTTTTGAATAAACACAAGAGGAAAATAAACTTTTTTTTTTTAACTCCGTTTAGTTTTAAGAGGAATAAAACAATATATGATATTGATTATGCCTTTGCACGTAGATGCCGGGCATCAACCCGAAGCCAATTACTGATACACTTCAAACAAAATGTAACACTATCGCAATTAAGTATCGCTTAATCACAGTGGGTAAGGCCTATATGGATTGCATGTTCAAAGTATATGCCAAGAGATATTCACAATCAAACGCATCAAAGTTATGAAAATTATAACATAGAATAACAAAGTCAATTATCTGAAAACAATTTTTATGGCACTTACTGTAATATGCCCTTTTTTATAGGCGGCGTTTATTTCTTGTTTCCAAATTTGGGGCGGGGTAGATATACAATGCCCCCTAAATGATACGTGCATCCTGTCAAGAAGACTCCGGCCCCTCCCCCCCCCCCCCACACACACACACACATCCACATGCACACGCACTAGGGGTGGTTGATGAATGTTACATAGTTTGCATAAGTATGTATGCGCAGCAAAAAAAGAACAAAATTGTTTTGAAATTCAGATTCTTTTTACATATAACTGTAATAAAAACCACTATTACATGAGATTAAAATCGATTTGATACTCTTTTAGCCTGTAAAGGTATTACATGGAACTGAAATCCACGCATGAATGAACACGCCAACATTGCAAAAATGAATAATCTGCAATCGATGTGTTCATGCCGTCTCATTTTCCTTAAAACAAAGTAAACAAAAAAAATCAAGATTACATAATAGTTTTGTCTTTGAATGAGAGACAGATTTGATAAATCGAAAACCCCATCGTGATTCATGGATTTTACGAAGAACAGAGGTAAACGTTTTCATAGTTTAACTCCGCCAAGGGAGGAGGCTATGTTTTCATTACCGTTGGTTGGTTTGTCCGTGTGCAAAATACAAAAAAAAAAAAAAAAGTTATTAACGGATTTGAATGAAACTTGTAGGAAAGATTGAAAATGACACAAGGAACAAATGATTGAATTTTGGTAGTGATCCGGATTTTTTTTTTTATTTTATGCAGGATTTTCGATATTTTGCCAGGTGGGTTCAATGAACTTGGGAGTTCAAGCTGCGCATTTTGAGGTTTTCATACGCGCACTAGGCATACCTATAAGATGTACGTGGCCACTGCCTATATACGTACAACGCAATCACTGCGCAAAAGCTCCTGATGATCACGATGTTTGAGTTGGCTATCGCGATCGCGACTGACCAAGTTAACATTCACTTTAGTCTTGTTCGGTATATAAAACAGATGTAGACTGCGGGGCATGGTTCCTCGGGATCTCATCTCCACGCTGTGACCCTCGTAGCAAGCTCCTCGGGTCATAGCGTGGAGTGGGATTCCTCAGGCAACTATCAACCGTACCCCCGAAAAGCAGTCTGTATCCGACCTATACTAGGGCGAGGCGCGCCGCGCAACTGGCAGTTGATGACGTAGAAAAAGGCTTCTATATTGGGAAATCGGGCGATTTTCAGCACGCATATATACGTATGGGTGGAAATCACTGATCTCTATGGAAGACCAAGATCATTGGTCTAAATCAGCTGCTTGGCGGAGGTCTGCGCTCTCAGAGTGCTTCTCTAATTTCCATTGAAATATTTCTAACAATTTTATAACCGAGGTTTAACATGAGCCGGAGAGTTTTATTACCTGTGCTATAGACTCGTGCATGTGATCAATCTATGAAGGAATATGAATTATTGCTCAATACCCATCCTGCAAATTCACCGGGAACTCTCATCATGGCGTGTGAGGTGCTTCGGCTGTATCCCATACCGTAAAATAATTTTTGAAAATAGAGCCCATCCTTATGGTGAATGTCGTTTATATCAGCTCCTTTAGAGGAAGAGTCCCACGAAACATTACACTATGCTGCAGCAGTGTCCTAAAACAATACTCCTTAAGCAGAACCCGAAAGGTTTTTGGAATCAGTTTTATATTTCAAAACGTAACTACCAAATTGGAGAGCACTCAGACAATGTTTAGTGCGTATTGTTTTAAAGTATTTCACGATGAATACCATGAGAATTACATGAGACATTAAATTTTGCATATGCCAAGCCTTAGATGCTTATTCAAAATGAATGATGGTTTACTCACCTTGTAGATAAAAACGTGCTTAAAGATCCGCCACCCTGTCGCTAATCTACCACGAGCTGGCTTCTGTATGGTATGTTTTGAACGGTATGTTCGTCATGTTCATGTTCATTGGTGGGTGCGTGCACTGTTCAGTGGCGGATCCAGAGGGAGGCGCACTGGGCGCGCGCCCCCTCTTTATTTTTTGTTGTTAAAACAAAAGAAATAACAAGAAAAAATCCCGCTCTGCCCCACCCCTATAAATCGCTCCGGATATACGACAAATCAAAACAGTCACCGGTGATGTGACACAGGGAAGCGAGAGCAAGCAGATAATGTTGTTGGTATCTGATGTACGATATCTAAAATGGATACAGATGTCATGCTTGCTGTGTGAGCTCTTCGTGACAATGCCTTTTCAATTTTTACTTCAATTCCATACAGTCCCCTGTGCATGGGAGAACAGCGAACAGCGTTTTGCCAATGAATAAATCTATATGACCGTCCATCCGATTTTACGTGAGGATTAAATATACATGGTATAGGTGAAATCGGCCAACCTGGTCAATAATTATTGTAGTCAAACGAAAGGGAAATTGTATGGATTTTTGTTTTGGGCAGTTATTCTTTTTTTTTTCTGGAACCCTTTTGTAATCAGTTTGGCGTTGAGTTATTTTTCCGATTTTCGGACTCGTGCGTGTGTGTGTGTGTGTGTGTGTGTGTGTGTGCTTGCCATTTGCACCAGGAATAGACGCGATTAATTAAAGCATAAAATAACAAATACATTGTAACCAATAGCCCCCAAAGCCATATCAATGGTTGCTTTATATAGGAAGAATGAGAGAGATTTATTAAAGTGTTGTATACACTGTTAGCCGGTCAAACAATATTCAAGTACACTGTTCCACGGCACTATCAAATGTGCTGGTTCGCACGTACAACCACCAGTACATCCATTGTGAAATTGTTGTGCTTTTTTTTTTTTTATATTGGTGCAGGAAAACAATTTAAAGCGTCTCACAACCAATGGTAATTATTCTGTGTAAAGGAGAATGACGGTGCTCAATATTTTGTGCTTGGTAAACTTAATTCATGTCATGGTATATCGCCTTCTAAAATATTCATTTCCATTCCTTACAACGTAAGTGATAGATGTATTTCGTAGTAATCATAACAAAAATGTAACCAATTCAAAAACACTTCAAAATATTGATGTTGATAATCAGCTGAAATTTTTGGTCCCAAACCTTTATATACTTTACAAAAATGCACAGGTCGAAAATCATTTAGACAGTCATCAGTCTCAGAAAGGTCTAACAATGTCATAGCATGTTTATGGATTTAGATGTACATTAGACTGAAAAGTCGATTCAATGATACAGTGGAGCTATCAAAAATTATTCTGGCTATCACAACACACACTATGACAACTGAAAGTAACAGATTGAATGCGTTTTCAAAATGTTTCTGTATAATAATTATGAAAACACTCTGGAATACAACATTCGATATAAAAGTAATACGTAGTATGCAAAATACGGCATGAAATGACTTGATTATGGCATTCAAATGCAAAGAAAAACAAAAAAAGCAATCAGCATTTTTTCGGGGTCTGCACTATATACATGATATATAAGGAACGGGGGGGGGGGGGACACTCGCATATACATACATTACAAATTTTATGAATATGCATATACACTATGTAACTTCATGTAATGAATAACCCACTCAGTGAGAAGCTTCTAGAGATTGCACGCATGGCGCTCAAAGAAAAAAAGTCAGGTCTTGTTTCCTCTTAAAATATTGGTGGTGATGTGGCTTTATTATTGTTTAGTGTAAAAATAAAAAGCATGCGTGCTGCTGATTGCCACCATTGCTAACAATCTCCTCCTCGAGGTCATAATAATTATAACATACATTGTAATGATCTTGTAAAGATAATATCACAAAAGATATTGCTGTGTATAAATACGACGGAAAAAACTACAACAACATGTGAGTGAGTACAACAATGATATCCTGTATTTCTACTTTACATTAGAATGAAGAATGTTTTTTGCCTAGTTTGCACAGCGCTGTCCAGCAAAATTATGGCATTCTCATCATAGTGGGTCTAATGTACATGTATTCAAAAGTATGATTTGTAAATGCAGGATGGGAGGGGGCAGTTCGTTTTGCCAAGGTAACAATGCCTTTAAGGGAACAGAAATTGTGTCCAAGAACTTGTTGATACCTAACAACTGCCTAAGCAATAAAGGTATCAACCAATTTGAATGAACGTTGGCATCTCTTCCGCCTTTGTGTACCACGGCAATAAAAATGTCATGCAAAACAATACTGAACCTTTTTCGGATTTGCTTTTCCATAAGGATGAAAGTAGTTAATATACCAAATGTAATTGATACGGTGGGAAATATATAACACAGGATTTATCCTTAGAGGACAAACCGACCTTTACAACTTCGAGTTAGTTAGTTTTCATATGTATTAAATATGATTACCATTGGCATCGATTTGTTGTTCTTCTTCCCCATCAAAACAATGATGGTTTCGCAGTTAATTTCTACAAAGTCATATAGACAAGATTACAGAACAAACAATGATCATACAATAGTGGTCGAGAGGTGATTGCAAATAGCCTCTAGACTGCATATACAAAGGCACAAACAATTCCATTCTATCTGAGTCATTTCACTTCCACCAAGGTATGAATACGGCATGATATTTACTAATTCATAGTTTAACCCTCGTTGTGTCACGTTTATTTCCTGTCTATTTGTACAGATGTGAAATGTGTGCCATTTTGACTCAGTGACACAGAAAGGGTTAAAAGAATCCAAGAGGTTTGTTTATCATAAGGGAAAATTTATCGTAATATAATAGTATATCCTGTGGAATTTATTGTATGAAAGAAAATTGGTGGTGATCCATTACCAATGAATTTTCGCCTTTATATTTTGTTTTATATCATAGCTTGCTATGGGTAATAAATAAAAAAAAAATAGACGTTTTGAAGCAGCTTAAAGTGACAAAACTTCGGGTTACCACCCATCATCATCTTGTCTGGTGCATGTTTAACTGTAAAGAATAATTTTTGTTTTGAATTTTCTTTTATCCTCAAGTCGCTGCTTGCTTCTAACTTTTCATTTTGTTTCCTGCGATAGTATCACAATGTATATTGAAGCACCAAATTCATATATTTGATCTTAACACCTTACTTAATTTTGTTATGCCGTTATGAACATTGAAAAATGAATGCAAAAACAAAACTGAACTGAAGTGAACTAGTGAAAGAACTGAAAATAAATTATACCTAATCGCAACTCCTCACCATTTCCATTAACGTTTTCATTTATTCATGACTGGTATAATCAGTGGGTCGCGTCACAAGACCGACACCCACGAGTCATAGAGCTCACGAGTCATACAGCTCATGAGTTATACAGCTCACGAGTCATACAGCCCATTAGTTCGACACTAAGCTATAACAAGGCTCACGAGACCAATACTACTTAAGCCCCGTGTTGTATCTGTCGAACTCTTGGGCTGTTTTTACCTAGTGTCGAACTCATGGGCTTTATTTGCCTAGTGTGGAACTCATTAGCTGCATGACTCGTGAGCTGTTTACATAACTGACATGGACCTGTTTTCAATGTCGAACTCATGAGCTGTATGACTCTTGGGTGTCAGTCTAGTGGGATGACCTCAAATCAGTTACTGGTATGAAATAAACAAATTCCACATTATATTTTCATGGATTACATAGCATTTACATTTGGAGATAATATGATGTATAATGTAATCCCATGACTCTCAATTGGTTAGAATTAAGCTTTGATACTGAGTTATATTTTTGTCGATTATCTTTTATTTTTTAATCAAATCTTATTTTAAATAATAATGATAATAATAATAATAACAATAGTAATTATTATCATTATCATCACTATTATTATTATAAGTGCATTTTAGTAGTGCTAGCGTTTGATAGAAACTGGCGTTTATAAGCGCACTGCCGCTATTTTCATGCGCCAGTGTTGTTAATGATTATCAATGTTACAAGTCAAGCTTGTTATATAGCGCCACCTCTCGGTGACTGTAGCGTTACTGTCTGCTACACACTGCTGGGTATCTGGTCTGAAGCTGGGTTCCATTAAATGCCTTCAAGGTGACTGTTTACTCGGAAACTCGATTTGTGTCTGCTTCTCATTTACGTGGTGGCAGCTCTGGAAACGTTACCTACTCCTGAGGATTTGTTTTCACCTGCACAAGCAGACGTTAAGCTTGCTGAGCTCCAAATCGGCCAACGATCCAGAGTTGGTGTAAGTTCCTTGTTTTTCTCTTACATTACGGTCCCACCTATAGGCTTTAGTGATGGCCTCAGCTCCAAGAGCACCCAAGCAATGGTGTCTCACCAAACGTGAAACAGTCAATTCATTCGAAAATTGGCGACAAAACTTAGTGTACACTCTCACCCTAGACTCAAATTTTGCGCCGTTCCTAGATGATGATTGCTCATGGGCTCAAAAATCTAAATCTTGCCCACTCCGTGGCTTTGTTGATGACCCAGAAAGCGTCCCGACTGGGTCTCGAAAATCAGCACACCAGAAAGCCAGTATGCTTGAGCTTATGCTCGGACAGATTGCTAATTATTGTCCCATTATCTCACGCAATTCCATAGTCAAGACTTCCACCTCCCTCAACGATATTTGGGGGAAGATCAGGCTTCATTATGGGTTTCAAAGTACCGGCGCTCACTTTCTTGATTTCAGTGACATCAAACTAGAGCCGGATGAGCGTCCTGAGGACCTCTACCAAAGGGTGGTGGCCTTTATCGAAGACAACCTGCTCACATCCGCAGGTGGCATAACTCACCATGGTAAGCGTGTTAGCGAAGATGAGGAGCTTACTCCCACGTTGGAAAACCTTATCGTCCTCACTTGGCTCCAACTCATTCATTCAGATCTTCCTCGCCTGGTCAAGCAGCGCTACGGGACAGAATTGCGCTCTCGTACCCTAGCTTCACTGAAACCCGAAATCTCTCAGGCATTAGATAGTCTTTTGGATGAAATCCACACCACAGAGAGTTCTCGTGCTATGCGCACCCTGACCTCCCCTTCCCCGCGCCCTGTAGGCCTACGCCCCCAGCGTGCTCCAATGCCCCGCAGTCGCCGCAATCTGCAGACTCGCACCCCCCAGCGCAACAGTAAATACTGTCCTCTCTGTCGTGAAGCGCGCCGGCCAGACACTCATTATTTAAGTGAGTGTACGTACTTACCCGAAGCAGACAGGCGATTCATTGCTAAGGCCCGCCAGGTTGCACATATTTTAGAGTCTGATGATGAGATTGATGATTTGTGCCAAGTTGAACAGGTCCACCTGTCTGAGCCTGTCCCTCTGAAGGATGATACGGCTACCAGCGACTCTTCATCGGCCCTCAGAGTCCAGGTCCGTCAGTCTCCATATTTTGATGCGTTTTGCGGGCACCAGGTCGTTCGCATCACTGTCGACAGTGGTGCTACTGGTAACATGATCAGAGCTTCTACTGTCCAGTCCCTCCAGGGTGTCATAAAACCCAGCTCGCAGTCTGCTCATCAAGCCGATGGGTCTTCCCCCCTTGATGTTGTTGGGGAGACCACTCTGTCCTTCACTCGTGACGGCAAGTCATTCGTGTTTGAGGGTTTGGTCATTGATAATCTTGATGTAGAAGTACTCGCAGGTACCCCATTCATGGAGCACAATGATGTGTCGGTTCGTCCTGCTAAACGCCAGGTGTGTGTGGGTGATGACATGATCATTTCATATGGTTCTCGCAGGCCTTCGGACAATGCGACACATGCAGTTCGCCGTGCTCATGTCCTTCGTGCCCCATCTCAGTCTACTGTGCTTTTGCCTGGTGAATTCGTCGAGCTGTCAGTTCCTGATGAGCTACTGTCTCATGACACACTTGCCCTTGAGCCCAGGATTGTCCCTCAGAAAGGTGTTCCCCCAACTGATCCATCTTGGCCTGAACCGTGCATGGTCTCCAGTGTAGCAGGCAAAGTGCGTATCCCTAATCTTACGCCTCAACCCCGCCTGATCCGTAAACATGAACATTTCTGCCAGGTCCGTCCGGTCTACGTTCCTTCAGAGCCTCAGTCTGATGACCTCCCCCGTGTACCCGATAGGCCCGTGCCCAGTGGTGTCTCACGTGATACTGAGCATCGTTTTTCTGACCCAATATTGCT
The DNA here is from genome assembly GCF_964275005.1 of Diadema setosum. NCBI lineage: Eukaryota > Metazoa > Echinodermata > Echinoidea > Diadematoida > Diadematidae > Diadema > Diadema setosum. Next base: position 9,197,313 of record NC_092689.1, on the reverse strand, counting down.
CGATCCTGATTGCATTATCCCCATTGGTACGAAACATGACTTTCAGTCTCTCCACGCGGAGTTCGATGATGTTTTTGACCCTGCCTTCACTGGGTATAATGGTGCTGTTGGCTCGTTTGAGGCCGTTGTCAACATGGGCCCGGTTCAGCCTCCCCAACGCAAGGGTCGCTTGCCACTTTACTCCCGTAACTCTTTGGTTGATCTCCAAGAGAAATTTGATGAACTAGAACAACAGGGTGTCTTTGCTCGCCCAGAAGATGTGGGCATCTCTGTTGAGTACCTGAATCCATCCTTCCTTGTGAAGAAGGCCAACGGCGGCTTCCGCCTTGTTACAGCTTTTGCCGATGTAGGCCGTTATGCCAAGCCTCAGCCCTCCCTTATGCCTGATGTGGATTCCACCCTCAGAAAAATTGGTCAATGGAAACATCTCATTGCCACAGATCTCACCAATGCTTTTTATCAAATTCCCCTGTCCAAGGCCTCGATGAAGTATTGTGGTGTTGCAACCCCCTATCGTGGAGTCCGTGTGTATACACGCTGTGCCATGGGCATGCCAGGCTCAGAAACTGCTCTTGAAGAGCTGATGTGTCGCGTGCTTGGGGATCTACTTGTGGAAGGTATTGTTGTGAAACTTGCAGACGACTTGTTCATTGGTGGTGATACCCCCGAGGAGCTCCTCCAGAATTGGTCACGTGTCCTGCATGCCCTCCGAAAGTCAGGCCTTCATCTTTCAGCCCGTAAGACTGTGATTTGCCCAAAGTCTACCACGGTCCTGGGCTGGATCTGGTCCCAAGGGACCCTACAAGCGAGCCCTCATCGCATTGCGGCGCTTGCCTCATGCCCCCCTCCTACTACTGTGAAAGGAATGCGTTCCTTCATTGGGGCATATAAGATGCTCGCCCGTGTTCTCCCACATTGCGCTATCTTCCTCACACCACTGGACGCCGCAATTGCTGGTGGTCAGTCGAGTGATCGCATTGATTGGTCCGATGACCTGCGTTCATTTTTCAAGACCGCTCAGGAAGCCTTAGCCTCCCCCCGTGCCATTACCCTTCCCCGACCATCCGACCAGCTTTGGATTGTTACTGATGGTGCTGTCAAAGATCATGGTATTGGTGCCACATTGTACATAACACGACAAGGAAAGCCACAGGTAGCTGGTTTCTTTAGCTCCAAACTTCGTGATCGGCAGGTTACTTGGCTCCCATGTGAAATAGAGGCCCTTTCTATTGCAGCATCCTGCAAGTATTTCAGCCCGTACATTGTGCAGTCCAAGCACCGGCCATGCATTCTCACAGATAGCAAGCCCTGTGTACAGGCTTTTGAAAAACTCTGTCGTGGTGAGTTCTCTGCCAGCCCACGTGTGTCAACCTTCCTGTCCACAGTTAGCCGGTTCCAATGTGCCGTGCTCCATCTGGCTGGATCCGCCAATGTTCCGTCAGATTTTGCTAGCAGGAATGCCCCAGAGTGCACTGATTCCTCTTGTCAGGTATGCCTCTTCATTCGTCAGACAGAGGATTCTGTTGTTCACAGAGTGTCCCCTACGGACGTGCTCACAGGGAAGCAGAAGTTACCCTTCACTTCCCGTCCAGCGTGGGTCAGCATACAATCTGAGTGCCCAGACTTGCGACGCACTCATGCTCACCTTCTCCAGGGCACCCGACCTTCTAAGAAACTGACCAATATCAAAGACGTCAAACGCTATCTCCGTGTTGCTACCATAGCTAGAGATGGGCTGTTGGTTGTCCGCCGTGAACAGGCTCTCCTGTCACCTCGCGAGTGCATCATCATCCCCCGTAGCGTTCTTGATGGCCTGCTTACTTCACTCCATCTCCAACTTGATCATCCCACCCACCACCAACTCAAGACCGTTGTCAACCGGCATTTTTTTGCCTTGGACATGGACTCTGCCATCACACGTGTCACCGACACTTGCCATCAGTGTGCATCCCTGCGGAATGCTCCACACACGGTTGTCCCTCAGACCACTGGCGATCCCCCCGCAGCCGTGGGTACATCGTTCGCCGCTGATGTCATCAAGCGCTCGAAACAACTGATTTTACTTCTCCGCGAATGTGTCACTTCCTACACCGCCACTTGTTTCCTTCCAGATGAGCGCAGAGATACTCTTCGCGATACCTTGATCCGTCTCTGTGTGGAACTTCGCCCGCTCGATGGGCCCCCTGCTGTCATCCGCACCGACCCCGCCCCTGGTTTCGCCTCCTTACAAGATGATGCCCTGCTCGCCCAGTTTCACCTTTCCATTGAAGTAGGTCATGCCAAAAATCCCAATAAGAACCCGGTTGCTGAGAAGGCCATTCGTGAACTCGAAGATGAAATCCTGCGGCATGAGCCCTCCGGAGGACCACTGACATCCTTGTCCCTGTCCCTCGCCACTGCCCGTCTCAATAGCCGTCTTCGCTCGCGTGGCCTTTCTGCACGTGAAATGTGGACTCAGCGCGACCAATTCACGCACAGCCAAATTCCACTGTCGGATGCAGACCTCATCTCTTCACAACATGAACAGCGCCTTTCGAACCATCCCCACAGCGAGCGTTCCAAGGCTCCCTCCCGCATCCTCCCCAATGATGACCCTCTCGCAGTTGGGGACCTTGTTTATCTCCGGTCAGATCGCAGCAAGTCCTCCGCACGCCCTCGATACCTTGTAACATCAATAGATGGCAAGTGGTGTAACATTCGCAAATTCATTGGCTCTCAGCTCAGAAAATCGTCATATCGTGTAAAGACATCGCAATGCATGAGGGTCCCTGTTCCCCTTGTGGCTCCTCCCCAGCACCAGATGTCCGACGAAGATGAGACAGACTTGCTTTCCCCAGATGACGAGCGAGTTTTGCTCCCCCCGGACACCTGCAGAGACATTCCACAGGAACTCTCATTGCCTCCTGGGCCAGATGTCCCGTGTGTCCCCCTGCAGGAGCCCCCTCCTGAAGCCCCCCTTCCCCCTCTGCCCCAGGAACCTGCCCCCACTGTTCCGACTATTAACGGTCCAGGTTGTCCCCCCACCCATGTGACCCCCACTGGGCGCCCTCAGCGCTCCCGACGCCTCCCACCTAGGTTTGATGATTATTTGATGTATTAATCAATGATATACAATGTACATGTATTTTGTTTTCTGTGCGAACTGTTGGCTACCTCAGATTAATGCCCCCCCCCCCCTCACTCACTGTGTATCCTTACAATGTACCTCTCTTATAGCCATGTTATTCTGGTGCCACATATGTTATTTCATTTCCCCCATCTGGTTTATTACATTATGTCCCTTAACATAACCTTTTTTCTGAGGTGCCCCAAACGGGCGTTTTTTGTTTTTCTTTTAAGCTGTACTTGTATCATGTTTATTCTTCATTTCTACCAATCCGTCCTTGTATGACATCCTTGTTTATCTTTATTGTCTCTCACCTAGCTGTCTTGGTATGTTCTGCGTATAATTTAGTTGTGGATATGTTCTATAGGTGTATTTTTTTTCAGTCACCCCGCTTATGTCTCAGTGATTTGCCCCTTTGTGCTGTGTATAACATATGATGCTTATATCCTTAGTGGGTGCATACGCCTTCTTGTTTCTGAGTGTATGTAATACCAGGTTTATTATCACATACCCTTATCTTCTTAATATTTCCCAGTTACCTTTATATATTTACTTCTCTGGTGTCTGTTTGGTGCCTGTCCCTAATTGCACCTTTACTCGTACATATCAATGTTTTCTGCTACGTGCATATGTAATTCTATTTTCATATAGATATGTGTATTTCCTGTGTCCCCACATGAACATTTTGTACATCATTTCATATTTTTGTTTATACTGTGTAAGTCTATGCCTTTATAGGAGCTACTTATTTCATGCCATCCTAGCTTGCCCCATCAGGTCGTACATGATTGTCAAATTTGTTGTTTTTGCTGAACGGTATGTTTCATGTCAATCAGGACTGTATGACTCAGTGTCAGCACGTCTGAGAGAGGTATTGGTATGATGTGATGGTTATATACTTGTAACAATTCATGATTGTTTTTGTTTTCTTTAACGTTGACGAGAAGAATTGATGGTAGAATGCGTATCTGGTGTTATTGTTAAACGTACGGTACCCAATAAGTTTTTATGATTACACTCTTGGTGTCTAAGTCAGGTGTTAGTGTAATTGTTATTTTCAGGTGTTAGCTTAGTGTTTTTATAAGCCAGCTAGCCTATTATAGTTCATGGCAGTTTACTCTTGAAAGTATCATAGGTCATGAACAGTGCAACTACTTGTATGTTATAATAGTTTACACCCTTATTCATTTTAAAGGTAATGGTTTGTTAAGCTCAAGTAGAGCTTTTATATTTTCTTTATTATTCAGGTGAAAAATGAAAGAGTAAAAAAGAAAGGCAATCACGCCAGTGTTGTTAATGATTATCAATGTTACAAGTCAAGCTTGTTATATAGCGCCACCTCTCGGTGACTGTAGCGTTACTGTCTGCTACACACTGCTGGGTATCTGGTCTGAAGCTGGGTTCCATTAAATGCCTTCAAGGTGACTGTTTACTCGGAAACTCGATTTGTGTCTGCTTCTCATTTACGATGGGAAAATTATTAAGCACCGTAACATGAGGAAAATGCAAAATTAAAGTAGCAGTTACAAAACAAGAAAGAATAGCAAATACATATGTGATTCAATGATTAAAAGCTAAGTTTACCCTTTGAAGTCATCATTACATCTCGATCAACCATAATTTGATGTTTTTTATAGGATGGTATGCGAAGCGAAAAACATTTGTAATGATCTCATGTTAACAAAGAAAAGAAATATAGTACACATCATTTTACAGTTCACTAGAAGGCCTCCAGGAAATGATTATCATCATCACCTCTGTTATTTTGAATGTGCACTGGCAAATGATATCACTGATTTATGAAAACTTCGAAAAATTTAAAATTTCGTAACCCTCTTATTATTCAAGTCCGATGTAATAAGATATATGTCGTTCTGTTAGTCTAATTTTACTCTAGGTTATTAAGACTTTGGGGTCTATTAGTCGACACAGGTGTGTAATACACACATTATATTTGCAAAATCTGAAAGCAAACATTTGTGCACGTTATCCGTTTGCATTGAAATGTTTGAAACTCAACGTTTGCATTGAACATAACATAATAGATTATACATAACAAGCATACAGTAAGACATACAGCAAATAGTACTCTCAAAGAAATGCGTGCAATGGTAACAATTTCACTGAAAAGCACATTGAGAAAAAATCAGTAGCAGTCTAGCACAACACATATCGCATTGTTGATATTTCTTAAATCGACAAGTCTCACCCTTTTATGTACAAACGATAACTGCATGCTAAACATCTTAACTGAACGATGTTGTATTCCTGACTGATTTCATTCAAGAAGAACTGACCACATAAAGACAAAACAAAATCTTAGCTTTTCGAGCAGTCACCACCGGATATTCTCAAATTTATATCAAGTATCCTCCCAAGACACTTTTAGCAAGGGAAAATAAAGCCGATCAGTAACATACTCATCTCTGTTATATATACACAGCAAATTTAACTTAAAGTGTATTTTAAATTGCCTAACATGACCATAATCTAAAGCACTTAAGACATATATTCTGTGCCATGATTTACAGGGCTGCCCAACCTGCAAAGTTTGACAACCTAAAAAAAGAGAAGCAAAACAAAATAAAACAAAATGCAATAAGAATGAATAAGTAAGACAAATGGACTATTAGCATAGCTCTTGAATTTCATTGAATTCCGATGGTAGAAAGCTTAATAACAGGTAACTGCCATTATCAAAAGTGAAGGACACCTTTCGTTAACATTCTAGTAAAAAGTCCCCTCACACCTGAGCGAATGTAGGGGGACGAATGGGGAAAACGCACGAAATGCTCGCGAATTCAACGATTTCAAATAAAATTGCCTTCAAATCATCCGATTATAAACTAAAGTCAAATATGATTAACGAACGGTGAGCGAAGAATAAATATGACATGCGAAGGATAACGATTTTTCGGTTCACTTCTTTGAGTAAAAGAAGGCGCGCGAAGGGTTGATATGACCCGATAAGACGAACGAACAATGAGCAATGGTTTGATATGGCGTGCGATTGGAAACGAAGACGAAATAATATAGATCAGGCGTTCTCGTAAGTGTGTGTGCGCGCTCCTCGGGGAGTATAAATTGTGCGAGTACGTGGAAGGTGATAGTCATCACGATGACGAGTTGGGTAGATATGAAGAGAGTTATTTCTTATGTAATGTGCAAAAATGTCAGGAAGCTCATCAATTGAAAGTTTATACATAAAAATACCAACATTATAATGTAACAAATCAATCAATTTCAGATTTTTGCTTCTACACAAAAGATCATTTGTGTGAAATAAATATCCAACATTATTACGTCTGTTGATGATAAGGGCGTTAAGTTGCCACTAAACCCAGTGTTCGAGACAACTTAACGCCCTTCTCATTCTCAACAGACGAGTCATTATTAGATTATTCTTAAAGCACGTTTTTGAAGAAGAAAAAGGGTATCAAGCAAAAACTGAGATGAATTGCCCCAATTGCTATCATTTTAGCAAAAAATAAATATTGAAACAGTAACAATGGAGATGAGGTGATAACAAATCTGACGTACCCCTAAATTGACTCGACCTACCCCCTTTCCCCTATTGTATCATACCTACCACCAACATCGCACCAGACAAATTTGTAGTCACTGTCCACTATAGCCAACAGTATTATACTAAAAAAAAAAAGCCCTTGTAGTTGTAGTATAACGAGCCAGACAGAGGAGGCTTTCTGATGGCCACACGCTTGCCATCAATAGCTGCCACACAGTGGGGAAAATTCCACCGCTTGTAGAATCCACCAGCAAGTTGTCTCCATCCGTCAGGGGTTGAAGGGGCTGTCATGACTTCATCTGCATACTCGTCACATATGGCCTGACACACTTCCCTGACCACTATACAGATAGGGTGTTTTCAGGCACCTTCCACCTATACTGCATGTCGGAATACTTGGTGCCAGACACAAGATGACGGAGAATAGCTGCCAACTTCAGACCTTCTTCCAGCGGCTCCCTGTACCAGGTGTACTGCCTCCTAATTCTTCCTCTGACCCTCTCCAGGATTTCATCGTAGAGTTCAGGGGGCATGCAGAGAAATTTCTTGAAAGCCGAAGGGTCTTCTCTTCGGAGTTCAACCAACAGCTGGTCGTAGATTCCAAAAGCCCTTCTTCTGGCAGGGTTCAGCCACGTCCTTCTCCAGATACGACGTCGTCTGAAGCCTCGTCTCCATCTGAAGCGGCCTCTGATGAACTGGTGTAGGTTCAGCTGCTGATGTATAATTTCATTCCGAGCCATTGCCAGTAAATACTGGACTCTGAGGCGGGCTGCATCTTCCATTTTTCTGAAGAAATTTGAAACTTTCGGGTGGAATCTTTATATATGAGTAGCGTGGTGAGTGGCTGGTCACAGAGAGCAGCTCAGCATTCGCCAATTTTTTCGTCAGGTCATTCGCTCGTATTCGTATCACTTCGCAATTCATAGTTTGTCATAGTATCTCTTAGACTTGCCTTCGTGTATGCATCGCTATTTAAATTTAGTAAAAGTCAATCTTGGTTTCTCTTCGCATAGAAGATGGCAAGCGAAAATACGTTTGTCATAGTATATCTTCATTTCTATGTTCAAGTCATATTTAGTCATCATGTTGCTTCGTTTAGGGTTCTTTAGAGATCGGTCCACCTTGGCAAAAGCGCGATGAGGGACTATGCGTGATAATAGCACCACGAACGATAAACGAACGATTACCGCAGACTATTAAAATGAGAGATGCAAATTCAAGCAAATGACAGACGATTTTCAATTCGTCGGGAAATTTTAAACGTGTTCAAAAATCCCGTGCGAATTTGAATAATCGCAACTGTTAGTTCAGAAGGTGTACGAACTCAAACACGAAGGGTAAATATGATTAACTATCAATTACCATTGAAAACGATTTTTCAAAAAATGCCTTTCGCCAGCCATAGCAAGTCATATTTCAGGCAATTCGCTCGTGTGTGAGGGGGCCTAAAGCTCGATAACATTTCACCCAGACTCATAATCGTGCTGCATTCAAATAAAAGCGGTGTTATCTTAAATTTGCTAGCCACGACAAGTTAAGAACGATGAAATGATTTTAACACTGTTAAGAGTTGGCTGGAAAGATCACATCGTAACATAGTTATAATTAAAGAGTCTCATAAAAGAAAAGAACTGTGTGTGTGTGTGTGTGTACATCATCGTACATCGTCGCTCGATGTACGTGTACCACACATGTTCACCCAACCGGGATTGCTTACTGTAGACTACGCCCTCTTTAAACTTCACTCGCTGTAATAACAAGGAACCTTCTTTCATTTCCTTTTGCTCACTTTCATGAGGATTTGGCTTTCCGCTGGGCTGAGGATCATAAGACCTGCTGGCTTCACTTCTTCCACCGTCTGCAGTGATTTGAATGAGAACCGCCGCAGGAGATTGGCCAAGGTGACCTTTATTTCCATCATGGCAAATTTCTGTCCTGTATAGGATGATCAAACAGGAGTGTTGATGTCGTGTGATATTCCGACATCTTGAACGCAACTGCTTGCAAGTTGCACGATATACAATAAATGTAGGTGATGTCGGCAGAACGCGCATAGTGTACACATTCATATCCTCGGTATTCAGGAAATTCAGCATAGATTTCATTTTATGGCGTGTTGTTTAGCCTTAAATTCCAGCAAAAATGAGGCACATCCTTACTGATCAGAATAGGATCCCGACATACAGCTTATGTACCTATTGGAACCGTTAGGTCAATTCCATATCAAAACTGTTATTCTATCCTGTAGGTCACTTTCGTTCAATTTGAAAGCGTTTGCAAGTAAAACCTCAAATAATTTATTATCGAAGGGTCACTTCCGATACTCTACATATTCTTGATGAGAATTGTCCTTTTCACACGGACTGCGTGAACTATACTGTACTAGTAATCTAAAATAGCGTTTTGTGTATCAGACAACAAAATGAAGAAAGCAAAGATTACTTGGAATTTGGTGAAATGTATAGCTACCAATGCAGTTTCTTGGTCCAGCTGAAAATGGGACGTAGGCGTAGGGATGTCGCTTGAAACTGTTGTCCGCAAGAAACCGATCAGGGTCAAACTTATCGGGATCAGGAAATTGTCCGGGGTCGTGATGGAGGGCGTAGATTCCCAGAACAATATTCGTTTCCTTCGGTACGAGTTTCCCATCTATAAGTTGGAGTGAGATGTCAATATCCACAACTGCTACTGTTTTGCGAGTCAGATGAGTGAAATAATAAAGTAATGCTAATAAAATGACACTGATTACGAATTATGACGTCGACAATTGTTATCATACCATCATTTTCATATCATTTATATCTACCAATATAATGGCATATCATTACGGCAGGGCATTTCCTGTCAGATCTGTTTTTGCTATTTTAATGTGTGTGTGTGTGTGTGTGTGTGTGTGTGTGTTTGTGTCTATGTGTGTTTGCAAAGTAAGCCCATCAATGTGAATAATAGTGTGATTCTGATTCTGATATTCTAATCTCATTCTGTTGCACAAACATATGTTTGGTTTTTTTTTATTGTGTTCAGATAATGGCATATTTCTTCATTTCTATTCGATGCAGGCCTACCCAAACTTATCCACATCGAGTGTCTGCTGCCTTTTCTTGATTTCACCCTTTGAAATGATCTATGTTTGATATTATCCGACATTTGCAGATGATTCGCGAATTTGCAAAGCAATCCTATCATTCAACTTTTGGCCATAGATCACAAAAAGCTACGGAGCACATTCTCCCTCCTCGAAGATCGTTTTCGTTCAGAAAATAGATGTGAAAACGACCGATTCTTTTTTTTTTTTAATTGGCATTAATATTTAGGGGACCCTACGTCATCTCTGTCGTCACAACAACACTATTTTTTTCCGAGAAAAAGAGTGGAAAAATAAAGGCAAAGCAAATCACCAAATCTCTTTCCACTCACCAAGGATGATGTCACTGTCAAGAGACCTGCCAATGGCTGGTACCGCCGGTAGGATTCGAAGAGCTTCCTTCACCACGCAGGTCAAATACGAGAACTTGGCCAGGTCATCTGTCGTCACGTGACGGTATGTGTCCCCTGTAGAAACGCAGCATGTGCATGCCATTTTGGTCATTGATACACACGCACATAAATACACACTTACACTTACAAACACACTATTGTACACGGATGTACGTACTTCATACTTTTGAGCACAGGAAATACATTGCTCGTATATTCTCCTGCATATGGGTATCATTGCCCGACTGTTAAAATAAGTCCACTCCGGTGTTTTATTTTTGTTTTGTTTTGTTTTGTTTTGGGTTGGTTTTTTTTTTTTTTTTTTTGTGCCGCGCACCGTATTATACGGACTGAATTTAAAATCAATTAAAGTTCAGGTTGCGCGTTGAAACATGTGTCAGTCCTGCTAGTGCGGTGTAAACAATACGCTGAAACCAATGGACCTACCAGCTGGGAACCGGTGAAGAAGATTACGCTTTTGACTAATATTTTCATCTTACCCAAAGCCTTAATCGTACCTAGAACTGAAGCAATCTCCTCCTGAAGACGCGCCTGAACATCTTGGTGAAGACCCAATAGGTAAAGGCTCCAAGAGATAGCCGAGGCTGTCGTATCGTGGCCCTGTGTTACATAATGGAATATCCGTCAATCATCTATTCAGAGGTGATTTGTGAGTATCTGGTAAAGTATGACGTGGGTACTTGCATTACTAACATTCATATCAAATTCACCTCCATTTGTGTGTGAGTGTGTGTGTGTGTGTGTGTGTCCCTGTTTCATGCTTATAACTAAAATTATTTTCCGTCTTATTTCTGCATTAGCTCTTTTATCATCATGCCATCATGTCATCATCTTAACTTGTATTACTTAAATAGAAAAGCTGTGAAGAATTTGAAACAAAAATATATTTTTCTTTCCATCTGATCATAGACTCGGGTGATTTCGTTCATCTTATTAAAGCTGTAAGTACAAGTAACTCCTTCGGCCGTGAATGAGAATGTGGTTGTAAAAGTAAGTGGTCGATACATTTTTAGGAATGGATGAAAAAAAAATACAGTATGAGAGACCTGCATAGAGCACATGCTGCCGATCATACATCAGGGGGCATTATTTCATTCAAGCGTTTTCTCATTTTTTTTCCCCCGACAACTGTTTTAAGCTACTGATATCCTGGTATCTGGTTTTCAGAGAGGAAATTTGGCCGAAGAAAAAAAAAACTGTCAAAGACTTGATTAAATGCCCCCTAGGTATACCTATTGGCCTAACCTCAGTTTCAACGGGATGAAGGCAGGGGCAAATGTTAATGATCCTGTCAACCTCGTCATTGCCGATATTGTAGAAAAAGTCGATTTGATTGGGGATTTAATGATCACCGAAACACACTTGAGAAAACTCTTCTTCACTTCACACCTCGAACATGAAGGTATCCACTTCCTCCTGTACGTCTGCCAGAGTGAAGCTGGGGTCCTCTCTGTGCATCTGGATGAGGAGATCCAAGAAAGCCACCCTCTTTCGTTTCCCTGCAATGGCGCCATTGCCACTGCTGTCTATGTCGGAAAGCTTTTTTGGTTCATGCAGTCTTTGTTGAATCATCTAACGGTACAAGGAAAAAGTTGACAATGAAAACTACACACACCCACCCACACACACACACACACACACACACACACTCACTCACGCATGTATGAGAGGGAGATTGTGTTTGTGTGTTTGCATACAGCATGGACGTACATAATTGCGTAAGTCTGCAAATATGAAGTATGTGTATAATAATACACAAAATTATGTAAAGGTCTTAATTATTTTTGTTTAGTCATTCACATGTAGCCACAGCTACTTTTGAAAGTGTAAAATGTTTGACGATAGTGAGATAACACGGATTATTAGTGTCATATCATTATCTACATTCCTAGCAAAATACACCGTTAAACATACAATGTAACTGTATTGATCTGTGGGATTCATTACTCATTTCACTACCCGTATGATACCTTAGTACGAGAAGGGGTCCCGACCCTTTACAGAACCAGCGTAGCTCCTCATTATTTAATCATGTGCGAGAAGATGAAGGGTTCAACGGACGTATACTAGCAGTTAGTTCAACGTGATTTATTGCCAAGCTTCCGGTGTTTTCTTTAGACCTTTATCACGGCCGTACATAAGTAATACATAAGATGACTCACTGGTATACATATAACAACATGGCTGCATCCAATATCAGTGTAGATCTAACTAGCGTGAGTCTATGAGGGTCAGTATATTAATGGGTTCGTAGTTGTTGTGTGACAAAATAAAGTAGTAATGTAAAATTAATCATGTAGTATTATTGATCACATTTCATATTAAAGGTATAATATATATATGTATATATATATATATATATATATATATATATATATAATAAAAACTTGAAAGCTCACCGATTTGGTAAAGCCGTGAAGAACTTCAAGGTATTTCTTCTGTTGAGAACCGGCTTTGGTCCGGCTAAATATTTCGTCCATCCACAGATGTGGGTGTTTTCGTCTGAAGACGATCAAGGCAGCAATGCTGGATTCGTAGATAGTTTATGCATGATTGTAAAATGGATAGACAAATAGATAAATAAATCAATGAGTAAATACGAGGTAAATTAAAAAAATCTAATCATTCAGCTGTTAACATGTCCCATAGATCTCGTAACAAATGTGATAAGTATAAGCATCATCGAATGCCTCCTTTTACCATTCTTTTTCAAACAAACAAAAATGCAAATACATTTTGGGAATGAATATAGATAACTGTAGCATTTAATTGGAACATAAATTGTGTACACTTCTGTCCTTGACACGAACAGATACTTGATGATTTGAAGAAATCTGATATTATTTGAAGAATTCTGATATTATTAGTCCATATCTTAAAACTTTAAACAGAATTGTTCGCTTACATTCTAAACATATATACTGGTGGTACGAATGGTACAGGAGATGTTTAATTACCCTTTCAATGCACGCACGTATTCGCTATCACCTTCACCTTGGGCATTGGTGTGTTTCCCCATAGCGGTGTCTGGGTGAGGAAGAACAGACATTGTGGTAACATAGCTATTCTCTCTCTTCCCCCTTATCTTCTGTTGGAAACACAAGAATGCTTGATTTTGTGCACAACGAGGTATTAGGGTAACAACCATGATAAAATTAACAATTCTTCGAGATATTCAACCTGGCCGCAAAAATGGCCAACAAATCTTGAATACCGTCCCCTCTAGCAAGAGGCAAAACACTCTGTCCCTCGGATAGGACATAAAATGGAGGTCCCGTGTATGAGAGAGTCACAGCTCATGCACGTAAAAGACCCCGCTTCATTCATTCATCGCAAAGAGCAGGGTGTCTAACCCAGTGAAGTGGTCCCACCCCACATCCAACTGGTCCCCATGGAAGGCCAGCTTAGTGTAGCTGAATATGGGCTATCCAGTCATCTTCACAGATGGAAAATGAACAACAACAATATTTTTAAAACCCCTAAGGATACAAGTGCTGCATCAGCCATATTTGGATTGAGCACTCTCGAAATACAATAGGGGAAAACCATCTTTTCATTCTCAATTTTCATTTTATAATGAAACACTTACATTAGAATTTTAAAGTTTTGGCGACCATTTTAGATAGGCTTATCTCAAAACCGGATGGAAAGAGTTACTTCTCCCAGATTCGGATTCAGCAACCTCGAAATAGGGTAAAATCAACAATTAATTTTCAACTTTTTTCACGTAAACGGAATCACTTATGTCAAAGTTTCGCTTTTTTCGTCTCTCTCTGTCTTTCTTTTTTTCATTTTGGATATCATACAAAGCGCAGGAGAGAAAAAGTTGTATCAACACAAATTCGGATTCAACTCCCGGGGAATATGATAAAAACCATCTGTTTTTCCATACAGTAGGAAATTATGTGATTTTTTTTTTTTTTTTTTTTTGGCCATCTTTCATATCATAAAGTCCTCAAGGATACAAGTGTTGCATCATCCAGATTCGGTTTCATTACACTCGATACAGGTTCAAACCATTTCTCTCTCTCTCTCTCGCTTTCTCCATCTCTCAGTCTTCAAGGTCCCATATCGCAAAAGCTTCGCTTTTCAGTGTGACCCTCCATTTCCATTCCCATCCTTATTACCTCCGCCAAAGGAGGTTATGTTTCGTTGCCGTTGGTTTGTTTGTCCGTTTGCAAAATAACTCAAAAAGTAGTCAACGGATTTGAATGAAACTTACAGGAAAGATTGACAATGGCACAAGTAACAAATAATAAAATTTTGGTAGTGATCCCAGAATTATTTTGGGAATTTATGAAGGATTTTTGATATTTTGACAGGTAGGGTTCAAGCTGCGTATTTTTTAGGTTTTCAAAAGCGCACTAAAGTGTGTGCTCTAGTTTCTGCTATTTGAATTTTTAACCAGTTATCATAGACAGGTGTCTTTCTCTTTCTGTATACAGCTTTCTATTCCAAGAGTATCATGTTGGACCCCCTTGTTTTATCATATTAATGACATGTATCATCGGTTGAAAACGTCCTGTTCGGTAATGTATAGCCCAGGACTTGTGTTACGGATGTATATGTGATGAAAATGGGCGAAATTGTTGTTACAGGGTTAGGCCAAAAATCCGACCTTGGTTTACACTCAGTCAACACTCTTTGTTATTAAAAAAGACACAAACAAACAATTTTACTGCTTGATTTTGAAAAAGCTTTCGACAGTTTTGAAACGGTTTAATCTTGGGGATAACTTTATTCAGTGGGTAAAGACATTTTATAATCTGAGGACGAGGTATGTTTGTAATAATGGCTTTTTATCAAAGCCACTGTCTTTATCAAGGGGAATTTTTCAGGGATGTCCTATTTCTCCTCTGCTCTTCTTATTAGCAATAGAACCTTTAGCTACATCTATACGGAATAATGTAAATATTGAACGTATTTCTTTTGATGGTTCGGTTAAGAAAAATCAGCCAATTTGCTGATGCTACTACAATTTTTTTTGAATGGCAAGGGCAGTTCTTTCAATTCCTCTCTGAAACATTACAAACATTTTCAGAATTCTCTAGATGTAAACTTAACATGTTAAAAACAGAAGCCATTCATATTGGCAGAATAAAAGACAGTGACTTTCAGCCTTTTAAATCTGAAGGTTTAGGTTGGCGTACCCAGTCATTTCAAACATTGGGTATTACTTTCTCCTTAAATGTAAAATCTCTTTATAAGTTGAATTTTGTACCAAACCTTCAGCAACTACAGCGTACTCTTAATTGTTGGAAACACAGAAGCCTGTCTCTTATTGGAAAGATTACTGTGATCAAAACTATGGTTCTTCCTCAGTTATTGTACCCGTTTTCTGTACCGTGTATACCTATACCAAAATCTTATTTTAAAAAACTGAATGGAATCTTTTTCAAATTCATTTGGAATGATGGTAATGATCGGGTGAAACGTTCTATTCTCTGTAATGACTATGATCAGTGTGGTTTGCGCATGATAGATCCTGAGACCTATGCTAATGCCCAGAAAATGGTATGAGTGACCCATTTATTAGACCCCCAATATAACAGCCCATGGAAATCATTAGAGGAACACTTTCTAATAAAACTAGACTCGGAATTTGTCAAGACTGACAAATTAGGTGATCCGATTTTTTTTTTAATCAATGATTCGAGTCCTGATCGCAATAGGCGTGACCATAGGTTTCATCCTTGTTTAGAGACATTGGCCGTCTGATATTTGGATTCTCATTTAGAAAAGAGAGTCAGGTCTGCCATCTTTGGTACCAAATTCGGTATACACTATAACGAAGATACAGAATGAAGTATATTTGACCATTGACCCAACTTTGCACAGCCAAGATGGCATCTGAGCAAAAAGTGGTTATTTTGTGAAATGATTCTTGTAACATTGTCTTTGCGTGTGCGAAATATGGGAAAGATAGGACATGTATTCACCAAGATACAGGTTGAAACATTTATGACCTTTGACCCTAATTTACATACCCAAGATGGTGTCTGATTAAGTAGTTGTTAGTTTATGAAATAATGTACGTGACATGAACTAAACATGTACAAAATATGGGGATGATAGGGGCTGTTTTTCTTGAGTTATTGCAGAGAAAGTTGCAGAAAGAAAGAAATATCTCAATACATCGAAGATAAGTTTGATTTCAACCAAGTTTTTTGACGTGATCTCGGCGTCGTATGAAAAGATGGAGCAAATGTTGACGATAGCCCAAAGTCTCAGCTACAACATATCAAAATCTGGGAGAAATTCATCGAAGAGTATTAAAGTGAGCTAGTGCTCGATAAAGACCGTCATGTCAATTTTTATTTCCAGAAAAATTCCCTCCCATAGAGATAACACGTAAACTGGTTAAATATCACAAGGTTACATTATATCCATTTTCACGAGGTGAAGACATCATCTGATTAAATCTTTGATAAACAAAACTTAAAGAGTATTAAATTGGCTACAACATACTAAAATCTGGAAGAAATTCATCGAAGGGTAAGTGAGCTAGTCGTCGATAAAGACAATCATGTCAATTTTCACATCTAGAAAAATTCCCTCCCATAGAGATAACACGTCATAACGAAGATACAAGAAGAAGTACATATGACATTTGACCCCACTTTGCACAGACAATATGGTATCTGAGCGAAAAGTTGTTATTTGTGAAATGATCCTTGTAACATGGTCTTTACGTGTGCAAAATATGGTAAAGATAGGACATGTATTCACTAAGATACAGGATAAAACATGTATGACCTTTGACCCTAATTTACATACCCAAGATGGTTTCTGATCAAGTAGTTGTTATTTTGTGAAATAATGTACGTGACATGAACTAAACATGTGCAAAATACGGTGGTGATAGGGTATGTTTTTCTTGAGTTATTGCAAAGAAAGTTGCAGAAACAAAGACATATTTCAATACATCGAAGATAAGCTTTAATTTCAACCAAGTTTTTGGACGTGATGCCGACTCCGTATGAAAAAAATAAAGGACAAAGGTACGATAGCCCAAGGTCTCAGCTACAACATACTAAAATATGGGAGAAATTCACCGAAGCATAAGTGAGCTAGTGCTCGATAAAGATAGTCATGTGAGTTTTCATTTCCAGAAAAACTGCACTCCCATAGAGATAACACGTAAACTGGTCAAATTTGACAATGTTACTTTTAATCCCTTTTTACGAGGTGATGCCCTCATCCAATCAAAATGTTGTTATTATATGACTGAAAGACCATTTAATAAGCTACAACATATTGAAATTTAGATGAAAATAAACAAAAGAATAAGTGAGATATGCTTGAGTGAACTTAGAATTCGATGACGTCATTTTGAAAATTTACTTTTTTTATTTTATTAAGAAATTTGATATCTTTTCATCATTTTTCCAGCATTGCCAATCCATGAAATGACATGTACACCTCATCAGCTTTTAGAAAATGTAAAAAAAATAGGGGGTCACCGTCCATCCTGACGAGTAAAATCGGATTCAAAATTGGCGGTTTTTTGGCATTGTTGCACTGTATATCGCCATTGACGCGCGCGCGGAATTTCAAAAAAATTCGGAAAAAAATTCGGAAAAAAAAATCGGACGGACATATACGCACGCACAGCTTATATGCAATAGAAATTTCCCGTTTTTTCACATTTATCGGATGCCTGAAATGTCAAGGAATATTTCTACCAAGTTTCAAGTCAATCCGACTCAATATGACGTCATACGGGCCCGTCAAAGTTGAAATTCAACTACAGTGCAACTATGCCAAAAAAACTGTCAATTTTAAACCCGATTTTACTCGTCAGGATGGACGGTGCCCCCCCCCCCCCCATTTTCTTTACATATTCTGAAAGCTGATAAGTTGTACATGTCATTTCATGGGGTGGCAATGCTGGCAAAATGATTAAAAGATATCAAATTTCTTGATAAAGTAAAAAAAGTAAATTTTCAAAATGACGTCATAAAATTTCAAGTTCACTCGAGCGTATCTCACTTATCCTTTGCCAATTTTCACCCAGATTTCAGTATGTTGTAGCTTATTAAATGTTCTTTCACTTATATAATAAAAACATTTAGACTGGAGGATGGCGTCACCTCGTAAAAATGGATTGAATGTAATCTTGTCAAATTTGACCAGTTTACGTGTTATCTCTATGGGAGTGCAGTTTTTCTGGAAATGAAAATTGACATGACTATCTTTATCGAGCACTAGCTCACTAATGATTCGGTGAATTTCTCCCAGAGTTTGATATGTTGTAGCTGAGACTTTGGACTATCTTAAGTGTGCCCTTCATTTTTTCATACGGTGTCGGGATCACGTCCAAAAACGTGGTTGAAATTAAAGCTTATCTTCAATGTGTTTTCATATTAATGTCCTTTTGCAACTTTCTTTGCAATAACTCAAGAAAAACAAGGAAAAGTAGAAATTACGCGGTGCGTAATATATGTCCCCGCCGGAAGTAGCATTTAGTAGCAAAATGTACAATATAGGTAAAAAGATCAAGGTCAAAGGTCAAAGAAGTCAAAGGTCAAAATTCTATGTAGAAGTTTTGAAGCCCTCACCTAGTGCCATCACATAAAGCAAACGGAATCGAAATCGGGTTAGAAATGGCGAAGGA
This sequence comes from Diadema setosum, assembly GCF_964275005.1. Classification (NCBI taxonomy): domain Eukaryota; kingdom Metazoa; phylum Echinodermata; class Echinoidea; order Diadematoida; family Diadematidae; genus Diadema; species Diadema setosum. The sequence continues at coordinate 9,178,566 of NC_092689.1, read as the reverse complement.
GTAGCATTTTGTAGCCAATGTACAATATAGGTAAAAAAATCAAGGTCAAAGGTCAAAGAAGTCAAAGGACAAAATTCTGTGTAGAAGTTTTGAAGCCCTCACCTAGTGCCATCACATAAAGCAAACGGAATCGAAATCGGGTTAGAAATGGCGAAGGAGTAGCATTTAATAGCAAAATGTACAATACAGGTCAAAAATCAAGGTCAGAGGTCAAAGAAGTCAAAGGTCAAAATTCTGTGTAGAAGTTTTGAAGCCCTCACCAAGTGCCATCACTTAAAGCAAACGGAATTGAAATCGGGTTACAAATGGCGAAGGAGTAGCATTTTGTAGCAAAATGTACAATTTAGGTCAAAAATCAAGGTCAAAGGTCAAAGAAGTCAAAGGTCAAAATTCTGTGTAGAAGTTTTGAAGCCCTCACCTAGTGCCATCATATAAAGCAAACGGAATCGAAATCGGGTTAGAAATGGCGAAGGAGTAGCATTTTGTAGCCAATGTACAATATAGGCAAAAAATCAAGGTCAAAGGTCAAAGAAGTCAAAGGTCAAAATTCTGTGTAGAAGTTTTGAAGCCCTCACCTAGTGCCATCATATAAAGCAAACGGAATCAAAATCGGGTTAGAAATGGCGAAGGAGTAGCATTTTGAAGCAAAATGTACAATATAGGTCAAAGGTCAAGGTCAAAGGTCACAACTGAAATTCTTTATAGAAGTTTCAAAGCTCCCATGTAGTGCTATCATATAAAGCAAACAGAATCAAAATCGGATTAGAAATGGCGAAGGAGTAGCATTTTGAACATTTTGATCACACACGGACGCACGGACGGACGCACGGACGCACGGACGGACACACGGACGCACGGACGCACGGACGGACACACGGACACACGGACACACGGACACACACACGTACGGAGCCCGTTTCATAGTCCCCTGCTCGAACTCGTTCGGCGGGGACAACAAACCCTATCTACCCAATATTTCGCACATGTTTAGTTCATGTTACGTACATCATTTCATGAAATAACAATTACTTGATCGGACACAATCTTCGGTATGTAAATTAGGGTCAAAGGTCATAAATGGTTCATCCTGTATCTAAGTGAATACATGTCCTACCTCTCCCATATTTTGCACACGCAAAGATCATGTTACAAGAATCATTTCACAAAGTAACCACTCTTTGCTCAGATGCCATCTTGTCTGTGCAAAGTGGGGTCAAAAGGTCATATATTCTTCTTTCTGTTTCTTCGTTATGACGTGTTATCTCTATGGGAGGGAATTTTTCTAGATGTGAAAATTGACATGATTGTCTTTATCGAGCACTAGCTCACTTACCCCACGGTGAAATTTTCTCAGATTTTAATATGTTGTAACTGAGACATTGCGCTATCGTTACGTGCCCTTTGTTTTTTCATATGATGTCAGGATCATGTTAAAATACTTGGTTAAATTAAAGCTTATCTTCGATGTATTGAGATAATTCTATGTTTCTGCAACTTTCTTTGCAATGACTCAAGAAAAACAGCCCCTATCACCCCCATATTTTGCACATGTTTAGTTCATGTCACGTACATTATTTCATAAAATAACAACTACTTGATCGGACAACATCTTGGGTATGTAAATTAGGGTCAAAGGTCACAAATGTTTCATCCTGTATCTTCGTGAATACATGTCTTATCTTTCCCATATTTTGCACACGCAAAGATCATGTTACAAGAATCATTTCACAAAATAACCATTTTTTGCTCAGATGCCATCTAGGTTGTGCAAAGTGGGGTCAAAGGTCATATGTACTTGTCGCTGTATCTTTGTTATAGTGTATACAGATTTGGTACCAAAGATGGCAGATATGACTCCCTTTTCTAAATGAGAATCCAAACATCACACGGCCAATGTCTCTGAACACAGATGAAACCTGCATGGTCATGCCTATTGCGATCAGGACTTGAATCATTGATTAAAAAAAAAAAAATCGGATCACCTTAATTTGTCAGTGATGACAAATTACAATCTCTAGTTTGTTTTTATGTTTGAAATATTTCATGGTTATTATGTGTGCAAATTTCAAGATGTACGAATCAAGGCGAAGAATCCCCACACTCATATACGGGGAAATGAAGTTGAGTACATTGTCTGCACAATCATGTTAGGTTTTCACTAGTTCACAGTTAGTAAGTTTTGTGGATGGTAAATCATACGGAACTGAAATAACAAACCTAGCCGGATTCGTACTTACAGCCACTTGATAAACAATGAAGTAGGCTAGCAACTAAAACGCTTCACGTGACAGTTTGCCTCCTGATAATAGTCACAATGATTTGGTAATTTGTCAGTTTTGTCATTTTTTCTTTTTGCTTATGCAATCAGACATCGACAGTCCCCTCTAAACTTTTGATAGACAGAACTAGCCACAGAAGACGGTTTGGAGAAGCACCTGAATTCGTGGGCGCATACTAGTATATCATTACAGGCGCCTATTTATTGCAGTACTCTGTAATGCGATCGGAGAAGTCTCGTGTATCTTCACAAGACGTTTCTTACCCTTCGTATCCATTCAGGTTGGTAAATTGATTTCATCATCCATCCAGTGCTTCGTAGCTTTCATGTGACATATAAATGTCCTATCTCTTTCGTGTGCCAAGTGTATTTCCCCTGTTTCATTCGATGTCATTCCAAACGTGATATAAAATTATGACATGGACAGTTTGAACTTAACAGGGGAGCAATTTTTGATGTAGAATATCTGCTGTGAAGAAACATGTATATAAAAGCAGTTTATGGATATTGCAAAGTACAGGTACCTATAAGGCTAGTTTTGTTTTGTTTTGTTATGTTTTTTTGGTCGTTGATGTTGTTTCGTTGTTGTTATTGTTGTTGTTTTGTTTTGTTGTTTTGTCTCGTTTTGTGTTTTTTGAGCGGAAGGTGTTATTCCATTCTGCAGCCTGGAAATTACCGCATATGATGTCGAGAGTGCAGTGTGTTACAAGCGGTAGAATATTGACGGGGACTTGTTGGTCTTTCATAGCGTCCAACTTCTCGGCCAAGATGTTGCTCTGCTCGTTGAAAACATCCATGAAGTTTTGGAGGATGGAGAAGTGGAAGGTTGGCGTCAGCATCTTGCGACGTTGGAACCACTTTTTGCCGTCACTGAGGATTGAAATTTCAAATAACGAATGTTCGAAATGACTCCGGACGTACTGCACTTTTATTGTCATTATTATTATTATCATTATTATTATTGTTATTACCATTATCATCATGTTTATCATTAATTTGGCATTTCAACGTTTAGAATATACAGAAATCATATTACATGATATAAAGAATGTCGTGATTCAAGGTGCATACCACTGGTTGCCAGGGGATATGATGTATTGGTAAAGATGAGTGTGACTCCTCCATCAATACCATTCGCAAATCACAGGTATACAAGCAAACACCATGGGCACCGTTTCGTGAAAGTTGTCAGCCCTGGCAAGTTGTCAGTTTTTGACAGTCACCATGGTAGCAGTCGGACACCAGAGCGTCTCAGCCAATCAAAACCAAGGATTTTACTGAAATTGTCAGAGACTGACTTGTCAGGGCTAACAACTTTCATGAAACGGTGCTCAGGTTGTCAGTTCATAATGTTTATGTTCTTGATAATTTAGGGCCTACTATATTGTAGGTAATCAGTGACAATATATGCTCACGATCTTAAAAATCCAATCAATGAAGACAAAAAAAAAACACCCTATGCCAATATGCTTGCACTACACACACAAACACACACACACGCACACAAGTAGACGTAAAAAGGTCATTTCTTGGTGGGAACTGTAGTTAACACTGAAAGAAGTTGGCAAACTGTATAAACGAAAAGTACGTGATTTTTAATGTTCAGACAGAATTTTTCCCAGTGTGTATCCTTAAAGCTTAGATCCATGGACGAAATATTCTACCTACTTACAATTGACTGAGGCGTATGAAAGAAACTAGCAAAAATGAGCAAAAAAAAATCAGCAACCGCCCCTCCCTCTCCTCTTGAGTACAACCTCGCTCTTATGCTGCATAGAATATTAATTCATTGTCACTACTATACCTGAGCAAGAGGCCAAGACCTAGCCATGGTTCACTGAAGGAATAGTCGAATGCTTTCCTGATGTTCCGACTGTTGTTCAGTAGAACCTGTTGTCACAAAAACCTTTGAGATTAGTTTGATATTTGTTGACATAAAGTCGTTGAGGTAGTGCCAGATAGCTGCTTGCAATAATAAAAACACACTGAAGATAAAGGTTAAAATTTAGGTTATTAAACGTGTTGTAAACACCCATGTGTTTGCTTACTATTACTACTGATCATCTACATTACGTGAAATATCATACACACACACGACACACACACACACACACACACACCCAAACACACACACATTTGTTTACACGTATACATTGGTGGATAAGCAGCAGTGCAATATCAGCTCTTACCTCCCCTTCCCTTTCCTGTTTGCACATTATTGTCTTTACGTCTGCGCTATAGTATAATCATGTGTAATAGATAACATTTTACACAATCCATGATAAAAAGTGTAACGTTTGTAAAATGCGATGTATTTTCAGGTTTTGTCTCTTGTCGTTTGTATCATTTCTGTCAGACAATATACATATTTTTCAATCTTGGGTGCTGTTACTACTTGACAGTACTAATTACAGATGTATTTAGATTGCTTCATTCTTATACTACAATTTGTGAATTTAGTGTTATATATTGTGTCTTGTTGGTTTGCACAATTCCTGCTTTAGCCATTTCTGTAATGGTATCAAAATGTTAGCCCCTATCACTCAAAAGCGATGACAATAAATAATGACATTATACTACCGCTCTATTAGCAACATTAGCAACGAAATGGATGACAGAAAATTCTTACGAACAGGTCCTTTGGAATACTTGCCTCCATGTGTTTGGCTCCGTAGATGTACAGAATTGGTCTTGGTCCTAACCACAATCTCATAAGTCCGCCTGATTTTTCTCGATATTCGTCGAGAACGCCAGTAATGTACAGGAAATACTCTATCACGAAGATGAAGTAATAACACTTACGTATTGTATTCGTGTGTATGCATGTATACAAGCGTATGACATAGTTGGGCAATTCCATGATAAAGGGTCAATTTTGTTAAGGCGTTTTTGCATCATATTATGAACTCAGTGAGTGAATGCCTCACGTTTTTTTTTTTTTTTTTTTTTTTTGTGGTCCATCAATTCCAGATGACAGCAGAGAGATAGGAAAGACAACTTCACAACTGTCGAGCGATACCAACACCAGTATCTTGGGAATTCTCCTTAATTTTCACATTTTTTAATGGCTTTTTGTTACATGAAATGCAGGGTACACTTTTAGAGGCCACAGAAATTCTATCAACTCTCTTTCATTCAATTTCTTTTTTTTTTTTTTTGGTATAATTCCAAATTCTCCAGACATACGGTAGGTCACTTCAATGAAAAATAATATGTTTAGGAATGGAAATTGATAATTACTCAAATTTGATAGCCCGACATAATATCTAATCTATTGACGACATTTTGTTTGTTAGTACATGATATTAATTGTAATGAAATTATGTCACTTCCTTACTTGAAGGCACCAAACCAGAAATAACATCATATTTACTGAAAATTCATTACAATACGACCAAGCTATGAACAATAACACTATACGCACCACGTTCAAACATTCCGTCCACACATTTATCACGTTTGTGGCTATCTTTTGAAAAGCTCCATAGTTTACAATTTTTACAGAAACAAATATTCAAAATTGCCTCCAACAAAACTGTACACTATCCATCTATTGCTCATATCAATGTCAATGTTATGTGATATATAGTTTTTGAACTATTAACTATGTAACAACTAGTACTAGGCGTTACAAAAAAAAATCCAACTTTTGATCCTTAATAGTTCAAACACTAAATATCAAATAACATCGACATTGATATGAGCAATAGCTGAATAGTGTACAATTTTGTTGGAGGTAATTCAAAAATGAAAGCATAAGGCAGTTTCATTAAATTCAAGATTTGATATTAAGTTAGGGTTCAGATTTTGCTCTATTTTGAACTCTCTGTACAAAACTTAAACTTTGCACAGGGGTCAATTGGTTATGGGAGTGTGTGGTTAACACCCAAACAATGATCCTGAACAACGGCCACTATTACAGCTATTACAGTCTTTATTCATCCCTGAAATGTAGTGTATGTAAGCACATGAAAACATGTGATTACGTTTTTCATGTGCATGCATTTTACTCTTTTTCATGAATTCAGGATAGCAGTGCCCAGGGCAATCCATCATGAACTATTACTAAAGCATTAATGTGCCTTGGACCGCATTTATAGTCAGCAGAGCTCTGAGAAGGTGGTATTCGTGGTATTCATATCTATTGTTCTGAGTCATTGTAAGCACACACTCACACACACTTCATTAATACAATCATATAAACGAAATAATCATTGGTATCAACTTTAACACTGATATTCTACTCAACGATGACTGACCTCTGCGATCATCACTGAACTTATGAAGATTGCCGACAATCGGGAGTGCAGGGGGCCCATGGAACTTGCTGATGAGAACAAATATGTGGATACACCTGGCCAAGTAGTATATCACGATTGATGTTACGGCAAAGATGATCGCTGTTGTCCCCATTCCAAAATCAATCGCCATGGTTACTTTTGAATGAAAAACAGAACAAAAACAAAGAGGCTAAAGTCAGAGAACTTGTAAGCATTATACAGTTGTTGTGGGAGTAATAACGTAGGCCCTACCGTTGGAACAATAATAGAGTAATTATTACAATGAAGGTATACTGAAAAGCAGCCTTCTGCGTCACAGTGAAAGCGTCATCGGAACTAAACGTTGTCAGAGCAGGGAGAAAATCGAGCAGTACATTGAGTAACAATGGAATACTCTCTATAATTATCGAATCAGCAGCATTTCTAAGTTTATGACAATCATACACTCATGCTAGTAGCATTACGTGTTGCGATCTTTTGTGAGGAAATAAGTTAGAGAACGCAATTACTGTAAGTATTGGTGCAGACGGAAGAGAGCATGAAGCGAAGGGAAATTACACGGAAACCAGTAGTGATTGTTGCAACCATATCAATAACATTGGTAGTAATGTTTCGCGGTCACACACATAATGCTATGTTGACTTTGTTGTTCAAGGTTTGGCCAGTTTTTTTTTTTTTTCCTGTAATTCTCTATCAAAGATTCAAACCCTAGATCCGAAAAGGCAAAAATGGCAGCACTAGTAGGCCTATCCTTTATCCCAAACAATTAATTTTTTTTTTAATGAACGTTGACGACAATGTAAGCCACGTAAGGATTTCATCTCAGTACTTACATACGAAAAAAGCATATACTTTTCGTCACTTGCAGTGAGTACAGAAATAAAGTGTTTAAATCAATATTAAACACATCTGCATTATAATCCTTTGCGCAGCAATAACTTACCTCTTAACGATCTTGCGTGAATGAAAATAATGTCTGTGTGGGAGAGATTTTGAAGAGAATGTGAGGTCACCAAACAAGAAAGCGAACTTAGAGATCGCAGAATCGTTGGTGCACAATGAATTCTGTGAAAAGCTGCTGCCCTCAACGAAGATGGAGCATATGTGAAACAAATACAGATAACATTTATATTACCTCACTAAAATCCTAGACTTAATCATCACTCGTAAAGATAACTCGTGTTGGTGGAACATATGAAATAGATACATATAACATTATATACCTCAATAATATCCTAGATTTTATCATCAATTGTAAAGATAACTCCTGCTCGTGGACCATATATGAAATAAACGCGAATAACATTTATATCTCACTGATATCGTAGATTGGGAAGGCTGCCCTTGATGTCAATCATTCGTGAGTTATAGATTAACAAAAGAGGGGAAAAAAAAACCCTTTCGACTCCGTTAGGTTTTTTAGGACCAACAAGATAATGGAATATGACGCTGGACGCAAAGATATTATGCAGGGCGTTAAATCGACACCAATGACTGATATATTTATAAATCTAAAACAAAAAACAACAAATAATTTTCATGTCATTTTAGCGTTGAATAATAACAATGGATGTGTATTACCGTGTATGCCAAGAAAATTCCCATTGCAAGTGCATCGAACCCATAAAAGTAATATAGTATATTGCTAAAGATCAATATTTATCTGCTTATTTTATGACTCTTACAAAATGACTTTGTGATGATAGATGGTGTTATTTAAAGGCAAAGAACAGTGTAATGTTCTTTAGTTTCTTTTTCCCAAGGTGGCGCAAGGTAAATATACAACGCCAATGCCTCCAAAATTAATCCTGTATCCTGTCTAGAACCCCCGCCCCTTCCCCATGCACACATACACACGCAATAGAGCTAGTTGGCGAATCTTGCATGGAATCGTGTGGTATACACACACACACACACACACACACACACACACACACACATATATATATATATATATATGTATATATATATATGTATGTATATATATATATATATATATATATATATATATATATATATATGATATATATATATATTGATTTACATGCATACATGTTATTGTGTGTATGTGTGTGATCTGACGAAAGAGAAAACGTGTGGTAACTATGGAATTATAAATCTTCTTACTGTTCATCCTTTTTGGGAAAAAAGTGCACGAGTTGAAAGCATTGTTTTCCGCCGTTAATCGAACTAGGGTCCTTTGGCGTGGAAAGACTTAACCGCTTGGCCACAGAGACTTCAAAACGGTTCAGGCAGACCCGAGCTGTGGTGTGAGTGTTTATATATATATATATATATATAATTACATATATATATATATATATATATATATATATATATATATATATACATATATATGCACACACACACGTGTGTGTGTGTGTGTGTGTGTGTGCGTGCGTTCGTTTTCGTAATGTTCCTATGAAGCCCATTGATGGTAAGTACGTTACATCGTTTAAATATTCATTATGCAAAAATATAAACCATTCTTAATCTAAAGTCTTCGCTGGTGATACTATTATTAGCAACAAGACATTGACTTGGACCTTTGTTTATACTCATAAGCATGACTTGCATGTTAATCTGATAAAAGATATTGCAGTTGAACATGTGAGTTTGATATATATGCTCAGTGTGCATGGAGAAAGGTGCATTCCGACATTGTCTAATTTGTTACTACTTATGCAGAGATTGCCAAAAGATGTTATAAACAGAATCATGGTTTGAAAGTTGTTTGGGTTTTTTTTTTTTGTGGGCGTATACAAGTATTCTGAAAAAAAAAAAAACATGTAGAAAAGTTATCATACCTATAATAAAGGGAACATATTCAGATATTCTTTTAGCCACAAGAGCTTAAGGGTATAATAATCAATACGAGTCAATACGAACATTCATTTGCCTTGCATAGTCCCTTTAAGTAAGCAAGATAACTTTATAAACAATGTACAACTTGAGATAAAAATACCAACGTCACCACAACCAGATATAGGCCTAAAGCTCAGATTGCCCTGGACCAGTAAATACTCTTCAGACGTTCAGGATCTAGATTCTGTCGTTGTTCATGTCATCTTCTCTCGGGAAAGGTTCATGACGGTCGGACGGTTCACAGGGCAGGTGGGACTACACATCGATAGTTTTCCCGCTGTTGTCTGGATCGCCAGTCAGTTAATTGCCCTCGCTTTCCAACTTCACCGTTGTTTTCATACACCATCTTCATCGCTTTCTTCCTCGAAACTTTTCTCGCTTTCATTGTCGTTCCTGTCTTTGTTTACTCCAGCATGATCACCATAACCACCACCACCATCAAAAGAATGTCTTCAAAATCCATGAAAAAAAAAATATTCTGTAACATTTTTTGTCCTTCTGTCAGTCCTTACAAAATTTCATTTCATCTGAAAAGTACTCATTCCCTCGACTTTTTACTGATATAATCATATTGTATTATGCTTCGGGTATAATAATCCTTCTGATTTCAGAAAGATGCTTATTAAAGCGCTCTTTCATCATTGTAGAAAAGTGAAGACATAATACATTATCAAATTCTCTTCAGAGTTATGATGCCATGAAGTTTGTAGTATTTTCATCCATGGCTGTCGCACTAAAAAGTTTAAAATTCCTAAATTTTAAACAGATTGTTTGATTCCCCTCGATCTTCACTAAGTTCTGCTAGTGCTGCATTCCCTCAGTTCACATGTACACACACACACACATATATAATATGTATATATAAATATATATATACATATCAAATAGGTTTCATTTTCTGTCAAGTGTATTTTTGTTACTATTATGACTATAGTGCACTCCTATTATAATGAAGAAGGTTATACCGAAATTCCGGTTACAACAAAGTAATTTTTTTTTTTTATTTGTTCGATTATAACGAAATTTCAAGAAAACTGCCGGTCCCAAGGACTTTGTTATAACGGGAGTCGACTGTATGTTATCATTGTATGTGAAATTTAATTGAATTGAATTGGCAGCGCCAATTCATAGAGCGTGTTTATATTTTTATCGCTCTTCTCATCGTGGTGTTCATCATCATTATCGATTGCCGATCGTATGGTGCTATCCTTGCCATTATCATAAATTTGATTCGCGAGTTTAACTTTGGAACTGTTTAAATCCACGAGGGCAGCGAGATGGTTTTAGACTGTTCCAAATTTAAATGAGGGCATCCAGTTCTCATCGATCCACGAAATAGGCCTGTGCATCATCGTGTTGAATATAAAATGGGCCCGTAAATTGATGAAATGCAACCCTTTTCCATATCATGTGTCCGGTACACCTGCAACACTATAAGGCTTGATCGATGCGTTCGGATTTTAGCGGACGCATGGCTCAGTGCTTGACGATTGATCAATCTGATTGCAGAGATTCTTAAGTGCAATTGATATACAAGCATGTTGTACAAAAGAACCGTGTTTATTTCTACTAATATTGGCATTGATGGTTATGTAATGTATCTGAAATCGCAAAGAATTGTGAACAATAAGGAAGCATTTGTTATGTTTTGGTTTACAAAACCCACAAATAATGAAATAATTACAATATAAGGCTTCGAGGGTTTAAAGGTACTGCTCCGTTCAGTTGAAATGGACGCTACAATTTTCTTTCTACAGTGCACTCTCGTTTAAAACGAACACGGTTATAACGAAATTCCGGTTACAACGAAGTAAAAATTCACACCACAACATTATCAGCTCTATGTTTTTATTGTTATTCGTTCGGTTATAAACAAAATTTAGATATAAAAAGAGATAACTGCCGGTCACGAGGACTTCGTTATAACGAGAGATAACTGCCGGTCACGAGGACTTCGTATAACGGGAGTCCACTGTATATCATTCATTCTTTCAGAAAAGGTACAATCAAGCAAAAAAAAAAGTACAATCAAGCAAAAAAAAAAAAAAATTAAAGAGGAATTGAACTTAAAGACACAAGCAAATTCCAAAAAGTAACACTTTATTACGGTACTCCACAACAACTGTCAGGAAATAAAGCTGCAAGTAAATAATCTGAATACAAAAGGATGGGATAAATAGTACTAGACACTATTCATCAAATTGATTAAACAATATATGGCCATAAGTAAAAGGTTTTCACGTTCAAAAAAAAGAATAAATTCATTCAGCACAATTTCTCTGGAAACAATCACGAAGAAAACAAAGTGATAAATTCATGATAGATTATGTATATTTGAAGATTTAGTTGCCGATATGATAAATCCTTAATTGATAAGTAAAACTCTATAAAAACATCTCCTAATAATCGCTGAGATAGATGAAGATGCACATACATGACATATTAAAGGGATATTAATAAATCAACCTGGAATATACTATACAAAAGTTTCACTGGGTATACAAGTCAAGAAACAATGAAATTTGTGAATGTTATGGTAAGACAGAGCAAGGGAATTGTTTTCTGTCTTTTGGAATGATAGGGAGAAACCACTTATGAAATATGAAAGATCATTTTTCTAAAAGGAATTTAAATCTACTTAATGAAAATGGCTGAGATATCAAAAAGAAAATAACATGACCACTTCGCTCTTTATTGTTTTGTTTTTTTTTACTATTTTTGCATTTCTTCACCTTACATAAATGTAACACAGTCTTATCTGTTTCCATGTGCTTTCTAAAATGCAGAAAAGGAGAATAACTCGTAGCTCAGTGCTTGATTGCTACACGAATTTCAGTTAGCTGTCGCAACTAGGGTTGCAAGATTGGAACAAAGCTGTGCATAGTCGATCTTTACACCCGAACTCAGTCGGCCTTCACATTTTGTTTTCCTAGGCCAAATTTCACTGCAAAGTTGTATATATCAAATCATCCAAAGCAGGTATACGGCCATAGACATTATCATTTCATGAATATATAATGTCATGGAAATTTATGTGTATGCCTTAATTCAATAGTGAATTTGTAAGACTTTGTAAACTTTGTTACAATGCGTAGCTTTTGAAGGCCTTTATACGTATTGGCAGTTTTTACATAATAATCAGGGTTTATAATCATTTTCATGCTTTGATAATGATAATAGGGGGCCCACTCACCCTGGGTGTTTTTTTTTTTTTACTTTAGATTTGATGATTTGCCCTGCCCCCCCCCCCCCCGGTGTTACTGTTAGTGTCAAGCATTGCATATTGTCGATCCTGGCATGTATCTATATAAATTAAAGGTATTTAGACACATAGAAGAACAGACGCAGTTGACTGCAGCAGCAGTAATCATTTAAGTCATGGTAGAAAAATCATCATATATACCATCAAAGAATCGAATTTCGATCATGAGACCAATATGTTGTTCAAATCCGATGTGATTTTATGCGTAGTGTGGGTAGTATTTAATGATGGGGCAGATTTATTAGCAAAGCCGTTCGGATCATTCATTTTCTTCCTTTTTTCATATCTAGGAATTTTCTTCCATGAGCAAAGTTTTTTTTTTTTTCAGAATCGGATTTCTATAACAGTTTTAAAATCTATTTCCATCAATACCAACTGAGGACTGTGATTGCGAAATGAGTTAAATCCATTCTTGCATGAAAATTTGAGATATTGTGTTTAAAACTGATAAAAAACAAAAGAAAATTACTAGAAAAAAAATTGCCATGATTACTTTAATATATAGAATATTCCTCGTTTAAATGAGGTGTCAACGGAAAGGCTTTATTATGCGGTGCAATCAAATGATGGACTTCTTTGAATTGTTTAAACATGGCCGCAACATTAAGTCACGATCAAATTCTTCAAGTACATGTATATAGAATTGTTTGGTTGAATGGTTCCACTGCGTTTGCTATACAGTGCAGTCCTGTCACAACGAACACGGTTACAACGAAATTCCAGTTACAACGAAGTAAAATTTCAGGCCGCAACATTACCCGCTGTTTGTTTTTGTTATTGTTTATTTGTTCAGTTAGATGTTCAGAAATATCGATATAACGACAGAAAAACGCCTGTTCCGAGGACTTCGTTTTAAGGGGAGTCCACAGTATATACACGAAGCAGCTCTCAGTCATGTCGGTATAGGCTACTCCCTCCTGCTGATTTCCATGAGGATCTTTTCCTCTGCTGGTCTTGTGACAAACTCTACAGACGGCTTTGCTTCGTCAATTGTCTGGAGCGAGCGAAAGGAAAACCGCTTTAAAAGGTTACACAAGACAACCTTCTCTTCCATCGTCGCGAATCGCTGGCCTGAAAGTGCAAAGAGAAAAGGTACAAAACGTTTCATCTTACCATCCTTTTCCGTTGATCTTGATTTGCCCTCTCGTAACTTCCTCTGAAAGAATGCCCTCTGAAATACCTAAAATCTTTTAATCAACTTAAGAAAAAAAAAAAAACAAACGGAAAGCTTTTGATAGTCATATGGAAGCTAACGAAAAATTTAATAATAACTAGACATGCCGCAAGTCATCATTTTGACATCTGCGATCGTAAATGATATTCCTGATTTAAAATTTTGCTACAAAACTGAATTACAAAAAATGAACATGTCATCTTGCCGTGACATCAGTCACGAGGTACGCCCCCCCCCCCCCCAAAAAAAAAAGTGTTAAAAAAAATTTAGGGGGTGGGGGCGGAGGGCTAACTCTAACTCTGTTGGTTAGAAATTGAATTGGATCACCCATGAATTCCACGCTCCTAGATCTTTCAGCTCGATTGAACCGTAAGGGCAGCAGGAATAGGGCTTCCACATTATTGGTCAAATAATAGGTGGATCTTAATGCATAGTCGTGACAGCCGAATCTAGGTATCGTAGTCAGCAAAGAGTCCTTTAGAGAAGAAATCCACCCCAAAAGTAAATCAACTTCAAAAGAAGTAGACAAAATATTCCATACAAAACGATACAAAAATGGCAAAAATTGGATGAGAAATAAGGAAGATATGACATAATTTCAATTTCACATTTTGGGGGAAAACATTTTTTGACCAGTCCTTATGAATATTCCAATGAGCAAGTTGATGATGTCATGCTCTCACAATTTCTTATTCAATTCATATACAGAACTGATAAAAATATCTTATTTCAGCTGTATGAATATAAAACTTGCCTTAAAACTACCCAGAATAAAAAAAGAACACATGTTGATTCTGGTATATCTTTGTATGAGAACAGGCTTTCACTTGTATAAGCTAAAAATAACATTTCCGAATTTCAAATATAACATGACATGAAAGATTGTGAGGTTATGACATCATGGACTTGCTTTGGAATACTCATAAGGACTGGTTTAAATTAATAAAATTTCAAAATTGTATAAAAAGTATGTTACTAATTTCTCATCCAATTTTCTCATTTTTGCATCATTCTGTAGGGAATAGTTTTCTCTTTCTTTTGAAGTTCATCTATTTTTGGGTGGATTTCTTCTTTAGATAAATATAATATTCCAAACACATCAAACATCCACCTGTTTGGTCGTACTGTGCAGAGTTTCCAGGAATAAAGCGTGCTGTGCACCAATTTCAGTCCGCTCAAAAACAGCATCCGGTCACATCAGTGGATTTTTGAACCTCCTCATGATCAGGTCACCCATTCCTGAGCATGTGATAATGAAATGAGAAATGGAGAGGGATAGGGGGAGAAAGTCAAGCAGAAGGTAACCTTGGTAACCTTTGACTAGCGAAAGATTGTCTGTGCCATAAGACCAAACTAGAGTAGTCTATAAGTCAAAATGAACAGAAATGATAACTTGATATCTTTGATATCTTTGATATGAACAATACTTTGATCATCGTATTGGCAGCAGTAATAGTAATAGAAGGAATGTCACTATAGGAAATGTCTATTGGTATTTATTAAAAATCCAAGGCCTCCCGCTTAGGGAGGCACTTAATATTTTTAACCTTCAAGAAGGGGGGGGGGCGCCGAAAATTTGGGTTTTTCAGAAATATAGTTCTTCCCGGTCGATTTTATACTTTTGTCATTCAAGGTCCTATTCCGAGCATTCAATTTCACGCATTTCACTCTCATAGCACTGAATCAGCAATCAAATTCAAAATCCGGTCATTCGAATTCACTATCGGAGCATTCAAATTTAAGAGAGGAGCATTTCAGTGATGAGCATTCAAATTCATCTGAAGCTGGCGACGGAATCTCGTCGGTCATTCAAATTCGTGAATAGGCAACCATGTTCTAAATAACTGCATTCAATTTAAAAGAAGTCCTGAACTCCTAGTTATTTTGGGGCCGTGTATGTGTGTCTTTTTAATTTAGCTTTGCATATATTTGGATTTATGATGAAGATTATTTATTTTGCAGTATAGGTCCACCTGTTCACTCTAAATTTTGAACTCGGGCTTCACGAGAAGGAATATACAGGCCCATATATGCATTGTATATATCTAGGCCTACAGACGAGCTTAATAAGGAAGGTTGATTGACACCTTTGAAAAAAAAAACAAAAACAATTTCGACTACATTGAAACTGATAGCACATGTAGCATGAACATTGTAGACGTCTTGTTTGTTGCTTATTGCTATCTGATTGGTTTACTTTTGCGGAAATATGTGAGATTACTGTGCGTCAGTTTGTCTTTAAATTGATACATTTTCATTGTGTGGTTAGTGTTGGGGTATTGTGAGCGTGCAGTATCATCGAGAAATATGATAGATTGTCGTTGTGTTGTTTAGATGCACTGCTGATTGGACCTTACAATTTAAAATTTATTGAGATGAAAAACAAAGAATACATAAACACAGAACGATGTAGAACCTTGAAACAATCATAATTACACTATATGCCAACCTTCATGGGTTGTGTATGCCCTTTCTCCTTTCTTAAAAAAAAAAAAAAAAAAAAAATCGACTCCATTTTCCTTGTTAATTAACTGCACGAGGTAGGAATTTGATCGCCTGAAAATTAAAATGATCGCTCCAAACAAGCTCATCGGAATTTGAATGCACGAGTAGGAAATGCACCGCTCGCATTTGGAAATTGAACGCCCAAACAAAAACGAAATAGAACTCCCATAAATGAAATTGATCGATTGGATTCTGAATTTGAATGCCCGAATATTTTCGCGTGCGTGAGCTGTGTGAATTTGACTACACATTAATGGATTGGAATGACAACAGTATGAAATTGACCGGGAAAACCTATATCAATTTTCAATTAATTTTTGAATAAGGTGGCGTAGTTTGTGAAGTAGACAAGACATTCGCGATGTCACGATTTTTGTAGTGGTTTCAGGACAAAGCGAAAACTGTGCGTGAGCGATAGATCACTATTTCAAGAAGTTGGCCCATATAATGTGTCCATAATGAAGCAAGGCACGGCTGTGATATGATAGGATCACCTCCCTGGTTATGATTGCGGCGATGTGAGGTTCTTCCCACTTCAAACCAACCCCTTCCCCACTCTCACCTTAGTCTTAGGCAAATGCGCGTGATTCACGTCAAAGATAAGGACTGATATAAGTTACTGCATGTATACATTAGGCACATGACACCTCATGACGTTTACGAGGACAGTTTCTACGATAGAGAGGAAGAGTATTACCTTTGGACGGCACGCACATAGTCGTTCTCGCCTCCACCTTGCGCGTTGACATGTTTCTCCATGGCTGTGTCTACACCGTTAAGAACCAAACAAACAAAGAAATAAGAATGTCGTCACAATGACATTTTGTACTCCTACTGCCGCCATGATCATACTATCTTACGCGCACGACTCATTTTAATTGTTACGGAAAATGTCAAAGTGTCAACGGCCGGTTGTTTGTCCCCGTCCTGATCTGTAAAATCTATAGCCAGACAATCACAGAATTCATCATTATCCTTTGTCGGTTATTCAATCTTTCTTTCTCTAAAGTTACATATATATATATATATATATATATATATATATATATATATATATTGATTTGGTTCAGTTGTGTAAATCAATTACACGTGTGTAGTTGAATTATGAAATCTGATGTCTGCCTATTGATATTACACTCTTGAATAAATGCAACTAATTCCAACTTTCGCAATTGTTTAACGGAAACATTCTAATTTTTGAATGAGTAGTGAGGTATATTATATTCGTCAAGTACCGCATATGATATCCAGGGCGGATAGATATTGACAGGATCACGTTTGTCTGCAAACGCGTCCAGCTTCTCCGCCAGGATGATGCTCTGCTCGTTGAACACATCGATGAAGTTTTGGAGAATGGAGAAGTGGAAAGTTGGTGTCAGCATCTTGCGGCGTCGGAACCACTTTTTGCCGTTGCTGTGTAAGGAATTGAGAAGGGCATTTACGGTCTTGAAAAAGAACTATAGAGGTAGAGGTGTTTGTTATTATACTGATGATATAAAGATATCAGCAAGAGAGCATGAAATTCTTATTTGTTCAGTTCAAGCCCCCCCCCCCCCCCCCGTCAGACTGATCAATATCGGTACCAAAGAAAAAAAAGGGTGCCCTCAGCTGAAGAAATCAGGTCACTGTAACTCTGTTAATGGTTAACACAATCATGTCAATAAATTGCGATACACACAAATGCAAAACAATCAGCGTCTTCCATACCTGAGCAACAGACCCGGGCCGAGCCATGGTTCCACGAACTTATAGCCAAATCCTTTCTTGATATGTCGACTGCTACTGAGTATAGCCTGTATGTAAGAACACGACACAAGTGTTTCAACAGATTACGAGGAAGACTAGACAGATATACAAGTGATAAAATAATTCCATCTCTTCTTGTTCCCTTAACTAGGAAACCGTTAGACAAGGCCCTTCGCTGCAACCATTGCAGGTAAAACAGAGGGTCTTCAATTGAGTCGAGTGACTCTGAAGAGGTCATCAACGGCTACCTTCGCACCAAGACACGCCCTGGTGCTGACAACAGCGCTATAGCTTCTGTGACTGTAATACTATCTGAGCTAGTGAACTTTTACAAATATTTTCGAACTTGAAGTGACATATCTAGTTAGAGTATGTTTATAGGAAACAAATAAACAGCCGAAGAATTGTTCTAGATTTCAGAGACGTCACGATAGAGACGATAATCCACACGCGTGATCTATAAATTCTTGTTTGTTTGTTTCAAATATAGGACACAATGCTGGAAATGAATTGCCTGAAATATGAGGACTTAATTATTAACCCTAAGCAATATAAGATTTGACATAATATGTTTTATAGCACATATCTAATACCGTGGACAAATATTTGTACAGCTGAGCCTACGGCACACTGGCAGGAAAACAAAAGAGTTAAAATAGCGCTGAAACCAACTTCCGACATGTCATGTTTGGTCTCTGTTGAAGAGAGAGTTTGTTGCAAGTCATGATGGCTTGAATGTAGCAATTTATTTCCTTGTCAAGCTCACCTCCATGTGCTTAGCTCCGTATACATATACGTTCGGCTTCGGCCCAAACCATAGCCTCACTATAGGCCGCCAGTCTTCTTACGATACTGTTCCGTTACACCAATATTGTAGAGAAAAAATCCTGCAAGTCAAAAATTAAACAGAACAAAATCCAAGGAAAAATTCACAAACAAAGAAAGAACAATGATATTGATATACATCATTGATATGCCTGTTGAGGTAAGAAATATCTATTTCCATGCAACAAAAAGGTTCTACATAGTAGGCATCAGTGACTCATAATTATGTTGTTTTACAATTTGTAAGCAATGTAGATTATAGCACTTTTCTACAATGTTATGAACAAATGAATATAAACAATGCAAACTTTGTAATTTTAACGAAAATAAATAATAGAAGGAAAGGAGTGATTTAAGCTGAAAGCACAACTTGTAAAACGTAGTCCACTCGAAAAGCAGAATGCCAAAATCATGTTTTAAATCCTAATTCATCCATCTAGCACCAGAGATACACAGTCATAATTACATGAATGAAATGAAATATGTTGCGGCCCAGACATTATTCATTACGCTGGGCGTACAAAACAGTGATGTGAGAAAAAAAAAAAACAGCAGTACAAACAAACACACACAGATAATCACACACACAAAGAAAAAAGCAAAAAGCAGGGAAGAACTAGAAATGTCGCTATGGCGACTGGTATGCCTCTGCCATAATGCATGATTCCCCTAATAGGTCTAGATAGTACATGTGGACAATGTGTGATTACATTTTCACAATACTGGCAAAATATTAAAATGACAAGTTTGTCAGAAATGTGTTGACCTAGGTTTAGTTGGATGAATAGGAGAGCATGTATTTGGGGATTTAAGGACTTTAACGTAATTTTGACCCATTCATACGTTAATGCATTGAGTAATTTTCAAGGTATGGAGAAAAAGTGCAATTTCTGTATAGGGCGGTGAGTTGGCTCAGTCGGTAGCGCGTCTGCCTCACGATCACGCGGCCCGGGTTCGAACCCGAGTCTGGACTGAGCAATGTGGTGTGTAAACATACCGTCCCCTCTAGCAAGAGGCAAAACACTCTGTCCCTCGGATAGGACATAAAATGGAGGTCCCGTGTATGAGAGAGCAACAACTCATGCACGTAAAAGATCCCGCTTCATTCATTCATCGCAAAGAGCAGGGTGTTTAACCCGGTGAAGTGGTCCCACCTCACATCCAACTGGACCCCATGGAAGACCAGCTTAACGTAGCTGAATATGGGCCATCCAGCCATCCTGTCAGATGGAAAATGAACAAACAAACAAACAATAGTAAATTGTTACCGTTTTCATCGGGCCTGTGACCCTAAAATTCATAAGATAATCACTGTCAGGCAGAACATGCATAAATATGTAGTAAGTTTCATGATAACTTGAGCCACACCAAGTGTAAAAAAAAAATAATAATCCTGCTGGCATTGCATAAACATGAGGAAAAAGTGAAATTTGGAAGTGTTGCCCTTGACCTTTGACCCCATGAACCCTAAATTGTGTAGATAATCACTGCCAGTCAGTACATGTATATGTACTATGTTCCATGAAGATACCTTGAACAATTTCCAAGGTACGGAGAAAAAAGTGAAGTTTTAATATTTTTACTTGACCTTTTGACGTTTGACCTCATGACCCCAAACTTTCACCAGAGAATCTTAATTGGGTAATACATGTATACACTAAGTTTCAAGAAAATATCTTCAGGCATTGCATAGATATGATGGAAATAGTGAAATTTCATGTATTTGACCATGACCTTTTGACCTTTGACCTTGACCATGTGCACCCAAAAGTTGATAAACACAACTTCACCCCCTAATGTAAATACACATACATGCCAAGTTTCATTAGGATACCTCAAAAGATTTTTTAGTTACGCTGTCCACAAAATTCATTACGGACGGACGGACGGACGGACGGACAACCCGAAAACATAATGCCTCCGGCACCACTTCGTGGTGGAGGCATAAAAAGACATTACAACAATTAAGATCAAAGAAAAAAAAAAGGAGGCACAGGGAAGTAACGAAGAGGGGTCTGTGAACACGCCAATCCATTGCCAGAGCAGATGAAAGTACGAAAGTTATTACATGAATAATTCAATTGTTGTACTAAGAAAGCTGATATTTACCATTATAAATGGGATAATGTTCAAGAGCTAACTACATGTACTCATAAAATTATAGCACGTACGACGGAAGTGTACCAAAGGCACGAAAGGATAAAGGTATCTTCCATTTTAAATCCGCTTGCATGAGTTTGTTTGTGAGTTTATGTGTGTGTGTTTGAAAGCGTCACTATGTGTCAATTGTGGTTATAGAAAGAAAAGATGAAACTCTGTGGTAACTTTCTCAGAAATAGGTTTGGAATAAGGCCATAATGCCTTGTCATTGACCCATTCAGTTTAGAATCTTAGTCCATCTGCCATATTGTCACGTCATATTTATTGAAATTATTGTCACAATTTTTTTTTTATGTATGCATGTTTCATTAGAATTCGGTATGTCATTTGAAATCTTACTTACATTAATAAAAGCAATTACACAAATTCCCTAAGCATTTTTTAGTTTGAGAAATCAATATTGATAAACTATGAGAAGAAAATTTGTCTTTTGACAACAAAATACAATAGTCGTGAAAATGAGAAGCCGGCTTAACATTTCGGATTTTTACCTGACACTCCAAAAGAAAATACAAAAGAAATATTTTAGGTATCCGGGGTACGTATACAACCGAGTAAAAAGAGTGTTATTGATCATCGAAAAAAGAAAAACTGCCTTGCATAACAATGCCAATTTTCAATCTCAGAATAAAACATATTTTAGTGACTATTTTAATCAGATTTACCAAAAGAGTCCACTTTCTTAACGTCAATAAAAAAAAAAACAGGTATATTTTCCCCTCTGGTAAATAAATTGATCAGTACTTGCTGTTAACGGCAGTTAGCATTGAGCAAGTAAAATGTTCAAAGTTTGAATTTTATCTCGCTAAAAGGTCAAAGGTGTACAAAAACCTAAGAAATTGGTAAAATTAAGTTAAAACTCAAACAAGATCAAAATGTGATTCCAATTTATCATCATAAGAGTACTTGCTTCCATTTGTGATTATACCCACTACTAATACATGAAATAAACGTAGAAACTTGCTCCAATGCTTAATCCATGGGAACCATATTTGAACCAACCGTCATGGTCATGGTCAATTCAGTGCTTATTTACGTCGATGTAGGGGAATTTGTCAATCAATTGCAATGAAAACATCTCGACGGAAGAATTTCATAAATTTGAATAATAAAGCAGTACCCGCTGCATACTATAAGGATTGGAACCAACACTTGCTGTTGGGCGAAAGCTCGGTGGTCTAGTGGAGATGACGCCTGTCCGGTGATCGGGAGGTCGTAGGTTCGAATCCTGCTCGAGTATGTACGCCCATGATTTTCTATCATGGCTACTACTAAAACACTGATCAATTCAGTGCATATTTATTTTTTTACGTTACAGTGCCGGATTAATCGATTAAAAGTATGGACTATTAAAGGATGAATTATTTAAAATATCAAAATGAAATCTTCTTTTCTTTTTATGTTGTTTTATTATTCAACACTTTCCGTTCATTCGTTGGTGTCAAAAATAAAGATTCGGGAATGGGATTAAGCAAAAAAAAAGGAAGAACTGGATTTGAAGATGGAGCAATTTGTTTTGTCAAAACAAACTGTGATCACAAAATAGTTATTGCATTCCTTTTCTATGACTTCACTATCTTTTTCAATTTTATCTCCTATTTTCATTTCTAGAGTACTGTGATGATTTTCCCTTTTAAGAACATTATATATAAATCTCCGTGCTTCCTTTGTCTTTTTATTACCATTGCTCTATTGGTAGGTAGAATATTCTCCCTTTATAAACGCAAAGAAATTGATGAAATACTCTTGTATTTGGCATGTAAATGCTTCCTTCTCATGCTAATCAAATTAAATTTTTTCTTATTTACACATTTTCCGCTAAGATTTTCCTTAAATCATTGCTGCTTTGTTATTACAATTACAATTACAATAGATGCATCTTGTTTATAAGTCTATTTTGTTTGCACAAAATAGTAAAGATTTATGTACACTGTGGGAGTTCGGTGAGAATATGTCAATAACCTCTACTCGCGTTGAATTTATGGTTGCGCTACCTAGAATGTCAGATTCGTTATTTCCTTATTCGCATTGTCAGCTTTTCTAAAGCAACACAAGCTTCTACAATTCTGCTTATTTGGTGGACACAATTATATTGATGTCAATTCGGAAAAGCTGTAGATAATTTGCATTTCAAAAAAAAGAAAACACCCAACAGCTTCCTATTTTCCAGACCATAAAGACATGATTGGTAAAAATCAGTAATTTCTGTTTCAATAGCCGTACCGCTGCATGACTCACCATGAAGTAAAACATGGACCCTGTTTATAGGGTCCATTTATATAATTGACACAAACGTAGGTATTACAAAGTGTCATAGGAATTCATGTACGACTATACAATAGTCATGGGTGCGATACCTCGTGGATCTTTGCTGAATTGGTGGGCATTTCCACCATCGGAAGGGCTGGAGGCCCATCGAATTTGCTAATGAGAATGAAAATCCGGAGGAATTTCACCACAAGGTACGTAGAGGCAGACGTCGCGAGGATGATCGTCGCCAAAACTCCACCTCCAAGCCAGCGGCGTAGCCAGGGTTTGATCTTAGGGGGGGGGGGCGGTTAGTCTGCGAGGGAGCGAAGCGACCGAGCCCGAGCGAGCGGAGCGAGCGAGGGGGGGGGGGAGGATGTGGGAGGGGGGTGTCCCCCCTCCCACGGTAAGAACTTTTTGCATTTTGATGTTGCAAATGGTGCAATTTGATGCATGATTTTGCTCGTTTTATCGACGTGAAACAGTCCCACTTGTTTATGGTAGCAGTATATTTTAGTGTAGATTATTATTGAACAATTTGCCTATAAAATGGTATAATTTAAACACACTTCTCAATATTAATTCTTTTCACTGAATATCATGAACGCGACCGAGCCCGAGCGAGCGCGGAGCGAGCGAGGGGGGGGGGGGTGTGGGAGGGGGGTGTCCCCCCTCCCACGGTAAGAACTTTTTGCATTTTGATGTCGTAAATGGTGCAATTTGATGCATGTTTTTGCGCGTTTTATCGACGTGAAACAGTCCCACTTGTTTAAGGTAGCAGTATATTTTAGTGTAGATTATTATTGAACAATATTTGCCTATGAAATGGTATATTTTTAAATACACTTCTTGTATTAATTCTTTTCGCTGAATATCATGAACGCGACTGAACCCGAGCGAGCGGAGCGAGCGAGGGGGAGGGGAGGGTGTGGGAGGGGGTGTCCCCCTCCCACGGTAAGAACTCTTTGCATTTTGATGTTGCAAATGGTGCAGTTTGATGCATGTTTTTGCTCGTTTTATCGACGTGAAACAGTCCCACTTGTTTAAGGTATCTTATAGCAGTATATTTTAGTGTAGATTATTATTGAACAATTTGCCTATAAAATGGTATAATTCTAAATACACTTCTTGTATTAATTCTTTTCACTGAATATCATGAACGCGACTGAACCCGAGCGAGCGGAGCGAGCGAATGGGGAGGGGAGGGTGTGAGAGGGGGGTGTCCCCTCCCACGGTGAGAACTTTTTGCATTTTGATGTTGCAAATGGTGCAATTTGATGCATGTTTTTGCGTGTTTTAACGAGTTGAAACAGTCCCACTTGTTTAAGGTTGCAGTATATTTTAGTGTAGATTATTATTTAACAATTTGCCTATAAAATGGTATATCATTTAAATAATCGTCTTGTATTAATTCTTACACTGAATATCATGCTGTCTGCAGTTCAGCAATCAAACAGAAGAAAGTATGCACAAGAGGGTGTAGATAGGGGCATATCCCCTCCCACACGAAGGTGATTTTGCGTTTTCAGACCTGAAATCCAGCGATCTGGTGCAAATTTTTGGTGCAATACTTTTTCATCGAAGTGTTAAAATCACGGAATTTAGCTCTTATTCCGAATGTGCACCATCTGTGTGTATGTATAAAGTCTAGTGAGGTAGAGCTTAGGGGAAGGGGGATTCCCCCTCCCGCTCGCGGAGCTTTTGCGTTTTTAGAATTGAAATAAAGCGATCTGGGTATAGCCACAGTCTACTTCTATGCATGGCGGAAGGGGGGGGGGTGGGCGAGCAGGGAGAAGGCGTGGGCGAGTGTTATCTCCACCCTTCCATTCCGATGGAGCTTTTGCCTGAAATTGAGATATCTCGTATACGCATATTTGATGGAATCAACATTTGGGAAATCACACACACCGGCACACACACACACACACACAAACTGATGGGGGGGGGGGGGGCTGAGGGAGGAAAGGGTCGATTAAAAGGGAAATTATTCCCCTTATACATGAGGGAACCTTGAGTTTTCGGAATATAAGTGATAAGTCTTGTGCACTCAGAATTATTATTATTATTATTTTTTTTTAATCTGAAAAGTGTACTAAGCTAGGGAAAGAAGCACAGTGGGGGAGGGTTTGGGAGGGGGATACCCTCTCCCAAGCATGAGAGATTTTGCATATTTTAATTGAAATTCAACGATCTGGTGCACACTTTGAGTGAAATATTCAAAAAAAATATCTTATTTGATGAAAGGTTGTAAAGGAGACCCGATTCATGTGCATGCATACAGTATACACGCATTTTTTTTTTCCGCCTCCCAAATCCCCGGTCCAAATCTTAGGGAGGGCGACGGCCCCCATCGCCCCCCCCCCCCCCCCTGGCTACGCCAGTGCTCCAAGCCCGGTTAACATGATGGATGAAAAACACCCATCTGATGATTCGAGAAAAGTGGTAGTGAGAAAACTGACTGATGGGCGTCAGGACCTAACAAACTTGAATGACACATTGTGAGTACGTCCGCTCTCACACGCGAAAACCATGGCATTTGAAAATGAATGTTTGAAATGCGATGCCAAAACCAATAATTCTAGTGTTTCCACATGTGTTTGCACACACGCACCCACCCACGCACGCACGCACGCAAGCACGCACATACATCGCAATCATCAGCATGAGTAAGTCTTTAATTTTTCTGGCCTTCCGACGATTTGACCAGGGGGCTCACATTGGGCCTGCGTGGAGTTGAGTACTTTTGCATACCGACCCGGGGTACCGACTACGCTGAGCTTGTGCGTACCCTGGCCTTCGTAACAATACGCTGAGCGTATAAGGGTGTACGCGAGATCAATGCAAAATAAATAAATGAAAAAATAATGAATGAATGAAATGAATGAACCAAATAAATAAGCAAAATGAAATTGTCAAACCATACGATACAAAAATCCGCAGTTTATGGGCAAGTCTACGCAACACTAGATACTGCCCATCATGCCTACGCAATAGCACGCAAAACTACGCTTCCGTACGCCAATGCCTATACGGGGTTACGCAAAAATACGCTACCTTGTGACAGACCGATGAAAATCATCTAGGGCTGGATCCAAGGATTTTTACATCTAACTTCATGAATCATTCACTTTTTATTTATTTGTTGTTGTTGTAGCAGCATGTCGCCAGGCGACAATTTGTTGTAATTGTACTTTCACTTTTTGTCTATTTGTTTATTCATTTTCATGTTATTGTTGTTATTGTTGTTTTGTGTGTTTCTGCATTTTATTGATCAGATCAAGAACATTGTACTTTTTCATAAATCATATGACATGTACATTTTTGACATCACAAAACAAACATTTGATAGCATTCAATGATAATAAATTTACCAGGCGTCTGATCCTTTTTTGGACTACAAGTATGCTCTCTAACACACGTTAACACCATTAACTCTAGAATCGTATACACAGAAAACGAGGGGAAAAAAGAAATAGCCTTTAATGGAAACACTAAATATTACCAAAGACAAGACAAAACAAACTAAAGGCGCAAGACCACACACTACAAGCTTTAAAAAAAAAATAAAAAACAAAATAAAGGTACTATTCACCCAGCTCATTTATGCACTCTCCGTAATTTCCTCTCTACAATAACATAATATACACCCAGCCCTGGGCTGAAGATGCCAAGTCTCCTGTCCCTCCTCCCGGCCCGGGGGGAGGGGGGGGGGTGGTATTGGAGTTACAATCTTTGGGATGATAATGCAGGATAGAACAATTGTTTCATAAACGTAAACTGCAGTGAACGCCATGACAAGAGAGAGAGAGAGAGAGAGGGAGGGAATTAGAAAAAGGAGTATAAACCGCGGTGAGGAAGAAAGGACCATCTGAGCAAGGGAAAGGAAAAAGAAAGGGGGGAAGGGCAGTTGACTTTCTCTAAAGATATAATGTGTTCTATTTTCCTCCATTTTGCCCCATGCAAATCACATTTATTTTTGCTTTTAGCTATTGCTTCTTCAATCAAACTTTTTTTTTTTTTACATATTGCAAAAAATGTTGCCTTTGAGGACATAAACTTTGATACTTACAGCTTAAAATGAATTGTTTACCTAATAATATTATGAAATTGTACGAAAAAAACAAAATTGTTCCTCGGATGTATAACACCATATAACACCTTTTGACATGAAAACAATTGCAAGGAATCAGTTTTCCTTTTTTCATCTTTAAACAATTATTCCCAGAATACTGACACCTTCCGGCAATCAAAAAACAAATGTTCTATTGTCTCCGGTTCGCTTTTACAAAAGGAACATCTTGAGTCATCTTTTCTCCCCATTCGAACAAGCCACGAATTAACGGGGATCAAATTATTCAATATCTTTTATTGCATTATTCTTAATTTTGTATCAATTGTCAAACTGGCAGGTAATTTGAAAAAAGATTGAACATCCTCAAATCCAATGTCATACATAACATCAAAACGATCAAAAACACTAGATTTTCCAGGGTTATTCAAATGTAGATATATATTATATAAATGCTTTGTTGTTACGTTATGTAATTCCAACCATCTACCCTTAATCCAAATTAAAGGAAAAATACTCAGGGGTTTAATAAAGGGGTGATAATCTTGACGAAGAAAAAAAAGCTTCCATTCACTTGGCATCTTCTTGAAGCAATCAAGAAGAGTGAAATACTGAGTATATGGCAAGTCTTTACCCTTACAATCTTTCCAACGCAGAGGTCGGCCGTATTCATCTAACATATATTATCAGTTACCTTCAAAAAACCTTTCTCTACTATATGTGTATTAAACATAGACTTCCCATGAAACAAAATGTATTTATTATTCCAGATTATTATTATTTTATTTATTTATTTTTTTTTGCGGGGGGGGGGGGAGAGTCAAGAGTGCAACTCTACGCAGGCCCGGTGTAATCACCCAAATAAGACTGATTCTCATTCTTGTGATTGCTTGTTTCCTTCAATATTCTCTCTTTTTTTTCATGAGTAATCAGCTTACTGAGGTTCTGATCCGGTCATTGTTTAGCCATACTCAGTTCAGAAATGTTCCACTTAAACAGTCAAGGGTTGTTGTTTTTTTTTCTCTCTCTCTCTCTCTATTTTTTTTTTTTGGGGGGGGGTGTTTTGCTAGTATTAGAACAGTGGTGTTTGATATCAATATTTATATCGCGATCTGATCATTGTTGTAGTGACTGAGCTTTGTGTCATAGCTGTTCTATTATACGTATAGCGTTTTCCCCACATTGTAAGTGAATAATAGGTCAAACTCATTTAATCAGTCTCCTCCCCGAATTTGAATAGAGGCCTCAATGTTTAGTCCCTTCATTCCATTTTTTCAGTGCAGATTTTTGCTTGGATCCTGTCGCAAATGTGTGAATGTGGCATCAAAAGTTTAGTACTTGCCAATAACATGAATAAAATGACAAGTGTAGTTTCCCGTTGTCTGTGAATGTATCAAGTTTTTTTCTTTTTGTTGTCGTTGTCTTTGACTAATTTACGCTCTTTCATACAAGGTGTATATAAAATATTGACAATAACTATGTCATTGTATGAAATGATCCAGCGCATAAATACAAATTATGGACTACGATCGTATGAAGAAAACATAAGAGGAGAGAAAAAAATCAAATAATATCAAGTTGATGGTATAAACTGTACGATGTAGAGCACTTCGAATGAAGTTTAAAGACAAACCTAATCATATTAATTGGTTTGTTTGTTTATTTGTTTGTTTGTTTCATTTCCATCTGAGAAAATGGCTGGATAGCCGCTATTCAGTTACAATAGCTGGTCTTCATGGGGTCTAGTTGGATGAAAGGCGGGACCACTTCCCCGGGTTAAACACCCTGCTCTTTGCGATGAATAAATGAAGCGGGATCTTTTACGTGCATGAGTAGTGACCGTCTAACACAAGGGACCTCTATTTTATGTCCTATCCGAGGGACACAGTGTTTTGCCTCTTACTAGAGGGGACGGTATGATTACACACAACATTATATACATGTATATTTATATATATATATAGATATTATACTTATATAATTTTTTCAATGCAGGGGACCATCTTCATGCGATGAGCTTGACTAGGAAGATGGTCCCAAACAAACTGATAATATAAGATTTTACAACCTACAAGAATAGATGAAACAATACCAATCAAATTGAAAATCGTTAAATATACCCAGGACGATATCCTCGTCAATAGACCTGGCAACAGAGGGAACAGGTGGAATGAGACGATGCGATTCTTTCAGGACACGAGCCATATATGGCAGCTTAGCCAGGTCGTCTGAGGTCACAGAACGGTCCGTGTCCCCTACATATAGGTCAAAAAACATATGTGCATATACATATACATAAATATAAGGAGATATCACTAATTTTCTCAATAAACCATAACTGTAGATCTTTTAGTGAGAAAAAATATTATAACTATTATTTACATTTTGTATATTCAACAATAGTTAACATTGATTATACTGATTAACACTTTTAAATTGTTTGTTTCTATCCCTAACTCACAATTAAGAACTATTTCGAAGCACTGAAGCTGGGTTTTTGTTTCATCTGAAAACGGTAAATAATGCCTCTAAAATAAACTACCAAGTAGTCGTGTGAGGCCAGAGTACTGAGAACAATAGAGTGCAAAGTATAAACTCGGAGGGGGGGGGGGTAAATCTTTTTCCTTGGCAAAAACGTATAGGCCTATAGAGCCTCAATCTTTACATGTCTGCAAAGCAGAAGGAAAAGATCAGACATGTATGATTAATAAAAGCATGCAGAGTATATCTTACCAGCACGTCTTGATCTCCAGTGTTTTTGGTCAACAAATTTTACAAAATGAAGAAATAAACTATTTTCCGCTTAAGTCTGAGATATGCCGGAATTATCACAGAACCCTATCGCCTATAAAGCCACATCCTTCCATATATTAAACTGTGCCAAACTTTAATACCTAGGACAGCGTCTAACTCGTCATGCAGTCGCGCCTGAACATCGGGGTGCTGGCCAATAAGAAGCAGGGTCCAAGACATTCCAGCCGCTGTGGTGTCATGACCCTATTGTAGAGGCCGCCAATTCGGTGACAAGAATGTAATAACCATACAGATGGTAGTAATAGTAAAAACAACAACGATAACAATCAAATGATGATGATTATGATAATGACATCTAAGGTTAATGCTTACGATAATGATGAAAAGAACAGATGTTTTATCTACGTCATTCGATCACTGTGGATCACTTGTGCTGAAGTGCTCTAAACATGTTATCATCCCCGTGACTTGGACGAAATTAGCTTCTTTAGTGAACTCCCCTCTGTGTGTAGTATCTTACACTAGCTGTCACTTCATGGCCCACATTTTTAATTCAAACCACTATAACGTTGTTTCCAACCAGATATCCCTGTATACACCTTACAGTTACACATGATTGGGGAAAGCACTTTGCTTCGGTTCATCAAGATTTTGGGAAACAATATTTACTCACAAACGGCTTCACCACAAAGGTGGGTTGCATCGTCTATATTCTTATGTTGTTCTTGTCTAATTTCAATTATCATTGTTTGAAGGCCGATACGCTCCCAGCTGAACATTGCGGCAAAACTGGATAGGAGTCCTTGGACGAATTGTTGGGTTCAGTCAACACGATGCCACTCACCCTTTCAGTACGAGCGGGCACAAACAAGTCTAGAACTGTTGATGGCAAAAAAAAATAAATAAATATCTTGAGTACCATAGTCAATATGAATACTCGGGGAGCAAACTACAGACTAATAACGGACTGGTCAAAACGAAAGATGCAGGACTTTGGCGCAATGTGATTCGAAAATCACAGCGACAGGTATTGTTGCCAGTTCAAATTCCTATTACGCATAACCAAATATACCATGAACGCTTCAGCCCTTGACAACACAAAACGCCATAGTTATGTATTATGTCATGCACCAACAGAACACCCGTCAGCACCGACATAACATCTGTCATACACCGACAAAACATTCTTGGATCAGCACTGAATGACTACAACTGTTCACGCCATGTTTGCCAACTCCAACTCTCCTGTCCCGAATGGACACTTTTATTCCACCCCACCCTGATTTCACCAAGGCACATCACGGTTCTCCGTCACACCTCCCCCCAACAAGAGGAAAGTTATGAATGTAACTTTTCGATTATAAACACCTTCGTTGTAAGGCTTACTTTACTTCTAATCACTGATTTTGAGCCATATCAGAATCAGTTTACTCCGGCATCAATTGTCCACTTTTAGAACAATATATGAAACTTGACAAGCCCCCTACAAAACATGTAAATACAATAATTTCGCAATGTGTCTACAGTAATGCACATGTGAAACTGTTTTCAACGGGTGCACATACGAGTGCACATAATCCGGAAAGATTACACCAGATGTAATCAATCATTTCTCCAGTAGTATCAATATTTTGACTGAGACTGTGCTTTCTGGTAGTCTCGACTGTAATTATATCCTCACATATTTGACAAATAAACTTACATAACTTCAGGCATGAATAGTATTTTGTTTTCGGTAACACATACACTTCATCTTTAAATGTGAAAACCAAAAATACACTTTCTTCACGAAATTGTTCTGACTGTTGCAAAGATATGTCTGTTTCTCCAACACAAACTTTCATTGGAGTTTCACTGAATGTGGTAACAGCACGCATCTCTTGATTATAACAACATCGTATTTAAACACGTCAACACATATGTACATCTACTCAATGTACTTGCTAATAAATTTTATACTTATGTCAACTCTGCGTCATAAGTTAGCCAAAACGACAACAAAATTTTGAACATAGGACATTTCTTTCTGTCCCTTCATACATATGTACTGTCACGCGATAGGATGTTGTAATATATGTGCAAACTCTGGAAAATATCGAGATCATACTCGACACACAAATGTGACGCTGTCACTCTGTAACGAAATACATATATACAGGTTATCAATTTACAAAAGTGACATTATAACATCTTGGCTTCTTTATGCCTCATTGTCACTCAACACTTTTTCATTTATACAAAACAACACAAATTCTTGTGTTTTAACACAAATCGGTTGACATAAAACTCAAAATTTGATCCACAGTTTTCCTGTGACTGCCCGGATGTGTTTTTCAATACTGTTTTTGCATTTTCTAGCATTAACTCGGTAACATATCGGTATACATACAAATCTGAATCCTTTGACTCTTTGGTACATTGAATGAAATCACAATACATGTAGAAGTGTGCAACTGAAGCACAACTTTCACTGTAATCTTACACACCACAAACGTAGTATCCTGGTTTCTGTAATGTTGGGTTTTCAAAATATCATAAAATGCTTGGCGTGTAACACATCATGAAATTTTTCAAGCGATGTCTTCTTATAAAGACAGAATATTGTGTACTAGTACTTTCTCATACTTCCTAGTATCACTCACACATACTGTTTTCGCTGAAAACAAACATGATTAACATAAATACAATTTCTTCCTTCACAGATCCTTGGGAAAGGAAGAAAACTGAACGAAAATACATAAACACATGTATACTTTGTCATATACAAAAAAAAAATCAACATCAGTTTCTTGTCTGTTTTGAGTCTTGTTTGAAATGTTCAGCTTGATGTAGGTTTCACTGTAGATTTGAGATTGTTATCGTTCGGCAACATTATCAGCGCGCGCACAGTATCAAACTCGCGACAAAGCGTCTGCTAATTTGTTGTCCTTTCCTGCTATGTGCACAATTCTCAGTGGGTACGGTTGGAGAATCAAACTCCAACGGAAGAGACGCTGATTCTTGTGCTTGAAGCGTTCTAAGAATGTCAATGGGTTATGGTCAGTGTACACCACGATGTCTCTTCCACCGTCCAAATACGCTTCAAAATGTTGCACGGCTAGAACGACACTGAGGCATTCCTTCTCCACAGTTGAATACTTTTGCTGATGGCGATTCAGTTTTTTGGAGAAGAAACACACGGGTTTGCTGTGTCCGTTGTCGTCATCCTGAAGTAGCACGGCTCCTACTCCTCGGTCACTAGCATCCGTAGCCAGCTAGAAGCTCCTCTCGAAGTTTGGTGCGATGAGCACGGGATCGTTCATGAGGACGGCCTTCAGCTTCTGGAACGCATCCTGGCAGCTCGCCGACCACTGGAACGTTGTACCCTTTTTCAACAGGTCCGTCAAGGGCACCACCAGGTGACTGAAGTTGGGGACGAATCTCCGGTAAAATCCGCACATTCCCAAAAAGCGCTGAAGCTCCCGTTTCGATGACGGCACAGGGAAGTCCACGATGGCTCGGACCTTAGCATCTCGTGGTGCGACGCTACCTCGGCCTACCTTGTGACCTAGGTAGGTCACACAAGCTTTCCCGAACTCGCATTTGGCCAAATTCACCACAAGTCCTGCATGTGACAACCTCTGGAACAGCTCTCGAAGATGAGCAACATGCTCCTCCCACGTATTGCTGAAAACCAACACATCGTCTATGTAGACAATACAGTTATCATGACCAGCAATAACTTGATTCATCATCCGTTGAAAAGTTGCGGGGGAATTTTTCATCCCGAAGGGCATGACACGACACTGGTATAACCCGGAGGGCGTGACAAACGCCGAGATCTCTCTTGCATCTTTGTCTAATGGCACCTGCCAATACCCTTTCATCAAATCCAATTTGCTGACATACTCAGCACTTCCTACCCGATCAATACATTCCTCAATCAAAGGAAGCGGAAACGAATTAGTCTTGGTTATGGTATTGACCTTCCTGTAATCGATACAAAACCTGGACGTTCCGTCTGCCTTTGGGACTAGCACTACCGGGGAACTCCAGTTTGAGTTACTGGGCTCTATGATTCCATTTGCAAGCATGAAATCTACCTCCCTATCCACCTGTTCTCTCTTAGCAGGATGAATCCGATATGGATGCTGCTTTATGGGAGCATTGTCACCAACATCTACCGCATGAACAGTGTCTTTCGCACAGCCCAATTTATCACTGCAAACCTCCGGAAATTCCTGGAAGATGTCGACAACATCTTGCCTCTCCGAATCAGACAAATGATTGAGCAGTAACTCTGGATTTTCTAGTGCCTTTGAGTTCTCTACTCGCGGAATCATTCCTGACTTGAAACTCACACTCTGAGAATCTGGAGCATCAGGTTCAAACTCTTCTGCACTTTTCTCAGCACTGTGTAGGACACTCTCACTCACAACTGCACCTTTGTCTTCTACACGTTCATGGTATTTCTTCAACATATTCACGTGACAAACTCTCTTGGTTTTTCTACGATCAGGCATGCTCACCACATAAGTCTCCTTCCCAAGCTTCCTCTCTACTACATAGGGACCACTGAATTTAGCCTCAATGCATCTCCTGGAAATGGAAGTAGAACCAAGACTTTGTCTCCAACCTCAAACACACGACTCTTTGCCTTTCGGTCAAAGATTTCCTTCATTGTCTGTTGCGAAGACTTCAAGTGTTCTCTCGCCACTTCATTCGCTCTCACAAGACGCTCTCTGAACATGGAGATGTAGTCTAAGGCATTGGAATCTTTCTCTTCCTCATCAGACAACAGCTGCTCCTTCACAACTTTCAGGGGCCCTCTTGGCTCATGCCCAAACACCAACTCAAAGGGGGAGAATCCAGTGGATTCATTAGGCACTTCACGAGCAGCGAAGAGAAGAAAAGGGATCCCTTTATCCCAGTCCCTGGGATTATCCTGACAGTAGACTTTCAGCATCGTTTTTAGCGTCTGATGGTACCTTTCTAAGGCCCCCTGTGATTGCGGGTGATATGCAGACGACTTGATCTGTTGAATACCAAGCTGGTACATCAACTCCTGAAAGACACGAGACATGAAATTGCTACCTTGATCCGACTGTATTTCTTTTGGTAGCCCATACCTAGTAAAGAAAGTCAACAAGGCATCCAGAACTGACTGAGCAGTTATGCTCCTCAACGGAAATGCTTCTGCGTATCTCGTGGAAACATCCATCACAGTCAATAAATACTGACATCCTGACTTGGACTTCGGCAATGGACCAACGCAATCTACCATCACACGGCTAAATGGCTCCTCAAAAGCCGGAATAGGAATCAAAGGCGCAGGTCTAATGGCATGTTGTGGTTTTCCTACCACTTGACATTCATGACACGTTCGACAAAATTCAGACACATCCTTTCTCATCTTGGGCCAGAAGAAGTGAGTTCTGATTCTACACAAAGTCTTCTTGACACCCATGTGTCCGGCCATTGGAATTTCATGTGCAAGACGTAGAATTTCGTTTCGATACGGCGGAGGAACAACTATCTGGTCGACAACCGTCCAGTCCTCATCTGCGGGACGATCTGGAGGACGCCATTTCCTCATCAAAACACCAGACTTTACATAGAAACATTCTGGCACTCCCTTCGCCTCATCTACAGTCAATGCACCCTCTCTCAACTTCAACAACTCCTCATCTTCCATCTGTGCTTTGATTAAAGCTGGCTGACTGAACACACCTTCCTCCCAACTTTGTTCTCTTTCATCTTCACTAGTCACCTTTCCAAAGAATGTGCCATCAAGAGAAATTTCACTTTCAGACTCCTTTCTCTCACGCTCTGCTTCACTTGCTCGAAACCTTGTGATAGCACATGTTGGAAATACTTCTGGAAATTCATCGACAAGTTTTTCAGTTTCCTGCTCGTACACTGGGACTTCGGAAACAACCGGAAGGACACTCACTCGACCTCCTGCAAGGTCATTACCAAGCAAAAAGGAAACTCCATCCATAGGGAGAAATGGAACAATTCCCACAATCACTTCCCCTGAAATCAGTCCACTATCCAAATTCACTCGGAAAAGAGGGACCGCCTGAGTTCCTCCATTGACATCATGTATCAGTACTTTCCTACCCGTGTTACAGTCTATGGGCATACTCTTCACATCTCCTACCATGAGGGACTGTGTAGCTCCAGTATCATGAAGGATGACAACCGGTACTCTAAATTCAGCAATGGTAACTGTACCCTTGGAAATGAAGTCCTTGTACTTTTCATCCACACGACCACTTGAACATGTATCTGTCATTTTTGAGACACTGCTTTTCACAACATTTGGATGACGCTGTTCATCACTTACACTTGACTTAACAAAACCATTGGTGGCTGCTTGGTACTGTTTCTCTTTTGTTTCAGCATCTGAACTGTTCTGTGTACGTGTGTCTGCACGGACTAAACCATGTGTTGCTCTTTGCTTTTGTTTTTCTCTTGCTTCATTTTGTTCCAGCAATCGCCTACATTCGGACTTAATGTGACCTGTTTTCCCACAGAAGAAGCATCTCATTTCTTTGTATTGAGGCCGTGGCGATTTTGGTCGCTCTTTCTGTGATTCAGTCTTTACTTTATCCCTGCGTTCACTATGACTACTGTGCCACTTTTGAGTGTCAGGATTTCTCAACTGATCAAATTCCCTCTTTCTCTCAGGACTTTTTGTTTTCACTTGATGTGTCAACTCATACTGGTCAGCGGTGACTGCTGCACTCTTTACATCATGTACTCTTCGATCTTCCAAATATGTTCTCAAATCTGGAGGTGTCGATTTCTTGAACTCCTCCATCAACACTATCTCTCTCAAATTGTCATAAGTGAGATCTACTTTCATTGATCGAACCCATCGATCAAACAGAATTTCTTTTTCTCTCTGAAACTCTACGTAGGTCTGTCTCGAACCTCTCCTATATCCTCGAAACTTTTGCCTGTAGGCTTCTGGGACTAACTGATAGGCAAGAAGGACTGCTTCCTTAACTGTGTCATAGTCATTTGCCTCCTCATCCGAGAGAGCAGACACTACTGAATGTGCCTTGCCTGTGAGCTTTTGTTGTACTATCATGGACCAATATTTCTTCTCCCACTCCAAATTCCTGGCTATTCTCTCAAAGGAGAAAAAGAAAGAGTCTACATCCTCTTCATCAAAGCGGGGGACTGTGTTTGCCATTTTTGCAATATCGGGCGTCTTTGGTCTCGACATAGTAACATTAGGCCTATCCCCTGGGATGCTACTGGCCTGGGCCTGGGTCAACTCAATTTGACGTTGCATTAACTCTTGTTCGAGTCTCAGATTTTCTGCCTTCACTTTTTCTTTTTCTAACTCCAATCTAGCCAATTCTAGTTGTGTGGGATCAACCCTCATCTCACTAGGTCTAGTAATAGAAGTAGTACTTGGAGCAGTTGTTCTACCAGCACTCTCAATCTCATCTGTACTCTCACTCTGGTCTGTGTGTTCATATTCTACACCACCCAGTTCAAGCTTCTTCACCAGAACTGCAAAGATTTCTTTCTTTCGACTACACTCTCTGATACCAGCATCTACATGAGTTGCAACCTCAATCAATTGGGCTTTCACTAACCCTCTCAATCTACCAAGAGTGACGTCTTTCACAAACTCTGCAGCATCGAACTTGGCTGCCATGATTATTCACATCTAGCTTTCCGACTAGATTTCAAGACTACGTCGCTAACGCAACTGCCTACAGTACACTCCACTGCGTACCGAACTACGAGAATAGTCTAAGCAATTCAGACCAAACAAACGCTCGTATATCTCGAGGCCAATTTCCTCGTAAAGCCACATCTACCGATGCTAATCCAAATAACCAGAAAGTGACACACTAATCTGATAAAATGACATAACGGAAACGGAAATACATACCCTTCCTTTCCAGCAATCAACGCTGCAACCCTGGTATTCAGCTAGCGAGAAGACCAGTACAAGTGAGCAAAACATACTCATCGCATCACTTCGCGAATCGCACTTCCATTCACAACCACTGCTAACGCAGCCCCATTACACATACCGTGCAATGTCACGCAGTATACAATACCGCTACGAAAGAACGACACTGTTACGTTCGCTACCCTGTGTACACATCTCACATGAGTGCGAACACTACACATATACTTCCAGCGGGCATCAATACTTACAACGATGTACCAAACACCGAAATAACTACTCAAAAGACAGCTTGTTTGTATGTTCATTTCCCGGACATGTTCCCCACATGTCATGCACCAACAGAACACCCGTCAGCACCGACATAACATCTGTCATACACCGACAAAACATTCTTGGATCAGCACCGAATGACTACAACTGTTCACGCCATGTTTGCCAACTCCAACTCTCCTGTCCCGAATGGACACTTTTATTCCACCCCACCCTGATTTCACCAAGGCACATCACGGTTCTCCGTCACAATTATTAGACCCTGGAGTGGCGGGAAAAAAAAACCCCGGTCCCGTCACTGCCCATAGAAGTTGGGAGGAGTTACACACACAAAACAACAACAACAACAACAACAACAAGAAGAACAGTCGTTTCACAACTACAGGTAACGAACAATGCATATTTCCTACCTCAAACATGAAGGTATCCACTTCATCCTGGATGTTTTCAACTGTGAAGTTTGGGTCCTCTCTGTGAATCTGGACGAGGAGATCCAAGAATGCGATACGCTTCTGTGTTCCGACACCCATCGCACCATTGTCCACGTAACTGGCGCCAAGAGGTGTGGAAGTACGGTGCAGTTTCTCGCGAATCACCTGAAAATAGAATATTAAATCATAGACCTGTGTAGGATGGACTTACACCCGCGCAAAGTGACTCCCTTCTTTACCGGATTATACTCCCATGGAGAGTAACTGTTGGCTAACCTTCATTCTTAAAGAACCGGTAATTTGGGGATGTACCATCGAGCTAAAAGGCTGGCCAAGCTCTTATATATTCGGGAACCGAGGTAAACGTATTGTTTATAGCTTTATCTTTGTATAAGTGCACACGGAGGCAAAAAAAGAAGGAGAACAAAGGAAATGGACTGTAGTCGTTCGTTACCAATCAGCGTACGCTTTGATGCACACATTCGCTGATCTTAGTT
Organism: Diadema setosum; assembly: GCF_964275005.1. Lineage (NCBI taxonomy): Eukaryota > Metazoa > Echinodermata > Echinoidea > Diadematoida > Diadematidae > Diadema > Diadema setosum. Next base: position 9,139,282 of record NC_092689.1, on the reverse strand, counting down.
TTCGAATGTACGCTGTTGGTTAGAGAATGAATCGGATCACCCTTGAATTCCATGCTCCTGGGTCTTTCAGCTCGATTTAACCGTAAGGACAGCAAGACTACGGCTTCTGCATTGTTGGTCAGTTAATGGGTTAATCTAAATGACGTAGTCGTGACAGCCGAATCTTGGTATCATAGTCAGCAATGACTCTTTTAAATAAAGATGACATTCCAAACATATCAAACACAGTGAAACATCCACCTGTTTGGTCGTACTGTGCAGAGTTTCCAGGAACAAAGCGTGCTGTGCACCAATTTCAGTCCGCTCAAAAACAGCATCCGGCCATATCAGTGGATTTTTTAACCTCCTCATGAGCAGGTCACCCATTCTTGAGCATGTGATAATGCAAATGAGAAATGGAGATTGATAGGGGGAGAAAGTCAAGCAGAAGGTAACCTTTGACAATCGAAACATTGTCTGTGCCATAAGAGTGACAAACTAGAGTAGTCTATAAGCCAAAATGAATAGAAATGGTAATTTGATATCTTTGATATAAACAAATTATATTAATACGCGTATTGGCAGTAATAGTAGCAGAAGGAACGTCACAATAGAGGAATGGATTTAATGTCAATTGGTATTTATTAAAAAGGAATACCTTTGGACGGCACGCACATAGTCATTCTCGCCTCCACCTTGCGCGTTGACGTGTTTCCCCATGGCTGTGTCTACAATGTTAAGAACAAAACAAACAAACAAATGATAAAAAGTCGTCACGGTGACATTTTGTATCCGTACTGACGCCATAATCAAAATATCTTACGCGTATGATTCATTGTAGCTGTTACGGAAAATGTTAAAAGTGCCAACGGCCGATTCTTTGTCCCCGTGCTGATCTGTAGAATTTTTAGTCAGATGATCACAGAATTATAACGAATTTTTTGTCGGTTATTCATTCTTTTTTTTCTCTAAAATTATATATATGTATATATATATATATATATATATACACTGTATATGTTAATTTGGTTGAGTTGTGTAATCCAATTGATTAAATTCTGGAATCTGATGTCTGCCTATTGATATTACAATCTTGAATAAATGCAACTAATTATATCTATCGCAACTGTTTGTCTGTTCAGCAACCATTCTTATATTGGAATGTATAATGAAGCATATATTCTCGTCAAGTACCACATAATTTTTATGACATCCAGGGCGCAAGCAGTTATGAGCGGATAGATGTTGACAGGATCACGTTTGTCTGCAAACGCGTCCAGCTTCTCCGCCAGGATGTGGCTCTGCTCGTTGAACACATCGATGAAGTGTTGGAGAATGGAGAAGTGGAAAGTTGGTGTCAGTATCTTGCGGCGTTGGAACCACTTCTTGCCGGTGCTGTGTAAGGAATTGAGAAGGGCGGCATGTGGTCTTTCATGTAATCTTGAAAAAAAAAACTATAAAGAGCAGATGTGGGTGTTATTACAGTGATGATATGAAGATATCGGCAAGAGAGTATTTTATTTTTTCAGTTTCAGACCTTCAGACGTATTAATATCCGATCCGGGTACAAAAAGAAAAAGAAAAAGAGGTGTCCTTGCCTGCAGAAATCAGGCCATTGTAACTCTGTTAATGGTTAGCGCATGTAAATAAATTGCGTTTCACACCAATGCAAGACAATCTTCCATACCTGAGCAAGAGACCCGGGCCGAGCCATGGCTTCAAGAACCTGTAGCTAAATCCTTTCTTGATATGTCGACTGCTAGTAAGCATAACCTGTAAGAACACAACGCGCATGTGTTTCAGCAGATTACGAGTTAGACGAGACAGAAATACGAGTGATAAAATTATACCATCTTGCTTGTTCCCCATTAATTCGGTAACCTTTATAATAGGTCCCTCGCTGTGATAGTTGCAAGCAAAGCAAGCCGAGGGTCTTCACACGAGTCAGAGTAAAGCCCACCAGCGAAATGGGTCAAGCCCAAGACTCGCACTGATGATTTCAACAACAGCTAGATTCGCCAGCACATTCTGGCGCTGACAACAGAGTGACAGCCTCTGTGGCTGTTCTAGTGAACTTTACAAATACTTTCGAACTTGAAACAGAGAACCGGGGTATTGTTTTAGATAGAAGGACGTCACGATTGAGACGATATCTATATAAATTGTTTTTCAAATATAGAATATAATGCTGAAATGGTTTGATTTAAATACAACTTCATTACGAACCCAAAGGAGGGTTTGAATATGCCGTCGCATAGATACAGTGTGCAAGTATTTCTAAGGTTGCTCCTACGGCGCACTGGCGGGAATATAGAAGAGTCAAAATAGCGCTCAAATCAACTTGCGACGTGTCATGTTTGGTCTGTGTGGACGAGAGCGTTTGTTGTAAGCGATACTAGCGTGAACGTTGTAATTTATTTCATAGTCAAACTCACCTCCATGTACTTAGCTCCGTATACATATAAGATCGGCTTCGGCCCAAACCATAACCTCGCTAGACCGCCAGTTTTCTTACGATACTGTTCCATCACACCGGCATTGTATAGGAAAAACCCTATGAGACAGAAATTAAAAGAGAACAAAATCCGGGGAAAATCTACAAACAAACCAAAAGCCGCAATACTTATTATTGGGACATACTAGCGGAATCAGAGCTTTGTGCAAATCTGGAATTGATACCGGTATACCTATTGATGTCAGATGTAATAATTCATTGCAAATTGCGGGTTTTTTTTATTTAAGTCCAACAAAAAGGTAACACAAAGTAAACATTTCATAAATCGTATGTTTAAACAAAACTTGTAAGCAACGCAGATCAAAAAGTTTTTTCTAAAACATATATATGAACGAATCAGTGGGAATAATGCATATTTTGCAATGTTGAAATAAAAAGTAGATACACCGTTTGAAAAGAGTGATCTAAACTGAAAATCACAGATTGTACATCACTCGGAAAACAAAATGTCAAAATCTTGTTATACATCCTACTTTTATCTATTTAAAGTTAGAGCATTTTACGACTGATATATAGTGGTGTATGAAGAAAGTAAATATTTTCGCAGTTATAAGACAAATTAGCTATTACTTGTAAAACTGAATTCTAATTGTCGAATATCATCTCAATAGCCTGGACTGTCTATGAGCTTTAAAGATGTCCATATTTTTTTTTCATGTTAATGCTGTTTCAACTGCTGCAAAAAGAACTGCTTTGCACATTGACCTGTACGTAAGTAATATCCAATTGATAATCAAGATAGATTTTGCAGATTGAATTATTTTCATGTTTGCGATGTTTCTTTCCTATCTTCTTTCCAGGGCATGATATATTTGCCAGTAAGTCCAGGTTATTGCGATGATATTCAAAACAAATAGTCCATGTCCGACCTTTCACTTTTACAATGATCTTTTTGAAGTTTACATTTCTTATTCCACGTAGTCAAAGACTTTCATTTCTATATTTCTGGATCTATAGGTCATCCTATGAAGCAATTCTTTTAGATAGAGTTTGTGAATCTCATATCTATGATTTGAAATAATGTATCATATTAAAAATGTATACATTTAAAGGTAGGGAATCCCATTTGCATGCCTTAAATGAAGAGTTGTATAAACACAGTGGTATGTTGAAGAGAGTATCATTTTAGAAACTCCCATAAAGTATTGAAAGTGGAAGGTAACATTTCGTACATTTTTATTGACCGTTAGATTTTGAATTGAATTTTTTTCGGGGCTCACCGTAAATTCCAGTACATTACTAGGCTACCTTTGCAGACCCATGCACTGCATGTGTGTCCATCATGTATATTTTGTGAAGAAAGTTTATCAAAACTTACAAACATTTCTACATACATTCTTGCCACACACTCTATATGTTATTACATCAGCTCTTATGCTTTTAGATTTGTGTTTATAGATAAAAAATACAGAAGACTGCAACAAACAGGCTTAAGTGTGGCTGACACACAGAACTAATGAGTAGTTGAGTTTTGTGCATTATTCAAATTTTAGATAACTGTTGACTTCCAAATTTCTAAGCAGTGGCCTAAACAAGTCCCCTGAGGTTCATATTTAATGTTTTGCTGCATTTTGGGAGTTCTGTAAAACATGAGATTCCCATGGATTATGAAAGAAATCTACAAGCTTACACTTGACAGGTAAAAAGTATGGGGAGTGGAGGATCACCATCTCATCCTGATGTCAATCTTATCTTCATCGATACATGTGTTTTTGTTACTCACTATACTTGTTCAATTAAAAAAAAAATAGTGTCATGTCGTTCTTCGGGTAAATGTATCAGCTTTATATGGAATGTAGGTTCCCCTCAGAGCTACTGTCTAGGCCCTGTACAGAACAAAATTAAGGCCTTAGGTGTTTCACGTGTCATTGCAAAAGAAATTAGCCATGTCTCTATCAGCTAACTAGAATCACAAAGGGGGCGGGGGCACTTTAGGGCTACAGTCTCGGGCTCCGTACAGGATATTTAGGAATTGCGCTCCTTAATGAATTATCTTGGAATTATGCTGTACACCATCAATTTTAATCATACATTATTAAAATAAAGCCTACAGCCAAACGGACCAGGTAAGAAAGAGATAAGAGATATAGAGAGGGAGAGAGAAGAAAAAGGTGAGGTCGAACTTTGAGGAGTACAATTTTTTTTTAAAATAAAGAGCATATCTAAATTTTATATGCTTTTGTAGAAATGATGTTTCTGCATGATATAACAAGGTCCTAAGCACATCTGACAATCTAGCTTGTATTCCTCTGAAAAGAAGAAAATGAAAGGGAGACAGCATTCACTGTGGTACATACGGTCACGTAAATGTATACTATCCAGTAGCCTTTTGTCAAGACCCTCTCGCTGTGTGATGAACAGAGCCCAGCCGAGTGTAGCCTTTTGTCAAGGCCCTCTCGCTGTAACGGACGAGTGAACGGACGAGCGAAGAGAGTCCATCCGAGCGCGTAGCGCTACCTGACTCGGCTGGGCTCTCTACACCATACAGCGAGAGGGCCTTGACAAAAGGCTAAGCCGAGTGGGGTTCAAACAAAGAGATTTTTCTCCTCCCCACCACTAGAGGGCGGACTCTACAATGGAGTCAGTGATTTCCTGGGGGCCGCCATTGTTCCACTTAACAATGGCGGACTTTGCGTACTATGTATACATTTCTACAGCGCGTATTACGCGAACTTCTGAACTTTTACGCGAGTACGCACTTGATTTTGGCTGCTCCTCGGTTGCTCGTTTGCTAGCGTGTTAGCACGAGGGGTGAGCCTACCGTTGTACCGCCTCGTTGTCATCCAATGCTCCCCTTGCGCTCACAAAACAATAGTACAGGGCGTATGAAGACTCCGCACTCTAGCAGTCACTGGGGAAAATCTCTAATGGGTTCAAAGAGGTTCTATTGACCGATTCTGTGACGCGCTATGTGTATTTTTGGCATGGGCGCAGCCATAGTGGGTGTATCAGCCGACCCCCCCCCCCCCCTCCGCACTCCCCCACCCCTCTCCCTACATTAGCACGCGCGCAGAATGAAAAACTGCTTTAGCCAACAGGCGTCTCGTACTGAGTGCGCGAATGCTTGCTTAGTGCGCGAACCTTTGTTACAAGTGCGTGATAAACATGTTGCCCGGGGGTGGGGGAGAGCAGGGGGGGGGGGGGGGCGGCTGATACACCCACTATGGCTGCGCCCAGTGCCGTATATTAAGAGAGTCTGGCCAACTCGGTTTTCGGCTTAGGTGTTTTGAAGCCTGTGATTGGTCAAAAGCTGGTCCCGTGACCTACAGGCGCCATGTCGTTACCAAAGTCAATCACGCGGGCGCGAGCAGATCTCATACGCAGTGCCCATTGTTCATTACGCGCAGCTACGCGCTAATATTGCTTGCCTTGGGGACTTCCCCTGAATATCAGTCATGGTGCAGTGGGGATATGTCATTGCCGTAAGGTTGTCAACTTTATTGAAGTAGAAAGTACAACACGAAAGATATTTTGATATCTTATTGCCATAAACTGAAGATTCGTCATGCCTTCCTGCGCAGTATGGCGTTGCACGAACCGACCTGGCTCTTAGTGTAATGATGCACCGCTTTCCGACAGATCCAAAACAAAGGAAAAAGCGGGAAATCAGAGTGCGACGGGAAAATATATATCTGACTTGTTTTCTTTGGATTCCTCGCGGTGTCTTTCAGACTATCCAAGTTTTGTTCACATTTGTATGTCTCCGCCATAACATACGAAAGTGTCGCCTGAGGCATTTGTTTTGGTCGTCCGTCTGTCCTTCCGTCTGTCCTTCATATCGCAATCAATATTGTGGACACCGTTTGAGGTAATGAAACTTGACATGTATGCTTGTGTGAGTGGACGAAGTTTTGTTCTTAGCTTATAGGGCCCAAACTTTTGTGTAAACACGCTCAAAGTGAAAGGTCAAAATCATGTATATAATGGTGAAATTCTTAAAATATCACTATTTCCCCATATCTATATGCAATATCTGGAGGTATAAGTACAGGTATTTCCAAACGAAACTTACTGCCTGACCGTGATTTTCTCGTGATTTTATTTTATTTTTTTAGTATTATTATTTCTTTTTTTTTGGGGGGGGGGGGGCGGGGGTATGGGAGGGAGGTAAGGGTCAAGGATCAATGTAAGGTAAAATGTAATGTTAAAATTCTACTCTCTATTGTTGAAATACTATTACCCATGCAGTTCCTAAATACCTTGGAAATTACCCAATTCACAAACTTAAAACCAAATATGGTACGCGTATTTGCATGCCATCATTACTACACAATGACGCGTGATAGGGAAAGATTTTGGCCATGATGGTCAAAGGTAGGTGAAAATACTAAAATGACAGAATTTTCTATATATTTTTAAAATATCCGTTGAACGTATTGCCATGAAAATAGTAGTAAGTAAAAAGTAGTGAGAAGAAGTAAGCAAAAGTAAAAATGCTCAAATTCCTTAATACTTGCTCTCTTAAACAATAAAAGACATCCATTCATACCTAGTTCAAGGAAAGTAAACATTCGACGCATTAAATTTAGTGACAAATTTGCCATTTTTTCTGCCAATTATTAGTCGTGTAACATTGTCAAGACGTACTCTACACCTGCTAAGAGAACAATGCGTAATATGGCGGAGGAATACCGGTCGCCATTAGGACATCTTTATTTGTGTGGGTTTTTTTTTTTTAATAATTATTATTTGGTACAGATGTCACTGAGGATATCCCTCATAATATGTTATCCAGGGCCCCGTTTTATCAAAAGATAATATAGATTTTAAATTTCCTTACTGCACAGTCTGCCATAGACTTACAGTTGAAATCAACTTTATAATCAATTTTAACTCTTCATAAAACAGGGCCCAGGTAAAGTACTTGTGCTTTCGTTCAACATGTCCTTTTTAAATATCATTTTAAAACAATTTTAGATCATTTTACATACCTTAATATCGGTGACGTCACTTTTTCATGTTGTACATTGTACATAGGTGTATTCCTTTTGAATTACATACTAATCGGCCTTCATGTCAGTTTCATACATATATGGGACTAAATAGGATGGTAATTGATGATTACAATGTATTTTCGTGCGAAACAGTAATAACTGTCGAATTCGTCTATCCTCTGCACAGCTAGAATTGTAAATTTATATATCATGTTGTTATACAATATTCTTGTTCCCTGGACAACTTGCTAAATACAATATACATAGCATACAGTCAAATGAAAGTTTACGATACGACTTACTGTGAATTCTTCTTTTATATTTACAGCAATAATTCATCATAATAAATATTCAGGAATTATGTCCTTTAGACAGCTTCCCTATTATTTATACGGTATGCCTGTGTGCTTGTGTCTATTTGAATGTGTAAAAATGATTGATTGTTGGCTTTGTTCAACACGGATGGAATGAAAGAATGTCCCTCCCTCAACCTACCCCCTTTCTCCCCCCCCCCCCCCCCTCTCTCTCTCTCTAAGAGAAAGAAAAGTCAAGCAACACCGTGCCTTTGGGACGCCTGCGCGTACACACGTAACCCTCCAAGCGCACACGCTAAAACCATAAGCGCACTATACGCTGGGTAACGACATGGCGTCCAATTTATGAGTTGGCCAGACTCTCTTAAAATGTCTGCTGCCCTCAACGAACCCGAATCGGTCAATATGTAATAGAGTAAGCGCTCACCATTCAGTGCGTACAAATGAAAACGGGCCAATTGAACAGTGGCGCGAGCGCACGAAAGAGGTCGACTACCAGAAGCCTGAACCCGGAAGTGCCTATAGTAATACACGTAAAGTACAGCTTCGAAGATGGGGTTGGGTTGGAAAAATCATTCTAATTTTAAGGAAAATCAATTATGCCTCCGGATTTTATAAGAGAGATACATTCTCAACACAGTATACGTGTTTTGATGAAAAAAGGACTTGCTCTAATGTGTCAAATATGTGCCTTAACATGAAGCCAATATTGCCAAATGCATTCATACTACATAATAAAGATTGCAGAAAGGTACAGTGTATACTGTTTGGTATGGGAGTACTGATTTCACATAATATATGTCACTTAGAAACATCAGACACACATACAACACACACTCCCACACATAATACCTATCACTCTCACTTGTGCTGACATGATTAACTTTGTTTATGAGCCCAAAATGCCTCAAATACTATGATGAGGCACTCAATGAATAACCATTGAATATTTGTGCTTTCCGTCAGTAAATGATTACCTACTGCCTAATAAACCGGTGCCACAAACAGCAACATTTAAGACAGAATCGCACATAATTAGCTGTCCATATGCGTACCATGCAATAACTATATACACTATGCAATCAACTTTAAAGCCTCCTATCCAAGGTGATAGTGTATTGTATCCAATAGTGTTTTTGCAGTCCTTCCTGCTGTCTGTGCCTTGAGTTATGCGCATGGTCTGGACTCAAGACATGCATTGTGTGTGTGTGTGTGTGTGTGTGTGTGTGTGTGTTGGAATTTGTAAAAAAAAAAGTGGTTTGGTGTGTACGTGTGTGTGCGTATGTGTGTGGGTGTGTGAGTGTGTGTGTTTGTTGTGGGTGTGTGGGTCTGTGTGGGAGTACGTGTTGTATGTGTGTGGGAGTGTGTGTTGTATGTGTGTCTGATGTTTCTAAGTGACATATACAGTATTATGTTAAATCAGTACTCCCATATCAAAGAGTACTTAGTATACACTACCTTTCTGCAATCGCTTTATGTAGTATGAATGCATGAATGCCTATTTGGCAATTTTGGCTTCATGTTAAGGCACATATTTGACACATTAGAGCAAGTCCCTTTTTTTCACCAAAACACGTATACTGTGTTGAGAATGTATCTCTCTTATGAAATCCGGAGGCAAATTATTGACAATTATTATACATACAAGCCACTTTTTTATACAATAGAACCATGTATCAATATTCCTGCAAGGGGTTTGCTCAATGACATACAATATTGTTAGCATAATACCTGCCCTATGCATTTTACATTACCCGCATCAATGGAGAAAAAGAGTACAATATTGTTTCCAATATTGTACTCTGCTGTCAATATCGCACTCAAATGTTTCTTTATACGCGTGCGCAGTATCGCTTGCAAAGAAAGCGAAGTGCAGTGGCATTGCGCGATGAGGTTGAGAAATGCGCGATGAGGTTGAGCAAGGAGGTATGAGAGAACTCATACCTCCTTGGGTTGAGAAATGCGCGATGAGATTGAGAAATGCCATAGGAGTACACGTAAAGCCCGCCGCACACTGCACGATTTTGCCCCGATTCACCGGTCTTAAGACCTTAGACTAGAAGTGTGACGTCACAGTCTTGCCATTTTTTAGTCGTATGACTGGGTCTTAGCGCCAGTCGTAGAGATTTGACATGTTGAATTTCTACGACCAGTCGGGAGCTTCCAGCCATTCACAATGCAGTAAAATGCAAGCGCACACAGTGTGCACTGCGCGCGCTTTACAGTCGGGTCGTATAGTGTGCGGTGTCCGGTCGTACGACCGGTCTTAAGACCCAGCTTTGCTTAAGACTTTAAGACCAGTCTGATCGTGTAGTCTGCGGTGGCCTTAAATCGTCTGTGCTCTTTGCGGCAGTCGCTCGCTGATATGCATGTACTGTTACTGTACTGTGCGTAGATACACGTCCGTATACAAAGTTGAAAGGTTAGATTTTGTAAACAATATAATGGTGAGTGAAACCCTTATTCATTTTTTTTTTTGAAATCCGTGGAAAGTGGTTTGTATGTATAATAATAATAATACTGGATTTCTTTCGTGGTATATCAGATATATTGCATTCATCAACATGAATATTGCACTCGTCTTCGACTCGTGCAATATTCATGTTGATGAATGCAATATATCTGATATACCACTCAAGTGCATCCAATATTATATAAATATTGATTTTCTTTAAAATTATAATGATTTTTCCAACCCAACTGCATCTTCGAAGCTGTACTTTACGTGTATTACTATAGGCACTTCCGGGTTCAAGCTTCTGGTAGTCAACCTCTTTGCTAATGGCGACGGGTCGTTCAATTGGCCCCGCTTCTATATGCGAGCGCGCGCTCTATTACTTATTATAGAACCTCTTTGGTGGGGTTGCGCTGTCGCGCTCGTTATAGCCATATACAGCGACATAAGGAAAAATCTCGTTTAACACGGGAAGTGAACATCGAAATTAGCGCTTTATTGACTCTAACTATATACAGTAGATCATTTACTACAGAAAACCTTCGGAAGGATTCTAAAACTCTAAAAAGGTTTTGCGCACAATGATGCCAAATTTACAACTACTCTATGAGAGGAAAGAGTTGCACATATGACATTAAAATTTCCATGTTTTCAGTGGATATTTTGCTTAATTTCCTGATTTTTTTTTTTTTTTAAGGCTCGCCAAAGTTTTCTGGACTGTGCACCTCGGGCGGTTTCTGAAACTAGACATGCTAGATGATTTTAGCTGGAGATTCATGCTACAATGGTTCCTACTCGTCAATACGGAACGGTTGCACTTTTAGGATATTTTCAGGTATAGGACCTAGTTTTATCAAAATTTATGGTTTAATAAGATATTATCGCACTGGGCCTGTACGTCATTTGCACCAAGTGCACCCCCCCCCCCCAACCTGTCCCGTTTGACGCCGGTGCGCATGCGGTGCACTGCGTAGTTACGTGCTGTTGCTGAGCGACAATACCGATTCCTAGAGAGTCGTAGGGTCTTTTGTATTTCTCCTGTCTTGTTCCGTTTTATCGTAAATTATATCTGTGATAAGTATTTGTAAATAACTAATTCATAAGTTTGTTTGTTTGGGGTTTTTTTGAGTGGTTCACAACATACAAGCTTGCTTTTTAGTGAACCTCTCAAATTCTTTTTTTTTTCCTCAACTGAAGCATAACTTTGTACTTTTTTGCCAGTATGCATTCTTTTCTTTATCTGTATCATTCATCTATTGCAAAGTCGAATGTTTATGGTTATGGTGTAATTCCAAATTTACTATGCGTTATGTTTTGTTGGAAAAAGAAGAATGAAAAATAAATGAATTGAATTGAAATTGAATTGAATAGGGAGTTTATCAACTTGGTATAAGGTACAGCTCGTGAAGGCCTAGGCCTCATTTATAACTTCAGTATGAGTAAGATAAATGTACTAATAATAAAACGTTCAGTGTAGCGGTGTCTATAGGCCCTACACTAATATCGACAAAGCGTGTTAGGAACCGACATTGCTCCAGATGGCGCAAACAACTGAGGCACAGCCGAATCCAAATAAGTTTCTGCATCATCGAAATACATACCACGGTGTGTGGCTGTGTATAGACCCAACACTGCACCAGGCGGGGCGAGGTTAACAAGTTGGTAAACACTGGAAACTTGCCACCTTGGCATATCAAATTTAAATCAAACCTGCCCTTAGCAATAAACATGATGCCTATTATACAAACTTAGTCAGGCATTCTGAATTTGGGAATAAAAGTTGAACATGAGTAAGGTCTACTACGTTATGCGCAGAAAAGGAAAGGAAAAAGTAAAGGTGCGATCACACATCGCCGGTTTAGATGGCGGTTCATGGCGGTTCTCAAACCGCCGTGAACCGTGTCCCAATGATGGCGGAAAGCACTTTGACTACGTTCTCAACACGTTTTGAACACGGAGCAAACGCGGATTGACGCGGTAGTAACACGTATCGTCCCGGAAGGTGGAGGAGTCCATACCAAGCCCATGTAGTTGGATGCAATCAGAGCCCTTTCACTTGTCCTCAATGGGTTTCAACAAGGAGCGTTTTGCTTTATTAGGTATATAAACACAATTTGAGTGATGCAACAAGCAATTATCTTCAAGTTTCAACGTGACTTTTCTCTTTCTCTTTTAATTTTTAAAATATCCGTATTAACTGTCATTAAAAAGACATACATATCAAAGCAGAATCCAAAATAGTTTCCAAAGTTTCCTGATCATTTGTAGGTTTATTTATCAAGTGATGTACAAGTACTTGCTTGTTTCAACATCTCTCTTTTTTTAATTCTTTCTTAATCAAGTTTTCACATAATTATTTCGCGTGTTGAATTTAAGATCTTGTTGCTTGTTTATCCATGTTTTCACAAAATTGCTCCTTCTTATCTTTCACAGCTTCTTGTGAAATATGAGCCTAGGAGAGTTCCTAAATTGTAAGGGGAATCTTTATGTGATACCCTCGATCCATTACGACAAACTAATATGGCAAACGTGGTTTATGCCGCCCCAGAACTGTGGACAGCATCCCAAGTGATAGAACATGCAAGTTCCATCAATAAGTCAAAAATGTTTTTAAATACTTAACTGTTAAAATAGTAACATAGTGATTGTAGATGATGATTTATGCAGCATGTTACTGTTTCTGAAATTACCTTTGCCTGTTTATTTTTTTGTTCCCCCTCTAAAGCGCATAGAGACCTTGCCAAAGGTATTATGCGCTATATAAGAACGGTAATGATGATAATATAATAATAATATCTTTAATAACAGTCAATAAAAAGACATATTATGTACATTATACATTATCAAAGAAGCATATATAGTATTATGTGTATAGTTTCCTCTTTACTTACAGGTTCATGTAACATAATAATGGTGTTTTTTTTTTCAAGTTTCAACATTGCTTTTCCCTCTACTCTCTTAAGTTTCAACATATCTGTATCAACATGCAGTCTTACAAAAATGGCATACATAATCACGAAAGCAGAACCCAACATATTTACATAAGTCTTCTGTGTGTAACACGTTGCTGGCCATCTTAAAAGCTGTTAAGTTTTGACTGAACTTACCTTTTAATGTAAATGATGTACTATTCAACATACCTAACAACTTTTTGAACATTAAACTTTATTTGTTACTGTATAAGTGTTAAAGAAGTAAGGAAACTGTAGCATTCAATATATTTGCCCGATCTTGCATTATGGGTTCATCTTTGCGTTTATCTCCATTTTTTATTGCTCCGCCACGAAGTGTCGCCGGAGCCATTATTCTCTTTTAAGTTCATTGTTTCTTTTCGCTTGAAAATTATGGCGGTGTTAACACGGTATTATCACGGATCTTGCGGTGCAAAGACGGAGGATGCCGTTCTTAACACGATGAACGGCGATGTGAACACGGTCCATTTCAAACCGCCTAGACCGCCACGAAAAATTAAACATGTTTAATTTTTCTGGCGGTTCCCCGCGGTTCCCGGCGGTTCTCGGGGTTCATGGCGGATGGGTGACGGATGACCACGGTTTGTGTACGGTGTAAACACGGTCTTTGGCGGAGCACGGCGATTTGCTGAACCGCCATGAACCGCCATCTAAACCGGCGATGTGTGATTGCACCTTTGGAGCTCACATGCCCCAAATTGACAAAAAACCCTCGGGCAATTGTCAACAATCGTATTGCATCGCGCCCAGAACAAAACAACAACAACAAAAACAACAACAACAACAACAACCGGTCAAACTACATGCTGCGGCTTGACAATAGTCGGGTAATAGTAGTAGTAGTAGTAGTAGTAGCAGTAGTAGTACTTGTAGTAGTAGTAGTAGTAATAATCATAATAATGATAGTAGAAGGAAAGCCTCTTCACTGTTGCCACTGCTCAGCCAGAGGGTAGACATTTTTCAGACCCGGAAAAGTTTTTAAGTACAGGTTTTTTGTTGTTGTTGTTGTTGTTGTTGTTGTTGTTGTTGTTGTTGTTGTTGTTGTTACGTGTTCTAGAATGGTGTCGAAGTAAAATTCAGCTTGGTTGCCAACTTGACAACCTAAGGCAACTTTTTTATAAGCCTAATTAGCATAATCATCTAATTAGCATATGTACAATTTAATAGATTGCTCATTTTAAACCAGGAAGCCTGAAAACACAGATAATACAACTTTTCACAGCTTTTCTAACAAGATGATGATTCCATTCTTTACAAAATTTTAAACATGCAAATTAGCATGATCTTATTTGCATAAATAAACATGCTGTACCATTTACTGCGTATATGACGTGGAAGAGATATTCAGTGGGAGGATATTTTGTTGAATCGTGTTGGTATCGAGATAAGTTATGCTTTATTGCAACCTTGGTAGCCATCCAAAGGAACAGCGATCCACGTCCGACAAGCTATGCTTTTTAGTGGATCACTATTTTCCATAATCGAATTTATTTTCCGCTCGCCCACGAAGTATTTATACAGTGTTTTCCTAAATATTGTACATGTTATATGTTGTTCTATAATATGCCTCGTATATATATTACATGAATCTTATGCAAACGTTTGAATAATATTTCATCACATGTATACTTTGTACTATGTTTCTTGATTTTCGATGATTGGAAATACTTTGTACTATGTATACTTTGTACTATGTTTTTTTGATTTTCGATGATTGGAAATAAACTATGATTGAATTGAATTGAATTGAATTGAACATTGTACACATGCAAATAAGCATTAACACTTGCATTATTTCAAATTGAAAAAAAAAAAATGCTGTTATAAATGACATCTTCCTCAAAGAAGACCGTTAAAAAGTTATACTATCAGTGTTTTCATGCATCCTGGATTTAAATTAGCAACATATAACACATAATACTAATTATTTGTTTATGCTAATAAGGTTAAAAGACAAAATTGCCAAAGGTTGCAAAGGGAACAATAAAGTGTAAATTACGTCCATACCCATCTAGAGCGCGAATCAACAACAACGAACTTTCACTAAAAAAAAAACTTTTTTCCACGTCAAGTACATGATACTATAGTGTACCATCTACCCAACTATTGCATATTGTATTAGCAAATTAGCCCATTATGCTATATTTATGATATTTAAAACATTTACATAATTTCCAGGGTGCCAGGATGACAACCAAGCTGAATTTACCTCACTAGTCATCTAAAACATGAATTAAAAATCCATGTCATTTACAAAGCATGAAACCGTCTTTAGACGATTGAACATATATATGCAGATTAGCTCATTATGCTTATTTGCATGTTTAAGGCACTCACATATTTAAAAATAAAAACTGTTGCTATAAAATCTAATGGATTCATCATCATAGAAAACCCTTGAAAGTTGTATTATTTGTGTTTTCTCGTGATAGCAAATTATTACATTGATTATCATACAAATGCTCATATAATTATACCAATTAGGCTAATAAAAAAAAAAAGTCCAAGGTTGCAACCAAGCTAAATTTACTTCCATATTCTTCTGTAACACAAATCAACAACAACAACAACAAAACAAAGTTGTACTTAACAACTTTTCTAGGTCATATACATGGTCTATGGGACCGTCTACTGGATTACAAAGTGTAAAACAATAAGAACTATGCCACCTTGGCATGTCAAAATGTAGGTGAAATCTGTTCTTACCTATGAACACACACACACACACACACACACACACACGTAGTACACAAACTTCGTCAAGCGAAGATTATGATTTTTTTTAACATAATGAATACATCTTCTGATTCATCGGCATGTATTACTGTAATAAATAATGATAAATAATAATAACACAAATGAAGGCTGAAAATTGTTATTACGTTATGCGCTCTGAAAAATCACTCAGCGAAGCTCACATGCCCCCAATTTAAAAAAAAAAAAAGGAAAAAAACCCAGGCAATAATTGTCACGTTGACTTTTTGAAATTGGGATCAATCTGCATACATCGGAATGTCATTTGCACTCTTATTACACACATAAAACCAATTACACAAACTTTCCTATAAAGCACTTTTGAGTTAAAAAAAAAATGAATGTTGACAAACCATGAGAACAAAATTCTTCTGACAGCAAAATACAATAGTTGTGAAAACAAGAAGCCGGCTTAACATTTCTGAATTATTCTTGACACTAAAAAAAAAAGAAAAAAATAAAAGAGAAATATTTTAGCTATACATGGTACATATACCCAAGTAAAAAGAGTGTTATAGATCATCAAAATCAAAATGCTGACTTTGCTTAAATACCAATTTTCAATCTCAGAATGAAAATGGCGTCTCTCGCGAACATCGTTCCAAAACGCACTACATGATGGGATCTGGGCCCCGTCTATCTCCCTCTCCATTTGGTAGACCACGTCTTGGTAGACGGTGCGCATTCACGATGGGCATGTTTTGCACTTAAGCCCAGATCCTTAGTTACTTTCTCACCACACGGACGGGATGTACATCCTTCTTTTGCGCTATGCCATACACCAAAAACGTTCATTTTCTTGTCGTGTAACTCAAGGGCTGAAAGCATGCCCTTTAATTCCTTTTCAAGGTTTACAGTATCCCGTTTCATCTTGGGTATGAAATGATTCCCAATGGTCGTGACCCTGCTGGAGCTGTCAGACAGAGTCAGCCACATATGATTCTAGGTTTGATATATTAGTGCGAATATCTGACTCCTCACTACAAATAGCAGTAAATTGACATTGATATTGTATTTTTGGGACTTTTTTTTCATTCGGACTTCGGAATTCGGACTGCCGTGTTGTTATAGATGTATGTAGATTGCGTTGTCTCGTCAGGCAAGCACTCGGCTCAGCGCAGTAGGAGGGTGAGTTCACAGATAGGTCGTGTGTAGGGCCAAGTCCCCTGGCATGTCACCAGAATCGGGGTGTATAGTTTTGCACGTACCTCTGCGACCAAGATGCGTTTTTTTTTTTTTTTTTTTTTGTAGTAATTGTTTTGTTTTGTTTTGTTTTTTGGTTTATTTGTTTGTTTGTTTTTGCAATTTGTTCCTTAGGAAATAATGAATATGTTCCCTGAGATGGATCACCACTTTCGTATTCCGTCTACTCATAATAATAATAATAATAATAATACAATCTGGGAGAGCAGTAAAGACATTTTGTATCCGGAAAAGAAACGGTACACGTATCAAGAGCGTAGCAAGAACGTCCGTCCGACGCCATGCTTGGTTGAATTGTTCGAATACAATTTGACCAGAAGGTTATCTTAGGAGTTTCTAAATTTCACATCGGGCTGAGTTGGCAAAGAAGAATTTCGTGGACTATATCGTGTCGAAGGAACCTGGAGAAGTCCAGAAGAATACCCACGGTGTGCTCATGATTACCCATAGCAGAAGCATTTTTTTCAATGCAAGTATTGCATGTGACTTTCAATGATTCTCATGAAAATCGCATTGTGTTGTTGAGTTAAAATGTATAAAATATATTTCTTAGTTTAGATTAGCTGTCCTTTTATAGTACAATTTGTATATCAAGTTTCTTAGAATAGGATGTAATTATTCAGGCCTATATAAGTAGCGAAGGTTGACGGATCATTTGTTTTTTGAAAATTGGTTTACCTGAGCCATTTTGATTTCTTACGGTACAGTACGTGCCAGATTAATCAATTAAAAGTATGGACTAAAGAATGAATTATTTGAGAAGCAACATCTTTCAATGAATTATTTGAAATATCAAAATGAAAGCTTTTTCTTGTTATGTTGTTTTATTATTCAAAACTTTCTGTTCATTTGTTGAGGTCATGTAAAAGATCCAGGAATGAGATTAAGCAAAAAAAAAGTATCAGATGGATTTGTCAAAATATATAACCTGTAATCACAAAATGATTATTAAATTCCTCTGCTATGACTTGACTATCTTTTTCAATTTTATCACCTGTTTTAATTTCTTAGATAGTGATAGAATTTCAATTTTAAGCACATTATTCATAAATCTCCATGTTGTTTCCTTTATGTTTTTAATACAGTATATTCAATTGGCAAGTATATTCTCTCTTAACAAATCCAAAGAAAATGATAAAATACTCTTATATTTGACATGTAAATGGTTGCTAAAGTCATTATAGGTTCCTTTTTATACGAATCAAATGACATATTTTTCTTATTTACACATTTTCCTCCAAGATTTTCCCTCTAATTGCTGCTTTGTTATTACAAAATTACACTCGTAGTATGCCAGGATGCATCTTAATTATACATCTATTTTGTTTGTAGAGTAAAGATTTGTGTACACTGCGGGAGACCGGTGAGATGTCAATAACCTATGCTCACGTTGAATATGTGTTGCGACTACCTAGAATGTCAGATTTCATTATGTTCTTAGTAAAGGTCAGCTTTTTAAAAGCAAGCTTCTGCAATTCTACTTTATATGGTGGACTCAATTTATTGACGGCAATTCGGAAAAGATGTAGATAATTTGCATTTTAAAAAGACCAGCAGCTTCCTGATTTTCCAGACCATAAAGACATGATAATTTTGGTATTAGCCGTACCGTTGCATGATTCACCATGTATTAAATATGACACAACCATATAGGTATTACAAAATGCCATACGAATTCATGTACGACTGAATAATAGACATGGGTGCGATACCTCGTGGATCTTTGCTGAACTGGTGGGCATTTCCAACGATCGGAAGGGCTGGAGGACCATCGAATTTGCTAATGAGAATGAAAATCCGGAGGAATTTCACCACAAGGTACGTAAAGGCAGACGTCGCGAGGATGATCGTCGCCAAAACTCCAACTCCAAGATGAAAAACACCGATTTGATGATCCGAGAAAAGTGGTACAGTGAAACCCCGTTATAACGAGTTCGGTTATAACGAGGAACCGCTTATAACGAGGTGATCGCGTCGGTCCCGTTTTCCTTTGCGTGTAAACCTATGGCAGAACGAATCGGTTATAACGAGTTCGGTTATAACGAGATTCCGGTTATAACGAGGACAATTTTGGTGCATCATGATAAAGAAAAACATAAGCAATTTGATCGGATATAACGAGGTTCCATTTCTTGACTAAATTGCCGCTTTCAAACATGCGACAAACGAAACGTTGAAAACCGAATTCACGCTATCCACGTCTTTTTCCCGTTTTGCAGAGAACCGTTCCTTCCATATTTTCTTCTAAATCACGCGATAAGACACAGGAATGCCTTCCGACGACATAATCATTCGATTTTCTTTTTCGCGGGATACGCGTGCGTGATATTAGGTCAGACGACAGTGCAACGAGAAAAAAAAAAGAAAAGAAAAAGATAACGCATTCAAAAACTTTGCATGTAGCGACACTTGTGGCCAAAAATGGACAATTGGAATGCGTGTGCAACTCATCATTATATTCATTTTTAGTTCCGACTTCCAGTTCTTTTGCTGGTTAGCAAATATGAGTGTGGATGATTAAAGCCGAAATAGTGAATTCATCGCGATCCCGCCGGATGACAGTAGCGTAAAAATATAGTTGAATAACGCGTGTTAACCTAATCGGTGTTCAAACAAAGAAACAAACGCCATTGTTGGTTTGATTAGATCTGAATTTGTTCATAATCATTTAACAAATGATGATTTGAATATGAGTGTGTATAATGATTATAGCCGAAATAGTTAATGAAATCATCGCGATCCCGCCAGGTGGCGGAAGCATAAAAATAGTTGAATAACGTATGTTAACCTACTTAATCGGTGTTCAGAAAAAGAAACAAACGCATTTATTAGTTTGAATAGATTTGGATTTGTTCATTATCACTTAACAAATTAATTTAAATATGAGTGTACGATTAAAGCCGAAATAATTAATGAAATCATCGCGATCTCGCCGGGTGATAGTAGCGTAAAAAGTAGTTGAATAACACACGTTAACCTATATTAATCGGTGTTCGGAAATAGAAACAAACGCATTTAACAGTTCAAGAACGGATGTACAAAACGCGAAGAGATTTTCGGAAGAAAATAAAGAACGCATCTATAATCTCTTCGGGCGCAACGATCATACATTGTATGAAATTACAGCCGAAATGATTCATGAAATTACTGAATTCCCGCTGGGCACCAACAGCGTAAAATACCTCGCAAGTTAACGGTAAACAACGCATGTATGTTACTCTTGAAATCATCGCGATCTCACCAGGTGACAGTAGCGTAAAAAAAAAAAAAGTTGAATGACGCAGGTTAACCTAAATCAGAAAAAGAATCAAACGCATTTATTAGTTTGAATAGATCTGGGTTTGTTCATTATCACAATTTTAACACTGCATTTCACAATAAAGATTTTTCTTTCTTTCAGAATGGTCTACCAGGTACAATGTGTAAAAAGGATCACAACCTTCCACATTCAATCCTGTCGCATATTTTTCAAGAACGGATTTACAAAACGCGAAGAGATTTTCGGAAGAAAATAAAGAACGCATTTTTAAGGGTCTAGGGCAATTACCCCCTGGGCAATTACCCCGCACCCTTCCCCTGGCCCTAATCCTAATCCTAATTCTGAACCTAACCCTAACGCTAAACTAAATCCCTAACCCTAAACCTAACCCTAACCCTAATCTTTACTCTAACCTTACTACCAACCAGAAATTGGCCGGGGGTAATTGCCCTCTGGGGGTAATTGCCCGGATACGATTTTTAATCCCTTCGGACGCAACGATCATACATTGTACAAGATACAGCCGAAATGATTCATGAAATCATCGCATTCCCGCACCAACAGCGTAAAAATACCTCCCAAGTTACGGTAAACAACGCCTGTATGTTAATTTGCGCTGGTGTTTAGAAAAACTTAACAAACAAGAATTACAATAAAGATTTAACTCATTTAAGCCCCTGCTTTTTGTCTATTTCACAAATATTTTCCTTTATTCTCTCAATAATAATGATCCATCATCCAACAACGCAAAGGAAGTTCACAAATATTTTCCTTTATTCTCCCAATAATACTGATCCATCATCCAACAACGCAAAGGATGTTCTTAAGTTTCTTTGATGGGTATATGATGTCGTGCTTATGTTTTTGTTTGTTTTTGATGCGTACGGATATAACGAGGTACCAGTTATAACGAGGTAATATCGCCGGTCCCACGGACCTCGTTATAACGGGGCATTGTCTTACTAATCCCCAAAGTCAAACTACATGTGAAGAGTTTGTTCGCAAAAACCGATAAGTCCATTTTTGAAGATTTTAAAGTACGGTCTCTGTCATAAAGTAAAGAAATAATACCTTTTAAATGATATATCGGTCACTACATATAAAGGTACATTTTTAAAGTTATGGTCAAAAGAAGCAAAATTTTTCTTTTCATTCTCTTTATTTTTCTTAACCATTAATCGCAAATATCTCCATTTGGCAAATGTGGACTTATCGGTTTTTGCAAACAAACTCTTCATATATTTATGTGTTTATTTCACCTCACGTTTTCGACCGGAATTACTACTCATACATCGTACTTGACCTACGAAGGATTCATTGAACATTACATGTATAAGACACTTTGTTTAGTTGGTCATAGGTGTGCTTCAGAGGAGTATGCATTCTATCTTTGTGGGTGACAAGATATTTGCTCCTGCTGCTAACTTCAAGGACTTCAGGGTCAAGGTTGTGACAGCGTTTTAGATTTAGCTTTATGAGAGTATTAGGAACAGGGTCGGGGTTATGTTTGTGGGCGGAATTTGTTTGGCTTAGCGTGCACATATTTTATGGGAACAATAGGAGGTCTCTGGAGTAAGATAATGTCATGGAACCATCTTTGTATTTAGGTGTGTGTATGTGTGTCTATATATATATATATATATAATGTGAAGCGGGCTTGGCCTCGTACGTGGTGGGTACTGCATCATTGGTATATGTGAGACGGAAGGAAAACTTGCAGTATAGACGTTGCAGTGGTGTTCAGTCTTGCCTTTATTCCCCGAGCTTTCGGCTATTTCACTAGCCTTTTTCAAGGGCTTGATGAGACATAACATAAAAGCAAAATAGCAACCAATTTGCATGCATTTGAACAGAAATAGAAATAGAAATAGTAATAACAAGAAGCCAATCAAACGGAATATAGGCAGTGGCACCAATTCGCATACATTTCAACAGAATACGGCAGACAACAGAACAAAAACAAAACAAACACAAAAAAACAGAAAACAAAGCAAAAGAAACATGGGCAGCAATATTACATTCGGAAAGGTAGTATTATCACATACACTTGCGGTGAAAAAATACAGTTGTAGTAGTAGTTTAGTATAGATAATACCAACGGTAATACATAAACCAACATAAATTAAAGCACAATAGTTACCTTTAGGGCGTGGGGATTTGCTTGTGTGTGGTGTGTGTGGTGTCCGGAGGGTGAGTGTGAGGGGTTCGTACATGTAATGCGGGGGCAGTGAAGTGTGAGGGGTGATGTGGCGTGGGGGTATTTGGGACGGTGACACAGTAATAATTACATGCCTTTGAAGGTCATTCGCGCCGTGAAACTCTTCTAGGTACAAGGTCTTTATAGTAAATAAGGTGCACCTACATTCTTGACACTGTGAGTAGGTGCTCAATAAACTTCAAAACTTCTCGTACGTTCTGGATAGAGATTAAAACAGAACCTATGAAAAATTAAGGATCGGCATTAATTCCATGTGGACGTAAAGTTCGAAGTTTAGATATCCAGTACGATTCTCGTTTGAGTATGATATGGCTTTCCTTCTTTTTGATGAGTTCAATACCTGTGATTTGTACATCCCGAACTGAGTGATTTGGTAGGTTAAAATGTAAGGTGTAGGGAAGGATTTTGCGGCTGGAGGTGTTGTGGTTGATAATCTCAGAACGTGTGTTGTTCAGGCGGGTGTACAGAGAGGTTTGAGTTTTACCGACATACTGTAGGCCACATTGACAGCATGTGATGAGGTATATTACCCAAGATGATTTGCAGTTAATGTAGTCTGTAATGAAGTACGTTTTCTTTGTTGATGAGCTTGTGAATGTGTGTGTGTCTTGGATGTGCTGGTGCAGGATGCATTTTTTTGACTTACATTGGTAGAAACCAGGCGTTGAAGAGCTGATGTCTGTAGGTGTGCTGTGGAACTGTGGTGGGTTTGGGTGGGGTGGGCTTGGAGAATTGTGTGAGTTAATGTTTGTTGTTGATTCAGAGCTTTGTAGGGCGTCTTCCTGAATTGCGTCTACAAGCATGGATATTGTTTGTGTTTGTGTATGTTCTTCATGATCTGTGGCTGGAGTGTGTTGTTTGGGTGATGTGGCATTCACCAGCATGTCCCGTAGCGTTCTACTACGTCGGAAGGATGTGATGGGTGGCCTTGGGAAGATATTTCGCAGGGTATCGCATTCGCTGATGATGGAGAAATGTTTGTGGATGATGCGCGAGACGTTGGCTGTGGCGGGTGTGTATGTGATAGGGAAGTGTATGTTGTTTGTTGTGGTTCGTTCCTTGTATGAGAGGAGATTTTCCCTAGTGATTTGTGAAGCTCGCGAGATTTGTTTGTTTACCATTTTGGTATTGTAATTTCTGTCTTTGAGGTGCATTTTTAGTTGTTCTAAGTGGTGAGAGGTCTTGTCGGGGTCTGAACAGATGCGGCGGATGCGTGTTGCTTGACTATATGGGATGCTGTTGAAGACATGTTTGGGATGACAGGATGAGGGGAGTAGGTAGGCGTGCGTGTTGGTGGGTTTGGTGTGGAGTTGTGTTTGTAAGGTGCCTCCTTCAAGATAGAGGGTGACATCCAAGAAATTGATGTTTGTGTCGGATGAATCAAACGTGTATTTGATGGTTGCATGTTTTTGATTCATGTCATTTTGAAATTTTGACAGGCTGCGTGGGGAACCAATCCAGATGAATTGAATATCGTCTATATAACGCCGCCATGATTTTTTCAGCATAGGCATGTGCATCGATTTGAGGATTTCCTCTTCTTTTTCTGCCATGAAGAGATTAGCGTAAGAGGGGGCTACAGGAGTGCCCATAGCTGTGCCCTGGATTTGAAGGTAGTTGGTGCCCTGGAACTGAAAATTGTTGAGGGTCAGGACCAGCTCCAGGAGGCGCATTAGTTGTGGTGTGGGCGGTTGGGGGTGCTCTCGCCGCGAGAGGGCGTTTTGTATTGATTTTAGTCCTTCAGCATGGGGTATGTTAGTATAGAGTGATGACACATCGGCTGTAACTAAAATAGTGCGTGATGAAAATGGGGCAGACTCAGCATTGAGCTTTTCAATATGTTGTAGAAAATGAGTAGTGTCTCTAAGATATGATGGGATTTTTTCAACCAGGGGTCGCAAGTGGAAGTCTAGGTATTTGGAGATCTGTACTGTGGGACAGGCGCAACCGGAGACAATCGGTCTTCCCGGGTTATTTTCTTTGTGTAGTTTAGGCAGAAGATACAGATTGGGACTAGAGCAGTTTTGGGGTATCAGAGCTTTTTTTATGCTCTTTTCTTCGTCCAAACATTGCACTGCATCTTTTACTTTGAGGAGATTGTTTTGTGTTGGATCGTGGTCGAGCTTTTTGTAGGTCCCCGTGTCCGACAGCTGTCGGAGACCTTCGTCGACATAGTTTTGGGATGACATCACTACTACTGTCGAGCCTTTGTCGGCTGGCTTGATGACAAATAGCCGAAAGCTCGGGGAATAAAGGCAAGACTGAACACCACTGCAACGTCTATACTGCAAGTTTTCCTTCCGTCTCACATATATATATATATATATATATAT
This sequence comes from Diadema setosum, assembly GCF_964275005.1. Classification (NCBI taxonomy): domain Eukaryota; kingdom Metazoa; phylum Echinodermata; class Echinoidea; order Diadematoida; family Diadematidae; genus Diadema; species Diadema setosum. Next base: position 9,114,346 of record NC_092689.1, on the reverse strand, counting down.
ATATATATATATATATATATATATATATATATATATATATGTGTGTGTGTGTGTGTGTGTGTGTCTGTCTGTCTGTCTGTCTGTCTGTGTGTCTGTGCGTGTGTCTTTGTGTAGAACAGTTCACTTATTTTCATTCATCCATCATGATCACCATGATTACACAGTGTAATGAAAAATAGTGGAACGTCATAGTGACGTCACTAAGGATTCAGATTTAGAAGTACTTATCAGATGTAAACTTACAGCTAGATGCGCTTTCGTCACAATTCCAGTATAAACCACATAAACAATCGAAGATTCAAGTGCATCCAGATGGGTATCAGTTCCTGGAAATTCCCCCCCCCCTCCTCCTGCTCTCCATTCCACACCCCCTCCCCTCCCCCCCCCCCTCTCTCTCTCTCTCTCTCTCTCTCTCTCTCTCTTTAAGCCTGACGAGAAACACGTGAGCCCATAAGCTGGTGGTTCCTTCTGATATATTGCGTGTGATACCGGGACATGATTATGTGCACGTACAAATCACTTTTAAAAGTGTTTTCTCTTTGTTTGCTACTGCCTTGTTATACGGTCGTATTTGTTATCCTAAAATACAGTACATTATGTTCAACCCACTGTTATGTATGGATTATGCTTTCCAGTACCACACATGTACACTGTACCACACAAAGTGTATTAACTTGAATACACTATGAAGCAGGTCGCGGAACTGTCCCGTTACTACATGCTAACATTTAAGTAGAAGTTTTTACCATGTGCATGAGACCATGAGACCCTCACCTCGAAATGTACCCATCCTACAGTTTCCATGTGAGAGAAAAGTCAGCTAAGCCCTTATATCTGAATGCGTCACAAACTGGTCAAAACACATATGAACTGTTGAGTTCAAGACAATACTTAAAGAGATGAGTGCATTACTTTGGATGAATTTTAATTGACAAAGTAAACATGATAGACATGCATTGGAAAATGTAAAACATTACATCTTATGTATTGCAATTCAAAGTTCTCATTGAATACCTCATTTATACACAGCAGCTATGAAAGAAATTATTTTTTTGTTGAGGTCCAAATAATGTAGACAAGGAGTCATAGCAAAACACTGCACATGTATTCACCGTCTTTCTGATAGGAAAATATAATTTGTACATTTGTATATCTGTACTTAAAATGTAAGACCAAGCTAGAATATACATGAATATGTTTATCATCTTGCCTTTTTCTACATCATACAATAAAAAAAATTTCATGTAAAACCACTCATTTAATGCAATAGATCTGGTAGGCCTCAGGCTCAAATAAAAATGACAACTTCAACTCTTAGCCAAGTACATTTGATGTGTGTACAATATATATAGTAAACACATAGTAATCTTACAGATTTCCATCAATAACTAGATACAACACTGATTCACCACATCACATCTGTGGATGGAAGGCAGATATCTCCTGAAAGTATCTATCAGCACCTGATTGCCAAACTTTCCATCACTGATGTAAATAAACACTAAATTAATCAGAGTTAGTACAGGCAGCCATGATAAAAGAAATCATGGGCCCAAGTGCTCGGGCAAGATTCAAACTTATGACCTCCTCATGATCATCGCACAGGCGTCTTATCCACCAGACCATAAGCTTCTGCCCGACAGCCAAGTGCTGGTTCTAATCCCTATAGCATGCAGAGAGTACTGCGTAATCATTCAAATTGATAACATTCTTGCATCCAGTTGTTTTCATTACAACTGATTAACAAACTGCCCTACATTGATGTTTCACATGTTTCACGATGCAAGAATGTCATCAATGTGAAGTATCTATCTGGATCAGAATTATTTAACCAACCATAACCAGCATGTGAACAATCACCATCATGTACTTTGTTTCTAGCATATCATGTGACTGGCTCAAATCTACATTTTCACATAAGCCATGAAATCGAAATATGCAGAATCTTGGCATATGAAAACTAGGGAGAACAGAAATGCCACATTTGCTAAAAAAAAAAAAAAAAAGGCACCAACTATGTGTGTCCTGTGTGTGCGTGTGTGTGTGTGTGTGACCTTTACAGCAAGTATGCCAGTGCCAATTCTACAATATCCAAGAAACGAAGAAGGCATTATAGAGAAAGAAACCTGAATCTCTCCTTTGTACCAATGCTCCATACCATGGAGAAGTTATGCACTCCCAGCCGTGACAAAACAGTAATAGCACTTCTGTTGATACAGTGTATCATTATAGACAGCTACTACATGTAGTAGATGATATCAAATGTTAACATACAATTAACTCTTTTGAAATGTTTCTGAAACAAATATGTTTTCAGTACGGTTTGACATTTTGAAGTTGTGGCTGAGTCCTTGAAAAAAGATGGAATGGAATTCAAAAGTAGAGGGGCAGCACAGGCAAAAGATCACTCTACATAAAACTTGGTCTGAATACCAGGACAATGCAAAAGACCTTTCTGTGAAAATCTGAGATAGCGGGAAGGCACAATACTTCACTACAGATTCACGGAGGTATTTTGGAGCCATTGAATGGAGACACTGCCAAGTCAGAAGTAGCACTTTGAACTTTATGTGTTACTGAATTAGAAGCCAAATGTGCATGAAATTGTTACATGCAAACTTTTTATGACATACTGGTATTCCTTTACTCACTCCTGGGGCATAATACCAAGATTTGAGGAAAAATTTGAAGGATTTGTTTCGTACAGTCTTATAATCAAGTTTCATAGAGGAGTCACCGAAATACGGCTTACAATTGTTAGAATAAAAAACAGCTTCTTTGTCACCACATCTAAACTCTATGGAAGAGTGGCTTGGAGCATGGAACTTCAAAGCCAGTAGAATGTTACGCATATGATTGTCATGCTAGAGGATGAAAATTTTCACAAATTGTGAAGAGATTCTACTCCTGTAACACTTCCCTGGATAAAGACCCAAAATGGTCTTCTGAGCTTGGGAGTAAGCTACACAATAGTTCACTAATGTATTCAAATTTATGGATATCTTTCCTTTAGACAATCGAGTCAGGTGCCACTTCATCCACATGTAAACACTAATTTAAAATAAAATGCACACACTACTTTGGAACATTTTGTATTCAGTAGATTTAGCTGTTTGTCATAACTTAGGCAAGATTTCTGGTCATAGGGTACCTTAATAAAGGTAACTGTCATGCATTCAATTTGAAATATGTTAGTAAACCAGATTATCAAAGGCATACAGGTATCAATACATTCCTACTCGCACAATCCTAACAAATTTTACACCCCTTTCATGCTCAGCAATTTTTAGGAAATATTGCCGGGATGCACTCAATGAGCCTGAGAGATTTTGTCGCATAAAAGTCTTGCGGGTAAAATCCTGGGTAAAATGCAGGTTGACTTTTTTGGAAATTTTACCCCCAGACCATTCCTGGTATTAAAACGCCCAGGGGCTACTAGGGGCTCCTGGGTAAAGCTGCAGTGTGAAAGACATTGTGGTTACAGTCAAGGGTGAAATCCTGATTAAAAAAAAAATGTCAATTTACCACTTTATTTTCTTTTTCAGAACTGGGGGTGTTTCATGAAGCAGTTCTTCAGGTTACGAATGACTTAAGAATGACTGCTGATCAGTCCTTGTGCTGAATTATTGACATTCTGATAAGTATAGCACATCAGAACTGATCACCAGTCGTTCTTAAGTCGTTCGTAACTTTAAGAACAGCTTTATGAAATTCCCCCATGTGTGCTGTCCATGAAGATTGCAGAAGAGCAGACAAATGGGATTCAACTGGGAGTTCATTCTGCAGTTTGAAAGAAATTCTTTCCCTAGCACTTTATACTACTCCTTTAATTAAGTCATCGTACTGGGTACCTATTCTGTACCACATTCAATTTAAGCTGTTACTTTTTGTGTATCATTGTTTGAATAGGCTTGTCCCACAGTATAATACTTCTCTGTTTCATCAGTACATTCACTAAACATCACTTCGCTCTTGTAATACTGGCCTCCTCATAATCCCAAAAACAAAACCACATGGGGTGACAGGTCTTGTATTAAAGCAGGACTCTCTCTCTGGAACAAGCTTCCTATACACATGCATACCATCTCCTCAGCTGATTATTTTAAAACAGCACTGAAAACATGTCCATTTCATATAGCATATGATTAATCACTGATTTAATTCCTTCTTTTTGTCCTTCCTCTATTTCTTTCTCTCTTTCATGCGGTGTGAGAGGTTTTCCATTCCCTTTGATCACTCAGACTGGGTGGTTAAGGGAATTATAAATACCCACATTATCATTATCATTATTACCATCATTATCATCATTACCTTTACCAGGCGAAATACTCACATTACCCGTTTTGTCGTCAATGCATTGGTTACCTGTTGAATCTCGCATTGTATTTAAACTATTACTATTTGTTTTTCATTGCATACACGGATCTGCCCCAGAGTACAATGTTAATCTACTGACATTTTATAATCCTTCCAGATGTTTAAGGTCATCCGATTGTAGATTGCTTGTTGTTCCAAAAACGAAGAAATCATGGGGGTATCGGTCATTTGCACATGCTGGACCTTACCTGTGGAATCAGTTGCCTCAAGCTATCCGTCACATTTCGAATGTCGACTCCTTTAACCCTATTCTAACTGGGGGGGGGGGGGGGGGTCAAATTGACCCCCCCCCCCTCGACGTTTCGCGCCATGATTCCGCAATGCGCAAAGATTTTGCCGCGTCGAGTCTCCCGCATATTTTGAGACCAAATTTGCGACGTCCGGGTACACCGTTCTGAAGTTATGCAATGTTTTGCATATGCATGTCAACCCGAAAAACGCTCGAATTCATGATTTCGTGTGCAAATCCAATGCAAACTCTGTTTTTTTGTTTAATTGATATAAATTAGATTATTTCAACTTTTAACAATTGAAATAAATCAATTCTAATGTAGATAAGCTTGAAAAAGTGCCTCCAACAAATTTTGGCAAAAAAACAATAGAAAACAAAAGATCGAAAAAACAGTAAAATACATAAGAAATTAACAAAACAATAAAAAACAAAAGAAAATGATTTTGATTACGCTATTTTTTTACTAGAAAATTGTTTGATGTGTCTTGAGGAATTCTGACACAAAAATTTAATAATCCTTCAGTCTTTTTGATGGAGTTATAGGTGAAAATATGATTTCATGCGTTAATTTTCACAATTAATTTATTAAAAAATATGAAATCAAAATTGTTCTATTGTATGACCATGTAATCTTGTAATTGACATCCGGCTCTATGTTCAGGCAAAATTTTGCGGCGATCGCGCGATCGGTGGCCGAGATCTGAAGGGGGGGTCAAATTGACCCCCCCCCCCCCCAGTAAAAACTTGGTCTCAAATAGCCCAGTTAGAATAGGGTTAAAGTTGCCCTCAAGACTCATTTGTTCATGACCATTTTCCAGTAGAATTGTACATTATGATGTATATTTTTTCATTATCATTATTGTGTCATTCATTTTCATGTGCATGTTTGTGTAAGGATTTTTGTATTTCATAACTTACTTCTTCTACTGCGCCTTGAGCATGTTAACTATGTGGAGCTGGCGCATTATAAGTACCCTGTATTATTATTATTATTATTATTATTATTATTATTATTATTATTATTATTATTATTATTATTATTATTATTATTATTATTATCATTATTATCATTATTATTACCATTATTATTATTACCATCCTCATCATCATCATCATCATCATCATCATCATTATTATCATTACTATTATCATCATTATTATTTCAATACCTGGTCATCCCATGAGTGCCAGGCATGAAAGGGGTGTAAGTCACTCAAACTCAGTGAAGTCATCTTTCACTGCCTTCTTGGCCATAATATGAAACATGGCAAAACTCCAAACAATTTGTTAATGAGCAAAACATTACTTCTGAATAGCATGAATGTACATGTAATAAAAGACCCACATGAATTCAAGATGTGTCAAAACATAGCAGTGAAATAATATTGACATGCAAATAAAACAACATGCAAAACATGTTTCTATGGAACATATCTATATCATAATTTTTATGATTTTGAACAAGCCTTTCAGTTTTTCATTGTTCTTCCTAATGAGAGTTTGCACATTGTAAACATAATAGATGTGTAATACTGCATGTGTGACATTGCCAATTTTTCTTTAAAACAAATTTTTGCTGCTTTGTTTAATGATACAAAGCTATAAAGAAACTATAACTTTGAATGCAAAGCATATAATTACTCTCAACAAGTTCCTCTGAAGGCTGTAGCAGTGCTGGGTAGGAAAAAAAACAGAATAATGCCTCCGGCACCACTTCATGGCAGAGGCATAAAAATAAAACATGAAACAATGATAATAATATGGAAAAAAAAAAAAAAAACCCTGAGCACTGAATCAATGAAAATCTGCTAGGGGCATGGCAGGCGGTAATCCACACCTGACTAACCACCTGACACATGCTCTCCTGTAGTCCCGATTCCAGACTGTTACTTCCGACGGGTGATTTTGAGGAAGATGCCATCCCTGGGTCTCATGATGAGCTCCCCCAGCGGGTTTGTTTCCTCCATCGTCTGGATGGAGCGGACTGAGAACCTCCGCAGCAGGTTGGCCAGGATCACTTTGTCCTCCATCTGGGCAAACCTCTGACCTAATAAGTTCAGAGAAAAACAGAGAAAACAACAAAAATCAGGGATTGATATAGGTATTGCAGCCAATTCATGAGACTTCGTATGAACGCCTTTCCTATTAAAACATGATAGCACATCAAAATTTGTAATATCCTCAAATGAATGTTGGGATTGTGGATGGTACTTAGAAAGAACAGAATTCCAGGCAAGCTTCTTGAAAATCCATGAGGGCAGTGTCTCCACTGGTGGACTGGAATATTCCTTCAATGATGGAATACATCTTCCACTGATTAGAGCATATGCTCTTATTGTTCAGCAAATTGTCTTCTGTATGTCTACAAACAGAATCGCCATGTACTCAACTGCAATGATTCCAGTGGTTATATATGTGATGCAACGAATGGATAGATAGTACAAACAAAACAACTTAAAACTGCAATAGATACATTTGTACGTTCATATTGAAAGAATGTATAAAACAAGACAAACACAGCACAACAACATGTAACCTGATGTAATTTCTGACCCTTTACATGCTTAATAAAGCACTTCACATACTTATGTTCAATTTGTTTAAAAACTTTGGGTTGAGAAGCACTCCAAAAGTATAGTTAGTCAAACAGCAAAAACAACAACGGCACAACAAATGAACTTACCAATGCAATTCCTCGGACCAGCAGAGAAGGGCACGTAGGCATAGGGGTGCCGCTTGGCGCAATTCTCTGGGAGGAACCGATCTGGATCAAACTTATTCGGCTCAGGAAACTGTTCGGGATCATGGTGCAGTGCGTAGATGCCCACCACAACAATGGTGCCCTTGGGTACTTTCTTCCCATCTTCAAGAAATTGAATATTGGAAACACTTCACAGCATGACTACGGAGAAACGAAGAGCCACCACAAAAGTACTCATGGGTACTTTCTCCCCTGCTTCAAGACATAATTTACTGTAAAACAGGGAATCTTTGTGTACGTTTAAATTTTGTGAATTTCGCAAGAGCCAAAATTCGCGAAATTAAAATGCAAACAAAATTTCTTGTCTACCCTATATGCATTGAAGTTGAATGCCAGTGGCAATTCGTGAAAATTTCATGTCGCAAAAGAGGCCCTCGGCTCCAATTCACACACACAAAAAATTTTTCATGCTGTGAATATAATCATGTTCTATTCAGGAGTAATACTTCATGATTTGACATATTGAAAACAAAGAGCAGAAGGAATGTATGAACTTGGTAAAAGCCCTGATATTAAATCACAAAGTATCAATTCCGGCAAACTTCTACGTATAATTTTCTTTCCAGAGATGATGCCCTCAGTATGACAATTGTATCAAATTCATCAAAAATAAGTTATATCAGTACAAAATAAATACACAACTGCCTAAAAGACGTAGAAAATTTATCAACTAACATTTGCAGCCGGTTTACATCCCCATTGACAAATAATATTTAATTTGTCAGTGTCTTAAAACATATGATGGAGCACACTAATATGTGTAATGTAAAACAAATTAGAATTGCTAACTAAGGTAAAAAAAAAAAAAAAAGTTACCTTTTCATGATACACAGTTTTATCCCTATTATTGTTTCTTATTGTTGGAAGTGGGGCCTACCAAGTTTTCCTCATCTTATTTTTATTCACTTCAATATATACAAAAATGTTTACATAGCTGTGTTGTTTTGAATGAAGACAACCTGAACTTAAATTGAATTGAATTGTGCTAGATATTCAAATGGAAGAAGAAATGGCATGAATATGAGTACAATTGTATTTTGATCTATTTGTAACAAGTTTCTGATAAACTACCCAAAGCTCTCAATGCTGCCATCTCCTTTGCTGCACCTTAGAAATTTGCACTGGATAAATGCACACGATGGAACACCAAGCTTCAATTCAAATTTTCATTTCAAACAAGAATCTGAAGCCTAAAAAGTATCTTAAAGGGACAGTTCAGACAATACACATGATTTCATATATTGTATTACATTTAATCGGTAGTGCCATATAGAGTTGTGGAATTTATTGTGGTCCTTAAGCAGATAAACCCAATACTCTGAAAAACAAAATACACGGAACAAGAATGATGACATACAATTTTGCAGTGGCTTACAATAACACTTGCATAATAAGTTCACTTGTGTAGAATTTATGCACACTTTGTTCTTTTGTTCTGCTTCCTTGAGCACCCAATCACGCATTATGTGAAGCTGCAATGTCATTATCCTTGTTCACTGTGAATTGTTATGATTTTGAAAACATTCTTTTTCCTCACCCCAATCACTATAAATTCTGAAATTCTGTACCCAGAGAGACTAATTCATAGATGTTCAAACGCAAATCAAGTCTAAAATCATCCACTGGTCTCCTTTTAAAGTATCAATTCTACAAAGGCAATTGCAAGGATAATCATGGTAATAATCCTTTGAGCTCATTCAGTTCCTGCATGGTAGTTGTGATCACTGCAAGTTTCTTTTTGGGTGAGAGCCATGTGCAGCATACAAGGATTAATGCAAATATTAGTTTCAGTTTCAGCTTGTTTTAGTTCTCCACTTGAACAAATTAAATCATTATGACTAACAATACCAACACTCTCATCAAAATATGAATGAGAGAACTTAAAGGGTACTTCAAGAATATAGATATAATAACATTTACACAAAAACACACATTATACTGTATCTTTGAAAAGAACAAGAAATTTGGACATTGGCTCAATACAATTACTTTCTAGCAAATGTTCCCTGCTTTCAACACTTGCATTAACATTGCCAGAAATTGGATACAATCCAACTGGACCTACATAGCAGCAGGAAATGGGGGTGGATTACCGGAATCAGCATCTCATAGAACCCCCATAGGCTTCCTGCTGATATCACATATAAAGCATTCTGCCTGGCAAGTCACAATAACCAAAATGAAAGAAAACAACATAACGGTACACAAATCCCCGTCTCTTTAAATACTAACATCTATCCCCACACCCATACGGTGTGTAAATTGAGTAGAGAAATCACAGGTTGGTTATTATGTGTAAGTCTGGAAAGGAATGAGGATAAATAGGAGCAGTAGAAGAGGTTTCTCCCTCTTTTTTATCTTACCAAGGATGCAGTCTTCTCGTAGGTCTCTGGCAATCATGGGTACGGAGGGGCACAGTCGCAGGGTCTCCTTCAGAACGCAGGACAGGTACTGCAGCTTTTGCAGATCATCCGCTGTGATGGGTCGATCGCTGTCACCTACGGCATGGAGAAACGATAAATATGCTCACATCAGTTGCATAGTGTGTTCACTTCCCCAAATCTGCCTCTGAACCCATACCACCACCCTTTTTTTCTCTCTCACATTTATTACTAAATTTCAACAATAGCTGTGAACACTGTTCACACATAATTACTCACTGAACAATACAGCATCTGACAATTGTGCTTACTTTTTTTCTCAGTATAATGATGATAATAATAGTTTATTATAATGATAATTATTATTATCATCATCATCATCATAATCATCATTATTATTATTATTATCATTTTGCATAAGCTAAGTCCTATCAATACCAAGTCCTGATAACTCTGTGAAAACCCAGAAATGTTCAATGATTGACCACTGTACTTGTAGATTTCCTTCATTCGGCCAATGCCATCACTTTGCAAGGGAGAGTCTGACCCATCTCTCATTCAAGGAGTAAAGAGGCACATGTAAATCGTTTGACTGTTCTGACAGTTTCAGTAACATGCCAAGACTGTACCTGTACGTAACAAGTCCATGGGAAACTAGAAATATCACTGAAGGTGATTAATACCCCCGCCCCGTGATGACAGTCTTACCCAAGGAATGATCTTTCCTTGATCTTCTGCCATTTAAATGCCGTTACCATGGCAACGCAGCTTCCGACACGTCCGAAAAATATGTCTTGCACATCTTCCCACCAAGACTATTGTGTGTGCCACATTTCATAAGCTTTTGTCAAAAACTGAGGAAGTAGTTCAATCCACAAGATCTTTCCTTGATCTTCCGCCATTAATATGCCGTTACCATGGCAATGCAGCTTCCGACACGTCCAAAAAATATGTCTTGCACATCTTCCCACCAAGACCAATGTGTGTGCCACATTTCATGAGCTTCAGTCGAATACAGAGGAAGTAGTTCAATCCGCAAGATCTTTCCTTGATCTTCTGCCATTAATATGCCGTTACCATGGCAATGCTGCTTCCGACACGTCCGAAAAATATGTCTTCCACATCTTCCCACCAAGATCAAGGTGTGTGCCACATTTCATAAGCTTTGGTCAAAAAACTGAGGAAGTAGTTAAATCCGCAAGATCTTTCCTTGATCTTCTGCCATTAATATGCCGTTACCATGGCAACGTACTTTCGGGTACTGTCAAAAAATGCGTCTTGCACATCTACAACCAAAGGCACACATCTGTACCAAGTTTCATGGAAATTGGGCAAAAACTGAGGAAGTAATTTGCAACACAAAATTTTCCATCATTTTGGCTCATAATATGTGAGCTGTTACCATGGCAACATACTTTTTGTCACTGTCAAGAAATGTGTCATGCTGACCTATATCCTAAGACAAACATTCAATATGAATTCCATGAGAATTGGAAGAACACTGATGAAGCAGTTTTGCCATGAAGCATTTTGCCCTATATTTTACCAATAACATGCCGTTACCATGGCAATGCACTTTTTGCCACTGCGGAAATATGTCTTGCACATTAACATATTCAGATGAACATCTGTACCTAATTTCATAAAAATTGATCAAAAACTGTGGGAGGAGTTCGCGACGCAAGATTTGTACCCATTTTTGCCCATAATATGCCGTTACCATGGCAACGTACTTTTGGGTACTGTCAAAAAATACGTCTTGCACATCTACAACCCAAGGCACACATCTGTGCCAAGTTTTATGGGAATCGGTTGAAAACTGAGGAAGTAGTTCGCGACGCAAGATTTGCAACGGACCGACCGCCCGACCGTCCGCTGATTCCTATATACCCCCTTCAAACTTCGTTTGGCGGGGGTATAATGAAAGTTTCAGTCACTTCAAGTCGTTTGAAATTGGTCATACTCTATTGAGTTCCTACTTTTTCATCTATTAAAATAAGGAGTAAACACCTACTGTATACGCTATAATTTTCACGTACATAAATTTTCGTGAATTGCTGCTGTCACACATTTTCGCGAGTGGTTAAATTCGCGATTGGGGGACCAGAGAAAATATGAAGTGGCAAAGAAAGTGGAATTTTCAACTTACAAGCAAATAAGAATGATACTAGTTATACACTGCATGAAAAAAATTTACCAAACTCTGCGAACTAGTAAGTTAGAATTTAACATTTTTGAAGTGGTTATTTCAAGTCCATCGCGCTAGATTTCTGACGAGTGGTATGAGGGGTACGAGTACTCAATACTTTAGTATTCGTAAGTAGACGTGGACTAGCCCGACCACCCCCAGACGCTGTTAATACGCTGTGCTGTGCGAATGCTACTTACAGCAACTGGGCTGTGTATACTAGTAGTTAGACATGGACGTGCTATATGTACGTAAACAAGCTTAGCCAGTATGGTCTGTTCGGTAAGCCGTGACATGGTGACACATATACTAGTACTGAAATGTTCGTATCATAAAGGCAAGGGATTCATTTTGGAAGGTAATATTTTCGCGTGTTGTTGATTTCGCGAATAGCTCCCGACTCGCGAAATTTGCGAAAATAAAACCCACGCGAAATATATAGCGTATACAGTATCCTATTCAGCCTGGATACTTAACCACCCCATTAGCACATGACACTGTGACATTACACTCATATTTAAGGTTGGGGGGGCACTCGTACTGTTGAGGAATGTAAATCCTGCTGTCACTGATTACATTGTTTTATTTTTTTCTTTCACACAGACATGGAATTAACAGAAGTTGAACATGACAAAAGTGCACTGAGGTGAAACAAATACAAGTGACTGAGATCACTTCATAAAGCATCCCGTCAAACTCCACAAGATATACATGTGAGTGAATCATGATTACACACATGGGTGAGGTGGAGGCATGCCCTTCGTCTCTACTTTGCTGAATCCTGTCTACTCACGAGCAACAATGAACTGCATGTTTCTCTTACCAAACACTTCATCAAGCTCTTCGTGGAGGCGGACCTGTACTTCTGGATGCTGACCAATCAGTAGCATGGCCCAAGACGCAGCTGCAGCAGTGGTGTCATGACCCTACACAAGATATAAAAGATACACACAAATACAAATCTACATCATATGTTTGTTTTATTCATCTGAAGGAATGGAAAACACCAAAGAATGTAGGATGCTCATGTGGATATAACAGAGGGCTGCACACTAACCCATCTTTTTTTACTGGTCCCACCTGCCTGTCAGACCAGTAGGTACCCAATTTTTACATGTTTTACTGGGACATTCCTGAAGAAGTTACTGGTCCGATAATGATTTTTACTGGTCGGGGACCATCAGACCAGTGCCAGTGTGCAGCGTTGTATAACATAATATGTAAGATAGCCATGTACTTTTCACTGCTTACTGAACCATCCTCAAATCCCTCCCCCCCCAAAAAAAAAAAGTAAGCAAGACCTGCTTTTGTGAAACAGTCTGAAGAAGAAATATTTACTTTTCACTGCTCACATATAGGTGAACAAAACAAGAAACACTGGATGTATCTAGACAAGAATTGCACAATTTTAGCCTTTCATAATGTGAAATGTTGAGCACAAAGAAAGAATTCTACTTTCCCCTATTACAATCATAGTCCCCTGCTCGAACTCGTTCGGCGGGGACAAAAAGACGTGATAAGGAAGAGAGGAATATTAAACTTAGCAGCACCACTGACATAAAATAAATGAAACCATATACTGCCACTATGGATAGAAAGATTTCAAAACAACAGCCCAATGAATCAACAATCTCTTGTATGAAAAAAACAAAAACAATATGTTATATACATACATCTAAATAGATAGATAGATTTATATAGAGAGAGAGCGAGAAGGGGTCCCGACCGTGTACAGAACCAGTGTAGCTCCTTCATTATCTATTCAGTGCAAAAAGATAGGGCATTCACGGACGTAGCTAGTTCAACGTACATGTAGTTTATTTCCAAGCTTTCAGTCTTTTTAAGTCCTTCATCACGGCTGTGAAGTAAAACATATAATGACTTACTGGTATCAACATGGCTGCACTCGTGTTAGCAGTATAAGTCTAACTAACATGAGTCTATAGTCTATAATGACCAGAATGGTTATTATGGGCAGTAATGGGCATTAACTTCTCCTTGAATCAGTTTTCGTCCTTTGTTCATTTCAACATGAAATGCTGCTCTGAACTGCATATAGGCTGCTCTATCAGCACATTTGATTCCAACTTGACCTTTGACCTCACCTCAAACATGAAGGTATCCACCTCCTCCCTGATGTCATCCAGGGTGAAGCTGGGGTCCTCCCGGTGCATCTGGACTAAGAGGTCCAGGAAGGCGATCCTCTTCCTCTTACCCACTACGGAATCATCCTCCTTGCCTTCAAGGATCCTGGGCGGCTCGGTAAGTCTCTCTCTTATGATCTGAGTGAGGAGGAAGGAGGAGGGAGGAGGGAGGGGGTGGGTGGGGTTAGAGAATGGGAGGTAAGCAGGATTTTTCAGCTTGCTTTTATTTACATTTAAAGCAGTCAAATTACTTGATGGTGAAACTGAGCTTAATCAGATGTTTTAATTTTCCAGGGACATGTTTGATGGATATCAGGTTTAGACTAGTTCCTTTGGGGCTTGGGTAAAGTTTGGGGACAATGCACAATAACATACGCTTGGGATAGCTTTGCTTTGATTTACTTTCCTTTCTATACTTACAGAAGAATAGAACAATAAATTAAATACATGAAGGATCTTCACACAAAAACTCTTCAAAAAACCTAATGGACTCAGTCCTGCAGCGTATTGAGGAGGATGGTCTGCAAAACCAATCAAAGCAGCAATTGGCGGAACAAGACTTGCCATCTTAGTTCATAACAACACCAAAAAAAGTTATTGGTAACAAAGTAAAACATAAAAAACAAGGAAAAGTAGAAATTACGCGGTGCGTAATATATGTCCCCGCCGGAAGTAGCATTTTGTAGCAAAATGTGCAATATAGGTAAAAAATCAAGGTCAAAGGTCAAAGAAGTCAAAGGTCAAAATTCTGTGTAAAAGTTGTGAAGCCCTCACCTAGTGCCATCACATAAAGGAAACGGAATCGAAATCGGGTTAGAAATGGCGAAGGAATAGCATTTTGTAGCCAATGTACAATACAGGTCAAAAATCAAGGTCAAAGGTCAAAGAAGGCAAAGGTCAAAATTTTGTGTAGAAGTTTTGAAGCCCTCACCTAGTGCCATCACATAAAGCAAACGGAATCGAAATCGGGTTAGAAATGGCGAAGGAGTAGCACTTTGTAGCAAAATGTAAAATATAGGTCAAAAATCAAGGTCAAAGGTCAAAGAAGGCAAAGGTCAAAATTCTGTGTAGAAGTTTTGAAGCCCTCACCTAGTGCCATCACATAAAGCAAACAGAATCGAAATCAGCTTAGAAATGGCGAAGGAGTAGCATTTTGTAGCAAAATGAACAATATAGGTCAAAAATCAAGGTCAAAGGTCAAAGAAGTCAAAGGTCAAAATTCTGTGTATAAGTTTTGAAGCCCTCACCTAGTGCCATCACATAAAGCAAACGGAATCGAAATCGGGTTAGAAATGGCGAAGGAGTAGCATTTTGTAGCAAAATGTACAATATAGGTCAAAAATCAAGGTCAAAGGTCAAAGAAGTCAAAGGTCAAAATTCTGTGTACAAGTTTTGAAGCCCTCACCTAGTGCCATCACATAAAGCAAATGGAATCGAAATCGGGTTAGAAATGGCGAAGGAGTAGCATTCTGTAGCAAAATGTACAATATAGGTCAAAGGTCAAGGTCAAAGGTCACAACTGGAATTCTGTGTAGAAGTTTCAAAGCTCCCATGTAGTGCTATCATATAAAGCAAACAGAATCAAAATTGGCTCATAAATGACAGAGAAGTAGCAAATTTAACATTTTGATCACACACGGACTCACACACGGACGGACGCACGGACGGAGGGACGCACAGACACACACACGTACGGAGCCCGTTTCATAGTCCCCTGCTCGAACTCGTTCGGCGGGGACAAAAAACAGACTGGCACACAGAGTTTTGAGAAGATAAGGAAGCAAAGAGACATATGGCTGTATCAAGAAAACAGAGGGAGGGAGAGAGAGAGAGTAGATCTGTTCACAAGGCCGTATAACAGTCAGCAAAACAAACACAAGGGAGAATGGCAACAGATGGACAGGAAGGCAAAACAAAAGACAGCCAAACAGATTCAAAATGAGTACTGTCAAATGGGTCTATTATGGCAGTTGGACATACTGACACACAAACAAATTCATAAAATACAGACAAAGATATTTTTGTCATTCTTCTTCTGGCCTCCACTGGGAAATGAATGATCTTGTGGTACAACAGAAATTCAAATCACATTATTTCTAATCCTTATTTTTTGAAAACAAAGAGACATTTATCTCCATTGTTGGGTCTTCATGTCCCCAAACCATATTAAATATATGTGGTTTTATGGCATGAATAAAATTTGGGTCAATCCACGTCAAATCATCCAATTTTCAGAAAAGTTGTCACCCGACCCCCTCCGATTTTCTTTAAAATCGCACCAAATGTTCCCCAAAGTGTCTGACGGAAAATCCCAAAATATTTTGCCCCAAAGTCAATTGGTTGCTAAGATACAGCCTCACATAGCAACCGGTGCGCATTCCAAAATATTAGTTAAAAGAAAATTAGGCATTTTTGTTTGACTGTTTTAGCATGGATATTAATGCAAAAGTGTTCATTATCTGGAAATTGAGAGAACTTTATAGTCTTTGCAAGAAAAACTTACTGTGACGCAAAATTGACTTTTCGTTAACGTGCACGAGGTCGCCGAAAATGGTGTTAAATGTTAATTTTGAAAATTTTAATGCATATTTAGAGGCTAATATCTTCCACATTTCATCACCTTAGGTTCTGAAATATTATGCTGTTGAAGGCTTTGGCTTGCTCAGTAATTTTGAAAAAAATCAGCGCATTCATGCGCACCGTTTTTACGGAGAGCGCCCTCAAAGTTGACAAAAATGAAAAATGTGCCAAATTCAAGGTCACGGATCACCCTTCGTCCCACCTAGGAGTGGCATCAATTTTTGTGTATTGATAGACATTTACCTATGTTATCTTGGGTTACCAAAGAAATTTTGCTACCGAAATGTTCAATGGCAAAGTTACCCCACCGAAAATGGTCATAAACGGCCAAACTTCCATGTAATATCACATATTGGGTTTAGAGGATATTTCAAATGTCCACACTTTCAAGATGAAAAGCACTAGCCCTGTGATATTTGCAGTAGGCATAGTCTGTTATACAGAATATATTTCAGTAATATATACCACAAAACACTTTTATTGCTTAATAATGACCTTGAAATTTAATCCAAAATTTGATAAAAACAATAAATTACTCCATTTTCCTCATTGCACTGCATATAAATACGTGTTTTGAAAGACATTTCACAGAGCAATATTTCAAGAATTAGGAAAGCTGAAAGCCTACCTTATTAAGGTTCTAAAGTATTTGTGGTCTTCTTTCAGATTTAGTGTCAATTTGATCATGAATGTTTTACCCTTGACCTTGAAGCCCTTCTAAAAATAGCTGTAAATTTGTTAACTACAAATTACACACGACAGGTGTATTATGGCATGATATACTTGTGATTCTTTCACAAACACAAAAGCTTTTTATGGTGTAAATGTATATACTGGAATTAATCTACACTCATGCTTGCAAGATATGTTACAATTAATAACTTTGTTCAGACAATGACCCTCAATTTATGACCTTCAAAATCATGAGAAATGCCTATTCCTCTCCATAAAGACCTGTATTATGTACTGAATAATAGTTGATAATATGGACGTTGCGCCCAACATAATATAGATTCTTTTTCTAGCCTGTGAAACGCACATTAAAAGGACTGAGAGTCTTCTTTTTCGGGAGATTTGTTCTGTACAGTGTACCTTATGAAAACTTCCAAAATCATTTCAATCCTTATGTATTTTCTTGTTTTTGGAATTTCTTATGTATTTCTTTGTTTTTCATTTTCTAAAGCATAACTGTGTTTTCTTTTATTGGAAATTGTCACGGGCCACTTTTCTACCATAACCAGAATAAAATTAATCAATCAAAGTGATAGATAGTAAAAATGGTCAAGTTTTTATGAGTTTCCAAACAAAGCACTGTTTTCCATAGGAAATGCACACAAAATCACAAAATATTACTGTCCCCTTTTTTGATTGAAATTGAGGGTCATTGTCAGAACAAAGTTATTAATTGTAACATATCTTGCAAGCATGAGTGTAGATTAATTCCAGTATTTATACATTTACACCATAAAAAGCTTTTGTGTTTGTGAAAGAATCACAAGTACATGTATATCATGCCATAATACACCTGTTGTGTGTAATTTGTAGTTAACAAATTTACAGCTATTTTTAGAAGGGCTTCAAGGTCAAGGGTAAAACATTCATGATCAAATTGACACTAAATCTGAAAGAAGAGCACAAATACTTTAGAACATTAATAAGGTAGGCTTTCAGCTTTCATAATTCTTGAAATATTGCTCTGTGAAATGTCTTTCGAAACAGGTATTTATATGCAGTGCAATGAGGAAAATGGAGCAATTTATTGTTTTTATCAAATTTTGGATTAAATTTCAAGGTCATTATTAAGTAATAAAAGTGTTTTGAGGTATATATTACTGAAATATGTATAACAGACTATGCCTACTGCAAATATCACAGGGCTAGTGCTTTTTATCTTGAAAGTGTGGACATTTGAAATGTCCTCTAAACCCAATATGTGATATTACATGGAAATTTGGCCGTTTACGACTATTTTCGGTGGGGTAAATTTGCCATTGAACATTTCGGTAGCAAAATTTCTTTAGTAACCCAAGATAATATACGTAAATGTCTATCAATACACAAAAACTGATGCCATTCCTAGGTGGGACGAAGGGTGATCCGTGACCTTGAATTTGGCACATTTTTCATTTTTGTCAACTTTGAGGGCGCTCTCCGTAAAAACGGTGCGCATGAATGCGCTGATTTTTTTCAAAATTACTGAGCAAGTCAAAGCCTTCAACAGCATAATATTTTAGAACCTAAGGTGATGAAATGTGGAAGATATTAGCCTCTAAATATGCATTAAAATTTTCAAAATTAACATTTAACACCATTTTCCGTGACCTCGTGCACGTTAACGAAAAGTCAATTTCGCGTCACAGTAAGTTTTTCATGCAAAGACTATAAAGTTCTCTCAATTTCCAGATAATGAACATTTTTGCATTAATATCCATGCTAAAACAGTCAATCAAAAATGCCTAATTTTCTTTTAACTAGTATTTTGGAATGCGCACCGGTTGCTATGTGAGGCTGTATCTTAGCAACCAATTGACCTTGGGGCAAAATATTTTGGGATTTTCCGTCAGACACTTTGGAGAACATTTGGTGCGATTTTTAAGAAAATCGGAGGGGGTCGGGTGACAAGCACTGGATGATTTGACATGGATTGACCCATTTAAGATTATGGTGTCTGAAACAATAATACATGAAAATATTTAATGCACTCTTGTGCTACATGATGTTGCAATAGGGCACAACCAAATTTTGAGGAAAATAAGAAAAAGAAAAAGGATAGAGAGACTTTTCAAGATATCTCACCTTGTTTGTCATGTCGTGGAGAACCTTGAGGTGATGGGCGTGTTGCTTGCCACGCTCAATGTTGTCGTACAGAAAGTCCGGCCAGTACCAAGGTTTCCTCATCCTTTCCAGGAGCAAATCACTCATGCTGTGTTTGGCCAGGTGGATGGGAAAAATTATGGACAATAGTGTTAGGTTCTACAAACTTGTGGCACACTGTAAGCACAGAGATACACAAGCACACATTACAAAGAGTAACAAGGTAATCCTTACTACACTGGCTGTGGCTCTGCATACTTGCCTTACTACTCTCTTAGATAATGTCCATAGCTGGAATTGATTAATGTTGTACTTCTTTTTTGTTTCCCTTGAATATTTTGTTTCTCACAATTCATATTAATACTTCACTGAAAATCAAGCACGTTTCTTACTCATCTAATAATCATAATTGATTTGAAAATCAAAAAAAAAAATACTGATTGGAGCTTTAAAACAGAACAATTATTAATGTAATCCAAAACAATGTTTCTATCTGACATCAACATGGATATTATTGTGCAACAATGTTGTGTGAATGAAAAATCTTTATGCTCTCCTGAAAAAATCATTATTTTTTAGATAAATATATGAAGTTGTCACCCAAGGAATGACAAGTGCCCTTCAAAACAAGCCAACAAGGTGAGTAATCATAAAGCAATAAAGCTACACCAATGTACTGACTTTGATGATATCACATGAAATATTCAGATGAATGCATACTATACGATAAATAATTTGACTAAAATATTTTTTAAAAATGAACAATGGTCCTGGGCTCAATCAAAACCTTGTCATCATTCTTAATCCATGATGTAATTAATAGTGTGCATAGTTCATAGTGTATAGAGTTTCATCTCCACACTGATATTCTTAACAAAGACACACAAAGGTTACCCACCTCCTTTTTTATTTTCTGCTGGACTATGTGTGCCATGCCAAACATTTCTGCATGCAAATATTTCAATCACATTAGATCTTTACTACCTTCCATGCCCTCCCCCCCCCCCACACTGATTTAACATTTGTAAGTATTGCAACTGAGACAAGAATCAAACTTGAGACTTACTTGATCACAGCTTGAACATATTCGTTGTTGCTGTTTCCCTGAGCGTTGATGTGCTTGCCCATTGCTGTATCTGTTGAAGTGATCAAGAGTAGAAGGTTCAGTTTTGTCTTTGTTTTTTTTTTATTTTATTCTGCAAGACGGTGGGCCTGAAGAACATATTCCCTACACAAACTTGTATTGAACAAATCTGATGAAATATTATAATAACTAACAGAGCAGCAAGACTAAGAGCAATGGAAAAAAAAAAAAAATGAAGCCCAGATTTTTCCTGCAACAGCAGCCGAGTCGTATATCTCACAATTTTGCATGGGTTTGGACAAATTGAATTAGTATACTACAAATTAACTGTCAGAATAAGTGGGTATTCTTTACAATATAATTTATTTTGCTGTTTACAACCTACTCTTCAGTCCCTGATCATCCTACCACCATCATTCCCATGCCATATGGTATTATGATTTAATCATATCATACAGTACAGGGATGACATGAGCAATGCAGAAAAAAAAACACTTTGCACAAACAATTTCACAAACAAACATAAGTGAACACACTGGAATGTGTAGGATTCAGTGATGTCAAACAGAGAGGGCAGATGGATGAGGAGCTATTAAAAGAGTATGTCACCGACAGACAGCGACATGAAGCATTTAAGAGCATTACACAAATGCTGTTTGGCAAAAATCACAGAATAATATCGATAGTGAGAAACTCACTTTTCTTCTAATCAATCTTTCTGAGCAAATTAGTTGAAATTTTCCTTTTTATAGCAGCTACATATTCATCACATGGGCTAGAAATATCAATATGGCTCTTGACGCAAAGCCTAATGAGAACATTTTCACAAGGCCAACTCATATTTCATATCTCTTCAATATTTCACAATATCAAAGAGTGAAAGACTCTATTCCACACAGATATGTCTCAATGATAACCTTCACACATCTTGCTAAATGGCAGATAGTTTGTCGGTATCAGTGAGACTGTAACCCCATCATGTTCCCTTATCCAAACAAACTCCCATTGCTGGTAAAACAGCAACAACTTGATAGCCTTTGAGCAATGAGATATGTACACTCATGGATATGAGTGGCAATTAGATACAACAAGCACAAGAGAGTTTGTTGAGATACCCTGATGAACAGATATGACAGTAGTGAGGATTGTCTACTGCCAGGGCGTGCAAAGCTTTGGCTCCATGCCTTATCATTCTGTCTTAATATTTGAACTCAAAGTTTACCGCAGATAATGTCCAGGACGCAGTACGTGATCTGGGGGAAGATGTTGATAGGCTCGGGGCTGTCGGCGAACTTTTCCAGCTTCTTCACCAGGACAGCGCTCTGCTCGTTGAAGACCTCCAGGAAGTTTTGGAGGATGGAGAAGTGGAAGGTTGGCGTCAGCATCTTGCGGCGGTGGAACCACTTCTTGCCCCAACTTCATGAAGACATCCATAACCAAAGGGAAAATAAATTGATAAATGAAAACAATGAACATATGCAATATAAGCTAGCAATGTGCACTAAAAGGGAGACAGTGTACATGTACACTGACTGTGTTCTCTACAAAGATTCTCCAGGTTTATTCAAAATAGACTAACCAAGGTCAACTTGGGGATAATCCATAAATATGTCTTATCTGTTGAATTCATAGCATCATAGTTATTGTACAATATAAATCTGAAAATAAAATGAGGTCCAATACCTATAGATAGAAACAAACAAAACAAATGGGCATACCTGTGAATAACTAAGTTTGTATCAAATAAACCAAATTGTGTCAAGTTGAATGGGATGAGAATACCAACTAATGCTCATATATCAAATCAATTGCAAATAATCACATGGGAAATATAGAGAATAACATGGTGCAATCCACACAAGTTTTATAAACTCTGCTAGGTGAATTTTCAATATGAAAATATATATGTCTACATTTTTTTTTTTTGCTTGGTTTTACAGTACTGGTTGAGGTAGGGATTCAAGTTTTGAACACTCCTATGTGAGATAATGAGAAACCTCTTATGAAATATGAAAGAGCATGTAATTTTAAGAAGGATTCAACATTTATTTGATGAAAATTGGTTTTGCAAATGGCTGAGATATCCAAAAAAAGTGATAATAATAAAAGGCGACAGGCCACGCCTTTTATAAGGATCTCTTTGTTTCACTTTGTTTTTGGATATCTCATTCATTTCAAAACCGATTTTCATCAAATAAACTTTTCCCTTAGAATTGCATGCTCTTTGACATCTCATAGCGTGGTTTCTGAATATCTCGCAAAACGTTAAAAGCTGAATCCTCACCTCGACCAGAACTGTACACACCCTTTAAAACAAGAAACTTTAACTTCACCTACATATCTCACACAAAAATACTCTTAACATCTACAAGTACTAACCGACTGCTTTTCATGGAAAAGCGAGAATAATACCAGATCCCTCAAAACACATGCCTGGAAGTGATAATCTCTCAAAGATCTGTACTTTTGCTTGATATCTTCTCTTTTTAGGATGATGGGGATTTTTTTTTTCCATCACAAAGGCTGGAGACACTGTAACACACTTGCTTATGGCTTTAAAAGTGGACCTTTGTAACAGAGACAGAAATCTTCAGCCAAGGCAAGGTCAGCCACGAGAGCTCTTCAAAGGTCAACATCATAATCCAAACAAGAGGTGGAGCCCCAGGCACAGATTGGTACTTTAATGATGAAATTGATACGGTGGATCTTGAAGGAGATATTACCTTAAATTTAATAGTATGTGGATTTATTGAATGCAGAAATATTAGAAGCTTTTTCATTTTTCTAGCATAATGAAAGGACATTTGACTTTAATACCTCTTTTACAAGGAAAGGAGAATAATGTCACTCTTAACATGTTACACATGTATGTACATCACTAAAAGGTCAAACAAATGTGTACTTTTTATTTTAAAAAATGACATACTTTAGAAATGTCTTAAATTTTTTTCCACATCCTTGTTCTACCATGACATCACAAATTGTTGTAGTATCCATTATTCAGCCATGGATCTAACCAACATGTAAAAATTCATAACTTTAGCAACAGATCGCCTGATTTTCCTCAAAACTTCATGGATGGGTACTACTACTATTTTTGCACTCACTTAATCTATATATTATTATGAGGTAAATTCCTCTTGGAGGGCAGTATCAAACCCTTGCACAGTACTATGGCATAGGAACAGGCCAAAGGATGCAATCCTTCTCAACTTATCATGAATGGGAGATCTAATACTGATGAACTTCTTTGCCATTAATTCCAGGCCATGGGTAAAGGGTGACTTGCTACTTGATTTCGTTTTTCACCCCAAGTGTAGTCAACAGGAAACAAGGCCAGGTTGGGAGAAGTGGTGTGGACGCAAAAAACAGGATAATCATCAAATTTTCTAGGGTATTCCACTTACCTCGTGAGAAGCCCTAAACCAAGCCAGGGATGCAAGAAGTCATAAATGTATCCCTTCTTTATGTGTCGGCTACTGCTCAGTATAACCTGAAAATACAAGACAGTGTGCGCAAATAGTACACATCAGCATGTTGAGTACTCATTATCAAATTCTTATATGACATGCATTAAAAATGAGATTCGAAAAAGACCAAAGTATCACCCCATCGAGTCGTTGGGGATATTTCCTTCCACATACACCACCTACATAATTGTCTATTATGTATTTGCTCATCTTCTTCACAATTTAGTGTCCTGTAGTGGATAAAGAGCTGTTGTTCACATAACCCCCCCCCCCCAAAAAAAAAAAAATAATAATAATAATAATAAATAAATAAATAATAATAATAATAATAAATAGATAAAATAAATAAATTAATCAAAATGATAAAAAAAATAATGATAAATAAGTAAATAAATAAAAATGATGTTAATAATAATGATAATGTTTCACAGGATTGTTGGGTTTGGTTAATAACATGTGCCATCTGACTAACAGCGATGCCTGCTTCCTATGAGGGATAGTACTGGCTGAAACTATTTTGGAGTAACTGTGGTTTCACTTTCTATAGAAGCTACACAAACAATTTCCTGCTCAACATTACAATTTCGGTACAGAGCTCAGATAACAAACCGACACGGAATTGCCCTATATTATTTCCCAATTGCTTCCTCCCCATTGTTCAATGCAGAGAATGTGGGGAAAATAACATTCTACACAATACTGCCTGTACAGCTTGCCTAAACTCAATAAGTGCTCATTTCAAGAAGTGCAATTTCAACTGTTTGGAATAGTTCATGATCCTTGGACTTGATCCAATGAGAAGCATGCTGTTATTCAAAAGGGAAGGAAGAACACGCACATATGGCATCTATGTGATTTTAAGGTGTCAGTCCTGAAGGACTTAAATGCTGTTCATATCTGTAAGTGTGGATGGGTAAACTATTTGTAATCACCTTCTCTTGGGGCTATGGGAAGAGAGTGCAGGGGAACAGTTGTTATGACAAAGCAGCCATACGTGTCACTAATGATTAGACAGTGACTTTGATGTGAATAAACAAATATGGATGGTGTAGACACAACACAACTGATGCCACACAGCAATTTTCATAGCATCTCAGGGTTTTCATCCTATTTCTTCTTGTTGTATCTCCTTTGAATTGTTTATCGATTATACCATCTCATGAAGCCTTCTAGAACTTTGATATTCATGAAAACTGATCAGTGAGTGCTTTCAGTCACTTGACAAGAAAATTTTCACATGTAAAACAGTTGAGAAGAAAGTGTGAAAATGGGAATTTATTACCCAACTGATACCACATGTTGGAATTTACTGTAAAATTGGATGTAAAAACAATTGCCTACAAACCAGATTAAGCTGCATGATATGGAGTGTAGCTACATCACCAGAGCTGGCACAGAACTTATGAAAATCACTTGATTTTGACAGTTTTAGGACGTCTTCTAGAGTAGAGATCCTATATCAGACATTAAGCAAATAATCAACGTTGGTGAAGGTGATGGGACAAACCATCACTTCCGAGGCGATCTGGATGTAGCTATCTTTCTGAAGCGCAGCCGAGGAAAGATAGCGTACACATTCAGATCGCCGAGGAAATGGGAATTACTGTACTCAACTGATACCACATGTTGGAATTTACTGTAAAATTGGATATAAAAACAATTGCCTACAAACCAGATAAAGCTGCACGATATGGAGTGTAGCTACATCACCAGAGCTGGCACAGAACTTATGAAAATCACTTGATTTTGACAGTTTTAGGACGTCTTCTAGAGATCCTATATCAGACATTAAGCAAATAATCAACGTTGGTGAAGGTGATGGGACAAACTATCACTTCCGAGGTGATATGGATGTAGCTATCTTTCCGAAGCGCAGCTGAGGAAAGATAGTGTACACATTCAGATCGCCGCGGAAGTGATAGTTTGTCTCATTGCCTGAAACTGAAAGTTGATTATTTGCTTTATATTCCACATCTAGGGTCCTAGAAATTCCCGTTTTATTCCACATCTGAAACCGTTTTAGCTGTCTTTAGGTATCCTTAGGAGGCTACGTGTGCACATAGATGACAAAACAATGAATTTGCTGCACGCACCGTGCGGCACCGAAGTGAAAGTGCGTTGCACTGTGTACTATCAAGTGACCTAGTTAAATGATAGTCCACAGTGCAACGCACTTTTATTTCGCGCGTACTCATCTCGCGTTAAGACTATGGACTGCCAGAGATCAGCAAAACAAACAGCTGACTTTATAGATGACAAAACAATGAATTTGCTGCGCGCACCGAGCGACACTGAAGGGAAAGTGCGTTGCACTGTGTACTATCAAGTGATGTGATGGGCAAAACAACGTGATCAGCTCTTGACCAATCCTATAGCAAGATTCTTAGTATGTGGAATATAATTTAAACTATCTTGGGTTGGAAATGGGTGAATGGGGAAATACTAACATCAGAAAATGCACAAAATCTAACAGGTGAATGGGAGGCACATAATGTTTGAACCACCTGCTGTGGTAAATGTTAAGTCAATGGTCAATTTGTCATTACAGCAGTCAACAGCATTACATCACCACAGCTCGGGTAAAAACACTGATGACAATTCAATGAGTGTTCTTGCTTTGAATTTCCAAGCAAAAGCCAAAGAGATGGGAGTCACTATAATGTCAAGTCCTGATGGATCATTATGGGCAAGAGAACAATGTACTGTATTATACGCAATACATTTAGCGAGTCTAATTTTTTGCAAATCGGGACTTCCTGATGATTTCACAAGTGGCTAAACTGGCGATTGTAGAGCCCTGTACTGAATGGAGAAATGTATGCATGCATTTACATGACATTCGTGTCGAGATCAGAGTAACTATTTGCATGTGTCTTTAAATTCTCAAATAGCACCTGACTCGTGAGATTTGCTAGAATAAAAACCTTTCATGAAATATTCAGTATATACAGTAAACAGTAAATGTTGCAGGATGATACGTTCATGTGGTGCATGGTTTGTAGTACTGCGGAAGTGCTAGGATAAGTAATACTACAAGGGCAGTGGCCAAAGTAAAAGAAATATTTTTGTATTTTTCTGTTTGTTGATGAAATGATCATTTCGTAACAATATGACAACAAATGACTGATTCGTAATGAAATAGGCCATGGGACACTTGGCACTCCATACAAATTGTCCATGGTTTAAACCATGGTTTCAATTGTATACCATCTTCGTGAATTTGGGCCATAGTGTTATGCATGTATTACCCAATAGAGATTCTCTTGAAAGTTTTTTTTTTTTTTTTTTTTTTGGGGGGGGGGGGCTAAAAGGTCAAAGGTCAAGTGAAAGTGCTAAATGTTAGTTCTTCCTTAAACTTTAATATAAAAGGGTCAAAAGTCAAGTAAAAATCCTCAAATCCCGAAATACCTGATAGCCATTCATCCAATTAAACCCAGTTCAAGGGAAGTGAATATTAAATATATTTGTGACAAACCTGTCATTCTGATATTTTGTCAATTACACTGTATGTGAAACTGTCATCACACATTGTCAAGACACTTATAGACCTATCAGGATAACCATGCATTATGGCGGAGGCATACCAGTTGCCATAACGACATTACTAGTTAAACTTGTGATGAGTAGTCATGTATCAGAAACTACTTCATCAATTCCTTCACTTTGAAGCATATATACTGACAATGAAATACAAAACACTTTCATTATCTCCTCATAAAACTTGTTTATCACTTTGAGTATATATTACTGCCAGTGAGACAGATGGCATGTCAAAAACGGGGGGGGGGGGGGGGGGGGGGGGGTGGGGGTGGGGGGTGGGGGGGGTGGGGGTGGTGGGAGGCAAAAGGAGAGGAAGCTTCAATGGATTTTGTTATGGCTGGATATGCCTACATATGATCATAACAGGCTATCATGTGAATGGTGACATACAATGTACAAGTATGTGAGGGGGATATGGTTGCAATGCACTTTTTGTGGTGAAGTACTTAATGTCAAACCTGGCTCGAGCAGTTTTTATTTTAGCAAGAGAAGTAAATATTTCCTTTTTCAATGGTCAACATTTCTGTTCCATACCTACAAATTGTAGTGCACACCCTGCAGCCCAATTTTAACAACTTTGATGTTAACCAGATCCACTTGAATATATATACCAGTAATGATAATTCATAGCTTGCCAATTCCATTTCCTTCAACTGGCAATTTGGCAAAAAGAGTCCTAGAAATGATCATTTCGTGCTTGACAGAAAAATATTAGAGTTTAATTAAAAGAATAAGAAAAAAAAAGAGTATTGTCTTTCACCCATCAAGCCATCAGAACTTCATTACTGCAGTTTGATACTTCACTGTTTTGTTATACTTTTGACCATTCATTGTGGTGTTCTGACTATAATATAGAATAAATACTTTTCCACTGTAAGTATGAGCCCTACATGGTCATATACCATAATTTATTCTCATTGCAGAATGATAAAAGGTCCCTAGATTGCTAAATTTTAAAAGGATTTTTTTTATTTGGCAACACATTTCAGAGTATAAAGATTAACATTTTCATCTCAAATTTGAAAATTTGTTTTGATTTTACAGAAACTTGTAAAAGCAGTAAATTCAAAGTTGCCAATTTGATGAAGCTGTCATAATTTCTGCAGTAAAAGTACCCCTAGACTTGATGAGTTCAGCAGTGAGATCATATCAGTAATCGGACTGCTACGTTCTACGTGCAGGTTCTCACCTCAACATCTCTCGCATTATAGGCAAGAATAAGAGGAATAGGCCCAAGCCAGATTCGAAGTATCCCCCTAGTTTTTTCATAGAACTCATTCACCCAATCCACGATCTGTAGGAAAAACTCTGCAATAAATGGAAGAAGAAAAAAATGAAATAAAGCAGTGTAAGAAAAAAAATCACAATGAAAATTAAGTTTTGATAACAAATTGCAAAAATGGTGCAAGCAAAACATGCTACATGAAAACTCAGGAAAACAATATTATCCATTTCAGCACCATCTTTTGTTTTTCGTGAAATGGACAGACAAAAAAATACTGAATATGGAAAAAGATCTTACAATTTGATCACGTGCAAAGTCTGAGAATCCCTTGATATGTACCTGGTACTGCTCAGACTTGATCAAATTACTTGACTTCTGAGTATATTTTGTATCAGATAATAGGCAAAGACAAACCTTTCCAGAAGATGAAGGAAACTGGAGATAAAGAGAGAGTGCTTCAATGGGGGAAGAGAAATCATTGTATGTCTTTACTTCAATGAGTGTGGTACTCATCCTTTTCTCCTTCAGTCATAGTGAAAGAGAAATAGTTGAAATTCTTACTTTCTGGTCAATGAGCTCACTCAATACACAATGGTTGTATGAAAGCTTTGTCCACGAATGAATGCACTGCTCGATAGTGTAAAACCAGAAATTTTTGTGTGCATGAAATTTTTGCAAATTTCACAAGGAGCCTAGTCAAAAGTAAAATGCACCCCAAAGTGTTTGTCTACACAATGCATTGAATGCTAGTGGTGTCTCAGTTTCATGCCGTAAAAAATGTTTTATGCTCCAATTCGCAAAAGTTTCATGCCGCAAATGCTTCTAGTGTTACAGTTACTTTTCATGAAGAACTCCATGAAAGCTTGGTTGATGACAAATATTAGAAATTGTAATTCTGCTGTAAGTTAGTCACGGAACAGCATGTTGCATTGAAATTGGGTGACTTGCATGAGAAACAGATGGAGGCATATGGTATCATGTGGGGGTGAGCCATCATGAGTTGTCATCTAAGACAAAAGGGCTCCAGTGCACTCTCGGATTAGCAGCACCCAGTTTGGGTCCTAAAAGACCTCACACAAAAGATTGCTGGTGGGACTACATTCCCTCAGTGTTCACACTGCAGGTGTAACGCTTGCCAGTGACCCTCACACAGGCAGGGGTCCCATGCATTCTTTAACCCGTTGAGGACAAACTGATTTTGCTACAACAAGCATTTCCCATAGGCACCTGCCCGAGTATATTTGGGGGGGGGGGGGGGCTCGTCCTCAACGGGTTAACCTGGCATAGTGCTCATTCACCATCATTTGCCCATCATTAAAGCTTATTATAGCTCCCCTGGGCCAAGGCTACTGTAGCAATCTGCATTGATTTCTGAATTGATGAATGACAACTGGCTGACAAGGACACTGAGGAACAAAAATATGGCTGCTTTCTCACTTGTGTGTATTAATCTGTAGCAACTGTGCATACTTTTGAAATTGTGTGTTGTTCAGATTAGATATCAATAGATATCAATTGTAATCAACTGTGTTTTGTTCAGCAGCATTTTACTACTGAGGAATGTGCTGACTTAAAAAAAAGGGGGGGGAAGAGAAAAACCTATTCACTATCTCAGTTGTTGCTTATACAAAAACATGCATGCACTCCTCAAAGAGTACAATATAAACCACCAGTATCACAGCCCATATCTCCTTGTCAAGTTCCTAATGAGCACTTCATAATTTCTGACATTGATATTTACAATGTATATTTTGCAGCCATCGCAGACATGTCAGTAGCTTTTATGTATACTTTATATTTCATGTTGTGTATTTTCTGTCTGTTATGGTTTTTATGAAGTATTGAATAAAATAACTGCTAAATGATAAATGCATTAAAACTGTAGTATTTCGCTTCCCCCCCCCCCCTTTCTTCTGTACACGCAATTATCTAACAAATATACCCACATCTATTAAGACTTCAGATATATCACAATCTAAAAAGAAATCAGCTGTATAAAATATTTGTGAACATTAAAGCACCCAAACATATTTGCGTGTGTAATCAACAACTAGGTATAGTGCTTTTGTACATTGTATACTGTATATTATGGAGTTTCAAGATTAAAAACTTGTATGTTGCACAATCTTCTCAGTCTAAGGATGAAAAGGCAGAAACACAAGAAAGAAAATCCACAACTACATCACTAGCACTATTTTGGGTAAGTTAAGAACCACATTCTCTGAGAAAATTGTGGTTTGTTAAAGGGAAGACAAACCCAAAGAGCAATGTGGATTGAGTAAAAGCAGCAAAATTAGTAGAACACATCAGTGAAAGTTTGAGGAAAATCGGACAATCGATGCAAAAGTTATGAATTTTTAAAGTTTTGGTGTTGGAACCGCTGGATGAGGAGACTACTAGAGGTTATGACGTATGAGAGGACCACAATATAAAGGAAATATAAAAGGAATTCCACAAAAATTCCCTTTTCTAGCAAAATGAAAGAGTTCTTGACTAACCGCTTTCAGAAAGCAGGGGAAATAAGTGCTACCCCTAACATATGTCAGTATCAAGTTGATGGAATATGTAATTTTCATGAAAAATGAATTTTCATTGAATTCCCTTTTTATTTTCTTTATATTGTAGTCCACTCATACGTCATAACCTCTAGTAGTCTCCTTACCCAGCAGTTGCAACACCAAAACTTTAAAAATTCGTAACTTTTGCATCGATTGCCCGATTTTCCTCAAATTTTCACTGATGTGCTCTATTAATATTACTGCTTTCACTCAATCCACATTGCTTTTTGGGTTTACTTTCCCTTTAATCCGAAGCTAGCAGCTTGCCCCACTAGTACCTGTGCAGCAAACAACATCATTGATAGCAAGATTATGACACATAAATGCAAGTAAAATTATGCCAGTTACAGTTCATTATATACCAAAGGTTCATTAATCTGAAAAAGGAAAAGGTTTGTAATTCTGAAGGTTCATTAGTACAGTAGACTAACAAACCTTCTGAATAATAAACCTTATGATTTTCAGATTAAGGAACCTTCGGATTAATGAACCTTCAGATTAATGTACCTTCAGAATAACACCACGAATGCGAAGATCAACAAGCCCTATCTAACTGTTGGATTAACAATCATCAGGGTATATTGAGTTCAAATTGAACGCTTTAAATCCTAACTAGAGATTGTAATTTGTCATCACTGACAAATTAAGGTGATCCGATTTTTTTTTAATCAATGATTCGAGTCCTGATCGTAATAGGCATGACAATACAAGTTTCATCTGTGTTTAGATACATTGGCCGTGTGAGGTTTAGATTCTCATTTAGAAAAGGGAGTCATATCTGCCATCTTTGGAACCAAATTCTGTATACACTGAATAACGAAGATACAGCAACGAATATATATGACCTTTGACCCACCTTTACACTCCCAAGATATCTGAAGAAAAAGAGGTTATTTTGTGAAATGATTCTTGCGACATCGTCTATATACGTGTGCAAAATATGGCAAAGATAGGACTGGTATTCACCAAGATACAAAATGCAACATTTATGACCTTTGACCCTTATTTACATACCCAAGATATTGTCCAATCAAGTAGTTGTTATTTTATGAAATAATGTACGTGACATGAACTAAACATGTGCAAAATATGGGGCTGATAGGGCGTGTTTTTCTTGAGTTATTGCCAAGAAAGTTGCAGAAAAAATAAATATCTCAACATATAGGAGATAACCTTTAATTTCAACAAAGTTTTTTATCGTGATCCCGACATCGTATGAATAACAAAGGGCAATTTAACGATGGCACAAAGTCTCAGCTACAACATATCAAAATCTGGGAGAAATTCACTGAAGGGTAAGTGAGGTAGTGTTCGATAAAGACAATCATGTCAATTTTCACATTAAAAAAAAATTCCCTCCCATAGAGATAACACGTCATAACGAAGATACAAAAAGAAGTACATATGTGACCGTGCACCTCAAAACGAACATAAAGTCGCACACACTGATTTTGCGTGAGGACTGGAAATAAGTGAAATGGGTCAATCTAGCCGAACTTGACTTTTACATATTTTCTGAGAGAGCGGGTCTTCTTTTACATTATGCTAAAATTTGGTATCATAAAACGGGCAGGAAAGTGTTTTTTTTTTAGCAGTTTATCTCGAACATTTTTGGTAGAATAGCGTGATTAGGTGTGTCTTTAGAATCCCCTTTTCATTTCTGAAAAACCTTGTCCTCACTCTTCACTTTCAACTCTAATAACTTTTGAAAGGATAGTGCTACTGCTTTGAAAGTTGGCATCAATTACGGACAGAATGAGTTAATGAGGCATGCTTAATTTCAGTTTAATTTGATAATCCCTTCATTGTTGTTACTCTGGTGGTTTACTTCCTGTTTTTTGTCCCATTCATCGCACAGCCAACACGGTTTGGCAAAGATTAAGCGCTTGAATAGACACTGTACTTCAGAGCCTATTTTCTCAGATCACACTTTTCCTGAGTTTGTGCTTTCTTTCCAATATTTAGATAGGTTAGGAGAGTCCATTTGATTTGATTTATACATCATTTTAAAGCTTGAAGTCTGCTCTTGCAGAATATGGTCTTAACTAAAAATTCATGTCTGGCGACTTTTTGTTTGTTTTGAGGTGCAGGGTCACATATGACCTTTGACCTCAATTTGCATAGACAAGATGGCATCTGAGTAAAAAGTAGTTATCTTGTGAAATGATCCTTGTAACATGGTCTTTGCGTGTGCAAAATATGGGAAAGATAAGACATGTATTCACTAAGATACAGGATGAAACACTTGTGACCTTTGACCCTAATTTACATACCCAAGATGGTGTCCGATCAAGTAGTTGCTATTTTATGAAATAATGTACGTGACATGAACTAAATATGTGCAAAATATGGAAGAGATAGAGGCCGTCTTTCTTGAGTTATTGCAAAGAAAGTTGCAGAAAGAAAGAAATATCTCAATACATCGAAGATAAGCCTGAATTTCAACCAAAATATTTGACGTGATCCCAACCTCGTATGAAAAAACGAAGGGCACACTCACGGTAACGCAAAGTCTCAGCTAGAACATATTAAAATCTGGGAGAAATTTACCGAAGGGTAAGTGAGCTAGTGCTCGATAAAGATAGTCATGTCAATTTTCATTTCCAGAAAAACTGCACTCCCATAGAGATAACACGTAAACTGGTCAAATTTGACAAGATTACTTTCAATCCATTTTTACGAGGTGATACCGTTATCCAATCAAAATATTGTAATGTTATGTTTGAAAGAACATTAAATAAGCTAAAACATACTGAAATCTGGGTGAAAATTGACAAATGACTAGTGAGATACGCTCGAATGAACTTGAAATTTGATGACGTCATTTTGAAAATTTACTTTTTTTACTTTATTAAGAAATTTTATATCTTTTAATCATTTTGTCAGCATTGCCACCCCATGAAATGACATGTAAAACTCATCAGCTGTCAAAATATGTAAAGAAAATGGGGGGTCACCGTCCATCCTGACGAGTAAAATCGGATTTAAAATTGGCAGTTTTTTGGCATAGTTGCACTGTATATCGCCATTGATGCGCGCGCGGAATTTCAACTTTGACGGGCCCGTATGACGTCATATTGAGTTGGATTGACGTGCAACTTGGTAGAAATATTCCTTGACATTTTAGACATCCGATCAAAGTGAAAAAACTGGAAATTTCAATTTCATATGAGCTGTGCGTGCGTATATGCGCGCGCGCGTACGCGTCCGTCCGATTTTTTCAATTTTTCAAAAAATGCTCCAAATGGTCTGAAACGTGTGCAAAAAAAATTTGAGCTCGATCTGAGCATACAAATTTTTCAACGCGCGCATACGCGCGCGTTTTGAGATAAAAAAGAATTATGAGAATATGATTAAAATTCGCTTGACTTGAAATATATGTGACGTAAATTTCATTGAAATATTTCATTCCATTAATGAGATATGCATGAAAATGTGTTTTCATATAATGACGTCATAGTGACGTCACGGTCGACTGATCACTATGATTTTACTTGCGCTGTCGTCTTTGCGACATGATACATACATGTTATAAGTTTGACATTCATAGGTAATGCACTTTCTGAGCTAACCTCTGCACAATTTTTGAGGAGAAAGAAATAAAGAAAGATTCCGTACAGAAACAATAGGTGATCCGAGAGGATACTCGGATCACCTAACAAAGTCTTTGCAACAGGCCTCGCTATGGAATATGTGTACCTCTGCAAACTCTGCTTTGTAAACTCCAATGAGAGGGTAGGGTCCGAGCCAGATGCGGATCATGCCATGCTGTCGATAAAGCTCAGACCACTCCTGCTGCTGAAGAAAGTATTCTGTCCCCAACAGGATTAAAGGGATGGTACAGTATTGGTGGAGATGAGAATTGGGCTTTTAACTTTTAGCGAGAAACCAAGAAAGCACCTATGATATAGTACAGAGCATACCATTTTAAGAGGAATTAAAAGTTTATTAGATGAAAATCGGGTTTGGAATGACTGAAACATCCAAAAACAAAGTAACACAAAACGATCGTAATAAAGTGTGGGTCCCACACTTTATTAGAATCGCTCTTTTTTGGATATCTCAGCCATTTCAAAACCAATTTTCATCAAATAAACATTGAATTCCTCATAGATTTACATGCTGTTTCATATTTCATAAGAGGTGTCTCATTATTTCACCAAGAAATGTTAGAAACCTGAAATTAGGTCTCAACCAAAACTGTATTCT
Source organism: Diadema setosum (assembly GCF_964275005.1). Taxonomy (NCBI): domain Eukaryota; kingdom Metazoa; phylum Echinodermata; class Echinoidea; order Diadematoida; family Diadematidae; genus Diadema; species Diadema setosum. The sequence goes on along the minus strand of NC_092689.1, from coordinate 9,078,783 downwards.
AATCCCTTTCACAATCAAAAAGCAATGACCTGTGAAAATACTGTAGGTACCCACTTTGGTTGACCCCCCACCCCCCCCCCCCCCACCTATCCCATACCAAAGGCAAAACTGGATCCAACATGAAACAAATTGAAAATGCACTCACACTTACAGCATTTGAGCCCCATCATATCTGGTTTTCAGAAGATTTTTTTTTTTTGTAAAGATGTTCTAATTTCGGGATGCTGGTACCCCTGGGGACCACTTGTACAAATACCCACGTAATACTACCTGCTAGGTTTGGTAATATATTTTACCATTCATTTTCAAGAAGATGAAGATGTGAAATTTGGCCCTGGCCCAATTTTGGTGCCTCTCCCCCCCCCCCCCCCCACAGGGCCCCAAGGGGGGAATCCCTGGATCTGCCATTGAAACTGCAGGACCTAAAGTACTTACTCATAGCACTAACTTAGCTCTATCACTTTTGGCTCCAGAGAAGAAGACTTTTAAAGATTATATTTGGGGGCTATGGGCTCCCCAAGGGGCATGGGATGAGGGGCATGGTGCACAGCTGAACAATGACATCCTATCACCCACTGGATACTACCTGCCAAGTTTGGCGAAGATCAGTCATGAGCTGAAAATGTAAAAACTTACGGCATGATGCACAATGGAGGATTGACAACGTACGACAAATCACGGCGAATGACCGAAATAACTCGAGTGAGCTATTGCATTATGAATGTGGGACAGTCAACTACGGTAAGATAACATTGAATATATAAACTGTACAAGATGATTGCAGGTTTCCAAAAACAAAACAAAACAAAACAAAAAACAAAAACTGAATGTACTTAGTTCATGCATAATTCACAACATATACTGGTGGTAACTACGACTTGAAGGAAAGTCCATTCTGATAAAATGTTGCTTTGTATGAAAACAGAAAAATCAGAGGAGATCAGTACAGATTTTGTGAAAAACTTAGACACATAAAAATGCTACAAACAGATAAAGTTTAGAGAGTAAGACAAATTGGCAACTCTATGTAATGTAGGCGTTGACCAGCTCTACATTTGTTTGCACACAAAATTCACTCATTTTTGTGGGTTTTTTTTTTCATTTTCCCCTTTTCTTAAATATTTTGGCACAGATAGAACTTATTCGTTGACAAGTACGAGTATTTGCAAAAACGCCAATTGCTCTGTTAATATTATATACCATGAATAGATCTGAAGAAAATTTTTCTCAAGAGAAAAATGAAAATTTGTCACTTTCTGTGTACTAAGACAATGGAGAGCTACTCAACAGCTATATCACATAACGTAGCCAAGTTGTCTTGCTCTATAAATTTGAAAGAATTGTTAACTTTTTTTTTTGCATGTGTGCGTCTAATTTTCCCCTAAATTTTTACTGATCAACTTTTCTTATTTTTTTTTCTTTTTCCATACAAGGCACCATAATATCTGATGGAATTTTCCTTTAATTGCTTATTTGCTTTAATACAAAATGATTAATTTATGATAATTTTCATCCCTGCCCCTTCATTCAGGCTGAAGTAGGCAGGCATGGAATGGGGTGTTAACATATATGTAGTACTATACATAGTATGCACACAGCCAGCGGTGGCAATTTATAAAAACTTACACGCGCCTTTCTGCATTAATATAGTTAATGATTCATAACTCGGGTACTTGCTATATTTGATTGTCACTTTGGAACACACACCTCCAAAGAATAAGCAATTAGCTGTTCCACAAACATAATATGTCTGGACTTTGAACCCACTTTCATATCGATAACTCTCTGATTAGTACAAACTCAGGTAGGTATTATGATATTGAATTTTTACAAAGCAGCTACAACTAGAAATGTCGCTTTGGCGACTGGTATGCCTCCGCCATAATGCATGATTTTCCCAATAGGTCTAGATAGTACATGTGGACAATGTGTGATTACATTTTCACAAAATTGGCAAAATATTGAAATGACAAGTTTGTCACAAATGTGTTGAATGTTCACCTTCCTTGACCTAGGTTTAGTTGGATGAATAGGAGAGCATGTATCTAGGGATTTAAGGACTTTAACTTGACTTTGACCAATTCATACATTTAGGCATTGAGTAATTTTCAAGGTACAGGTGTGGAGAAAAAGTGCAATTTCTGAATTGAATAGTAAATTGTTACCATTTTCATCTGGCCCTTGACCCTAAAATTCATAAGATAATCACTTTCAGGTAGAACATGCATAATCTGTACTAAGTTTCAAAATAACTTGAGCCACTTCGAGATATGGAGGAAAAAGTTAGTTCAGCACTTTCACTTGATCTTTGACCTTTTGACCTTTGAGGCAAAAAAAGAAGAAAAAAAAAACTTTTCAGAGAATTTCTATTAGGTTACACATGCATACACCAAGTGTAAAAAAAATAATAACCCTGCTGGCATTGCATAAATATGAGGGAAATAGTAAAATTTTGAAGTGTTGCACTTGACCTTTGACCCCTGACCTTTGACCCCATGAACCCTACATTCTCTAGATAATCACTTCCAGTCAGTACATGTATATACTATGTTCCATGAAGATACCTTGAACAATTTTCCAAGGCACGGAGAAAAAAAGAAGTTTTGATATTTTTACTTGACCTTTTGACCTTTGACCTTTGACCTCATGACCCAAACTTTCACCAGAGAATCTTAATTGGGTAATACATGTATACACTAAGTTTCAAGAAAATATCTTCAGGCATTCAATAGATATGGCGAAAATAGTGAAATTTCATGTATTTGACCCTGACCTTTTGACCTTTGACCTTTGACCTCATGACGCAAACTTTCACCAGAGAATCTTAATTGGGTAATACATGTATACACTAAGTTTCAAGAAAATATCTTCAGGCATTCAATAGATATGGTGGAAATAGTGAAATTTTATGTATTTGACCTTGACCTTTTGACCTTTGACCTTGAGCATGTGCACCCAAAAGTTGATAGGCACAACTTCACCCCCTAATACACATACATGCCAAGTTTCATTAGGATACCTCAACAGGTTTTGATAGTTACCTTGTCCACAAAATTCATTACGGACGGACGGAAGGACGGACGGACAGACGGACGGACGGACGGAAGGACGGACGGATGGACGGACGGACGGACGGACGGACGGACGGACAACCCGAAAACATAATGCCTCCGGCACCACTTCGTGGCGGAGGCATAATAAAAACAATGAATTGAGAGGTTATCAAGTCATTTAATTGAAAGACTGAGAATTTCGTCCTGCTTTAGTTATAACTGTTTACTTTAAAGTAATTTGTTGGTCACATCTTTATGAAAGACAGCTTAGCACACATCAAAGACATTTGAGGGCAAAAATATTCCTTTTATACTAAATCTTATCATGTCACATTTTTTTTTTTTTTTTGCTTGAAAGGCCCAAACTATGTGCATTTTTGTGCCCTTTTGCTCAAAGTTTAGAGCCTCTTGTGTGTCCTTCAATAAGAAGTTGCATTAAAGGGGATGGCTAGTAACTGATCAGTGGGAATCAGTGGGAATGCTGGGGATGATTGTTCCAAGTATTAAATGTGCAGTTTAATGTTTCCAGGTTAGCATGCCTGTACAGTACTGTAAAAATTAACTGCACATTATACTCGAATACAGTGTATGAGACTATTCTGAAGCAAATAATTTTCACACAATAGATATATAATGTACTCTTAAATAAATCCCACAAGGATTGGAACAATCATCCCCCAGCATTCCCACTGATCAGTTACTAGCCATCCCCTTTAATGTGCTTATATCTGTGTAAATTGTCCACTTTTATCACTTCAAAAAAAAAATCACAAAAAAAAAAAATCCGAGTAGCAATAGTTTACATGAAAATTTATGCAGCCTACATGTATGTGTAGCTGACAGTTTTGCTTGATTGGTTGGTGTGGTATATTGAAAACAAGAGCACATAGGTTTGAATTTGACTTGTCAGTTGAACATTAGGCCAAGCAAAAAAAACAAAAAAAAAAACAAACAAACTCATCCTTGCCCGCATAATCATTTCTCCGCTGCATCAAGAGTTTTTCTTTTTTTTTCTTTCTTTCTTTTTTTTTTTGGGGGGGGGGGGTTAACAATAAAGAGACAAAATTTTGCACATGAACAGCCTACATATTGTACCATAAAAAGTGAAAATGCCCCCAAAAATGATTTTAAAAATTGTTTGGAAGACAGCACTATCAACAGTCTGACCCTCTGATTTTTTGACCACTCATGTAACGACTTGTCCTACCTCTTGGATCGTGCTTGAACTGGTGTGCATTGCCGAGGATGGGAATGGCTGGAGGTCCGTGGAACTTATTGATGAGGACGTACACGCGCAGGATCCTGGCCAGGAAGTAAGTCATGATGGAAGTTGCTATGACGACCACAGATGCGATGCCGACTCCCACTGCCATGGCTGGAGTCTGAGAGCAGGCGATGAGTGAGGAATTTCAGAATAAACCGAAAACAGGTGTTGGCACTGACAATGACACAACGGCAATCTTCGATATTTAATCTGTGGTGATTTAAAGAGAACAGTTGAAAAAGGTCAATTGAATTAAATGGGCAGTGATGTTGTGGGTTTGTTTGTTTTTTTAATTGTTGTGGCTTATTTTTCAACCAAGCTTCCCATTTCACTTCTAGTTTCAGTGATGACACGACATTTGTTCCTGCGACAATTGCTCCAGTCTTATTCTATCTAAAAACTTAGGGTCAGGGTTGTGATAGGGTTTTAGGATTACATAGTTTGATGTGAGGATTAGGATTAGGATTAAGCTCAGAGGTCACACATCAATTTACTAAAGTGTGTTAAATTTCAATTCAAATTTTTATGTGCTTTAGGCTGCATTTATCATCTTTCCCCAGTTTAAAAAGTCGTTTCCAAAGCCCTTTCGAAAGCCGTTTCCAAAGTCCTTTAAAAACGGCTTCCAAAATAGTTGCGTTTATCAACTCATCGCAAACACGAAAGCTGGCCTTGTCACTGCGCAGCTGCATTGCACATTTTGACCCGAGGAGAAGGCATGGTTTGTAACCGCAGTATAAAGCCGTTTCAAAACAGCTTTGCGTTTATCTCGCTTCAAAGGGCTTCTAGAAACATGTTTCTGGAAACCTGTTTCGGAAAGCACAAATTTGCTGTTTTCAAAAAGGCTTTCCGAACCCCATAATCAAAACAGCTTTGCGTTTACCATCTCGTAAAAATTCCCTGAAAGCCGTCTGGAAAACCTGTTTCTGCCGAGAAAAAGAGTTGATAAATGCACCTATAGATTGATTCTTTGAGGACTTTTCATTCTGAGTTTTGCATATGAGTATAAGTCCCAAGGGTCTGCAGGAATAAAAAGTACACGTACACAAACACACACACACAAACAAACACATACAATACAAATTTGCATGTACATGTATACCGTAAGCTATTTAGTAACTGAAGCCTACAGGATATCAGCTAATTTTTAATCACGCCACACTGTGAGCAGAATATTGAATTGCATGGGCAACCCTGTCCACAGACCGTATGCAAATTGGCAGCAGGCTAGAATGAGAAATCAGTGATGGGTGTATGGATAAGTAGGGGCGGATCCAGGAATTCAGCAGAGGGGGGCGCAACTAATATTTCTGGTGCCACTTCCGGGTTTCATCATTTCATTTTTTTTTTCTTTTGATTTTAACGAAAAATAAAGGGGGGGGGGCATGCATGTGCTGGTTGTGCCCCCCTCTGGATACGCCACTGGATAAGGGAGTATTACACAAACACCCGTTTATAGTGTTACCCCTTATTAAAGAGCATATTATACACTGTTACACAGCACTGTCTCTGTTGGCACAGCATCTGGTCTGGCTACACTTTTCCAAAAGTATGCAATATACCATCAATCATCATAAAATTTGTTATTTAGTCATCAATTAAATAGTGCATCTGACATGAATTACAAACATCTGTGCCCTAGGCCTTTACTGTGTTCACAAAATATGAAAGATTGCGAAGTGATTTTTTTTTTTTTAACACTACAAACTTGATACTGTAAGTAAATATGTGACATTCGTTGGCACAAACCTGTTTTAGACCAAGGTCTTTTATGTAAGATACAGATTTAAAGGGTGTGTACAGTTCTGGTTGAGGTGAGGATTTAGCTTTTAACGTTTTGCGAGATATTCAGAAACGACTCTATGAGATGTCAAAGACCATGCAATTCTAAGGGGTATCAAAAGTTTGGTTCTAGGAACAGTACCCCCTGGAAAACCACCCTCCGGATAACTACCACCCGGATAATTACCCCCCAGGAAAATTACCCCCTAAGGCAACTACCCCCCCCCCCCCCCCCGGACAGCTACCCTCCAAGGGCAATTACCCTCCAGGGTAATTACCCCCCCCCCCCCCCCCCCCCGGACAACTACCCTCCTAGGGCAATCACCCCCCAGGGCTATTCCCCCTTAGGAAAACTACCCCCTGGATAACTACCCCTCGGATAACTACCCCTGGATAACTACCCCCTCGGATAACTACCCCCTGGATAACTACCCCTCGGATAACTACCCCTGGATAACTACCCCCTCGGATAACTACCCCCTGGATAACTACCCCCCGGAGAACTACCCCCTGGGTAACTACCCCCCCCCCCCCCGGATAACTACCCCCCGGATAATTACCCCCCCCGGATAATTACCCCCCCGGATAATTACCCTCCGGATAACTACCCCCCAGATGATTACCACCAGTATAATTATCCCCAGGTTAACTACCCCTTCCTCCGATAACTAGACCCCATATAACTTCCACCCGATAACTACCCCCTCCGATAACTTCCCGTGAATGATTACCCCGGACAAGTAGGCCTATAACTCCCCCTCCCCTATATAACTATCAAAAGGAAAATTACCCCCAGGACAGTGCACCAATCAATTACCCCCTGGATAACTACCTCCCGGGTCATTGCCCCCCCCCCCCCTCCAACTTTTACTTTTAATAAAAAGAATATTATTACTACAGGAAACGAAGTTCTTTGTATCATTTGCCAGGAATCACGGAGATGCCATACTGATACTTCATCTTATGAAAACAACATCTTATAAGGATTTACGATATGTATCGTTTGCATTTAGGACGATTTATGTACAAGCTTAATTCCTCCCTTCTGTATTTTGACTCTATGTTCATTAAAAACGAAACTGTCCCTGCATATCCTACCCGGTAATCCAGTAAATGTCAATGCCTTTAACCAAAACTATTTTCGCTAAATCTGTATTTTCTTTTACTGTTCCGAAATTTCGGATTTCTCTTGATAGTAGTATAAAAGAAGTTTTAAGTTTGAATGCCTTTACCATTGAACTAAAGACATTTTGAAGAAATGTTACACTTCACTTTTAGCATTTTTTTTTTTAACCACAATCGTCTATCGTTTACCACAACTCCATGTAACACTTCTTTATTTTGAGGAGCTTATATCTCATTCCTCACGTGCCCTGGTTTTGACCCATCATCTTCCGAGTCCCTCTCGCTTTTCTCTGTCCATGTACCGTGAAGGTAGTCTATTCCTGTCATTCATTACTCACCTTTCCTCTTTCTCTCATTAAAAGGGATTTATCTCGTGTGTGTTCATGTGCAGTGCACTCCCGTTAGGACGAAATGCCCAGGACCGACAGTTGTTTGTTTGTTTGTTTGTTTGTTTTTTTCGTTTTAGCGAAATATCGTTATAATAATATGCAATGTGTAACGAAAAGAAGGAAACCACGCATAAAAATAAATTTCTGTTTGTTGAATCCTCATCATACGCTGGAAAGCTATGTGAAATGGGAGAGTACCTTTTTAATTTCGTTTAAATATTACATTTTAAAAAGAGCATAAAGTTGTTTGTGTTGTCACACATGTGTAGAAAATGACGGTGTAGGATTTGGTTACAGTTCGATATTCCAAAGGTTATTTATTTTTTTGTTTTTTTACTTAACTACGTTACTCCGAAGGCTCCTTATTCCGAAGTTTTGCCATTCCCGGGATTCCGATGGTTTGTTTATCTGAAGGTTCGCATTTCCGAAGAATCATTATTCCGAAAGTTCATAATTTAAGTTAAAATAATATATTGTTCATTCTCCGAAGGTTCGTTGATCTGAAAATGAAATGAGGTTCGTCATTCTGAAGGTTAACTATAAATAAAAAAAAAAAAAATGAGAAAGGTTCACTATTCAGAAAGTTCGTTGTTCCGAAGGCTTTTTCATCCGAAATGAAATAAGGTTCGTTATTCCGAAGAAAGTTTGTTAATGAAAAAAAAATAGACAGGTTAGTTATTTCGAAGATTTATTTATCTTAAGACGATTATAAGGATTGCAATTCTTAAGTTTTGTTAGTGTACTCACCTTTTTCCACCATAGATTAACGATTCTTTTTGTAATGTTCCGATTAACGAACGTTTTGAATTCCTATCATTTTCGGACTAACGAACCGTATAAGAATAAGAACCATATTTTATCATGGGATTAACGAACCTTTGGAATAACGCCAAAATGTGCTTAATATTTCATTTCCGAACTATTACGGACATTTAGTTGTATCAAAATCTGTGTGTTTTGTATCAAAGGACTTCGGAACAATGAAACAAACCTTATCTGAATTCAGATTATTGTATTACAATAACGCAAGTTCCCCTCGGAAACTGTGCGTGATACACGGAGTGAACATAGAATGATGTGAAGCGTTCGCTCATGCATGCAGAGACGCTATAAAAATGCTTGTTCCGCTACGCATTTTCGAATGCGATCCGCATTTCGTTGTAAAGGAGCACATTTCTTTTGTTTTTCTTTGTCAGTGGCGCTCAGAAAAGACTGCGTGGTAACGAAAATTTTGTTATAACCGTCTTCGTTATAAGCGAATTTTGTACCATAGACTTTAATGGCGATAATGTTGGGACCAGAAGTTTTGCTTCGTTATAACGAAATTTCGTTATAACCGTGTTCGTTGTAACGGGAGTTCACTGTATCTTTATTTGTGTACTTCGTTTCTGTCTTAATTTGCTTTCTTTGCATTGTTTCATCAATTTTGTAACTATTTTACTGTTATACCGTTAACACTCATTTCAGAATTGCCCTACTGCATCATTGGGCATTAACAACTAGTACTTATCAAGGATGTGGGAAGAGATTGTCACCTCCTTGGTATGATCACCGCGGAGCATTACCTCCCTTGACAATTACTCCTTATTAAAATTAGGCTCCAACCAATCACCCCTCTTACAGTAACTCTCCCCCAGAAAATTACGTGTCTCATTTTTATTTTCGAACAACGTTTGTTATTTGAATTGGAAAAAAAAAAAAAAAAAACATTTTTTCATATCGTCTGGTTTTAGTCGAGACCTAACTTCAGGTTTTAAACATCTTTTGGGTGAGATAATTAGAAACCCCTTACGAAATATTAAAGAGCATGTTTTTCCAAGAAGGTTTCAAATTTTTGTGAAAAAAAAAAAATACTCTTGAAATGGCCGGGATAAAACAGAGCAGCCCTATAATGCAAAAAGGATTCTGTCAACTACAACTCTCTATAGATCTATTCAAAAAGAGGGTGCAGGACAAAAGACTTCGTTAACAACTAGGGGTGTTTTGTAAAAAAAAAAAAAAAAGAAGAAAAAAAGAAAAAAGAAATACCGTTAAACTCGTAATATTTTACTCTTTCTAATCAGACTAACTTATATTTGAACTTGATTTCAGTGTCGAGAACATTTAATTTGAAAACTAGCACACTTCTACTTGTATGTAAAACAAGCTGTAATTTTACTCTTATGACAGATTAGGGCACCGTTTGATAAAAGTTGCCAGTTATGACATCTTTTTAGTCTCTAATAATTTCAATAAAACCATGTGTTCTGCTTGATTGATAAGCTCGAGTCACTGTATGACTTGTTACCATGGACCTGCTTTGATCGACCTACAACGATTGGTAATTGTGTGGAACTGACAGCTTATCAGGACTGATAACTTTTATAAAACTGTGCCCGGATCCTATCAGAAATTATGGCTTTAATCGAAGGGTCCCTCGCTAATGTTAAGGGAATATGAATTGCAGTGCAATCAACTCTCCTTTTCTTATGTTTATCGTCTAATGTGTTATAACGGTAGAAAATGACAAGCCAAAAGAGTAAATGATGACAGTGTAAGAGAAAGGTGCATCTTCTGATATGGTGTTATGAACTTATGGAAAAATTACGACGGGTGGTAACTTTCGGGGGCGGGGTTCGGGGTATGATTAAGGGGGGGGGGGGTAGTAATCCGGGTGGTAGTTATCCTGGGGGTAGTTATCCGGGGAGTGATTATCCGGGTGGTAGTTATCCGGGGGTAGTTATCCGGGGGGTAGTTATCCGGGGAGTTGTTATCCGGGTGGTAGTTATCCAGGGGGTAGTTATCCGGGGGGTAGTTACCCAGGGGGTAGTTATCCGGGAGGTAGTTGTCCAGGGGGTAGTTATCCGGGGGGTAGTTATCCAGGGGGTAGCTATCCGGGTGGTAGTTATCTGGGGGGTAGTTATCCAGGGGGTAGTCATCCAGGGGGTAGTCATCCAGGGGGTAATTATCTGGGGGGTAGATGTCCTAGGGGTAATTGCCATTGGGGGTAGTTGCCCTAGGAGGGTAGATGACCGGGTGGTAGTTGTCCTAGGGGGTAATGGCCCTGGAGGGTGATTGCCCTAGGAGGGTAGTTGTCCGGGGGGTAGTTGCCCTTGGGGGGAATAGACCTGGTGGGTAATCATCCGGGTGGTAGTTATCCGGAGGGTGGTTGCCCAGGGGGTAAGTGCCCGGATACGCAAAAGTTTATTTGATGAAAATTGGTTTTGAAATGGCTGAGATACCGATATCTAAAACAAGGTGAAACAAAGAGATCCTAATAAAAGGCGTGGCCTGTTGCCTATTAATTATCATTATCACTTTTTTGGATATCTCAGCCATTTGAAAAACAATTTTCATCAAATAAACGTTTCTGGTTGAATCCTTCTTAAAATTACATGCTCTTTCAGATTTCAAAAGAGGTTTCTCATTATCTCACTTAGGAAAGTTCAAAACATGAATGAATCCCCACCTAAGCCAGAACTGTAAAGTCCCTTTAAGCTAAAATCTGTGCTCTAAGCTCTAATAATTCATGGGGAAACAGTTACCATGCATAGAAAACGAGAGCAACGCAAAAGTCCCATACCGGTACTTCTAGAATGATGCACTGCTCGCATTTCACTTTCAGGCCAATCAGCTCAATCAGCATGACTATGAGTTACTAATGACCTCCTCAACTGCTGGGTATACATGGTATAGTCAATGTAGCATGATGTAGTACCTCCTTGGTTTGGTATGACGCCATTGACGGTGCATATACAAATTCAGTGACACTTCCGTGGTAAACAAAGACAACGGCAACGCCAATATTGACATGGTGCGGACGAGGTGCTACCAGCCTAGTAGCATAGGCCCTAGTATTTGACAGGTGCAGGTGTCACTTGTAAACCGCACTGCACCGGCGCTGTAACATACAGCGCCCCAGTCCTTATTGCACACAAACTGTCGACTGAATAAAATAACCAACGTTAGATCTAGTAAACAAGGAGTTATCTCAGCTGAGCTAGTCTCACCTGGGCCTGGCTTCGATTCTCTTAGTTGTTTATTTTTTCTACGGCTGATTGAGGAAATCCGAGACTCGATCCGTGTGTCAAGAGGGAGGTTGAAGTCAATTCCCGAGCTCTTCTACCAAGTTCTTGCTTCTCAGCAAATCGCAGAATGTCGAATCCACAGGTGTCGATAATATGTGTCCTCGCCTCGGAGGATTTTACTAGTAGGAGTTTTCTCTCGCTGTTACCCACCACCACAGCGCCCGCCGCGATACCTTCACCACAACCGTACCCCTGCGCTGCCAGGGTACTCTGGTACGTGATGGTAGATTATACCAAAGATCGTACGTGTTGATTATACCAAGAGTACAGTACAACTTCACTGTAAATACACACGGTATAATAGACTTATAATACAGTACATGAACAACACGTTTCACACGCAATCCTCTGTCGGCAGTGGTGCGACCGCAGTTCATTGTAAGATTTGTAAGATTTTATTGACTCTATCGACCCCCTCTCGGGGTATGAGAGTACAAACATATTTACAATATATGAATACCAAAATATAAGTGATAATGTACATGTACGTGCGAAAATAACAGATATAAATAAATATGTTTACAAAACAAGGCGTAAAGGACGTTTAACTACTCTACCACTACGTGTACAAACATTCACATCTACTTTACTTTCACAAAAATACTGTCTTTCTTCTTTGGTATTGAAGAGAACTGAAACATAATAATTCTGACAAATTTGGCTAGTTTTTTCATAAAACAGCTCCCAGGATGATAAAGCTGTGGCGTGCGTGTATTCAACAGCGGGGTACAAAGTTGGGGGGGGGGGGCGTTGTTGCCGAAATATTGGTGTTATCTTGGTCTTGGTCTTATTTCTTTTGAGAGTGGTATGGGCAACTTCTTGTAGCAACAGCCGATCAGAAAGCGGAATTCTTGTCATTACCATGACACTTGGTATTGCAGCAAGAGTTGCTAATATAGCAACTTTTTATGAAATACATCCAGAGTACACACCTCTGAATTCCACTGCATCAATATCTGTATAATATCATTTTACCAGGTTAGAAATCAATTACATCTGCACAAAATCAAACAAGAAATGTTTCAAGTTTCAAGTTTTAAGTTTTATTCAAAGTTTCCACAATACAAAAATTTACATAAAAGCAATAATATGTAACAAGGAATACATTGTTGAATATATGCGTTTAAAACAATTTGCAGAATATTTGAATATAAATTGACAATGCATGTAGATGCATTATACAAATGTAGATGTAAAGTGGAGGGGTCTTAGAAAAGCAAGCTTGTATAATAAGACCCCTGAAAGGCAAGTTAAGACATGTGATATAACAACTCACAAATATATACAAACATATTAAAGCTACAGAATAATTTTAGTGGAATCCCTCAAGAAGCGCAGCAACCACACCCCAGAGACCAAAAAAATTGACACCAAATTTATTGCACACAAATGTACACAAATGAAAGCAAAGATGTCCTAATGAAATGTTTATTCCACGTTTTATTAGGACCGCTTTATTTTACTTTGTTTTTGGATATCTCAGGCTTAACCGATTTTTATCAATTGCTCTGAGAATTGTATAGGTCTTTAATAGTGGTTTCTAATACGCAAAAAGTCAAAACCTGATCGAATTCCCCACCTCAACCAAAACTATAATTATAACATCCCTTTAACGGGATGAAGCATTAAAAGTGATCAGTACACATCATTTCAAAAGATAATCACCAAATCACAGAAAATGTGATTTGTGGGACTTGAGTTAATCCTTGGACGGTTCACAAACAGACATATATAGGAAAAGTACTTCATGTTGGAACTAATGTGGACTTATGAGGTCGAGTTATAGTTACTAATCAAGTATCTTGTGCGATAGTATGAGTGAACCATGCACTGTGTCAAAAATAGACAGTGTGTGTTGTTTTTTTTTTTTTATTTGTTGTTGTTGTTGTTTGTTGTTTTTTTTTTTTTATTCTCTGGCTCGGCAACAACATTGAGGAAGAACCATTATCTCCATAACTAGACCGGTATGTAATCACCCTTGTAATCATCAGAACATTGGAGACGGAATTGAAAGTAACCAATCTATGGACGTGGTCTCTGTAATACATTTAAGCACACATTTGACAAACTATATTGTTTTAACAAATCTGCAAAAAGTACAAGACGAACGTACGTATAATATAAAATTTAACTGCCCTTTATATACGAATGAATACATAATGAGAGCCGGGGAGAGCGAAAGAGAGAAACAGTGCATTATTGCAAGGATAACAAAGAAAATAATGATGATTAGTTTAGATTAAAAAGATAATAATGATAAACATTGCGGTGGAAAGAAATGTTCTATCGAAAAGCAGAGCTTGCAAGACACGGGTCATTCAATGAACAATATGCAAATAGTGAGCAACATTTTCATTCAAAATGTAATCTACTGCAGTATATACAGCGAGAGCATTAACTGATACGATCATGATCATAAACAGTACTTTCTTTGTATAAGTATAGCGGAAATACAAGATATCATTACGGCACAGACACCGCAATGTCATTGAGCCGTGTGTGAAAGGAGAATATGGTGTAAAAAGCATCAACAGTAACATTCATAGAGCAGTGATAAAAATCGCTTGAATTTATCGCCTTTCATTAATTCGAATGCAAATCTGATGAAATTGGGCGGGAAAACGCATAATATTGATAAGAAGAAAGAAGAATAAAAGAATTATAGAAAGCACATCCGAAACACAATTATATTTTGTTATCTGTATACCATCATCATCACTATCGTTTTCTTAATAGGCATAGTTGTGAAACAAACTGACTAATACAGTCTTGTGAGAAAATCAAAATACGAATATCATACATTTTGGTCATGCAAAGAAATAACAGTAGAAATGAAGAAAGAAAATTCGCAAAGGCGCGCTTACTCAGTCTTGGCAGGGAGGTGAGACCTCCCTGGTCTTGGCTAGATCAGTCTGGGGTACCTTGTCGGCATTAAAAGAGTCAGCCAACACTGTCTTTGTTCCACAAACTGATGTCCTTCCCAATTCCACCCCGAACCATTGTGAGATTGATCACAAAAAGGCAGATTTGAGTGACAGAGTGTAGCAGTGTATAGTGATGCAACACGGTTGTTGTTGTTTTTCCTGCCTCTTTATAAAATTTAACAATAATGTGCAAGTAATAAAAATAACGACTGACCTTCAAAAGAAATATGAAGAAATTCTAATCCCATGCATATATAAAATATAAACCGGTTCAACTGATTGATGATAATGAGTCCAAGCTTGAAGACAGGATTTATTGAGCGAATAATGAGAACAAAGAAAAGTCATTTGGCCAAATCAAATTTGCAAAAGTTCGTGCGTGGTTATAATAATGCGGAGACGGAGCGCGATTGTTGAAAAAAAAACAACAACAACAAAAGGTCGTCATGTAGTATGTTTCTATAACACATGCAGGTTGCCTAGAGATACCATATTACGACATGCAATGCATGTATAACATCAAGAAATCAAGATACCACCAACTCATCATACATCTCCCCATCTGTCGAAATCATACCCTAAACTAAACGTTTGTCATTGTGTTAATTGATATCAATATCACACACTATGAAACCAATTTCAATGAATATCATAAAAGCTCCTTTACACTTCTCGTTGTTGATAATATAAAGTGTAGGGACTACCAATTTATCTAAGGGCACAAACACTATCACTTGTAGGTATTATGCATTTATATTCTTCCAACATACACCACTGCACATTCATTCATTCATTCATTCATCCATCCATTCATTCATTCATTTATCCATTCATTCATTCATTTATTCATTCATTCATTCATTCATTCATTTATTCATTCATTCACTCATTCATTCATTCACTCATTCATTCATTCACTCATTCATTCATTCATTCATTCACTCATTTATTCATTCATTCATACATACATTCATTCATTCATTCATTCATTCATTCATTCATTCATTCATTCATTCATTCATTCATTCATTCATTCATTCATTCATTCATTCATTCATTCATTCATTCATTCATTCATTCATTCATTCATTCATTCATTCATTCATTCATTCATTCATTCATTCATTCATTCATTCTCCCGAGTCACGACGTGAGGACCGCGGTCTGGGGCGCCGTTGAAATTCAATCAGTGCCATACGGCACTGGATTGAATATTGTACATTGTACAATCGGATTCTACCCCACCTACGTCAGAGTTTTTTTACAGGGACTACCGAGGGCACAATCACAGAACTCTTAGTTCTGTGGGCACAATTACTATACGGTCACTGCTAAGTATTATATATTTATACTCTCCCAACATACATCACCGTACATTCATGCATTCATTCATTCATTCATTCATTCATTCATTCATTCATTCATTCTTTCTTTCTTTCTTTCTTTCTTTCTTTCATTCATTCTCCCGAGTCATGACGTGAGGACCGCAGTCTGGGGCGCCGTTGAATTTCAATATTCAATATTGTACATTGTATAATCGGATTCTACCCCACCTACGTCAGAGTTTTTTACAGGGACTACCAATTTATCTAAGGGCACAAATACTAGATCACTGCTAAGTATTATGCATTTATTATACTCTCCCAACATACACCACCGTACATTCATTCATTCATTCATTCATTCATTCACTCATTTATTCATTCATTAATTCATTCATTCACTCACTCATTTATTCATTCATTCATTCATTCATTCATTCATTCATTCATTCATTCATTCATTCATTCATTCATTCATTCATTCATTCATTCATTCATTCTCCCGAGTCACCGTTGACGTGAAGACTGCAAGATGGGCGCCGTTGAAATGATTCAATCAGTGCAGTACGACTTAGGATTCAATATCGTACATTGTACAATGGGATTCTACCCCACCTACGTTAGAGTTTTTAGAGTGTCAAAACTACGATTGCCTACCTGATCTCTCGGGATAGCGATCACTGCGATTGCCCGTGATATTGTTGTTGTTGGTAATGTCTCACGATTCTTACTGAGCGACCATTTGCTGCGAAAATATGTTATTTTATCAAAGTAAAAACGTCCATGGAAACTCCATGACGCATATCATTGTCACCAAATCTATAGTATTAAAAAACAGATGAGAGATTCCCAATCATATCAAATTGATGTAATAGCTCAAGAAATGCGTCAATCATGAAACGAAAATTGTAAATAGTTATTAGAGAATACCTCAGGTTAGACATAGCGGTGTGACGGGAGAACTTGGGGAGGAGAATCAGTTTGAGATTTTTCAGTAGTTATTGTTATTGTATTTTCTCTTCTTCTTCTCCTTTTGTAACTCACTTTAACTCACAAAAATTACTTTTTGTCTTCGGGTTGTTATGTCCAACGATGTGTTTGTCGTATTTTTCTGTTTTAGTAATATAAAGCATTTGATTATGATATGACTTTACTGTTTTGTGTGACACTCTGATCTTTCTGAAGTTCCATTCTTCTTCCCTTGCACAAGCTCGAGGATCTGTGATACGTTTTTAATCAGGGGCTTCCTTGAACACTCAGTCGAAATCCCCTATCATGCCATAACATAGTGACAATTCGTGAGATGGATGGGTATGCAGCAGATTTTTTTTTATTATTATTTTTTTGTTTTGCATTTTCACGAGTGTAGATACAGTTTTCCACATTCCTTTTAGACACGTCATCATTGCAAATGTCATACTGATTTTTGGTATAGACAGAAATTTAATTGCAAGAGTGTAAATCACATTATGAAAGAATAAAACAACAATAAATTGTATTACTTGAGGCAGATAATACTAGTAATTCAGTTGTGTGCAAGTAATGAAATTCACAGCGTATCATGTATCTCCCCCTGCCCCCCAGGTTGATGTGCATCAAACATGTTGTTTCCATTGAGTTAAAGGACAAGTCCACCTTCATATACATAAGGATTGAGAGAATGCAGAGAGTGTTGTAGGTTCTCCCCAGCAGAGATTGCACACACACACACACACACACACATAAATATGATTATGTACCGTAAAGTGCTTTCTATCTTCCTGAATATTCTCCTCTATTTTTGCGTTTATTGATAACAACTCAAATCGAACAACCATGCTCTGTCTTCTCATATACAAATGTACGAATATAAGAAAAAACAAAGCAAAACAGCGGATCACAGGAGTACGGGGAAGGGGGTGGAGGGAACTTAAGTTATTGAAAAAAAAAAAAACCAGAAAGAGAAGAATATGCTTCGGCGTATTTATAAGAGACGTAACTTTAAAGTTATACATGTACGCTGTTATGTCGGGATGCTGGGGGGGGGGGGGGTTAGGGATGCGCTTGTATAGGTGTCTTCACATCGTAGAAAGTGCAACATCCGATAATGCTACTGCATGCTTCTGTCTAGACGTTTGTCTTGGAAAATCCTTCCATTGAGTGAACATAAGAACTTCAACACAGAAGCGCGCGCGCTACAAGTAAAGAGGATAAGGGTTCCGTGAGAGGCAAATAAACTCCCCGTCTCTGACTTTGGCGGCGCCCTTTATCTTCAAACTATGAAGTGCCTTCTTCCGCCTATTCTTAAGAGGAGCTTTGTAAACAGAAGATAAAATCCCTCTTTCATCTAACCTTGCATATTTCTGATCATTCTGAAGAGGATAGTGGGAGAGTGCAATCTCCCGTAAACAAATCCACCTCGAATCTCCTTTCTCTTTCCTCTTGTTTCTGTATTATAGAGCCCACTCTGTCTAACACATTTTTAGTCCAATGATTGTCTGTCTGCATGCACTCTTCAGAGTTTACAGCTCTTGATGGCTTCCAGTAATTAAAGTCCTTTCTTCCCATTTCGTTTGACGAGGTTCCTATCCACGTGTAAACTATGATACCCAGACGTTATAGATCATCTGATGTTCTCCTGTATAATCTGCAACAATGGGCGTGAAGCCTTCTTCATATCCTTGGTAGTTCATTCTGTCTTTCATACATTCTTTCATCATACACGACATTATCATGCCGAGTTGCTGCATTTTCCCCGACTGTTATCACTTAGTTACACATAGATAAGGGCACACCCACAAGAATTCGTCGCTATTATTCGCTCGATGTGTGATCTGGGACAATAAGCTATTCGTGGTATGGCCAATGTTTCATTAGAGTATGCATGGAGGTAGAAAAGTACCTCCATGGAGTATGTTTCAAACCCTTACAAAGCAAAGGAGACAAGCAATAACAAGTAAAGTTCAACTTCCGTTTCTATATCGATACGTAATGGATTGTGATGAATTTACAAAAACACAGCAATAGGATTAATACGTAAACATTGTTCACTTGGTTATCATGGCAAATGAAATAATTACAGCGAAATCAATGCAAAATGCGGTTAAGATTCTGTACAACACATCGTCGCGAAATCCAGCCGCCAGCCTTGAAACCCAAATGGTCGGAAAATCGCAGTGCCACTTTTCGTCTTTATCCTTTCTTCTTTAATTCTTATCAATTCGCCGTCAGCGCGAAAACACAGCGGTTTTATCCCCAGCACCAGAAAATGGAAGGTATTTCACGCTTGAGCCAAGCATGATGAAACATGACGAAGCCAAACCTAATCCCATCTCAGACATCGAGAATTTGAACAGATCGTCTTAAAACGGACATTAAATGTCACCAAGTGTGAAATAAGCCCTGCGGGATTTTTAAGAACGCGAATGAAACTCTTTCCACTTCATAGACCGTGATAGACGAGTTATGTAAAGTGTGAGCAGAAAGCTGGTATTACGTCAGTTTAATTTGTGATGTATGTTCATCCAACTGAATGAACTGTTGGAAATAAGCCACATCCATGCCATGACATTCCCGAATTATTTAAACTTAAAACCAGAGAGCAATGACTTGAAACCCAACAGCCCAACATGAGAAATAATAACGTAGTCACCTTTCCTGATCAGAGATTTTATGTCACGTGAACAGCGGGTCATTGATTTCGTTGTTTTCGTTGTTTTGTTTGTTTGTTGTTGTTGTTGTTTTTGTAAAAATTATTCATAAATTCAATAACAAAAATTAAAATGTAGTTTCAATCCTGCGATGTTTAAGTGATAAATGCCGATCGGCACCCACAATTTTGGTAATCATGCTGTCTTTTATCAGCTCTTGCCAACAGTCATAATATACGTTCAAAATTCGGCTTGTTTGTTTATTTGGCCATTAGTGTCTGTTTGCTTGATGCGTTGTTTGTTCGCGTTGTTATAGACTCTGATTTGGGTTAGTTTGGAGGGGGGGGGGTTCTATACTTTTCTAGAAGTTAAACGGTGTTGTGATGATCTCGGACGAGATTTCTACATACAGAGGCCAGGCCAATGAAGATCTGACTAGGCAACACTTGTGACACAGGCAGCTATTTTCAGTCGCTGACGTGTATAGCCATATCTCCCCCGCCCTACACTGTGATTGGTCTGTCAAGACAGTTTGAGTACTTCACTTCTTCACGGATGAACTAAGCTAGCTAACCCAGACTAGTCCTAACAAAAATCGCCCCATAATACCTTTGCAATGTCATCAAAGGATTCGACTAAGTACCGACACACCAGGCAAACCGGAACGGATTTTACCCATTTTCTTTCTCCTCAAAGTGTTTCCCTCTCACCCCTCCTCCTCTTCCTCCGCCTTCTTCTTCTTCTTCTTCTCGTTTATTTACCCCTTTCGCGCAACAATCGCACACACTCGAAGTGTGTTTTAGGAAAAATATCGCCTTTGTTGCCGATTTAATTCCCCTCCACTTCCTTCTGATCCGCGCAATGATTTTTATGTAGTCATTTGGGAAAAATTTTCCGGCCCAATTGGCATGTTTTACAAGGCAGCGAAAGCCACGGGCACTTGGGGATGTATTTTTTTTTTCTTGCTTTCTTTCCTCATCATGCCATGAGAAATCAATCTCTCCCTTAAAAGCGTCCACGGGATACTTTTGTTGTTAATGTCTTTATCGTTGAAGAAACATACTGAGACGGTATAGGATAATATAACTATAATATAGAGATAACACAACAGGAAAAAAGTTGATAGAGACTGAATTTGTTCGCGGGCAGTCGGATGTAATAGATTTGATGCCCAGTCAGCATTGATACGATTATGATTATGATTATGAGCTCGTTGCCAACATTCGGTTGATGGTATGCAACTCAGCAGCCAACCTTCCACCCAATTTCAAAACTAATGACATGGCAATCAAGCAATTCCCTCTATTCATCAGACGGTACATGAACGGATGAACTGATGATTTGTGTGGAAATAAGAAGGAGAAAATAAAAGCTGAAGGACTCATACCTGCTACAACGAAACGGACGTCTGAGATAATTTTGAAAAGAATGACGAAGCTTTTATTCAGTCAATAATGTAAGTTGTTTCTTTCTCAGAACGAGAAGACATCAGTAAAGAAATATTGTCCGGAATATAACGTTGTTTCGAGAAAAAAAAAACACACAACAAAATAAAACAAAGGAATTACACCAAAATATGCAAACAAACAAATAGATAGCGAAGAAAAATTGGACACATCTTATCAGAAATTTGAGGTCATTCAAGTACATGCCAGTCAAACATGCCTTTCACTGACGGCATTAAAAAGAAAAAAAAAATCTTGACTTGATGACACTCGCGCAGTGCTTTCAAGACAGTTTGAAAATGTAATTATTTTCATGCAAGGAAAAGTTGTACAAAAAGCATGATACTTCTTCATAGACAAAAAGAGACCAATTATTGCTCGTGAAGAAGCAAAGGAATTTACCGTTTGACGAGCTAAAACAATGGGTTGTCCTGTAGGCCCTATAATATAGACAAGACGTCATAATCAGGTAGGTGACCGACAGGGCTGATTTGATTATTTTATTCATATTATTTCTCCAGGCCTCAGGTATCTTCAGTGGAAGATAGCTAACAGAATTTCAAGTTTCTGTTCTCCCCTTCTGCCTCTGCGGCAAAATTGTAAATGCTGATAATATATTGTGATAATTCCAACAAAAATCGAAATCATAATTACCCTTTCATAAAGTGAGCTTAATAGTGAGCCCTGATGTACAAATAATGTACATGTAAGAGCTGTTCTGTTTGGTGCAAAATGTTAAGTTTTTGTAAACGAGACATAATAAAATTCAAGTTCAAGTTCAAGAGTTCTTTAGAGGAGATGCAGCACGCTCGACGTATTTACGGTGGTGCAACTTGGACGAGGCGCATCCGAGTGCATGTCGCCCGACATTGTGAATGCGCGAGAGTGTGCTGCATCTTCACTACCATCAAGCGCTTACACCCGTGCATTATTTGTTTTATAAAATGGATCTATGAACTATGATCGATATCAGGTGGCAAAACTTTGTATTGCAGTCAAATGGGGCCGTTCCTCGAACGGCCGTGCAGACATTCGTGTGAATCAAAGAAAGCATTTGGGTTCGTGCTGTGCGTAGGCTCGTGCGGTACTAACGGTTGCGCAGAGCAATATTACGTAATTAGCCACAGGCTGACGCGCTTTTTTTGCTGCACACTGTTTTGCACACCTGTGCATTAGCGAAAAAGGAGAATACACGTGACTCATTTCAAGGCTTCTGATTGGCGACACTCTTCAATCTGTTTTAGAATTATGAAATGCCGTATAAAACAAAGAGGAATTCAGCTAACTGCCCTGACCATCGCCAGTCACGTGACTTTGCGCCCAACAGGAGGTTTCTTGTATCCATGGAACGCCGTATAAGATGACTAATCGTCATTCAAAATCTCGTTATAAACTGTCTAATTGTTTTTCGAGTACCCTGCTGCTTAATCTTTTCGCTGAAATGTTCTTGCGATCGTATCGATTTTCATTCAAACAACTTTCTCCTTCAGTCCAACGTCACCACCAATTAAGCTTCAAACTAAAGGTATTTCGCCTCTCGCGTAATCCAGATATGAGCACGTTTGCCCAAAATTAGTAGAGCTATAAAGAGGTTTCGGCAAAGAAATCCACTTCTCTTTTACACCTGCATTTCGAGAAAACCACACATTCATGTATTCAAATTGTCATCATATAGTGCGAGTCATAGAAACGATCAAATACTTTGTAGAGTTTACTGACAGATCTAAGATCTTCATAGTATTCTCTGAACATTTTTGATAATTTCTCGAGTCGTGTGAGAAGAAAAATGTACAAACCTCCGCGATGAAAAAAAAAATCTAAAACAGTTAATGACTGAGATTGAAAGAATAAAACAATTATTGCAATCAACAATATTCATATTGTGTTTTTTTTTCTTCTTTTTTCTTCTTTTTTTCTTCTTTTTTTTGTTTTTGTTTTTATTTTGTTTTTTTGCTACCGCTTAGGGAAATTTGTTGTTGTTTTTTTTTTTTGTTTGCATTTTTCTTTCTTGATGAGGGGACTGCATTCTACAAGCTCTGCTTTTTAGCAGTCCCCTCCATTTCCAGCAATATCGTTTATGCATTTACCACAGTGACGTAACAGATATTTGTATCTCTGTTGATAATTTACCTATATTTTCCTTACAATGTTATTCTGTTCATCGCATTGTGGTACTGATTTCATGACGTCTGTGTATATGAGTGTTTCTTTGTATTTCTTATTTGTTTGTTGGAAGTGAAATAAAATCAACTTGATATAACATTTCAGTCGCAAGAGCTATGATAAGGTTTATATCAACATGCATATATCCATTTATAATTCATTTATTTATGACAAAGGCGAACATGCTAAGATGACAGACATTTTTCATAGCTATTCACCATAATCATCTTTAATCTTGATAGATTTAAAAATAGTTTGAATTTGATATGATTTGTTCATTTTTTTTTTGTTTCATGTTACGTTCCTTTATAATTTTGAGCACGTGGATGTGTTACGGATTTCTTTGTTCAAATTTTGTGGCGTGGCGATGTAACAGCGTGATTTTGACACACAACATCTCATGTGTATGAGCAACACGATTAATGAATGATTCCCATTTGTTTTTGTTTTTTTTTTCTACATTCCATTTGTCTGTGTTAGGAAAGTAGTTGAACAAAAAAAAAATCAAATAAAGGTCACCAGAGTGGTTGCAACTGGTTACTGGCAATACGACGCAGCAGGTTGTAGCTTGAAGGTCTGCTGCAAAGAGAACACTCTTACATGGTACTAAGCAACTAACGAAATCGTTTTAATCGTCAACTTGTTTTAGTTGAGAAAAAAAAATCGGATTTCGACAAGGAGGGCGGGGGACAATAATACTGAACAATTCCGTTTCCGCTCCCAACAATACCGGTTATGGTGTGTCTAAATAGTCGAGTCATTAGTCCCCAAAGCTTCCTGACACTCGCTCTTTGTTCAAGTCGCTGGGTGGACAGTAGCCGCTGAGGTTTTTTCCAATCTGGTTTGCTCTTCCTCCAAAACCAACACCCTCCATGTCCCCTCGAGAGCCTCGAACAATACCGAACAATGAAATGCCGACCTACGGTGAGTCAACTGAACGCCGAAAAGGTAAAATTGCCACAAAAGGGGGCGGTCTTTAAAAACTTTTGTGTATTGTACACTGTGACAATGTTCGTCGCGTCCTTATCCAAATTGCGGTTGACTCCTAAATACCGCCTACAAGTGGCAGCTATAGAGAAGAATTTTCAGGAAAAGAATCAATTCGTCCATTCATCGTCGACATGGGGGAACTATTTTGGAGTGTTTGGCTTCCGATTCTTTGTTTGAAATAAGAAAGATATAGAGTGTTTGTAAACTAATCAGGAAAGTGGGCATTTTTGTCGATGAGAATGCATGACGTCGGAATAAATGAGGCAGCGATCCCGTCCTTGCGGACTGAGACAATCCCTAATAAGTCTGACCTTGAGCAAGGTGTTTATTACCTCCGCCAAGGGAGGAGGTTATGTTTTTGTTACCCTTGGTTTGTTTGTTAGTTAGTTTGTTTGTGTGTGCGTGTGTGTGTGATTATGTTTCACGATGCTCTGTGGAAAAAAGAAGATATGACAGAATGATGACTGGACTGATATAGTCAGCCCTGTAACAGGTAGATTTTACTTGAATCTGTTGGCTAAACATGGCCTATGACACTATCAATCAGTCTAGGCCTACTGCATCTCTTAGCGGGTCCCTGCGGGTACACGTGACTTCTACAGTTTCCAGGACAACGCTGCTATACCGTTAGTGAGGAGAATCATTACAGTCATAGAATATGAACAAGTGAACTCTTTATAGTGATGCATGTATAGATCTTTTTAAATGAGTGTGTGTATGTGTGCAAGTGTTTATCCGTGTCTTTCAGACACTTTTTCCAACAATGTTTACTCACTTCCATTCCAATAGTACCAAACACAGCAAATTAATTTGGTATTTTACTGTACTAAGTAACAAAAATGTTCTTTTAATGACATTTCCGCACTTGGAAATAGAAATTGAAAACATAAGTAACAGTTGAGACGCACATTTCATCGTGACAAATGGAATGAAAATAGTCAGCAATTACCCCCCCCCCCCATGAAAGTGTAGATGTTATATCTTAAATAAAACCCACCCTTATTCTTTCTTTCTGCCCTTCCTAATACATGTCACCTTTGTAACTATCAAAAACATCAATCAATTATAATACCCTCCATATTCACATCTCCCCTCCCCCTGAATCCACCCCCTTACCAGCAGGCATCAGATTCTATCATTCCTCCCATTCCCCTCAGTCCCCCCCCCCCCCACACACACACACGCATACATGAGTGCGCGAGCACCCATACACATATGATTATGTTTATCATGCCATATCGATATGGAGATTCGAAGAGCAATATAAAATGGTGAGAAAGTGAAAGAATAGGCTGTACACTGACGTATAGTTTCTCTTGTAAGTCTGGAGGAGTAGAAATTCCATACCGTCAAATCCCCGAGCAGAACACTTTGGAATAATCTCAAAATGTTGCAATAATTACGGTAGCTTTCTATACTTGTTTCGACTAAAGGAAAAGCAAGGACAATGACTGGTTTTGTTCCACTTACGTGGGCTGGAGAACAAACACATGCAAGATCACGAGCGGGAACCAATACCGACCATAACTTGAGCAAAGAGCGTTTGTTGTTAGCTAGAAAACTGTGCACCTGCATTTTATCCAATGCGTAATTATCAAAACACCCTAAAATGAATGGTTTTGTTGGGCTCGATTATATGAAGCCCCAAAGTAGGATTACTGGACAAGCCGTGCAGTATATACAATGACAATGAAGTGCAGGTGTTGACGATACTGACGGCTATACAGAGTTCTCTCTGCGCATGATTGTCATTGAGAGATCGGCATTTATACAATTTCGCGCTCATCGTGCTATAGTTACACCCACGGATTTTTGTGATCCGGGGAGTTGGGGAGGGTGGCGTTGCGTCGACCTTCTCTTGAAGAATCAACTTGACAAAGTAATCGAAAATCAACTTCATATTTCACGAGTAAACTATAGGTGAAGGTTATTGCTCATATATAGCGCACTGTAACCCAAATCAATAGAGTACTTTACACAATCACAAACGGAAGATGCTAACTAATGAAGGTATATGAGATGCTTTTACGGCAAGAGATGAGTAAGATGGGAAAAGATCAAAAACTTCTTTTGAATAAACGCGGAATCGGGAAATGGCCTCATGTTGATAAACTGCAATTGGCCTGCGCTCAGGCACATGCCTCACTCTAAATGCTCTAATCTTACGTCGGAATCAATAAAATAGATAAAGGAAATACTATGATTATGGTGATTGGTTCTCTGAAGGAACAAGATGACGCGCCTTAAATCATAAGGCCTCTCGTTGGGATGTAGCCCTTCTTCAATCACAATGATTAATTTTTGTGACTAAAGACCCGAGAAGGATTTTCTCACGTCTGCGAGCTGCGGAGGAATGACTTCTTACTGTATGTGCAATTTCACAAGTGATTTGGCTCACACAAGATTATGTGTATATGTGATTCACTGGTATAGTGGTATCGTTTGATCCTCATCTATACACCCGCGACTCTTTCGAAAATATCTTCATTTGAGAGGATAAAAACGCGTAATTATGGAGGTCAGCGACTCGACATATGGCATTGTTGAGAACGACAAACTATATTCCCCTAACGCGAAATCTACTCGTTTTTCACAGAAGGTGTTTCTTTCGATTGTCGATTACCCAGAGTGTCACCTATCCACCTATAGCAAGCATGCCTGAATGCTCTGGAGAGTTTGTGTGGAGTGTCAGTGCAGGAGAAGTGTTACGCCGAAATGAGCCGCACTTTCTTTTGTTGCTGCCTTAAATTATCTGGTTCACCTCAATTTGACGCAGAATAGAATCCATCGCATTGATCACAAGAGCATCTCCTCTGATATTGTTGATGTAATTGTCGCGCAGAGAGGCACAAAAAAACCGAGAATCAGATCGCCCTGTATTAAAATGCACCTGTTACTCATTCAGTGCAATTTGTATCTTCACGAGGATAAACTGAAATCGCTTTAATGGTCCTTGTGCATCCACAGCGCCATTGTCTGCAGTTGACACCTCATCATTTTCATCTATCGTGATTTCCATGATCACTCGAGATAGCAGTGCGCAATGTCTGTTATCAATTTCACGGTGATGATACCCCATTGTGCAAACACTTTACTCATCTGAAAATAGCATTTAAGGCTGGGATGAGGCGCAAAATTACAAAGAATACCTCGTGGACATGAATTCTGTTATGCTTAACTTTTTTTCTTGGTCAAATTGTGCACACAAAATTGCCCATCCCCCCTTTTTCGACCTAACAAGGACGAATATCACGCCTCTGTATAAGGTCGATGATTCTACTGGATAAGATAATTAACTGCTGGCTGCAGGCGTGTGAGAATGGGGTTCGTCACCGACACGTCTCCCCAATTAGCTTTCCGCAGTCGTTTGGAATGTTTTCAAGTTCTGATATGCCCACTGCGAACGTGTAAGAACTGCGCTACAGTTTAATAAGGACTGTACAGTACTTGCTGTGGAGAGGATTCAAGTTTATAACATTTTTTCTTTTGGTGAGATAATGAGAAAGCTCTTATGAAATATGAAAGACCATGTAATTTCAAGAAGAATTAAATGTTTATTGGATGATAATTGGCCTTGAAATGGCTGAGATATCCAAAAAGCAATTCTAATGAAATTTACAGGCCACGACTATTAGGATCTCTCTGTTTTCCCCTGTTTTTAGATACCTCAGTCATTTCAAAATCCGATTTTCATCAAATAAACTTTTGATTCCCCTTAGAACACTTGTATGCTCTTTAAAGGGAAGGTAAACCCAAAAAGCAATGTAGATTGAGTGAAAGCAGCAACATTAGTAGAACACATCAGTGAAAGTTTGAGGAAAATCGGACAATCGATGCAAAAGTTATGAATTTTTAAAGTTTTGGTGTTGAAACCGCTGGATGAGGAGACTACTAGAAGATATGACGTATGAGTGGACAACAATACAAAGAAAATATAAAGGAAATTCAACAAAAATTCACTTTTCTAGAATTATGAAAGAGCAATGGACCAACCTCTTTCAGAAAGCAGGGGGAATAATTGCTACCCATAACATATGTCAATGTCAAGTTGATGGAATTTGTAATTTTCATGAAAAATGGATTTTTGTAGAATTTTCTTTATATTTTCTTGGTATTGTTGTCCACTCATACGTCATAACCTCTAGTAGTCTCCTCGTCCAGCGGTTCCAACACCAAAACTTTAAAATTTCATAACTTTTGCATCGATTGTCCGATTTTCTTCAAACTTTCACTGATGTGTTCTACTAATGTTGCTGCTTTCACTCAATCCACATTGCTCTTGGGGTTTATCTTCCCTTTAACATTTCAAAGAGTGGTTTCTAAGTATCTCGCAAAACGTTACAAGTTTAATCCTCACCTCAACCAGTACTGTACAGTCCCTTTAACATAATCCCTGTGCTTTATGAGTGTGTCATACCTTCCCCTTTGTATGGTCCGTCGGGATTTTTTATTTTTTACTATACGTATTAAAATGAATTATTCATCTAATAATTACAGATTCTATTACATTGTATAGTTGACCAATAAGTGACTATGAGTTTAATTTTCATGAAAGAAGAAAATTGCTCCAACTTCAAATTTCAGTTTCAGTTTCAATTGTATTGTCCTTTAGGAAATTCATTCCTTTCCAATTCCTAAAACATACAAAACAGTAAACAGAAATAATAACTAATCACAGGACATGCATCATAAATACGATTTTGATATATGATTTAACTTTTATTTGAACATTGCACATCTCACAATACAATCATCATCATTACAATTCAACAAATTTGTGAAATATTTTGTGAGATAATGACTTTGCACATAGAAAATGCGAGGGTGTACCACCAGAAATTAAAAGAGGCTAACTTTCAAAATGATACTTTTCCATGTCGAATTTGAATAAAAGTAGATTCCGTCAAAATTTGCTTTTATTTTTCTTTTGCTTCACTTTCATGGTCTGTGTAAGTGGTATTTCTCCTTTAAGAAGTTGATGTTGTTGTAAATTATCTGTTCCATTACATCTAAAGAAAAGGGTCCATTACGAATGAATAAGAGTTAAGCTTCAAAACAAATTTTTATTTCTGAGAGCATATTTCACTGGTCAATACTCTGTCGACGTTTGTAGTAAATCTTAATCGGGAATCAAAAATAAGAAAATAACAACAAATAAACAAACGAATAAAAAAAAGTCAAGCAATATTAAGTTGTGTAAATGGGAATGACGGTACCATAAATAGTGTTTATTCCTCTCGGACAGACTTGTACATTGGCCGGTTCCTTTTACTTGCTTTTCGTGATTCGATTATGGATGTAACACTGATAAACGTGCAGCTAATTTTACGGTGATGATCACCTTTTGTTACAGACAGTCAGACATACTCTACTGAAATAACCTCTACTTGATGAAAAGAGACCTATAATCATAAAGGCCAATCCCTCGTAACAATTCATACATTCCGTGTTGTGACTTATCGTCCACATCAAGCTGAAACGAATTCTTGTCTCACTTTCTGGCCGAAAACAGGTTGAACAACATCTGAAGTCGGTGTACCTGTACAAAACAGTGATGTACCTAAACGAAACAGTGATAGTCATAATGATAATAATGATACGGTCATATATCTACCTCTTATCTATCATTTTTCAGTGTTAGCACTAATCTCCTTCAGAAGGACCCGTCTGCATCATTACCCTATATAGAAGTATAATTCATAAGGGATCTTGTCTACCTTGCCCATCACCCCAATCCTGTTTGACATTGCAAAGCATCGTCAGCTGTAGCGTATGTAATGGTTTACATGGATACAAAATCATGTAAGAATATACACCACAATTGCAGTGCTCACACAACAGGTTGGAACTTGTCGATCTTGCTTGTTGATGATTTATTTTCTCTCACTCTTTCTCGTTCGGAGTTTTTAATCCATGAATGTATCATTACCGCGTCAGCTTTCGCTTTTAGACGGAATGCATTCGAGTGTTCCTCCATAATACCATGTTTACATAGATAAAGAGAAGGTTCCAACGAATTAGCGCATCTCTTTTGCCAATGGCGGATGGATTTATTTTTCTCCGACGCATCCCCAATCTGATTCAGTAGCTCTCAGAAAAGGGTGTTTACAGTGATAATGGGCGGGCAAAACCAACAGAATTGCAGGATCACCTCTGTGGTGACTTAAGTGTGGTGACACATAATACTGTTCACTTGAATCATTATGTGATCATTGTTCATTTTAAACATTGATTAATAGCATGCAAGACCTCGGCTTTAAGCCAGTTAGAAACCAACTGCCTCAAGTCTTTCGTCAGATATTGACGTGTGGGGGGGGGGGTGAGAATGTATAGTTTCTGGGGAATTAAAACCTCTCAACATTGCCTCTTGCAAGGAATTTTGACGAAAATTTTCCATTGTTACTAATTAGCAGTAAATAGATACTAGGTATTGACGTCACAAAATCTTCTTCCTCTTTTCATTTTCTGTCTCCTTCTCTCCCCAGTCTCTCCCTCTCTCTCTTTCTTTCTCTCTCTCTCTCTCTCTCTCTCTCCTTATTTCATTTTCTCTAGTCCAGGCCTGAAAATTTCCTTGACTATGATATTGGATTTATTCTTTTACTTTTAGAGTTTTAGCAATATAATCATAAGTAGAGAGTCGATATCTAACTCATGATGAATCACTGTTTGTTTAAACAATCATTCAGAAATCATCTATGCATAGAATCCCAATACTGAGAGATAAGAAATAGTTGAACCGACATGAAGAGCAACTGGTTATAACTCATCTTAATGTGTTTGTTTGTTTGTTTGTTTGGTTGGTTTTGCAATTATTGTTATTAGTATTGTACGAGGAGGACAATATTTGCGAATGAAATGAGATGGCATCAAATAAATACGAGATGTAAGAGAGGGAGATGATGGTTGAGAAAGAGAGAGAGATATGCTTATATAAATCCGAAGAAGGAAAGAGATATTAAAGGTAACAGTATAGGGTTAAAGTTACAAGCTCTTGATTTACACGCCATAGCAATATGAAAAGACCCCCCCCCCAAAAAAAAAAAATGAAGTAAGTTAACTCTATTATCTTAACTATCTCAGGATGCGCCATATCATTCAGTGTTATTACGAATTGAATCCATTTATTCATTAGTTGTCCATTATGTGCACAGTGAGTTCGTTGAACATGCAGGCTACGCTGTAGCACGATCATATTGCGATGCTATTGGTTCCTTACTTTCGACTCCCTAATCAGACCTAAAGTATGACTGGATATCTGAAGTTTGCATGCTTGATACAAACTGTCATATATTTCAACAACAGATATAACTATAAACGCATTACACATAGTAATAAAATTGTACTTGCAAGCAACATAAAATTATGTTTATCTATACAGATGAGATAGTTAAATATGCTCTGTTCCCGGAGTTCGTTGGCCTATGTACGTCTGTCTGGCAACTGAAGGTTTAAATCCTGCAGGGGATTTGGAATCTTAATCATCTCTTACATCAGGTGGTCTGGGATTTCTTCGAGCGTCTTGTGTGGGATTACTCCAAAACTCTGATTTATTAATCCCCTCATTACGGTATTATAGCGATTAGGGAGAAGGCACGAAAAAGAAAAGTGATTGATGCTTTGTTGCCTGGAAAAAAAAAAGAGAAAAAGAGTGAAAAAGTACCCTGAATTGCTGAATGGATAGAAAAGGAGGGAAATTATGCGGAGCTGATCTCTGATTCAACGTCTCGGCTAACCACAACCTGGTTGTAATTAAGGTCAGAAGTGAAAGGTGATCATTAAGGGACCATTGTCAGTTTTTTTGTAACTACTTTGTAGCGGTGGGACGCACTAATGGGAAGAATCGGTCCCCGACGTTCTTAACTCAGAGGGAATCTGTCTTACTCATTCTGTTCTCCATGGCCGTCTCACTGGAGTTCTGTCTTCATATTCTTCCTCTTTTCTCTTTGATATCATCACAGTTTTTGTCAATTTTATTCAGCCTAATGAGGAGACACTACGAATATATTGGTTTTGTTGTTGTTGTTGTTGTTGTTTTACTGGAGCCTTTTCTCTGCCTTTTTTCTTTCAACTCCATTTTCCCTACATATCTCAAGTTTGTGAATGTTTTGGTGCGGGATTGCCGCGTAATCAAGAAGATACAATGTAATCTGTATTTGTCGACATTCTTTGTACTTAACAGGGTATATGTTTTGTGTTAATAGCGTGACGTTCCAAGGAATCTAGAGATTATTATACCAGAAACAAAAAATGATATATCATGGGGCAACAATCAGATTCTTCGCTTTCACAGGGTGGTTGCCATTCAAATTATCAGTTAAAAGAATGATAATTAAAGCAAACGCCTTCGGATTAAAATTAGTATTTATAGTTGGTTGTTTTTTTTTTCTTCTTTTTATAATTCATAATTTATTGTTCAAAAACAAATGGCATTTACAGCAAAGAACCATTGTTGAATTGTTATAAGGACATACTATGAATCATTATCAAGGTTAAGGAAAATGAAGAACAATGTGAGAATTTTTTTTTTCATGTACTGTTTGTGTTTATTGTTTAAAAATACTTCACAGTTTGTATCTGGCTTTTTGAAAAAAAAAAAACGCGACCAATTTATAAGGTGTTTATTCGTTTTTAAGTCTATGTATAAAAAATGAACCATTAGATCTTAAGAGTGACGTTTATCATTATGTCTCTGAAAAGCAAAATTTCATGGCACAAAGATCTTGTAGTAATGAAATTTAATGCGGAATAACAATGGCCTGTCTGTAGTTGCAAACAAACTCTGGAATCAACTACCTTTCGACATTAGAAGCAATCTTGCTGTTGAGACATTCAAGTTTAAATCAAAAACATCTTATTTCATGTGAAGGGGAGACCAGGTCTACTATTTGTTACACGGGAAAGTTAATACATTATCATTTTCTCAAAATCTAAACAAGAGACGACGTTAAAAGCGTTATCACATCAGGACATACTTATATGAAACGGTCTCTGCGTGCGAAATTTAATCATGCCTGAACATTCTATGAAGAAGTTAGTTTAAAAAGAATGCTTTTCAGCTTTCTGAGTAAATTTTAAGATAACTGATATTCTTTAATTTCATCAATTTCATCAAAACCACTCATCCCCAGTTATGGGTATGTAGGTGAAAGAAGTGCATCTATTCTTTTTCTTTTTCTTTTTTCTTTTTCTTTTTTCTTTTTCTTTCTTTTTTTTTGGGGGGGGGGGCGTATCTTGGTTGGACCGTCTGATGTTTGAATGTTTGAGCACACTTGTTTACTTAAATAAGTACCGGGCCAAGTTGTTACACTGTAACAATTTGCCCCGTCTGAAGGGACTGTACAGTATACTGGTTGAGGTGAGGATTCAAGTTTACAACATTTTTGGTGAGATAATGGTAAACCTCCTATGAAATATGAAAGAGAATTTCTAGAAGGATTCAACATTATTTTTTACTTGATGAAAATTGGCCTTGAAATGGCTGAGATATCAATAAAATGCGATTCTAATAAAATTGACAGGCCACGACTTTCACTTTGTTTTACCTTGTTTTTAGATATCTCAGTCATTTCAAAACCGATTTTCATTAAATAAACTTTTGATTCCCCTTAAAATTGTATGCTCTTTAACATTTCATATAGAGTGGTTTCTAAATATCTCGCAAAACATTACAAACTGAATCTTCACCTCAACTATGTACTGTACAGTCCCTTACACTGAAGGTGCAACAACTTATCCCAATTTATGGAAAATGAAATAAATTTCTCTTTGCTTGCTTAAAGGTCCTGTTTAGCTTTGGGAGCAGTGATTTATAAAATATTCAAGATATCACATTTGATACATGTTGATTGTGTAATAGGTCTGTTGTATCACAAAACGCCCTACAGTATAAATTTTTCGCAATAAAACATAAAATAAAGGGAGATATCAGTATTTGTCTCAATAAATCGTAAATGGAGACGGTTTAGTCTGGAAACCTTTTAATATAACTATTGCTCACATTTTGTGTATTTAATAATACTTAACATCGATTATACGGATTCAAATTTTTACAGTGGTTGTTTCTATCCCTAACTCACATTTTGGAAATGTTTTAAAGCACCAATGCTGGGATTTTGTTTCATCTACAAAATGGTAAATTATGCCTTTAATACACCTCAAAATGTGAACAAAAGTGCTCTTCGTGTAAACTCAATTTCAGTTTATAACATTATCAATTCTACTGCATCAGTTACATTATCAGATGCATTTTCTGTTAACCAAGTTTCCTCATTTCTTTTAATTTTGTTAATGATAGGGTGCATTGCATTTTTGTATACCATGTGTTTTCGATAATTCTATTGCCACAATATACACTGTATTTCTTGCTCTTTCCATGCCCATGCAAATATTTGTACTTGTGTGTATAAATTGGGCTATCATGGCTCAGAGTAATTTAATAACTGAATATCTATCTAAAATACCTGTACAAGTCTTGAATGAATACCGGTATTACTCATGATGTTTATGAAGAATATACATGCACTCTGAATTCTCTGAAGTATACCTTGTTTTATTTCTAATTGATAACGTCATTGTTGATTGATGATCGATAATGTTTTGTGTGCGAGTGTTAGAATTGGACTGAAGTTGACGTCGGTGATTGTTTTGATACAAGTTTTTCATCGCTCCGGTACGTTCATGAAATACTTTTCACTCATTTGACCACGTTTCCATACGCACGCATTCCAATAAATCGTTGCTTTGAATATGAGGCCACTGCTATATAAACATACCGCATTTTACAAGCATGTTTTCTTACGCACTGTCAGGGATATTTTAAAAACCGCGGACCAATTTGTCCCCATAATTACGCGCACGCTGTGAGCCCCTATTAACCGACCCGTGGGGCAATAGTTCAGCGCGCGCGGTTGGTAGGCCGAAACGCGATAGCTACGCGCAGCGGGCTTGCAGCGAAACCAAACCGACGGGTTGGAATCCCGCCTCTTTTCTCTCCTTTCGGGGAACATGGCGTGGACACTGCCTTCCACTCGAGGGGGCAGAAATATCAAACAAATCTGACAGATTACTTTTCCACCGGCTCATCACAGACCTGCTGGGAGTGGTCAAAAACCATTAGGCGGCGTTTAGGGCTAAAGTTCACTCCAAGGGATGTATAAGGTTTCGCGGACTTTTTTTCCCTTCTCTTTCTTTTTCCCATGAATATCGACGAACGTAGCAAATTTGACGAATTTCTTTTCGATATTCAGCACGTATCTTCCACCTGATGATAAGAAGGAGGATATTAAAACCGTTTCGAACCCGAGTGTACTTTAGGGGATAAACCACAAAAATTGATAAAAATATTGTTTTAACTTCATCAATCATCGACCAGCATGACAAGTGACAGTTTACGCAAGAAATGTTAGCAAGAAACATCACTGTAAGACAGTACTGTCATAGCATATTACATCAAGAATGACTGTGTTATTTCTACGTGACCTATCATCAGCTTTGGCAACTTTCAAAGTACAAACTCAGATCACATATACATTCATTCAACTCGGCATGTGCCCTATACATCGAAAACGTCTAGAAATGAACTTATTCTTTTTTTATGCACATAACGTGCATCATAATAACAAGTAACTGTGATGTGTGATGTGTTTGCATTATTGTACAAATTTCAATGGAAGCAAAGTTTCTGTCCTATCATAGATCAATAACGATGAATCTGAATCAAAAATTGAAATTGAATTTAATTATGTTATATTCGGCAAGAAAGTGGGTTTACTGACCATTAATGATTTCTCTTAAAGATCCACCGAACATGAACATATACAATCAATTCGGTAATAGATTTCCCTATATTCGGATAATGATATAGGCCTACCTGACTTCAATACCATTGTACTTTATAGGGGACATTAAAAAAAAAGTAACCCCAAACAATTCAATATGTGGATTGAAAACAGCTTTATATATCAAGACATCAGTGAAAAAGTTCGAGGAAAATGGGACAGTCCGTTCAAAAGTTATGATTTTTTTCAAATGTTGGTGCTTCATCACTAGATGAGAAGATTGCAACATTTTGTGACGTCATGTATCGACAACGATAAATAGAAAACAGTATAATACAGAAAATTCAACATATTTTATCTCTCTAGCATAATGAAATAGCACTTTACTATATACAACGTTCAGAAAGCAGGGGATACCATTAACATGTTTGTAGCACGTCGAGGGAATGTTTAGATTTTCATTAAAAAATTAAAGTTTGTGGAATTCTCCTTATATTCATATTGTTGTACAATCGTTGATTGTATCGTTGATTACATTTTCCTAAAATTTCGCTGTGTTCTACTTATAAAGCTGCATTCAAAGCTGATACAAAGCTTAACTCATCATCTCTGAAAATAAGATTAAGCTTGTTTAGTCTTGTTTTTAGACAAAAAATTGTATACAAACATTCTGCTGCTCTGTATGATAAAACTTTTTCTTTTTTCTTTTTTTCTTTTTTTTTTTTACAAAATCTTAGCGAATTTATCCATCGAAAAATGAAGATTTGACTCTCAAGTGGAATGAATTATTTTTTTTTTTCTATCGATTAAAATTTAGTTAGCCTAGACAGGCATCATTTCCATTTCCTGGAAAAAAAAAGTCATCCCGATATCATAAGACATGCTGCTCTACTCGGTGTTTTATATTTTTGAAGAAATTCACATGCACACAAGCAATTCAAGCACACAAGAACAGAATGATGCACATGCATACACTCGTATTTCATATACATGTATTTATCAGAATGTCATACCAGTAAATGGCACCTATTTTCAAACCAAAAGCATCACTCTCTCCATTTATTTCACCTTTTCTTTCTCAAGCTCACATCTCCTCTTGCCTTCATTGCCCCACGCCACTTCAGTAACTCTTCATGCTCCAGAGTGCAATTCATAACAAAAATTTGATTCAATGGTAATATACAAATTTATTTCTCTCGTATAAATGAATGTACAAGTATGTACACAAAATCGGCTCAAACAGCCGCGTATAAATAATAACATACAAGGATAAAAGAAGCACGACCTATCAACCGAGGTAAAAACTCAACAAAACAATCAAAGACTTCTCTCAACAAGATTGGCTTTCAAGTACACACTAAAAACAACCAAGAAACTGAGCTATTACTTCACCATATCAACTCAATGCACGGTACAACTGAAGACCTGACTGCTGTCTTCACAAAACTTTTACTCAGAAACATGAAACTTAAAGATTTACAGAGTCAGATATAAATAAAATAAGCATAGAGTAGTCACTGACCAAAGGGTCTAAATCATGATAGAACCAAAATAAAGAGAGACAACTTACAATGAAATGAATGAACAACGTTATCAGAGTTTAATTTTCCCGGTATCAACAATACGTATTGCTAGTATCATGGTCATGATCTCTGCATTCAAGTAAAAGTTTGTCTTTGAATTAAAAGGATTTCAGCTCATGATTCCGTAACTCTTTCGTAAAAAATACACTATATACTTTGAATATCAAATCTATTCATATAGATACATAATCGTGTTTGACTTTTACGTTAATCGTCAGTTAGTGATTTATTGTTGTCATGATCATATGATGATATACGAAAAAAAAATCATATTTCTGCATGATTTGACTCGCGGTAGATATTAACATAGTAAGTATCATTATCATAATACAAGAGTTTGTCGAGTTTACATGATAAGATGTCACAACACAATTGCGCTTACGTTTCATGATTTAAAGCTATAACCATGCATTTTTTCCTCGCGACAAAGTCGCAGTGAACCAGTTGTCCCTTTCAATCAAGGCATATAACAAGGATGAACCATGGCATTACTATCTTTGTCATGTCCCCATAAATGTACATGTAACCATGACAACAATTTCAACAGGAGGATCGATCCCATATCGGGCAAAGAGCACACTGACAATAAATCACTGATCTACTTTCCTTTACTATTTTTTTCTCTATTCAAGATGAAGACTCGATTCTAATAAAATCGGAATACGAAACCCTGCCATTTCACTGGATACGCTTCTGCATGTGAGGAGACTTCTCCATCAGGAATAACAACTTAACATTTTAAAAGATAATCAAACCATATCGTAAGAAATCAAAAACTCATCATCGAACACGGAGAAATAATTGCTCATCATCGGTGTCGTTTGACATGCAAATATCTCTGGCGCCGTCCTAATGCCGGACCGGCGGCCGTCAAATTAGATATGGAAATGAAAGAATTACACAGGAGCAAGGAGAAAGGGAACGTTAATTCAAAGTCCGTACAACCCACGTAATTTCCAATCAAAATGGGGGTACGCGTCCAACAATAAAGAAGCAAAATGTCATAACCAAATGAACATTGAAAGGAATGCCAGTGCACGCGCGGCACGCTCCGACGAAATAAAGGGATCTGTTCCCTTATATAAACTTAAACAACGATGAAATTAGGAAGTACATGATTTCTGCTCTTATCAATGCTAATCGCGAAAACAAAACAAAAGAAAAGTGCACGGAAACGTCTGCGGTGCGGATTCGTAGAAACGATCGCGACTTCATGTACACAACAGCAATGTGATTACTTCGTGTAAAAATGTCATTTTGAATCTGTCTGCGGACAATGTGGGAGACCAACTCATCAGCAAGTACACTAATCTCCCCCGTCTCGTAAAAGCGCTTCTTCTAAGTCTTCCAATTTGATATAACGGCTGAGGTAATTTTCTTCCGCAGCGATGACTCAAATCATGCAAGTCATTATTTTCACCTCTACAACCAGACACAAAAGTGACAAAATTGACTGCAGTATCAATATAGACCCAGTTATCATGGGTATCAGTGACTTCGATTGCTTCTTTTTCTTCCAGCAAGAATTAAATTATCGTGTATTGCTGATAAAAATAGTCTACTACGGTCAAGTTAGACACAACTTCATAACGACATCGCTTTTTTATGGTAAATAAGAGAACGCATCACTGCTTGTTTGCTCATGAAGTCTACTCACAGCAGGATTTTATTTTATTCTTTCTAAATATTCTCTTCTAGTGATGTATCGATTTATTCATTTTTTTATCTTCGTTTTTGTTGCGTTTTCTACAGACTATAGGATGAAATAAAATTGAAAAGGGATGTCATTGAGCATCTCGACGCGAAAACTAGGTTGCCGTATTACATCACTAAACTTATATCTTTATCAATACGTCAAGTTGAATGCGCAGTTTTCAAAGAACTGTCGGTATCTCAGTGAAAACCTCGCTCTTTCGCAAATAAAAGAAAAAATAATTGTATCCAAAAAAAGGACAAGGACATTTTCATTCGTGATTGAACTGCAAAAACGCTTAATCGAGGAAATCAATCAAGCACCGACAGTGCTATCCAGCTGAATGGAACGTCGAGACATAAGCAATGCCTCTAAGAGGTAGAATATTATTGATGATTTTTTTTTTTCCGTCTCATCATCGCAATGCTCTAGGGGTCTTTTTGGCGTTTCACGGTTTTAAGTGTATTCCTGGGTACTAAATATCCGAAGGTTCTTCAACATTTTATCTCCTTCTCAATGAAATACTGAGCGTTCCGTCACGAAATCATTTGATGACTTTATTTTAGTTTCCAAGTTAGGACAAGAATGATTGTTATGACTCCCATTTTTTAACCAAAACAGAAAAATGTGACAGCAACTGCACTGGTTAAACCGTGTGGTAGTTTTGTTAATTCCAGTTAAAAATCTAAATAGTTTTTATGTATGTAGGATTTTTTGTTTTCGCATTTTTCTTTTCTGAGCGGAATTTGAAATCCGATCGTTTTATCCAGTTCAACTGTAAATAAATTGACCAGAAGTCGAATGCTCAAGTGTTCATTCGAAGACATTAATTACAAATCTGACTTTGTAATTATTCTTAGAACTGTCAGGATGATAGCTGAATATAAGTTAGCACATTATGTCAAAAGGATATCCGGGATCAAATCATAGTAACGCAGTAAAAGATGATGGTGGCAAATGGATTTATCTCATTTTTTCCCCTTCTTATTCAGTGGTGACGTGTAAGATCGGGCGTGGTCGGATTATGATACAGTAGCTGAGCTACCATCAGTGCAACGCACGAAAAATTAAGCGTGACTTGAGGCGTGGTCAAAGGAAATTGATCTAAATTGTTTAGAACGTTACAAAGCTATCGTGCAAGGGACCACATAACACTATGCATTGTTGCCAAGAACTTGGGACAATCCGCATCCGTTTCTGATTCCACGGGATGAACAGTAATCCCATAGGCACGAAAGGCTGGACAATACATTGGCATGGTATGTGACTGGGGCTAGGGCTCTACTGACCTGAACAAGCGTGATCTTGTATTGGTATTTCCGTTGGAACGCAGCTGAACTGTAATAGATTAGCGCTGTACCTTCCCAATCATATCCAAGCTGTTGGCACAAATGGCCTTGAGAAAAACTCCTAGGTAAAACAATCTATTTGACGAAAATGAAATGTAATTTAACATGATTCTGAATGTTACAAACTGTAGTATAGTGGTTTCCGCCTTTCTGAAACAATGGGTCCCCCTTTGAATACATTGAGAATACTACGCGAAGTATTGATTGTTCACGCAATCCGTTTTTCTCGTCTGAATGCATACATATACCTATCTTTCAAAGTGTTCGTGTAATAGTAGTGCCGCAGAATCGACATACGTAATTTACCCGTCTTATTTACAAACGAGAACAAGGAACTTTGAAGATAAGAATATATTGCTCAACAAAACATCTCAAATCAAAGATCGCATTACTCCCATGCCACGTGATTGGTCAAAACAAGATCACGTGATACGAAAGTTTCTGCGGAAAGAAAAGATTCAGAGCAAAGCGAAATTATCTCACACACAGTTTCCTCCACTCTATACACATTGTATGGTACACAGTTATATCGATGATAAATACTAATAATACATTTTATACACAATGAGTCGAATATCGTATGGAGTTATACAGGTCACCAAACTCGTCGTAGAGTGAAGCGTTAGTTGCTATGTAATATTATTTCATTTTAAATGGTTTACTTTGTCGAAGGTTCTGAAATATGACCTTCAACACTCATTTACGCTGTATATTTTGTCATGATTATGATGGCTTTACGTAGTGTAACTGATATAAAATTTACATGGAGAAACATTCACACATTGACGTCTCTACGAGGTTTTCAATGTTTTGGTGAGAAGAAGGCTAAAATTAGATTGTGCTTCCTTACTATACATCATCATAAGTTATAATAATACCTCCAAATGCACTTTTATGATAATGCCACAAGTCTCTTAAATTGTCTTCTTTTTCTTGAACTAAACATATTGCAAGATCAATTTGGAAGACCTGCATTTAATATTTTTCTGATCTAATTCTCTCTCTCTCTTTTCCTGTTGCTGTTCAATTTCAACAAAAGTTAGAATGAACGAGTTTCCAGATACCACGTTCTCGTTCCTTTGATAAGCGGCACATTTGAATGAAATATCACGGGGGCGCGGCGACGCTGTCGCCCGGAGAGATTGCCAGAGCGGCGTTGTCCCAAAGAGTTGGTATTAGGCAGCACAACACTGAAATGGTTTTCCTTTCCAATTAGTGATGTCTGACTCTTCCGACTCTCCGACAAAGGACTGGCGCCCGTTCTCTATCATCCCACGATTGTATTCTTCATTATGGTCCGGTTATATTTCTCATCATCTCGTGCGCGTTTGTCTCGTAATGTTCAGCCTTTCTATTGATTGCGGGGCGATCATAATACAGTTAACTGGCTGGCATAGAAATCGGCTTGTTGCGTACGCGAAATCTCCGTAGTGTCCCTATACGCCGTTCCTTTCAATTTGGTGGAAGGTCTGCCTAAGGGTCCTTGCCACCTGTCTCCCCGAATGACGAGTTCGTGGATCTTCTCTCCAGATTCTGCCGAGAGATACTCGAGAAAGTCCCCGTTCTTGCTCGGAATCGGCCGGGTCTTTTCGGCGTTGACGACTAATATTCTCTCGCGGGGTCCCGACCCGTCCACGACCCTCGCGTCGGTCACGTCCTCGACGTCTGCAGCCCCCTTGCTGGTGGCGCCCTTGCGTTTCTTGACAGCCTGGCAGACGTGAAGGCGTCTCTCCGTCGAAGGGCTTCGTTTGCAGGCGAGGCCTTTCTGGCATTCACAGCGCTGGAACATGTCGGTGAGCCTGTCGCGCTTCTTGGTGCACACGTCTCCCTCCTCCAACATCGGCT
Organism: Diadema setosum; assembly: GCF_964275005.1. Lineage (NCBI taxonomy): Eukaryota > Metazoa > Echinodermata > Echinoidea > Diadematoida > Diadematidae > Diadema > Diadema setosum. The sequence continues at coordinate 9,036,386 of NC_092689.1, read as the reverse complement.
TACAAATCCTGGACCAGAGATGCTGGGCACAGCACAGCCCGGTGTCGCACTCCTCAGAAGAGCCACACGACTCTCCACGATGTCCTGTATCCGGGTGGAGAACAGAGATGGAAAAAAAATCTGGTTAATATAGTCTAAAGTGTCAATACAAGTCCTTGACTTTGTTATATCTGACAGTAAGTTTGATGATATTAAAGAACGGTAAAAAGCCATTAAAATCGAATGTTTGGCTCGAACATGTATACAGTTGCCTAAATACTGAATGAATAGTGATTGCTTTTGGGGGTAAAACAAAGAACGTTTATTATTGGTGAGTTTTCTTAGAAAGAAGTTGACATATAAGTGATTTATTGGTATTGGAACAGCCACAGTATTCTCGGCGTGTGTTACGTTTCGTTAATCTCTTTTTATTGAAAATGACAAACTTATCACGATTTTGCATTTATTTCATGAATTATCCGTCAAAATGCATAAAACTATATATGTACATGTTGCTAGAGATGTCAGCAATACAGTGGGATTCATTGTAAGTTATAGTGTGCATGGTTACCATGGTAACCGGGTGCCTACAGGTGATTGGTAACCCCCAAAATGGCTCCTACTGCCGCAAACTTTGATTTTAATTTTTTTTATAGATGCAATAAAAACATCTTTATTGATTATCGTAAAAAAAAAGATTTCTCCTGTTGCCATGGCAACCAGTATTATCCAATCAGGATTCAGCTGTCAATAACTTAAAACTAAAAGCCCATAATTTCAAAAGGCTCAATAAGCATGTCCTTCCTTCTGCATAAGTGTACCACACATGTGAAGAACATATTGAAGCATTCTCAAGTTACAGCAAAATTTGTAAACAAAGGCATAATAAACGGCCATTGAAAGAAATATATCATTTTCGAATAGTCAAATGCATGAAAAAGTTGCATCCATCGTACTTTCAACTCAAATTTGACTTCAAAGTATAGGCAAATGTAGTTTTTAATAATGTATGGACACAAATTTCCCTTAAAAATATAGGTGAATACAGAGAGCAAAGCCAATTATATTCTAATGTTATTTCTTTTGAGTATTTACAGAGCGATGGTTATTCGAAACGATCCTGGAAAAGAGCAGAGGAAAGCAATTATTGATTGTTCATGTTCTTAAAGGAAGTTTATTCAAGAATGCAGATAAATTCCTGTCTAAAGAAGTAATATCCACGTGCGCTGTATTATCCATCAAAGAATTCAGCGTACTTTTGTGTTCGTTAGCTATTGTAAAAAAAAATAATAGAATAAAATGAAAAATCATGATATGTAAATTTGTATCAAAACGTGCAGTAATGAATTAATGCTACGGAGAAAATGAGGGAAAAATCTTGGGCGTCCTTTCCCTTTTATCCGCGCTAATTTCACAGTGTTGAGGTAGGTACTTTAAGATTCGATCTAATGGGCGATGTGCACGAAAGGCAAAAAAAAAAAATAAACCTGTCTAAATTCCAGATATTTTTGGGGGGTTACCAATCACCTGTAGGCATCCGGTTACCATGGTAACCATGCACAATATTATACCTTACAATGTATCCCATTGTATTACTGACATCTCTAGCAACATGCACATATATAGTTTTATGGCGTTTTGATGAATTCTTCATGAAATAAATGCAAAAACTGTGATAATTTTGTCATTTTCAGTGCCCCAATAGCGACAAGCGTCACCGATCTTAGTCTTAACTCCTAGCCGTTTTTGTTTCGTCTTTATTTCTCTGAGTTGCAGCTTGTATGTTGTGCAGAAGCCCGCTATATTGCGCTAAGCCGAGTGAGGGCGCGTATCCAGTGATTGCGACAAAAAACGGTTCGGGCGTCGCAATCACTGGGGATGCGCTCTCACTCGGCTTGCTTCAACTCGGAGAAATAAAGACGAAATAAAAACGTCTAGAAACTACACTACACCGACCCCAGCTTGGCATGAAAAGTTAGTTTACAGGCAAAAACCCTTGTTTGTCGTAGAAAAAGTCTATGTGCGCTAAGACTACTACACGCACCACTGGCACTGGCGCCTGTAGCAGCGCTAGTGGTGCGTGTAGTAGTCTTAGCGCGCGCAGACTCTTTCTCGAAGAATAAGGTCTTGTCGCAACTAAAGTGGCCTGTAAAATTTCATTGATACCACAATTTGGAATCACATATTACCTAGGGGTGTTCCAGAGGGTCCAACTGACCACCCCATGCAGTCAAACCTTTTCTGCGGGGTGGGTTGAACGAAGTCATTTTTTCTGGGTCCCTGCGCCTTGACTATTGATGAATTAATCTTAGCATGCTTTTTTTCAGTCCGTGTTTGATATGATTAACGCTTAAAGTATTTTGAGTGCATTGCTTCATGAAACTCAATTATTAATCTTTTTATCACATATTGTGTCATTGTGTCACTAACAAATTTGGGCATTTGTATTTGTGCTCGACACTAGTGTGCCGTTAAATTGTATTTGCCCCTTTGATGTTCTTCATTTCAGTAATATGAAATGAGATGAGATGAAACGAAATGAAACTAGAAATGTCGCTACAGCGACTGGTTATACCCCCGCCAAACAACATTTCATAAGCTTTGGTCAAAACAACATTTCATAAGCTTTGGTCAAAAAACTGAGGAAGTAGTTAAATCCGCAAGATCTTTCCTTGATCTTCTGCCATTAATATGCCGTTACCATGGCAACGTACTTTCGGGTACTGTCGAAAAATGCGTCTTGCACATCTACAACCAAAGGCACACATCTGTACCAAGTTTCATGGAAATTGGGCAAAAACTGAGGAAGTAGTTTGCAACACAAAATTTTCCATCATTTTGGCTCATAATATGTGGGCTGTTACCATGGCAACATACTTTTTGTCACTGTCAAGAAATGTGTCATGCTGACCTATATCCTAAGACAAACATTCAATATGAATTCCATGAGAATTGGAAGAACACTGATGAAGCAGTTTTGCCATGAAGCATTTTGCCCTATATTTTACCAATAACATGCCGTTACCATGGCAACGCACTTTTTGCCACTGCGGAAATATGTGTCTTGCACATTAACATATTCAGATGAACATCTGTACCTAATTTCATAAAAATTGATCAAAAACTGTGGGAGGAGTTCGCGATGCAAGATTTGTACCCATTTTTGTCCATAATATGCCGTTACCATGGCAACGTACTTTTGGGTACTGTCAAAAAATACGTCTTGCACATCTACAACCCAAGGCACACATCTGTGCCAAGTTTTATGGGAATCGGTTGAAAACTGAGGAAGTAGTTCGCGACGCAAGATTTGCAACGGACCAACCGCCCGACCGACCGCCCGACCGCCCGACCGCCCGACCGTCCGCTGATTCCTATATACCCCCTTCAAACTTCGTTTGGCGGGGGTATAATAAAGTATGAGAGGAAACAAGCTGACGGCAACGCATATCTTTGACCACAAGCATTAAAGGGATGGTAAAGCTTAAAGTTTTTAACTTTTTTTGATGAGATAATGAGAAACCGCCTATGAAATATGAAAGAGCATGTACATTGTAATTCAAAGAGCAATTCAATGTTAAATTGGTTGTGAAATGGCAGAGATATCCAAAACAAAGTGATCCTATTAAACGGTTGGACCCATCTTTCGTAAGGATCGCTTTGTTTTACTTTGTTTGTGGATACCTCAGCCATTTCAAAACCGATTTTCATCAAAAAAAACTTTAAACTCCTGTTAGAATGGTATGATCTGTAACATTTCAAAGGTCGTTTCTACGTAAGCTCGATCCTCATCTCCATCAATTATAGTATACCATCCCTTCAACGTTCGAACAGCACTATTATACTCACGTTTTCTGAAATTGTCCTTGGTGTTTTGACTGATGCTCTCCTCATCCTCATTCACGGACTCAAAGTTCTGCACTGCTCTGTTGTACTCTTCGTCAAACCGAAACTGATGAGGGATGCATCGGCCGTCCTCACAAGTGTTGCCACGGCAACACATCTGGTCTCTGTGACAACGACGGTGCGACTTTCTGCACTGAAGACATGACTTGTGTCCCTCGCCGCCATGGCAGTAAAACTTGTTGGGACACTCGTTGTCTGTTTCGCACAAGACCTAGGAGCAAGTAAAGAAAAAAAAAATATGACAATAATTATTTTTTTTCTCTTAGCTAGAAAACAGTTCGTCTTTTCTCAACGTTCCTGTACTCCGATACGTTTGCTCATATTACATTTCACGTCTGCGATAAAAATATCACTTCTAGTATGATCTATCGGTGTGTAATACGATAGATTGACAAAGATGTAACGTGTACTAAGATGCGTTGACCGATTGCTCACTCGTAATTGATATCTGTAGTTCATTCCCCTCCCCTCCCCACCCCTCCAAGTTATAATAATTTTTAGACGACGGGTTAAGTATCCGGAAGCCATAATTTCTCTTGCTGTCATATTTTACTACAATCTTGAACTTAAATCAAAAGACAAAAAGGAGGCGAAATGTGTGTTTGGATCGTCTCTTGTCTATAAAACAAGCACATAAAATGCTCGATTTATAGGCCGTATCCTGAATTGCGAAGGAAGACCGTAAATCTACGCGCATCCCATAAGAGCAGACTAAGAAGAGTTGTATTCCGGGGCGCATCGACACCGTAACCCGGTGATGGGAAGGAAGACTTGAATGCGAAGACATTTGTGCTTAAATCACAATGGTTTTTTGCTAAGAATTGGCAAGGCGCCGAGCAACATTTTAACTTTGATTTCTATGCAATTAAAAAAAAAAAGAAGAAAATATTTCATTTCACTCTCAGCAACTGTTCTTCCTCCATTCATTAAAACAGTTTTCAGCTAGAAACGACTAAAATAACTTTCCGGTTAACTGCTTTAGCTATTTCCGCTGTAAACAGTTCAGTCTACTCCGATGTGTTTCCAGAAAGACTTTGGTCTCCCTTTCATTTCACGAAGCAAGGTATGAATCATCGTATAGAAGGGATGGAACTGGCAATAATTCAACTTAGCATCGTCTGATGAGAAGCATGTTTATTTGATTAAGAAATTCTGATCACTTTCACTGCGTATATATGAAATGACGATAAAAAGTGATATCTCATTGGAATATGCTTTTCTTTATATCAGTGGAAGTCAGGAGCCGCATTCTCATCCATAAAGATGGCAAAGACACACACACACACACACACACACAAAAAAAACAAAATCGCTTGACACGATCAGTGACTTCCTCCTTTTCAGTGGGCGAGACCAAAATTTGTGTTCCGTCAAAGTTCATTCATAAACAACTAACGATATGTTTGGATGTCTTGTTTACATCTGTGATAGGTCGGAAGTAAACAAACCACACACACGGATCAGACTACCGACTGTGTGGCGGGAATCGGCGAAGAAGGATCGACTTTCAAACATAATAGTAGAGGATATAACCCGCCATTAAAGGAGCAGACGGTAAGAATACGATTGCCATCATGACTAGACACTATCAGACTACCACGATACTCAAAAGCACACAAACACGAACCAGGGTCAAGATCGCGATGTGTTTATATCAATGTAAGCCAAATATGCAGAAGGTATAATAACCTTAATCCTCCACACAAATAGTAGGGTCAGCGTCAATTCAATCGCTTGCTTAATGTACGGATTCAATAGGAAGGTGCTAAATCAGACGCATGCAGTGGTGACGACTTCTGCATGACATAAAAATGACTTCAGAACACGGCCGATGTTGGCGTGATATGCTTTCGTTGTGTTGTATACACACGCTTCTCCTGTTCTCTCGCGGAGATACATAGATATGATCCAAGGTTTGGTTTTAAATCGTTTCATCTTTTCAAGAGGTGACATGACAAATGATGCTCATCATCATCACCATAATCATCATAAATATACATCAATCTTTGGAAGAAATATGGCGAGGACGACGCTACTGTTTGGAAAGATTGATCACGGCAATATTTCTCAGGACGAAATCAATCTTTAAGCAACGACAAGAAAACGGCGCTTCGTCAAAAAGCCCCACGTGACCGGGTTAATGGTAGGAACCAAGGTGAAAGATAATGACTGTCAATTGAGCACCCCGAGGTCAAAGGGATGAGGAGATTGGTGGTGATAATTGGGGGAGAAGGGCGTCAAGGGTGGTTGAAATTGGAGCACGAGAATGAGGAGGGGAAAGTGATGCGAGAGGTCAATTCGGGACAACTTTTACTCTTTTGGCGGCGCGCTTCACTCGCGTAAGGTCCGTGAACCCTGTTTGATGTGAGCCGACTTAGATCGCATCTTGTGTTTATGGGGGTTTGGGTACACGGTGGGCGGAACCACGCACCCCACTTTATTTTTATCCAGAGAGAAAAAATGCAAGGGGAAGTTGAACAACGTGACGGTATTATAAGAAAGTCGTAATGTACATGAACCTCACTGAAAGGAAACGTTAAAAATGATTTGCAGGCTCTGTTAAAGGAAAGGGAGAGGAAAGACTGATTACATCGTAGAGAATACACAGCTATATTAAAGAGGGCAAGAAAAATGTACCTTAAAGTCGACTGACACAAAGTAAGAAAAAAAAAACTTTGAAAACTCAGAAGACGAAAACATAATTGGTACAGGGCGTTTGTCACTCACTATCGTGACGGCACCGTTCGATTATAAAGGGTTACAGTTCGTTATTCCGAAGGTTCGTTATTCCGAAGGCTCTTTAGTCCGAAGATTCGTTATTCCAAAGGTTCGTTGTTCCGAATTTCATTTTCGGATTAAGGAATCTTCGGAACAGCGAACCTTCGGAATAGCGAACCTTCGGAATAACGAACAGCACCCGAAATTCTTTACCTGAATTTATCTCCCCTCACTGCGTTTTCTTTTTCGTTGAAACATCCCTGAACGCGAAATTTTCATATTGCGAAAAAAGAAAAAGCAAGAAAGAAAGAAAGAAAGAAAGAAGTCAGGTAGTAAGTCCCTCCCTCTGTTTCCATGGTAATGGCGAAGGCGGTTTTGCATGGCTGCAAACACGATTCAGCTCCACCAATGTAATGTAAACAGGAAGAGAATGTGTATATTTTGCCCCTTGGTATTTGCAATGACAACAAACGATTTTTAGGAAGTGCAATGAGAGAACACACCTCAATATTGTTAACTACATGTTTGATTCCATTTTGGGAAAAGCCATGATGATCATCATCCCATTAACACACTTCATATGAAATGATTATCATCACATTCATCTTAGACTAATTTTCAAGATCTTGGCAGATTCTTTACAAGCACTATCAATTTCTTGGCGGTCCCATGCATCATACATTTACACTGATATCGAAACGAATCGAGCTACAACTGCCCTCTGAATGCCATCTTTCGTTGAATATGCTTCATTTAATTGTCATAAGCTATATATGGACAATAATTTGATGTGAGTTTGACATTTTGCACTTTGAATGTATTTCAGCAAACACATTCCATTTGCAATTCCTTTAATTGTAGTGTCTTTGAGTGTAATCAAGGCCCACGGTTTGTTTTGATTTGATTTTATATTTGTTTTGACAACATTCTTAATAAATGGGAAAAATGATACGTGACGAAAATGGCAGCCACGTTACCAAATTTGCGTCATTACGAAAGACACCTGTCGTTCGTCCTACTCCATCATCATTAAAAAAAAAAGTCACATCATTCTTCGTCACTACTAGTCCACACCGATAACTCGGAGGAACCTTGTATGAATGCCCCCGACACTGCAATGAATGCATGCCGCTGTACCAACACTCCCGCAGTTCTCGGGTCACGGGTCATACTCTCTATCGACCCCACCCCATCCCGACAATATTACATATTCAGTATTTTAAGGGGAGTTGGGATAAATAATGATAAGGATATAAGGGATGTCGTAGGAATAACACAAACCGAGAAACCAAATCCTCCTCAAGAAGAGGACAAGCTTTCCCTTGTCCTCACTTACCGGTTTACCATCAACTTTATGATGCGGATCTCTATTTACATTCGGATCTACGTAAGCCTTTTCGGTAAATCTCGTCTAAACTATCTGTGTTCATTGTCATTGTTTTGCTGAAAGAGATTGCAAATACGGCTTATTTGATCTGTTTCCTCGTAGTTATTCTTTGGCCGAGGGATATATCGCACTTTCCATAATCGTCGGCGAATTCTCACCGGAGCCGAGATGAGCGGAAGAGTGCTTCTGGAAGCAGGGAGGGGTCAGATTCCTCCTGATTCCACCCGCCCCCACCTCCTTTCTGCAGATGGAGTTTTCGGTCGATGTCCATTACCTCTGTTGTATCAAATCTGTCGCCCTTTTGTTGGACAATTTTCTCTACCTTTGGGGGAATCAGCACACTTTGAAGTCATTATTATCAAAGATCGAAAGTAGTTAGAAAACAAGCGACATGGCTGTCTTGGGAATCGGCTTGTGGGTGTTGTACACAGAATCACGTCTCTTTTTCTGAATGAAGTCATTATTATCATTATTATTGCCACCACAATACCCCCGTAATGGGCTTCCGAGCACAAATCTGTCTTGGGAATGGGATGGAGGTGGAGTACATGTGTCTTGGCTTCGCATGCGGTCGGGATTTCAACCGCACTTATGCAAGGAAACAGTGTGGGTTCTTTCGACGTTCTTTAGCTTATTTAAAGTTATACCCCTGCTTCTTCATGACAACACAAGAGTAAGACAGGATATTATCTCATGTACAACAATAACTGACTTATTATTTGTACTGTCAAGAATAGGGAAAGAATTTACGCATGCTTGCATTTCCAATAAACAAGTTGTTTATACTGAAAAGGGAATGCCAGATAATTTGCAGCATTTTAGCCTCATAAATTACAAAGATTAAAAAGGGATTAAGTATTACAGGGTAAGCTGCAGGGACGGTGGTGAACACAGCGACTAAATAAAAGGCGCATCTTTGCAGCATACCTTGCAAAAACTTTAAGTGTTGGATTGGTGTTTTTTTAATCGTTTGCCATAAAGTAGTCATTTAGATGAACAATATTGCTGCATTTTGACTACAGACAATCTTACTTTTTGTACTGTGCAAAATTTGAAAACCACGACAAGTTGAAGCAAGATTTCGGGATTCAGCTCAACCGCCAAGATTTAAGCTCCCAAGCACTGTAATCTGCAGACAACACACAACTTGCATCACTCAATTGACGGGGAAATCGCCCGGAGTCCACGTGTCAAGTTAATTTGATATCGCTCCACAAACTGACAAGCTTTAAATCGATTTGGACGCGGTCCCTGAGCGTCGACATCGTGTTGGCGGACGTCGAGTCGGCGGAGGGACAATTTGCCGAGATAATGGCTGGTTAAATGGCTACCCTGCTGGGACCAATCCTGGGGGAACTATTAGCAGACGTGGCGGGCAATTTCTCGGCAATTAGCCCGGTAAACCACTCTGATTATCCAAGCTGCTCTTGAGTTTTGATATGTATATATGTACATGATGTATGATTGTATGCACGTATACGTATGCATGGCTGCGTACACGTATACACGATTATATTCTAGATAGACAGTCGGGAGGGAACACTAAGGCCATATTAAATGTGTAAGCCTATTTACTTCACCATGCAACTCCATCAACAAGCACTCTCTCTTCTCCAAATTCACCCAAGACGTGACGCACAGTAACTTGTCATTGTTTAATACCAAGTATTTTCCCTCAGAAGATTGTATTTGTGATTTCCTTTGGTTTGTTAAAAAGATTTCCTTCTCTACAAATCTGGTTTTTGAACATATGAAGTTCATATTCACGTGGTCAACACACGTGTATACGTCACACAGCAGTTCGCAGATGTAGGTGACAAATTTCAATGGTTTCAATTAGGATCGTCATCGAAGCCTTCCCATATTATGAAAGTGCGAGGTTCACACTTGAAGTTCCCCCTTTTCGTCCACACTTAATATAATCTGCGTTAAAAGCTTTCTTGTCTCCTTCGCGTTTGAGTACGGGCTTGTCTGTAATGTGCTTGTCGTCGTCAATCATTGGACAAACGACTGCCATAAATTTAGACTAGTGGAAACGTTTCATTAGGATAAACTTACAAAATAGATATCCCCAGTAATCGTTTTGATGGAGATAGTACATGACACATGTTTGTGCAACCTACATCTATACTTTGAGGTGACTCTTCCTCGGATGTCAAACAACAAAATTACAAAACTGACGAATTAAGAGTGCTACCATACAGTGAGGACTGATTTAATGCCATGTGCGATGACTTATCTCTATCTATTGCGGTGAATTTCGTACTAAAAGTAAATTTCACACTCGGCATCTCAGTGACGTAAACGGCACAGCCAATGTATATTGTGAAGATTTAAAGAATGTTTTATTCCGAGAAATCGAACGCTGCAGGATCAAAAGTTTTAGTTGAGGTGGGGATTCAGATTTGAACTTTTTGCGGGATAATTAGAAACCACTTATGAAATATGAAAGAGCGTACAATTCTAAGAGGAATTAAAAGTTTATTTGATAAAAATCGGTTATCAATATCCAAAAACAAAGTAAAACAAAGTATTCGTTTTTGTTTGTCTTTTTTTTTGTGGATATCTCGGCCATTTCAAAACCATTCTTCATCAAACAAACTTTGAATTCCTCTTAGAATTGTATGCTCTTTAATATCTTCTAAGAAGTTTCTCATTCCACACAAAAAAAGTTGGAAACCTGAAACCCCACCTCAACCAAAAGATGGATCCAAGAACCTGAAGAACGCCGCATTTTTGTTCCATTCTTTGTATCAATCTTTAAACCTCTGTAAAATTCTTAGTCCTGAAGGCCCGATCAGAATCGATAATTCATGATCATGATACCGACACGATGCATTGTATGCAGCTTTTTTTTTTTCTTAACATGACATTATGTCTTATCTTACGACTGCCATAAACTTAAAGTACTGTATTTATCTACACTGAAAACTCCTCTAAACATGCTGCAGCAGTGACAGACGCGGACAAGGGCAAACAGGACGCACACAAAACACGTCGAAATAGCCGTCAACTTTTTTATTACCATCGCTAACTCGTAGATGCACAATCATATCATTGAGTTCTTGGGTCCGAGGGGGTTAACCCCATGTTGCACTCAACACGCCGAACGCGTTATAGAAATGACGCGCAGCTGATATGTCGATTATAAAGTTTTGGCTGTGGAATATGCCCTGATCGAAAAACCTGGTGGCGTACAGGGCAGTATGGTCCGGCAACAAACAACCATAATTTAATATGCAAAGCAATAGGAGAGGTTACGCACTCATAACAAAAATAGGTAATTACCACTAATGCGAATCAAATACACAGCCAAGCTGGTTCGGATGTGTTTCTAATGATGATTTGCTCAACAGTTGGTCCGTACAGATTGAGGTCCAGCCTTTCCCTCAGTTGTCACCCTTGCTTGAAATGAATACAAACGAACACGGGATTCTTTTTTACGGAATTAAAGGTGTACTTTACCAAAAAAAAAAAAAAAGGAATAACAATAATTTGATTACACCTGTTGTGTCTCCACCCTGGAGAGAATCTGAATTCAAATGCATAATTTCCTTCCGCTCAACAACGACACAGAATACTTCAACGTCTTGCTACGATGTGTCATGTACGAATCAAAGCCAGACAACTCCAATCGAAGTGCTCACGGCTATCCTGAATGGATAGTCTAGATTTTCTTATTATACCTATATATATATATATATATATATATATATATAAAGGCCTATCTATTGCATATATAAAGTGATTGCAGGTTGTCAGTTGTCTCTTTTCATCTGTGCATGCTTATTCAAGCAGAGTCTAGCTCGTGTGGATGGACGTTAAGACACAGATTTCTACACAGTGCCATGACTGACGAGTTCTATGTCTAGATCATGAGGCTATCAAATTAACAGAAAATCTGATGTAAAGAATCACTTATTGATCGGGTAGGTCTCTTATGAGTCAATGTTTTTCAAGACATATCTGCTGCCTTTTTTGTCTTTTTCTTCTTTTATATCTATTTATTCTTTTCTCTTTTTTTTGGGGGGGGGGGGAGGGACTCTATTTTTAGTTTGTGTCAATGTACAAATTCGCCGTAACTGTCAGTTCTAGTTTTGATGGGTAATATGACATTTGCTATACTGGGGATTAGAAACTTAGTTCGAAAAAGGTACTCGATGTGACAAAGTGCTCAACTCCCCCACACACAAACACGCACACACACACACACACACACAGACGTCTGTGGCAAAGCGAGATCATGAAGTGACTGACAATATCTGACTTCAACTGAATCATAATTACATCTGCAGAACATCAACATTTGAGACAGTCCATTTACTTCATCTTCCGATCAATCCCTTGAACACAGTTTGAATTGTAACGAAGCACTGGTCCTCATTAAGTTTCGCCATTCCAGCCGCGACACTTCCATTAGATTGACTTCCATCGGCTGATGCGCCTAGGGAGGATCTGTCTGTTTCCCCCGAGTCCGGTTCGATTGTTGTAACCGTAGTTGGAGTCATTCATATCGGGGTAAGATCATGACGTGAGTTGCGTTGCGGGTGTGTGTATATAGGGAAAAAAAAAACGCTTCGTGTTTCACTTCTTCAAGTGTCATCCTTCAGAGAGGCTCACACGTTTTTTTATTGATAGACCTTGCTCATGATTCATAGAAATGTGGCTACCGCATGTGCGTAATGGCTGTGAACAAACTATCCTGTGATATCATGGAGCAATTATAGCCAGCTAGGCCAATGCACCATGGGTCCCATGCATGTATTCAAGAGAGAAGTAGAGCGTCTACGAACGGGAAGAGGAAATTTTTCTTTGAAAAATGAACAAAATAAAGCAATGACGATGCCGTCATCAACAAAGTATGGATACAGAAAGATAGGAATGGAGGATTCATACTGATAAATTTTATGAATGACTATGATACTTGAATGAGAAGTTTGATTTGATGCGCCAATGAAAAGCACTTCATTCAAATATCACACGCAAATTATAGACCTGCTAACATCATCGGCGCAGTTTCATTCTTCTATATACTCCAATAATTTTCGAGGAACAGTAATACAAAATGTGATGTTCCTCCAATTAAAAGTTCAACACACTTTTTTTTGAGGAGCTCGACAATTTCAAGGAGTATAGTGGGGTGGGTGGTTAAACGGCATCAGAGGCGTGAGAAAACGTGAGCCGGAACTGGTCCCTTGGTGTCCTCTGTGGTCTCGACTAATTGCCTGTACCTCTCAAGGTTCACGGAAATCAACTCTGTGTTAAAAACACTTGAAAATACAGGTAAAATGTATAACATCATAATACGGTTCCGCTATGATGATGATGATAATGATGATGGTGATAATAATAACAACAACAACAGTGCGATGAAATTCTCTGGATTTCTTTCAATTATCTGTCAAGGGCATCAACAATATGCGTGTTCCGTCGTTGCATATGACTGGATGACAAGAGGAGTTCGTGTGGCGCTGTGTATAACAATGACGTATTATGCTCGGAATGATGGAGGTTGTGTACCCATGTTTGTTACTGATTTTCCTGTTGTTGGTCTGTCGCGTCTGCGCAAGACCCTAGATGCAAGAGTAGGTAAAAAAAGATATGGAAGCGGTTAAACCTGAAAGGAATTGGTTTAGTTTGGTTCACCTTGGCTTAGGGCTTAGTATCGCGTTGTCATGTTATTGATGATGGCAGCAGACATGCATAATCATGATGCTTATGACCTTGGTGCGAGAATTTGACACAAAGGAAAATTTGCAATTCACCTTTTAATGTCTCCATATAAAGCACGTGTTTCATTGGAAGCCATTTCTGTGGTTTGGGCTTCTATTTTTTCATTATAAGTTTTTTTTTTTTTTTTTTTTTTTTTTTTTTTACTGTTCATTGTTAGTGTTTCATAATGTAGAGTGAAATATTATCTTTCAATTGAGTCGTTTGCTGTTCGAGTATGATTACTTCTTTGGTTGCAGAATTTTGCAAAATCATCTGACTTGCTAACTTCATATCTTCTACTCTCCGATAGGTAACGCATTCGACCAGATTTAAGTTCTTTATTGTGTTTTTCTTACGAACGCACTATTGAAATCTTGACGCCAGACTGACACTTAGAAATCATATACCCTATGCATCGCTATGCCAGAAAATATATGATAATATTAAGTATTAATAATATATGTAGCACATCATAGTGTTCATGCAGGAGTGTTTTTGAAGTGATACGACGTTACGTAATGGTCAAATACTTGTCATACTCGTACACTGATTATCAACGCACGTTCTTTTGGCTCCAGAGTTTTGTCTTGTATAGTCAGAGCAGGCGCGGTCTTCATACACTGTACGTCATTCCACATTTGTCACTGAAGTACAAAGACTAAGAGCACATCTATAATTGTCACACTTCAAATGAATTATGCGGTCAGAGCAAAAAAAAAAAAAAAAAAAAGTTTCGTCAGGTTTCTTCTCAATCCAATATGGCGTTCCGGTCATCGTCTTCAAGTCGTCTCCACACACACACACACACACACAAAAGTATTCGAAAACTTTTTGCTACCATAATCATGTCAATGCTACATGAAGTCAGCGAGTCCGATGTTCAAGTCAATCAATTCTTGCATGAGTTATTCTTCTATATTTGGATATGCAACATTGACTCTTTCTTTCTTTGTTTTGCCATTCGACATCACACTGACGCTCATGGAAAGTGAGTTTCTGTCTAGATCCTCCCAAACACACCAGAACAAGATACTACTGGGATCGTCGACCGAGCATCGCTATGACAGTATTTTGGATCTGGCAGATATGTGTAAACACTAGCGTCGATGCCTTCAGACACGAATAAATAGAATTGGCCCGAATGAATGAGATTATTAGAGTCATGAAATGATTGCAAGAGTTTTGACAGAGTTTGACAGAAATCGGTTTCATCAAGAAATCACTTTGATGAAAAGCTGTTGCTTGATACACAGTATGGACGGAACTTCATAAAAACCACGCAATCGACGCAGATAAGAAACTCTTCTATGAAAGGAACGATGTACCTTGTACAGATCCTTTTCATAAGATATCTGTGTCTTGTACCCATGCAAAAACTGACGAACCAAAACACGCAAACAGACCATGACACAAATTCCAAGAGGCTGGAAACGTGGTGCTACGCGAGTTATCTAGGACGCAAAACGTGGGGTGGCACAGTGAATTTCATTTGTTTCATTTATTTCGCCATCTCGAAAATCTGGTCGTCACCGAACGAAGAGATTATAAAAAATGGCCTGCGAACACTCCACGTCTATGAATGTAGTAATTTACTGGATAAAGATTTTCCCGCGGAAAGCGGCTCCCCACGATGACTTGACGTATGTTCCAAATATACAGTCACCGCTCTATTCATGAGGGAAATTTTTGTTAGGCTACATACAACAACATAGATGCAGTCAGGCCAGTGTACAAAAGGCTCCGTGTGGTGACATTTTTCTTCTTTCCTTTGCTTGATGACATATAACACTAATCCCCTCTAACTGGATTTACATATCCCAATAATTATAGGATGATTCGTGTTGCCATAGTCATTCCCATTCAGTCACTGAATTAAAGGGAGTGCGAGAACAACATTATGCATTTTCGTAATAAGATCTCAATCGGGGCTGACATGAGTTTCAGAAACATAACTTTCATATGGGCACTGAGAATGATTCATGTATTTACTGTCATATAAACATACTCCGAGATCAAAAATCCTGCTGAGCTAGAGAAATGCAAAGCATGACATCGAATACTTATCGGTAAGCTGTTTATTCGTCATCACTGACAAAGGCGTTAGGATATATAGCAAAGCTTGCTGGAATGGCAAATTCCCATTGAAATAGCCAATCACGAACCTGGATTCTTGTCCTTACCATGACAATTGCCATTCCAGAAAAAAAGAAAAGAAAGATAATAATAATTTTTAAAAATGCTATCATATGAACTTTTTATGAAATGGGGCCAGGTCCATAGCAGATATATCTCTTTGCACAGCATTGTATTCTGCCATAGACAAGGGACATGCATGTGACGTTGTCAAAAAAACAATCAATCAAAATTCTTCCGAAGACCCTTCGCATATATCTTTAATCATTTTGATCTTACATGTACTTTTGTTTACGGTTTTGTTTACAAATACATAATGTGTGCTTTTTATCAGACCGTCGTAAACAGAAAGCCCACTAAAACGTGTCCAAATTTTTCCCTTTTATAATTGCGCTATTTTACTCAGCGATAAACAGGCACAATTTTATTACTTCTCTCCCTGAGGCCTATTATACATTTCGCTGCTCAGTTCGATTACATCTTTCCGTCATCCTGGTATACTGCATTGAAAAAGCCGTTATTACAGTCTTAGACTTACCGTCAATCTTTACATAATGCATCTTACTTCATTAAAAAAAAAAAACCTGATCTCATTGTGATATACATACTGTGATATCAGAATATAGTTCACAATACGAAGGCTACTGTATCTTATTTGCTTGTTGTGCCATTGATTATATTGCGGTCATTAATTCCATGGACCACGTTCCCCTTGCACGAATCCCGTCCAATTTCACCTGTCTGCTCAAATCTTAAAACCGCAAAATCGCACGCAATAGTCAGTTGAAACTGGGACAATCATTTTGATTTTTTTTTCCTCTCCAAAATTCCCCTGTTCAGTATTACCGAACACTACAGAAGGTATATCACTTAGTTATATAGGTTAAGCACTCACATAAATCGAGAAGGAAAATACAAATCGCAACCCATTTAACGGCGCATATCAAAAAGAACGGCTCTACAAATGAAAAAGTGCAGCGGCCCCATTTTATGAAAACACATATAAAAAGGCTATCACAAGGGGTAATAAAATGGCAACCGAAAACAAACTCTTGCTGCCGTAACCACTTTCCTAAAAGTTGGAAAAACGAATCCCCCCTCTCTCCCCAATCACGGCCGCATGCTCGTCGCGAAGATTTCAAACTAGTTCAAGTCCAAGGGCATTACACCAGCTCTCACAAAGCTCCACCGCGTGTCGGCAGGAGATGATGAAAGTGGACCAAGCCCGCTACCGTCTTCAGAAGGATTCCTCGCATCTGGGTGGAACACACCCATGGGGGGATCCCATCACCTCTCGTAATGCAGGCGGATTTGTTCACTGGTCTCAGATGGATGGCGTAAACGAGGTTAAAGATGCACTTTGCCGAGAAAAAATCTCAGGATGTTGGTTTACCGCAAAGGGGCGCAGGTGTACTTGAGGAGGTCCACAGGGGGATGGGAATGTCGCGCAGGGTTAGTGAATGCATATGATATTGCGAAGTTCTGTTCCGGGAATATTTAAAAAAAGAAAAACGCTACAAATGGGTCGTGTAACGATTTGCCACATCGTTCAAGCCTGCGCCCTCAACGTTTGACTTTTGCTATAATCGCAAGAGCATGGCTCTCATGTTCTGAGGTTAGTTTCATCACAATACCTTCCAGCATTAATCTCAGTGTGGAACAATTCGTTTGATCTCCAAAGCTATTACGTATAAAAATACATGGCTGTGCAATGCAATGAAGATACAACATTTCACAAAATCAACCAAAGAGTGACAGAAGGCGCGTATAATCGTAATTTGTCAGTAGAACTCGTCAAAGGCGCAGATAATCAGTATTAAGAGTTATTTGGCGGTGCTTCTAAAGACCTCTTATACAAGCATCAAACAAATGATCAATAAACATGACTCTGTTAACGTGTTTCACACGTAAACGGGGAGACTATTCTAGGGCGGAGAGACAAAGAGGTTCAGTGTGCCCGGGTGTAGAATGTGTGCGTTCAATCCGAATTAAGTTCATAATGGTTGTCAACTTGATGATGCTTACTGAGGTACAATTTGACTTCAGTGCGCCATTGTGACCAATGTGGATCAGGTTCTTATGAGAGATAATTCGTCATGCACGGGGTGGCGTGTGAATAAGTAAGAGCGAGTATGACAGAGTAGCCTGACCTGTACGCATTGTATTGAGGAATATATATATATATATATATATATATATATATATATATATATATCTGCTGTGACATAACTTTGTTTTCTTTCACCATTATCTGAGTTTAGTATATAATGTTACAGAGCAAGAAACAGACGAATATCACGGTAGTAACTTAATATTGAGGTGGACTGGAAAATTCTGAATCATAGCAGAGACTTTGAGCAAAGAACTTTTTGAGGTTCTAAAAAATTTTGCTCAAATCCTCGGAAAGGCAAATGGACAGGTGAATCGGCAGTGCACTTTGAGATCCTAGATTACTCTTGGATTTTGGCAAGAGATTTCCCGGGGATGACTGCCAAAATCCCTCCCGATCTGAAGCGAAGAACATGATACACTCAAGCACGAAGTGTACGCTACGTGCTGTCATTGGTAATAGATCCTGCGAGCTAAATACCACACTGCTACATTATAGAGTATAGAGGCGACATGCAACATACGCGATCATACGTCTCCAGTCTATCTGCCAAAGTCCCCTAGTCCAACTTCTCGCCGTTCTAAAGTCGTTACTGTTGCTCGTCATTCGAAAGTATTTTAGCTATACCCCCAGTTTATAGCAGTTTCAGAGCTTGCCTGCTAAAGACTGCTGCCTATTCTGCTTTGGGCAGAGCATGGTATTTGAAAAAAAAAAATCGACAGGATTTCAAAAGGATTGTAATTATCAGTCCTGAATTATGATGCATAAAGAAAGTAAAATACAAGGGGGAATTTCTCGAACAAAGAGCGATATAAGCATTACAATAATTCGTTAAAGTCTCATCGAATTTGTGGACAAATTCCTTCTATAGATTAAAAATGGTAATGCATTCACTTCTATACTTTTTATATACATAGTCAAGGTTAAACCGGTAGACATCAAATGCATAGATGATAGCACACACACGCAAACGCACACACACACACACACAATCAAACACATAAATGTTTTGAAGTACTTTTTGTGTGTCTGGATGAGCAATATTATCCTCCATGTGGTGCCGAGGATCGTTCTCCTAAGTTCAAAATAATGCCTCTGGCGACACTTCGTGGCGGAGGCATAAAAAAGATGCCCATTATCTATATATATGCGCACATCAAGTGAAAGAAATGCAGTGGCACAAAAATACAAAAATAGCCTGGTATAAAAGGGAGTTATTAGAAGTATATTCTTAATACACAAATTCTCTTTACATATATAGATGACCATAGCCATGATACTAATGTCGGGTAATGGTAAAACATGCAGTCTAGACGAAATCTCCATGAAAACAAAGAGTAATAATAATGGCTTGGACTTGCTGGCAAGGAGCGTCCTTCCTTGCAATGGATGACAACGTTCGTTTGGTTCTCGGGGACAAGGTACACTAACCTAACCCTAACTAATTCCTGATAATCGTTCCTATTGATCGCTGTAGGCGTTGACTTTTGTCGTTGTGTTTATACCCCTACTTCAAACGACTTTTATGGTGGGATAAACGCACCGACATCCTTGTAATCCGCCATGAAGTAGTCCTTTGGAACCATTTAATAGATCTTCCAAATCGCACATAAAAGTCACCCCCTCCTTGCGCTGTAACTATGTGTGGGGCAAATGATAAGCCGTTTAGGCGAACAACAGACTATGGTAATGAACGTGTTGCGCGTTCCCGGTTTTACGCGTGGATCAATGAGACTCGAGGACCCCCTCCATTGTGCCAAGCCTGGGAATCGAATGAAACACGAGGAACAAACCCGCGCTAATTGCTGGGTAAGGAATCCTCCATGAAAGTCTCAACCGGCGCCCCGGCCGGAGAGATGAAAAGGATGGAAGATTATCATCATTGTGAAGCCCTGGAGTGAAGACTGTTGAAATTCAGCCTCCATTGTCGGGCGTGGCGTTTGATGTCGGAACAAAAGCTATGCACGAGATGCGAAAGAATTTGGAATAGACTAAATTGAGGCCAAAATGGACCCCTGCTTGGGGTGACTGATGAAGACAAATGACGTCCTGCAATATATGCACAGTTGACATTGTTCATCAACGATTTTCAAATGACTTCATTTGTAACTTAACGCGGGAAAGGGCAGCAGTGTCGTATTGCAATAAACTAGTAATTGCAATACACCATAGGTACACGAAAAAGAGCTAAAAAAAAAAAGCTTAATGTAACGTCAAAGTGTTTCTTTTTGGTACTGGCGGCTTCTAGCGAGTTGTAAACAAGTCTATTCTTTGTAGAAATGCACTTTAAAACTTTGCTCAATATGGGTAGAGCCTTCCACATAAATACATCCTCTCTAATTGTAAGTTCACCGTATGATGACGTGCCATCCTGTTAAAATGTCACCACAACGCGAAGTGTGACCGAACGCTTTGTGGGCGCCGATGTAAACAAACTGGTGCGCAGTGCACTGGAGCAGCAACAACACGCAAGCCGCCATTATTTACCTAACCAAGTCGTCTATTCTAGATCTGAAACTTTCGCCCTGCTTTTGTCTCTTACAAGCCCCGACCTGAGTCATTACAGGACTGATTAAGTTCAAAGCGAATTGCCGCCAATGTCAGTGATTACTGGCAACTCTCTCCATGTAATCTCCTTGATACACACTTGAATTACAAGAGCAAGTTTACTAAGAGGGGACAAACAAATTGTGTCTTTTTCTCAGATCCCTTTTCAGATTTTCGATACCACCCACGTCACTTACATATAAAAAAGCTTAGCCTTTCCGAAGGAGTGAAAGGTTCTGTTGAGAAACCCACGTCATAGCAAGGAGGTACTTGGTCATAATAGTTATCGTTTACTTTTTATCCGAGACTACACACCTATAGTCGCAAAGCTTCGCAGAGTAATCTTATGTGAAGTTGATTTCGCCTGCCAAGTAACATTCTATTTTTTAATGTTATATGTTGCGATAATACAAGAAATGTTACCAAATACAAGAATCCCAATAACGTCCCCCCCCCCCCCATCTGGCTGGTGTAACTAGATATACCAGTGCATTTCTCAGAAACATCAAGGAAAATTTTGCCAACCTCACAAGCTCTTATACCCCAACCCCGCGAAAAAAAATGGGACTAAAATGAACCTACACTACATCTTCGCTCACAAAAAGTTGTGTCTAACAATTCAAACTTGTCCTATATAGGAACACTGAGAGCCAGCGAGAAAACAAATAAATATGATTATCCCCTAAATATGTGTATATATATGTGTGTGTGTGTGTGTGTGTGTATGTATCAATGTGTAGAATCAATTACATATTTCAAGAGTGTCATATATTAACATTATGTGGAAAATAAGAACATAATACACGTGACGTCACTATTGTGGGTGACTGTGACATCACATGAGGTGCCAGTAGGTTGCACATAATTGTGTGAAATGTTGTTTGATTCCCCATGTATTTCATCAAGATGTGCCTTTGTTTCACTTAAATTGCTTGGGTTCTTAAGGGTAGGCTGAATTACCTGGACAGATTCCACTATAGGTAATTCAGTGAATGTAAGTAAGATTCTGAAATACATTAAAAGGGAGAGTCGAAAATAACGCTTTACTGGTTAGTCAATACTCTTTCAATCTTTCCTCCACAGTTCCACATGTGTATACGTGCGCTCCTTTCATAACGTGAACCACAGCAGGGCGGAGTAAGAAAAAGACCCACACATACCTACTGACCAAATAGTTCGCATGTTTTCTCTGAGAATTTCGCAGCAAAAGGCCACATGCCTCACGAGAAAAATTCACACGTGGGACTAAGGGAGCCATTCGCTTCCACAGTGAGCACAACCACGCGCTTTGAAACCAGGATCGAGTTTCGCTACGAGATCGGCCAGGGACCCCGTTCGGTGTCTCACAGCGACTATCATATTTCTCAAGTGATTTATTCTCGAGATTATTAACCCAAAAGTGTATATTTCACCCTCAATAGTGGTCAGATATCAAACGGCATTCCTTCATAAAATGGGTCCCGTTATCCCGACATATACCAAAACTGTTCTTGGCATATTTCTTTTCTCGTTACCGAGTCATTGAAAAAGATCTCGTTACCCGGACACATTCCTAGCTCACATGTCACTGAAAATCAGCATTCGACTGTGTAACATCTAGCACTGAACCTGAAATTACCATTTTACGGTCATAAACGGGTAATGTATTTATGGGCCCCTCAACGACAGATTTTGCTCTGTGTCGCTGTGAAGGTCGCATTTTGAATCATCACAAATAAGTGCAGCCATAAAAATGAATGATTTCCTGAAGTTACTGACAGGCGGACAGCCATTCCTTGTCCAACTCTCATGGTTTATCTCAGCCGGGTGCGAGTCGTTGTTGAGGTTTTTCAGTCACACCGGGGCATCTGACTAACACAACTTTAGGTGCACCCGTGCATGGGAAATCAATTATATGTTCCAGTTCAGTTCTGACATAAATACAGCCGGTATTTCCTTTCGAAGCAGTTAATATTTTCAGATATTAAGTATCCAAGTCTATTTGGAAGTGATAAATGAGGCTCAACAAATTAAGAGGGTAAATGATTCTGCTGACCGTAAAATGTCTACACATAAAACGTTCCTGATTATTCCACTCGGGAGCGAAGATGTCTCATCATTCGTATCACTATACATTACTGAGACCAAACCTGATTTGACATTGTGAAAGCGCGGGTAAATCAAAGTGGCTGAGCCTATCACAGATGACAAAAGCAATACAGATCGTGGTATGCCTCAAACCATCAATCGTGAGGAGCAATGCCGGAAAAGTGGAATAGAAAGATATCGCCTCAACAATGCTCAAAGGAATATCCAAAATAACACTGACACAGTATCACGCTGACATGACGGATCGGAGCAAAATATAATGGAAAATTTGCGTACATACTGTTAGCCAGAATATCATAATTTTCTGTGGGTTCTTCGAAACGACATTGCACGAATATTTTAACATCTATACATATATGTCGTACTAGTCTGTCGATATCCATCCCATTTTCACATAAATCGTTCCCAACAATTAGACTGCCCATATTATGACCACTCACTCAAGCACGAGGCCCAGGCCGCGCGAGTATAGAATACAATGGACCCCGGTCAGCCGGTAGGGCCTACTTATTGAAAGTGGTGTTGATGTGAAATCATTGATACAATTATGTGAAATCTGTCACGACATTCTATCATCTTTTAACCTCAGCTTTCTATACGGTATACTTCGTTACTTCTGAATTTACCTTGTGGAGCAGATAATTTCTAAGAGGAGCGTAACTATAGTCTAATTAAAATTCATTATGTACCAACACTCTTATACGTACATGAAGCCAGGCAGGTTCATTTGTTATATGAACACACATCCTTTGCAGCCAATGATGAAAATACAGTTCCTCTTGCCACTGCCAGCATAAATACGTAAATTATGAGCGTAAAAATGTTCAGATTTTAAGTTAATGCATTGATGGTGGCTCTATTAGGGGTCAGAATCGTATCAAACAAACTGAAGCTGATCAACCAAATTTGAGATGATAGGAATCGCGTCATTGCAAACTTGTTAAGTCTGAACAAATACCAAAAAAAAAAAAAAATCATGGCTGCTCTTTAAAGGGAAATATATTGACGCGCCATTATCGATGTTTGCTATATCCGTTGAACATGGCAGGTTTATATAAGTATCATCCCTCTCAATATAACCTTGAACCTGCTGAAATATTGCAACATGTTTTTCAGCAATTGGCCCTGAACAACAACGAACAAGGAAAAAAGATCTAGTTGGTTTCTGCTGTCCTGGTTTATGAAAGAAACGTTCGAGGACATTACAACATAACAATAAGTTTTACAGTGTCTGAACAATTAATCATACAGATTTTGCAGGGACAGACTAGAAGATCTTTGACATGAGTGAAAATGCAAAACAAGCATGCAAACACAAGATAACGCTATCTCTGAGTGATTGAATTTGTCATGATTGAAACTTTGAACGATTTCATTTTGAAATCGTGATAAACGTTGTATAAGGACAGATGACACGATATCGTGTTATCCACAGGTGATTCCTGTTATAATGAAGCCCTCGGAATCGACCGGCAGTTTTCTTTTGTTGTATTACCTTTTTTTTTTTTAATGGCCGAACTGTAAGGTACAAAGATATAATTGTATATATATGATAATTTTGGGGCCTGAATGTTTACTTCGTTGTGACGAGAATTTCGTTATAAGCGTGTCCATTTAAGGAAGTGCATTCTATATTATCTGGAATGTAATGCAATGTTTCCTTTAACCTCCTTCACGACATGACTTTGGAAGAGGGATTGCAATCCTTCAAAATTGGGGGGGGGGGAGGCGGGGGATCTGGAGAAAGTTCCTGATCTTTGTAAAGATTGTTACCACATGAGGGCATGCTAACAAGACAGCGTGATGTATTGACGCGACTATAAAATGTTTGTTTGGTTAGTTTTTCAAAATCTATAATGATTATAATCAATGGCATATTGGGCAGGTTTATTCTAAACGGCTGGTAACCCGAGACTAAATTTACGAAAACATAACCCATAGTTTCGACCCCATCGATGGTGATGTTCATAAAGAACTTATCATATCAATTTTTGCTTGTTCGCTCAAGGCCAGTCGGTGGTCCCATAGCGATCCCCTAATTATCTTCTATTGGAAATTACCTGCGGTTTGTCGGCTTGTCTTTTCAATGCTAAGATCAATTTGAGAATTGTAACGTGATGCTCAACACGCATTTTTATACGCGAACACTTCAGGGCAAAAGAACTTTCATAGTTACGGGAATAAGTTGCGAGAATGAATTTCACGCTGACCAGCTTGTAGGAAATGAAATTGAGGCGCATTTTTTCCGATTATGAAACAAAAATAAATGAACATGAGAGACTAATTGAAGTGAATGATTAAGAATCTAGAGTCTTAACGTTAAAAAAAAAGGAATTATGAGCAAGTTCTGGAACGAAAACGCCAAGGAGCAAAGGGCCATTTCCGGAAAACTTTACTGAAAGACCAAAAGACGGCAAGCATGGACGGCAGTTCGTGACCCCTAATATATTACTGGCTGGGGGTAAATGCTTTACGTTGGGCCACGGGCTGCGCCCCGGGACGGTGCGAGGAGCACCTGCCCTCGATTAGGCCAACTCTGCGTGCTACGCATTATGTCCTGCCGATTTGCGGGAATGCTGTGAGCTTTTCCTGATCACTTGCTATAAGCCATCGCTAAGAAATTATGCCGTCAAAGTTGCCATTGAATTAATTCGCTCAGCGGTGCACGTCGAACCACAAAGATAACCAAACTACTGGTGTACGGTTACATATCGCGAATTGAGCCATAACTTTATAATTTGAATTTGATGGGTTTATCGTTGTACTTTGGCAACGACGTAGAAAGTTTGAGTTAAGAAAACAATAGTATATCTAAACCATAATGGATGGCTTTATGCAAGCGCACTGAGTCAGAAAACATTACTCGTGCTTGAAGAAAAATGAATCTTGCACTAATTTTTTTATTCTTTGTTCTTTTTTTCCTTTTTTGTGTCCTGCATCTGCTCCCTCAAAAATGACATTGACATTATAGTGTGGTTGCGGTCTTCAAGAACGATCGCTCCCAGCACACCATCGTTCCTACCCTGATATCTTATAAAGATCTCTTTAACATTCCGCTCTCCCGTTCAAACGCAATGGATGAAAAATCGCCACTGCTACATCTCGCTTTCCATAGCACGGCTCTACCACCTCCCCCCCCCCCCCCCCAAACCTGGCTCCTTTGGGAGAAATTTATGCCTCGCAGAATAGCCTTATGAAAATACCGAAAATCCTAGAATGCAATATGAGCAGCCCCTGTGGAGTTGGACAGAGTTTACTTAATATTTTCCCTCTGTGTACACCACAATAATACATGTGGATGTACGATTCAAACGCATTACAAGACCAGTGTAGTGGCGGGCAATGGGATCGTCAAGTTCTTTACCTCCCAACTGCCCTGAGCACAAAATACTCATTCGATGTGCGCGGCAACTTATTTGAACTTTTATGGATTCAGCATAATGCCTTTTTTCTCCTCCCTTTCATTTCTTTCTGCGCTGGTTCTTCGTCCAAAAAGGTACGTTTAATCAACAAAGACAGACAGAAACGAAGAAGAGGGAAGGATGATAATGGACTACACGCATGGTTCGTTCACAATAGATGGGAGGACAGGATGATAATACATCAACCCCGTATGAATACATCGAAAATTCGGCGGTCTTTAATATTGGCATCATTTATTCCACTATCGACCTACGGCGCTCTCAAAGTTCGTCTGATGAGTGTTCTTATACACACATGATTAATATTTCTTTATGCGCTAAAGAAAACTTACCGAATTATAAGTCACTGGAAATCTATTCCTGACAGTTCGTGAAAAGAGCGGCAGATTAAATGGAGTAATTAGCGTCAAATGCAATGATCAGTGGCTTCAGAGTTATTCTGCTGCTATATTATACAGCTAGATATACAATGTATATGCCAGCCACTTTGGATCGAATATTTGACATCACGTTAACTACTTTGGGAAAGTTCTTTTTATGTGATATCTTGTGAAAAATACTAAGGCAGAGGAAGTGAAATACACCGGCTAATGGTATACAGAATAATGAACATGCACGAAGAGCTTGAATGCAAAAACAGATAAACGTCATCGTCAAAGAGAGAAAATTTAAATCTTTTCAGTATCATTGCACTCGTTACATGATGTCATCAAAACCATCACATATATATTTCTAACTATTTTCTTTGTTTTGGTTTTTTTTTTGTTTTTTTGTTTTTTGCTGTTTTCAGGCTCTATGATATCTCAAGATGACAAAATGAATCGTCGGATATTGCATTTAAACTCTTCATAAATACACACGAATCTCATCACTTTGTTCTCCAAACACAAACGAATTGTAACCCGGGTAAATATGGCCTACACTTGATATTTATCGATCTTATGAAAAAAAAAAACAACAACAGATTATACAAGAGTATATTAGATTATGATAACAAACTAGCAATAAACATGCAAAACACGATATTGGAAGGAGGGAATTTTACAGGACGTAACGTATACGCCCGAAGGAAAACACACACACACACACACACACACACACACACACACACAGGAAGAGAAGGAGAGAGTGAGTATATATAAAAATTGAGAGTAACATTACGACTTCGGAATCCCCGTTTCTGTCCCATCTTAGAAGACGACTAGATGTTTGAGAACGTCACCTTGCACGTCACAGCCTAACTCACAACAGATGATTGTCGAGCAGGTACCCTGTCCAGCTGTAAATTCAAGTCGGTATTCAACAGTTTCAAAGAGTTCCATGCGTACATGACTGTGGACCATCACCACCATTACAAAAAAAAAAAAAAAATGAAGTTCATGGTCATGATGAAATTGTCCTCATGCTGATTTTTTTCATTTTTAGGTTTTCATCGCTTCGTCGCTTGACAGGAAAGTCTTCACGACTCAGACGATGGTCACGCCAGTCAATCCACCAACAACTTGTGCAGCGGAAATACAACGGGGATCGCGGTTGACTATGCGTTTGCTCCAAACAAATCTTAAAAGGGGAAAGAGATATGATGGACTTGAAAAAAAAAAGAGAAGAAAGGGCAACAGAAGAAAATGGGTATTCACGGAGTGGCGAAGAATGAGAAGGCGTTATAGTTCATGATCAGTAGTCTGCATAGCAACTACGGGCATCGGGTAATAGGCGACTAAGAAACAGAATGCTCATGAGCGAAATGACGTTTGATCTTATTCTATCGTATTTTTTTCTTACGTGTTCATTGGTAACGTTCAAAAAGATTTTCCATCGATGAACAGCAATGCCAGCAAATGCAAACGATATACACTGTATTAGCCAGGGTTGAGTATCATCTGAACGCTGTAACGCTGTCGATGCGCACTCTTCCACCTCCCTGTTCATACCGTGCACGTGACGCAAAAGATAATAAGAAAAAAAACTACAAAAAGGGGGGGGGGGGGAGAGAGATAATGGAGAAGAAACGTAAAGTTAGAAGAATTCACATCTTGCCTGCAATTATCAACGGATCTCTGTTCGATACCCGAGCATACCCACAAAACTATCTGGACCTTGTCAAGCACCACTCCTTACTATTCTTTTCTCTCCTAGAAAGTACAAACCGAACATGCTTGGTGCGGATTATCCTATTTCCCGCACTGATTTCCGACGAAACTTTTAATTCGCTGAGAATCCTGTCTAGCTGCTAATTGTGTATTTGGGAATTGGGCACGGATGAGTTATTCAACTGAAGGTCTTTTCAATGACCATGTCACATTGTAAGAAGTAAGATGTTAGCCATCTTCCTCTTTAGCTCATACTACAATAGAACATCCCTGATAATAAACAACATATTGTGGTCCTCCGATACCATCCTATAATGGCAACAGGTGCCCTGAAGAGAATAACACTCGAAAACACTGATGAATCATCTTGAAAGGAAAGCGGTGAAAGCTACCCCGAACCACTGATTCTCTGCAGATATCACTTAGAATATGATGTCACTTGGACAGCAGCCGAACACATTAGTTGATATTTCTTGCCTTACTGCATTATTTTGCCTTCCGAACAAAAGAAACTGCAGCGCGGGAATGTGTTCTTTCAAAAACTCGCAGACAAGGGCTTGGTATACACTCAGAGCATTTCCTCGCCGCTGACCCCCCCCCCCCCCCCCCCCCCCAGTAAGACGAAAGAGGAATTGTTTGCAATAGAATCAAAGCAGGTGTACGGGACACTCTTCCACCTCTTCGATCGAAGCAAAACACCAGTGAAATTTAGAACGCGAAATCGGACAAAAATATACGAAGAACATTAAGGATCGCTTGCTTATTGCTTATTTTTTTTGCGCAGTCATGACTATTGCGTTTAACTCACATTCTATCCAGATGCATTAATGAGACCTTATGTACTCCACTCTCCTCTGCGAATAGTAAAATGGTCAGCACCACGTAAAATGGTGACCTGTTATCATGTTGAGGTGATATACTTACACATTAATTGGGGTACATCACTGTACCAGAGTCCACTACCGAATTTGATCATTTGTATTCTCTTTTCATGAAATAAAATCAAAGGTTTGAGTAGTAGGTCACGCACATTCACACATGCATATTCGCGATGACTTGCATAGCTTTAATATATATCTCACTTCGCGAACATCTTCCGTACGTATTCTGCAGAAAATAAAGAAATATGAGCGCTGGTATTGAACTCGTTTCAAAGGTCCTGCACACGATCTTTTAAGTAAATATCGAAAAGCAGAAAATTGAAAAAAACTGTCGAAAGTAAAAATTGAAATTGCATTAAGAAATCTTATCAAGTGTTGGTGCGTAAAATAGAGTTGATTGTGTTAATATAAAGGAATAACTGAGTAAGGGTATGGTGAGCCTTCAGCCTCAAGACGAATAGAAATGAAAGAAAAAGAAAGAAATCATGTATTCATTCATTCGTATGACGCCGAAGAACAGTGATGATGAGGTCACATGCTCACGAGGTCTAGACAATCTGCAGTCGAGCATGAATGAAACACAACCGCCTCGAGAAGTGGGTGTGGCCATGACATTGCCCCGCCCACACTGTCAGTGTCACTCGGTTTCTGACGTCACACGGCATCCCGCAAATTTGACACTGGCTGTTTGCAAAATACATCACAACCTTCCTATACGTATTTCGTTGTTTCCAACATTATCACTAATCACGCTTATGGAAAGAAGTTCAGATGACCACTCCCTTTATTCAATCACAGAAATGATGACCAGTTGTGAATCGAGCTGCACACACCTTTTCTACGGGGAAACCTTTGGATGACTCGATTTGAATGACCACAACCCCATTGGCAGGCAGCCGTATTATATGATTATCTATAGCGAGGCTCACTTTTATCATTAAATGTTAACTTACAGCAGACTCAAAGCCATTTCCTTTCGTTCTTCGCTTTCCTCCTCAGTTTAAGTTTAAGGTTATCATCACATCCGTCCAAAAATGGGACTTATTTCCGCAATATTTTTCCTCGACTATTATTTTCGACGGCACCTTTCAACACAGCGGACTTGATGTTTATTTATACAAACCAATCAACAACGCTCGAGGGCTTGGATGAAGACTAGCGGACAAAGATGTGTACCCTGGGTAGACTATTTCTAACGGTATTGGTATGCATCGGTTAATTCTGGATTTCCGATGGGTATTAGAGGGTTGGAAATAGACCAGAAGTTAACCACGGGAGCATTCATCTGCACACCGGTCAATCGGGCTGTTTAAAACTTCCTGTGATATTCGTGACGCCCAGAGGGTACAAAGTGACCTTCCCCACATAGTAATGTTTAACAGCGAAAAAAAAAAAGTGACCAAAAACAAACATACCATGCAGCAGGTATTTCTTTTGGTATAGAAAGTGAAATCTCATATCAGCCGAGGGTACCATGAGCTATCATAAACAAATCAATATCACACAGAATGTCCACCGATTTGAGGATTGCACACCGTGAGGTATCTTATCTGTTCAGTCATGAGGTACTTCTCAAGACAGCATGGGGACGACTACTATCAATCAGGCACGTGCATTGCAGGTGTTTGGTGCACCTGATAGCTTGATGAGACTCCTATGAAATAGACAAAGGATGCCCTACACCTCATCCTTCATCGGGATAAGCGCGTTTAAATTCTGTACTCTTGTATAACTGTATAGGCTAAGGCCTATATAATAAAGCGGAGGTTTGAGAGTGTTAATGCTACCAAAAATTAACTCGTTAAAGCCGTTAGAAAGTCTCTAAATTGTGTATACATTGTAAATTGTTATGCCAAGCTATACAACTAGAATGATACAGATCTATTATCATATGGCAGTGCCTGATTAGAGAAGTCATTACGAGCAGACAATGCCTCCTGTGTACACGCGACTCCTTGCGGTGCAAAGAAACTGGACGGATATTCGTAAATGCTACATTTTCGATGCTGCACTTTTGTCGCCTGTTGTGTTTACTAATAATTTCCATGGAATACTAAATGCTGCGGAAGGAGCGAATCGAGAGAACTGATAAAAGAAGTTCATTACTTGGAAAACCGGATACAAATATGACAGGTATACTGTAACGATAAATATAGAACGCGTACACATGTTGCCGTTCATAAAAGTTTGGCAAGTGAGACAGCGCTGACTGGAGGAATATTAGCCAAACTAGAGGCCTACTCCCACCCCAAACCACCAATAATAACAGCAAAAAAACTAACAAACAAACAAACGAGCAGACAAAGAAAAACTGGAAAAAAAAACAAAACAAAACACACACACACACACCCAATATCAAGCGTTAGCGACGCGGTTAATCCGATATTAAAAAAAAAAAATACTTACCGGTATCTAAAACTAAACGAATTATCACCATAAAAAGCAAAGTGAATATAATTGACTCTTCTATTTGTGGAAGTCCACATCTCCTTTGTCTGACTTTTATTTTTCTTGTTACGTACTAGAGTTGTGCCTTCTCGAGATTCTAATCATATTTAATTCGAATGTGGAACACTGAAAATCATTATTTGGAAGATACATTCTTGCTTCGTAACGCCCTTATAGGGTCTTGTGTTAAAGGTACTGTTTACCTTTGGGAGCAGTTCAAATGTTCAAGTTATCACTTTTGATGCCTATGTGACCATATAAAATTTTTGCAATAAAGCCTATAAAATATAAGGAGATGTTTCAATTTTTCTCATTGAACCAGAACTGTAGACGGTTTAGTCTGGAAACATTTTTATCATAACTATTGTTCACATTTTGTATATTTAACAATACTTAACATCGATTATACTGGTTCAAATTTTGACATTGCTTGTTTCTATCGCTAACCCACATTTATAACTATTTTGAAGCACTAATGCTGGGTTTTTGTTTCATCTGCAAAATTTGCAGATAATGGAAAATAATATGCATTTACTGGATGGTATGTCTTTTTGTGGGGTTCTTTTTCTTCTGTGCAAACAAGGCAGTATATCCACATCTCAGTCTGGTCATAAGAGCGTTCCATGGTTATGGTCATCTTCTCAGAACCGATTCCTTAGAATATAACACAGCACAGTTGCAGTGGAACCGGCAGAGTTAAGGGTGGATTAAGCCGAAGAAAAGTGACTCCCTGCCCGACAACAGATGTACAACATTTGTTCGTATGGGCAAACTGTCATGGCACGTTTTCACGGAAATGGTATTTCAGCGCATATTCTCTACTTGTACTCAGAGGAAAGGGGTTTATACTGCATAAGAGTGCCAAGGTTTCTGCGGAGGGTGATTAATGAGAGGTCATGTCTGGACACCTGACTACAAAAATATTCGTCATTGAATCTCTCTCCAGGAGAAAGGTGCAGATGTAATAAAGTGATTCACCCGTGAATATGGTAGCAAACCCTACACGGATTTATCTGCATAGTGCTCACTTTAATATGAAACCATTTACTTTATATCGACTGCACAAAAATAAAAAAGACGTAATTGATGCCACGTTAAGTGTCGCATCACTTCCAATGAACACTGGCGCCATAAAAAGTACATGGTAAAGGATCGTCACTATAATGAAATTATGTCATCAAGGTTTATAATTCATGACAAAATACACTCTGTGTTGCGCACGTCCGATTCAAACTAAAGTTATATTTAGTAAACAATTCATAGAATATTCAATTTAATAAATTTAAGTTTAACCTAATGAAATATTAACAGCAGCCATATCGGGATTTCAGATTACTGCGGCAGAGAAATTTAAGCGGCGTCTTTCATCTAATTTCCAGACAGACTTCAAAATTTCGTTCTTTCTGCTTCATTTCCGATCATCATTCACGATATGTCAAACTACACGGCTTCTCTCAAGGCATGCGCTTCATATATATGCACTGCCTTGTGTGTGCGTGTGTGTGTGTGTGTAGGGAAAAGGTTGAACACCTCACATAGACCTCTGGGAGGACCATGTGTATTCCTTCAAACCTTTTCCTCGGGATACTCCTCATACAGTGCGCTTTGTTTTCCAAGTCAACAATCCATATTTTCACTTCCCTCTCATTAGACTCACGGCTAACTCACTCTCTCCCTCTTTCTGCTCCTCTCTCCATTTTTTTCGTCTTCTCTCCCCCTATCTCTCCTCTCTCTTTCTGTCGTGACGTCATGACTAGTCCGGAAGTGCCAATCATAATTAATCTCCCATTTGGCGCGTGTCAATTTGATCAAGATTTTTTTTTTTGCCATGAATGAGTAGTCTGGCCTCACAGGCTGTTCACAGACACCCTGAACTGATCACCATCACATCATTAAAAGTACACCGCAAAATTCAAGATCAGATATGTCTCTCTTTTTTTCCTACCCTGGGGAAAAGAAAAAAAACATCATGGCAAAATCATACCTTGAATCGGCGCGGTGGTATTTAGCATTTTTATCGTATTTCATCTGTTATGAAGAATTTGCTTTTCAGTTGATAGAAGTCATTGCTGACATGTGACTGTCATAACTACATGGTCGTAGACTATACGGTGGTTCAATGGAGCTATGGCAATATGAGAGAACAGATATGGGGGGGGGGGGGGTTGGAATTGGCATAATCTTTTCCACAACTGGGGTGACATTGCAGGCATGAAATGAGCTCTTCGTTGCCCAGGGATGCAGATTCGTTACGCAATCAAATCTGATGACTTTCAGAACACGTCGGATATTAATGTATCAGAATGGCAACGAGCATGGCACAATGACAGAAACACAAGACTGGTTGTCTTGACAAGCAAGATTCTAACCCCCCCCCCCCCCTTACAAACACACACACACACACACACAAGCAAGATAATTATAGAACAAGAAAAATGAAAATAGTTACTTGTTTTCTCTGATATATATATATATATATATATATATATATTCTACACTCCTGAAATTTGGTGAAAACATGGCCCATATTCAGCCGGATAATAGAATCCCGGTACGCTTTCGAGATGAAAGGATAGAAATTCTGTTGCCGAGACTGTCGGACAGCACAATTACAGGGGATTAACAGT
Source organism: Diadema setosum (assembly GCF_964275005.1). NCBI lineage: Eukaryota > Metazoa > Echinodermata > Echinoidea > Diadematoida > Diadematidae > Diadema > Diadema setosum. The sequence continues at coordinate 9,002,338 of NC_092689.1, read as the reverse complement.
TTTGCAGAGATGATCTCATTCGGTGTCAGTGGTGACGATCCATTTGTCTTGCGATGTCAACGTGACTGGCTTTCAAAAAAAAAAGTAGTCTCTTTATACATATCTGCTGAAAATGACAAATGAAAATCGACAGTGAAAGCAGATAAATGGTGATCTAAAGACGTCAATTACTCTTGTAATACAATCGAAAGTGTCAGCGCAAACTCATTTATATAAACTGAATGTATCAATTGCCGGTCCGTGAACATCTAGCTTTTTTGAATTAATGGAAAGAGAATCTCCCTGCTGAGAGAGGCATAAATCGCGTCTGAAAACGGATCATGCACCAACGAGCGCACTAATATACCCGGTATATTGCAACGCATGAATATGATTTCAGATATCGAGTTGACCCTACTACCGGTATTAACGCATCTCGTCAGTGAACTTACGGGTGACATCAATCGGTGTTCGAGGATTTTCTCCTCATTTTTTGCAAAGCCAGCGAGTCACTGGTTTGCGATATCTTGCAAATATCACATCATCACTTGCCAGGCTCAACCCTCTAGCAAGACAGTACCTAGAATTACACGCACTGCGTTTCTGACCTATGTCAAAATGCCATTCACTTTTGGATTTGCAGTAATGCAGTCACCTTGCCCCCGAAGTGGAAAAAAATAAATCCTTGGTTCGGTATTACCTCCTCCGTTGCACTTTGGGAAGAACATGATTTTTGTTTGAAGATATTTAAAACCGAGCAGAACATCAGGCGATTGCATCTTTTGACTGTGCGGGCATATCGGCCACTGCATTTCAAGCATTCTTTACCCAATCTCCCACGATGTAGGACAAATAACGCTGTTTACATCCCAAACTTTCCTATTTATTGTACTTCTGTGAAAGAATTATTTGCCAGCTCAGGGTTTCTTAAATAAACGATAGCAAGGCAAGCCCTTTACGGAAAACTCTCCACGTCAATATCATTACATCGATTTCTGTTTTCAGTGATGAGATTTGATGGCTTGCACTGATGAGTGGTATCCAACGATGGAGTAATTTACTATTAAAAAGAAAATACATGTCAGTGTCTATACCTCGTAGAAACAAAACACATCTTTTTTTTTTATACTGGAGCTAGACCTTTGAATGGCTTAGATTAGCGCCTTAAAGAATGTCCCATAAGTACATTACATTAAGAAAATATTCAATATGCGACACTACATAATTAGTTCATTACCACTCGTGCTTTCACCTGATCATGACGAAGGAGTGGCGCGTTCTATCATACACAGAGCTTTCTTCTCTTTTCTCTGCTCCTCTTTTCTTGTTGTTATGTAATTGTCTGTAATGTCATTGTGTTCTGCGCTCTTCTTGGTACAATATCGCGATGTTTGTGTATAAATGTGTGCATACACGTTTTTAAACGTGTGTAGAAAATTGTTTGTTTGTTTGTGTATATGTGTGCATTGCTTTAGTCACCATCTGTATTAATCTCGATGGTATACAATGCATATACTGTCCTGGCCGTAACATCGATATCCTATTCTTATTCTATTTCTATTACATGTACCTGAATATCATTCAACAGTTTACACTCAAGTTGTGTAGATTTTGGATGATGTGTTATTCAAATATTATGAACTTTTGAATGATCCACGTTTTACAAGCTCTGCTTTGCAGTGGATCACTCCTTTCCATCATCATATTAACTTTCCTGTCAACCCAGCGAAGTATGAATTGTTTCTTTTATTCAATTCACTTGTACATATAACAGTATATCTACTACATATTGTACAAAATAATGTATGATTCACTTTGTGCTAAACGTGTTTGATACAAATTGCTAAATCAATACGATTTTCGACTTGTTATATGCTTTGTATTATACTTTACCTTTTTGTTGGATGGAAAAGAAAAACTGACAGAATTTAACTAAATTGGTGTTTAGTGTATAAGAAAACATGGTGCTAACAGCGTATGAATGTTCACTCATCGCTATATTCTCCCTTGTCAAAACTACATTAGACTAACTTATAAATGACAATAATCAAAAGATGCATTATCACCAACGGCTACTCTACGGTCACAAAGTAACATTTTCTCGACAATTATGTCGGATATGTCTTTGATTTATCTACTTGCATGACTACCACACTATGTTTTACCCTCAAGATAGGAATCTGCTTCAATGTTTTACACAATAGGCCTACACCACAAGTTCAAGTGTGAAGCAGCTATCAAAGGCAGAGTATATCGTGAGTGAACTATACAGTACGTCCATCGTGGATTGTATGTTACATGCATTTTGGAAGAGACTCGTGGTGTGAAAAAAAAAAGCAGTTCAGCCAGTACGCATGTTTCAGACGATGCAGCCTTCTTCTTTGTGAGCAACCCCATCCCACAATAGCATGCCACATTACAGGTTTCCAGGCTTTCTTTATAAACCGTTCCTGATTGATGGCTCTTTTCTGGCCGTCAGCAAAATGCACCAAAATCAAAGCGAAGTGCGACGTTAATTCGTCATCCTGTCTTCAAGTAATTTAAGGCCAGGTTCGTAAGAAATCGTCGTCGACCTTGACAGGGGTATGCAGCACCTAGCAGCTAACCGCACCCCATTCTTCGTGCTCACAGGCGGTTTCAGTTCTTCGTCTGAAAGTAATACAAATATCTAGTCTAACATATCTTTGGAATATCCTGAGGTGACAAGTCGTTGATCTCAACCATGCTGCATGCCGAATTCAAATTTAAACGAATCGAGCGCAACGATGTAAACTGTGCGCGAGGAAATTCTACAGAGCTATATAGAATCATACGAAAGTAAGGTCGTTGTTATCAGGTATCTCCTTTTGATTTTCTGCTTTTCTTCTTCTTGTACTGCGGCTCTCTGGATATTCTTTTTTTTTAAGTTTGATTTTGGAAATCTTCATCACTACCGAGCAAACGGGACTTTCCGTAAATTGTCAAGTAAAATCAGATGTTTAAATGTTTTCCTACATATTATATGCTACATACAATATGCACTAAGAATCGACAATCAAGGAACCACGCGTGCACCACACCCCCCCCCCCCAAATTCTTCCCATGTGCTCTGACCGTGCGACTACGTTATTGCTTGAAAGATACATAAAATGTAGAGTTCCAAAGCTACCAAGTTCGTGGAAATCAGCCTTAAACATTTGCAAACACATTCTAATCGCGTACACGAGAGAGACGGGGATATGCGCATAACAGCATGTTTATAACACGATTTCGTCCCATGTGCACAAAAACAACAGCACAAACCCTACGGCGAAATCTACAGGTCTGCATTCCAACGTGCAAAACTGTCTTAGAAGTCTACGAAAATCCGTCAAAAACATTCATCAGTGGTGTAAACCAGGTACGCGACGTCTTGATTTCACCTTCGCTCGCGCTCAAGCAAGGAGTTTACTCCTTGGTTCTGTCATGGAGGTAGAATTTCTTTCTACCTCCATGCTAAAGGTGTCACCAGTGGTCAGTCAAAATGGTGTTCGCAGCCCTATTTTTTTTTCCTCTCTCCAAGTCCTCATTCACTCGATAATGCCAACGACTTATGAAGATCACTTTCTCAAGAAAACAATCGCACACAACGTCGTCTCAAAGATGGGGATTTGCTGCGGATCATTTGAATTCATCATCAAACATGAGAAAAGCCCTTTCGATGGTACGTGAAGGAATGTGCGACGGGGGCATTCAGAGGTTGCTCAGCAAAGCTGAAATCTCAAAGTACACAAAGAAAATCTGTCTGAATCTCAAGAAAATAATGAGATTTACTTTCACGACTGAGGAGTAAGGTTGTTGTTATATTCACACAAGCCCTGTAATAATCAGAACCACACAAATTTCTCCATTGAGAGCAGAGTGATAGAGATGAGATTAAATAATTTCAAAAGCGAATCTGCACATTCACAATTCACGGCAACTGCAAGATATCTAATCTATACAGGTATGCTGTTCTCGAAATCATTCACACCAGCACTAGGTAGATCGGCAATGTCGTAAGAGGCTAAATCTCACGCTTTCCTAAGCTACAAAGTATACATCATTTGACGCAACGAGTAACTTGTGGAAAGGGATACGAAGCAAGGTTCCCCTTCAGTTTTCACTGATCTATATTATCAGGTACCTTTCACCATCAGTACGAAAAGATCATGTCTCTTAAAATTCTTAATTTCTTGACACCAAAGAAATAGGGAAGCTCACCTACACATCACACCAACACAGTGCCTTACAGCTGAATAATGGCATTGACGTGATAACTTAAAATACAGAGTAAAATTCCTCAAATTATAGATGCTATAGCAGCTTGGTGATGGTCTTACCAGTGTTCTTGTAAAGGGATCTCTTCTCCGTTCTTCAAGGGACGTTCCTTCATTGGAAGCAGGCTCTCGGTCCCTCATCCTTTCGGTTCGATCGCCTCTTTGCCTGCTGCTTCTATCTCGGATGTATATTCCCTGACTCGGTACCGAAAAGAGCACAACACACAAAAGGACAGACACCAGATATTTCGAAATCGGCGAAAGGGTGGCCATGTTGAACAGTTAATTCGAATTCCTTACTTTCGGAGTCGTTGGTTGCCGCGCTGAAATGCTAAGCCTTCAAAAATCAAAGGGACCGCCACCGGTGTGGAGGTATGCAAACACCGGGATCTCTCTGGCGAGGCAGTCCCACCAACAAGCTGACAACGTTCGATATCGCCCGTGAAATTCCAAACGAGAGGTACGTAGGATTCTCCAGACTTATATTTGATGGAAAGAGGTTCTGCAGAGTTGAGGAGCGTCCTTCGTGAACAAGTCAACTTGCTTTCTAACTTTCACCAACCTTTGATCTAAGGAGAGTAAGGTTTCCTGTTCATATGATACGACTCGCTTCCAAGTTGCTGCTACTTTCAATGTTGATATTTTTCCCTCAACGTGAGGCGCGCACACATGAGTACTTCATGAAAGGGCGAGCGCATAGCCAGTCAGGATCGTCTGCCAACCCCGGTTACTTTGTGTATGCTAATACCAAGCGCACGCACGCATCGCACTCGCTTCTGACCACTCATAGTCCTCGCTCTCAACAATCCGGAAGTTCAGCGCTGAAAAGAAGCGTTCCGATTCGCTGCTCGCTTGGGAGTTTTATCGACGAATTCTTTTACGCTATTCGATGATGAATGAACGAAACGATGACACTCTTCTTGTCGGCTCATCACTACCCTCCGTGTGCTTCTCTCGCGCTCTCTCCTCACTTCGATGCACACATTCCTCGTCGTACCCCGCATAAAAAAAGTCTCCTTTCGGAATTGCTCAAATTATAATGCAAACGGAGATGTATGTTAGTTTTATGATACTGCGTAAACATTTGAGCAGGAAACCAAGAAACGTGATATGAGCGAACAAGTGATTCATAATCAGAAGTCTGTTTTATTGTCATCATCACTGTATGAAATTGTAAACCCATCAGAGGCTTAAACACTAATCTTTACGCTATGTTTAGCATGGCCCGGGTCCGACAATTACGGTTAATCTCTCGGGCAGGATTGTTCGCATTCCAGAGGTATGTGGCATGCTGTCATGACACTGACAATAATTTTATGCGTTGCAACATGGGATCCAATGTAACATTCCCTGAAAGACACTGATATCATGCGATTAAACATTGACGAACACAATCAATGTTCTTCTAATATCCTTATATGATTCTCTGGATTCTTGTTCGCTATGATTAACATCACCCTCACGGATGATGTTCGTTATTCCAAATTTTCGTTAATCCGAAAATCATAAAAGGTTCGTTATTCCGAAAGTCCGTTAAATCATCCCGAAACAAACACATTTCATATAGGGCCTACATGCAGCTAGACGAAATTACTGCGAAATTGATCCGAACATGTGTGCAGTTATTTTGAAGGCTCGCTTGTCCGAAAATGAAATATGGTTCGTTATTTCCAAAGTTCGGCAAACAGAAAATGAAAAAAAAAAAGAAAAAGAAAAGGTGCTTTACCAACCTTATTTCGTTTTCGGATTTCCAAACTTTCGGAATAATGAATCTTCTTTCATTTTCGGGTTAACATCCTAACTATGACCAACCTCACCGACTATCAAACTATTTACCAGAGAATTGAGTTCACTGAGTCGCGTGAATTCACTGGAAACACACACACGCGCGCGCGCGCACACACACATACACACACATACACAAAGAAACATCGGCCTTTTGGTACAATGATTGTATAACACGTCACCACGTAACATTTATTGAAGTAATTAGGGGGGAGGGGTATCTTAGCCGCAGAAAATGTTACCAGTTTTCACACTTTTCATATATACAATTCTTATCTTGTATATTATGCTTGCATGACCCAGACATGTTCTTGTTGGATATTACGTCCACGCACGTGCACGATGTCAAACTTTTGTCATTAGTTTGCTGATATTCAATAAATAATACACTCAAATTCAAATTTGTATGTATGGGATACTCAAATTCATATTTGTATGTATGCCCATGATTTTCAACATGGCCATTACACACAAAAAACAACAACAAACAAACAGTGAATAATCGCTGTGTATTAAAGTCGAAGAAGGGCAACCTATCAGGGTGCTGTTCGTTATTCCGAAGGTTCAATATTCCGAAGGTTCGCTAATCCGAAACACACAAATCCCTATATACCTAGAGGTTCGTTAATCCGAAAATGAATAAGGGTTCGTTAATCCGAACATTTGTGGCGTTTTTCCGAAGGTTCGTTATTCCGAAGATTTGTTCATCCGAAAATGAAATTCGGAAAAACGAACCTTCGGAATAACGAATCTTCGGACTGAAGAGCCTTCGGAATAACGAACCTTCGGAATAACGAGCTGTAACCATTTATCAATCAATTGCAAATACTCATAAATGAAAACCCTGCTTGAAACGTTCCTATCTCTTTTGACCAGGTTCCCGTTTCATAAAACTTGTTGTCAGTAACAACTGACACATTTCTATGATAAATTTGCTCTCAGCTTATCAGATGCAAGGATTTCAGTAGCTTATAACAACTATCGTAACTTGTTATTGATGACAAGTTTTCTGAAACGGGGCCCAGATCAGCCAGTCTCTCGAGACTGTTGGTATCAAAACTGAAAGAAGCCTGTAAAATTGTGTCAGTCCAGCAAAATCAAGCAAATGTGTCCAGCAAAATCCATCAATACTCGTTTGGTTCAGTGAGATTTAAAAGGGTTGTTTTGATATTGCATCTTACTGTCTTATTTCAAATTGTCGAGACATATGGAAATCAGGTTTTGCCTGATAATTTAACAACAGATATCTTAAAGTTATCATTGCTTCTTTTTTTTTACAACTCTCTAATGATTTCATGCGAACGATATCAATCGCGTTTGGTTTTATTTCATTTCAAAAGAGGTAATTGAGTGGAAATTAATTTGTGTGTAGACCGACAGGAGACGTGTAAAGCGAAACGATCATTACCTCATCATATAAATGGCATAGTGTGGTTTGGACTGGTGTCATCGGTGTGTCAAACCCGCTTCATACAAATCGCAATTTGGGCACTCATACTGTGTCATAAAGAGTCTTGGCTTTGAAACAGAGGGCCCGAGTTCGAGGCCCGCAAAGTGCTTACTTCCTTGGACGAGATGTTCTTACCATAACGCATGTCCCACTTGACGAAGGCACGGGTCTCGATTTATGGGTTCCTGGCAATGCTGGAACAATGGTAATGGCATGGCCCCACTAGAAGAATAGTGCGTACACGTCAGAGGCTACCTTGGATAAGTAAGACCACATGGGTACACGTCACGAGTTCGACACCCAAGAATCATACAGCCCACGAGTCATACAGCTCATGAGTTCGACACTAAGCAAACAAGGCAAATGTCGAACTCTTGGGTCGTTTTTACCTAATATCAAATTCGCGGGCCTTTTTGCTTCGATGTTGAACTCGTGGGCCTTGTTTGTCTGGTGCCGGCACTCATAGGCCTTATTTGGCTAGTGTCGAACTCATGGGCTATATGGCTCGTGGGTTGCATGTTGTGACTCATGGACCTATATTCAATGTCGAACTTGTGGGCAGTGTGACTCGTGAGTGTCGGTCTCGTGGGATGACCCCAACCATACCCGACATACCTCTAATTGATTTTGATCAAACTGCATCGTTCTGTTCTATTCTTGTTTCACTAAAGGTCAACCTATTATATTCATTGAGCATGAGAAAAGTACCGAGAAGTAGCCATAAGATGTGATAAGTGAAAACCCTGCAGAAACCCTGTGCAGAAATCTACCGCAATATTTCCTTAATATAATGACGAAAAAATATTGTTGTTATACAGACCGACTACAACTAATAAGCAAAACAAAGCACCACTTTGACAAAAAGTTATTGGAAATTTAGGCAGTGGCGGATCCAGGAGGGGCGCAACCGGCGCACGCCCCCCCCCCCCCCTTTATTTTTCAAGTTCAAGTTCAAGTTCAAGTTTGTATAACATTTATTTTCCATCTTTTTTCATGTAGGAAATCACATGCATGAAATTATTGTACAGGAAGGCAGAACCTCAAAAAAGCAAAGCTTGTGGTGAGCTGCCTTACAAAAATACATTACATCACAAACACAAGCACAAAAAACAAACAAACAAACAACGAAAACATGATAATAGCTCCCATGACAACATTGAAATGAAATATTCCTCAGAGGGAGTAGTACAGGGAGGGAGTAGTAGGGAGTTTTCGTTAAAAACAAAAGAAATAAAAAGAAAAAATGAAATGAAACCCGGAAGTGGCACCAGATATATAAATTGCGCCCCTTTTTACAGAATTCCTGGATCCGCCCCTGTTCAGGTGCCACTTTCTTCTTGCAAAATGCTTGGATAAAGCATGGGTTAAAGCTTGAAGTTCTTTTTTTATGTGATTTTGAAATGAGCTTGCTTGATTCAAGGGTCGAAAAAGAAATGTTGGACCTGTCTAAAAGATTTTAGAATAGATTACTTTAGAGCTTCAGAAGTCTGTAGCATAGATTGATGCCCCGCCTAAGAATCGGCATTATTTACGGGCTCAAAGTGCAAAGAGCAAGAAGGTCAGTGTTGAGGTCAAATGAAGGTTCGACTCTCAAACTCTAAAGTAGGTCATTGACCGTGTATCTGTAGGCATTAGCCTGTGCGTCAGAAATATTCGTTTGCTATGAAGCGATTTTTCGTTCTGTTTTTTTTTTTTTTTCTTATTTCACTTCCATTTAACGGACATTTACTTATATATCGTAGCAAGGAGTTCCTTATTCTGGCATGGTATACATATATTTTGACTTAGCGAAATGTTTGCAAAATTAAGTTAAAATTCGCCACATCGCTAAGAGCAAAGAAGAGGCTTTGATATCTATTTTTGTGGGTTTTTTTTCCTTGATATTTGTAGAATTAACCACCAGCACTAGCTGGCTTTTGTTTCATTCTGTCTGTTCTCTTTGTTTCAGTTTTCACCTTTTCAGCAACTTTCATCACAGAGTAGGGGACGTGAAGAACAGCCTTCGATCTCAAGAAGAATATCGTTGTCACTTGAAACAGTAAAGATAGTAAAGAATATGAAGAATAGACAGGATTGTATGGTACTATGGTTCTTAATACTGATTTTTTTTTTGTAATTGAAAACATATTAATATATTCATTTTTTATGCAACGAATGATATGGAGGCCTCAGATTGATGAATATGGAAGAAATATTGGACATAATCAAACTACAAAATTATGGCGAAATCATTTTTGAATATGGATAAATCATCGATAATTACGTCATATTATGATAAGATGCTGACACATCACATGACTGTGAGGCTGCTCGATAGAGATAATCTCTTCTCTTCGCATGACCAAAGAATGAATGATTATTTAATTTCTTTCTCTTTTTTCATAACTCTGCTCAAGCGGTGACTTTGTATACCATAGTATAATACTTGCCCACTTTCTTGAGAGAAGAGACAGTTTCCTTATGCAAGGTCCATATATATATATGCATCCAAATCTGTGGAGAAAAAAAAAAAAACATTTTCTTATTAACAAATTTGACGAAAGAATTCACACAGTAAGCTTAATTGAAGATAACTGTATATGGACGCTATATTGATAAAAATTGAAGATAAAGACTGTATGAATTGTATGGACTCTATATAGCATCATATAGCGTCAATACATCTTTATCTTGAATGATCATAACTGACATAAAATCTTTATCGTTCTGTATTATCGCAATAAAATTTTTCTTCTTGCCAGAATGTTTTACAACGAATAACAATTTTGATATAATGTGTGATAAGGAAAGCTTAGACAAAGTTATACACCTTGGGGGTTGGGCTTCGAGTCAGCGTACATCTGTATGCTTTGAAAATATAGTTAGTAATATAGAATCTATACAGTACTAGAAACCATGGGCAAAGTTATGTAAAATGTTTAACAGGGATCCTGGTAAAAAAAAAAAAAAAAAAAAAAAAAATCCTCGCATTACAGAATGACCTATATACTTTTGAAATCACGATGTTCAAGACCGTTTAAAAGAAAAATAAAGGCTCTGTAAAAAGGCAGCAACATTTCAAAGTTCGACGTTCAGTGAGGACAATTTCTGTTTCTTCCCGGGTCATTCTTGTAGTGTCATATACGTACTCTTGACAGTCCCGCCCCTGTATTCACTACGTTGGATGTACCGCCAGTATTTTAGTCTGATGTTTTAACCTTGCTGAACCGGAAAATCTTTTTTTTTTTTTAATATAGTTCTAATTGTGAAGACACGACACGCTTCTTTCTTTTTGATTATTCTCTGCAGTTCTTCTTCGTCTTCTTCTTTTTTCTGCTTGAGTGTGTGAGACTCTTCTGTAACGATTTGTTGTTCTTTCAGCCTCAGATCCATTTTTGCCCTATTGACCTCGGAAAAATAAACGAAATGTCCCGACCGTTTGGTGTCTCTTTTTTCTCAATGGAGGCGGCAAGCAGTTTGTTTTGTCTGTATACAATTGCTATTCTTTGGACAGCCTTTGAAGCGGCCGAGGAACATTGCACTTCTCTTTTAGAGGGACTACGGAGCTGAAAGAAAGGGAAGAGAAAAACAGACAATGCGGGGGTTAAGATAGGCGCACATTCCTCAATGAACTCGTAGATACATTGTTAGGTCCCTCAGGTATACCGACCGTTCCAAACAGGGCCATTGGTAGGCCTATCACAAAGAGCCACCCGAGTAAAGCACGCAAGAATGAGAACAAAGCCTTGAATGACACAAAATGGAGAGGCGGAGCCGCATTTGATTTTTGAAGAGCATTTCCTTGCTTTTATATTAAGCTCTGTAGTCACGTCGGGATCCGATTTATATTGACGTACAGAATAGACATGATTTAGGCTAATGGTATAAGTTCAATGCCACACCGTGTTTCTTCAAACAGTATAGAAGTTTGGTTAACGTGACCGCAAAGACACAAATGATTGCTTGTAAGCAAGCAACCCCATGGCCGACACCATTAAATGGGACTTCCAGTTCAGTTGAAAGTTAGTCTGAAAAGGAGTAAAACTTTCATAGCACAATGAAAATTTGATCGAAATCGGATAAAAAAATAAGGAAGTTATGACATTTTGAAGTTTCACTTATCTTTCAGGAAATAGTTCTTGAACAGTGAATATGAATATGCAGATAGTGAAGAGATGATGTCATCCCCTCACAACTTTTCATATAGTTACCTGATTTTTTTTTTTTTTAAATTTCCAGTTTTCAGTCAAAGGCAGTTACGCGCCAGTCTCAAATCCTGATTTTATATCTAACTGATCGTTATTCTGAAGTTATTCAACAAGGAATAACATCATGCTCCTCATTTCGATAACAGAAACACTGAATTTTTATAATTTGTTGTACACCATTAATGGAAAATTGTGAGGTGATGACATCATCAGCTCACTCATTTGCATATTACATATCAACTATACGAGAACTGTTCTGCAAAAGTAAGTGAAACTTCACAATTTCATAACTTCCCTAATTTCTTTATGATTTTGATCAAATTTTCACTGTTGTACTCGTAAAATTTCATTCTTTCTTATTAGACTAACTTACAACTGGACTACAGAATTCTTTCGAGGGACCAATAAACAATCCGGATACAATGTCTTGCCTGTAGGGCACGCCCATACAGGGACTCGAACGCGGGACCTCATGATCGACAGATACAGGCCTTTTCCACAGAGGGTGTTTTATCAAAATTGCGCCACAGTAACGATAACCATGCGAGTATGACACGTTTTCACAAAACAGTGTTATGACAAGCACGCATTCAGAAGTTCGTTTAAGTGCTAATGCCAATACCTCCCAGACTGACCTACACATGCATAATAGACCTATATTTTTGACATATCCAGAGGATCTAAAAAAAAACAAACAAACAAACAAATACATTAACAAAAACGTATTCTGAGCATCAATTTTTTGTGTTGGAAGATCTAAAAACAAACAAACAAACAAACAAATAAACAAAAACGTATTCTGAGCATCAATCTTAGTTGTGTTGTAATAACACATAGTAATAACTTTCAGGATATAAAAGTATCAAAGTTGCTAGATTATAGATCAAAATAGTATCTCAATGATTATTGTTTTTCCTGAGCTCGAACCAATGAGAGAGCTGAGAGTTGATGACATCATCACCGCCACAAAGTTGTTCATGGTGTTTCGACCAATGTCATTATATACTAAGGAAACACAATAAACTATAAATTCCTGGCCTCCTTATTAAATTTCTAAGTGTTCTGATAAAACCTGCCGATTTCACTCTTTTTTTTTTAAAGTCGGCCTACTCTTTAAAACCCGACAAGGTAGTCTGAGGAAATGCTTTTGGTTTAATGTTAATGATTGAAATATTGATTTGTATATAATATGTGCAGTGACAAGAGTGTGTTTTCATTAGAGAAACAGTAGATTATCATTATCATCAGTTATTTGGCCATACGATTGCAATATAACATACATAATATTATGATGTGAAGGAATGAACATGGTCAAAGGCTCATAAAAAGTGATACTTTTGATCACCCGGAAGCATATGAGCCCTCATGTGCCACTCCCTAGCACATAATGAAGATGTTAATATTAACAAAATTACTTATTTAAAATTTTCAATACACATTAAAAAAAATGAATAAGAATGTACATTGAGAGCGGATAAGAATGTTCGCAGCGTGTAGTGTTTTATGCAAACTGTATAGCGTTAAATAACGTCTTCATCACATAGTATGATATATAACGAAAATTAATGTCCGCATGGAAGTAGTATATACTAGAAATATACAAGAGGGGGACGGACACACACACACACACACACACACACACACCATCGTCTAACCACTCTGGGTGCCATTACGATTATTTTGGGACTTTCTCCTTTTTTTTCACTGCCAATGTACTATTTTAACGGACATTATTTCGACTTCTCAAACCACTTCACATTCCGTGCGTTTTACAATTCCTTCTCGGCGTATTTTCACAGCAAACTATTCATTTATATTTCTTTTCACGGTCGAGATCCTTTAAAACTCCAAAACTTTCGGACTGGATAAAATACCTCCTCGTTTCTGCGTCCCCCTTTTTTCGTCATGTTGACCAAAGGGTACTCCTGTGATTGTGTTGTGCGTTGTATTCTCCCATAGTATTGTTGTACCCCCTGGGTAAGAGGTTGCTAACTCGCTGCACAGACAAGGGGCATGTTTTCTTACTCGTTTTACTCGCAGCCACTTGTTCCTTTTGATCCACCATTCCCTCTAAATCTTAAAGAAAAAGAGAATTCCCCCCTTTTCTCCTCCTTTCAACGAATTCGTGTTGATTTAAGACGGCAAACTTTCCCACTCAATCAAACAATAGATATTACAGTTTTGCTGTCGTGTACCTCCTCCATTTATCACATTCGGCACACACACAAAAAAAAAATGAAAATGAAAATGAGCAGGTATGTGCGAAGCATTATACGAACACACATACCGATTCATTCGGGGTTGAAATATCTGGCCACTTACTGAAAAGTACATTATGGTCATATGGATCAGATTATGGAAAAGTGAGATTTCTATTCACAATTCGGACAAGGTAACTGGTTCATGCATCACAAAGAATGGTCGATAATAACGTGAATGAACAATCAGAGCTGAACAAGTGGCGGTTTGGGTGGTGTAGGCGAGTGTTGGAGGGCACGTCCCATACATTACAGGTGCACGTCACGAGACCGACACCCACGAGTCATACAGCCTACGAGTCATACAGCCCATGAGTCATACAGCCCACGAGTCATAAAAGCCCGTGAGTTCGACACTAAGCAAACAAGGCCCACGAGACTGACACATTAAGGCCCGTGTTGTATCTGTCGAACTCGCGGGCTGTTATCACCTAGTGTCGAACTCATGGGCTGTACGACTCGTGGGATGTGTGACTCATGGACCGTTTTTCAATGTCGAACTCGTGGGCTATATGACTCGTGGGTGTCGGTCTCGTGGGATGCCCCTAAATTGTTTAGGTGCGTTTATTACGAGTATAGACAAAACATGCAATTATGTTTACAGCCTTTGAGTATTCATTCCACTTTGGCAGTCTGTATCATGTTTTTCACATGCTATTTATTTTAGTTTTCCTCTGTAGTATCACAGTGTTTAACAAGTACATTGACACTAAACCCATATTGCGTGGATCATAAGCAAAAGCTTGAATATCTCATGCAAATGGTGTGATGCTTAAAGGTAGAATCCTTGATTATGAAGTAACACGGGCGTGTCCATCGGTAACTGCAGATTAGATACTATCCACGGAAGTAATCAACTGATCAGTTAGACACACGCTGGTGACCCAAGGAAAAAAAGATGTACCATGAATATACATAAAGATACATACCGCAGAAGGAATGACACAGAGTAATCAGTGCGTACTTCAAACAGCGATAACGATAGAGTGCCGATGACCTTTGGCCTTAATATCCATTATTGTCCCAATAGATCTATCATGAATGACGATGACATTTTGAGTCTCCTCATACTTATTCGAAGATACACATGCATAAAGACCACATAAATTTCCAAGAAGAGCTGAAATACACGTAACATATCTATCGTAAGTTAATTGCACACATCATTGGATGAATACTCGATTCTGATTGGTCAAAGGTGCAGTCACTCGTTTTCGCTATACTGCCTGCTCAGCGGTCAGCTAGCGGGTTTTCAAAATACGCGTAAGTACCCCGGGGTAAAGTACACTGTATCTTGCCGGCGTATATCTATATTTGCGCATTGTGAAATTATACTCGTTCTGACCGGTAGCACACCAACTTAATTTTATTGCCTGAAGTTAGTATAGAATAAGTATGAATGAATTAAGTGGGATGCTGTATATAAACTGCCTTTTTTCGGGACACGGCTCGGGGCAAAAAATAACACTGTTGAGAAGTCATCTTTGGGCAAATAGTTTAAACTGTGCTATTTGTACAATATGATGTGACATGGTATCATATTACTCCAATATATTGATACGATTTACTCATTGTAATATTAGGCATAATGATGCAATGTACGTGATACAGAGTAGTGTACAATTGTATGATGTATAGTATCTACATAATACATAGCATAATTATCATTGATTATCATTAAGAATCATCTCACATTAGGACTGTCCAGCAAATCATAGAATTTCTAAGAATTACATTTTCATACATGATACTCATACCACTGGTGATCAGCCGAAACGAATGTCCTGTGTGTGTCATACTTCTTTTATACACACATTATACTTCAACGTCTTTTCCGCTGTTGGCGTGCATGAATTAGAGGAAAGGGCCATTGTAGTCAAGCCGGGTATATCCTTTGTAACGATTCTGTGTAACAATGGTCACAGGCTAAACGCCCGAGGATTTGACACCGTCTAACAAACAACTGGTAATCGGAGACTAACACGTTGTGTTCACATAAAAGTTTAGTCCAGTGAACTGGTATATTGACAACATGACTCATGGAAAGAACACCCGTTCTTAGCCAATGTTAAACCAAACGAGCTGGTGAACATTAGCCGATGATGGGCTCATCGGTGGAATGAACACCTGAAAAATTAAAAAGACATTGTATTCTGACTGAAGATGACAACAAGAAACTGTTTTTTAATCTATATAGTGAGAATAAGAAATACGAACTTGCTTTGATTTCTTCAGATATGTTTGTGTTAAGTTGAATTGAATTGAATTGAATTGAATTGAATTGAATTGAATCGAATCGAAATAAATTGAATTGAATTGAATTGAATTAAATTGAATTGAATTAAACTGAACTGAAGTGAATGTTGTATAATTGTCCACATAATACAAATGTGGAAAAGTGTCTTCCACCAGCGTTACATACGAAAGATATACACAAATAACAATACTATTGTTCAAAGACCACCAGATGCATAACACAACACAGAGAACATTCTGACAAGCAAATCATGTATCGTTAATTATGGTAATAGTTGCTCTCAGTATTCACATATGATATACGAAACGAAATTGACACCAAGATATTATTATTAGTCACTATGAAATTTTATTTCTAGATGAATTTTCATGATAGACAACTGCAGATGAGGAACGCACAGACGAGTTAATACTTTTATAAGGTTTTTGGCTTTTGAATACGCGGTGTGCGTGCGCTGCAGTTATATTTCATGAACGATGACGAAGATTTTCATCGTGTATGGATGTATTTAGTACATACAAAGACAAAGGGAGAGAGCATTGATATGAATATATTGATATAAGCAATTTAATCAATATTGACACTGGTTTTTGAATGTCAGCCCTTCTGAATAGATGTCCCACAAAACAGCACAATAATCATGACAATAAAGACCGACCATCGATGTGCGCCAATGCTGATAAACAATATTGATGACACCTCGCTTCAAACAAGTATTGATGCACTGTCAATACGACTACCCTGCATCAAGACGGAAAAATGAAATTTCTATTTCCAAATGAGTGTGTTTTACTCCCTTTGAAAGTTTTTTTTTTTTCCTTTGAACACGATGTAGGCACTTTCATGCAGACTTTCCTCGCCCTCAGCTCCAGCGGCATTAAGCGGGATTTTTTTGATGTCGACAATGGACGAAAATCCAAAATGTACATAAGATTTTCGTTCAGCAATTATTTCGCAGTTTACTCAAGGACTTTACAAACACGAGACCAACTTCGCTCCGCTCCCCCTCCGTCTCTCTTTGTCCCTCCCTCCATCTCTCTCCCCCTCTCTCATTCTCTCTATCATGCTATAACCGCTCTCCAAACTTTCTCTCCTTCCCATTCTTATGTAAAACACGCATGACCTGTGTTGGCGGTCAGACGGCTCGAGTTTGAACATTTTACCTCTTGACTCCGGCATCTGGGTCGCCTGATTGCACTGATGCGTTGGATTCTTACACGGTAATGTGTACACATATATACTCATTATATATATGTATATAATATATGTTGCGAATTCACGTATTGGCTCATATATATATATATATATAGATATAGATATAGATATAGATATTACTTTATGTGCACAGATATACATGAATGCGTTTACTACAACACATTCAAAAAAGAATCCCCTCTCCATGGCTACTTGAAGGATTTTTTAACACTTTATGCATGACTCTTCGTTCTCTACTGTATCGTCAACGTGGCTGTGCTACGTTCAAATGAGTCCGATAGGAAAATAACAAATTAGTTTTAATACGAGTTCAAAGCCCTGCTCAATAAAATTTTATTAATTTCCCTGACATGCATTTCATTTCTCCATAAGCCGAACAAGAAATTATTTGCCCCTGCGAGGTCTCTACATATCCCTCCAACACTTTTGGATATCATTTTAATATTTTTTTAATTATTTTAGAATATCTCATGTCTCCTGAGTACACCTGTATCTATCTCTGCTTAATTTTGAATATCAAATGACTTAAGGAGGTGGAGACAAAACTCCATGTATTGATAATTATGTCACATGTTCTGCGTTTGTGTGCAAATCTGTGCTTGTATACAATGTGCGCGCGCGTGTGTATATGTAGTGGTAGACAAATATAGATGGATTATATACGCATAAATAGAGTGAGGGGGAGGGGGGGAGATAATGTATAAGATCACACAGATAAATGACATTATGTTTATACATAGCCTCGGAATGCCAACCACGACCCAACCCTTCTGAAAAAAAAAAAAACAACAACAACAACTAATGGCACGCATACCTATACGAGGGCAACGCCCCTGTGGCTACCGCACCGCCGAAGAAAAGTTTGAAGACTCGAAATTAAGTCGGTGACGATGGCGACTATTGGGACACTAGAGGAAGACTCAAAGTTGTGATGAGGAGAGGAGATTAATGACGAACCAGGATCCAGTTGCTTCAGACCTGTCTTTTTCAATTAAGACTTTCAGTGTAGGCCACACATCGACAAACTCTGAAATGGAATACATTACCGATCGACATTAAAGGCACGATATTTTGTGCTCGTCAACAATGTGGTTTTGTTTTGTTTTGTTTTTGTTTTTGCCGTTGTTTTTGTTTTTGTTTTTAATTTCTTCGAAAAAGGAGGCTGTTGAAGTGAGGCAATGGTCGATGCTAATTGCTAATATATCAACACTGCACATTATGAATTGCTTGAACCTGAATTCATAGAATTTCAATATATTTCAAGACTTTGCATGTATTTGACAATTCATCTCATCCGATATCTGTGTGCATCGCGTTTTAGCAGTTTCAGAACAGATGAAACTTTCATTGCCAAGTCCCTGGCCATTTTAATAGAACAAACAAAATGTGTTAAAACCCACAGGTAGTATTGCCTACGTTATCGCTAAAATAAAGTAATATACTATATAATGACATCTCTCTTCTCTCATATTTTTTGTTTTTCTTTCTGAGCATTTGTATCAATAACATTAGGTGAAAGTAAAGGAAAATCCTTTTGCTCATGTTGTCAAAGTATGAATAGCAAAGAGAACTCACTTTGAAAGTCTTTACTTGTTGACATTCATTCTTTCTTTGTTCATACAGACGTACAATTTATGATCATTCACTCATAAGAAAATATAAGAAATGGAACATATGAAATATATAAAATGGGACATATAAAATTGAAAATAATGTTCCCATAGGGGCCTGATTTTGCCAATACATTTAACAAGACATGATAGTTTATGACAAGTTGGAAACGTTATTACGTGTTAATACATGATCAGCAGAACGAACACAGCACTCTAACCGTTAGATTTGGCAAAATATTAAGTATTATTGCAAGCAAAATACGAAATAAAGATCATGTGCGTTTATATAAAATACAAAAACTTGTATTCCTTATCCGTCAACATCATCAACATCATATCTTCCCTTAAACTCTCGTGTGTGGTTTTTCAGGTCTTTCGGTATTAGTCATAACCGAAATCTCAGTCTTCTTCGTTAGAATTACCGCAGGCAAATTGGGATTTCTCGGATCCTCATGCCAGCAGACGATACACAGGCGTCTGACACTCCCTCAAAAAGCTCGTGGAAAAGTTGTTACTTTTTTGTTTGTTTTGTTTTTGTTTTTGTTGTTCAAGAGTGCGGAGAAAGTGATTACGAAGCGGGGGTAATCTGTATAAAAGGTGGCAAAACTCTCACGAGCAGCTCCCAGTCACCGACAGCCAACAGCCGTCTGAACACGGGAAGTTATTGATTAAAGGTGAGAGAGGAGACTGGCGTTGCGTCCAAAACTCCGCCACGATATTTCGCGAAGGTGACGATCAATCGCCAACTTTTCAGAATTCGACCGTGTATTATAGAGCACATAACATCCGTCTAACCTTTGAACTTTGAACTTTATTTTTTAGCTAAGACACCGAGGGAGATAGACAGACGCTGATCGTGAACATAGCAAGCACAAGTCCGAAAATGAACCACAACTGCAATCTACAAAAAAAAAACACACCAAACAACAACACCTGAATATGCCGAATCGTCTATCATTATTCTTACATTTAATTCCGGAAGCATGTTCTATAAGTAAACAAACAAACAAATATCAAAACAAAGCCTAACTGGCATCCGGCGATGAAGCAATCAAACAAACCTATGAAGAAGCAAACAATTCAAACTTGTGGAGGAAAAATTGAAAAATGTTCCCCCAACCTATGTATAATCGGGGAGGTGGGACTCCTACCTTCCTCGTGTACCGAATAGTACAGACTACAATTATTGTGGTTCTGTCAACGACCGTGGTGACATTATTCGATCACCAAGAGTGCGACTAAGTCTTAAATAGAGGCATTCCGTCTACCACCTACCTATTCCCACCCCACTTCACCAACTTGCTCCTCGATTTTCCTCAATTTCCCTCATATTATTTCTATACTTGCATTAGCATGTGTATGTGTATTTTGCGAGTGCCGTATACCTACAGGGAGAAGTGTCAATCAGTTGTTTCTGAAGTGTATATTAAGTACTTGTCACCAGTTATGCAGTGTAATGTTGATTCAGCATAACACCATCTTGATCGTCAACATGAAAACGCCATGATATTTATGAATTTTTCCGTTTGTCTTATACTTGTTCATATACACAATGGAGCCTCCTTTCCTTCATCTGATCGTTATCATGGCCGAGATCACTTTGAAATCACTGCTTGCGTCTACGATTTTCTGTAGGCTCAAACTGTATCAGGAATATCTTTCAAATATATTTTCTGCTATCTCATCGTAGACAGGTTAAAAAGATCCCCTAACCGCCGACAAAATCGTAAAGAAATTACTCTGAATTCTTCACGTTTGAGCAGTGTCTTTTGGGAAACATTGTGAGTTTTTGATTGATTTTGTTGGGAAAGCAATTACTAAAAAAGAAAGGAAAATCGTTTTAATTGCATTATCAAGTTCACCCGTGATAGGGAAGGTGTTTCTCTTGTCGGTTGATTGAACGAATTCTCAAGAGGCTGAAATATGATATACCGTGAGTGATATTCGATAGTTTTCCGCAGTTGGAAAAGTCGTATCCTATCACCTTGACTTTTGGATGTAGAATGATTTACGGGCGATTAAAGGTGGCGTTGTGACGAGACAGGCGGTCAAAAGTTTTCTTTGTTGCTAGTGAGACTTCATTGAACTTGCTATATATGCTCCCGATGTAAATATTCCGTTTTATGTTTCCTTTAATCGAAAGCTTTTAACAAGACAGAAAAAAAGCAGAGAAGATCAAATACAAGATGTCTCTCAAGACAGACAGAATGGGAAGATGCGATGTAGTAATCTGTGTTTGTAGGCACTTATGTATGCTTGTCTGATTGTTTATAATATGTGCATTCATTTATGAATGTGTCTTTATGTATGTGTGTAATTGTCTCTTATACGCTCCGTTCTAAGCTGCGGATTGGTTGTGTTGACACTTTTGAGAATTAGTGAATATATAGAACAACTTTGTAAATGCACAATATATTCTCTCCTAAAAGTTACAACAGAAGAACTGCAAATTTCTTTATCCTACTCACTGAACTGTATGCAATTTTCTTTGACAATGTGGTAATTAAAATTAGAGCAGTAATGGTTTGTGCGTTCAAGTAAATTATATGCGGATGAACTTGTCGCAGAAATTATCATTTTGTCATTAATATAATATTATGATCATGAATGATAAAAAGTAGTAATCGACAGAAATTTGATTCCCGGGACATGTCGGGTTAATCTTCCAGTTCAAACTACATCAGATGTCACCGTTGGAGAGAGACCACACATCACAGGCTTTCGAGGGTCGTTTCAGCGATGCAGGGGGGAACTAAATTGAGGAAACCACTGCTCCGAGATGTATAATTATATTTCGGCGGGCACAATCGGAAACGGCGCAAAACTGAAATCCTGTCTGATTCACCACGGTCACAATGCACGTGAGACAAAGTGCAGAAAAACACTCCACTCTGTCATCTAACCCGAAAGGGAGGTAAATGATTCAAGACAAGAGATTCTAAAGTTGAGAGTTGTCTTTTTCCATTTTTTTCCTTTTCCCCTTTTTTTTTAACGGGGGCCGGGGTGGGGTAGGCATATATAGGGAAACATAATTTTTTTCCTTGTTAACATTTTCTTGGGACAGATTTCTTTCTTGGGTGGTTGTTGCAAAATGTCATTAATCTGTCTATCTACTAGTATCTACCTATCTTTTTATCATATCTTTATCCTTGTATGTATTATGGACGTGTTATATCTCCTTTTTTTTTCTTTGATATCTTCCTACTTATCTCCTTTGCACCAATCTATCCATCCATCCACACACACACAAACACGCACACACACACCCACCCACCCACACACACCCACACACATACGCGTCTATGGTGGAAACCGAGGACCTGTACACCCACAAGAATTTTACCACATAACCAAGGACACACACACACACACACACACACACACATATATATATATATATATATATATATATATATATATGTATATATATATATATATATATATATATATATATATATATATATAATATGTATATATATATATATATATATATATATATATTGATAATCATTATTAATGCTCTTAATCTTTCCAGCCATCAATCCATCAATACATTTGTATATGATTATATTTGTAGAGTCTGTCTCACTTATCAACTCTCATAGTACCTCTATAGTCTACATATGTGTCACAAGGTAGAACTAACTTAATCTCATCTGTTAGCAAGATAGAGAATCTCGTTGACCAACAACTTTCCTTGGCCACTATAGTGTACGGCAGATGCCAATAATAGTTCGCCAACATCAACAATGGTCAGGTGAAACAAAACTATTATTAGAGATAATTAACAAAGTGTTTATAGAACTTATAGAAGAAGCCGTGTGGTAGTGGCAATCGATTGTCTAAGTTACACATTAGGAGGGAGACGAGAAGCGAGGAGGGGGAAATAAATCCATTATCTTTCCTAATAAGTTTTCTTTTATATACTTTCTTCCTTAAAAGTGCATTGACACCTTCTGCTTAAAGACAGAGACAAAGACAAATGTACCCAATTCTTCTTTGCACATGGTGAGCATTAGACATGGCGGAAACACACTCCTTTCAGACCTGATTTGCTCCAGTTACTGCACCAGCCACCCTTGTTGGCACCCGCCCGAATCTTACACAGTGACTTATCAGTGAGTTCACAGGGGCTGGATAAAAAAATTACTCATTCGCGGCAACCCCTCCTCTTTTCTACCCCCCCCCCCCATACACATAAATAAAATGGTGGAAACAATTTAATGCGCAATTTAGCCTCACAAACGACAGAAAACAATGGGCTGTGACTTCCCCCTTTGTCATGAATGCTAGTTTTCAAAACTTTCTTTCTTCCAGTCGCATAGAAGTCTGGTATGACTTCCAAACTTGCGAAGTTTCAGTGCAAGAGCAGGAACAGTAAACAGTTCAGGCAAATAGTTAAAAATAACTAATATATTCATGAAGCAAAACCGTTTTGCGTTATTTTTGTGGGTTTAATGTGGTGTGGTGCGTACAATTGTTGATCCCCATATTGAATATTGATTTTTTTTCCACAATATGAAATTTGTTGTGGATGATGTTAATGATAATCTAATGCTAATTGTTATAATATTCTAAACACTACTTGGCCCATTGTCATTTTCACCACATCCTCACGTAATGCTCTGCCATGGCACGATAACACAAAACAAAACGTAAGGCATAATTTTAAGAGGGAGGGAGAAAAATGTATGGAGGAAGACGATTTTATGACGCCAGATCTATGCAACGCATTGACATACGAAGTCTTCAGAATATCGCCTGCCCCCCCCCCCTTTTTTTTTAATCCGGTGATACAAGTGCACAAAGGATTTCAAGGTTGCCAGAAATCTCACGATTAGAGGGCAAAACCATCTCCAAGGCCGACAACCTTCGTTTGGCAAAGATCATTTTGGGGACTAAATACATGAGTACGTTTCCGCTTGCAATTAGCGAGCGAAGCTAGCAACCAATTAACTCTACGGAATGGGACACTTCTCGACAGGTTAAAGTGTTTGCTTCGAATTTCCCCCAAATGAAATGGTTCCTGGTGCTGATGGGGGACGAGGGGCAGGCTGAGATGATTGATGAGAGGAGGAATTCCCTAAGGGAAAGTGTGGACAGTGGTTCTCTTGGGGGTAAAGAACCTTTGGTAACAAGAGGAAAATAATAAGGATCGGCTCATTGCGAACCCGGTGAAATCTGTATTCTGATTTGCTATTTACAGTCACCATAGAAATGGGAATATTGACGGACTGGCAAACTGGGTAAAAATGTGTGTGAAGGGATAAAATGAGTTCACAACGGGATTAACCGGATTCATTATTAGATTGCCAAATGTGTTTTAAACTTCATTCAGCGTAATGATAACATCCGACCTGATGTACTTCTGATGATAATCGATCATTACCGAGCAATTTTGTGTCATTAATGTAGTGTGATCCTTTCCAGTGATTGTGGTCGTTTTTCTTCTTTCCTCTGGTTTTTAATGCCTTCTCAAAAGCAATTATGGTTACACCCACCCCTTTTTCGAGGCTACAGTATATGTCTAGCCTGAAGTAAGGGCCAAAGCTCCATCCCTTTTCAACGTTCACTTTTCTTTTCTTCTTTTGCATACTGTTTATTTTATTTTTTGCATCATGATGGAAACTGGAAAATTCGCTGTTTTGGACAAACTGCACTGCATGTATGAGGGATTAACGTTCAGTCTGAGACTCTGAGTTATAAAGGTGTAGTAACAATGCGTTGAACTTTATTCCAACACTGCTACTCTTCCTTTTGCTGCAGCTTCTACCACCACCATCACAACAGCAAACAGACAAACATACAAACAAAAACAACAACAAAAGCCACTATTCCTCCTCCCCCACCCCAGCTCATTCTCCGAATGCAACCGGAAGTTATATTTTAAAAATATTTTTGTGCTCTCATGTTTTCTCGAAGGAGGAGTGTATTTTGACTGAATTTGTGGCACAGTGAGACTCCTCTGCCGATACTAAAATTAATCAAATATAATCGATGGCAGGATATTCAAGGTAAACTTCGCTATCTAGTGGATAAGGGAGCTTTTGAAAATAAGGTCATAAATGGAACTCCCAGAGTTTGCTGGATTTAGTACATGGAAAAGATCTAGTTCAGTTTCTACTCGCGCCTTTGCTATACTAGACATATGTAATCCCTCACAAATGAGGTCAATCAATTCGATGTATCTAAGAATAGTTCATCTATTTCTTTTGTCGCCGTGGTTGTTGTTATTGTCGTAGTCATATTGGCCATGTGCACCTTCGCCGCCAGTCAAATCAGACGTGCGCCGCCTGCTGTTAGCATATTTCAAACACGTGCTTGTCATGCAAGAATCCAAACTACTTCCCAGATTCTGTGGTAATGATTTTAAAGGGGTTAACGAGACGAAATATTCCCGTCAAAACTGAGAACAGGTCAAACTAGAAACGGACATTAACCAAACGAACACTTCAGAATATTGACATCAGTGGTCACAGAGAGGAATAAGAAGAGGATTTTTAACCCATTGTATGAAATAAAAAGACTCATCTACTTTAGTTTACTGTGTTTCAATTTCAGTTCATCATAATTATATTTGATGATAACATCAACAGATTTGGTTCTTTTGAATGTCATACTTCCACGTTGAGATCACCGATACAAGCCACCAATCTTTAACTTTCACCGTTGAAACGTTGCCGAGTTGACACTGCCCGATGTGTCTTTTTGATGATGTCGCGAAGTCTTTTAGACCTTCGTTACTTGATTTTGAGCATATCATGCTGTGATTGATATATGTTCATAGATTTGCTTTCTTCTTTTTTTTCTACAAACGACTTGAGGGTGTCAATCGCTGGTTTATCGGTTGAAGGAATTCCCTACAAACGGCATCTCTTACAGTGACATCTGCAGTCTGCATAGCTAATCTTGCATCCAGTTAACACAAAGTAGATGATGCATTCTTACTCCTATGTATCTATCTATCTATGTATATGTATATATATATATATATATATATATATATATATATATATATATATATATATATATATGACTGCTGCATCGAAGACAAAGACCGTCACATAATATTACAATGAATTTCAATTTTTAATCTACAGGTCCTGTTGACGGAAATTGGTTAGAGTTGTTGCAGCATGAAATGTCAACTGAAAGATTGAAATACCACAGGATTTGTCAACGAAATTATTAGATTATTTCAATAGATTTGGTCCATTGTGAGAAGTGCAAGTTCAAGTGCAAGTTCATAATATTATACCATTTTCCTGCTAATTTATTGACAAGGAGAAACAAACTATAGACATTTACTAGATGTCTCTTTAATGTTGTCACTTTGCTACTGAAGCCATATCTTCCAGTCGCCGTGCCACCAAAGAGGCTAGACAATCTCGGCTAGCTTTCCCATGTCAGTAGATTAAAAGTTTGAAGTTCTTTATACTCCAAGTGGCCTTACTGCGAAATTATGCTACAATACACCAATTTCCTTAAAAATGGCCTCTTCAGCGATAACGAGAGAGGGGGAAAAACAATGTTTCTATGACGAGACTGAATTGTCTTCCGTGTCATTTTGAGCTGCAAGTGAACTCACAATGAACTTATTTCGTTTTCAGACCCTGGATGTGATGGGACTGACTGTTGTCATGGCTGTGACAGCAGGCGTTAACATGGTGGTATACTGTGTATGCAATTCAAAAGCCTTCTTCGTTATATACTGAGTACTCTTTGTCCTCACCATTCCCTTTCTCCCCGCCCCCCCCCCCCATCTCCCTTTCATTACCTCTACCTGCTGGAAAGAACACAGTGTCCCACAGTGTGAGAAACACAGTGTGAACATATTGTGAACACAGTGTGACATCTCTTCACACTTTTAAATTCGAGCGTTTTATCAGTGTGAACACAATCATCAAATCACAGTGTGAAATCATCTCCACACTTAAATTCCAAGCATTTTCACATAGTCGACTATGTGACCACACTGTGAACACACTGTGGTACACTATGTTCTTTCCAGTAGGGTTTGTATGTATGTGTGTATGTATGTGTGTACGTATGTGTGCGTGTACATGTATGTGTGTATGTACGTATATATGCATGTTTGTATGTATGTATATACAGTGTATGTTTTTATGTACTGTATGTATGCATGTATCTGTCCATCCATTTATCTATCTATACCTATCTCACATGTTCTTATTTCTGTCGGTCTGTCAGCCTATATCTTGCTAATCTACATACAAACTTCCTATACCCACCTATTAGCTAAATCTATATTTTTGTATCTATCAGCCATTCATCTCTCTGTGGATTTATATTGACCTACCTCTAGAAAAAGACATAGGAACATCTAAATCTCTATCTCCCACCCTCTATCTATCTATTCATATATGTCTATATATACATATATATATATATATATATATATATATATATATATATATATATATATATATATATATATATATCGACCTTCCTACGGAAGTATATATCAATCTACCTATACACTTTATCTATATACCTATCTATCTGTTTACTCTTCTAATTATTTATCTTTCTTTCTTTCTTTTCTATCTGCTTATCCATATAATTATCCATCGATCTAAGTTTTCTACTTCTATCTATATCTATCTATCTATCTATCTATATCAATCTAATTATCTATCTATCTACCTGAGATATTCATCTATATACCTGCTACCTACAGTATATCCTGTCTATCAATACAGGCACTATTCATCAGTCTGACTCTCAAGAAAACATACCATGACATGAATGAATGCCAAACTCTGTTAGTTCTATCTACATTGCCCGCATCAACAGACTCTTTCTTAATTGCAATCGTATACCCATAATTCCCACTGAGCTTGCTGACGTACAGGAAGAATTTAGGGTCGCATTCTTGAAAACATTTCGTGCGGTGAATGCGATTGGACATTAATTCACCCCCTCATTCCGGCTTACGAACGCAGTTTAGAGTTGCGTGTCTCGGCTAACAAATTACTAATGTTACACATTGCTCGGCGGGAGGGTTAATTCTATTTAGGTTGCAGTGATGGTATTTCCCAAAAATAGCATCGGGCTGCTGTTGGCTTTTCGCATGCGACTAAACATATCTGCGCGTCGCGCACGTCTTTGGCAGGGATTTACCTGTTGCTAAGTGACCCCAAATTAGCGAAACTTCGTAAGTAGTTCAAATATCATCTCAAACCGCGTATGTACCCTCCCCATTTTATCCCTGTCAATCCCTTGTTGTAATTGGTTTTGTTTAATTTTGTTTTGACACATTATGTCAAAAGTGTTCGTTATGCTTCACCTTGCTATGCCCCCCCCCCCCATTGCCATCAAAGTGAATTTCCAACCAACTTGCCTTGCAACGGAAAATAGATTGTCACAACATAAACATGTGTGTGTGTGTTATTGACAATGAGGGCGACGTTTAAAGAAGCAAGTAATACTTGTAGTAGTAGCTACTGCAATTATCATCACTATCTTTATCATCATCGCAATTGATTAGAAGTAGAAGTAGAAGCAACAACAGTATGGTTGATAATAGCAGTGCATGTGTTGGCAGTGTTCCGAACGACAATGACACAAATGACACTTTTGTTGAACAAAACAAATAAAAAGACAAAATGGGGGCGCCCCCTTTAATTTTGTAAAGGCGCCCCTCCTCCCATTTACGGAATTCCTGGATCCGGTATACGGTATACTCTTATAGTATAGATACCAAATAGCAGGAGTGACATCAGTAATGACGATATATTGCAATGAATATGATAATATTGAATATAATAATATTGATAGAATTGTAATAGCAATGATAATGTTTTAATGGAAAAATACTAATAACAGTTATTATTAGTAGGAGTAACATCATCATCGTCGTCGTCGTTATTATCATAAAATCACTAATGTTGTTTTTACTATTACAATTGCATCGTTATCAGCATAGGCATAACTGTTGTCTATGATATAATAATGATTATTTTCATTAGTAATATTATCATCATCATTGTTATCATTAGAATCATTATTGCTGTTATAGCTATATTACATCGTTATCAGCATAGACATAACTATTGCTGCTATCAGTATTGTCATGATAAGAATTACTCCAAAGATGGGGCCGCGGACGGTGTGATACCAGCTCACAATAGCGGAGATGTACTGCTGCCGAACGGAAGCCCGATCCACAAAACCACGACAAGCTGATGGCAAATGCTCCCCCGACGTCGCGGCCGCATACGAGCACGCCAGGACCCGACAGCTGTTTCACGGAGGAGGTCAACAGGCACGCAAGACGGGATATATGGGGAAACAACGGCAAAGTTCTTGTGACTGAGGCAACCCTTGGCACAACAGGGTCGTTCACACCAACGGGCATAAAATGAGATCTTAACCTCGATTTTCATTTTTACGTGTGAACGACCTAAAAGAGGAAATTCGGCTGCGCTTTTCATACAGACATTGACAAATAGAGTAAAGTCCAACAAACAGAGTATTTGGAAAAAAATAGAAAGAGAAACATGAAGAAAGCTATCAATTATTCAAGATTCACCCCATCTCATGTCACAGTGACATACTCTCCAACCCTGATAGGACCTTGTAGATTAGATGATGCAATGATGTAATCTCCTCAAATCTTTGTCATTGAATTTCACGAAAAAATAAATATATATATGTATAATATATCGTTGCGTCAACTTAGCAACCATGATGAAATACCACGTATTTGTTTTATAACCTCTCATGATCATGACATGAAGACATTCTTGGATCATCCCTTCATCGCTAAGAGTTATTTCCAGTTGATATGGATGGACTTATATCTTGAAGCAAATGGTTGCATTATACTGAGCACTCGTACTATGACAGGCAGGATTCTTGTAGCTGTTGTTTTTTTGTGGAGACCTGTTATTTTTTTCTGGCATGGGCCATTTTCTGGAGGAAATTGATAATAAGTATTTAAGCTATTACAACAACCAAAAAAAAAAATACTCTTTCTTAAACTTTTAACGAAAGACAAACAATCGCAATTCAGTACCCCATAAGTGCACTGTTTAACTCGTTACATGATATTCATATCAATCATGTCCATGGATGTAGGCCTACTTCCTTCTTCGCACTCATCTCGTGAAACAATTTATTAATCACACGATGTCAAACTAAACAATGTGTTCCAGAATCATTATTTTGCAAATAATCGTAATTCAAAGGAAAAGCATGCAATATCTGCAAATCAAGTCTGGCCGAAAACAGGACATAGAATACGACAACTAGCAAGTCGTTTGCAACCAGTCGCGCAGCAATGTACAATGCAACAGTCGTTTTCATCACGTGACTGTTCGTCACGTGACCGTGATGCCTTCTCTCGGGTAACATTCCGTACTTGCTTTGTGTACGGAGAAAACAAGATATGATTTTGTCTTCAGATTTCTTTTGAAGGGAGCCCACACACATATCGACTCATTAAACCTAGCTAAGAGTATATAGGCCTACTGTCTGACATTTTATCTGTCCTCATAAATGAAGTTCAAATATGAGTGCAGTGTATCGATCTGCGGAGCATTTGCAATACCGTTCTGCACTCTTCTTGTTATATACGGTTCTGTTTAATTGTAACTGCGCATGCACCCAAACCAAACTTTCTATATCTGACAGTAAAGATTCACTTTGAAAGTAAAGTGCAGGGAGGCACTCTTACGGAGTACAGCTTTTCGTGAGTGTGTATATGTCAAGACCCTGATATTTGGCTGGTTCGCCCATTACATTTGAGGAATTGTAACACATGAAATCGGATCAATTCCAATCCTTATTACGAAGACAAGGCAACTAAAGTTTGATATTGTGTGTTCGGCGCCAGAGGAGTCTTCGCGTAGAAAGTTGAAGTGCATTTTGAGAAGTTTTTTTTTCTCTCGCCGTTTCAGTTACATCTAGATAAAAACAAACACAAAAATATTTTGGCGTATGTTGGCAATATTTCGACATTTCCTTTTGTTCATTACAGCACATATGAGAGAAATCTTATCCAGTTAGAAGGGACCGAAATAGTTGACTTTTTCCACCAAACGCGACAATCTTCAATAGAATGTAATCAGCACAAGGAGAAGTTTCTTTCATAAAAAGAAACTGACCGCCAAGTGGCGAGTATAATTCTCAGTCCTCCATCATACCATGAAAAAGTGACTTTTTCCCCCTCCTTGAACGGAAAGCGAGAGAGAGAGAACGTTTGTCATATCAAATCCGTGATGAAATTTCACGAGGGCCTTTTTAATTTGCCGCGCTTTTCCTCCGCACTGCATTCATAATGCATTTCGTCTTGACTGGCGATTTCATTTCACTTCGCTTTATTTCGCTGACGCCAGCCGAGCGGATTTCGGCTGGAGAAAACTGCAGAGCATATTATTGAGGCAGATTTCGTTTCCCATTAGTTTCTGAGAAGATGAAAGGGCGCCGCCATACTTCAAAATGTTTCTAGTAATAGCCATCTATCCTTTATGATATTAGTTTCCTCATAGCTAAACTATATAATATGATATAAAGCCAAAGGTAACTGTAATGTCTTCCAGAGTCTGGTGGCAGAAGCTATGGGATTGTGGTTTTTCATTACGAATACCACATTCAACTCTTTCCTATACTTCTTGCACTTCTTTCGACCCATCATTTTCTTCCATATTGCTAATTTCCTGTAGAAAATCAACATTGGTCAGTCTTTCTTTCACAATTTAATATTCTATGGGCAATCTCCTTTATCTTTCGTAGCGTTTTGGATGGTGTTGATACGACTTGCAGGGCAATCGTTTTACTTGCTCTGATTATGTTCTTTGAAGGACTTGTTTTACAGAAAATCTACCAATGTCGTCGTCGTTCATTATCATTTCTCGTACGCATTTACGTGTGGAAAAAATTGACATTTTGAATTCACTTTTAGTATATTGATTTTTGCTGCTCGTTGGTTTTTGAGATTTGCATATTATCACCTAAGTCATACGACGTGATGAACCTTTGCAATCGAAAATGTCTAAATGAAGCTTGACTGATTGCATCATCAAACTAATCACACAAACAAAAAAGAAAAAAATCAATATCGGGAATATTGAAAATACATGTACATGAATATATATTGTTGTTTTGATTAACAAGCGATTCCTATATAACTATATTTTAAACTATTGACTGTGTAAGTCCATGTATGAAATAACACGAATTTTTCTTCTTTTCTTCTTTGTTCCTTTTTTTTTTCAAACGAGGGTGTCATGTGCTATCACTACCTGACTAAGCCATGCGATTCAAACGTTTTTGGCAACTACTTTTCAGCGCCGATCAAAATTGTATGTCATCTTGGTTTTCTTGACAATTGACAGGCGTAACACCTTTTCTGCACCTCTTCAACTTTCCCCTTATTTCCTCCCCTCCGCCATCCCCCCCCCCCCCACTTCAAGTTCTTTTTCTCCTCGTTCATCTATTCACTTTCATTGTTTATCATCCTAATGGCTCTTTCATCCTCCTCTTCTCAGTCATCCTCTTTCAAGCTCCTCTAGATTCTATCACTTTCCCCTTCTTCTGCTCTCCTTACTCCCCATCCCCCCCCCCCTACTCTCTACCGCCACATTACATGTTCCTATATTACACACGCGCCAGTCCGAATAACAGTTTCCATGGTGAAACGCCTGGCTTTGTTTTTGTTTGTTTTCTTTGGTTTATATTGCATTACTCTTTTTTTCTGTTTTGTTTTTGTTTCTCGTTGTTGAGAACTTCTTGTTACTCTTGGCTTTCTCTCTTTTGTATTTGTTATGTTCTTTGTTGTTTCAGTTTCGCACTTGGGTTGAAACATTCTCTGACGTAGAGGGAGGGAGGGGGGGAGATTGAGAGAGAAGATGTGAGAGGGAGGGGAGAGGGGGTTGAGAGCAAGGAAAGCAGGATAGGTTTATATAAGGAACACGAGTCATTGACACTTCTGCTCACATTAGCGCGTGCATCATTGAAGCATGATCCGTGAAGTCTATAGTAAAGTTATTGCTTTTTTTCATGATTTCCAGAGAATTGCAGAGGGGGCGGGGCAGTCGAAAACTTCTCTCGAGAAAGTGTGGCCTTTGTTTCATCCCATGTGACTGACCTGAGGCAAAAATGATTACTGTATAGTGCGTGAATTGGAGAGGTTTTTGCCGAGAATTCTCTCGCCAATTTCTTCTCTATTTTTGTTTTTGCCGTAACGCAATTCATCCGTGTTCACACAAATATATTACGTTTTGTTTGTTATCTCAATGGCACTAACGTCAGTTCATTCTTTATTGAGTAAGTTTTTCTCTTGATGACAAAATACGTCATAGCGGTGTAAAAAAAGACGTATCATCTAATCCTGGTCATTCCTCTCATCCATTCTCTGCTTTCTACTTCCACCTCCTTCAAACTCTTCTCCCCCTCTCTACTTTCCACCCCCCCCCCCCATCTCACTCTCTCCAGAATCTGTTGTTCAGCGTTCATTGCCCCCAAAATATCACGTCTCTTCGCATGTACAGCGGCAACATGAAAGGAAAGTGCAGAATAATTCTTTCATCCATCAAGTGTTACAGTTTGCTTTTGTAGTCCCCACGTCGAATCCATGTCTTATGTTACTGCCAATGAGAATGCTCGTCAGTAAGTAAGGGGTCAATCTTCTAAAGAGTCGACTTGTGACCTATATAGAACACCATTGTCATTCCCATAGCTACCAGTACGACGTCACTGCCAAATTTCGTGGATATAAATGTCGATTTTGCATTCTTTCCCTATATAGCTCTCAACAGTTCAGAAAGTTTATTAAAAATCGTGGCATTCTTCTCATTCTTGCGATAAAGGAGATGGAAACAGAAAGTAAGACCAGAGGGGGAAAAAGATGGAAAAGAAAAAGAAGAATGAAGAGAAGAAGGAGATGGATACACAGGTGGAATGTAAATAATGGAGAGAAGGAAGGAGGAAAAGAAGATCATGATAATGTCTGGCAAGACTCCTGGAGAAGAAACTAATCTTTTGCGAAAGAGAGAGAGAGAAAAAAAAGAAGAAGCTTGGATTACAACATCAATATCATAATAATTATATTCAATAAACTGAGGGGCAACGTAATCCACACAATTCATAACACGCGATCCCGATGATGAGTATGCGTTTATCGTGCCAACATTGATGATGAGCAAACTTGATGCAGAATGAAAGTGCTAAATCATTTCTTGAATCACACTTCTCCTGACAGCTAAACATGACAACTTAATAGGTCCCTAACTGTTCATCGATTTATTATGCAA
Organism: Diadema setosum; assembly: GCF_964275005.1. Classification (NCBI taxonomy): domain Eukaryota; kingdom Metazoa; phylum Echinodermata; class Echinoidea; order Diadematoida; family Diadematidae; genus Diadema; species Diadema setosum. The sequence goes on along the minus strand of NC_092689.1, from coordinate 8,968,039 downwards.
TTCATGGTTACATAACAACATCAACCTGAAAAAAAAAAGGAGACAGTCGCCTCAATTAGACCGCAGGCAGTAGCAGAGAAGCAAAAGTAACTACCACATTCATTCTCATTTTTTGTGTCTTTTCAATTCAATTCAATTCAATTCAAAATGATCTTACTTCCATTATAAAGTAATACAAAGCAATATACATAACGCTTACATGAGTACATAACATTTTAAGGAACTTTGAATCACGCAAGTTTCAACAAAACATGAACACAATATTATAATGATATCAACTTTGGCTTGGATAAATAAACAAGTTAGCTATGCCATCCTAATTTGTAACTCTACATGGAAAAGAGGAATCCACAAGAAAAACGCAGCTTGTAAAATTTGTGAATTACTCTAGGAGGTGAGGGCATCTCAAGATCCATCAAGGACTCCATGTATGAAAATTTTGATATCCTAACGTCAGGCGAAATAATCAGGAAAAAAGGACTATGACAAGGACAAGAACGAAGCAACACGAATACCAAGGATTAACCATGGAGCTGTTTCAACTTTTCTTTTTGATGTACATACTTCTCCGATACAAAACGTTTAAGGACAATAAAGAAACCGAAATAGGGCATCAGGAGAGTGCATCCAAGGATCAGCTGCAGTTATGTCAAAGTGGCTGCCGGGGAAGAGAAAGAAAGCTATAACCAAAGCCACTTCATCTTAATCACCTTCATACTTACAGGAAGTGGGAGGGAGTCTGTTTGAAGCATTGTTTTCCAGTCATTGCCTGAGGGATGGATGCCTTTTTAATGGTCTTCCTTTTCCACGATTCATTACGCTGCATTAAGCCAAGATTCTAATTATTTGTATCTGTTTTCTATGACGATCTCTCTGCCCTTTATGCTTTTTATTACTCTCTCTCTCTTCTCTTACTTTATCCCTGTTTATCACTCTCTCTATCTCTCTTTTTCGTAAGAACGTTAATAAGAAACACCAACCCAGACCAAACAGAACGCAACAAGACAAAACTAAAAGCTATCGGCAGTAATAGTTGACATCGGCAGCTGGCACGAGAGGAGGCATCCCAGCGGGACAGTGGTGAACCGTCAGGCCCAAAGCTCCGGGGAGGGTGTCCGTCGGTGCGGCACCAAGCACGACATTAGCAAAACAATGACGAAGGAAGCTCGCGGTAGAGATGGACAGTCGCTTACTAATTTCTTCTTTTTCGAAAAACGATTGGTATTGAACGCATTGAACATGTACTCTTGGAGCCACTCGCTTGATGTACGATCCTATAGCACCGTTTCGAGTACTAGTACATTTTAATACGTTTTACAGCGCACTACTCCCCGGCTTCTCCGTCCCCCCGCCCCCTTGCAATGCATCTTGGGAAGTCTTAAATAGAAATGCGCTCGATGCCGCTAAAAATCACGAGGCATCTGTTTGTGCCTTTCTCCTTGAATTTAAACATGGTGGTTATACTTTGTTTAATCTCTAAATTCGATAACATGCACGGTGAATAGAAGATAGAGGGAGAGAGGAACACACATGCTGACAAACATGTATGTGTGGAGAAAGTGCAATTTTGACATTGTGCAGCATGGTTACATTTGTACGTTACAGTTGTACATCACTATTCACAGTCAACTCCGCCTAAATCGAATCCAAAGGTATGGGAGATGAGCCTTTGACTTACGCGATTGTTGATCTACACTAAAGATTGATACATGTCTTATCCATCCGGGAGGAATTTTTCATCGACTTCGCCAATTTGTCGACTTGCGCGAAGTTGACATAGACCAGGGAGGTGGCTGTCCACCTCCCTGCATAGACGAGGTCGACTGTAATGTGCGAGGGTCTATCGCAATGATATTCAGGGTACTTAAAAATAGAACGGACAACTCCAAAGGACACTTGTCGCTTTCCAGTCCCAAACAGTCTGCTGAAAATATTGTAAGCAGTTTGTTTGTACGTTTCCGTTTGTTTGTATTGTTTGAATCTTGCTTGAACAAAAAGTCGATTCGTGGAAAACACACAAGTAGAAAATAAATATGTCAACTTTATAATCACGTTTGAATTTTGACTGCAAAAGATTATAATCCAATACAAGTGAAATTAAAGGGAAGATAATGATGATACAAGTAATGGATTTAATTATCCAACGGCTTAATCATCCCATATCCACTGGTACTAGTCAGGGGTGGATCTATGAATTCCGTATAAAGCCTAAATGAAAGGCGCCTTTACAAAATCCCATTTTTTATTCTTTTTATTTCTTTTGTTCTAACAAAAAATAAAGAGGTGCACCCCCACTGGATCCGCCCCTGCTGGCTTATCAGAATGTCTGAACATGGATCTATACCATGAAGTTCCATGGTCTCACCTGTAGTAAATCGGTGTATTCTGAAACGCAGGTAGATAGATATAATAAACGGTATAACCAGAGAGGTGAGAAGGAACTCATCTCCCTGGTATAACACAGCCTAGAAAACAGCTCGGAAGGGGGGGGGGGGGGGACTGAAAAAGGGAGAAAACTCTTGCGTTCGATCTTAGGATTTCCGAAGAAAAAGCAAGGTCGAAAATAAGCTGTCACACCCTCGTGCTTGAGGCATCGAACACCGACTTCTGTTTCATCTTGACCGAAAAATAGACAGGTCTTTTTTAGAATATCAGGTAGAAACCGAAAATCGGAATCATACGAACTCGTGCGGAAAATTGTCAGGTATTCACCTCGTTAGACCTCAATGAACAGGTGTACCTTGTAGGCATAACATTTTCCGCACCATTACGCTGATTATGTCGGCGGTTTTGAAATTCTATCGCGGAGGACTAAATCCATGAAATGAATGGCTTTTATCGCTAAAACTTCGTGATAAAAACTAATATTTGAAGACCCAAATGGAAGTAACGACAGACAAGGGTATAAGAAACAGGGTGAAGTGAGAAAACAGAGACTTTGTGCTTACAACGAAGTGCACTCTTTTATCTACAAGATAATAACATTATGTTATTACTTGTAAAATAAACAATTTCGAATATAACAGTTATTTACTTTGTCTGTTTTAATCAATTGTTTTTTTATCATTGATTAACTTTGACGTTAAACGTGTCGTGGCAGTTTTTTTTTCTTTCGCTCTTCTTCACAATTTTTTGAGAAAGGTAAACAACCAAATTCTAGCTATGTTAGACCAAAAAAAAAGATTTCATGAAATATGGCCAAACCATATATCATTTTAAAGGTCTCAGCGAGACAAATCCAATGGTGAAGAGGTAATTGAAATTGGATATTTATTTACTGAGTTATGGCTTGTCGAATGTCGCACTCAACTGTATGTCTTCTGCGGCAATTTATGGAGAATTGCTTCTCCTTACTCTATTACCCCCCTAGGGCCCTATGCAGGTTTTCGAAACAAAAAAAAAGATGGTTTTATGCACCAAAATGAAGCTGTTTCAAAAACATGTATAGAGACAAAAAAAAATGTTAGATAGCAAGTTAACTGTACTTCATCTTAATTTATTCTATTGTTTTTTCATACGGTTATGTTTTTTTTTTCATTCACATTGTTAATGTTACTGATCGAGGAAGACTCCAAAAAGTCAAGTGGAGTTGGTGGGTATTCCACTATTCCTTTGTGAGTTTTACAAGTGAAGTACGTTGAATTTCGTCCCTCCTCTCCAATTTCCAAATCCTGGATCCACTGCTGGATAAAATGGCCTGAAAATATTGCAAAATTACATTTTAGATTAAAATCATAATATTCTAATCAATTCTAATCAATTAGGCATAGACTCTATGCCAATGTTATGATTAACCAAGTTAGTGCCTGACAATAAAACATTAATATTACTAATAAGCTTAAGGTAAATGTTAAAACAATAGTTGGCTTAACTGCAGAATACCCCGCCAAGATCTCCAGACGAGATTTCTTGGCTATACTGATCGACTGTGCTTTATTTCGTCCGGGATACTACGCACAGAGTGCACAAGAAAATCTCGTGCATGCCTCAAAAATCTTGGCGAGATATTTTGCAGTTGTTAATAATAATACTAATGTTAAATATTGAATAATAATAATAATTATAATAACAATACTGCCTAGACCAATGATAATAATTAATGATTAACCTATCTAACAACAATCATGTTCATACATACAGAGGGGCATTGGTAAACATTTGTACTTCAAAGTCAAAACCCAACATCTTCTTCATCAAATTAAACTCAAGACAAGATCGAATTACTTGTAATTTGCCGATTTAAACTTGGACTTTGTCTAACTGTTACATGTAATGTCAGAATTTAAAGATCTGAATTTGAAAAGTGAAACCTACATTATCATAAAGTTTTCTTTAGACCTGACGTTAAAAAGTCTATTTAGTAACTGGTTAGAACTATTGGAAGTGTTAGTGTTATACTAGTGTTAAGGTGGTTTGAAACTGAACAACCGGCTGACAACGAAAACTTATTTTGGAAACGATCATTGTGGAAATCAATTAAATTCTATGGCAAAAACGACAGAGTAATGAAGTAATTAGCACAACACGTAGTAGCAGGCCCTTCACTTGTAACGGTTACACGTAAGGTGGCCTTAAATACGAACCTACGTAATCACCTCCGAAACCGTGATTCTGCGTCCCGAAAAATGCCCGAGAGATCTCCCGACACCGGCTTGCTTATCCTTGTTGCGACAAAATGCGACAGGTTTTTACTGTAAATGCAAGTGGTTTCTAGTTTAAAAACATCCACAAAAATCAAATAAAGACCGGTTTTTTTAAAACCCTTGAGATTTTGCCATAGAAAACAGAGTCCAAAGTCACAAAATTGATGCCTCTTTATCCAAACTTCACCAAAATACAAGATTTTTAGGGGGAAAACGAACTGCTCGTCGAGTTCTGACTAGTCATTTCGCATGTGCAACATGTGGAGATGTACCGACGTAAATATCTCTAAACACCTACGTCATATAACCAGGCAAGAGAGAAAAAAACAACCCGGAAGCAGAAATAATTTGGGGTCACTTTATTCAAGATGGCTACTTGCATGACGTACGTCGTGTAACGTGGAGCTCCACGATAATGTCATCGAATGCAAGTTTCCTGATAATTTTGGTGATCCAAATTAAAGTTTTTGTTTTTAGTAATTTATAGTGCATTTTATTGATATTTCTTAAAAGAATTAAAACTGTATATATAGCCACAGTGCTTTGATGAAAATTGACCTTTTAACACGTCGGCAGAATAGGAAATGTGTTAAATGTGACCCCGCTGACATCGCTACAAATTCACAGAGGCCCTTCGATCTGGAAATTACCACTTGATCTAATCTAAAAAAAAAAAAAAAATGTCATTTCATAGGCATGATAAATAAATGCAACATTAATTTGAGTTCTGTTAATACATTCTCATTCCCACCCCCCCCCCAAAAAAAAAAACACACCAAAAAACAGATTTAAAAATTAATGAATATGACTACTCTGCTGAGAACACGGTATCACAGTGGCCATGTATCTTGCAGGGGCGTCGTTTTTCATTAGAGGTGTACTATACACGGGCATTACGTGCTATCTATTATGACTCTTTGTTTGTTATGACGTGTATATTCACGCAATTTTTGTTTGTTTGTTTGTTGTTGTTGTTTTTTTTTTACAAATACCATTTTACAGAATCAGAAAGAGCCTATACAATGTCAATGTTTTGATTATCAGACGAAGTGATAATTAGCAAAAAAGTGATAGGCATTAGACGAAAGGATGCCTATAGACCAAAACGACCATTGGACTAAATTGATAGTAGACCAAATGGGTTTAGCCGTATTGGTGTTAGACGATCTGGAAACTAGACCTTCTAGTATATTAGACAAAGTGACTGGGATAAACCCTTCAACCTGGTACAAATCGTGTTGAAAACTGGCGCAATGTCAAAAATAACCGCAGTTTTCGATCACAATCATGACAACAGGATTAGACTGTAGTATGGATTGTGTTCGCGAGCAATCCAACTTGTTTTGCCTTGCATGTATTGGGTGATGTATAGGCCTACCTGAACCATTGTTTTTGAATACCTTTGTTTATCGGTGATCGGAATCTTTATTGGGGGTCCTTAGTAATGCCAGGAATGTGATACCACTCTCAACACAAAAGTGACTCTTAAAAGAGAGGGTAGTATTCCCAGATTCCGCGTGAGCACCGCCCCACAAAGACTGTGCGCTTTCCGCTGCATCGACTACTAATGAGGTGTGACGCGGATCGGTTACGCATGACGTCACACGCGCACGATGGAAGACGCGTTACTATGTTAAACATCGGGGGGGGGGGGGGGGGGCTTGAGGGAAAAGCGTTGAGTGTCCGAAAATACAGCATTGCCTAGATCGCTAGTAACCTTTGTTTCCAATCGATATGATCTCATACAATCTCAGACCAAATAAACCAGGGATGGATGCCCCTTGTCTTGGAGGAAATCTTGAAAAAATTAAAAAATTACAATAACCACAAAAATGCAGTAGATTTCTTTGGAAAACGTTATATTTTCACTGAGGCCATTATTTGAAATTCAAATACGCCATAATCAAGCACATCAATTTATCGGAATAGTCACGAAGAACCATGACTGTAAACGCAACGTACATTTCATCTGAAGAAACGTCATGGAGCATGTGTTCTGAGTAGAGTTTTTGATAGCGCCCTCTTTCAGCACTATTACAATGCATGGCTTTTTATATTCGTATGGATATAGCAAATAAACTTACAGCGGCTTTTTTTTTTCTTGTTTTCTTCTCCTTGCATTTAAAATTCGTGTTCATAAAAGAAAACATAAACACTACAACAGTTACTGTTCTTCAACATGCCCTATCAAAAAAAAAAAAAAAATGAGGATCATCTTGATTAATGTGAGCAAGCGATCGCCTCGAGTCGAAGGAATGAACTGATCTGTGTGTGTAAAATCTCAATGAAGTGCACAAACTTACCTCTTACGGAGTCGTTGTCGAACCAAACTACGACTTAATGCAGAATTTAAAAGTCGATCGATGAGAGTGCGGAATAGCGTAACGCCCCCTTTCAGAGAGGGCCGCGCCATTTCGACGAAATTAAGTTCACAAGATCGACCGTAGCCCGTCTCCTCGCATTCCCGCCTTTTGTTTTACAAACTCTCCACCGTCTGCTTCCTCTCTGTCTTTCTTTCTTCTTCTTTTTTCTCCAAAGATTCTCTTTCAAGCGACGTAAAAGGTGATGAACAAAAGGCCGAAGGAATAGTCGCACAAAACTTAATCGACACGACACTGTAGTCATTTTAATCAGTGACTCGACAAAAATTCGATGTGGAATTCCATTATGAACAACGAAAAGGCTGAGCTCCTTACCGACTTTTGTGTGACCCGTGAGACCATTTACCTCTGACCCGACTTATTCATGCGCGTTCACAAATCAAACAATATCATTACAATATACTGTTCAATGTCGTCGCAGCATGGTTTTTATCATAGTTCTATATTCATATTAGGTCCCTACGAGATCTCGTCTTTTCGCCCTCTCGGACCCGAAAAGTCGAGCAGACGATATCTCACATCTCGTCTTCTAGAACCCGAAAAGACGAAAAAAAAACGAGATCTCGGCTCGGTGGCACTTACAAGCTTCCGTAGTTTCTATGCCTTAGGAGTGAGACGTGATTTTCGTAGTTTTTTTTTTTCCTCTCTTTTATTATTATTATTATTATCATCATCATTACTATCATCATCATCATCATCATCATCATCATTATTATTATCATTCTTATTATTATTATTATTACTATTATTATTATTATTATTATTATTATTATTATTATCATCATCATCATCATCATTGTTAATACTATCATTATTATCATTATTACTACAACATTATTATTATCATTATTGCATAGGCTCCTATATGGGAATTAATAAGACAGTTTTGATAAGGTAATGTCGCGCTTTCTTCCTCATTCTCTGGAATTATCACCGTGTCTCGTCGAGCAGACCGCTGTGAACATAACCACGCCCATGCATCCCCGGTGTCAACATGTCCTCCAACTCCAAAACAATTCCTTTCTCTTGTGGAGCGGGGAACATCCTGTGCCGAGAGGAGTGTGGGTTACCAAGCGAACATTACACTCGCCCTGATCCCACAAATTGTTCACCACATAACTCTCTTCGATTTTTCCTCTTTGCTCTTTTATTTTTGGATCTCAATGCGTTCACGGTCTGTCGGAGAAACTTCTTTGCCTCCCAGCCGCCCCATAATTCCCCGAGTGGCCCAACTATCGATAAACGCTAATCCTCCTAAATCTTCTCTTAGTAGGACCAGCGTTTCCTCGCCCCGCCCACACTCGACTCCCAAAGTCTCTACCTCGTGGGAGCGCGCTGTTCTGATGAGGCCGCATGATGGTGCCCTTTAAAGGGAGATTTCGTCCTCGATTTGCATTGTTTTGAATGACAACGGTAGAAAGAAGAGGTAGTAAGTTATTCCGTGAAACCAACAGCGAAATTTGTTAAAAACGAATGTTTAGAAACTTTAAACAGATTCGTATATCATCCTGTGGTCACTGGACATAAACGCAACTCCTCTCACGTTCCCAACAAGACTGTCCATGAATTGCACAATGTTCATAGATTTATTGTCTTTCTTCGAGAATGTTCAAGAACACAGTGTGCAAAAATAGATTACGTTCAGCAAACTCGTGAAGTATTTATTTGGGGAGAACAGGAATGATAGTGAAGCGCATGGAGTATAGAGCATACTCTGAAGTGCATGTATTGCACACGACGTCAACGATATTTGACAGAACAGTATATAGGAGAAAATGTTGTACGCGCCCCTTTATAGAAAATATGTTAGATGACTTCCACCAGCATTAAAATGAACTAACTTTTTTTTTTCTCACGCACAACTATTAGAATTCGGTCATATTGTCATTGATCCATCGCTTTTGATGAACTACTTTCATTTTCTAATAACTAGCTCCAGGGGAGTTCGTAGTCCTCCAATATCATTAATCTGAAAGCATGCTCGTATCGTTGCGTCTGGGTTTCGGCTATGCGTCTTTCTACCACTTACTAGTGTGGCTGGTAGCTGAAAAAAAAAAATGGAATAGAAAAGTTTTCCAATGACGACAAAAGTCGTTGCCAGCGCCCCGGCGCCCGTGCGGCTAGATGCATCCATCACCTCGAGACAGCCGCTACAAACTTATTCGACGCTTGATATCGACAGGTGGATGAATCAAACGTCTTGAAGCCAGACTATACAGAGGTCTATAGGCACGTACATTACGGTGAATCACAAGGCGCCTGAACTTTGTTGCAACCTGATTTTTCCTGGCATTTTCTCTCGTATCGCACCAAATCTCTAGACTCAGCAGGATCGCACACCGCTGAGAAATTCCAGAAAAAAACTCACCTGCTGTTTCTCTCGAAGTTCTCCGGGTAGACTTTGTAATATGCCGCTAACATAACATACGGAATAAGCATGGGGTTACTTCTCGTTTCCTCTCCTTTGCCTCCAATTTTGTGAGCTCGTCAAATATTTTACTGGGGTTTGTTTGCCCAGCCTTCAGCAAAACTAGCCTCATGCGGAGGCAATCACTTAGGAAAGATGATGCCGAGAGTATAAGCGTGGTAAATTGGCCAGTAATTAGCCTTCGATGAACTTTGATTGTGAACGAATAGATTTTGACGATCATAGGGTAATAGGAGGGGATATACAGGTAAGAAAGAAAAAAATGCCTGTGAGTGGTATAGAGGTCCCACCCCCTCTCCTCGCCTCCATTTTATGCTTGAACCTTGACTTTCAGCCTTCATAATGAATGAATGAATGAATGAATGAATGAAATGGAATGGAATGTTTCCCCCTTCCGACAGGTACCTGTCACATGGTGTGTAAGGTGTCTGCGTGTTCTCACAGGGTGCTGTTCGTTATTCCGAAGGTTCGATATTCCGAAAGTTCGTTATTCCGAAGGTTCGTTAATCCGAAACACGCAAATTCCCTATACCTAGAGGTTCGTTAATCCGAAAATGAAAAAGGGTTCGTTAATCCGAACATTTGTGGCGTTATTCCGAAGGTTGGTTATTCCGAAGATTTGTTCATTCGAAAATGAAATTCGGAAAAACGAACCTTCGGAATAACGAATCTTCGGACTGAAGAGCCTTCGGAATGACGAACCTTCGGAATAACGAGCTGTAACCTTCTCACATTATTCTTCTCGTGTAGCCGTTCTTCCAATGCTCGGCTGTCAAGTTCCTGGCTTCCCTGATGCGACGCGACAGTGCTATTACACCACTCCATTTTATTCAAGTTCTGCATCATCTGCGCTGTACGAAGAGTCGCATTTGTCTCTTTTGTGAGCAGCCGGATTTACATTTATAGAAAGTCTTGGACAAATAAAGCCGAGTTGGACATGGCTGTGGAAAATATTGAACACTGGACTTCATGTTGTACGTGATTCACATTGTTGTTTCCGTATGCTTACATGCTTATAGCCAGTGGGGTTGGTTACATCTCTCTGTTTCAGATAATCTATTTTGTGTACGATGTGAAAGTTTTAAAACAAAGTTTCGGTCCTAACCCATTACTGATAAGAGTGATGCTTCAGTACAAGACAAGTAAAGTTTTATAATTGACTTCCTGATTCCTACGGGCGTTTCATCCCAACTCTGATCTCGATCAAAATCAAATAGTATGCAGATTAGTCAAAGTGATCTCCTAACGATTATGCTGATTGCTCGGGCACCAGTACTGTTTTCACTGCAAACACCTTTCTCATTCCCCATTATACCTACTTATTTTGACAGGAATTCAACAAGAACGAACGCGTCGTGATGATCTCAGAGTAGTTGTCATAATTTAGCGTATAGATGGCGCCCTTCGACAAAGGAGTGACGTTGTAAGAGAGTTTCATGCTCTGTACAGCTGCGGTATAAATTCGCATTCATTATTTTCTGTTCATTTCATGAAGGGAAAAAAAAAAAGAAGATAATATTCTGACGTGATTTAACCTTTTATCGATGTAATTGAAATGCATTTCTTGGTCACGATATCTGTCTGTCCCATAATGTCTGTCCCATGTATCATAATTTTCACAACCATGTACTACGTATACATGATTGAGAACCTATCTCTGTCAGTGAGGTATAATACACAGGAAGGCAGCACTCATCTCAATAAGGATTGTCTGATACGAATTTGCAATGAGCTCTTTATCCTGTAATACGGCATTGATCTTTTCACATAATTGTTACAGACAGTAAACAAAGAAGTGAAAAACATCTGAAGTGAAACTGTCACCTCTGCTTTTCCAAATTACTATTGTACATGAGACAAACATAAAAAAAAAGGACTAATAGGGCACATAAAAATAGTGGGTGCAAGAGGAATACGTCGTATAATAATGAATGAAGAAAGTATAGACACAGCGCGGTTGGCAAAAAGAAACGGCCACAGACATAGCTTTAAAGAAAAGTTGTGGAAAGATAATTGCATAAGGTTTTATCAATTAGTAAGGCAATAACAATTATGACACGGTGACGACAAAATACGGAGATTATTAAATGATCTCTTGGCCTAGAAATAGAACAAAAACGGAAAAATCTTGAGTGTACAAGGAACATACCATAGCATGTTAGTCTCAATGGTGTGACGCCAGTGATAACCAGAGTTTTGCGGGGGTTTTAATTTGATTAATTTGCTTTGTTTGTTGTTGTTGTTTTTTTCCTCCATTTTGCAAAATTTCCTTTAGATAATACTTAATTGAATATGACATCCGTTGAGATTTTTTATTTTTTTTAATCATTACCACTATCAGTAGATAATTATTGTAATCAACACATTTCCGAGATAAGAAACGATGAACTCAAATTGAATCCCCGCATCCAGAAGAAGACGAAGAAGAAGAAAAAACAAACAAACAAACAAACAAACCCCCCCAAAAATGTGTTAGACCTCAGAAAGCCATTATAGAAATTCAATGAATCGCGGTGTCTGTAGGCGGATATCGCCCTCTTGCGGTGAGGTGGCAAAGGAAAGAGAAAAATATTATTTATTTATATATTTATTTATTCTGTGTTCTTTATACAGGGTAGTCTCTTTAGTACATAAAACTGCTTTACAAGAGAGCCTTGTATTACATAAAAATATCAAAATACAGTTTACAATTTGAAACAAATTTTGAACAGAACAATGTTACAATCCATAACAATATATTACATACAATACTACAAAATACGAAAAGTTAAAAAGGCAATCAAAATATAAAACTAAATATGATATAAGTTGAATAGAATGTATAACAATGTAAAATTAAAGTACGTCTTACATTCAGAATAACAGTACACATTTATTATAACCAGTAAAATATCACACATGATTGGAAAAGAAAAACAAATCAAAACAAAACAAAACAAAACAAATGTGATCCATCCATTATATCCCCTATCCCCACCCCACCCTCCCCCTTTTCCGGATAATACAGTGTAGTTGCTGCGGCAAGATGTTTTTATGTAAAAAAAGAAAGAGGTGTATACGGTCGGCAAGAATATATTCAGCTAAAATATAAAAAAAAATCAAACTTTCATATTTATCATAATTTCTTTAAATTTTCAAACTACACAAAAATGTGTATATAAATAAATAGTCACTGTTTGGTTTGGGTAAAAAGTCAGATGGCAAGAATATATAAAAATTAAAAATCAAAAATCAAAACTTAAACATTTACACTGTTTCTTAAAATTTTCAAACGACACAGAAGTTTGGACTTGAATAATAAAATACAACACGTACAATGTGCCTTGATACGAAAATGTTGACCTCATATTATTCTGTACGCAGTTTAGGAACAAAAATAAAGGATTGTTTGCAGTATATCTTGTATAATAATATGTCGGTCTATTGGAAATGAGTATCTTTAAATGCATGGGTGTACGAAAACATCATTATACAATGATTGAATTTAATCCGTTGTTGCACTGATTGCCAATTAAGCAACCTTAAGAAATTATGAGTTGATGTATATCTATCAGCATTTAATATCATTCTAGGGCGTATCTGTTTTGAGCACGTTGTAATCTTATTATATTACATTTTGTCGTATTACCCCAGATAATGTTACAGTAATCCAAATGAGGAACAAACATAATATAATATAAATCAATCAAATTCTTCTGATTTAAATATGATTTAATTCTACGTACATTTACTGTATACCCATGAAAGTTTACTCACAAGGTTATCAACATGTTTTGTCCATTATAGAGGATCAAAAATAACCCCGAGGTATTTCATTTTATCTACAATTTCCTATCTCAAATTATTACATATAATGTTAATATTACAATTTCTTACTTTTTTAATAGAGCCAAATATCATAACATTCGTTTTGTCAACATTAATATACATTTCATTTCTATCCATCCAATCAACTATCATATCAAACTGAGACTAATATAATCTGTAATTCTTCCTTGGTTTTTGCTTTGCAAAAAAAAAAAAAAAAAAAATTACAGTATCATCAGCATAAAATGAGAGTTTAGTCGATGGCATATACTTTATTTCAAAGATATCATTAAGATACATACTAAAAATCAATGGCCCAAGGATGGAACCTTGTGCGATTCTTGTTTCATCACAAGAGAGTCACTCAAAATACCTTCGACTGAAACACATTGAGATCTGCCTGTAATATATGACTCAACCATCTATACTCTGTACCCTTTATATCATATAGAACCACATTTTCTTTATCAGTTTATCATGTGGTATGACTTCAAAAGCTTTCTGAAGATCTAAAAATACGCCATATGTTATAAATCAAGAATTCATGTCCAGTGTAAAAATATGTTCAGTTATATCAAGTATACAAGAATTTGTAGAATTTAATGGTCGAAACCCGGATTGATTATTGGCAAGTAACGAATGTTCATTCAAATATCACTGCAGACACCGTAGAAAACAATGTTGCAACACTATCTGAGGATTGAACAAACTATGTTCTCTCTTCTTTCTTTCTTTCTTTCGTTCTTTCTTTCTGTCTTTTTTCTTCTTTCTTGGCTTCTTTCTTTCCTTATTGGTTTGTAAAAATAATAGACCTGTCACAAAAACTGTGTTACATTGACAAAGATTTACCAACTATATCCATTTCCCCCTTTCACTAGTTGCACGTAAGATTATAATTATTGCGACACAAGAATAATTTAAAGGATAAGTATTTCAATTTTTGATTTCATTTCAAAGGAGGAATAATTCCTACAGGCCTATACAGTGGATCGGAGAGGCGACTTATACAATAATCAATAAGACCAAGATTATTCTATTCAGGGCCCCATGCAATCACAAATATATATAAATATATATATATATATATATATATATATATATATATATATATATATATATATATCCTGGTAATTAGAAGTGGTCAGTATCTTTTTATTCAGCCATTGCATATATGCTCTCTCAGACTATATAGACACATCGTAAAAAAGCAAAGACAAAACAAAACAAAATAAAACAAAAACACTGTGTGAAAAACGCTGGTAGGCTTACAGTGCGGTTCTAAGTTCACTACAATGCAAACATAAAGGAGCGTAATCTCACAAATATGAGTACAACTCAAATAAACCATTGCACGCTTATCAAAACTGGTCTGGATGGGTTTGACGGGGGTGTGTGTCTGAACTCGTGCTATATTTTGTTTGACGCACCTGGGGATTTAATCCGGGTCGGAGTGGGGGTATCAGCTCTATCATGCCAAAGCTTCCTACCCAATAAAATAGCATTTATATGCTACAAAAAGGATTTTAAAAAAAAGAAGAAGACATGAATCGGCAGGCCCGTAGCCAGGATTTTTCAAGGGGGGGGGGGTGCGGTCACTGAAAAAACGGACCTTCGGTACCAATACCAATGATGACACACACACACACACACACACACACACACACACACACACACGATTATATATATATACATATATATATATATATATATATATATATATATATACATATATATATATTCTTTGGACAACCGAACTACAAAAGTTGTATAAGAATTTGCGCGCGAAGCGCGCCGCAAATTGTGAATTTTGACTGTTTTAATGACGTTTTAAAGTCTCGAGGAAATATGTATTTTTGTCTGTTGCATGCAATCGCGTTACGGTATTTCATCTAGGAAATAGTAAAAACTCATTTTGCCAGGAAGTTGCAAAGTTTAATTGTGTTCGAGACTCTGCGCGCGTAGCGCGCCGCAAAATTGAGAATAGTGATTTTCCAGGTGTTGTTTTAACTTTTATTTTTTCTATTGTATACCCGCGTTAGCAGGCCTGAAGCCAGGATTTTTAAAGGAAGGGGGGATTGCGTTAATTAACAAAACGGTCCTTTGATACTGTCCCGGGAGGGGTAGCGACAATTAAAAGGTGGACACCATGCTCATACATGGACTTTCAAAATGGTCCCTAAACGAGTAATGATCATATGATTTTTTCGGGCCTTAAAAACAAGTATTCCTTAAATGTTTCCTGCACCCTAAAGAAGTACTTCATCATGATTGAACAATATACCATTTTCCCAAATTTCGGCCTTTTTGATACCCTTTGATTATATACGCTCGTACATCACACTTTCCATCTAATCCGTGAGAAAAAAAACGACCCCTATTACGCGTTTTCTTTAGCGAGTATGGTCACGGTGTCCACCTTTCAGTTGGAGTTTTCCATCCCATTGGATGTTGTTTGGAAGATGAAACATTCACTTTACTATACAGTATATCAGCCGTTGGTATGCGAGTTTGTCAAAAACGAAAATAAATAAGAAAATTTTTAAAACAAAATGAATTGTAAATGTGAACCATTTATATTTTGCCTCTTCTGGTAGGATATTTCCAGCATTTCCGAACTTTCAAATAATCATTTTAGATTTAATAATATTAAAGGTAGTAGATCCGATTCGCAAACATCTCCAATATCAGTCAAATGTCATATTAACCATCATGCTAAGAAGGTTTTCTTTGTGAAATTTGGAGGTCAGTGAAATTCAAAAATTAAACATCCGTTAGCCATTGGAAGAAGTTGAGTGCAAATTCAGACCTCAGGCTTAGTGCTCAGATGTTTTCCTATTTGATTTGATCTGTCTTACTGTGCACACTAAGATACATACTGGAATGGTTATTTCTTATTTATCAAATTATAGTAGCATATTTGGTTACTAGCTGTCTAGGCATTTTCGAATTTGGGCTGCAAAGAGATCCACTACCTTTAAGTTAGAAGAGAGATAAGTAAATAATGATAAGATAAACAAACAAAAAAGAATGAGTTTCTTTTGTAATACTATCTGAAAAACTTTTTACTTTACCATTTTACTTCATAGCTCAGCACTTTCCATTCTCTCTCATACCCTCTTACCCATTACATTTAAATGAAATACAACTAAAATGAGTTTGCGTGCCTGCATAATACTCTTTGGAAATTATAAGTGAAAATGTTCTTAGGTTTTGGCTCACTTTAAAATGAGAACAAATAGAACTGTCACAACATGAGAAAATGTATAAGTAATAATCAACACTACATTTCCGAATTTGGCCTGCAAAGAAATCCGCTACCTGTAAGTTAGAAAAGAGATTAGTAAATAATGATAAAATAAACAACAAAAAAGAACGAGACATGAAAACTCGTCACATTGAGGACGAGTTAGGTGATACGCTTGTGGTCATCAGATGGCGGTCATCTGTGATCGACAAGAAACGAATGTGATATAGGCACCTTGAAGTTATATTGAGCGTGCATGCGAAACTGTTTCTGTAACCACTCGGCCACGGGTCATCCACGGAAATGGTAAGACAAAAAACAACAACAATGTATAGATATAACAGGGGGAAAGTCAATGCCCACTCAACACAAAAAAGAGGGATATGGCGTGTGTGTGTGTGTCTGTGTGTGTGTATAGGTGCGTTTATATACGAACGTGATTTTTACATAGACGAATATGTAATACAAAATTGAAGAAAAAAAAAACAGTAAAATAGCTAAGTATATTGTTTCGTGATCTTGTGAGGTTCGAACCCGCAACCTCACGTCTCTGAGACGTCGCCTTTAACCACTCGGCCATACGTCTCGACGAGAAAATATGGGGAACGTTATGGACTTGAAAGACAGTTGTTCAATATATAACACATTCATCGTACGTTGTCAGTTTGCTATTGACATGACGATCTATCACACGAGTATGAGGCAGATATTAGTACCTGTATGAAATTATTATAGGCATGGTTATCAAATTCCCCTAAAATTTCCTTATAATTGCCTTATTTTTACACACAGTTATGCTATCCCTTTAAACTCGTCACAGTTTAATTAGAATCATTAACATCATACATCAGTACCATATTCAGTTCCATAGCTGATCACGTTTGCTAATTAATTAAGATTATTTGTCTAGAATGTGTCATATGGCCAACCTGTATACACACGTATATACACACACAATGCTAAATGCATGTATCAAACATCTGTAACACAACTTTGAACTAACTGTAGGAATTATCGCTGCACTTATCATCCATACTTTTTATCACTATCTGAAACTCCACAAAAACCACTAATTGACAAATAATCATCAATACAGAAGACTGACTTAAAGGAACAATGCAAATACCTTTTTTACAATGTATAGCTTGTTACATGTATAAATCAGCACAAAGTAACCACGACTACATTGTGTTACTGAATTGATATGAACAAATTTCATTTTGTTACAATATACTATATCAGTTTGAAAAGCCCAGCCTGCAAAATTCTGCAGCAGTCGAAGTAATGCAGTCTCCAACGCAAAACAAAGGTATACTGTGTGAGTGTGTGCGTATAGGTGTGTTTACATGCAAATGTGATTTCTACATGGACGAAGGTGTAGTACTCCATTGAAGAAAAAAAAAGTAAAAAAAATAATAATTATTTTCTTTCGTGCTCTTGTGAGGATCGAACCCGTACGTGTGCAACCTCACGTTTCTGAGACGACGCCTCTAACCACTCGGCCATATGTCTCGACGAGAAAATTAGAGGAACGTAAACTTATGTACGTGAAAGACGAATCAGGAATCATTTCGTCCGCATTCCATTCTCATTTTCAGTTTTAAATTGCAAAATTGTCAACCTCATGAGGAGATTTCAAAGAATAAAATGCATGATTACTGCAGCTTATTGTCACAGCTACAACATACTTAAGTTTCAGAGGAAATGAAGCAAAATCAGCTGAGATAAAGTTGCTTAAACGTTGTCAAGTCAATGCATGGTTTCTAAAAAAATCACCTCCCATAGACATAACACGTAAACTTGTCCGATTTTGCGTCTTTACATTTAAACACAATTTAAAGCATGATGACGTCATCAAGTTTCAAATCTATGACATGGACTTGAAAGGTAAATGTTCAAAGTACAACATATCTGAATTTGGGATAATATTGAGCTTAAACAACAGAGATACGAGCAAATGAATGTCAGAAACAGTACCTTAAAAAAATCAATTCCACTTTTTTGATTTCAGATGATGATATGATGACGTCATAATGTATTCATGGAGATATTGATACTTGAAACGTTATTTCCAATTCATATGTTTTTGTAATATGCAATAAAAACATAGGGTAACCAGACGTTTTAAAGAGCTATGGCGAAATAAACAAAGACATGTTTTTCGCTATATTTGCACATAGACGCGCACACGAAATTTCAACTTTGACGCCAACGCATTCCTTTGTTATAGGTCAAAATTGATCGGAAATCAAAGGATATTATTGCTTAATGTATCAGGAATCCAAATCTGTCAAAAAATGTGCATTTTCATTTTGTCTACGCGCACTACGCGCGAAAATGTGCGGACGGACGCGAACGCGCGAAACGCTTAAAATTGTCTGAAACTTCGAGATTTCCCATTGGTAAGTTGTTTTGAGCCTTTTAAAAGTTTGACGCGCGCGTACGCGCCCGTAATAATGTCCTAGGTAATTAGCATTAAAATGTAAGATAGAGCGTGACCTGAACTTAATGTCCACCGAAAATGATACAGAAATGACCTTTAGTTATGAAGTTATGATCGATCATGTAACATGGTCCGAAAATCACAAAATGGCGCCTAGATGACGTCATAGATATGTTACTGTCATGAAAACCTTATTGTGGCTAGATTTTGTCATGAGACATGTTCCCTGAAAATGTCATGTTATTCCGTAATGTCATTCTTGAGATATTGATGACACAAAATTGTCCAGAAAGAAAGAAGAATAAAAAGAAACGAGATATGAAACTCGTCACACTAAGGACGAGTTAGGTGATACGCTTGGGGTCATCAGATGTCGGTCATCCGTGATCGACAAAGAAAAGAATGTGATATAGGCACCTTGAAATTATTCAGCGTGCATGCAAATCCGTTTCTCTAACCACTCGGCCACGGGACATCCACGGAAATGGTTAGGCAAAAAAAAAATGTATAGATATTACAGGGGGAAAAAGTCAATGCCCACTCAACAAACGGGGCCGCGTGAACATGTATTGCATTGCTAGACGGAAATGCGGCCTTGTAACGACTGATGTCGCTATGCCATTTCTGGCGACTTGGGAAAAATACGTGCCGTAGACATAAAACCTATAATCGGCTGGTTTTGATACCTTGCCTTTAATCACAATTTTCAGTGTAATGACGTCATCAAAGTACGAAACAATAAGCCAGTTCGGGGTTCCACTTTGAGCATGAGCAGAAAAAGGTCATCTGTACCAGCAGAGCATGGTGGTTTTTAAATTCACTGAGATAAGCATCTGTAATGTAATGATTATTCAACTGATCCCTATAAGTGGTGCTTGCCAGCACATCCACATGACAGCAAAAGCGGTGTCTGACAATATCAATAGAAAGAGATTGTTAATACATTCAATGCAAAATAATGAAATGGATGCTTTCCAAAATGTCAATGGAAGGATCATTCTGGTCACCTGGTCTATGCAAGTTCATCCTTTGTTTGAACATGACTGATGAATTCCATAAATTGTTACGTTGGGCAAGCTCATGCCTTCTGTCGCTTGAAACTAGTGGAGTGCCTAATCAACTGAGAAAGAAGAAAGGTCATTTGTACCCATGTGCCCATGAGCTAACCCCGAACTGGCTTATTGACATGGTCTTGAAAGACAATTTTTCAAAGTACAACACCTCCGTCGTCGTCATTACATACTATGATCGGTTTGACAAAGTCAGCCTGCAAAAGTTTGCAGCAGTCGAAGCAATGTGGTCTCCAACACAAAAAAGAGGGATATTGTGTGTGTGTGTGTGTGTGTGTGTGTGTATAGGTGCGTTTATATACGAACTTGACTTCTACATGGACGAATATGTAATACACCATTGAAGAAAAAAAAGTAAAATAGCAAAGTATTTTGTTTCGTGATCTTGTGGGGTTCGAACCCGCACGTATGCAACCTCACTTCTCTGAGACGTCGCCTTTAATCACTCGGCCATACGTCTCGACGAGAAAATATGACGAACGTAAACTTATGTGTGTGAAAGATGAATCAGGAATCGTTTCGTCCACATTCCATTCTCATTTTCAGTTTTAAACTGCAAAATTGTCAACCTGATGAGGAGATTTCAAAGAATAAAATGCATGATTACTGCAGCTTATTGTCTCAGCTACAACATACTTTAGTTTCAGAGGAAACGAAGCAAAATCAGCTGAGATAAAGGTGCTTAAACGTTGTCAAGTCAATGCATGGTTTAAAAGAAAAATCACCTCCCATAGACATAACACGTAAACTTGTCCGATTTTGCGTCTTTACCTCTAATCACAATTTTCAGTGTGATGACGTCATCAAATTACAAAACAATGACATGGTCTTGAAAGACAATTGTTCAAAGTACAACACCTCCGTAGTCGTCATTACTTATACTATAATCGGTTTGATAAAGTCAGCCTGCAAAATTTTGCAGCAATCGAAGCAATGTGGTCTCCAACACAAGAAAGAGGGATATTGTGTGTGTGTGTGTGTGTATAGGTGCGTTTCTATACGAACGTGATTTCTACATGGACGAATATGTAATACACCACTGAAGAAAAAAAAAAGTAAAATGGCTAAGTATTTTGTTTCGTGATCTTGTGGGGTTCGAACCCGCATGTGTCATGGTATACCCTACTGTAAAGTCATGTAATGTCGTTGTGTTTCTACTGTCTTGTTCTCTCCTGTCTTTGTAAAAAAAAAAAAAAAAAAAAAGTTTAATGTATTCACAAGAATCCTTTTGAGTGGTTCACAATTTACAAGCATGCTTTTCAGTGAACCTCTCAGTTCTTTCTTTTTTTTTTATCCTCCAAACATAACTTTGTATTTTGCCGGTATGCATGTATAATTTCGTATTTGTTAACCATTATCTACCATGTAAAGTCGAATACATGCCTATGTTATATCTTCTGATACATTTCGTGTTATGTTTGACGAAAAAGAAAGAAGGAATGAAATAAATGAAATGAAAATGAAAATGAATGAATGAATGAATGTGTGCAACCTCACGTCTCTGAGACGTCGCCTTTAACCACTCGGCCATACGTCTCGACGAGAAAATATGAGGAACGTAAACTTATGTATGTGAAAGATGAATCAGGAATCGTTTCGTCCACCTTCCATTCTCATTTTCAGTTTTAAGCTGCAAAATTGTCAACCTGATGAGAAGATTTGAAAAAAAATAAAATGTACGATTACTGCAGCTTATTGTCTCAGCTACAACATACTTAAGTTTCAGAGGAAATGAAGCAAAATCAAGTGAGGTAAAAGTGCTTGAGCGTTATCGTCTATGCATGGTTAAAAAAAAAAATCCCCCCATAGACATAACACATAATCTTCGCTGATTTTGATATCTTGCCTTTAATCCAACTTCTAGTATGATGACGTCATCAAATTAGAAAACATCGACATGGACTTGATAGACAATTGTTCAAAGTATAACATATTCAACGTATGTCGTCAGTTTGGTATTGACTGGACGATCAAACACAGGAACATGAGGCAGCGATTAGTAATCTTCGCTGAGTTTGATATCTTGCCTTTAATCACAACTTCTAGTATGATGACGTCATCAAATTAGAAAACATCGACATGAACTTGATAGACAATTGAAGGGGTCGATGCAATATAGTGCTAACCCACACAATGTTCATTTTGAGATAATCGCTGTTGAATGTTTGGAAAGTCCATACATTGTATATTGATAAAACATGAATGCATGCATTTTTTACCATCTTATTGGTTGAATTCAAATATGATATTTTCACGGAGGTTAGAGTGAAGGATAAGGATTATGAAAATGCTTAATCGTGTCATTAATTCCCAATCAATGACATCCCTACTATAGGCATATCATAATTTCTCATCTAAAATCAATGGTCTATAGGATTCATGCACCATTACTTGTATAGTGCATAAACTTTGCTTTTTAAGCTTTGAGTGAAACTTGTCATAGCATAATTCTGTAATTCCATCAGCAGTGATTGACATAATGAAGAAGAAATATATATCACATTGAACGCTTAGAACCTAACGGGGGGGGGGGGGTATTATAGCATGATACTCGGTTTTTTACTGCCCAGCTAGATGCCAACAACATCCATCACTCACGGCTACGCATAGAGAAACAGCCATGGCGAAAATAAAACTTTGCTTTCTCATAGGCACAATGACACAGAACCCCGTCAAACACACTTTTCTTGGCAGGGATGGACATGAAAAAGTTCATTACTAATACTAAACAGCGTATGCATTCCATTCATGTGGAGCTAGATACCTCTATAGCAACATAAAGCCTGTCTTCAACTCCGTTGATAGAACAATGACAACCTGAAATTTCAAAGAGATGAGCGAGACGCTATATACACCTGGCCTAGAGTTAATTTATTCAGTTCTCATTCCTACTTCAAGTTGGGTTATGTTATTGTAATCATTCCCATCTGCAGTATAACAAAACCAAAGTGAGGGAAAAGGGGAGAGAAAAACGAGAGGTGGCAAAAGGAAAACTGCATGCACAACTGCAATCCATAGCATTGCGTGTGACAAGTGAAACAAATGTTTTAGTTGTTATAGCAGTGATTTATGAGCATAAACAGACACATAGACAGACAATGTCAAATTTAAAAACCATCAATTTAATGTCAGAGAAGATGGTAAACAAGATGCATTGAAACCGTAACTAAATCGAACATATTCAGATATAACATTCTTGAATTAAAAACAAGATAAAGAAAAATAAGGATTAAAAAAAAAACGCCGCACGAACATGCATTATATTCTTGATGCAAAGTTCCAAGGATTGTCTCATTAATTTTAAAGCAATGATTCCCTTATCACCACCAGCACCACACCACAATGACGTCTCTAAAATCAATGGTAGCACATCATATCATTGTATCTTGCATTGAATTAGCTCCCTTTTCCTAAACTACCAGTGAAACGTGCCATATTATATGGTGTAATTCGATCAGTAGTGATTGACTTTAAAGAAGAAAGATAATGCAACAAATTAAATGCTTACCACATTGCTTATAGGGCTATTCCAGTTTGGTACTGATCTGTTCTATTCTCCCAGATGCCAACAACACATATCACCTATGGCTAAACTAGTGAAACAGCCATGACGAAAATAAACGACAGAGAACCCTGTCAAAATCACTACACTAATTGGAAAGGTATTGCCCGAAATTCCTCATATAATATGAAGCAATATCAAGTCACTTCCTTCCCTGCCTGTCTTTAACTCCGTTTTTGTCAAACAATAACAACCTGGAATTCTAAACAGATAAGCGAGACGCCATACACCTGGACTAGAGTTAATTAATTCAGTTCCCATTCCTGTTAGTTATGTAAACGTACACGTTCCTAAATATCCTGCTACAGTATAACAAGAACAAAATCTAAATGAAGAGAAAAGGAAAGAGAAAAAGAATGGTAGCAAGCGTGGCACTGTTTCAAGGGGCAATTTACAACATTACGCGTGACAAAATTAATGAAGCAAACCCAACCTCCAAACTCCAATACAAAACAAGGGAAATAGAGTAGCTGTGTTCATGACATCAGAGTGAAGCTGAACTGCTGAAAAAAGAAAAGAAAAAAGAAATGAAAGGAAAAAGTCCTGCGGGACTCGATTAACTTCTCTCCTTCCGGTCGGGCATTATAAACACGCAGCGTGCTAAGCGATTCTGCCACACGGAAGATCCGAAGATCCTGTGCGAAACTTAAATCTATCTATGTATGCTATACACAACACAAATTTACATTGATATTCAGTTTTTTGGCGATATACGTCAAGTGACTGATAGCGCTGTTCAACTTCCCACGAGTGGCCGCGTGGATTCGATCAATATACAGTTACAAAGATAAATCGGGAATCGTTTCGACCAGATTCCATTCTCATTTTCAGTGATCGACACCGAAAATAATGTTAAGTAGCGACTTGAAGTATAATATAATATTGAGAAATATTCGTGAAGTCCAATTCTTTATGCAGTCCTACATAATTCAGATGAAATTGTTTCTGTCATGCAACCAATTGAAAATTTCGTGTGGTGTCGGCGTGTCCAAGTAAGTTGATTGGAAAGGATATGTGAATGAATATTTACCAATAGGTCTTTATATTGTAAAAAAAAAAATCAAACATGGCCATGCGGTCTTTTAAGAGCCATCTTCACTTTAACATTTGTAATTTCAAGTCCAAGTTGCCAGTCAAAGCAATGTGGTCTCCAACACAAAACAAAGGGATATTGTGTGTGTGTGTGTGTGTGTGTGTGTGTGTGTGTACGTTTACATGAAAACGTGATTTCTACATGGACGAAGGTGAATACTCCATAAAAGAAAAAAAGCAAAAGATGTAAGTATTTTGTTTCGTGTTCTTATGGGGTTCGAACCCGTACGTGTGCAACCTCACGTATCTTGTGACGTCGCCTTTATCCTCTCGGCCATACGTCTCGACGAGAAAATATGAGGAATGTAAACTTATGTATGTGAAAGATGAATCAGGAATCGTTTCGTCCACATTCCATTCGCATTTTCAGTTTTTAGCTGCAAAATTATCAACCTGATGAGGAGATTTGAAAAAATAAAATGCATGATTACTGCAGCTTATTGTCTGAGCTACCACATACTTAAGTTTCAGAGGAAATGGAGCAAAATCAGCTGAAATAAAGGTGGTGAAACGTTGTCAAGTCAATGCATGGTTTAAAAAAAAAATCACCTCCCTTAGACATAACACGTCAACTTGTCTGATTTTGAGTCTTTACCTTTAATCACAATTTGAAGTATGATGGTAAGTCTTCTCGAACTAAGAGTGTGGAACGGAAGCTTCTACGTGAAAGATGAATCATGACGATCACCCGTGACCGACACATCTTTAAAGGGATCAGTTATTAGAGGTGGAAGACCTCGTGCCAAGATATTGTTTCAGCAATTCCAAAGCAATGATACCCTTACATTTAGGTATACCATAATTTCCCTCTGAAATCATTGGTATTATTCATGTACAATTGCTTGCCTTGTCCATAAACTTTGCTTTATAAACTTTCAGTGAAAGGTGTTATAACATAATTCTGTAACGCCATTAGCAGTGATTGACTACATAAATAAAGATATATCAAATTGAACGCTTAGCGCGTATAAAAGGGGGATTTTAGCCTGATGTTGTGTTATTCACTGCTCAGATACCAACAACACTCATCACCTACGGTTACGTATAGAGAAATAGCCATGGCGAAAATAAGGTTTTCCTTTTCTTTGGCAGATAGACACACAACCCCTTTGAACACACTATAATTGACATGGAGGGACATGAAAAAGTTCATTACTACTACTAAACAGTGATGCCTTCTACTCATGTGGCACAAGATACCTCTATAGCAGCATAAAACCTGTCTACAATTCCGTTATTGGGTCAAACAATAGCAACCTGGAATTTCAAAGAGACGAGCGAGACGCCATACACCTGTCCTAGAGTTAATTTATTCAGTTGCCATTCCTGCTCCAGTTGAGTTATGTAAATTATTTTCCGACCTGTCTTGTGCAGTGTAACAGGAACAAACGTAGAGAAAAGGAAAGAGAAAACGAAAGGTGGCAAGCGGGGCACTGTATATCAAGGGCAATTTACAACATTACGTATGATAAATGAAGCAAATCCAACCTCCAGCCTCCGACAAAAAAAAAAAAAGGGAACTTGAGTGACTGTGTGTCGTGGGGTAATGACATCGGAATGAGGCTGAACTGCCAAAAGAAAAACAAAGAAAGAGAGAGAGAGAGAAAAAAAAAATAATAGCGTCCTGCGGGTCCCGAACATCTCGTCCTAAGGTAGTGCATAATGACCATGCAGCGCGCTAAGCGACTATAAAGCCACACGGCTGTCCCGAAGATTGGATGTGAAATTCATATCTTTATATCATTTACAACATGAAAAAGTTCATTACTACTACTAAACAGTGATGCCTTCCATTCATGTGGCACAAGATACCTCTATAGCAACATAAAACCTGTCTACAACTCCGTTATTGGGTCAAACAATAACAACCTGGAATTTCAAAGAGATGAGCGAGACGCCATACACCTGGACTAGAGTTAATCAATTCAGCTCCCATTCCTGCCAGTTATCTAAACGTACATGTTCCTACCTATCCTGTTACAATATTACAAGAACCAATGAAGAGAAAAGGAAAGAGCAAACGAAAGGTGGCAAGCGGGACACTGTAACAAGGGGCAATTTACAACATTAAGTGTGACAAAATTAATGAAGCAAACCCAATCTCCAAACTCCAATACAAAACGAGGGAAATAGAGCAGCCGTGTTCACGGGTTACGTATACTTGGTAAAATAATACGATAAATGACATCGGAGTAAAGCTGAATTGCCGGAAAAAAAAAAAAAAAGAAAGAGAAAACTTCCGCGGGAGTCGAACTTTTCGCCTTCCGGTATGGCGTTATGAACACCCAGCGCGCTAAGCGATTACGCCATATGGCTGTCCTGAAGATTCTTTGCGAAACTTAAATGTATGATTATACTGTCGTGACAGTGCTGACTGAGATGGCGCTATTCAACTTCCCACAAGTGGCCGCGTGGATTCGACCAATATACAGTTGCAAAGAACAATCGGGAATCATTCCGTACAGATTGCATTCTCATTTTCAGTTTTTAACTACAAAATTGTCGACCTGATGAGGAGATTTGAAAATATAAAATGCATGATGACTGCAGCTTATTGTCTCAGCTACAACATATTTATGTTTCAGAGGAAATGGAGCAAAATCAGATGAGGTAAAGGTGCTTAAACGTTGTCAAGTCAATGCATGGTTTGAAAAAAAATCACCTCCCATAGACATAACACGTAAACTTGTCTGATTTTGAGTCTTTACCTTTAATCACAATTTCTAGTATGATGACGTCATCATATATCAAAACCATCACATGGACTTGAGAGACAAATGTTCAAAGTACAACATATCTGAATTTGGGATAATATTGAGCTTAAACAACAGAGATACGAGCAAATGAATGTCAGAAACAGTACCTCAAAAAAATCAATTCCACTTTTTTTATATAAAATGACGATTTGATGACGTCATCGCGTTTCTCTGGCAATATTGATACTTGGAATGTTATTTACAATTCATATGCTTTTGTAATATGCAATAGAAATATAGGGTCAACGGACGATTTAAAGAGCTATGACGAAATAAACAAAGACATGTTTTTTCACTATATTTGCAGAAAGACGCGCGTGCGGAATTTCAACTTTGACGCCTGTGCATTCCTTTGTTATGGGTCGAAATCGATCGGAAATCAATGGATACTGTTACTCAAAGTATCAGGAATCCAAATCAGTCAAAAAAATTGCATTTCCATGTTTCTTAAGCGCTCTGCGCGCGAAATTGCGCGGACGGACGCGCACGCGAGAAAATGTTTGAAACGCTTATAATTGTCTGAAACTTCGAGATTTCCCATTGGGAAGTCGTTTTGAGCCTTTTAAAATTTTGACGCGCGCTTACGCGCGCCTAATGATGACCTGGGTAACTAGCGTTAGAAAGTAAGATAGAGCGTGACCTGAACTTTATGTCCAGCGAAAATGATACAGAAATGACATCTAGTTATGAAGTTATGATTGATCATGTGACAAGGTCCGAAAATCACAAAACGGCGCCTAGATGACGTCATAGATATGTTACTGTCATGAAAACCTTATTGTGGCTAGATATTGTTATGAGACATGTTGACTGAAAATGTCATGTCATTCCGTGATGTCATTGTTGAGATATTGACGACACAAAATGTGGCAGAAAGAAAGAAGAATAAAAAAAAAGAGAAATTTTGACAATTACAATAGGTGATACGCTGATAGCGTATCACCTAATAAAGAGAGATTTTGACAATCACAATAGGTGATACGCTGATAGCGTATCACCTAATGATTTCTACCGCCGTATCCAGAACAGAGCCTGAAACGGTGCAGGCTCAAGAAATCGTTTGTACTATAATACGTCTTGAAGTACTGTGTGATACTGTTGACTCAGACTTCTACAAAGCTGTAAGTGAGAATTGTAATCCAATCCGACTCATTACCTGAGATATTTATGAAAATATATCAATAAAGAATGTAAATTAAATAACGATGCGTCACAATGCAGTCTAACGCTCTCACAATGCTATCATACATAGGGTTTTTCACTGACTGTTTTTACTCCGGAGCTCTTGCAATATTCAGGCTTTTCCCACTATATCTTTGTGAGACGTAGATACACGAGACATGAAACTCGTCACACTGACGAGTTAGGTGATACGCCTGGGGTCATCAGATGTCGGTCATCTGTGATCGACAAAGAAAAGAATGTGATATAGGCACCTTGAAGTTATATTGAGCGTGCATGCAAAACGGTTTCTCTAACCACTCGGCCACGGGACATCCACGGAAACGGTAAGGCCGAAAAAAAAAATGTATAGATATTACAGGGGGAAAAAGTCAATGCCCACTCAACAATTGTGGCCGCGTGAACATGTATTGCATTGCTAGAAGGAAATGCGGCCTTGTAACGACTGAGGTCGCTGTGCCATTTCTGGCAATTTCGGAAAAATACGTCCCGCAGACATAAAACCTATAATCGGCTGATTTTGATACCTTGCCTTTAATCACAATTTTCAGTGTGATGACGTCATCAAAGTACAAAACAATGACATGGACTTGAAAGACAATTGCTCAAAGTACAACACCTCCGTTGTCGTCATTACATACTATTTGACAGAGTCAGGATGCAACATTCTGCAGCAGTCGAAGCAATGTGGTCTCCAACACAAAACAGAGGGATATTGTGTGTGTGTGTGTGTGTGTGTGTGTGTATAGGTGCGTTTATATACGAACGTAATTTCTACATGGACGAATGTGTAATACACCATTGAAGAAAAAAAAAGTAAAATAGCTAGGTATTTTGTTTCGTGATCTTGTGGGGTTCGAACCTGCACGAGTGCAACCTCACGTCTCTGAGACGGCGCCTTTAACCACTCGGCCATACGTCTCGACGAGAAAATATGAGGAACGTAAACTTATGTATGTGAAAGATGAATCAGGAATCGATTCGTCCACATTCCATTCTCATTTTCAGTTTTAAACTGCAAAATTGTCAACCTCATGAGAAGATTTCAAAGAACAAAATGCATGATAACTGCAGCTTATTGTCTCAGCTACAACATACTTAAATTTCAGAGGAAATGAAGCAAAATCAGCTGAGATAAAGTTGCTTAAACGTTGTCAAGTCAATGGATGGTTTAAAAAAAAATCACTTCCCATAGACATAACACGTAAACTTGTCCGATTTTACATCTTTACTTTTAATCACAATTTAAAGTATGATAACGTCATCAAATTTCAAAACCATGACATGGACTTGAAAGGCAAATGTTAAAAGTACAACATATGTGAATTTGGGATAATATTGAGCTTAAACAACAGAGATACGAGCAAATGAATGTTAGAAACAGTACCTCAAAAAAATTAATTCCACTTTTTTTATTTCAGATGATGATATGATGACGTCATAATGTATTTCGGGAAATATTGATACTTGAAACGTTATTTCCAATTCATATGCTTTTGTAATATGCAATAAAAACATAGGGTCAACGGACTTTTTAAAGAGCTATTGCGAAATAAACAAAGACATGTTTTTCGCTATATTTCCACATAGACGCGCACACGAAATTTCAACTTTGACGCCAGCGCATTCCTTTGTTATAGGTCAACATCGATCGGAAATCAGTGGATATTGTTACTCAAAGTATCAGGAATCCAAATCAGTCAAAAAAATTGCATTTTCATGTTGGTTACGCCCTCTGCGCGCGAAATTGCGCGGACGGACGCGCACGCGAGAAAATGTTTGAAACGCTTAAAATTGTCTGAAACTTCGAGATTTCCCATTGGGAAGTCGTTTTGAGCCTTTTAAAATTTTGACGCGCTCTTACGCGCGCGTAATGAAGACCTGGGTAACTAGCGTTAAAAAGTAAGATAGAGCGTGACCTGAACTTTATGTCCACCGAAAATGACGCAGAAATTACATCTAGTTATGAAGTTATGATCGATCATGTGACAAGGTCCGAAAATCACAAAATGGCGCCTAAATGACGTCATAGATATGTTACTGTCATGAAAACCTTATTGTGGCTAGATATTGTTATGAGACATGTTGACTGAAAATTTCATGTCATTCCGTAATGTCATTGTTGAGATATTGACGACACAAAATTGTCCAGAAAGAAAGAAGAACGAGACATGAAAACTCGTCACATTGAGGACGAGTTAGGTGATACGCTTGTGGTCATCAGATGACAGTCATCTGTGATCGACAAAGAAAAGAATGTGATATAGGCACCTTGAAGTTATATTGAGCGTGCATGCGAAACCGTTTCGTAACCACTCGGCCACGGGTCATCCACGGAAATGGTAAGACAAAAAAAAACAACAACAATGTATAGATATAACAGGGGGAAAGTCAATGCCCACTCAACTAACGTGGCCGTGTGAACATCTATTGCATTGCTAGACGGAAAAGCGGCCTTGTAACGACTGAGGTCGCTATGCCATTTCTGGCAACTTGGGAAAAATACGTCCCGCAGACATAAAACCTATAATCGGCTGGTTTTGATACCTTGCCTTTAATCACAATTTTCAGTGTAATGACGTCATCAAATTACAAAACAATGACATGGTCTTGAAAGACAATTGTTCAAAGTACAACACCTCAGTCGTCGTCATTACATACTATGATCGGTTTGACAAAGTCAACCTGCAAAATGTTGCTGCAGTCGAAGCAATGTGGTCTCCAACACACAAAAAAGAGGGATATGGCGTGTGTGTGTGTCTCTCTGTGTGTATAGGTGCGTTTATATACGAACGTGATTTCTACATGAACGAATATGTAATACAAAACTGAAGAAAAAAAACAGTAAAGTAGCTAAGTATTTTGTTTCGTGATCTTGTGGGATTCGAACCCGCAACCTCACGTCTCTGAGACGTCGCCTTTAACCACTCGGCCACACGTCTCGACGGGAAAATATGGGGAACGTTATGGACTTGAAAGACATTTGTTCAATGTATAACACATTCATCGTACGTTGTCAGTTTGCTACTGACATGACGATCTATCACACGAATATGAGGCAGGCACTAGTACCTGTATGAAATTATTATAGGCATTGTTATCAAATTGCCTTAAAATTTCCTTATAATTGCCTTATTTTTACACACAGTTATGCTATCCCTTTAAACTCGTCACAGTTTAATTAGAATCATTAACATCATACATTAGTACCATATTCAGTTCCATAGCTGATTACGTTTGCTAATCAATTAAGATTAATTGTCTAGAATGTGTCATATGGCCAACCTGTATACACACGTATGTACACACACACAATGTTAAATGTATGTATCAAACATCTGTAACACAACTTTGAACTAACTGTAGGAATTATCGCTGCACTTATCATCCATACTTTTTATCACTATCTGAAACTCCACAAAAACCACTAATTGACAAATAATCATCAATACAGAAGACTGAATACCTTTTTTACAATGTATAGCTTGTTACATGTATAAATCAGCACAAAGTAACCACGACTACATTGTGTTACTAAATTGATATGAACAAATTTCATTTTGTTACAATATACTATATCAGTTTGAAAAGCCCAGCCTCCAAAACTATGATTTTGCAGCAATCGAAGTAATGCAGTCTCCAACGCAAAACAAAGGTATACTGTGTGAGTGTGTGCGTACAGGTGTGTTTACATGGAAACGTGATTTCTACATGGACGAAAGTGTAGTACTCCATTGAAGAAAAAAAAAGTAAAAAAAAAATATTATTTTCTTTCGTGCTCTTGTGAGGATCGAACCCGTACGTGTGCAACCTCACGTTTCTAAGACGACGCCTCTACCCACTCGGCCATACGTCTCGACGAGAAAATTAGAGGAACGTAAACTTATGTACGTTAAAGATGAATCAGGAATCGTTTGGTCCTCATTCCATTCTCATTTTCAGTTTTAAATTGCAAAATTGTCAACCTCATGAGGAGATTTCAAAGAATAAAATGCATGATTACTGCAGCTTATTGTCACAGCTACAACATACTAAAGTTTCAGAGGAAATGAAGCAAAATCAGCTGAGATAAAGGTGCTTAAACGTTGTCAAGTCAATGCATGGTTTCTAAAAAAATCACCTCCCATAGACATAACACGTAAACTTGTCCGATTTTGCGTCTTTACCTTTAAACACAATTTAAAGCATGATGACGTCATCAAATTTCAAAACTATGACATGGACATGAAAGGCAAATGTTCAAAGTACAACATATCTGAATTTGGGATAATATTGAGCTTAAACAAAAGAGATACGAGCAAATGAATGTCAGAAACAGTACCTTAAAAAAATTAATTCCACTTTTTTGATTTCAGATAATGATATGATGACGTCATAATGTATTCATGGAGATATTGATACTTGAAACGTTATTTCCAATTCATATGTTTTTGTAACATGCAATAAAAACATAGGGTAACCAGACGTTTTAAAGAGCTATGGCGAAATAAACAAAGACATGTTTTTCGCTATATTTGCACATAGACGCGCACACGAAATTTCAACTTTGACGCCAACGCATTCCTTTGTTATAGGTCAAAATTGATCGGAAATCAAGGGATATTGTTGCTTAATGTATCAGGAATCCAAATCTGTCAAAAAATGTGCATTTTGATTTTGCTTACGCGCACTACGCGCGAAAATGTGCGGACGGACGCGAACGCGCGAAACGCTTAAAATTGTCTGAAACTTCGAGATTTCCCATTGGTAAGTTGTTTTGAGCGTTTTAAAAGTTTGACGCGCGCGTACGCGCGCGTAATAATGCCCTAGGTAATTAGCATTAAAATGTAAGATAGAGCGTGACCTGAACTTAATGTCCACCGAAAATGATACAGAAATGACCTTTAGTTATGAAGTTATGATCGATCATGTAACATGGTCCGAAAATCACAAAATGGCGCCTAGATGACGTCATAGATATGTTACTGTCATGAAAACCTTATTGTGGCTAGATTTTGTCATGAGACATGTTCCCTGAAAATGTCATGTTATTTCGTAATGTCATTCTTGAGATATTGATGACACAAAATTGTCCAGAAAGAAAGAAGAATAACGAGACATGAAACTCGTCACTTTAAAGACGAGTTAGGTGATACGCTTGTGGTCATCAGATATCGGTTATCCGTGATCGACAAAGAAAAGAATGCAATATAGCACCTGGAAGTTATAATGACATACTTAGTTGAACTTTTTTCGGCCTACATTATTCAGATCACATTTGTTTTTCTGTCACACAAACTTGGTGGAAATTCTGTGCGTGTGCGACTAATAAGTTGATTTACGGACTTTTTGAGTACGTACAGTGTATAAACTTAGACCCCGTTAACGGTGCGGGGCTGGGCGGAGCCGCGGCCGAGCCGCGGCCGCGGCCAACCTCAATTGCGAGGCCGAGCCCCGCAATTTAGTCTGTTTACACTGCCGGACTCGGCCGCGCTTTTGATTCAAACCTTTCAATATTTTGTCGTAGTGGCGCTCTACTTGTAAACAATTTGGTATTGTCTGGTTTTCAGATCCTTTGCCAACTGAATTCCGTGGCGACGAAGTCGCCGTTCGGGCAAAGGCCTTTGCCGAAGGAGAAAATCCTTTGCAGGACAAAACCACCTTAAACTATACTAGTTTTCGACGTTGAAGTGGTTAATATCCTGAATAGCGAAATAGTACAGGCGAGGGTTTGGAAGCCAGACTAGAAGTGGCCGCGCATTTAGCGCAGTTTGCGTTTACACTGACCGCGGCTCGGCCACGGCCGAGACCACCTCCAGAGCGTGGCCTAATGCGAGGCCAAATTTG
Organism: Diadema setosum; assembly: GCF_964275005.1. Lineage (NCBI taxonomy): Eukaryota > Metazoa > Echinodermata > Echinoidea > Diadematoida > Diadematidae > Diadema > Diadema setosum. The sequence continues at coordinate 8,933,605 of NC_092689.1, read as the reverse complement.
GCCCCGCATTAGGCCTTTTGCGCGTTTACACCGAAATGAAGGTGGGTCACACTGTAAACGGGGTCCAAGGGATCCTCGGCACGTACAAATAAAACATGACAATTAAGTGTTTATAACCATCCTGGCTTTAACAGAGGCCTTTTAAAACATGACCTTTGACCATTATTTACATAACCAATATGACTCCCTCTAATCTTGCTATCATAATGATCAGTTCAGAGAGCTCTTTCAGCTAAGCCTGTGAGATTTACCAGCAGTAAAACCAATGAAGCCTCCGATACAAAACAAGGGATATAGAGCAAGTGAGTCTGTTTACATGAGAATGTGATTTATCCTGGACGAAAGTGATACCTCAATTAAAGAGAAAAGGGCAAAAGAAAAACGGGCCAAACGTACGGCTCCAGCGAAAGAGACATCGCCTTTAACCATGTAACTTAGGTCTCCTCCAACTAAGAGTACACTTTGAACGTAAGCTTATACGTGAATGATAATTCATGACGATCTCACGTGATCGACACACATTCAAAGGGGAGAGTTAGAAGTGGAAGGAGTAATTGTGTCATTAATTCCTAATCAATGACACCCCTACTATAGGCATATCATAATTTCTCATCTAAAATCAATGGCCTATAGGACTCATGCACCATTACTTGTATCGTGCATAAACTTTGTTTTTTAAGCTTTGAGTGAAATGTGTCATAACATAACTCTGTAATTCCATCAGCAGTGATTGACATGATAAAGAAGAGAGATATATCACCGTATTGAACGCTTAGAACCTAAGGGGGGGGGGGGGGGTATTATAGCATGATACTCGGTTCTTTACTGCCCAGATGCAACAACACCCATCACCCACGTCCACGCATAGAGAAACAACCATGGCGAAAATAAAACCTTGCTTTCTCATAGGCAGAATGACACAGAACCCCGTCAAATACACTTCACTTTTATTGGCAGGGATGGACATGAAAAAATTCATTACTAATACTAAACAGCGTATGCATTCCATTCATGTGGCGCGAGATACCTCTATAGCAACATAAAGCCTTTCTTCAACTCCGTTGGTCGAACAATGACAACTTGAAATTTCAAAGAGATGAGTGAGACGCTATATTCACCTGGCCTAGAGTTAATTTATTCAATTCTCATTCCTACTTCAAGTTGGGTTATGTTAGTGTAATCATTCCCATCTGCAGTATAACAAAACCAAAGTGAGGGAAAAGGGGAGAGAAAAACGAGAGGTGGCAGAAGTAAAACTGCATGCACAACTGCAATCCATATCATTGCGTGTGACAAGTGAAGCAAAGGTATTAGTTGTTATAGCAGTGTTTTATGAGCATAAACAGGCAAATAGACAGACAATGTCAAATATAAAAACCATCAATTTAATGTCAGAGAAGATGGTAAACAAGATGCATTGAAACTGTAACTAAATCGCTGCTCTTCGACTCGGTAAAGGAACGTCCAACTTTATGTTTAAAAAAAATGTTAGGGGAAAGAAACAAATTTAGATATAACATTCGTAAATTAAAAACAAGAAAAAGAAAATGTCCACGTCAGGATTAAAAAAAAAAAAAAAACGCCGCACGAACATGCATTATATTCTAGATGGAAATACGGTCTTGATGCAAAGGTCCAATGATTGTCTCATTACTTTAAAAGCAATCTATGGTTCCCTTACCATCACCAGTACCACACCACAATAACGTCTCTAAAATCAATGGTAGCACATTTATCATTGCATCGTGCATTAACTCCCTTTTCCTAAACTACCAGTGGAACGTGTCATATTATATTGTGTATTACGATCAGTAGTGATTGACTTTAAAGAAGAAAGATAATGCAAAAAATTAAACGCTTACCACATTGCTTATAGGGCTATTCCAGTTTGGTACTGATCTGTTCTATTCTCCCAGATGCCAACAACATATCACCTTTGGCTAAACTAGTGAAACAGCCATGACGAAAAGTAAACGACAGAGAACCCCGTCATAATCACTACACTTGGAAAGGCGTTGCCCGAAATTCCTCATTATGAAGCAATATCAAGTCACTTCCTTCCCTGCCTGTCTTTAACTCCGTTATTTGGTCAAACAATAACAACCTGGAATTCCAAAGAGATAAGCGAGACGCATGCACGTGGACTAGAGTTAATTAATTCAGTTCCCATTCCTGTTAGTTATGTAAACGTACACGTTCCTAAATATCCTGCTACAGTATAACAAGAACAAATGAAGAGAAAAGGAAAGAGAAAACGAATGGTGGCAAGCGGGGTAGGCCCTACTGTTTCAAGGGGCAATTTACAACATTACGTGTGACAAAATTAAAGAAGCAAACCCAACCTCCAAACTCCAATACAAAACAAGGGAAATAGAGTAGCTGTGTTCATGACATCAGAGTGAAGCTGAACTGCAGAAAAAAAAAAGAAAAAAGAAATAAAAGGAAAAAGTCCTGCGGGACTCGATTAACTTCCGTCCTTCCGGTCGGGCATTATAAACACGCAGCGTGCTAAGCGATTCTGCCACACGGAAGATCCGAAGATCTTCTGCGAAACTTAAATCTATCTATGTATGCTATACACAACACAAATTTACATTGATATTCAGCTTTTTGGCCATATACGTCAAGTGACTGATAGCGCTATTCAACTTCCCACGAGTGGCCGCGTGGATTCGATCAATATACAGTTACAAAGATAAATCGGGAATCGTTTCGACCAGATTCCATTCTCATTTTCAGTGATCGACAACGAAAATAATGTTAAGTAGCGACTTGAAGTAATATTGAGAAATATTCGTGAAGTCCAATTCTTTATACAGTCCTACATAATTCAGATTAAATTGTTTCTGTCATGCAACCAATTGAAAATTTCCTGTGGTGCTGGCGTGTCCAAGTAATTTGATTGGAAAGGATATGTGAATGAATATTTACCAATAGGTCTTTACATTCTAAAAGAAAATCAAACATGGCCATGCGGTCTTTTAAGAGTAATCTTCACTTTAACATTTGTAATTTCAAGTCCAAGTTGCCAGTCAAAGCAATGTTGTCTCCAACACAAAACAAAGGGATATTGTGTGTGTCTGTCTGTGTGTGTGTGCCTGTGTGTGTGTGTACGTTTACATGAAAACGTGATTTCTACATGGACGAAGGTGAATACTTCATAAAAGAAAAAAACAAAGCAAAAGATGTAAGTATTTTGCTTCGTCCTCTTATGGGGTTCGAACCCGTACGTGTGCAACCTCACGTCTCTTGTGACGTCGCCTTTATCCTCTCGGCCATGTACGTCTTGACGAGAAAATATGAGGAACGTAAGCTTATATGCGAAAGATGATTCAGGAATCGTTTGGTCCACATTCCTTTCTCATTTTCAGTTTTTAACTGCAAAATCATCAACCTGATGAGGAGATTTGAAAAAATTAAATGCATGGTTACTGCAGCTTATTGTCTGAGCTACCACATACTTAAGTTTCAGAGGAAATGAAGCAAAATCAACTGAAATAAAGGTGCTTAAAAGTTGTCAAGTCAATGCATGGTTTAAAAAAAAATCACCTTCCATAGACATAACACGTCAACTTGTCTGATTTTGAGTCTTTACCTTTAATCACAATTTAAAGTATGATGGTAAGTCTTCTCGAACTAAGAGTGTGGAACGGAAGCTTCTACGTGAAAGATGAATCATGACGATCACCCGTGACCGACACATCTTCAAAGGGATCAGTTATTAAAGGTGGAAGCCCTCGTGCCAAGATATTGTCTCAGCAATTCCAAAGCAATGATACCCTTACATTTAGGTATACCATAATTTCCCTCTGAAATCACTGGTATTATTCATGTACAATTGCTTGCCTTGTCCATAAACTTTGCTTTACAAAGTTTCAGTGAAAGGTGTCATAACATAATTCTGTAACTCCATTAGCAGTGATTGACTACATAAATAAAGATATATCAAATTGAACGCTTAGCGCGTATAACTAAGGGGGATTTTAGTCTGATGCTGTGTTATTCACTGCTCAGAGACCAACAACACTCATAACCTACGGTTACGTATAGAGAAATAGCCATGACGAAAATAAGGTTCTCCTTTTCTTTGGCAGATAGACACACAACCCCTTTGAACACACTATAATTGACATGGAGGGACATGAAAAAGTTCATTACTACTACTAAACAGTGATGCCTTCTACTCATGTGGCACAATATACCTCTATAGCAACATAAAACCTGTCTACAATTCCGTTATTGGGTCAAACAATAACAACCTGGAATTTCAAAGAGACGAGCGAGACGCCATACACCTGGCCTAGAGTTAATTTATTCAGTTGCCATTCCTGCTCCAGTTGAGTTATGTAAATTATTTTCCGACCTGTCTTGTGCAGTGTAACAGGAACAAACGTAGAGAAAAGAAAAGAGAAAACGAAAGGTGGCAAGCGGGGCACTGTATACCAAGGGCAATTTACAACATTGCGTATGATAAATGAAGCAAATCCAACCTCCAGCCTCCGACAAATAAAAAAGGGAACTTGAGTTACTGTGTGTCGTGGGGTAATGACATCGGAATGAAGCTGAACTACCAAAAGAAAAACAAAGAAAGAGATAGAGAAAAAAAAAATAATAGCGTCCTGCGGGTCCCGAACATCTCGTCCTAAGGTAGTGCATAATGACCATGCAGCGCGCTAAGCGACTATAAAGCCACACGGCTGTCCCGAAGATTGGATGTGAAATTCATATCTTTATATCATTTACAACATGAAAAAGTTCATCACTACTACTAAACAGTGATGCCTTCCATTCATATGGCACAAGATACCTCTATAGCAACATAAAACCTGTCTACAACTCCGTTATTGGGTCAAACAATAACAACCTGAAATTTCAAAGAGATGAGCGAGACGCCGTACACCTAGAGTTAATTCATTCAGTTGCCATTCCTGCTCCAGTTGAGTTATGTAAATTATTTTCCGACCTGTCTTGTGCAGTGTAACAGGAACAAACGTAGAGAAAAGGAAAGAGAAACGAAAGGTGGCAAGCGGGGCACTGTATACCAAGGGCAATTTACAACATTACGTATGATAAATACAACCTCCAGCCTCCGACAAAAAAAAAATGGAACTTGAGTGACTGTGTCTCGTGGGGTAGTATACTTGATAAGATAATACGATAAATGACATCGGAATAAAGCAGAACTGCCAAAAGAAAAACAAAGAAAGAGAGAGAGAAAACAAATAATAGCGTCCTGCGGGTCTCGAACATCTCGTCCTAAGGTAGTGCATAATGACAATGCAGCGGGCTAAGCGACTGTAAAGCCACACGGCTGTCCCGAAGATTGGATGTGAAATTCATAACTTAATATCATTTACAACATGAAAAAGTTCATTACTACTACTATTAAACAGTGATGCCTTCCACTCATGTGGCACAAGATACCTCTATAGAAACATAAAACCTGTCTACAACTCCGTTATTGGGTCAAACAATAACAACCTGGAATTTCAAAGAGATGAGCGAGGCGCCATACACCTGGACTAGAGTTAATCAATTCAGCTCCCATTCCTGCCAGTTATCTAAACGTACATGTTCCTACCTATCCTGTTACAATATAACAAGAACCAATGAAGAGAAAAGGAAAGAGCAAACGAAAGGTGGCAAGCGGGACACTGTAACAAGGGGCAATTTACAACATTAAGTGTGACAAAATTAATGAAGCAAACCCAATCTCCAAACTCCGATACAAAACAATTAAGTTAAATAGAGCAGCCGTGTTCACGGCTTACGTATACTTGATAAAATAATACGATAAATGACATCGAGTATAGCTGAACAGCCGAAAAAAAAAGAAAGAAAAAAAGGTAAAAGTCCTGCAGCGGGAGTCGAACTTCTCGCCTTCCTGTATGGCGTTATGAACACCCAGCGCGCTAAGCGATTACGCCACACGGCTGTCCCGAAGATCGTTTGCGAAACTTAAATTTTTAATTATACAATCGTGACTGTTGACGGAGATGGCGCTATTCAACTTCCCACAAGTGGCCGCGTGGATTCGACCAATATACAGTTGCAAACAACAATCGCCAATCGTTCCGTACAGATTGCATTCTCATTTTCAGTTTTTAACTACATAATTGTCGACCTCATGAGGAGATTTTAAAATATAAAATGCATGATGACTGCAGTTTATTGTCTGAGCTACAACATACTTAAGTTTCAGAGGAAATGGAGTAAAATCAGATGAGATAAAGGTGCTTAAACGTTGTCAAGTCAATGCATGGTCTAAAAAAGAATCACCTCCCATAGACAATACACGTAAACTTGTCCGATTTTGCGTCTTTACCTTTAATCACAATTTAAGGTATGATGATGTCATTAAATTTCAAAACCATGACATGGACTTGAAAGGCAAATGTTCAAAATAAAACATATCTGAATTTGGGATAATATTGAGCTTAAACAAGAGAGATACGAGCAAATGAATGTCAGAAACAGTACCTCAAAAAAATTAATTCCACTTTTTTGATTTCAGATAATGATATGATGACGTCATAATGTATTTCGGGAAATGTTGATGCTTGAAATGTTATTTCCAATTCATATGCTTTTGTAATATGCAATGAAAACATAGGGTCACCCCGCGTTTTAAAGAGCTATGGCGAAATAAACAAAGACATGTTTTTCGCTATATTTCCACATAGACGCGCACACGAAATTTCAACTTTGACCCCAGCGCATTCCTTTGTTATAAGTCAAAATTGATCGGAAATCATTGGATATTGTTACTTAATGTATCAGGAATCCAAATCTGTCAAAACAATTGCATTCTCGTGTTGCTTACGCGCACTGCGCGCGAAAATGCGCGGACGGACGCCTACGCGCGAAACGCTTAAAATTGTCTGAAACTTCGAGATTTCCCATTGGAAAGTTGTTTTGAGCCTTTTAAAAGTTTGACGCGCGCATACGCGCGCGTAATGATGTCCTAGGTAATTAGCATTGAAATATAAGATAGAGCGTGATCTGAACTTAATGTCCACCGAAAATGATACAGAAATGACCTTTAGTTATGAAGTTATGATCGATCATGTAACATGGTCCGAAAATCACAAAATGGCGCCTAGATGACGTCATAGATATGTTACTGTCATGAAAACCTTATTGTGGCTAGATTTTTTCATGAGACATGTTCCCTGAAAATGTCATGTTATTCCGTAATGTCATTCTTGAGATATTGATGACACAAAATTGTCCAGAAAGAAAGAAGAATAACGAGATATGAAACTCGTCACACTGAAGACGAGTTAGGTGATACGCTTGGGGTCATCAGATGTCGGTCATCCGTGATCGACAAAGAAAAGAATGTAATATAGCACATTGAAGTTATAATGCGATACTTCGTTGAACTTTTTTGGGCCTACATTATTCAGATCACATTTGTTTTTCTGTCACACAAACTAAGTGGAAATTCTGTGCGTGTGCGACTAAGTCGATTTACGGACTTTTTGAGTACGTACAGTGCATAAACTTAGACCCCGTTTGAGGTGCGGGGCTGGGCCGAGCCGCGGCCGAGCCGCGGCCAAGGCCAACCTCAATTGCGAGGCCGAGCCCCGCAATTTAGTCCGTTTACACTGCCGGGCTCGGCCGCACTTTTGATTCAAACCTTTCAATATTTTGTCGTAGTGGCGATCTACTTTTAAACAAACGCAATTTGGTATTGTCTGGTTTTCAGATCCTTTGCCAACTGAATTCCGTGGCGACGAAGGCGCCGTTCGGGCAAAGGCCTTTGCCGAAGGAGAAAAACCTTTGGAGGACAAAACCACCTTAAACTATCCTAGTTTTCGACGTTGAAGTGGTTAATATCCTGAATAGCGAAATAGTACAGGCGAGGGTTTGGAAGCCAGACTAAAATTGGCCGCGCATTTAGCCCAGTTTGCGCTTACACTGCGAAAAAGGCCGGGCGCGACCGCGGCTCGACGAGACCACCTCCAGAGCGTGGTCTAATGCGAGGCCAATTTTGGCCCCGCATTTGGCCTTTTGCGCGTTTACACCGAAATGAAGGTGGGCTCGGCACGGCCGAGCCGCGGCCGAGCCTCGCACTGTAAACGGGGTCCAAGTGATCCTCGGCACGTACAAATAAAACATGACAATTAAGTGTTTATAACCATCCTGGCATTAACAGTGGCCTTTTGAAACATGACCTTTGACCATTATTTACATAACCAATATGACTCCCTCTAATCTTGCTATTACAATGATCAGTTCAGAGATCTCTTTCAGCTATATACAAGCCTGTGAGATTTACCAGCATTAAAACCAATGAAGCCTCCGATACAAAACAAGGGATATAGAGCAAGTGAGTCTGTTTACATGAGAATGTGATTTATCCTGGACGAAAGTGATACCTCAGTTAAAGAGAAAAGGGCAAAAGAAAAATGGGCCAAACGTACTGCTCCAGCGAAAGAGACATCGCCTTTAACCATGTAACTATAGGTCTCCTCTAACTAAGAGTACACTTTGAACGTAAGCTTATACGTGGATGATAATTTATGACGATCTCACGTGATCGACACACATTCAAAGGGGACAGTTAGAAATGGAAGGAGTGCTTAATCGTTTCATTAATTCCTAATCAATGACACCCCTACTAGAGGATATCATAATTTCTCACCTTAAATCAATGGTCTATAGGACTCATGCACCATTACTTGTATCGTGCATAAACTTTGTTTTTTAAGCTTTGAGTGAAACGTGTAATAACATAATTCTGTAATTCCATCGGCAGTGATTGATATAATAAAGAAGAAAGATATATCACCGTATTGAACGCTTAGAACCTAACGGGGGGGGGGGGTATTATAGCATGATACTCGGTTCTTTACTGCCCACATGCCAACAACATCCATCACCCACGGCTACGCATAGCGAAACAGCCATGGCGAAAATAAAACTTTGTTTTCTCGTAGGCAGAATGACACAGAACCTCGTCAAACACACTTTTATTGGCAGGGATGGACATGAAAAAGTTCATTACTAATACTAAACAGCGTATGCATTCCAATCGTGTGGCGCGAGATACCTCTATAGCAACATAATGCAAAGGTCCAATGATTGTCTCATTACTTTAAAAGCAATCTATGGTTCCCTTACCATCACCAGTACCACACCACAATGACGTCTCTAAAATCAATGGTAGCACATTTATCATTGCATCGTGCATTAACTCCCTTTTCCTAAACTACCAGTAGAACGTGTCATATTATATTGTGTATTTCGATCAGTAGTGACTGACTTTAAAGAAGAAAGATAATGCAAAAAATTGAACGCTTACCACATTGCTTATAGGGCTATTCCAGTTTGGTACAGATCTGTTCTATTCTCCCAGATGCCAACAACATATGTCACCTATGGCTGAACTAGTGAAACAACCATGACGAAAATAAACGACAGAGAACCCCGTCATAATCACTACACTTGGAAAGGTGTTGCCCGAAATTCCTCATTATGAAGCAATATCACGTCACTTCCTTCCCTGCCTGTCTTTAACTCCGTCATTTGGTCAAACAATAACAACCTGGAATTCCAAAGAGATAAGCGAGACGCCATGCACCTGGACTAGAGTTAATTAATTCAGTTCCCATTCCTGTTAATTATGTAAACGTACACGTTCCTAAATATCCTGCTACATATAACAAGAACAAATGAAGAGAAAAGGAAAGAGAAAACGAATGGTGGCGAGCGGGGTACTGTTTTAATTCAAGGGGCAATTTACAACATTACGTGTGACAAAATTAATGAAGCAAACCCAACCTCCAAACTCCAATACAAAGCAAGGGAAATAGAGTAGCTGTGTTCGTGACATCAGAGTGAAGCTGAACTGCAGGAAAAAAAAAAAGAAAACAAATAAAAGGAAAAAGTCCTGCGGGACTCGATTAACTTCTCTCCTTCCGGTCGGGCATTATAAACACGCAGCGTGCTAAGCAAATCTGCCACACGGAAGATCCGAAGATCTTGTGCGAAACTTAAATCTATCTATGTATGCTATACATTGATATTCAGTTTTTTGGCTATATACGTCAAGTGACTGATAGCGCTATTCAACTTCCCACGAGTGGCCGCGTAGATTCGATCAATATACAGTTACAAAGATAAATCGGGAATCGTTTCAACCAGATTCCATTCTCATTTTCAGTGATCGACAACGAAAATAATGTTAAGTAGCGACTTGAAGTAATATTGAGAAATGTTCGTGAAGTCCAATTCTTTATACAGTCCTACATAATTCAGATGAAACTGTTTCTGTCATGCAACTAATTGAAAATTTCGTTTGGTGTCGGCGTGTCCAAGCAAGTTGATTGGAAAGGATATGTGAATGAATATTTACCAATAGGTCTTTATATTGCAAAAAAACAACAACAAAAAATCAAACATGGCCATGCGGTCTTTTAAGAGTCATCTTCACTTTAACATTTGTAATTTCAAGTCCAAGTTGCCTGTCAAAGCTATGTGGTCTCAAACACAAAACAAAGGGATATTGTGTGGGTGTGTGTGTGTGTGTTTGTGTGTGAGTGTGTGTGTACGTTTACATGAAAACGTGATTTCTACATGGACGAAGGTGAATACTCCATAAAAGGAAAAAAGCAAAAGATATAAGTATTTTGTTTCGTGCTCTTATGGGGTTCGAACCCGTACGTGTGCAACCTCACGTCTCTTGTGACGTCGCCTTTATCCTCTCGGCCATGTACGTCTTGACGAGAAAATATGAGGAACGTAAGCTTATATGTGAAAGATGATTCAGGAATCGTTTTGTCCACATTCCATTCTCATTTTCAGTTTTTAGCTGCGAAATTATCAACCTGATGAGATTTGAAAAAATAAAATGCATGATTACTGCAGCTTATTGTCTGAGCTACCACATACTTACGTTTCAGAGGAAATGGAGCAAAATCAGCTGAATTAAAGGTGCTTAAACGTTGTCAAGTCAATGCATGGTTAAAAAAAAAAATCACCTTCCATAGACATAACACGTCAACTTGTCTGATTTTGAGTCTTTACCTTTAATCACAATTTGAAGTATGATGGTAAGTCTTCTCGAACTAAGAGTGTGGAACGTATACCTTCTACGTGAAAGGTGAATCATGACGATCACCCGTGACTGACACATCTTCAAAGGGATCAGTTATTAGAAGTGGAAGCCCTCGTGCCAAGATAATATTGTCTCAGCAATTCCAAAGCAATGATACCCTTACATTAATTTAGGTATACCATAATTTCCCTCTGAAATCAATGGTATTATTCATGAACAATTGCTTGCCTTGTCCACAAACTTTGCTTTACAAACTTTCAGTGAAAGGTGTCATAACATAATTCTGTAACCGTCCATTAGCAGTGATTGACTACATAAATCAAGATGATAAATATCAATTGAACGCTTAGCAAGTATATAAGGGGGATTTCAGCCTGATGTTGTGTTATTCACTGTTCAGATACCAACAACACTCATCACCTACGGCTACGTATAAAGAAACAGCCATGACGAAAATAAGTTTTCCTTTTCTTTGGCAGATAGACACACAACCCCTATAACCCCTATAACTGACATGGAGGGACATGAAAAAGTTCATTACTACTACTAAACAGTGATGCCTTCTACTCATGTGGCACAAGATACCTCTATAGCAACATAAAACCTGTCTACAATTTCGCTATTGGGTCAAACAATAACAATCTGGAATTTCAAAGAGATGAGCTAGACGCCATACACCTGGCCTAGAGTTAATTTATTCAGTTGCCATTCCTGCTCCAGTTGAGTTATGTAAATTATTTCCCGACCTGTCTTGTGCAGTGTAACAGGAACAAACGTAGAGAAAAGGAAAGAGAAAACGAAAGGTGGCAAGCGGGGCACTGTATATCAAAGGCAATTTACAACATTACGTATGATAAATGAAGCAAATCCAACCTCCAGCCTCCGACAAAAAAAAAAAGGAACTTGAGTGACTGTGTGTCGTGGGGTAATGACATTGGAATGAAGCTGAACTGCCAAAAGAAAAACAAAGAAATAGAGAGAAAAGAAAATAATAGCGTCCTGCGGGTCTCGAACATCTCGTCCTAAGGTAGTGCATAATGACCATGCAGCGCGCTAAGCGACTATAAAGCCACACGGCTGTCCCGAAGATTGGATGTGAAATTCATATCTTTATATCATTTACAACATGAAAAAGTTCATTACTACTACTAAACAGTGATGCCTTCCATTCATGTGGCACAAGATACCTCTATAGCAACATAAAACCTGTCTACGTCTCCGTTATTGGGTCAAACAATAACAACCTGGAATTTCAAAGAGATGAGCGAGACGCCATACACCTGGACTAGAGTTAATCAATTCAGCTCCCATTCCTGCCAGTTATCTAAACGTACATGTTCCTACCCATCCTGTTACAGTATAACAATAACCAATGAAGAGAAAAGGAAAGAGCAAACGAAAGGTGGCAAGCGGGACACTGTAACAAGGGGCAATTTACAACATTAAGTGTGACAAAATTAATGAAGCAAACCCAATCTCCAAACTCCAATACAAAACAAGGGAAATAGAGCAGCCGTGTTCATGGGTTACGTACACTAATAAAATAATATGATAAATGACATCGGAGTAAAGCTGACCTGCCGAAAAAAAAAAAAAGGAAAAAAAAAAAGAACGGGAAAAGTCCTGCGGGAGTCGAACTTCTCTCCTTCCGGTATGGCGTTATGAACACCCAGCGCTAAGCGATTACGCCACACGGCTGTCCTGAAGATTGAGTGCGAAACTTAAATATATAATAATACTATCGTGACTAGTTGACTTGTGATGGCGCTATTCAACTTCTCACAAGTGGCAGCGTGGATTCGATCAATATACAGTTGCAAAGAAAAATTGGGAATCGTTCTGTACAGATTGCATTCTCATTTTCAGTGTTAAACAACAAAATCATCAACCTAATGAGGAGATTTTGAAACATAAAATGCACGATTACTAAAGCTTATTGTCTCAGCTACAACATACGTATGTTTCAGAGGAAATGGAGCAAAATCAGATGAGGTAAAGGTGCTTAAACGTTGTCAAGTCAATGCATGGTTTAAAAAAAAATCACCTCCCATAGACATAACACGTAAACTTGTCTGAATTTGAGTCTTTACCTTTAATCACAATTTCTAGTATGATGACGTCATCGTATTTCAAAACCATTACATGGACTTGAGAGGCAAATGTTCAAAGTACAACATATCTAAATTTGGGATAATATTGAGCTTAAACAACAGAGATACGAGCAAATGAATGTCTGAAACAGTACCTCAAAAAAAATAATTCCACTTTTTTATTTAAAATGACGATATGATGACGTCATCGCGCTTTCCTGGCAATATTGATACTTGGAATGTTATTTCCAATTCATATACTTTTGTAATATGCAATAGAAATATAGGGTCAACGGACGATTTAAAGAGCTATGGCGAAATAAACAAAGACATGTTTTTTCACTATATTTGCAGAAAGACGCGCACGCGGAATTTCAACTTTGACGCCAGTGCATTCCTTTGTTATAGGTCGAAATCGATCGGAAATCAATGGATATTGTTACTCAAAGTATAAGGAATCCAAATCAGTCAAAAAAATTGCATTTTCATGTTGCTTACGGGCTCTGCGCGCGAAATTGCGCGGACGGACGCGCACGCGAGAAAATGTTTGAAACGCTTAAAATTGTCTGAAACTTCGAGATTTCCCATTGGGAAGTCGTTTTGAGCCTTTTAAAATTTTGACGCGCGCTTACGCGCGCGTAATGATGACCTGTGTAACTAGCGTTAAAAAGTAAGATAGAGCGTGACCTGAACTTCATGTCCACCGAAAATGATACAGAAATGACATCTAGTTATGAAATTATGATCGATCATGTGACAAAGTCCGAAAATCACAAAATGGCACCTAGATGACGTCATAGATATGTTACTGTCATGAAAACCTTATTGTGGCTAGATTTTGTCATGAGACATGTTGACTGAAAATGTCATGTTATTTCGTAATGTCATTCTTGAGATATTGACGACACAAAATGTGGCAGAAAGAAAGAAGAATAAAAAAAAAGAGAAATTTTGACAATCACAATAGGTGATACGCTGATAGCGTATCACCTAAAAAGAAACGAGACATGAAAACTCGTCACATTGAGGACGAGTTAGGTGATACGCTTGTGGTCATCAGATGACAGTCATCTGTGATCGACAAAGAAAAGAATGTGATATAGGCACCTTAAAGTTATATTGAGCGTGCTTGCGAAACCGTTTTTGTAACCACTCGGCCACGGGTCATCCACGGAAATGGTAAGACAAAAAAAACAACAAAACCAATGTATAGATATAACAGGGGGAAAGTCAATGCCCACTCAACTAACGTGGCCGTGTGAACATCTATTGCATTGCTAGACGGAAAAGCGGCCTTGTAACGACTGAGGTCGCTATGCCATTTCTGGCAACTTGGAAAAAATACGTCCCGCAGACATAAAACCTATAATCGGCTGGTTTTGATACCTTGCCTTTAATCATAATTTTCAGTGTAATGACGTCATCAAATTAATAAACAATGACATCGTCTTGAAAGACAATTGTTCAAAGTACAACACCTCAGTCGTCGTCATTACATACTATGATCGGTTTGACAAAGTCAACCTGCAAAAGTTTGCTGCAGTCGAAGCAATGTGGTCTCCAACACACAAAGAAGAGGGATATGGCGTGTGTGTGTGTCTCTGTGTGTGTATAGGTGCGTTTATATACGAACGTGATTTCTACATGGACGAATATGTAATACAAAGTTGAGGAAAAAAACAGTAAATAGCGAAGTATTTTGTTTCGTGATCTTGTGGGGTTCGAACCCGCAACCTCACGTCTCTGAGACGTCGCCTTTAACCACTCGGCCATACGTCTCGACAAGAAAGTATGGGGAACATTATGGACTTGAAAGACAGTTGTTCAATATATAACTCATTCATCGTACGTTGTCAGTTTGCTATTGACATGACGATCTATCACACGAATATGAGGCAGGTATTATAACCTGTATGAAATTATTATAGCTATGGTTATCAAATTCCCCTAAAATTTCCTTATAATTGCCTTATTTTTACACACAGTTATGCTATCCCTTTAAACTCGTCACAGTTTAATTAGAATCATTAACATCATACATTAGTACCATATTCAGTTCCATAGCTGATCACGTTTGCTAATTAATTAGGATTAATTGTCTAGAATGTGTCATATGGCCAACCTGTATACACACGTATACACACACACACACACAATGCTAAATGTATGTATCAAACATCTGTAACACAACTTTGAACTTACTGTAGGAATTATCGCTGCACTTATCATTCATACTTTTTATCACCATCTGAAACTCCACAAAAACCACTAATTGACAAATAATCATCAATACAGAAGACTGACTTAAAGGAACAATGCAAATACCTTTTTTACAATGTATAGCTTGTTACATGTGTAAATCAGGACAAAGTAACCACGACTACATTGTGTTACTGAATTGATATGAACAAATTTCATTTTGTTACAATATACTATATCAGTTTAAAAAGCCCAGCCTGCAAAATTTTGCAGCAGTCGAAGTAATGCAGTCTCCAACGCAAAACAAAGGTATACTGTGTGAGTGTGTGCGTATAGGTGTGTTTACATGCAAACGTGTTTTCTACATGGACGAAGGTGTAGTACTCCATTGAAGAAAAAAAAAAAGTAAAAAAAAAATTATTTTCTTTCGTGCTCTTGTGAGGATCGAACCCGTACGTGTGCAACCTCATGATTTCTGAGACGACGCCTCTAACCGCTCGGCCATTCGTCTCGACGAGAAAATTAGAGGAACGTAAACTTATGTACGTGAAAGATGAATCAGGAATCGTTTCGTCCGCATTCCATTCTCATTTTCAGTTTTAAATTGCAAAATTGTCAACCTCATGAGGATATTTCAAAGAATAAAATGCATGATTACTGCAGATTATTGTCACAGCTACAACATACTTAAGTTTCAGAGGAAATGAAGCAAAATCAGCTGAGATAAAGGTGCTTAAACGTTGTCAAGTCAATGCATGGTTTCTAAAAAAATCACCTCCCATAGACATAACACGTAAACTTGTCCGATTTTGCGTCTTTACCTTTAAACAAAATTTAAAGCATGATGACGTCATCAAATTTCAAAACTATGACATGGACTTGAAAGGCAAATGTTCAAAGTACAACATATCTGAATTTGGGATAATATTGAGCTTAAACAACAGAGATACGAGCAAATGAATGTCAGAAACAGTACCTTAAAAAATTAAATTCCACTTTTTTTATTTCAGATGATGATATGATGACGTCATAATGTATTCATGGAGATATTGATGCTTGAAACGTTATTTCCAATTCATATGTTTTTGTAATATGCAATAAAAACATAGGGTAACCAGACGTTTTAAAGAGCTATGGCGAAATAAACAAAGACATGTTTTTCGCTATATTTGCACATAGACGCGCACACGAAATTTCAACTTTGCCGCCAACGCATTCCTTTGTTATAGGTCAAAATTGATCGGAAATCAATGGATATTGTTGCTTAATGTATCAGGAATCCAAATCTGTCAAAAAATGTGCATTTTCATGTTGCTTACGCGCACTACGCGCGAAAATGTGCGGACGGACGCGAACGCGCGAAACGCTTAAAATTGTCTGAAACTTCGAGATTTCCCATTGGTAAGTTGTTTTGAGACTTTTAAAAGTTTGACGCGCGCGTACGCGCGCGTAATAATGTCCTAGGTAATTAGCATTAAAATGTAAGATAGAGCGTGACCTGAACTTAATGTCCACCGAAAATGATACAGAAATTACCTTTATCTATGAAGTTATGATCGATCATGTAACATGGTCCGAAAATCACAAAATGGCGCCTAGATGACGTCATAGACATGTTACTGTCATGAAAACCTTATTGTGGCTAGATATTGTCATGAGACATGTTCCCTGAAAATGTCATGTCATTCTGTAATGTCACTCTTGAGATATTGATGACACAAAATTGTCCAGAAAGAAAGAAGAACGAGACATGAAAACTCGTCACATTGAGGACGAGTTAGGTGATACGCTTGTGGTCATCAGATGACGGTCATCTGTGATCGACAAAGAAAAGAATGTGATATAGGCACCTTGAAGTTATATTGAGCGTGCATGCGAAACCGTTTCTGTAACCACTCGGCCACGGGTCATCCACGGAAATGGTAAGACAAAAAAAAAAAAAACAATGTATAGATATAACAGGGGGAAAGTCAATGCCCACTCAACTAACGTGGCCTGGTGAACATCTATTGCATTGCTAGACGGAGAAGCGGCCCTGTAACGACTGAGGTCACTATGCCATTTCTGGCAACTTGGGAAAAATACGTCCCGCAGACATAAAACCTATAATCGGCTGGTTTTGATACCTTGCTTTTAATCACAATTTTCAGTGTAATGACGTCATCAAATTACAAAACAATGACATCGTCTTGAAAGACAATTGTTCAAAGTACAACACCTCAGTCGTCGTCATTACATACTATGATCGGTTTGACAAAGTCAACCTGCAAAATGTTGCTGCAGTCGAAGCAATGTGGTCTCCAACACACAAAAAAGAGGGATATGGCGTGTGTGTGTGTCTGTGTGTGTGTATAGGTGCGTTTATATACGAACGTGATTTCTACATGGACGAATATGTAATACAAAATTGAAGAAAAAAAAAGTAAAATAAAAAAAAAATGTTTCGTGATCTTGTGGGGTTTGAACCCGCAATCTCACGTCTCTGAGACGGCGCCTTTAACCACTCGGCCATACGTCTCGACGAGAAAATATGGGGAACGTAAACTTATGTATGTGAAAGATACATGGGGAATCGTTTTGTCCACATTCCATTTTCATTTTCAGTTTTAAACTGCAAAATTGTCAATCTGATGAGGAGATTTAAAAGAATAAAATGCATGATTACTGCAGCTTATTGTCTCAGCTACAACATATTAAAGTTTCAGAGGAAATGAAGCAAAATCAGCTGAGATAAAGGTGCTTAAACGTTGTTAAGTCAATTGATGCTTTTAAAAAAAATCACCTCCCATAGACAATACACGTAAACTTGTCCGATTTTGCGTGTTTACCTTTAATCACAATTTAAGGTATGATGACGTCATCAAATATCAAAAGCATGACATGGACTTAAAAGGCAAATGTTCAAAGTACAACATATCTGAATTTGGGATAATATTGAGCTTAAACAACAGAGATACGAGCAAATGAATGTCAGAAACAGTACCTTAAAAAAATTAATTCCACTTTTTTGATTTCAGATGACGATATGATGACGTCATATTGTAATTATGGAAATAATGATACTTGAAACGTTATTTTCAATTCATATGCTTTTGTAATATGCAATAAAAACATAGGGTCACCTGACGTTTTAAAGAGCTATGGCGAAATAAACAAAGACATGTTTTTTCACTATATTTGCACATAGATGCGCACGCGAAATTTCAACTTTGACGCCAGTGCATTGCTTTGTTATTTGTCAAAATCGATCAGAAATCAATGGATATTGTTAATCAAAGTATCAGGAATCCAGATCAGTCAAAAAATGTGCATTTTCATGTTACTGACGCGCTGTGCGCGCGAAAATGCGCGGACGGACGCGCACGCGCAAAATTGTTTGAAACGCTTAAAATTGTCTGAAACTTCGAGATTTCCCATTGGAAAGTTGTTTTGAGCCTTTTAAATGTTTGACGCGCGCTTACGCGTCCTAGATGACGTCCTAGGTAATTAGCATCAGAGAAAGAAAGATAGAGCGTGACCTGAACTTTATGTCCACAAAAACTGATACAGAAAGGACCTTTAGTTATGAAGTTATGATCGATCATGTAACATGGTCCGAAAATCACAAAATGGCGCCTAGATGACGTCATAGATACGTTACTGTCATGAAAACCTTATTGTGGCTAGATATTGTCATGAGACATGTTGACTGAAAATGTCATGTTACTCCGTAATGTCATTCTTGAGATATTGACGACACAAAATAGGCCAGAAAGAAAGAAGAATAAGAAAAAAGACAGATTTTGACAATCACAATAGGTGATACGCTAAAAGCGTATCACCTAATAAAAAGAAACGAGACATGAAAACTCGTCACATTGAGGACGAGTTAGGTGATACGCTTGTGGTCATCAGATGACGGTCATCTGTGATCGACAAAGAAAAGAATGTGATATAGGCACCTTGAAGTTATATTGAGCGTGCATGCGAAACCGTTTCTGTAACCACTCGGCCACGGGTCATCCACGGAAATGGTAAGACAAAAAAAAAAACAATGTATAGATATAACAGGGGGAAAGTCAATGCCCACTCAACTAACGTGGCCGCGTGAACATCTATTGCATTGCTAGACGGAGAAGCGGCCCTGTAACGACTGAGGTCACTATGCCATTTCTGGCAACTTGGGAAAAATACGTCCCGCAGACATAAAACCTATAATCGGCTGGTTTTGATACCTTGCCTTTAATCACAATTTTCAGTGTAATGACGTCATCAAATTACAAAACAATGACATCGTCTTGAAAGACAATTGTTCAAAGTACAACACCTCAGTCGTCGTCATTACATACTATGATCGGTTTGACAAAGTCAACCTGCAAAATGTTGCTGCAGTAGAAGCAATGTGGTCTCCAACACACAAAAAAGAGGGATATGGCGTGTGTGTGTCTCTCTGTGTGTGTATAGTTGCGTTTATATACGAACATGATTTCTACATGGACGAATATGTAATACAAAATTGAAGAAAAAAAAGTAAAATAAAAAAAAAAAATGTTTCGTGATCTTGTGGGGTTCGAACCCGCAATCTCACGTCTCTGAGACGGCGCCTTTAACCACTCGGCCATACGTCTCGACGAGAAAATATGGGGAACGTAAACTTATGTATGTGAAAGATACATGGGGAATCGTTTTGTCCACATTCCATTTTCATTTTCAGTTTTAAACTGCAAAATTGTCAATCTGATGAGGAGATTTCAAAGAATAAAATGCATGATTACTGCAGCTTATTGTCTCAGCTACAACATATTAAAGTTTCAGAGGAAATGAAGCAAAATCAGCTGAGATAAAGGTGCTTAAACGTTGTTAAGTCAATTGATGCTTTAAAAAAAAATCACCTCCCATAGACAATACACGTAAACTTGTCCGATTTTGCGTCTTTACCTTTAATCACAATTTAAGGTATGATGACGTCATTAAATATCAAAAGCATGACATGGACTTAAAAGGCAAATGTTCAAAGTACAACATATCTGAATTTGGGATAATATTGAGCTTAAACAACAGAGATACGAGCAAATGAATGTCAGAAACAGTACCTTAAAAAAATTAATTCCACTTTTTTGATTTCAGATGACGATATGATGACGTCATATTGTAATTATGGAAATAATGATACTTGAAACGTTATTTTCAATTCATATGCTTTTGTAATATGCAATAAAAACATAGGGTCACCTGACGTTTTAAAGAGCTATGGCGAAATAAACAAAGACATGTTTTTTCACTATATTTGCACATAGATGCGCACGCGAAATTTCAACTTTGACGCCAGTGCATTGCTTTGTTATTTGTCAAAATCGATCAGAAATCAATGGATATTGTTAATCAAAGTATCAGGAATCCAGATCAGTCAAAAAATGTGCATTTTCATGTTACTGACGCGCTGTGCGCGCGAAAATGCGCGGACGGACGCGCACGCGCAAAATTGTTTGAAACGCTTAAAATTGTCTGAAACTTCGAGATTTCCCATTGGAAAGTTGTTTTGAGCCTTTTAAATGTTTGACGCGCGCTTACGCGTCCTAGATGACGTCCTAGGTAATTAGCATCAGAGAAAGAAAGATAGAGCGTGACCTGAACTTTATGTCCACAAAAACTGATACAGAAAGGACCTTTAGTTATGAAGTTATGATCGATCATGTAACATGGTCCGAAAATCACAAAATGGCGCCTAGATGACGTCATAGATACGTTACTGTCATGAAAACCTTATTGTGGCTAGATATTGTCATGAGACATGTTGACTGAAAATGTCATGTTACTCCGTAATGTCATTCTTGAGATATTGACGACACAAAATAGGCCAGAAAGAAAGAAGAATAAGAAAAAAGACAGATTTTGACAATCACAATAGGTGATACGCTAAAAGCGTATCACCTAATAAAGAGAGATTTTGACAATCACAATAGGTGATACGCTGATAGCGTATCACCTAAAAAGAAATAAAGAGAGATTTTGACAATCACAATAGGTGATACGCTGATAGCGTATCACCTAAATAAAGAGAGATTTTGACAATCACAATAGGTGATACGCTGATAGCGTATCACCTAACGAGACATGAAAACTCGTCACATTGAGGACGAGTTAGGTGATACGCTTGTGGTCATCAGATGACGGTCATCTGTGATCGACAAAGAAAAGAATGTGATATAGGCACCTTGAAGTTATATTGAGCGTGCATGCGAAACCGTTTCTGTAACCACTCGGCCACGGGTCATCCACGGAAATGGTAAGACAAAAAAAAAAACAATGTATAGATATAACAGGGGGAAAGTCAATGCCCACTCAACTAATGGCGTGGCCTGGTGAACATCTATTGCATTGCTAAACGGAGAAGCGGCCCTGTAACGACTGAGGTCACTATGCCATTTCTGGCAACTTGGGAAAAATACGTCCCGCAGACATAAAACCTATAATCGGCTGGTTTTGATACCTTGCCTTTAATCACAATTTTCAGTGTAATGACGTCATCAAATTACAAAACAATGACATCGTCTTGAAAGACAATTGTTCAAAGTACAACACCTCAGTCGTCGTCATTACATACTATGATCGGTTTGACAAAGTCAACCTGCAAAATGTTGCTGCAGTCGAAGCAATGTGGTCTCCAACACACAAAAAAGAGGGATATGGCGTGTGTGTGTGTCTGTGTGTGTGTATAGGTGCGTTTATATACGAACGTGATTTCTACATGGACGAATATGTAATACAAAATTGAAGAAAAAAAAAGTAAAATAAAAAAAAAATGTTTCGTGATCTTGTGGGGTTCGAACCCGCAATCTCACGTCTCTGAGACGGCGCCTTTAACCACTCGGCCATACGTCTCGACGAGAAAATATGGGGAACGTAAACTTATGTATGTGAAAGATACATGGGGAATCGTTTTGTCCACATTCCATTTTCATTTTCAGTTTTAAACTGCAAAATTGTCAATCTGATGAGGAGATTTCAAAGAATAAAATGCAAGATTACTGCAGCTTATTGTCTCAGCTACAACATATTAAAGTTTCAGAGGAAATGAATCAAAATCAGCTGAGATAAAGGTGCTTAAACGTTGTTAAGTCAATTGATGCTTTTAAAAAAAATCACCTCCCATAGACAATACACGTAAACCTGTCCGATTTTGCGTCTTTACCTTTAATCACAATTTAAGGTATGATGACGTCATCAAATATCAAACGCATGACATGGACTTAAAAGGCAAATGTTCAAAGTACAACATATCTGAATTTGGGATAATATTGAGCTTAAACAACAGAGATACGAGCAAATGAATGTCAGAAACAGTACCTTAAAAAAATTAATTCCACTTTTTTGATTTCAGATGACGATATGATGACGTCATATTGTAATTATGGAAATAATGATACTTGAAACGTTATTTTCAATTCATATGCTTTTGTAATATGCAATAAAAACATAGGGTCACCTGACGTTTTAAAGAGCTATGGCGAAATAAACAAAGACATGTTTTTTCACTATATTTGCACATAGATGCGCACGCGAAATTTCAACTTTGACGCCAGTGCTTTGCTTTGTTATTTGTCAAAATCGATCAGAAATCAATGGATATTGTTACTCAAAGTATCAGGAATCCAGATCAGTCAAAAAATGTGCATTTTCATGTTACTGACGCGCTGTGCGCGCGAAAATGCGCGGACGGACGCGCACGCGCAAAATTGTTTGAAACGCTTAAAATTGTCTGAAACTTCGAGATTTCCCATTGGAAAGTTGTTTTGAGTCTTTTAAATGTTTGACGCGCGCTTACGCGTCCTAGATGACGTCCTAGGTAATTAGCATCAGAGAAAGAAAGATAGAGCGTGACCTGAACTTTATGTCCACAAAAACTGATACAGAAAGGACCTTTAGTTATGAAGTTATGATCGATCATGTAACATGGTCCGAAAATCACAAAATGGCGCCTAGATGACGTCATAGATACGTTACTGTCATGAAAACCTTATTGTGGCTAGATATTGTCATGAGACATGTTGACTGAAAATGTCATGTTACTCCGTAATGTCATTCTTGAGATATTGACGACACAAAATAGGCCAGAAAGAAAGAAGAATAAGAAACGAGATATGAAACTCGTCACGCTGACGAGTTAGGTGATACGCTTGGGGTCATCAGGTGTCGGTCATCTGTGATCGACAAAGAAAAGAATGTGATATAGGCACCTTGAAGTTATATTGAGCGTGCATGCAAAACCGTTTCTCTAACCACTCGGCCACGGGACATCCTCGGAAATGGTAAGGCAAAAAAGAAATGTATAGATATTACAGGGGGGAAAAGTCAATGCCCACTCAATCGTGTATTGCATTGTTAGACGGAAATGCGGCCTTGTAACGACGGAGGTCGCTATGCCATTTCTGGCAACTTGGGAAAAATACGTCCTGCAGACATAAAACCTATAATCGGCTGGTTTTTAGACCTTGCCTTTAATCACAATTTTCAGTGTAATGACGTCATCAAATTACAAAACAATGACATCGTCTTGAAAAACAATTGTTCAAAGTACAACACCTCAGTCGTCGTCATTACATACTATGATCGGTTTGACAAAGTCAACCTGCAAAATGTTGCTGCAGTCGAAGCAATGTGGTCTCCAACACACAAAAAAGAGGGATATGGCGTGTGTGTGTGTCTGTGTGTGTGTATAGGTGCGTTTATATCCGAACGTGATTTCTACATGGACGAATATCTAATACAAAAGTGAAGAAAAAAAAGTAAAATTAAAAAAAAAAATGTTTCGTGATCTTGTGGGGTTCGAACCCGCAACCTCACGTCTCTGAGACGGCGCCTTTAACCACTCGGCCATACGTCTCGACGAGAAAATATGGGGAACGTAAACTTATGTATGTGAAAGATACATGAGGAATCGTTTTGTCCACATTCCATTTTCATTTTCAGTTTTAAACTGCAAAATTGTCAATCTGATGAGAAGATTTCAAAGAATAAAATGCATGATTACTGCAGCTTATTGTCTCAGCTACAATATACTAAAGTTTCAGAGGAAATGAAGCAAAATCAGCTGAGATAAAGGTGCTTAAACGTTGTTAAGTCAATGCATGCTTTAAAAAAAAATCACCTCCCACAGACAATACACGTAAACTTGTCCGATTTTGCATCTTTACCTTTAATCACAATTTAAGGTATGATGACGTCATCAAATTTCAAAACCATGACTTGGACTTGAAAGGCAAATGTTCAAAGTACAATATATCTGAATTTGGGATAACATTGAGCTTAAACAACAGAGATACGAGCAAATGAATGTCAGAAACAGTACCTCAAAAAAATTAATTCCACTTTTTTGATTTCAGATGATGATATGATGACGTCATAATGTATTTAGGGAAATATTGATACCTGAAACGTTATTTTCAATTCATATGCTTTTGTAATATGCAATAAAAACATAGGGTCACCCGACGTTTTAAAGAGCTATGGCGGAATAAACAAAGACATGTTTTTCGCTATATTTCCACATAGACGCGCACACGAAATTTCAATTTTGACGCCAGTGCATTCCTTTGTTATAGGTCGGAATTGATCAAAAATCAATGGATATTGTTACTTAATATATCAGGAATCCAAATCTGTCAAAAAATGTGCATTTTCATGTTGCTTACGCGCACTGCGCGCGAAAATATGCGGACGGACGCGAACGCGCGGAACGCTTAAAATTGCCTGAAACTTCGAGATTTCCCATTGGGAAGTTGTTTTAAGCCTTTAAAAAGTTTGACGCGCGCGTACGCGCGCGTAAAGATGTCCTTGGTAATTAGCATTACAAAGTAAGACAGAGCGTGACCTGAACTTTATGTCCACCGAAAATGATACAGAAATGTCCTTTAGTTATGAAGTTATGATCGATCATGTAACATGTCCGAAAATCACAAAATGGCGCCTAGATGACGTCATAGAGACGTTACTGTCATGAAAACCTTATTGTGGCTAGATATTGTCATGAGACATGTTGACTGAAAATGTCATGTTATTCCGTCATGTCAATGTTGAGATATTCACGACACAAAATGTGCCAGAAAGAAAGAAGAACGAGACATGAAAACTCGTCACATTGAGGACGAGTTAGGTGATACGCTTGTGGTCATCAGATGACGGTCATCTGTGATCGACAAAGAAAAGAATGTGATATAGGCACCTTGAAGTTATATTGAGCGTGCATGCGAAACCGTTTCTGTAACCACTCGGCCACGGGTCATCCACGGAAATGGTAAGACAAAAAAAAAACAATGTATAGATATAGCAGGGGGAAAGTCAATGCCCACTCAACTAACGTGGCCTGGTGAACATCTATTGCATTGCTAAACGGAGAAGCGGCCCTGTAACGACTGAGGTCACTATGCCATTTCTGGCAACTTGGGAAAAATACGTCCCGCAGACATAAAACCTATAATCGGCTGGTTTTGATACCTTGCCTTTAATCACAATTTTCAGTGTAATGACGTCATCAAATTACAAAACAATGACATCGTCTTGAAAGACAATTGTTCAAAGTACAACACCTCAGTCGTCGTCATTACATACTATGATCGGTTTGACAAAGTCAACCTGCAAAATGTTGCTGCAGTCGAAGCAATGTGGTCTCCAACACACAAAAAAGAGGGATATGGCGTGTGTGTGTGTCTGTGTGTGTGTATAGGTGCGTTTATATACGAACGTGATTTCTACACGGACGAATATGTAATACAAAATTGAAGAAAAAAAAAGTAAAATTAAAAAAAAAATGTTTCGTGATCTTGTGGGGTTCGAACCCGCAATCTCACGTCTCTGAGACGGCGCCTTTAACCACTCGGCCATACGTCTCGACGAGAAAATATGGGGAACGTAAACTTATGTATGTGAAAGATACATGGGGAATCGTTTTGTCCACATTCCATTTTCATTTTCAGTTTTAAACTGCAAAATTGTCAATCTGATGAGGAGATTTCAAAGAATAAAATGCATGATTACTGCAGCTTATTGTCTCAGCTACAACATATTAAAGTTTCAGAGGAAATGAATCAAAATCAGCTGAGATAAAGGTGCTTAAACGTTGTTAAGTCAATTGATGCTTTTAAAAAAAATCACCTCCCATAGACAATACACGTAAACCTGTCCGATTTTGCGTCTTTACCTTTAATCACAATTTAAGGTATGATGACGTCATCAAATATCAAAAGCATGACATGGACTTAAAAGGCAAATGTTCAAAGTACAACATATCTGAATTTGGGATAATATTGAGCTTAAACAACAGAGATACGAGCAAATGAATGTCAGAAACAGTACCTTAAAAAAATTAATTCCACTTTTTTGATTTCAGATGACGATATGATGACGTCATATTGTAATTATGGAAATAATGATACTTGAAACGTTATTTTCAATTCATATGCTTTTGTAATATGCAATAAAAACATAGGGTCACCTGACGTTTTAAAGAGCTATGGCGAAATAAACAAAGACATGTTTTTTCACTATATTTGCACATAGATGCGCACGCGAAATTTCAACTTTGACGCCAGTGCTTTGCTTTGTTATTTGTCAAAATCGATCAGAAATCAATGGATATTGTTACTCAAAGTATCAGGAATCCAGATCAGTCAAAAAATGTGCATTTTCATGTTACTGACGCGCTGTGCGCGCGAAAATGCGCGGACGGACGCGCACGCGCAAAATTGTTTGAAACGCTTAAAATTGTCTGAAACTTCGAGATTTCCCATTGGAAAGTTGTTTTGAGTCTTTTAAATGTTTGACGCGCGCTTACGCGTCCTAGATGACGTCCTAGGTAATTAGCATCAGAGAAAGAAAGATAGAGCGTGACCTGAACTTTATGTCCACAAAAACTGATACAGAAAGGACCTTTAGTTATGAAGTTATGATCGATCATGTAACATGGTCCGAAAATCACAAAATGGCGCCTAGATGACGTCATAGATACGTTACTGTCATGAAAACCTTATTGTGGCTAGATATTGTCATGAGACATGTTGACTGAAAATGTCATGTTACTCCGTAATGTCATTCTTGAGATATTGACGACACAAAATAGGCCAGAAAGAAAGAAGAACGAGACATGAAAACTCGTCACATTGAGGACGAGTTAGGTGATACGCTTGTGGTCATCAGATGACGGTCATCTGTGATCGACAAAGAAAAGAATGTGATATAGGCACCTTGAACTTATATTGAGCGTGCATGCGAAACCGTTTCTGTAACCACTCGGCCACGGGTCATCCACGGAAATGGTAAGACAAAAAAAAAAACAATGTATAGATATAACAGGGGGAAAGTCAATGCCCACTCAACTAACGTGGCCTGGTGAACATCTATTGCATTGCTAAACGGAGAAGCGGCCCTGTAACGACTGAGGTCACTATGCCATTTCTGGCAACTTGGGAAAAATACGTCCCGCAGACATAAAACCTATAATCGGCTGGTTTTGATACCTTGCCTTTAATCACAATTTTCAGTGTAATGACGTCATCAAATTACAAAACAATGACATCGTCTTGAAAGACAATTGTTCAAAGTACAACACCTCAGTCGTCGTCATTACATACTATGATCGGTTTGACAAAGTCAACCTGCAAAATGTTGCTGCAGTCGAAGCAATGTGGTCTCCAACACACAAAAAAGAGGGATATGGCGTGTGTGTGTGTCTGTGTGTGTGTATAGGTGCGTTTATATACGAACGTGATTTCTACATGGACGAATATGTAATACAAAATTGAAGAAAAAAAAAGTAAAATAAAAAAAAAAATGTTTCGTGATCTTGTGGGGTTCGAACCCGCAATCTCACGTCTCTGAGACGGCGCCTTTAACCACTCGGCCATACGTCTCGACGAGAAAATATGGGGAACGTAAACTTATGTATGTGAAAGATACATGGGGAATCGTTTTGTCCACATTCCATTTTCATTTTCAGTTTTAAACTGCAAAATTGTCAATCTGATGAGGAGATTTCAAAGAATAAAATGCATGATTACTGCAGCTTATTGTCTCAGTTACAACATATTAAAGTTTCAGAGGAAATGAATCAAAATCAGCTGAGATAAAGGTGCTTAAACGTTGTTAAGTCAATTGATGCTTTTAAAAAAAATCACCTCCCATAGACAATACACGTAAACCTGTCCGATTTTGCGTCTTTACCTTTAATCACTATTTAAGGTATGATGACGTCATCAAATATCAAAAGCATGACATGGACTTAAAAGGCAAATGTTCAAAGTACAACATATCTGAATTTGGGATAATATTGAGCTTAAACAACAGAGATACGAGCAAATGAATGTCAGAAACAGTACCTTAAAAAAATTAATTCCACTTTTTTGATTTCAGATGACGATATGATGACGTCATATTGTAATTATGGAAATAATGATACTTGAAACGTTATTTTCAATTCATATGCTTTTGTAATATGCAATAAAAACATAGGGTCACCTGACGTTTTAAAGAGCTATGGCGAAATAAACAAAGACATGTTTTTTCACTATATTTGCACATAGATGCGCACGCGAAATTTCAACTTTCACGCCAGTGCTTTGCTTTGTTATTTGTCAAAATCGATCAGAAATCAATGGATATTGTTACTCAAAGTATCAGGAATCCAGATCAGTCAAAAAATGTGCATTTTCATGTTACTGACGCGCTGTGCGCGCGAAAATGCGCGGACGGACGCGCACGCGCAAAATTGTTTGAAACGCTTAAAATTGTCTGAAACTTCGAGATTTCCCATTGGAAAGTTGTTTTGAGTCTTTTAAATGTTTGACGCGCGCTTACGCGTCCTAGATGACGTCCTAGGTAATTAGCATCAGAGAAAGAAAGATAGAGCGTGACCTGAACTTTATGTCCACAAAAACTGATACAGAAAGGACCTTTAGTTAAGAAGTTATGATCGATCATGTAACATGGTCCGAAAATCACAAAATGGCGCCTAGATGACGTCATAGATACGTTACTGTCATGAAAACCTTATTGTGGCTAGATATTGTCATGAGACATGTTGACTGAAAATGTCATGTTACTCCGTAATGTCATTCTTGAGATATTGACGACACAAAATAGGCCAGAAAGAAAGAAGAATAAGAAACGAGATATGAAACTCGTCACACTGAAGACGAGTTAGGTGATACGCTTGGTGTCATCAGATGTCGGTCATCCGTGATCGACAAAGAAAAGAATGTAATATAGCACCTTGAAGTTATAATGAGATACTTAGTTGAACTTTTTTGGGGGCCTACATTTATTATTCAGATCACATTTGTTTTTCTGTCACACAAACTATGTGGAAATTCTGTGCGTGTACGACTAAGTCGATTTACGGACTTTTTGAGCCTCAATTGCGCGGCCGAGCCCCGCAATTTAGTCCATTTACACTGCCGGGCTCGGCCGCGCTTTTGATTCAAACCTTTCAATATTTTGTCGTAGTGGCGCTCTACTTGTAAACAAACGCAATTTGGTATTGTCTGGTTTTCAGATCCTTTGGCAACTGAATTCCGTGGCGACGAAGTCGCCGTTCGGGCAAAGGCCTTTGCCGAAGGAGAAAATCCTTTGCAGGACAAAACCACCTTAAACTATACTAGTTTTCGACGTTGAAGTGGTTAATATCCTGAATAGCGAAATAGTACAGGCGAGTGTTTGGAAGCCACAATAAAATTGGCCGCGCATTTAGCCCAGTTTGCGTTTACACTGAGAAAAAGGCCGGGCGCGACCGCGGCTCAGCCGCGGCCGAGACCACATTAGCGTGGCCTAATGCGAGGCCATTTTGGCCCCGCATTTGGCCTTTTGCGCGTTTACACCGAAATGAAGGCGGTCTCGGCGCGGCCGAGCCGCGGCCGAACCTCGCACTGTAAACGGGATCCAAGTGATCCTCGGCACGTACAAATAAAACATGACAATTAAGTGTTTATAACCATCCTGGCTTTAACAGTGGCCTTTTAAAATATGACCTTTGACCATTATTTACATAACCAATATGACTCCCTCTCATCTTGCTATCATAGTGATCAGTTCAAAGAGCTCTTACAGCTATATACAAGCCTGTGAGATTTACAAGCAGTAAATCCAATGAAGCCTCCGATACAAAACAAGGGATATAGAGCAAGTGAGTCTGTTTACATGAGAATGTGATTTATACCTGGACGAAAGTGATATCTCAATTAAAGAGAAAAGGGCAAAAGAAAAACGGGCCAAACGTACGGCTCCAGCGAAAGAGACATCGCCTTTAACCATGTAACTATAGGTCTCCTCCAACTAAGAGTACACTTCGAACGTAAGCTTATACGTGAATGATAATTTATGACGATCTCACATGATCGACACACATTCATAGGGGACAGTTAGAAGTGGAAGGTGTGCTTAATCGTTTCATTAATTCCTAATCAATGACAATCCTACTATAGGCATGTCATAATTTCTCATCTAAAATCAATGGCCTATAGGACTCATGCACCATTACTTGTATCGTGCATATACTTTGTTTTTTAAGCTTTGAGTGAAACGTGTCATAACATAATTCTGTAATTCCATCAGCAGTGATTGACATAATAAAGAAGAAAGATATATCACCGTATTGAACGCTTAGAACCTAACCGGGGGAGGGGGGTATTATAGCATAATACTCGGTTCTTTACTGGCCAGATGCCAACAACACCCATCACCCACGGCTACGCATAGAGAAACAGCCATGGCGAAAATAAAACTTTGCTTTCTCATAGGCACAATGACACAAAACCCCATCAAACACACTTTTATTGGCAGGGATGGACATGAAAAAGTTCATTACTAATACTAAACAGCGTATGCATTCCATTCATGTGGAGCGAGATACCTCTATAGCAACATAAAGCCTGTCTTCAACTCCGTTGATCGAACAATGACAACCTGAAATTTCAAAGAGATGAGCGAGACGCTATATACACCTGGCCTAGAGTTAATTTATTCAGTTCTCATTCCTACTTCAAGTTGGGTTATGTCATTGTAATCATTCCCATCTGCAGTATAACAAATCCAAAATGAGGGAAAAGGGGAGAGAAAAACGAGAGGTGGCAAAAGAAAAAATGCATGCACAACTGCAATCCACATCATTGCGTGTGACAAGTGAAGCAAATGTATTAGTTGTTATAGCAGTGTTTTATGAGCATAAACAGGCAAATTGCTTTATAGACAGACAATGTCAAATTTAAAAACAATCAATTTAATGTCAGAGAAGATGGTAAACAAGATGCTTTGAAACTGTAACTAAATCGCTGCTCTTGTACTCGGTCACGGAACGTCCAACTTTATATCCAACAAAAAAAAAAAAATGTTAGGGGAAAGAAACAAATTTAGATATAACATTCTTAAATTAAAAACAAGGAAAAGAAAATGTCCACGTCAGGATTAAAAAAAAAAAAACTCCGCACGAACATGCATTATATTCTAGATGGGAATACGATCTTGATGCAAAGGTCCAATGATTGTCTCATTACTTTAAAAGCAATCTATGGTTCCCTTACCATCACCAGTACCACACCACAACGACGTCTCTAAAATCAATGGTAGCACATTTATCATTGCATCGTGCATTAACTCCCTTTTCCTAAACTACCAATGGAACGTGTCATATTATTGTGTATTTCGATCAGTGGTGACTGACTTTGAAGAAGAAAGATAATGCAAAAAATTGAACGCTTACCACATTACTTATAGGGCTATTCCAGTTTGGTACTGATCTGTTCTATTCTCCCAAATGCCAACAACATATGTTACCTATGGCTAAACTAGTGAAAGAGCCATGACGAAAATAAACGTCAGAGAACCCCGTCATAATCACTACGCTTGGAAAGGTGTTGCCCAAAATTCCTCATTATGAAGCAATATCAAGTCATTTCCTTCCCTGCCTGTCTTTAACTCCGTTATTTGGTCAAACAATAACAACCTGGAATTCCAAAGAGATCAGCGAGACGCCATGCACCTGGACTAGAGTTAATTAATTCAGTTCCCATTCCTGTTAGTTATGTAAATGTACACGTTCCTAAATATCCTGCTACAGTATAACAAGAACAAATGAAGAGAAAAGGAAAGAGAAAACGAATGGTGGCAAGCGGGGCACTGTTTCAAGGGGCAATTTACAACATTACGTGTGACAAAATTAATGAAGCAAACCCAACCTCCAAACTCCAATACAAAACAAGGGAAATAGAGTAGCTGTGTTCATGACATCAGAGTGAAGCTGAACTGCTGAAAAAAAAAGAAAAAAGAAATAAAAGGAAAAAGTCTTGCGGGACTCGATTAACTTCTCTCCTTCCGGTCGGGCATTATAAACACGCAGCGTGCTAAGCGATTCTGCCACACGGAAGATCCGAAGATCCTGTGCGAAACTTAAATCTATCTATGTATGCTATACACAACACAAATTTACATTGATATTCAGTTTTTTGGCGATATACGTAAAGTGACTGATAGCGCTATTCAACTTCCCACGAGTGGCCGCGAGGATTCGATCAATATACAGTTGCAAAGATAAATCGGGAATCGTTTCGACCAGATTCCATTCTCATTTTCAGTGATCGACAGCGAAAATAATGTTAAGTTGCGACTTGAAGTAATATTGAGAAATATTCGTGAAGTCCAATTCTTTATACAGTCCTACATAATTCAGATGAAATTGTTTCTGTCATGCAACCAATTGAAAATTTCGTGTGGTGTCACCGTGTCCAAGTAAGTTGATTGGAAATGATATGTGAATGAATATTTACCAATAGGTCTTCATATTGTTAAAAAAAATCAAGCATGGCCATGCTGTCTTTTAAGAGTCATCTTCACTTTGTAATTTCAAGTCCAAGTTGCCAGTCAAAGCAATGTGGTCTCCAACACAAAACAAAGGGATATTGTGTGTGTGTGTGTGTGTGTGTTTGTGTGTGTGCCTGTGTGTGTGTACGTTTACATGAAAACGTGCTTTCTACATGGACGAAGGTGAATACTCCATAAAAAAAAGATATACGTATTTTGTTTCGTGCTCTTATGGGGTTCGAACCCGTACGTGTGCAACCTCACGTCTCTTGTGACGTCGCCTTTATCCTCTCGGCCATGTACGTCTTGACGAGAAAATATGAGGAACGTAAGCTTATATGTGAAAGATGATTCAGGAATCGTTTGGTCCACATTCCATTCTCATTTTCAGTTTTTAGCTCCAAAATTATCAACCTGACGAGGAGATTTGAAAAAAATAAAATGCATGATCACTGCAGCTTATTGTCTCAGCTACCACATACATAAGTTTCAGAGGAAATATAGCAAAATCAGCTGAGATAAAGGTGCTTAAACGTTGTCAAGTCAATGCATGGTTACAAAAAAAATCACCTCCCATAGACATAACACGTCAACTTGTCTGATTTTGAGTCTTTACCTTTAATCACAATTTGAAGTATGATGGTAAGTCTTCTCGAACGAAGAGTGTGGAACGGAAGCTTCTACGTGAAAGATGAATCATGACGATCACCCGTGACCGACACATCTTCAAAGGGATCAGTTATTAGAAGTGGAAGCCCTCGTGCCAAGATATTGTCTCAGCAATTCCAAAGCAATGATACCCTTACATTTAGGTATACCATAATTTCCCTCTGAAATCAATGGTATTATTCATGTACAATTGCTTGCCTTGTCCATAAACTTTGCTTTACAAACTTTCAGTGCAATGTGTCATAACATAATTCTGTAACTTCATTAGCAGTGATTGACTACATAAATAAAGATAATATCAAATTGAACGCTTAGCGCGTATAACTAAGGGGGATTTTAGCCTGATGCTCTGTTGTTCACTGCTCAGATACCAACAACACTCCTCACCTACGGCTACGTATAGAGAAACAGCCATGACGAAAATAAGTTTTTCCTTTTCTTTAGCAGATAGACACACAACCCCTTTAAACACACTATAATTGACATGGAGGGACAAGAAAAGGTTCATTACTACTACTAAACAGTGATGCCTTCTACTCATGTGGCACAAGATACCTCTATAGCAACATAAAACCTGTCTACAATTCCGTTCTTGGGTCAAACAATAACAACCTGGAATTTCAAAGAGATGAGCGAGACGCCATACACCTGGCCTAGAGTTAATCTATTCAGTTGCCATTCGTGCTCCAGTTGAGTTAGAGAGAGAAAAAAAATAATAGCGTCCTGCGGGTCTCGAAGGTAGTGCACAATGACCATGGAGCGCGCTAAGCGACTATAAAGCCACACGGCTGTCCCGAAGATTGGATGTGAAATTCATATCTTTATATCATTTACAACATGAAAAGGTTCATTACTACTACTAAACAGTGATGCCTTCCATTTATGACAACCTGGAATTTCAAAGAGATGAGCGAGACGCCATACACCTGGACTAGAGTTAATCAATTCAGCTCCCATTCCTGCCAGTTATCTAGAAGTACACGTTCCTACCTATCCTGTTACAATATAACAAGAGCCAATGAAGAGAAAAGGAAAGAGCAAACGAAAGGTGGCAAGCGGGACACTGTAACAAGGGGCAATTTACAACATTAAGTGTGACAAAATTAATGAAGCAAACCCAATGTCCAAACTCCAATACAAAACAAGGGAAATAGAGCAGCCGTGTTCACGGGTTACGTACACTTAATAAAATAATATGATAAATGACATCGGAGTAAAGCTGAATTGCCGAAAAAAAAAGAAAAAGAAAAAACGGGAAAAATCCTGCGGGAGTCGAACTTCTCTCCTTCCGGTATGGCATTATGAACACTCAGCGCGCTAAGCGATTACGCCACACGGCTGTCCTGAAGACCGAGTGCGAAACTTAAATGTATAATAATACTGTCGTGACTGGTTGACTTGTGATGGCGCTATTCAACTTCTCACAAGTGGCAGCGTGGATTCGATCAATATACAGTTGCAAAGATAAATTGGGAATCGTTCTGTACAGATTGCATTCTCATTTTCAGTTTTAAACTACAAAATTATCAACCTAATGAGGAGATTTGAAAACATAAAATGCACGATTACTAAAGCTTATTGTCTCAGCTACAACATACGTATGTTTCAGAGGAAATGGAGCAAAATCAGATGAGGTAAAGGTGCTTAAAGGGACTGTACAGTACTGGTTGAGGTGGGGATTCGTGTTTTGAACATCCCTAAGGGAGATAATGAAAAGCCTCTTATGAAATATGAAAGAGCATGTAATTTTAAGAAAGATTCAACGTTTATTTGATGAAAATTGGTTTTCAAATGGCTGAGATATCCCAAAAAGTGCTAATAATAAAAGGCGACATGCCACAACTTTATTAGGATCTCTTTGTTTCACCTTGTTTTTGGATATCTCGGCCATTTCAAAACCGATTTTCTTCGAATAAACTTTTGATACCCCTTAGAACTGCATGCTCTTTGACATATCATAGAGTGGTTTCTGAATATCTCGCAAAACGTTAAAAGCTAAATCCTCACCTCGACCAGAACTGTACACACCCTTTAAACGTTGTCAAGTCAATGCATGGTTTAAAAAAAAAATCACCTCCCATAGACATAACACGTAAACTTGTCTGATTTTGAGTCTTTACCTTTAATCACAATTTCTAGTATGATGACGTCATTATATTTCAAAACCATCACATGGACTTGAGAGGCAAATGTTCAAAGTACAACATATCTGAATTTGGGATAATATTGAGCTTAAACAACAGAGATACGAGCAAATGAATGTCTGAAAGAGTACCTGAAAAAAATCAATTCCACTTTTTTTATTTAAAATGACGATATGATGACGTCATCGCGTATTCCTGGCAATATTGATACTTGGAATGTTATTTACAATTCATATACTTTTGTAATATGCAATAGAAATATAGGGTCAACGGACGATTTAAAGAGCTATGGCGAAATAAACAAAGACATGTTTTTTCACTATATTTGCAGAAAGACGCGCACGCGGAATTACAACTTTGACGCCAGTGCATTCCTTTGTTATAGGTCGAAATCGATCGGAAATCAATGGATATTGTTACTCCAAGTATAAGGAATCCAAATCAGTCAAAAAAATTGCATTTTCATGTTGCTTACGGGCTCTGCGCGCGAAATTGCGCGGACGGACGCGCACGCGAGAAAATGTTTGAAACGCTTAAAATTGTCTGAAACTTCGAGATTTCCCATTGGGAAGTCGTTTTGAGTCTTTTAAAATTTTGACGCGCGCTTACGCGCGCGTAATGATGACCTGTGTAACTAGCGTTAAAAAGTAAGATAGAGCGTGACCTGAACTTCATGTCCACCGAAAATGATACAGAAATAACATCTAGTTATGAAGTTATGATCGATCACGTGACAAGGTCCGAAAATCACAAAATGGCGCCTAGATGACGTCATAGATATGTTACTGTCATGAAAACCTTATTGTGGCTAGATTTTGTCATGAGACATGTTGACTGAAAATGTCATGTCATTCCGTAATGTCATTATTGAGATATTGACGACACAAAATGTGGCAGAAAGAAAGAAGAATAAAAAAAAAGAGAAATTTTGACAATCACAATAGGTGATACGCTGATAGCGTATCACCTAAAAAGACAGATTTTGACAATCACAATAGGTGATACGCTAAAAGCGTATCACCTAAAAAATAAAGAGAAATTTTGACAATCACAATAGGTGATACGCTGATAGCGTATCACCTAAAAATGTCTCAGGTTTTCGATTATAGTAATTTCGAGGAAATTTCTTTAATTTTTATCATATATGTAAACTTGAGGCTATTAGATTTTCATCCACTTACCTCTGTTCCTGTGAAAAAAATGCAAGTGTCAACCTCAATGTCATCCACGAATCGCACGTACTCGGGCGGCCAGTGGAAAAAAAAAAAAAAAAAAAAAAAACACCGGTCACACGCGCCAAGGGCCATGGCATGCAGTGCCAATATAATAATAGCTCGCACAAATTGATACATAACATTTGTGTTTGTGTGCATGGGGACGATCCGATGGTTCATACAACAAAAGGGTTTCGTACAATTATTTTTAACATTGTTAAACGTACTCTTCCACATTTACGTAGCATATAATGTGTCTTTATATTTATTTGGATTGTTATCTTGAGAATTGCTAAAAACCGTTATTATGAAAAAGTGGACCTTTCAGAATTTGAGGGGGTGCGTACGCACCCGACGCACCCCCCCCCCCCCCCCCCTGGCTACGGGCCTGATCGGGGGGGGGGGGGAGGTGGTGGGACTAAGGTGAGCCCATCCCCGACTCTGTATTAGTAGAGCAGATAAGCTGAAGAATTGTGCAAAATTTGACTAAAGCATGAAACTTTCACCATTGTTAGTACATGCTATAAGATTAATTTTAAGATCGGGAGGTAAGTCTGAATTGACCTCTGATGACCTCTAGAGGTCAATGACCTCAAAATCTAAGAAAATTGATATTTTGCGTCATTGGTTAATGATAAACACAGTAATGATGTACTAAAACTTAATTTTTGTCACAGTGAAATTGTCTTTATGTTCCACAGAGCCCTGACAGGTTTTTACCTTTGACCTCTGATGACCTCCAGAGGTCAATGACCTCAAAATGTCAGAAAATTGATATTTTGCATCATTGGTTAATGATAAAACACAGTAATGATGTACTAACACTTAATTTTTGTCACAGTGAAATTGCCTTTATATTCCACAGAGCCCTGAAAGGTTTCTATCTTTGACCTCTGATGACCTTCAGAGGTCAATGACCTCAAAATGTCAGAAAATTGATATTTTAATGCGTCACTCATAACTGAAACACGATAATTATGTACTAAAAACTAATTTTTGTAAGAGGAATTGCCTCAATGTTCCACTGAGCCTTTCGAGTCAGATTTCTACCTTTGACCTCTGATGACCTCAGATGACCTATTATGAGGCCAATGACCTCAAAATGTCAGAACATTGATATTTGGTGCAATCGGTTGATGACAAACATGATTTAGATGTTATATTCATTTGTATTACAATTGAATTGTTTTCCTATTCCACAGAGTAAGAGAAATTACTCACGTGTCTCTACCTTTGACCTCTGAGGAAGGTGACATGACAATGACCTCAAAATATTGATATTCTATGTATAGTCAATGGTCAACTTTGTAATACCCGATGTACAATCATTTATGCTATAATAGAAGAATCTTGTCATTCCATGGAACATTGGTCATTAGCCTGTGCATTATATCCAACTTTGACCTCTCAGGACAATGAGAGGTCACTGAGGTCACATGTGTAGGCTTACCTGTATTGATGTTTGGCTTCATTGGTGTAATCGTAAATGCTTAATCATGTACAAATCACGCATTGATGTTTTGATCAAAGTATGTATGCATATTCCACAGAGCATTGGTTTATAGTAACAGGTCTCTGAAATGTGAGAGGTCAATTACTTCAGAAATAAAGCTTAAGTTTCTTGAGTGATGGCAGTGACCTCAAATACAACTGTTATGTTTGGGTTAGTTATGTAGACTAGCAAATATGGCCATTATCTCGACACTCGAGGAAAACAAGGCCCACGAGACTGATATACAGAATGTTTAATCTATTCAGTGTAAGTCTCATAGATCTTTTCCCCCATTTGTCGGACTCATTATGGGACTGGTTTGCCTAAGTGTCAAGCTCATGGGCAATATTTGCATAGTTTCCAGCTGGTGGGCCTGTATTGGCCAGTGTAAAGCTGGTGGGTTGTTACAGTATGACTGCGATGAATGACTCATGGTCCTGGAGTATACAGTCCACAGCTGCGACATCATGGACCATCTTGAAAACTTCGACATACTGTGAGGCCCAACATGCATTCCACATGAAGCAATCCTGTGTATTGCAACTAGCTATTGCCATCCGAGACCTACCCAGGGAATAGATAAGCATTCATGGCAAACCATGGAGAAAGCGGATTGTGCAAAATATTTTGGAGTTCCAATAGGAGGCTCAGCTGGAATCAAATCGCCACAGCAGCTTAAAAAGGTTATACTTCAACCAAAGACTCTCTCCAGACGAAGATACGAGTATCATAAAGTTCAGGTGTTTTGCTACTCCATGCCGCTCAGGACTGTCCTGGAATATGCATGCATCATCTGGGATCCATTCACCCAGGTGAAACATCATGAAGTTTGGAATGATCCAGAGAAGATATGCACTCTTTAGCTGCAATGACCATCATATGCAAAACAAGCAGTGTTACAGCCACACTTGAAAAACAAAACAAAGCAAAACAAAACAAAACTACAATGGCAATCCCTGTAAGAAAGTACAGCTCAGGCAAATTCAGCGATGATGTTCTGCATCAAGAACCCCACAATATCCACTCCGCAGGAAGTTGTGGCTCTATTGCTGCATTCTTCAAAAAGGGCAAATGACCAAAAATGTCAGGCATCATTTGCAAGAACACAAAGTAGGCCTACTCCCAAAAAAGGTGGCGGCTACTCTCGGCCACTGTCTCTTGTATCTCTTTGAGACACTTCAGGAGAGAGATACTCAATATTCAGCTCTGTTATCAAAGATACATATGTCTCTCTTTTTGTTTTTGCATTTGTTTGTTGTTTTTTGCTTCATATAGCTCTTTGGATACCTTCTTTAACCAATTAAGAAAAGGCTCCATGGCAGAATATTACAAGATTACACAGTATAATGAAGAAGAAGAAGAAGAAGAAGAAGAAGAAGAAGAAGAAGAAGAAGGAGAATAGGAAACGAGATCTGCTGTCAATGATGCAGAGCCAATACCAATCAGTTCCATGGCAGATCTTAGTCGGCACTGCAAAGGTTTGGATGTCTCTCTCTGTTGACAAAGGATATTCCAAAGCTCCAAGTAAGTTCATGGGGTGGTTTACATTGTCTGGGCATAGAGGGTTGGGTTGGGTATATGAGGATATGATGCTTTGTTATAACAATTAGGTCTGAGATATCTATCTTTTATGTTTGTTTTGACCATCCCGCATGGATCTCCAACGAAAAGGAATGATAATATGTTAGACCCAGCCGCCACCGTGTTTTTTCAATAGATTTTGATATTACAGTGTATAGTTGAGAAAAAAGTAACCGCTCATTGTCCTAGATGGAAGTCAAAATTGAACTGTGTGTGGCATACTCTGCATACAATTTTGGACACACACACACACACACACAAAATGCATTTTTTTAAATATAATTATTATTTCATAAGCAGCAGGCCATTACAAACCAATGAGACCAGACATCAATATTCTTACATTTTGATGCATATCTTTCAATATCCTCCAGAGGTCAGAGGATCATCGCTAATGTTCATGTGAAATGAGTACACGCCTTTTGAATTGCTCACTTTTATTGCTATAGAAATACACAATATGTGCATCATGTCAATCATTAAATATTGTATCAGTTTCATTTTCAGTCTTGGATTATTTTTTCTATGTACAAATAATATCGTGGCAAAGTAAACAGCTTTCACATCAAAATATAAACGAGAATACTAAAAAAGAAATAGATGTAATAACGTGCAAGGCAAATACCAGGCCTACATCATCTTAAGGTATACAGGTGAAGGAACTCACCTTATTGATAAACAATTTACTTGACTGGGATAGCGACCACTGAACAATATTGTTTCTTAAACTCTCTCTTCTTTTCAACAAGTGGAATAAAACACATGCACATACCGGGGCATTAGTTTGGAGGAGGGGTGGGGTGGTGGCAGGGATAGTTGACCCCCACCCCATTAAATTCTGAGATGTGGACTATGTTTTGTTGTTGTTAGTTTTTGTTGTTTTTTTTTTGTTTTGTTTTTTGCTTTTTAGACAGAAAACTGCCCAAGTTTTTCACTTTAAGTGTGCATCGGATTGTTAAAATTTAATTCTGAAATGCAAAATCTCCCTTCTGTGAGAGGGGATATCTCCTTTCGATAGACTCCTTCCCCCTGCTTGGTTCCTTCCACAGATATAACATACTTTGGAGAATGATAATTTCCCTTATTCTATGAAAAATGTTTTTAAGAGATATTTTTATTTGAATTCCAAAGATGAAAAGGCTTTCCTATATATGCACGATTGTTCATTTTGGAGGGCAAGAGGCATTTGCCCCGCCTCCCGAGAAAATATGGGAGGGGGAATGGTGGGGACATAAAACTTTGCCTCCAAGTATTTCCTGAGATTGAGATTTTTTTTTCTTCACTTTTTTGACAGAAAATGAATTGTCACTGAACATTTTAGCTATAGTATGCACCAGATTAAAAGGCAGAATCTCCTTTGCATACCCCCTCCCCAACACTATCTTTCGTTATGTCCCCTTCCATATACGCTCAGTGCTTTTGTCCCATTTTTGTTCTATATCATCACAAAGTATGTACTAGATCTTTATTTCAGTTCCGACATATTAAAGAAAATCCCTCTTGTTGGAGGGGGTATAGTGTATCTTTCAATTAACAATCCCTCCTCGGTTTCTACCCTTAGATTTGGTACACTCCTTTTACTGATAATTTCCCAAATATTCCATCATAAATGTGTATACT
This sequence comes from Diadema setosum, assembly GCF_964275005.1. Lineage (NCBI taxonomy): Eukaryota > Metazoa > Echinodermata > Echinoidea > Diadematoida > Diadematidae > Diadema > Diadema setosum. Next base: position 8,891,711 of record NC_092689.1, on the reverse strand, counting down.
AGATTTTTTTTTTTACATTTCTATTCTTACTGCAAAGGCTCCCTCGCATGGGAAGGATTGGGGGACAGCCCCTTTCATACCCTCCTCTCGCTGTATCAACCTCTCCTCCAGGCATTGATTATGGCTACACATTTGGGTATGGACTTTTTTTTTTTTCAAAATGGTAGTTCAACCAAGAGTGGCACGAGATCATTGAATTGCAAACAAAAAAATGCAAAAGCTCCATAATGTGGGAGGGGATACCTCCACCCACATCCTTCTGTCGATTGGTCTTCCTCCATAGATGGCTGACTTACTACACCTTTTTGATACAAATTTCGAGGTATTCCTTCAAAAGTGCCTGTGTGCCAGGTCGTTGAATCTCATTTCTCAAAATACAAGAGCTCTGTCGAATGGGAGTGGAATACCCTACCCTCGCCAACGCTGCGCTTCCTGGGTTCCCACCCATATAGACTTGGTACACCTTGGTGATCCATAATTTTCCAAACATCCCCAAAACGTATGCATCAGATTCTTTAAAAAAAAAAAAAAAAACTTCCGTCTTTGGGAGGAGGGTAGGTGAGATGCGCCCACACCCCATCAACTTCCGTATAAGTGATGACGCACACATTAAACAAGAGCTACACTGAATCACTGATTTCAGGTCTAAACCTGCAAAAATCCAATCCCCCACCCACATCCTCCCCCTCCCCCTCCGCTTCATTCCTTTGCACCATGAACTTATGCTTTTACATATTTTCCAAGTCCCCCCCCCCCCACGTGAAAACAGATCGACACCCCTTGCTCTGTGCACATACCCGACTTAGATAATTACCTGAAAAGTTCTGCGGAATGAGTAGCCACTTTTTTGGTAACAGAAATGCATGGTTTGTAAGCCCTACATTATAAACAATTATTAACTATTAACTATCGCAATATCAATATTAACATCCTCACATTTCATTCGAGGTATTTGACCTTGTGTGATTTTTATAGGTGAACGGTAATGGCTCGTTAATAAACAGGGCCTACGAGTGCTCTCTAAAACATCATCATGTTTACCATTGATGATGCCAAACTATTCTGATACTTTGAGGTCATTGACCTCTCGAGAACATCAGAGGTCAAAGGCAGAAACTCGTCTGTGTGCCTTGGAATTTATGAAGACGATGTCATTGTACACAGAAATGCTTGTTTTGTACATCCTTACCATGTTTGACCTTTCACCAATGATGTCATACTTCAATATTCTGATATTCTGAGGTCATTGACCTCTCAAGGTCATCAGAGGTCAAAGGTAGAAACCTGTCTGCTCTTTAGAATATGAAGACAATTTCATTGTAAGACAGATATGCTTGTTTTGTACATCTTAACAATGGTTACCATTAACCAATGACATCACAGATCAATATAATATTTTGAGGTCATTGACCTCCAAAGGTCATCAGAGGTCAAAGGTTAAAACCTGTCAATGCTCTGTGGAATCAGAAAATGATTTCTCTGTGGTATAAATGCATGTTTACTGCAACATAACCACATATATCATTTGCAAATGTCTAAAAACATCAATTTTCTGATATCTAAAGTACATTGACCTCTGGAGGTCATCAGAGGTCAAATCAGACTTACCTCCCGATCTTAAAATAAATCTTATGGTATGTACTAACACTGGTGAAAGTTTCATGCTTTAGTCAAATTTTGCACAATTCACGTGATTTTGAGGGCTTATCTGCTCTACTATATATAATAGTAAACTTACTGAAGATCCACGCGAAGCGAGACCCGCGGCGGTTACTGTCTTGACTTCCGTGTTTACGCTTCTGTTGCTTGCAAATGAAAAGAGCGCCATCTGGCTGACTCGGTTCCCACGTACAGTATACATAAACAGTACGTACGAATATCTTCGTCTGCTATTGCTGCACGTCCCATCACGTATGTAGGCCTATGTAACGTTACACAAACGATATGTTCTCGACCCGGCTGGCGGCGGCGTCCATGACCATACTTATGCGATAGCAAAGGCGGATGCAGCAGGTAGACGTCGAGGGAAAAAGTACTCTTTTTGGGTAAGGAGCAACAATTTGTTGTGAAGATTTATGGTGCCAGCTTTTTCAGGGGTTCAACATCTTTTTCTTCAACTGCCATTCCCCCAAAAGATTCAATACAGGAAGGGATTTTGATTGTCAAACTGACTGGTGGTCCAGCTAACGTTAGCCAGCCGGCCGCACCGTGTGAGTACCCGGTAGTAACTCGTCTTGTGTGAGTTAACTGCGACCAGCCCCAACGTGCCTTGCGGCGCGGTCTCCGGGGCTAAGTTAGCCCGACCAGACGCTGTTAATACGCTACGCGAATACAGCGTCTGACCAACGAGCGGGCACCTACAAAGTGGGGACCACAACACAACTACAAAACTTATGAAAATTTATACGTTCTTTATAAACAATGTACACGTTACCAAACGTTACTCACCTTAAGTGCATGCTTGTATTACAGAAGGTTCGTAAGTCCATTGAGAGCCCTCGTGATAAGTCCGTGGAACCAAAAAATGATACTTTCTGGCGGATTCCCTAACACCGTCAGGGTTCATCGTTGCAGAATTCAAAATGGCGCCTTGATCTCTGCGGAAATCTTTTGCGTGCGTGCGATGCGCTGCTTGAGTGTTGGTGTAGCAGCACGGTCGACAGCGCGACCTTTTGAAAGGGCATTCAGATCATGTGACCTCCCGGATATTGGAAATGGCCTGGCGTGAAAGACGATGTACCGTTCGTGAACCGTTCACACATGCTGCATATAACCATCATTTTAGGTAAGTTATCAAATCTAAATTTCAATATTCATAGCATAGATATGAAGTCTCATTATCATTTTGTTCGTCAGATGAGTTTGAAGTGACAAAAAAATGATCTAAAGTATCAAAATTCAATCCGATCGCATGCTATCGTTGGACCCTCTTCGTGTTTGGAGCTTCGTTGGTACAGCCCTGTCGCGCTACGTATGTACAGCGGCGACTGGGCTGTGTATAGTTAGGGCTAAGTGTGAGTTAAGTTTGTATACCACGAACCGTCCATCAAATCACATGCTACTAATCGTTAGCTATAAACAAATGGGGCCGGTGGTTACCTTTTTGACTCTCCCCAGGGAGAGTCAAAAAGGTAACCACCGGCCCCATTAGTTTTCGTCGCAAAACAGAGCTGACCTTGGTCTTTCCCGCTCACTCCTCGTTGTTGTCTACCATAACATTTACTATTAGAGTTCTAGCCGCTATCAGATTGCCAACCTCCGGACGTCATCCCAGACTGCAGTCTGGGGTGAACACGGAGTGACATTCCTCCCACAGTCGTGCAAACACGGGGTAAGGTCATGCTACCCTTTCACATACAGCTTCCCGTCTGGGATGATCTCGGCATGCGTTTCCGTGGCAACTCGTCCGGGATGATCTCGGCACAGGTCCCCTTGGCAACCACTCCCAGAGCGCGTGCTCCACGACCTGCCTGCAACGTTAAATTTGCAAATTGACCCCATGTGTGTGTATTTATCCCGTACCGGTACCATGTCCCGTACACAACTGTAGTTCCGTACAAGGCTCAAAACAAAGCGCGCGCTCGCATGCAGCGACTGGGATTTCTGGTTCGGTTTGTGACCCCGTGTCGTGCCGAGACATTTCACATTGCCGGCGAACAAGGGTGAACACGGGATGTCCTCCGGCACGTCCGGAGGTCACCCCAGAGTCGTGCTAGACGGTCTAGCGTGAATGTCACCTCGTGTTCGCGCCGTGTTCGTGCCGTGTTCACCCGGAGGACATTACCTCGGTATCTTTCAGATCAACTGTGGACGACGGTAGACACGGCACGATGTCCGGACGTCATCCCCTGTTTTCAGCCCAAACTGAAAGGGGTTTATGTCTGTCTCGTGATATCTGAGTGTAGGTAGAATCTATACTATATAGCTAGTCTTGCTTGGGTACCGGTATTCACCATAATGAGCAATTGAATGAACTGGGGGGGGGGGGGGGGTATCAAGTTTAGTGTTCATGGTTGAATCACAATACTAAAATGCAATGATGCCGGTACAATCGATGTAGGGGGCAGATGCCCCCCATGATTTTTTTTTTTTTTTTTTGGGGGGGGGGATGGTAAACTTCATTTTAATTCTGAAAATGCAAAATTTCCCTTGCAAGTTGCATTCGTATGACTAAATTTTACTCACTACTCAGCTGCTACTCTTCTTTGATAGGAAAAAAAAAATCATTAAGAATTTCACCAAAAGTGTGCACCAGATTGCTGAATTTCAGGTCTGAAAATGTAAATTTCCCTTGTGTATGGGAGGCAAATCCCCCCTCCAACAACCCCCCCCCCCCACTCAGTCACTTGGCTCCCTTGCACATCTCTTCTTAGTTTTGCCCCCCCCCCCCCCCCCGTCATGAAAACAGAAAGGACACCCTTCTCTGAACGAGCATGGTTTTATGATGTTTACAGGTGTAGTCTTATATCGCATTAACCCCGTTATACACACAGTTATACTGTCACATCTGCTCTATATGCGGCATATTCCATCGAAAACTTTGCTACTAAAACAATTATGAATCTCTCTTTCTGAACAGACGAACATAACTACACCTCTTAGTGTGAGTAATGATGTAAAAAGTTTGACACTACCACCAAGATGATGCTTGGAATGGGAAGCGTCGCAGTCGTCCTTGTTGCAACAGCCGTTCTGGCTGTCCCACTCATTCGGTTCATCAGGCTCTGGTTCATCTTCAATAAGTTTGAGGGCCCACCAGCCATCCCCTTTGTTGGTAACACCTACCAGTTCAAGCATGACCCTATCGGTAAGACTTGTTCATTTTTTTTTTTTTTTTTTTGAGAAGTGCAGCTGACGATGGGAATACTGTAAAACCGGAAACATTCACTGTAGGAAACTTTCCGAAATTGCCACCACTGACATTCAATGATTTGCTTACAGTGGCGAATCCAGAGAGGGGCACACCAGGCGCCCCCCCCCTCTTTATTTTTGTTAAAACAAAAGAAATAAAGAGAAAAAAAATGAGATGAATCCCGAAAGTAGTACCAGAAATATTGTTTGCGCCCCCCTACGGAATTCCTGGATCCGCCCCTGGCTTATGTGACAAAATCTTTCTTGTGCATTTCACATTTGTATACTTCTTGAATCTTGGTTCGTGAAAGTCATGAAAGTTTATGCCAGCAAAAATTTATGTTTGTACATATATACCTTGATGGTAAAGACAGTTCAGTTTTGTATGACACATTTCAAGGCTGCGAGCATGTCAGTATGATTTCCTTTTTGTAGCTTTATGTAATTAATGGAAACATTCACTGATTTTAACATTCACTGATTTTATTAGTACAATGTAATATCAGAACAACAAAAGATGAAAGATTAAGAAGTATCTGTTGAGTAATGGCACTTATCTGAGAAAAAAAAAAAGTATATGCTCATAACAACAACCAGAGATGGCAAAGCTGAGTATCACACTTGAAAGCTTGTTACACAGTATTATTTGGGAACTTAAGTGTACCAGGGCAAGTTTGGGACAAAGGACTCTGTAGACTTTTCTCTCTGTGAAATCTGTTCATGTGCATGTTGACCTCAAAGAGACTAACATGCTACATGTGTCGTCGATATCCGACATGCTTTGAGCCATGTTGTATAATCTGGAGAGCTCTGCAAAGCAGTGATGAATGGCTCATTTGGACCCTTGTTAATCCAGTTTTGATGAAGAGCAAATACTTCACTTTTAATATTTTCAGAATATGATTTTGGTAAGTGCATTAGGACCTATAAGTATTTTAATTTTCAGAGGTGTTAGCAGTCCTGACATTTTTTGTGCACAAAAATGGGCAAATATTTGTTTTTTCTTGTAGTATCTAACACTAGTAATATTTGATCTATTTGATTCTATGGAATTAAATATAAAAAATATTAAATTCATTTGACCAGGGGCCCGTTTCATAAAACTTGTCATCAGTGACAACTGCCACATTTCTATGACAAATTTGCTCTCAGCCAATCAGATGCAAGGATTTCAGTAGCTTGTCACATCTATGGCAAATTGTCACTGATGACAAATTTTATGAAACGGGCCCCAGATTGTGCACGAAAAATTACTCATGGATAAATGTCCACTTTTACAATAGACTGGTAGGAACTGGATTGTGTCAGTTTTAACAGTATTGAATTGAAACTGCAGCCTGATCAGTTTTTTTCCCCTTTATTCCACAGAGCTGGTACAGCAGGTTAATGATTGGTTTGAAACATACCGGGAAAAGTCCAAGGGCCTCATGCGGCTCTGGCTCGGCGTTGTCCCGACTCTGTTTATCTACGATGCCCAGGTCATTGAGGTAAGCTTCAGATGACTTCTTTTTCTTTCCTAAATGTATGAAAGGTTTGATCTTATTCATTGAACAAGAGCAAAGTGAAACATCGGAGATTCTTGATCCATTTGTGTTTCCAAGTGCATATTCCTCTTGAAGTTAATTTGATATGAGCAAACTTATGCAACTACCCCACTACTTTTTTTTTTCAAACATCATTGATATGTTACCCCATGTCTGTCAGAAAAAAAAAAAAAATAATGGCAGCATTCAGAATAATGTGAAATAAATTAAAGAAAGATATTATTCAGAGGGGGAAGGTTCAGGTGCAAGTTTCTTCACTTTGTCTCCCTCTACAAATTAAATTTGTTAAGATCGCAACTGCTGATCTGTAAATTAACGGCAACCAGGGACAGCCTGGTGGTAGTGTCGCTGCCCGGAAAGCAGTAGATGACAGGTTCGAGTCCCACTGGTTCCTTTTTTCCGACATGTTTGTTAATTTACAGATCAGCAGTTGCGATCTTAACAAATTCAATTTGTAGAGGGAGACAAAGTGAAGAAACTTGCACCTGAATGTGAAATAAGTATGCCATGGTCAGTTCATATGTCTTATTAGGTTCTCTTTTATGTCTAATATTTGCAGTATGACTTTTTGGTAAATGGTTGAAACAACTGGTAACAATTTTCCGAGAAGAATTAATTGCATGGATTTATTACAAATTTTAAGAGGAATTCATGAAGGCATGTATTTTGTAATCAATTGGTGAGAAATTAGGAATGACTGGAACTTCAACTTTGCAGGCACAGAGAGAAAGAGTGTGTATAGTCATCTGGGCAGAAAACATCTTCTTCTTTTTTTTGATATCCCAGTTTATGTGTGAGTTTTGTTAGGAAGGCAGTCGGCTATTGCGAGTGTACAAGTGTTTCTTTCAATATGGTGAGGGCTTTTATGCTGCCTTGTTATCTCCTTACAAGAGTAGACTTGCTGATAAACTCGTAGTGTTTCCTTGTTGTGTTGATGTGATATTAATCTTCTTCAAATAGCTTTCTGTTTACTGCACTGTTGTGATGATAAAATCACTCCATTAAGAAGATCAAAGTTTTGCTCTCAAGAGGATTGTCTCAATGAACTAGGTTAAGGATCAATTGCTGTATCTGTTTTAAAGACAGTGGTTTACCGGTATACAGGATTACATATCAATGGGTTCCTCCTTACAGTATACAATGTTTTACATTGTCTTTTTTATGTTTCATTTCATGTTCTCAATGCAATATTCAACTTTATTTTACTTGTTACCTTCATCTCCTTAGGATTCGCTAGCTGTTTTCATGGAAGGAAAAAAGAAATTGATAATGTATGTAGAACTGATGGTACATAAGCAATAGTTTGAGAAAAATATCCATAGTTTTAGATGATATAACAAAGTTAGTGGATCAACTAGATTTACCTTTTTTTGTGGAATAGGTGAGTAATTGAAATGTATTTGATGTGGATAGGACATTGGGATAGCATGAGAAAATATCTTGTCATATGAAAGTTAGTGTATCAGTAGGAAAGCTGTATCAATTTGATGGAGAAAGTCCAGGAAATGCCAAATTTTTTGCAACTCCAATAGGCCTACTCTTGAGGAATTTGCAGATTAGTTGGTCCAGACCATTTGTATTGACTAGGGATTCACTATGATCTGTATCACATGTTATGGTCATAGATTTAGATCATGCATCATTTCTACCACCTGTAGACCATTCTGAGCAACAGTCGTCACATCAAGAAGGGCTTTGTCTATTCTTTCCTGGAGCCATGGCTTGGACTGGGTCTCCTTACAAGGTACAATCATGATTGAGAAAGGATTTGTTTGGTACACTTAGAGTCAGGAATGGATGGGGATGGGTCAATGAACAGGAAGTTTTGTTTTGTTTTGTTTTTGTTTGTTTTGTTTTAACAACCTCGATCAGCTTAAAATTTCTCGAGGTTGTCCCAGTGATATGACAGAGAAATCCTGTCATTTAAATGATACAGTGTATATGAGTCAATTTCTTCTCTTTTTCTGCGCTCTGTCGAAAAGGTCTCTGAAACAGTCTACATTTAGACAAGGCTTTTACTTGCAATTGATTGACAAAATGCCCTACATCGACATGAATAAGCACTGAATTAATAAGGATTTTGATTGTAGCCATGCAAAAGAAATCATGGGCATGCATACTAGAGCTGGATGTCCATAATGTATGCCCATGTTATTTTATCATGGCTACTACTAAAACACTGATGAATTCAGAGCTCATTTACATCGATGTAGGGCAGTTTGTCAATCAGTTGCAATAAAAATGACTCGATGCAAGAGCTTTACCTGTTTTGTCACATTTAATTTAATCTATTGTCACATTTTGCAGGCACAATTCAGTCTAAATATTAAAGAGGGCTGACATTTAATTTTGTAGTATATGAATGTAATACTGGAGTCTAGGTCACTGAAACTTCTAATCCAGTGACCCAAGAGCATACATGTAATTTCTTGTTTCAACTACAATGCCTTATCCTCCAGCTCTGGCCAGAAGTGGTTCCACCGGCGCAAGATGCTCACCCCGGCATTTCACTTTGCAGTCCTGCAGAACTTCATCGATGTCTTCAATGAGCAGAGCATCATAATGTGCCAGAAGCTGGACCAGTTAGCCCACAAGTCTGTCACAGTGGACATCTGCCCATACATCACCCTCTGTGTGCTGGACATTATCAGTGGTAGGACCAATGTAACTCTTGTAGTGTACACATAGGTGAAGCATGACGTCTTATCAAGTAAATGAGAGTCTCAGGTCTTTATGCATTCCTAGTGTGTGCTGGTTTAATACTCCACTATTTCACATGCTGTCAACTGATGTGAGCAAGTCAGGTTTTCATAGTGAAACTCCGGTACACTTGTCAACTTCATGTAGGTCTGTAATGTGCATTCATGGCATTATTGTATATCACCTGTCTCTTTTCAGTATACTTTTCATATAATAATCAATAAACTATCTGTCTATCTGTTGTATTATTCTGGTATAGGGTATATTCAAAGTTATGACTTATTTAATATAACTATGAACTTCCCCCTCCTTGTTTCATCATATCTCTTGGTTTTCTTCCCCTTTCATTCATCAACCAATTTCACAATATTTCCTTCTGATTCGCCCAATGGATGTATACATATACATATATTGTAGTATATTCCATGGATTTTCTGCCATCTGTAGAGTGTTACATACTCTTTCAGTGAATTCATAAAGCTCATATTTTCCTCTGGTTACCTTTCGGTGTGATATTACTAGAGTCATTCACAATGTGGCCTTTTCTCCTCACATATCTTCTCTCAGAAACCGCTATGGGCATTCAGATGAATGCCCAGGGAAATGGGAACAATGAGTATGTGGAGGCAGTCATAAGGTATTACAAAGAACTGTACTCTCTCTCTCTCTCTCTATCTGTTATGTCTTCTCCTCATTATTGTTGTTGTTGTTGTTGTTTTTGTTTTGTATCCTGGTTTGATTACACCCTTAAATGTGGAATACAATATAAGGAGTAGTCACATTTCGTTCTAATACAAAGCCACACTTTTTAGGGGAGAGGAGTGCCTGGGATACACCAGAACTGTAACATCCATAAAATCCTATATTTAAGACTGTAGACAAAGGAAAATGTTTCATTGGTTTCACTCATAGTGGTGTGTGAGATTGACCATATGTTAAAGTGAGCGATGTGCCAAGATTGTTAGGTGTCTGTGCAGGCATAATCTCTGCATTGTGCTCCTCTATCCTCCATGGCTTAGCTGTGAAACTATCGGCACGTTGCTGTACAAATAATGCTCATTGCAGAGGGTTTTGGGAAGAATTATCCACCCAAAAGTTACTTTGGAACTGTTGGGGACACATGAGGCAAAGCCAGTGTGTTTTGAACTGCTTCAAAGTTGCAGAGGGTGGATGATTTTACTAACACCGGACCAAGGAATTAAGGATGGATGTGAATGCTATGCTTCAATGCATTTATTTCCTTCACTGCATAGAATTAATCTAAAGTCATAGCTTGAAGTTTGGTATTTGCCTCAACCCCCAACCCCCAAATGATAATGAGATAATGGTAGAAAAACAAATCATGATATGATTTGTTTTGTAATATCTTACTTGGCAGGATGAGTGACCTGATTCAGCAGCGGCAGAAGAAACCATGGACGTGGCCGGATGTTGTTTATGACAGCATGAACTCTGGAAAGGAACATGCAAAGTGCTTACGAATACTACACGACATGACCAACATGGTGAGCAATACTTGTCTTCATACCTCTTCTTTGGTCATTCTAGTGATCATTTTCTTCTCATCGCTTTTATTGTAAGTATATTGTTCTAGTTATTTGCCTCATTCATTCAAAGCCCCGCTTATTTTCCATGGTAACAGGATATATGTTTGCATACTTTAGCTATCACATTGACTCTTCTCTGTTCATTGTGTACAAGTGCTCATACCTGTGATTTTTCTTGAGGAGATAAATCCTTGTTTTTATCATCTTTCCATAAAGTTGGTTTTTTGTTTTGTTTTGTTTTGTTTTGTTTTGTTTTGTTTTGTTTTGTTTTGTTTTTTGTGTTTTTTTGTTTTTTTTTTGGGGGGGGGGGTGGGGTTTACCTCTGCCAAGGGAGGAGGTTATGTTTTCATTACCTTTGGTTTGTTTGTTCGTTTGTTAGTTAGTTAGTTAGTGTATCCGTGTGCAAAATAACTCAAAAAGTAGTGAACGGATTTGAATGAAACTTGCAGGAAAGGTCTAGAATGATACAAGTAACAGATGATTAAATTTTGGTAGTGATCCGAGAACTTTTGGGGAATTTATGAAGGATTGTTGATATTTTGGCAGGTAGGGTCAGTGAACTTGGGAGTTCAGGCTGAGCGTATTCGAGGTTTGCATGCGCGCACTAAAGTGCGTGCTCTAGTTTCTGCTAGGGCGAGGTGCGCCGTGCTGCTGAGGGTTTATGACGTAACAAAGGCTTCTATATTGGGAAATCGGACTTTCAGCACACAATGCTATAAGTACGTATGGGTAGAAATCACTGATATCTCTATGGAAGAACAAGATCAGTGGTGGGAATGAGGTGCATGCTTGGCAGAGGTCTGCGCTCTCAGAGTGCTTTTCTAGTTTTTTTTTTTGGGGGGGGGCACTTGTGCCAAGATGTCCCAAGCTATATGATTGTGCTGTTGGAAATGTGTGGCATCTTTAAAGATATGATAGAGTTTGCTATTGTTTTCAGACAGAAAAGCCAATGTATAAATTTTCCTAATTGCAAAAGATTTTCGGAAATCTTTATCGTTTATTCACATTCTTTGAGAGAGGACATCATGTTAGGATACAAGGGAGAGTACAAGGTTTATTCAAAATGTTTTGTGACTAGATCAACTGTGTGCAAGTTAGTTTGATATCAGTGTGTGTTTCTTACTCAGAGGTTATCCCACATACCAGAATCTCTGCTAGTAATGTGTGAAGTTCATGGTCTGCCTTAGAATTCATACTTCTTAATTTGCTTGATCATCAAATCCTTTTCATGAACTGCATATACTTAGAAAGGACAATGCTTCAGATAATGTCAATGAATTTTAGAAAGATTTTTGTAACCTGCTGTCTCTGAGATGTGACAATATTGTGTAGGGTCAATACAAGGTGCACCCAGATCCCATTGGTAATGGGTAAGAAAAATGCTTGTCCGATGTCAAAACTATTCTGGAGCTGTAGGATTATTTTGCCCCTGCTTGCAATCTCTGTACAATACAAAAAGTGGTCTGTTCACCATACTGCTGGCTCCATGCTCTCCTGGAAATAAATGAATGAAACAGACAATTATTTCCATGACTAGGGATTAAAAAGACAGGCCTATTTTAACCTTGTGTGTACAGAACCTCACTGGTCAAAATCTCTGCACAAATGTGCATTACATTTACTCTCAGGGGTTTCCTCCCCATACATGGATATTATATGTTAAGGAGCATGTTGTCATTAATATCTTCATCAGATGACATGAGACATGTTAACATCAGCATATGTGTAGACAGTTCCTGTTGTTATTACTGTGATCTTGCTTCTCTCTCATTTGACATATAGCCTCAGGCAAATCTTTCGGAACATCTAGTATGACAACCAGTCATATCTGTGGTTTGGAGATAAGAGGTCCCATAAACTGATTTGTGACCCACATTAAACAGCACTCAAAGTATCCCATTACTAGTAGACAAGACTCAAATAGGGATCCAAAGTCTGTTAGCTAACTGATTGATGACATTGATTAGCAGAGTGAGAACGGGCATTGCGGAAACTCTGTTGTAAATATTCCTGCAACGATGGAATCTTTTCGCAGAAGCTACAGTTGTAAATAGAGAGACAGCCAACCCTAGTGAATTACTGCATTGTGCAATAATAACTCCCTTGCAATTACCAGTTTGTTATGATATCATGTGAATTGTTACAGCATTTTGAATATCAATTCAGACACCCTTGAGCAGAAAAATTGAAATGCATGACAATAATCATTAGTGCTAATGAAATCTTTCAAAGAAATTTGAGCATATGCTTACATAGAAAGCAAAAGCAATCTGTGAAATTGTCATTCTTATTCTCATGCCCTCCCTTTCTCATTTATACTGTGATAGGAGGTGATAATTCTGATATTGTTATTGTACCATCAACTACCTTTGTTGACACCGATTGCATATACTACAAGTGAACTTGAATAGAGTAAAACAATCATAACACGTATGAACAAAATAATAAGCTTGTCTAAAGGCATTTTATGAAAGAGTTTGTATTTAGCAAGGCTTGCATATTTTAGTGCATGTATGTGAAGTATTGCAGTGAAAATAACACAAAAATAATTCATATTCAAGATTTAGTGATCATTGTTCATTCTGTTTGCATCCAGATTATCACAGAACGGAAGAACCAACCCCCAAAAGACTTTGAAGACGATGACAACAAGAACAACCTGAAGAAGCGCATCGCCTTCCTGGACCTGCTGCTGAAGATGCACCGGGAGGACCCCAGCTTCACCCTGGATGACATCAGGGAGGAGGTGGATACCTTCATGTTTGAGGTGAGGTCAAAGGTCAAGTGTCGTGCTTGGTCCCCCCCCCCCCCCCCCCCACTTATTAGAATGTGTGCATAAGGTGGAACATACTTAACTTTGCAGGCTAAATACAGCTAGTACCAAAGGGGCAAACGCTGTTAGAATGTTGTGTTTACTTAGTTGGGTTATAGTCCTAAGTTTTACCCCTCTTTAACTCGTTGAGGACGAGTCCCAAGTATACTCGGGCAGGTGTCTATGGGAAATGCGTGTTATAGCAAAGTCAGTCTGTCCTGAACAGGACAAAGAGAGTACACACTCTTTCAATGCAAAATCCTGTGTGAGGCAGTGAAACATTTATAAGATAAGCTGAAGCGAAAGAGCCAAAGTTGAACGGTAAGATGATGGTTGAGCACCTAATTGCAGATCGAAAGAGGAGATATCTCTTCAAAGTAGCAGAAACATGTTCAGGCAGCATGTTTTGTATATAGCGCTTTGCTAGCACCAGCTCTTTTTGCTCGTCTGCAATTGATGACGTTTTGTATGTCTTTAGGATGAGTGACCATAGCTTCATAAAGGGGGCTGATACACGAATGGCTATGGAGCAAAGCCAACAGTGAAATGTCACCCCTTGTTTAAAATGACACAGACAGAGTGCGATCAAATAAAAAGAGTGGTAGAAGTTTGAGCAAATTTAACAATAAAGTGAGACTGTTATGGAATTTATAGAACTATTGAGTTTTGCACATTTTCATGATGTGCAATTGATTGTAATTTTATTTGATATGCCAAGTAGATGATCCTGTGATGTCATTGTCTCACAACTCTGAAAGAATATCACGGATATTGTGTCTTTGATTAATAAAATTCATAAATAGCAACTTTTACCAGAAGCATTTCTCCAACAACGGCTGTAAAATTCTTTAGTATTCTGTTTTTAAACCTTTGCTTTGTCCCCGTAGTGATCTTGATCATGTTTGAGAGCAGGGAAAGTTGATACATGCATTAAAGATAAAATTTTTAATAATGCACATTGCATGAGCAAATTGCAGTCATGCTTTAGTGGATGTTTTGGCTGTATATCCTATCTCACATATTGTATTGACTTGGGCTATGCACTTTATATTCATGCATGCTTTGCAAAATATTTCAATCTGAGACAGGGCCATGATACAACAGCAGCTCTGGCTTACTGGGCAATGTTTCTCATTGGTCATCACACCAAAGTACAGAGGAAGCTACATCAAGAATTGGATGAGATCTTTGGTAAGCACATTTGTAGCCGCCCAGCTCAAAACCCACAAAAAGTAGGCCAAAATGAATTTGCAATTTTCTACATAGTTTGAAAGAATAATCTCTAAGATTAACAATGAGATATAACTTGTTGAAATTGGACCATCCTAACCAATTCAAAAGATCATTAAAACAAGAGAGAGTTATGCGGTGCACTTTCATAGAAAAGGGAGAAATGAGGATTTAAAGATTAGAATCAAATCACTGTGGTATCCAGTTTGCATCAATGTATATCAAATATCAGCAAGTATATCAAATGACGCAGAATGTTGTCAGTAGTTTTGGTGACAATTTAAGGTATGCCACCGTAGCATGAAATCCAGAAAATACTGTTTTCCATGCCTACAGCGAACTTTGTACCACGGATTTTGTCCACTCTTAATGTGATACTCTGGTGGTTATTAGTCTCAGTTTTTCCTATTCTTCTCTCCTGTGTATCATTGGTAGCAAAATGAGTACAAAATCCTGTATATTTATATAGCAGTTTTTAATATGAATTAACATGCAGTTGCCTCTTTCCGTGTTATTTGTAAACACACAACAGTATATGTGCATTCTCTGTCATTTCCAATGCATTTCCTCCTGGAGAAAAAATGCGGAAGGCAACTCAAGTCAAATAAAAATCAAAATGAAACATTTGTTGAAATCGATATGTAGGTGACAGTGACCGACCGGTGACGTCAGATGACCTGCAGAAGCTGACCTATCTGGCCTGTGTCCTGAAGGAGACTCTCCGCATCTTTCCATCTGTACCAGCAATAGGTCGAGATATCTTGGAGGACTGTGTGATTGGTGAGTCGATCATCTCCGTTGAATGGGAGTGATTGAGGAAAGTCGGTAAAGCTAAAGCAAGAGGGAGGATGGAAGTGTTTGATATGCCAGATATATTGCTGTTGTTCTTGTGCATGGCCTGGGCTCTGTTTCATGAAAGTCATCAGCCCTGACAAGTTGTCAGGCTCTGACAATCACCATAGTAACAGTGTGTGACCAGAGTTTCTTAGCCAATCAAAACCAAGGATTTTATTGGAATTGTCAGAGACTGACGTCTTGTCAGGGCTGACAACTTTCATGAAGCGGTGCCTTGAACTCCCATGTCTCTAGCAAGCCAGCTCAATGTAATGAATATGCAAGTAAACATTTCTCATTTGAACATTGTACTTTTGATTCTCGAGTGTACAAAATTGATTTACGAAGTGTTTTAAGGAGGGAGAAAAGGGCAAACAGAAAAAGGTAATGCATTCCTAACAGGCACAGTACAAAAAATATTGCCAGAAGATCTGCATATGAACTTAAAAGATCATAAGGCAATTTATTCTATCACCTTGACCAATAGAAAATGTCTATTGCTCTTAGGATTTTTTTTTTTCTCAAACAAGATCAAGATCAAGCAATTGGAAAGTTGCAGGTGAGATGATGTGCCTCAGCAGTGGAAGATAGATATTGCTCCAAGATGTACATGAGTGTAATATGTGGCATAATGTGGACTTGGACTTGCAGCAAAAAAAGTATAGTTTTTAAGTCTTGTCGGCTTAACTGACAGAATGTACACATTTTGCAAAGGTCAGCCAGTGTGAGGGAATTAACTGCAAACATTGTAGTCCTAAGGCCTCTGTACTCTGCATGACTATTTCACAATTTATCGGTCGTACAACCTAAAGACCAGAAGTGTGATGTCACCTGCCCTGCCAGTTTCAAGTTGTGAGACTGGGTCACATTGTCAGTCGTAGAGATTTGACTTGCCGAATTTTCATGACTTGTCGTGGACTTTCAGCCAATCATGTTACAGTGCATGTACTGATGCTGGTACAGCCGTAAGCCCAGCTGTGTAGTCCCGAGTGCACAGTGTGCGGTGTCGAGTCACCACAGTCACAAGACCGGTTGGATCATGTAGTGTGTGGTGGGCTCAACACCTCAAGCTTTACATACACCATCAAGAATTCACTGCATTGGTATTGCTGTGACTATACTAGAAGATAAAATCAGATAATTGACAATGAAACTTTGTCAAGCTCAGTTGTACCTTTTCCCTTGAATTGAACAGACGGAAAGTTATTACCGAAGGGATCTCTGGCATTGGTGGCCATTGGTGCTGTCCACAGAGACCCGCTGTACTTCCCCAATCCTTTGATGTTTGATCCAGACCGGTTCCTGCCAGAGAACTCCGCCAAGAGACATCCATACGCCTACATACCATTCTCTGCTGGACCAAGGAACTGCATCGGTAAGAGGTCATACTGTAAAACCAGAAACACTCGTGGCATGACATTTTTTGCCTATGGCCTTGACTGCTGCATGAAAATTTCCTGAATTGCCACTGGAGTTCAGTGCATTGTGTAGACAAACATATGCACGTACATTTTACTTTCGCAAATCTTGGCTCCTTGCAAAATTTGCAAAAGATTCATGTGCTCAGAAATTTCTGGTTTTACAGATGTAGATCCCCAAGTTTGTTTTGATTCCTCCTATTATTTCCTCATCACTTGAATAAGTTTTGCTTTAGAACTTTTTGGACTTTGTGCTTGATAGTAGTAGTGTTTTCAGGTTTAATAGGATTCAATTTGATCTCTGTTTATTTTCCATATGTTCATAGGGAGAAAATTCATCCTCTCCCTATGAACATAGGGAAATCAACAGATGACATGACAAATTTTGATATTAAACGGGAATTATTACAAAGACTGAATGTAGCATTCAACTATTGCATCTCAAAAATAGTAATAAAGTTAAATAGTGCACGCACACAAAACATTCAAGGATTTTGTAAAAGCTGATCCAAGCACTTTTTGACAGCAGCTAAAGAAAACCCTACACAAACAAAAGCAAAGATGAAACAATGAGAACACCAAGGAGATTTTTTTTTTTTTTTCCATTATTGGTGAGTTTCACTCCAGGCAACCAGCCAGGGATATATTTCACACTGAGCATATGCCTGTTTGTTCAGAGTAGTTAAAACAAATGAAAAAGTGCCTTCGTAAGGCCCTGTGGGTGCCTTGAGGGTATAATGGATCTGCCTGTTCTGCATGTTTAATACCTGTATGTAGGCAAATAGTACTTCACACTATTCAAAAAAAGAGGAAACTATTTAAACATTACTGTACGAGCTGAAATTTTCGCGTACAAATATTTTCGCGAATTGCTACTAGAGGACATTTTCATGTGTTGTTTAATTTCGCGGTTGCGAGGTCTAACTGTACTTATCCTATTCTCACGTTGTTATTTTCGCATGTTGTTATTTTCGCGGTTCAAAGGCGATTCGCGAAATTCGCGAAAATAAAACCACCACGAAAATTTCAGCTCGTACAGTATTACATACATCCTCGATTGTTGTGTATGCACCCATACTTTACATAAAGCCTTTTTTATTTACACTAAATAAACAATTGAAATAGTAGATTTGATGGTTTCCATTTCAGTTAGTCAGTGTATCAAAACAAAAAAATTATCTATTTTCCAGAGACAACTAATGGAATATGTCAGGTCGCCTTGAGAAAACTAACATCCCAGGTTGAAGCCTCTTGTGAGAACGTATGTGTATGTCTGTGTATGTGTGTCTCTCTTTCTGTCATTCTGTGATGCTGCAGTGATAATGTTTGTGTTTTTGTCTTCAGGTCAGAGGTTTGCAATGATGGAGGACAAGGTGCTCGTTGCCACCGTCCTGAGACGCTTCTCCGTGGAATCCCTCTCCAGCATCGAAGAGGTGCGCCCCATGGCGGAACTCATTCTCCGGCCCTCCAGCGGAATTCATGTGAAGCTAACTCGCAGAAAGTAGGAGCAGCTCCCCCCCCCCCCCCCCCTCCCCCACCATCTCCTTCAATCTATAAAGAGAATTCACCTTTAAGAGAGAGTTGTGTAGCATGAAAATGATGATATTAAGTGCCTTGCCTGTCATATCAGGCATGACCTCTGCTGCCCAACAGACTTGAACCAAGGACCTTATGACTGAGAGTCAGTGTTTTTTGTTTTGTTTTCTTTTTCCACTGAGCCACAATGGCTCCTCACATTGCAACACTAAATTTGCTCCTGCGATAGTTGTTCGGTTTTTATTTTCTCCAAGGACTTACAGCTGTAGGGTTAGGGTTAGGGTTGTGGTAGGGTTTTAGGTTTAGTTTGATGTGAGGATTATGATTAGGGTTAGGGTTATGTTTGTGGGTAGAATTTATGTTTGGCTCAGCGTGCAGGTATTTCATGGGAGCAATTCTCGCAGCAAATGTCATGGATCCCCTCACATATACAATGCCGTAGTAATAATGATTATTAAGGAGTGTATCAACTGGTTGACCTTGCACTTATCTGCCTTTTGAAAATGAAGAGAAGGCAATAGAGTACCAAAGTGATGATATCACAGTCTTTTGTTATAGCTTGACTTGGAAACAGGTGCATGCATAAACACTTGGGCCAGGTGAGGTTGTTTAGAACCAGTTTCGATGGCGATGAATGCACCATGACATCACACTTTGGGACTCTATTGAAAATTAATGATAGTGTCTATGCCCCTCATGCATAAATGTTAATAGTCTTTGCTAAACTAAGGGCTTCTTCCTGTTCACACCCATTACTACTTTGTGAGAGAGGGGTACCACCTACGATGAAGGTCAGCCGTCCACGTCAGTATTAGCCGTTAGTCATGCCTTCTCACGTGCAGCTTGTGGTTAGCTCGTGTCTCGTCCTCTCTTGTCCACTACAGTTGCTGTGAAATCATCAATAATGCCTGATATGTTTGTCATCACACTTGTAGGACTACATTTTATGTAAATAAAAGATAGTGGTGATTTGTAGATGGGACAAAACAGATGGTTGTGTTAGTATATTGTGAATCACTGTTTATCATTGTGCATTTGTTTTGCCAATGAAATATTGCCTCACTTTTATACATCATCTTCTTCCATCCATTGTAGTATTTGCTTTTGTCAAGCAAGTATAGCAGTTTTCTTCATCTCCAACAATGTGCTTCCACCATTATTTTGCTGCCTTTCTCACCTTTGCTTTGCATCACATTGTTTTCACTGATGGACCCCTTACCAATGTTGTATTCAAATCTGTGTTTTTTGTTTGTTTGTTTTTTCTCTGAGGCCCTAGTAACAAGTCATTCCAGCTCACCTAAACACACTCAATGCACTTGAAATCCAGCTTGCTTGCAGTCATTGTTGCTGTGTCAGAAAGAATGACTTAAATTATAAAGATTCAGTATGCATACAATTTGAATCAGTTGTCATTGCAGTGTTCCTTTCATTAACATCTTTGCAGGTGTGTTCATAGTTACACAGTTGTACATAGATATATGTGACCCGCTACAACAAAATGGTCCTAAAGTCGCGCACGGTCGAAGCCGTGAAAATCGAGTTTGAAGTTACAGCATCAAAATTGGTCAAAACTTATGATTTTCTGAATTTGACATATTATCAGAGTCTAACATGTCTTCTATCATCTGTCGAAATTTTGAAGCAAAATGATGAAAGGAAAGACCAAAAAATAGCGTTTTTCTGGGCCATGTTTTTTTGGCGTTTCAACGAAGCAGAAACTGGCTTGAACATTTGGATTGAGCGCCACACATAGGCTCCGCCCCTAACAACGACCAGAGTGATCTCATTGGTCAGTTTGCTGCTTGCCGCTAACCGAAGCATGAAGCTCGCACACTGCCCAGTCGACTGGTGCGTGCGGGCGGGTTGCGCTATGCCTAGCCGCTTCTCCTGACATCCTGGTCGCTGATTGGTCGGTGAGGAGACCGCCGACGCTGTGTTTGAATTAGCATTTCGGGGGTTGCTAGGGCTTAACTTCTATTGTCCGGAGGTGAATACTGACTTGCGTGTTTTGATTGTGATTGCGTCGCAAGGAGAACTTTTAGGGCGCTTTTCTCGAAACAGTGATTTCCCAGACGTCTTGACATGCTCTCTTTTAGACATCGATATCTCCGCAGCCGATTATTTTTATGAGACGTGTTATATATCAATTTAAAGCAGAAAGATTAGGGAATTATGTCATGCAATTTTCAAATAATCGACCTCGCCCGACTTTAGGATCATTTTGTTGTAGCGGGTCACATATGTATTACATGCAGAGAAACAAAATTGGGAAGGAATTGTGATTGCTAGTAGTTACTATGGCAGCTTGTTGCTTACATGATTTATCCTGGTGTGTGGAAACGGATTGGTCCACAACGTATAGTTACATTTGTGTTAACGCCTGGTAGTAACATTTTAAGATTTATTTTTTACATGGCACATTACATACGGTTACTTCTTGAATAGCTTACATTGCCCTTGAATCTTGATGCCTTCTATGAGATGATTTCTACAATATGAAGAGCAAAAGAAGTAGTATGGAAGGTTTGAGACATCTTTGAGACATGTAAACACAAACTAATGTGTTAGTATAAATGTGATAACTGTGAAACAGAGTCACTTAAATTACCAGCCTTGTTAATACATATGTTACTGTGTTTTTACTCACCAAATGTGTGAGAGTGAACAGATTTCTGTGTAAACAGAAGGATTTATGCTTACTATATGACTGATTTTTATGACTGAAAGTGTATCATTGATGGCTATCAGTTTTAAACTACAGTGTCAATTTCATTGACTTGCAATGCAATGGTGCATTCTCATATTAAAATGTATGAAATGTTTTTTTATTCATGAATGTTTTTTATTCATAAATGCAAGTGTATAGTGTCTCATGTTCACATGCTTCTTTGGCGATGTAGTGATTTAGTGATGACGGTTCACTCTACACATGATTTTGGTGCAAACGTGTTTTTCATTGTTGTTTTTTTCCAAGGAAAATAAAGAATTTGTGCAATAAAATGAATGAGAAATTCATACTGGTATTGTTCGCTCAGTTTTTCTCATACAACCTTCAAAGAACTATCCCGCTTGACCTCTTAGAGTTCCTCTTCACAACAGATTACAGTTAACCATGCCTAGGTCGAATACTGAAGGACCACTGAAAATCCCTCAACTTGCATGAATTTTGACTAATGCAATAGAATTAACACATGCTTTATATATCCAATCAGGCTAGAATTTTCTTTGACTTACCTTGGCAACTGATTTTTTCGATTTTTGCAAGTTTCACTGTACATCATGAAAGGCCTCATTCTTGTTTTTCTTATGAGCTCGACATTGTCATTTTTAGGATGTATGTATCTGCGCTAGTTATGATGTGTGACCCAACTGCAATGAATGCTCTTGTAGTGCAGATGCCTCAAGTTAATGACATACAGTTGTAGATTTTTAAGTGTAAGACTGCAAGTGTGTGTGTGTGGGGGGGGGGGGAGGGAGCATGTAGGGTTAGAAACACGAAGCACATTTTGGTCTTTGTGTGAGAGAGCTTGTATTGACTTTGTTGACAATTTCATTTGTGATAAACACGAGTATGAGAGCAGTACAAAATGACCGACTGGAGTGTCCAGCTTGTTTTAAGCACTTGTAAAGCTTGCTGAATGGAGCTCCAGTGATTGAAAGGGGAGATTTACTTGTGACTGATAGAAGTCTAAATGTATTCAGGGCTCAACATTAGCAGTGACCTGTGAGCCGTGGCCACTACATATAGCAGTGACCTGTGACCCGGGGCCACTAAATATTGATGTTGGGCCACCAAATTTCCAAAAGTTTATCTTTTGGTGCCCCAATTGGACAGTCAAAATTTAAAATGAATATTTATATTCCCCTTTTTCAGGCTGCTATTTCCTTTTTGGGCCACCAAAATTTCAGATTCAAAGGTTTTAGTGGCCCAAACAGGCCATCAGAGAAAAAGCTAATGAAGAGCCCCGATGTATCTGTTAAGTTTCGAGATCTTAAAGTACTCTTTAGCAAGTGTAAAGTGTTGCTGAGTTGCATATCCAATGGTTAATATGGGGCATGTATCTGTAACAGGTAGAACAGCACAAGTAGAGTGTATATGCACAGCCTATATTCATTTTCTTTTAATGTAGGGGTCTGAAAAGTGGACCACTGGGCTAAGGAAGACTTCTGTTTATCTGTTTTGCTTAAAAGGGGTAGTACAGTTTCAGCTGAGATGGAGCTAAAGGTTTCCATTTTTTAAAATAATTTTTTGAGATGATGAAAAAAACCTCTTATGAAATATGAAAAAGCACATAATTCAATGAGGAATTCAAAGTTTATTTGATGAAAATTGGTTTTGAAATGGCCGAGATATCCAAAACGAAGTGATCCTAATTAAAGGTGGGACTCGCCTTTTATTAGGACCGCTTTGTTTTACTTTGTTATTAAATATCTCAGCCATTTCAGAACAGGTATCTATCAAATAAACTTTGAATTCCTCTTAGAATTGTATGTTTTTTAACATGTCATAGAGTGGTTTCTATGTACAACTGTATCTTTCATAAAGTTGTAAGCTGAATCCTCACCTCAATTGAGAGTATATCATCCCTTTAACCCTAATCAGGCTGGGCTTTTTTGGCTATGCTATATCGGGGGGGGGGGGGGGGGGGGGGCGGATTCCGCCCCCCCTTCAGATCTCGCCTATGGAACGCGCGATCGCGCCGAAAATCGGCACACGCGACGCCCGCGATGTATTCTATCAAAATGTATGGTTGCTTTCTCCGAAAATTTTTTCTTATATTTTATATCAATTAATTATTGTAATTTATGCATAAAATCAGTTTTGGGCTCTAAATCACTTATTAATGCTCCAATTAAGCTAATTTCTTTTTAAAAATGTTTCTTGTATCATTCTTCTGAGACATAGGATAAAAAAAAATCTGTATCGAATTCAATTTCTTATGTATTTTATTGTTTTTTTTAATTTCTTATGTATTTCTTTGTTTTTTGACCTTTTGTTTTTGTTTGTTTTTTGGCCAAAATTTGTCACAGACATTTTTCGAAGCATTATTATGCTAAAATAAACTAATTCGGCCATTCTTAGTGAAGATATGAATTTTTATGTGAATTAATTGAAAAAACACAATTTGCATTGGATTTGTACACAAAATCACGTTTTGGAGCAATTTTGGGGTTGACAAATTTTTTTCGAACGGGCGTCGCGTCAAAACGGTACGCGCGGGCGCAACAATTTGGGTCTCAAAAGTTGCGCGATACTTGAAAGAAAAAAGTCATGAAACATCGCGGCGGGAGCTTATCGCGTTGTGAAGATATTGCGCGAAACGTCGAGGGGGGGGCGGATTCCGCCCCCCCCCCCCAGCCTGATTAGGGTTAAGAACACATGCAAATATCTTTACGATGACTATGAATTCTAATCAAGCCATTGGCAGTAAAAGAAATCAAAGAAAGAGTCAGAGTCAAAGTCCACTTTCTTTAAAAAAAAAGAATTTATTAACACTTCTGAATAATTCACATCCTATTCACATAGATTACTATATACATGATAGTAAAATAACACTATAGGTATTTACACCACAACAGTTGCAACATATGGTACAATGGTGGAAAGAGCAAAACGTTACCGCTAACTTCACACGAAATTCAAGCTACGTTTTCACACATGAACAGGGAAGTTTGCATGGAAGGAAAGAAATGTTTGAGTGCATACCCCTGGTTGTCTTCAATACATTTACAAGCAGTAAGCCCAAAACATTCTATCTATTAAAAAAAAATGACAAAAAAGAACTTGATCATAAAAATTATAAAATAAAAGACACATATATCATCATGATAAATAACTTCTGAATACAAACAAAACATTTACAATTTTGATGTACTTCACAATACTGATATTTGTGTTTCACCTTTCAACATAGTGCTCATCGAGTAGATTTTCTTCAAGGACATTCAGTATTGACATTGATGTGAATAATATACAAAGTGCACACACTTTCATGATGGGCTTCTTCTCTAGTTCTTTACGACCAAA
This sequence comes from Diadema setosum, assembly GCF_964275005.1. Lineage (NCBI taxonomy): Eukaryota > Metazoa > Echinodermata > Echinoidea > Diadematoida > Diadematidae > Diadema > Diadema setosum. The sequence continues at coordinate 8,867,211 of NC_092689.1, read as the reverse complement.
CAGGCCATGAAACTGGTATTACAAATAAAACAAGGTCACAAATATATGAAATAACAGTCAATGAAATTGATTTAAAAAAATACATAACAGCTAAGAAAATGAATAAACAAAATAATATCCACCAGCAAATGGTGACAAAACAAACCACTGCCTTGCTTTGATGCTTTTCGCCTGAAGGCTGATAATTTTTGTTGCTGTTTTCTTAAACCTTGGCACTATCAATAGCCTGTACATCTGCAACAGCCACTCATCAACCTTGCAAAATATGAACACAACTAATTTGTGCACAGGTGCAAAATTAAACACAAGAGTTTGCTATGACCTGTGCAACAATATCACCCAAAGATGAGATTGTTTTTTTTTTTTTTTTTTGGGGGGGGGGTAAAGTTACAATATGCAATATTTGTATCTTCACATCTTTCAAAGATTTCCCACCACTTGGTACAAAGTAACTCGAAGCAAGTACAGTACAGCTTCAAGATACACACGACTGTTAAATTGTGCCTGATTGAAGGGGTTCACGGATACAAATTCTGCCTTTCAATATACAGCAATGATTTCTGTGATCTGACTCACTTCAGAGATGGACACATTTTGCTTCACTGACGTAACTTGATTCTCGTTTCTCCCAGCACACGGAAACATCATTCTGTTAAGCTACAACTTTTTGAGGTCTTTACTCTTACATCATAAACACACCATTTTGCGAGTAACACAGCTGTAACTAACTGCCTTATCTTCCTGCTGACAGCATATTGTATCCAACATCTAACCATGGCTAGTTTTCTTTACAGCTCATGCTTTTCTGAGGTGTGCAACTATTGACATCAAAGTTGACACACATCTGCATCTGGCCTTCCCATATGCCAGTCTCTTGTCAAAACTCTCAAATGAAAATTCCACACAGTTTAAGGTTTTTCATGACTTTGAAAAAAAGTAGACAAGAATGCCAAAGAAGTTTGTCACTTCCAACAGCTTTGCTAGGATATCAAATGACTCTTTTCCTCTTCTAATGATCAAAGAATCCTATGAGATTATGAAGCATTCCACTCCTATGTCTCTCCACAACTTTGAAAACAGAGACACAATAATGAGACTAAAGTTCCTGAATACCAACCAACAACTTACTGGAACTCACGCAAATCAAACTATGTGACTTCTCCTCTCTCAATATCCTGATGGATCCTATGTAGTGTGTTAATGGCAAATGGTGTTTGATATCATAGAGCAGCAGGGATTCATGACCACCTATAAGCCATGAATTGTATCATTTCAGATGGCCATTGATACTCTATGCACCATCTCTGTAGGCTTCAATCCCTTTCATGTCTATCTAACGGACAAAATTCCTGGGACATTTAAAAAAAAAAAATATGCCTGGAAGTCCATTACGAGTAGAGCACAGGCCACACGATGCCACTCACTATCAAATGAACAGGAACTTCACGACTGCCACATCCAGCTCACATCATTTTTGTCCCCTCCGATTTGGTCATCACTTCTTCATCTTCTGGCCCCGCGAGTACAGCTGGGGCTTCTTGGGCGCCTGCCATCGGAGACAGCTGACATCCACGGTCAGCCGTGGCCGCTTGTACTGGGCACTCTTCAGGTGCTCCTCCACCAGCTTGGGGGTGACGCAGATGACATGCTGCCCCTTCCAGTACTTGATCATGTTCAGTGCCTGCAGCGTGCTGATGATGTCCGCCTGCGTGATGCTGGTCATTTGGCTGCAGTTTGGGGGGTGGATGGAGAGAGAGGAGTAAATGGGACAATGCACCTCCATCAAAGGGTTTGCATACTGTGTGCGGTATCTTGACAGATGTTGTTCTTACTATTTGCTACATAAATAATTTAGCAAACTTTATTTGCCATCATAAAAGTGGACAGTTAAACACACACTCCCTTGTGGATGTGGTGGTTGTTGTTTTTTCTTACTTCTTTTTCTTTCAATGGAGGGGAGGGGTTCAAGACTTAACGTGAGCATTCATTCATCACAATTTTGAGGGAAATTATTGCAATTTATAACTAATATGAAATGCGTTTATGAATGTCAACATTATTTGGCATCTGAATAGAGCCCAAAGCCCTGACACGTTTCATAAAAATAAAAAAGATCTGAAACATTTTTTTGCCTTCAAAAACTTCACCATAGGCATCTCTTGGAAGACCATCACATAAATTACATTCGTATATTGAATATTAGTGGGATGAACATCTTCTCTGTAATTCTGTCACAAAAAAAAATCTCCATTAATATTCTGCCTGTTGACTGCTACGGCTCAAGGGGGTCACTGCCCATGGGAATGACTGTCCTCAAAGGATAATTGGCAGGATTGAATGCATATGTTGCACTTCAACATTAAAGGCACAGTCCCTCACCTGAGGTCTCGAATTGAGAGGGTCCCCTTGAAGTCCCTGAGAATCTCCAGGAGCACCCAGGACCAGTAGCTGCGGTAGCTGAGCTTGCCCAGATCTGACAAGGGCTTCTCTGGCGACCCAACAGAGTTCTCCAGCTTGGACAGTTCGTAGCCTGCGGATTACAATGAGAGATTATAAAAAACAGAGCACATACTCGGTGAATCTGTGTTCAGTTGCACAAAGAGGGTCCCTAGAGAATATTTATGTATACACATACACCGTGTTCACACTTGTGCCTGTATTGCAAGAAAAGTTCCACTTTGCAGGACTTCCCACTCCAAAAACCTAGTGAGGACACTCACACTGACTGTCCCCATGACGGGGATCGAGTGTGCATGCTGAGTAAGTTTCACAAAAAAGTATTGCAGATATATGAGGGAAACAGTCAAATTTTAGAATTTGACCTTGACCTTTGGAGCATGCACCCACAAGTTAAGAGCCACAGCTTTGTCCACTCAACATTCACATGCCACGTTTCATTTGGATACCTCAAAGAGATCTGAAGTTACCCCATCCACAAACCGATTACAGACGGACGTAAGGACAAACAACTCGAAAACATAATGCCTACTGGAATGTTTTATGGCGGAGGCAAAAAAAAAAAAATTATCATTTATACACATCTTATCAATATGATTGACATGAGATTTCTCTGCATCTGTGACATTTATTCTGAGTAATAATTGGTACGGCATGCCATGAGAAAAAAACCTTGACTTACTGAATGCAATCAGGAACTTCCCATATCCCTTCCTCTGGTAAGGAGGCAGAGTAAGAATACATGCTACATTGTTGCCATCTGGGGACTCCTTCTCCTGTAATCAGAAACATCATGATAGCAGAATTATTATCATAATCATTTTTTTAAAATCAAAACCATAATTTTTTGTTGGTGACTGTTATGGTTAGATGCTAAAGTCTTGTGTTTTCATGCTGCTCCTTTCAGTCAACCAACTTTTTTTTTTCTACAATCTGATCTTCCTTCAAATCTCACTGGTTTTACTACCGTAGATATCAATCAATCAAACAACCTATAACCTGTAAAAGAAATGCATCTCTTAGACAGAAAACACCAATTTGCTTCAAAAGCATGTTCACAATATACACCATGATGAACACATGCATCCAAGAATAAGTCCACAGATGCAGTTCAAAACAGCTTGTGAACTACCCTCATGACTGAAAAAAATCTACTCCACAGCAATCTTGGCTGAAGAAATCATGTGCTTACCCCCCCCCCCCCTAAAAATAAACAAATAAACAAACAAACAAACAAATACAAACAGAGAAAAAACAGACATTCCTACAGCATTATTTTTCCTCTGACCATTCACATACCTACAATTAGTTTGTTTGTTTGTGTGTTTTTTTTGCACTGACAGCCTTTAATGGAGGCACTTCTGATTCTACTTGCCAGGAATAATTAAAGATAATATAAAGTTTTGGTATTACCTCAAAAGTTTCCCTGAATTTCCTTGTCTTAGTTTGTATTTCAGGTTAAAGTACCTTTCATATAACTAACACTGTGAGACTTACTCGCCCCAAAGTGCTCTCATGTCTTAGTAATCATGCAATAATGGTTTCGTATCAGAGCCGCCGCCATACGGCGGCGAGGTAGTACACGTATTGTACGAAACCATTATTGCATGATAGCTGCGACCAGCAGCGTGCAGCCCCATACACATACTGAGTAGCTAACTGCGACCAGCAGCCCCATACGCATAGCTAAATGGGGCTTCGCATTGTAGCTTACAGGATCATGACAGATTTAGTATCGCGGGTAAATATCAACGTAAAATCCAAAAATTTCTTCAATTTGAAAACTTACCAGTTAAGTTGAAGTAGAAAATCTATTGAAAACAGGCTTCGGGCAACGTTTGGTTTTGCCAATAGTCCCTTTCTGTTCGAATTGATGACTGAATGTGACTCGGTCGAGAGGACCTTGGGAGAGCTACACTGAATTGACGGCCAGCGCATGCGCACACAAACATCTTATCCGTTCATGGATTTAAAATTTGTTCGCATGTGATGTGTGCGTATGCGCTGGCCGTAGTAATCAGTGTATGTAGCTCTCCCAAGGTCCTCTCAACAGAGTCACATTCAGTCATCAATTCGAACAGAAAGGGACTATTGGCAGAACAAAACGTTGCCCGAAGCCTGTTTTCAAGACTTCAACTTAATTGGTAAGTCTTCAAATTGAAGAATTTTTTGGATTTTAAGTTGATATTTACCCGCGATACTAAATCTGTCATGGTCCTGAATGCTACAATGCGAAGCCCCATTACGCTATGCGTATGGGGCTGCTGGTCTCAGTTAATAGGCCGGTTTACTAATGTATGCACAGATCTTTAATTTTGCACACGGCCGCAACCTCGGGCAAACAAAGGATGCGAGCCTGCAACGTCGGCTGCTGCAGCCGTCCCCGACACGTCCCCACATGTAGACTTACATGTATGTTGTGTACATGTGTGCGATGCATCAACTTCGACTTTACCTCCTGGCATTTCGTGTGGCTCTAAATCAATTCCCAACCTTAGATGAGGGAAAATTCTGCTGTGATCAAACGCAATTTGGACTATATTTTCGATTTTATTGAATTTTGGCTTCGATTTTGTCTCCAGTAGTTCTGAAAATGGGTGGAAAACACTGCTGCTACGGAACATACAACAGTATGACCGCATCACTTCAAACTTCAATGATTTTAAGCATTATGATTGATTGTGAAATCTGAACTAGACAACGAATCTCTCATAATCGATATGTTTCCAAGGATTCAGACTGACTGAGACTCAGACTGATTAGATGTCATGAAATAGAATGACGATTTTGACTTATTTTTCTATTAACAATAACAGTTAGGGGGCCTAGCCCTATATAGACTAGATCTAGAGTAGATCTAGACGTAGACCTAAAATTAAAAACAAAAACAATGATAGACCTAACCTCCCTGACATTCCCAGTAGGCAACATTTATTTCCCCCGTTGACTTATTCATCACGACCCAGGTCTGGTACGTTGGTTTGTTGAGGCATGTCCTGTCGGCCTAACCTCACTAAGGAAAACACGAAAAGGGCTCGTGTCCGAAACCTCATTGAACTTCAGGCTTGAAACACTCCCATCCGCGAAAAGACGGTAGTCCTCAAATGACTTGTATCCCTTTAGCTTTTCCAGTCATAGTCAGTCCGATTGATGATCAGGTAGTTGAACACGTCAAAGAGTCCAAAATCTGGAATACTCTCGAAGTTGGATGTAAACCCAGCGAGCTTGCTAGGATCGGAGAACGAGCAGCCTACCAGAGCGAGCTTCTCCCGCAGTGACCGGCCGGTGTCCGCCCGGGAGAGGTCGGGATCAATGGGCAAATCCAAATCGGCTACGGCAGTTGCACTAGTTTGATGAGTTTCTCCTTGTTGTAGCCGCTTGTGCTCACACCTATATCCCTAAAATACTCAGTTAATTCCTTAACTGTCCGCTTCTTCCATGGCTTGCTCGACCTTTGGCTAGAACTTGAAGCTGACGCCATCTCAAAGCAAGATTATAGCAAACAAAAGTTGTCGATTATCCGCAGCGAGTAATGATCGTAGACAATACACGCGTGAATGCAAAAACAGTGTGGCGCGCGCGTCCGCGCTTATTTCGCTTGCCCGACTTAGTTACAATCACTAGGGTCGCGTGGGGTTGACGTCATTATGCATATCATTAGTAAACCGGTCTATTGCATGATTACTAAGAAATGAGAGCACTTTGGGGCGAGTAAGTCTCACAGTGTTAGTTATATGAAAGGTACTTTAACCTGAAACACGGAAATTCAGGGAAACTTTTGAGGTACCAAAACTTTTTATTATCTTTAATGTTCAAAAGAGCTTAACTTCAAGATTTTGAACTATACACAAAGAGAGGCAAATATTACCACTGTTACTAACTTGGAACACATGATACAGCTTTGGTGGTCAGTTGAGGTCTGTCAAAAGCTTACCTTTGAGAAGTAGCCAACAAGATGGGCACCCTGCCTGTCCACTTCAGTCAGGATGTAGAAAAGGAATGGCTCAACGTCAAAGTACAGAGTCTTGTGGTCCAGAAACAGTTTGGCAAGCAAGCACATGTTTTGGCAGTATAACTACAATGGGTGTAGGAGGGAGAAATAGAGGAGAAAATGTCCAAAAATTATATCTCATGACTGGCAACACAGATCGGCTCCCTCCTGACACACAGTGTGACTCTACGCAGTATATATTTCTGCAAACACTCAAGAATGATCCCATCTTACTTTTTATCTTTTAAAGGCCTATTACACCTTGGAATAAGAGGCAAGGAATGGAAAAAACAGTATAAAACTAACACAATAAAACTCTTGGAACAGGAGAGGAACTCACCTTGTGGTCTTTTCCATTGACTTCATACACTGAGATAGAACCCCTGCGATAGATCTCTCGACCTGGAGGCTGCCTCATAGTGCATTCACCCTGAAGAAAGACGGTGACACAAAGCTGGCATAAGAAGGTCACTAAGGAACATATCAGGATCATATCCAATTAGTATCAGTGACTTTTTTGCCCTCCCACTCCCCCATCAAAGAGAACATTTTCTTCCACATCATGCCAAGTAATCAAAACTGTTGTATCAATATATCACAAAATACATGTCGTTTTTGAACATGCCACAAATTTCTCACTTCTAAAGATCAAATGACCACTATTACAACAATCAGGAGCCCTGCTTACAATGAAAGAAACTTGTAACCAAATCACTCCTGAATAAGTGTGGCAACTGACTGAATGTAGAACTGCAATGAAAAAATAAGAAGACACAAGCACACATATCTATCCATCAATACACATGCACACACGTAAACTACACCAGTATTGTTCAATGACATACCAAATGCCTCCTGAAGGTCTTCTCGAACCTCATGTACTTCAAGCAGTATTCACAGATCCACAGCTTGGGCTGCTTGCCATAGTCCTCAGGGAAGGGGGAGAAGTACCAGGCATCAATCTCGTACTTGCCTATCTGGACCCTGTTAACATACTTCACTTTGGTAATCTGAGGATAGAAAAAGTATGAAATATGATATATCCCATGTAAAAAATCACAGAGCAGGATTTTGAATTAATAGTGGCCCTATGCCAGTGGCTATACATGTACTTATGTGCCACAAGAATACTGGAAGAATCAAAGAGTTCTGACACAGAAGCCACAGTTCATGAAGAAACACAACTGTAGCGGGATGTTAGGGAAAATACATTTAATGAAAGGTGTAAATAACCCATTTTAATGTCAATTATCTTCACGACAAAGAGTTGTTCATATTTCCGACAATTCTGTGCTTAATACATGGAAATATTTGAGGCAGAGATTCAATCTACAAAGGTTCAGTTCCCAGACATAGATTCTTTATTGGCAAATGGCCTCAACACACGTACATACATTTTCTCAGCACAGACTTGTGGTCAAGATGTAAGGATAAACAAGACACATATTCAGAACCTGATTTCTACAACTACTGTATGCAACATTCAGAATGAGTCTTAACCCATCCTCATTCATAGCTGTGGACACACTGATAGAGGATTTTTAGCAGACTGGTGCAAAGCTACACAAAGTACTTGCTACTTGATACAAATATTGTTAGAGTACAACACAACTTTCATCTCGATCACTGTGTTCACATCAACACAAACTTCCTGTAGATCTCTAGTCTGAAAGATCTTCAGGAGAACATGCCGTGTGATCCAGTGCAGGTAGGTTTACTCACTGCTTCATGTTCTCTTTCTAACGCTGCTGTTGTTGGATCCATTTCAGCATAACTCTGCAGAGGAAATAAATGATGTTGTCCATGTAATTAATATTTGTGCCTACTTCTTTTTCACACTATCATTATTATCAGCTTATTTGTTTGTACAAATTCATACATATTTTAATCTTACTTAAAATGTTCATATTTCTTATGAGTGTACAGCGTATTTCTCACTCACCATCTTTACCCAAGCAAGTAAGTGGCAATGCTCTTGACAATCTAGTACTTGCTTTTGTGATCCACTGCCAACTGACACTACCCTCACAAACTTGTCAAATCACACTATAAAGGAGGAATCAAGGAGGAAGCTTTAACCTCATCTTACAGATTTCAAAACATGATCAAGCATTATAAATGTGTCAGAACGTGTGCCCAGTATGAAAATATTTGTTTACATTAAGGAAACAAGGGGGTATTCAGAATATAATTGACACTGAGATTGTTTATCAAGATCAATTACTACCACGTATTTCTAATCCACAACACTCACACTGTCCCCCTCCTATATACAAAACAGAAAAGAGAAAAAAAGAAAGGACTACCAACATAAGCAGATATATACCAAGGCAGAAAACATTTTCAAAAGCTGAAAAAAAAAAAGGCAAAAGAGATAGAGAGAGAAAAAAAGAATCACCTTCTGGACATGATTGATTTCATCATGCTTTCTTTTCTGGTTGCGAGTGATCTTCCGGTCTGAGTCATCAAACAGGTCTCCCATCTCCAGCTTCTGCCTTTCCTGTGGCAGTTGCTGGATGTTGACTTTCTCCTTGCCAATCCACTCATCCATACGTCGGTTGACTGGAGGAGAAATTAGAATCCACAATCAATCACTTTCGTCTAACTTCCCTGACATCATTCAACAAAAACAAAGTTTCTCTTTGTTCTGTTTGGAAGACACTCTGAACAACCTTGGGGAAATGCACAGAAATTCATAAACAGTGGTGATGTTTCCAAGGGGTTATTACAGAAATGCTAATATGCCATTTACACACAAATTTCATAAATATTTTTCACTGTTGCACTACAGCATTTTCATCTTATTTCTCCACACATCCGTGCACACCCATTTCAGAGAGCATTTTACAAACAAACCACACAATCTATAGTTGCTGTGATATTAGTTGAGTAGCAACCACTCAGCTGTGAATATATTACAATTATTGAACATACAAGTGCAGTGTCCATCATTACAGTAAATACCACAAGTTGACAACTATCATCATTCAAATTGCTTTTTCTACAAAATATGTTGAATTCCCTTCTTGATCAATATACTATGGTGGAACAGTGGAGCATCTGAACAGAAAGTCTACAGAAACCTTGAAATTCAAAGCATTGACCAATCATGAGGAGATTTACATTGTATTTGAGTTGCAAAAGGAAATCAATGGCATAGACATTGTAACACATTTGTATCTTCATTTCAACCGCAGGCAGATTATGTGAAGAACTAAAACAAAAAATCAAGAGCATTACAGCCTGCCCCATAAAGCAGAATGAAATTTCCTCTGCTACTTTCGAAAATGGATAACCCCCATACACAGTGCCTTCCATATCAACAACTATGGATGACAAGAATGCCTGCAAAGAGAAAACTATTTTCAAGCAGAATGGCTAAGAGTAAGACTCTCGAATACTCACGTCCTTTGTAGTGTACGTAATACTCCTTTTTCCCGCCTTCAAGTTCATTCTTCCTTGACTGCACAATCTCTGCATTATCTGCAATATCACAATAACAAAGGTTACATTTTAGAAGGGATAGACATCTTACACTAAGGATGGGTAATTTAAAAAAAAAAAAAAAGGAGAGACAAGCTTCAAGCACTTGATCTGTTCTGTGCACCAAGGTTTGTTTGGCCTACATTACAGTCTTTTATACAGACATGCATTTTACTAAGAAAATGTTAAAAGTACTTTCTGGTTTTTGTTTTTTTTTGTTTTTTTGTTTTGTTTTGTTTTTTCCTTCTTACTGTTGCTTGTTCTAGTTCATCTTTATTTGGAAAACTGTTGCAGTCTCTTGCTTCACCAACCTACTTGCACTGGATTTTTTTCAAGCATCTGCATTCTTGTAAAATGTATTAAACTCCATTTCGCAACTGCTCAATCTTTTCGACGTGTAGGCCTATAATAATTCAAGGCACATGATTGCTTGATCAACCAACACAACGTTTTCCTTGATGATTTTAACTTCTGTAAAGTAAGATTGATTTCACATTTTGTTCTACCATTTCTACTTTGCATGATGTAGACTGACACTAGACATCTAACATTAGACGTCTATGTGGTTTCCAGTTCTAGTGACAAACTATTAAAACTTAAAAGTACAAGTATGTTTCTAACTTCCACAATTTCAGCACTCTTGTTTTAAAAGACCCTGCAAAAGTAAATTTTTTAAAGAAATTTTGACCGACAAGGTGTGAAAAACGAGGTCGAATGTCTACACAACTTTGAAGTTGGACACGACACGACTCTTTTGTCAAATAGAAAATAGTCGTAGACACACAACCTCATTTTTCACCTTGTTTCACAAGCAAGCAAACTACTTGTCAATTGTCTGCATACATGACTAGGAGTTGTTCCAGTAGAAACAAGCAATCCAATAGACCAGTTCGTAAGGCCCACTTTGTGCATGAGCAGAAAAAGTTCATTTGTACCAACAGGCACTTTGATTTGTAAATAAATTCACTGAGCTGAGATAAGCATCTGTGATGCGACAATCATTCATGTGATCCTTATCTAAATACTAAAAGGTGCATGGTGATTGGTGGTGCTTGCCAGCGCCAGCACATCCACCTGACACTGTGACAGCAAGAATGGTATTTCACAATATAAAAGGAAATAGGCTTTTATTGCATTTAATACAAAACAATGAAATGGATGCCTGCATGCTGTTAGTATAGTGTTAGATTTTTCTAGTGTTAAATGTCTGGTCAACTAAAATGGAGATCCTAAACACATGCTAAACGTTATACCCTGGTACCAGACCTTTCGGACTAGAATTTCAGAGGAAACGCAAGTTCATTCTTTGTTTGAACATGAATTCCAAGCTTATGCATTATGCCGCTTTCAAAACGAGTGAAGTGCCTGAGAAAAACAGAAAGGTCATTTGTACCAATGTGTACATGAGCTACTTACGAACTGGCTAGAATACTTTAGGTCCTGTAGTTAGATTGTCTAAATGGCATGCACACCGTATGGTAGGGGTCCAACCCACCGACCGGGTCCATAACGACCGACCGCGCATTATAATGGCATTGCGCGTACAGAAAGAAAATGTACGCATGGGACTACGCGCAACGGTGTTCGATTCTTCACTGGGCTACGCTACCGAGTAAAATGTGGCGAAAACAACTAAGTATTCCCTCTAAATTACCGAAATTTAGCAAAATCGAATAAGGTTTATCGTGTAACTACATATAACTAGGCCTACCTTTGCTGACTCGTTGTTAGATGTAGAGTATCCTTCCGTAATAAATTTGACGATTTTGACCGCAAAATTGTCACCGCCGCTTGTACGATCGTGCACACACGTTACGTATACACATACACATGACATAAACATTTTGTCGCCCGCTACGACCGTACGAGTTGATGCAGAAACGAGAAATGAATGTGAAAAAACAAACCGACTCATCTAATTTATTTCAATTACGATGAAAAGTTTCCTAATGAAAATCAAGTCAAATTCATCAAACAGTCCTTCAAAAGTAATATCGAAGGATTCAAAATATATTCAAATATTATTGGGGAAAAAAATTACGACTAGAAAAAAACAGCAGCTTGTCGAAAAAACGCGTTTAAGTACGCTTTATACGTATTGTCAATAGAGGGCGGGGTGGTCGGTCGATATGAGCCAGGCAACTGAGTGCTGAAAAAATGACACCCCACGCGTTCGAAGCCGCCATCTAGAGCGCGTACCTCAGATCGCATTTTCAGTGCGCGCTTGTGAATCCGGAGTATTTTCTCCACACGTGAGTAAAATTTCAGGCAAATTGTGAGATTTTTCACGTTTCTATTGATAGAAAAACGTTAGGTGTCCGATATTATGAACACCCAACCATACCCGTCGAACGACGTGTTGCATGCCGTGTGGGCTTGTACACACACACCACAGTATTTCTGCGACGCCAAGGTAGCACTAACGTTAGCAGTGCAGGGGCAGTGCAGTGACGGGCCATTCGGCCCATTGTCTGTTACATTGTTAAAAAAACCTGCTTCGTACTTACGCCACGTGTTGTCGTTGCGTTTGACAAGATACGTATCACCAATTTTCAGCGCATTTTCATCGTTTTCATGATCTGAATCATTGCTGGCACCATTTTGATTGGAAGTTGTCTTGGGGTCTGACTCGGGAGCGCTTGAATTTACGCGATCTTGTTGTGTTATTGTCCCATTCGTAGATTTTCTCATGTGTTCCGCCATCTTCGCTGCGCTTTTCTCCGATGTGATGCGACTAGACTCCGATTGCAACGCACGCGCGAATCTCGGTGTGCGTACGTAGGGTGCATTCAGGTGTAGAGTGTAGCAGAGTATCCATAGAACTAATGTATCCATGGTGTACCTAAAGTGTAGGTGTATCGCAAGGGCACCACCTACTACTTTGTACTAGTAGTACAAGTACTGTAGACACCATGTACGTCTAATGTGTTGCGGATACACCTCTCATCTCTACACTACTGGTATCTCTCTGACTAGAGTCTACACTTGGAGGTCAATACCTTTGTACATAGAGCGCTCGCGCGCTCGTAGCACCACCCAAAACAATCCCACGTGACTACTCGTAATTATTAACGTACCAGCCCGAAGTTGTGGAATACGAGTAACGCGAACGAAGAAAGGTTCATACAGCCTTTGTTTTCCTGAATGATAACAATGATGGCCAACTTCATACTAAGTATTATGCAAATAATTGAGGTGATGATGCGGGGAAGGGGAGGGCGTAGGGTTGTCAGTGAGTTCGAACGAATCCTCTTCTCCCTGCATGGTGAGCAGGGTATCGATCGTTCGCTCCGCTGAACATAAAACGGTGATAACATATGAAACTTCTTCCCAAAGCTTCAAAATGCAACATAAGAGTGGGCTTTTTTTTTATTTGAAACAAAAAAAAGAACACATCCATTATACAAATTAAATAGGTTGAAACTTCTTCCCCCACATCCGCCATCTTCGTCGCTTTCTTCATATGGTTGATGATGCTAGGTAGGCCCCGACGTCAAACCAAACTACCCCCCCCCCCCGAAAAAAAAAGTCATTCATTGATTTTTACGTTTGAACGTATACCCCTCCCACACATTATCTTTAAAGGGAGGGGTATGTTATAAAAAGGTCCACTATTTAGATTTCCGCGACGGGGACGTGCAAAGGCAAAAACATGTTCTGAGCATGCGTAAAAGCGTGCATCAGAGTGGGGAGAAGTGAGACAAAAATTGTGATTTGATGATTTCCCTCCTAACTTTTCTGATATTTAGAATGGGGTTCTCATGTCTATGGCCCAAACACTACTAATGCTATATCATGCCACGTGATGGGTTGTTACTTCGCATATTCCTAAAAGTCTCAGTGTTAAGTAGGCCTATTATCGATTAAAAAAATGCTTCTGATCGGGGTGAAGAGGGCCACCCCCTCGGAGAAGTGGGACATTGGTTTGGGTGAGGTGGGACAAACATTAGTTTAGTCTAAACAATATTACAAGCATAATATATATATGTGTGTGTGTGTGTGTGTGAGAGAGAGAGAGAGAGAGAGAGTGTGTGTGTGTGTGTGTGTGTGTGTGTGTGTGTGTGTGTTTGTGTGTGTGTGTGTGTGTGTGTGTGTGTGTACGTAGGCCCTATTTGTGTGTGTTTGAATATTTACACATGCAAGAGTTTCATCGCAAAACGTGATATATCCGTTGTGGTCCATCAGAGACAGTTGCATCAAAAACATCCAGAATTTAAAGAAAATAATAAGAAAAGCTTTGATATATTTATCATAACTTTGAATACAGGGAGAAGTGGGGCAGTGATGCTGTCCCAGTTCACCCCAGAACCCCCAAAAATTCATAATGGAGCCTATATCATCACGTGCAATTTAGCTATTTTTCTTTTGCAAAATCTTTTTGTGTGAATAATTGGAATTCATAAGACCTATAAAGTTGAATTCAGAAAATACTTCACATTGACTGAAAAAAAAAAAACTACAAAAAAGTGTCCGAAAAAAAATATTCAAAATTGTTAAATTAACTTTCCCGCAGAGCTGTTGCAGGGCAGGCATATGCTTGTACTCTGATGTGTTATGCCTATTTATAACAGGTGATAAGACTTGAAAGCTGATTACTTCAAAACTTTTTGAGATATGAGAGGTCCCACTTCTCCCGCGTCCCAGTTCACCCCACTCTCCCCTATTGGTTTTTATTCTTTGTCAAAAGTGTGCGTGCGGGGGGGGGGGGGGGGGGGGTACACATCAGAGCCCGATGCCATATTTTGCGTATAAATAGCAATGTATTTATGAAGTGCATCAGTAAAAGCTCCAGGGAATATAGTTGAAGTATACCTATCTGTTGCTCGGCCAACCAAGGGAGACGATAAAGTGGCCGTTATATGAGGCAGATGACCACTATAGACAGAGTTTTGTAAACATGGCTTTTGTGGTATGTGGGTAGGCCTATGTGGTGGCTTGTGGCCATATAGACCTATACAGGTGGCCGCTGTGGACACTTGACCGCTAAGATAGGTTGACTGTGTGCGGAGCAGCTGCCCGCAGCTAGGCAGTGGTACACGGCCAGTTTAGTGGTGCATAGTCTTTTCCACAGACTCCTTTAGTTTACGACCAACAAGGGTTAATTACCAACAGACTACATACAGCGCGCAGCGCGAACAACCAGAAAACAAGAAATTTAACCGCTTCTCCTGCAAAATGTCTGTCGTAAGACCTTTCATAGGACTATTCAGAATCAACACGAGGCTCACGGCTGTAGCATCTCGTGTGAATAGCGTTTGGTAAGTCGTATCTCTCTGATCTGTTCACTTTTTCGTCTTACATGCACTTGCTTTAGTCCCGCACATAGGGATCCCGGTGAGAAAAAATGGAGTGTTGCGTATTAAATACGTCATTGCATTGCTGGGATGGTGGTCCGCGTCCGCCTGTCCAACGATAACAGCCATCTTCAAGTTCTTGTGATAATTTTGTTTTGTCTGTTGATTAGTCAACAACTACTAAATTACTTCGGTTAAAACATGATATTCTTTCGGCGCCATTATTTCCGTTTGACTGTAGTGATTTAGCCATTTTATCAACCTTGTCCTTGCTTGGCCTTGTTTTAGAGGTAAGCTGTGGCCCAGTGCAGTCCAGTGACCTGGTGTGGGCCAGTGGCAGTGTGTGGGACGTAGTGAATTTAGGCCCTTGTCTTGAATGCTAATATTAACAAATGTATTGATAATATAATAGCTCTGCACGAGGGTCTAGATTCTAACTGCTGCCAGGCCCATGCCGTGCCATATGGCCAGTAGTACACAGTCAGTGGTCAGTAGAAAGGTTGCACCAAAAAGGGCAAGGAGGTAGCTCCTGTAAAGCTAAAGGGCGTCGCCTCTATACACCCAATGATCAGGAATAATGTACCTCCTTGGATGCACATGTGATTATATTGTGTGTGTGTGTGTGTGTGTGTGTGTGTATGTGTGTGTGCGTGTGTGTGTGTGTATGTGTGTGTGTTGAAATAATGATATGCTGATGTCAATGTGCGATCAAGTATTCCAATGATATTTTGACTACCACCATGGTATATTAATGAGTATGACTCAATAAAACCATAGATAGGGGGCCTAAATGTTGAAAGTTGATTTCTTGAAAAAGAAAATGTTTCAAATAAATATTCTTAATATGTATTCATAAAATCATACATGTGTATGTGTTGACTGTAGTGTTTATAGACCAGTACTACATGTAGGCCACCAGATCAACTTGTGCACTTTTTTCTTTTAGATGCAGTTTGTTTCCCTGTTTTAAATTGAAAACTATAATCGTGAATAAGGAAAATAAACTTAAAGCCAATACATCGATGTAGGGCAATTTGTCAATCAGTTGCAAACTTAAAGTCATTCATAGATCTGTACATATAAAGGGCTATTTATTTTTAGATGATATTAATGTAGTGAATATTCCGTCTTGCCCACATGTAAATAATTTTCTGAATCTGTGTCTGTAAGTTATGTGCAACATCTTTGTATTTCTATCCACTCTTATTACCACACCATGTGTATGTGCATGTCTTTTAATTCTGTTGTTCTTTCAGAATTAAAAAAAAATGTCACAAAATAGATTTTGTGGAGTTATTTTAGTTGGCTACAGTGACCATTTCCGGTATCAGTGTTTATCACTACTGGGTATTCGGAAAAATAGGGAAGAAGCATGTTTTTGTGAAGAAAAATAAATGAGAATGATTACTGTAGAGTTTTCCATCATTTGGAAAATGCAGATTAGAATTTCAATGTATCTGATCCTAGTTGTTGTTATGGTGATTATGTGTTTTGTTTTGTTTTGTTTTTTTCCTCAGCCTCACAAAGCAAGCACATCATGTCCTGGCATCATCCAATGGGCTAGCTGAGGCATCGGCCAGTAAACATCTCCTGAGCCAAGCTGCAGGCAGAAATAACATTTTGTCGAGATTGCAACCAGGTATTTAAAAAAAAAGAAAAAAAGAAGACATGTCAAGGTTTGGTAATCTGGTAGCAGACTCTTGCTAGGAGGGAGATTAGAAGTAGTGCTGAACTAAGTGTATGGAAGTTAGCTCAATTGTTTCTACCTCTCTTTGATATATAGAATATATATGTAGGTGGTCTGTGTATAATAGTGATCGCATTACATCCTTTTTGTTGTTGTTGTTGTTGTTGTTGTAAGTGTATAATTCATTTCATATACCACATCATGTGTCATTTCTTCTCTCCAGTTACAAGTTACAGCTGTCTTCTTCTAGATCACCTTAAAGCCATTCCTTGTTTTTCCCCCATTTATGTGTGGTAGACCCTTGCAGTGTGTAATAAAGTAGGCCTTGGATCCCATAACTCCTTGACCCCAGTGTGTCACATGAGATTGTTGGAACTTTTCTTTTTCTTTTTAATCTTAACTGTTTAACTTCCATACTGTGATCATTTGTAACCATTGTGATTTATGATTGATTTGTGGTATACTGTACTCCAATCATTGGAAAGTCAATAAATACATGTCAAAAAAATGGAGATGACATTTGTGATGTCCTGAATTCTAACAGCATTCAAACATTTTCAGAAGATATTTTGTTTTATCCTCATACACCAGCACGAAGTATGTTCATCCAGACACAGGACACACCAAACCCCAACAGTCTCAAGTTTCTGCCCGGGGTGGAGGTGCTTGGGTCTGGAACCATGGACTTCCCCAGTGCTATGACTGCACATGGTTCTCCACTTGCAAGGTATGCATCTCAATATCATGGCAAGCAATTCGGAAATACAATAATTGACTTTATAGCTTCATGTAGCATTAGTTTTTATGAATGTTACTGTCTTTAATATGACATATGCTGTTTGCATAAGACATATCCCGATACAGTTATGTCTGTGTACAGTTAAAGACACTCATGCAAGTCTTACTAGAAAACAGTTTTTGTGTAATGAAGTTCTTGATAGAAATTGTAGTTTTTCTGGGTGTCTGAACACAGTATTTACAGTATTTGATGTTCATTTTTGTGTATCATGGAGAGTCTAGATAACCTAAGATGTATTTCTTTCTCCTTTGTGTTTTAATGATGAATACTATTAAAGTGCAAAGACTTATATACCCTCATTGCCAGAAATGTGTGATAAGGTACAGGGGCTTTTTAGGTCTCATAGATACAGTTGAATACATTCTGAAATCATAGCATTTTGCCCAAAATCTGCCATCGTATGTGTTGTTTGATTTTTTCCATATGTGTCTTGGAAACCTGACGCAAATCTCTGCGATATCTTGAGGGGTTATTACCCACGACATGTGTTTGAAGTTTAGAGCTCTTAATGTGAGACGATTACTATGCTCTGTGACTCTGACTCTGCTTTCTAAAAATAGGCAGTTGTTCAGAATCGAGGGAGTGAAAGGCGTCTTCTTGGGGCCAGACTTCATCACAGTGACAAAAGTCGATGACGACAATGTGGAATGGAAGGTTTTAAAGCCTGAGGTGTATGCAACCATCATGGACTTCTTTGCCTCCGGTGTGCCCATACTCACAGATGACAAAGCCCCCGCCGATACAGGTGTGTGAGGAAGCCACATTTTGGGGTCATTTCAGTTAACAGAGTGATGCCTGTAGTCTTGCAGACCAATGTCATTTCACTCTGACTTTTCCGAAAGATTGATTTGGTAATGTATGATTATAACACCTAATTGAAGATTGATTTTGCTTAAAAAAATGATTTGTACATGATTTTGTTTATCTTATCAAATAAACCCTTCTAAACTTTTTGAGTGCTTCAACTTGTGCTCATGTATGATTCATATAGTTGTAGACACTTTTTACTGACTAACTACAGCATGGGCATTTTAGGCTAATGCCATTATAGAAACTAGAATTAATATGACAATGCTTAATAAGATAGCATGTTTAAATTCTTTCATAATTCATGTACATTTTAGCTATGACATTTTGTCTTTACCTCGGAATGTGAACACCTATGTCATTTTAACAAGAAAATGTTCAATCTATTTGCAGAAATTCAAGAAGATGACGACGAAACAGTCATGATGATCAAGGAACTGTTGGATACTAGAATAAGGCCAACTGTGCAGGAAGATGGTGGGGATATTGTGTTCATGGTAAGTTTAATAGGAGTAGCTTTGTAACTTGAATGGAAAACTATTTGCTCACTTCTAGAGCTCAATTAAGTCAATTTTGTTTTGTTCTACTTCAATATGCCATGGTTTGTTGAGAGTTAATGGCCTGCAACATGTTTTTTTTTTTTTTTTTTTTTTTTGTGGTTGTTTGTTTTTTCTGCATTGTCTGGTGGTAATGTTTTCATCCCCTACATTACACTGGTTCAAAAATGGCATGATGAATGTCAAGCCACATACATTATCGAAGCCTCCAACTCTCCCGCATTAAGGTAATTTTCTCCCACCCTAGCAGTGTGTCTTCTCCTTAAAGATGTATTTTCTCCTGCTAAAAATTCAAAAAGCATCTTTTAACTCTAGAGCTTCCCAGACCCTTAATTGGGCACAGGACTCCGGCCACAAGAAACATCATGCTACGTGCTCATGGTAGCACACATCACATTGTGTGCATGTTCACGGAATGATATCAGAGTCTCCAGTTTGCTGGAGGGTCTAGATGGTAGAGTAACCTGTTGAGATGCTTGGGATTGGAGTCTCTGCATCATTCCCATGATGCACAGTTGTATTAAACTGTAACTCAAAAGTGTTCCTCTCCCTGTATCTTTCAGGGATTTGAGAATGGTGTGGTGAAACTCAAGCTGCAGGGAGCCTGTACTAGCTGCCCAAGCTCCATCGTCACCCTCAAGCATGGGGTCCAGAACATGCTGCAGTTCTACGTCCCAGAGGTCGTCGAGGTGGAACAGGTACGATTTCATGCATAGAAGTTGCATTCGCAAACAGATGTTCAAAATTGATTTTATTTGCCACTGTTCACACATACTACGCAAGACAAATTTTCTTCTTTTTTTTTCAACATTAGTGAAAATAAAAGCAGTCCACCAAAAACTTGTTGAAGAATATCATTTTGAAAATGAATCACAGATGTTTATATGGCACAGTGTGTTGCAGGGATTTTGTTTCTCTCTCTCTTTCTCTCTAGGTTGGGGCTCAGCTGCATGATACATGTATAGAGCAGAAACATTAAGATTTTAACTTGTTACATGTAGGAACTGGATGTACTTAGCATTTAACCATGGAAATTACCTTATCTGAGAGTCAAATGGTCAATGTAATGCATGCATAACTAGCTTTCTTTGATATCTCTTTTGTCCCCCCAAGATGTTTTAGATGTAGTTGTTTGATGATGATTTAGGAAAATAAAAGCTAACATTTTTACATGGTAGGCTGGCATAATTGTTACAGTGTAGAGTAACTCATTGTAAATATTTGGGATGTGTGAAGAGGTATGTATGCATGGATGTGTCTTAAAGTCACCATATGTCTTATCCCATTATTTTTGTTTGCAGGTTGAGGATGAACAGGATGAAGTTTCTACTGCTCAGCTGAAAAATTTGGAAGAGAGGATTGGGGATGCTTGAAATGCCCTGGACCCTGAGAGCAAGCTGTGCATCTGATGGTGATCTTGATGTGAGGACACTCATTTCACAGCTTCTATTCTTGCCTGGAAGGTTAAAAGGTGTGTGATTGGTCCACTGGAGGATCAAAAATGTAGCCTCTCTTTTATTTTGCTGGACAGACATGAGCGCATGCTTCTCCAATATTGCTGCTATTGCTGCTCAAATGGTCATATGAGCAGTGTATTCACTTTTATGGATATATTTCTTGGCGGTACCCCGTAACGTAAGGTGCTATCGGTACTCAATTCACCCACTCTTACTGAATTCCATTTCAACACATGGAATCCAGTTAGCATGCATCAAGTGTGGCTACGTCGCTCAAGTCTCTTTGATAAGCCATCTAGTTGCAAGGACAACTATCATTGTAAAGGCACAGTGAACCTATCTATTGCTGCGAAATAACCAAGCACAGTGTATCACTTGCCCGTTTAATCGATGTTTAAGTGTGCCAAATGCAAGTAACCGATGTTGGGTCCATGGTGAGCATCCTTGGAAGTGGGAAGCACAATTGTTCTTTTTTCTTGTTCTTTTTCTTTTTTACTGTTAACCCATATCCCAATCATAAAATGAGCAATATGATGATCTATACATTGTATGGTGAATAGAAATATTTCATGTAGCATGTTTTTGTTTTGTTTTTCAAGATTTCAGGGTGGCTTTTCATTTTCTCATCAACTTTTATGTCTCCATGAATGAAGAATGATCTGTTGTTATGAAATGAACCAGATAATGACTCCCTATAGTCGCAATAATGGTACATGTATTGCAATGTTAAGCCATTTAAAATCTGCCATCATTGTACACATTCACACCAAGAATATATGTATTTGAGCTCAACTGTGCTAATACATCAGTGGCTCTAAGAGTTATAATCTGAAGATTCTGTATTTGTAAAATAAAGCCAGAAAGACAAGCAGTGTGCAAGTCTTATTCAAGCTGGCTCTTGTACATTACACTTGTACATGTAAATAGATGAAATTTTATCAGAGACTAAGTTACTTTGGGAATTATGTAAGTGCATGTGTTTGTTTTCATAATGGGTCTCATTGAGAAAATTTCACAAAATAAATGAGTACTGTAAAATGTTGCCTGCTTGGCAGAAGAGCTCTAGCATGAAATTTAAACCCTCAAATCAAATTTTGGTGTGTGATATAATTCAACAGGTCTATGAAAGCTTTTTCATAAGATGATACCTTTCATAAGATGATACCACAATTTCTTTTTAGTTTTTGAGCAAGCAAGCCGTAGTACCCTTCTGCAGGGCATGCGACAAATTATATCCAAGTCATTCTCACTCTGAAAATTTTACTATATTTGCCTTTTTATGTGGGCATTAGTGCTTCGTTTGTAAGTTCATGGCTCTTGTGTACAGTTGAAAAGGGTACATATGACGTAAGGTTTTTACGCACAAATTTAACTCGTCCCTGTACCTTGGGTCAGTGCATTTCATAAAACATGGTTGTCTTTCTTTTGTCTGTACTGAGTCAACTACTGCTTCCACTAGACATGCGAGTTGTCACTTCAGTATGGTATCCGACATGCTCAGCATTTTATAAGTTGATCTCTTTCACTGTAGAAATGCCAAGGCATTGCGTTGTAAAAATGGGCCCAATTGTCAAGATATGACTTTTCACGATCTATACCATGTGCTTTGATTATATCCCAACATGCAAATATTGGGTGCATTTTAAGACAGCTGTAATATTTCTCTCATGAATCGACATCCTTGGATATACATTGTATAGATTATTGAAATGTAAATGGTGTATTACCGTTGTATAATCAATTCATAGCTTAAATAAATTATGTGCAGTGAGGGGTTTCTATTATACATAAAAATGCATGCAGTGACGAGTACAATGTACAGGGATAGGAGAAAATAAGCCTCATTTTAAATTCATCAATCCCCTTGCCCAACCGCCATTTAAAATACATACACATTGACAAGCCTGATCTAAGGTATTCACATAAAGCCTTCTTGTTGAGTGTGCTTTTCTCTGTCGTTCCTGAAAACTGACGAAGAACGTGTCATTTGTTACCATCGTACAAATCACGCCACTTACATTTACATGTACTTGTAATGCACTAACAGATACCGCAGTAAAAACTTTCCCATAATGTCATTGTTGGATACATATGTGACATGTTACAAGTGCAGTACTATGAACAAAATCCATTTCTGCTACCATCTGGGAGTTGGGAAACAGTAGTTGACATTAGAATGCTGTAGGTTGTTGCAGTTACGTTTGAGGTTAGACAGGCCGGCTAAAGCCTTGGGTGATTACTTGTCCAGCTAGATACGCACTGTAAAAGCATTCACAAACACAGAGGACTACCTGATTTATGTTACTATGGCGGTTTACATCAGGGCCCCATTTCATATAAAGTTGATATGATAGCAACTCTTGCTGGAATGGCAATTGTCATGGCAGTGACAAGAATCCAGCTTCCTGATTGGCTGTTGCTATTGGAAGTTGCCATTCCAGCAAGAGTTGCCATCCTAACATCTTTTATGAAATGGGGCCCGACTGATCTTCATTTCTTTTCAGCAGCTAAGTGGCAATCTTAATGTTGAAATAAAAAATAGAAGCAAGTGGTTTTGTGTTGGTAAACCAGAAGTTAATTTGAATGAAAAGTTGATTCTGAGTATCAAGATATTAATTAGTACAATATCAATGGATAAAACTTGAGTGGCAAAAGTGATGTGAAGCACAGGGTGATTTTTTTTTTTTTTTGTTATCATAAATCGGCCATCTTGCTAGCCCACCAGTAGCCTGTGATCAGCCGGAGAAAGTGTGTGTGTCTGCCTGTCTCTGTGTGTGTACAGCTGTATGTGTGTGTTCAGACAAATCAGCAGTACTAATTGCTGTCCAATAAATAAAGTGTACCTTGGTACCTGCATCTATCCAAACGATCATAAATCGGCCATCTTGCTTGCCCACCATTGGCCAGTGATCAGTCGGAGAAAGTGTGTGTGCGTGTGTTCAGACAAATCAATCAGCAGCACTAATGTGAATGCTATAGATCCAATACATCCAATATTCAAAGTATACCTACATTTGTCCAAATGATATTTTCTCAGAGTATAACACGATGGTTACAAATACTGATGTGTAGCCTATTGGAAGATAACATTTAATGTAGTTTGAAAGTCCTATGAATAGGACAACAAAGAAAACTGTGTTTGTTTGTTTTCACTGTAGCTGCAGTCACCAGCTTGTCCAGCATACTGTCACTATAATTCATGGATGGACATTTTTTTTTTTTCCACTTGATAGTTGAAAGATTATAAGGGCAAAAATTAAGTGATATATTGCAGTTACAAACTTCAAGTTGCACATGACAAAGCACCGCATTGTTTATAATCATCTCCATATATCACTGTATAAGAACAAGATCGAAAGATGTGTTTGAAATTCCTGATGCTCTCACCAAAACTGTACAAGCTCAATGATTTAACTTCTGTCATGAAATAAACATATCTGTTGTACCCAAATGTGAAATGTTCTAGAATTCCAATGCACTTTTTTCAAGCAGTGATACAGAATCTGCTTACCATGGAAATGATTTCTCTGCAATTGGATAGAATGGGTAACCTTTGTACAGCTCACAATTAACACACACGGTACACACACACAAAAAAAAAAAATGTGTTTGAATATTTGATCTTTATACATATTTACTGTTGAGATTTACATGAATACATTTGTACATGAACAACTATGCATTTCTGTACAAGATTAGAAAAATTTACATGATAGGACAGTGATGAAAGAGGTACACTTGACACACTGCTTGCCCTTACGACTTCCATGCCCATAAACACAATACTACTGATATTTGGCCATTGGAACTTGGTTTCATAGCCCTGAATAAAAAAGAAGACTTTCTTCATTCATTCAAGAAAACTACACATTCATGTTGGTTAGTGAGGGTTTGGTACAAGTAGTACAGTGCACTTCAAAATAAAATATACACATGTGATCCAAGAGCTCATCAATGGTCAGACTCTTAGTGCTGGAGTAATGATCAAGACTAA
Organism: Diadema setosum; assembly: GCF_964275005.1. Lineage (NCBI taxonomy): Eukaryota > Metazoa > Echinodermata > Echinoidea > Diadematoida > Diadematidae > Diadema > Diadema setosum. The sequence goes on along the minus strand of NC_092689.1, from coordinate 8,842,685 downwards.
TGGTGGGACCATAACCAAAACATAGCAAGATAATTGACAGAACAAGGTAAAATTTCAGTTTTCATGTCCCTTTTATATTCTTTTGTTTTCATTCTCGCTAAAACGAAATACAAGTACCTGATACAACAAGGAAATTTTACTGGTCCATAGCAGCTCATTATAACAAGGTTCTACCCTAACTAAAAACACTTGTCTGTCTTTGATAGAATCACTGCAGACTTACTGTTCTTTATAGCAAGCTGGTGCTGGAAATGTTCCACTGCTTTTGAATATTGCTCAAGAAAATCACATTTCTTATTCATTTATTTCATAACTTTTTTTTTTTTTTTTTTTTTTGGGGGGGGGGGTCATTATGGACTATCTTTAGAGACTGTTGTAACATGAACGCTAATCATGTGCATACATGTATTGGCATTGAACACATAATCATCACTATGCACATATAATACTATGACCGCCATGTTTGCTCATGCACAAGATCTACAAACCAAAGTGCCTAAACTGATGTTTAAATATTTTGGCTTCAGACTTGAAATGCAGAAATATAGTCTAGACAATAGTGGTGAGAAGTGGCTTTGGAATAGCCATTCTTGACCCTGTAAACTTGTTTGCTTGTTTTAAAATTTCAATAATGGCAAGTTTAAAGTCTGTGTGTTATCTAACAAATAAAAGAGCACATACATGTATTTGCCATTGTAAGAATGAACACATGGAGAAAACAATCATATTACAGGCATCATGTGAAAAATAACAAAGCTGACTAGTTGAAAAAAATATAATGAACAATGATTACAATTCAATCACTGCAGTACAAAAACGTTTGTACAGTAGTGTATACTAAGCAAGATATACAAAGTTATTTCATTATTCACAAAGGCCTCCGATTATTTAGATGCGACTCGTTTCAAGGTATTCATTGAACAATAATTCTAAAACAATGACTCCATTTACAGAATGTCCACTTCTATGTACAAGTCTATATCAATCAGCCTTTATAGCAATGCTGACATTTCAGTAAAATTATTTTCTTCATACATAATCATATTGGCTACGACAGCTAGACTAAAAATCTATTTGAAAAACTATAAACACAGACTTAATTTGTATAAAATCGTCTGCTGGAATATACAAAGTGATACAAGTATCACTACTGGATATGTCTACATACAAGTACATGTAACTACATATATAATTATATATGATATGCATTCAGACAAAGAAAACTAGTTTCCGTGTACTATGTATGCATATTGTCACATCTTACATTATCTAATCATCTCAATTCTATATGTATTCAATTTCACACATGATTTAATTTCATTTAACCACTACAGTGTATCATAATTAATAATACTCCTGAAATACTTGCTTTCACACAGAACTCAGAGTAAAAACAGAATTAGTAAAAAAAAAAAAAAAAAAAAAAAAAAAAAAAAAAAAAATCAGTTATAAAACATTTCATGAGAATCATCTTTCATAAATAATCTACAGAGATGAATTATGTGTTAAAGGCTGTCAGTTGAAAATACAAAAACACTAAATATTCTATCACAGTTAATCAAAAAGTGCTCTTCTTATTTCTGCTGTTTAAACTATTACAAATGCAATAAAAAGGTTGCACGGTGCCACTCATCTGCAACTTACAACCCATCTCACGTTGGAAGTTGGACACGTTTAACTTTGAGTTCGAGTACAAGGGCCTTCTGTAAGGGAAGTACCAATGCCTTTGTAAAAATTTCAGTATCAACCTCTGAAGTATACTTTTTGCATGTTAAGAGATGTTTATATGAGGGAGGTATGGTATCAGGGAGTCACAGCTCCAGCTAAAAAAGATTTGTCCCGACACGGTCCAGACACCCCTACCAAAATCTTCACACCACCTCTCCTCTTAGTACTGTTCATTCGAACTCGACCAAATTACCCGGATAAATCTTGCACGACAAGCACCTCTTTGGTAGCATGTGAAAGGAGCAGCATGACAAATGGCTATCAAAGTACACTGCCGTGGAAGTCAAAAACATGTGCCATTATTTGCCTTCATCACCATATCCCCTCTGGAAGCTGAATATTCACACAATAATAATGATTATAAATAGATAAATCATTCCTAAAAGAGGAGATATGTGCAAGCAAATTACGTGACCTGCTGCAAGTAAAGTATTTGATCAAAAAATGAGTTTAGTGCAGTTTTTAAACATTTTAAAGTAAGTCCATCATCAGATTGAGAAGAATAAAATATTTGCAGCGATACCTCGCTTGCTACATAACGAGAAATAATCTTGAAGTTATGATTTAGAATAGCCCATATTTTCTCATTAGTTTCTTTGTTTTTTAGCTGATTTAACAGCAAATATCTCAAATCTACAGGAATGGACTTCAGTCATTTAGCAATCAAACTCTTCAAGTGACTGAGCAGAATGTCTAGTAATCCATCAGGCAAGATAGTAAGGTGCCTCAATGAATAAGATATGGAATGCTGACTAGGTTATAAAATAGCACATGGATGACGCTGAATAAAAAAGAAATGTTATGCACCTCCATGTAGTTCACAAAAAAAGAAAAAAATTAACATGAATATAAAGGCAGGAATGCAATTAAAAACATCAGACTTCAGACCAAGTGGTCGTGATTTACTCAAAGGAATACGCACTTGTCAATGTTTATGTGAGGGATAAACTTGTACTTCATTTAAGATGTAATCAAATACATACACCACAGGGGTAATTAGGTAGGCACTCGCATTTGGCAATATTGAACCATATTCTACAAGCTGACAGAATGCCAACATGGGCCTCATAAGGTCACTTGTGCAAGGTGGAAGAAGTGCATCTCATTATGGTGGAATTTATTCTTTAAATCGTAATGCACTGTGCCTGAACTTGAAACTCTCACTCTTAACTTTCCTGACGGAATTAAAAACAACAACATCTACCACCTGACAAGCTTAAACCTCTTCCTACAGGACTGGAGAATCACTAGTGTTGTCTGTCTTGTTTTGCTTTCGATTTTTATTCCACGCTTTCAACATCTGACTATCACAGTACAGTCTTGAGGGCCTCCAGGGCAGCCTTGTAGCAGAATACATATTGGTCCTGTAATACAACAAAGGTATGTGACAGGAGAAAATTAATGAGTTATTTTTCTTGGACATCTCCATACATGTGCAAACAACTGTAAATCCATTTAATTTTTCAGAACAACAGTCATGACTGTTACATCTTTGACCACTTCTTTGACATGCACACTGAGTACTTGGTACAGAAGTGGGTGTACTCACTTGTGCGTCTCATAATTTCTTGTCTATCCCCTTACATTTAAGGTACGACAGTGTTTTGATTGGTATCCAAGGACTAAAAATTGAATGTTACGATTCCTTTCACATTAATATCAAGGAAGCAATTAATGCTTGTATGCAAGCAACCCTGAAGACTAAGCACAGAGAATAAAGTGTCATGCCCAGATGGCCCATGGTCCAAAAAACGCTAATATCTTAATTTTGGTTTTGTTTTAAGCCACCACATTTTGGCAGCAGGTAGAAACAAAAATTACTCTCTAAGGTAAGACAAACATTTAAAATCTGAGTTGGTCAACACATAAGAAAGTTTTGGTCCATTGCAGAGAATCCTAATCTGCCATTTTTTGTGGGTTCCCAGCTGGACGGTAACACCTATGATTTGATTATTATCCAATAAATGTTTCCTGCTAACTGCATTTTGCTCTCACCTTGGTCTGGATCATGCCTTGTCGCTGTTTCCTCAGATTCTTCACAATGTCCATGATCTTAAACTGCAAGAATGAAGTAAAGGAGAAACACAAAATCAGTGTCTTGGTCAGTAACATCTCTTGAAAAACTTTGGCAACACTTTTTTTTTGCAAACCCTCACTGCAGCTGACAAACTTTGTTGGAAAATGACATCAGCATTGGTATTTGACTAGTAAATGTCTGTCTATAATGACCTTATGGGCTTTGCACTGAGATATGGAAGTACACTTTTAATTTCTTGTGGACGTTTGAAGAATATTCGAATCATCATTGGATGTGTGCTCTGCACGAAAAAGACACAACATGACATACTTTCATTTTACCTCAAACAAGAAGTAACTTTATATAAATTAGACGAGTTGTCATGATTAGCCAATTGATGTATCCCAAATGAGAACTAACACAAGCAGAGGGTATGTCATGTCAATGAATGTTTTCTATTGACCATCTCACCTCTTCGTCTCGGTCGATCAAGCCAAGGATGTTGTCGATGGTGATGAGGGTGCCGGTGCGCCCAATGCCAGCACTGCAGTGCACCACTATCGGAAGGCTGGGGTCGTGGATGCGCCTCATATAGCGGGCAAAGCGGAGGAGGGGCAGGGCAGAAGGGGGCACGCTGTGGTCAGGCCAGGTGGTGAAGTTCAGCTGGGTTACATGGTGGACTTCATTGGTCTGGAAAAAGACAGGAAAATGTTAGTGTACATGTATGTACGTATTGATTCAGTTGTTGATAGGTGCAACAATCTCAGTAGATGCTGTGTATCACAATGTTAGTTTATTACAAATCACAGAACTTAAAAGCGTTATTTACTATTTGCAGATGAAACAAAAACCCAGCTTTAGTACTTCAAAATAGTTCTAAAATGTGAGAGAGGGATAGACACATCCCATGTAAAAATCTGAATCAGGATAATCAGTGTCAAGTATTGTTAAATATACAAAATGTGAACAATAGTTATAATAAGAGTGGTTCTAGACTAAATCATCTACAGTTATGGTTTAGTGAGAAAAGGTGATATCTTCTTATATTCTAGGTTTCATTGCAAAAGTTTTATATGGTAGGATGTTTTGTGATACAACTGATCTACACATATGCATCAAATTTGATAACTTGAACATTTTTAAAATCACTGCTCAAATGGTAAACTGTACCTTTAACATGCCTTCCTTTGGATGACTTGCTCAACATGATAGAGAAAAATACTGTAGAACACGATATTGTCGATATTTTCCTAAGTTGCCTCTAACATTGAATGCATATAGTGTAGACAAGAACTTTTGCGTACATTTTAATCTCAAGAATCTTGGCTCTTGCAAAATTCGCGAAATTAAAATGCACACAAACATTCCTTGTTTTACAGTGTTATCATTATCATGATAACTGTAATCGTGAGTGGAGTGCAGCTCATCTTTTGTCATGTCATATCTTTGTTATTAGGATGGCTCACTCTTAACATCCCTGGCAACCACAGTAACTCTTTGAATTACATTATTAAATAGAATATACTTTGTGCAAGACTTTTCTCAAGATGAATTTCAGGAAACACCTGCTAATTTTCACCCTCCAAAAAACTGCCTCTCAAATAACTGTTACACACGAGTCAGCCATCAAATACTCACCTCAGTGTCAATCATCAGTATCCTGCGGACACCAAAGTTCTCCAGGACCTGGTGACCCTCCAGGCGGACCTCAATCCTGCCATAAACCATGAGGGAAGACTTGGCAGATTCCGGCCAGTAGCGATGGCACTTCACCTGGTGGAGGGGTGGAAGACAGTGGACAGGTTAATATTCTTCTCTCTCTCCCTGGACAAGCCTCTTAAGGGCAAACTTACTGCCCTTTTCCTCTTCTTCAGAAAAACAAATTGTGTCACTGCATCGTGATCTCTCATTAGTTAAGTATTTGTCATTCTCTTTCTTTTCTGTCATTGCAATAATGTAATCAGCATGCTCTACCTTTCCATTTCTTTTTGAGTTAAGGAGCACTGCACAAAATATACATTTGCAAAGTTATAATGTGTACTACAACAAGTCTACCATCACATTTCTATTGTCTATCATGAGTGGTTTTCACTTGCACTTCCATAAACATGACCTAACATTTAGAGCAGTAAAACCACCACAAACCTTTCCGCTCTCCATGTCCATGGTAACCATGGCGATGACATCTGACCTCTGCTCCCAGACCATGAGCCAGAAGTCTTCCGTGGTGTTAGGTAGGGGTCCTTGGCAGGCAACGTACTCATACGTGTCCTTGCCCACCCGGGTCTTGATGTGGCTGGCATTGATGTAGTCGGACGGACCACTGTCCTCCAGAATGACTCTGGTCTTGTCGTCTGCAACATTGAACGAAGGAATGCATCTTGAAATGAAATGTGCAAGAATCCTCCATTGTAACAAAATAAAGCAGCTAAGAAATAATCTAGTACCCATTGTTTTGCTTTGTAAATGCTGTGTGCTAAATCATCAACCTCTATGAGAATTTGATTAACAAAATCTTGATAAAGTACATTGTTCACATTCAATCAGCTGTTGACTGTGGGCTAATGCTCTGAATGCAATATTCAATCAATCTATTTAATTGGATATCAACATGAATTCTACAAATGTATGCACTGTAAACATTAGTTGTCAGGTTCCAGAGAGCAGTTCTCCCTCCGGTGGGATCGAAAAAGTCAACTCACATGGCAAGACGTTGCGAAATCTGTTTTTGTCCTTGTTCTCTGCCTTCTTAGCCTCCTCACAGTTGTCAATTGCCTTCACCTGGCGAAGTGTCTGTTACAATCAATGGACAGGAACAGAGAAAGAGTGGTGTCAGATGCCAACATCAATTCTTGAGTGACACTGCCATGACACCATAAGGTGTCACTGTACTTTTTCAAACTTATTGGCCTGAATTCACAAAGGTGGTTTAAATTCAGACCGTACTTTGAATTCAAACCATGTACTAAAACAAGCATGAAATGGGCATACCATTGACTTGCGTGTATCAACGCGTGATTGTTATTGGACGTCTGTCGGCTTACGCAATCTATGACGCACATTTACGCAGAAAAATTTGCGTAAACCATGGTCTAAATCAAAACCACCTTTGTGAATTCAGGCTATTGTGTACACCGTAAGATTTGTTGAATCCTCTGCACAAAGTACACCTCTTTGGTTTACGTGACATATTGACACAAAGCACAGGGTCCCCTTTCTGCCATTGCTGTCACAGCAAATTACAATAATTACATTTGTATAGTCTTCTCACAAACTGTAACTTGTTTCACAGCGCTTACATTAAATCATAATCTAAAGCACAGCTGTTTGTTGTTGACTGTGCAATTTAATTGTGTCTGATGATCATCTGTCTAGGCATTGGGAAAGACTGGGGTGTGTTTGGGGTCTAGCCATGTAATATGTGGGCATGTGAACTCGTAGCCATGTAATCAAGTACTAGATCAAGTACCATATGATCATAAACAAGAATCAAACCAGCTTAGAGTAAGCCATGTTTCTATATGCGATTGTCGCCAAGCTATGTAAGCATATGCAGCTTTGTACAGTCCACTGAACTGTCATGTATGTACACAGGTATTCCTATATGGCCAAGTGTGCAACAATGCACATATACGTTAAAATCTGTCAGTACAGTGGTCCGTCAGTCAGTAAATCTGTCCCACCTTGAACTCCTCGGCGGGATCTTGCTTGTCGATCTGCTTCTGGATCTTGGCGATGCAGTTTCTCAGCCCTTTCCCGGCGTACCGCCCACCAGCAGCAGGACGCACAACCGAGAGTCGGGACAGCTCCACTTCCGTGATGTCCTCCAGAATCTTGGTGCTCGGCGTGCCGCGGAGGGCGCTGTTGGCACCGCCCTCGCTGACGTCCCTGTCCGCATCGTCCAATGGCAGGCTGTCATCACTTCCCCACGAGAGGGAGTCGTCATCGCTCTCCTGTAGCCCCTTCTTGCGATTCTGAACAAAGTCAATCAATCAGTCAAGGAGTGAAAGTCAGTCACAAATTTCTAGAACTATATATTTTCAATCCTACAAAGGATACCTAGGTTGACTTGCTTCCTGGAATGTATCACAGGATAACATTTCACGATGAGATAGAGGTAAAGTAGGCAAATGAAAATCACACGACTAGCAATGTTTTAAAGAGAGCTCCAGTTTATGTTATGGTCTGTTTTGTCCTGTCACATTTTGTTGCATTCATCACATTTTACAACGGCCTGTGGCTGCTACGCTGTGGCTGCCGTGGCAAAGTTTTTGACAATTTAAAAGTCTGACACAGCATCAACGGCATCACAGCCTGTCACTTTTGCCTGCCCCATCCCACCGCGTTGTGTCACGTCCATCCCATTTTGTCCACAGTGGCCAGAAATGTGACTGCCATGGCCATCCGGAACATGGTATAAATGTCCCATATGATGTAGCAATTCTTACAACTAATACAGAAGATAACTCTCAAAATAATACAGAAGACAATGACGGAAAATATAATTTTAGCAACTCATGCTCTCACCTGCAAAGCTTGTCCCACTTTCTGAGCTGCAAGAAGACTGGCTGATACTCCCCTTGCCACACCTTGACCGCTGGGCGACACCGGTCCGTCTAAGTCGTCGGGAAGGTCGGCCGTGGAATCAATGTCACTGTCTGTATCTTGCTCTATGTGGTGATGGGCATTTGCCAGGCATGCATTTTTACAATTGAGAAACGAGAGTAGGCGAGTGAGTGCCTTGCATATGTGGATGGAATCAAAATTGGCTGAACTTCTATTGGAACCACTCATCGCATGCAGAATATGCAAGAATAGACAAAGGTGAATATAGATATTATGTGCTGCTTCATATGTAGTTGCGATACATTGCAAGCATTTGTTAACTACAATGCAATTATAATCAGGCTCACTTAGAGGATGCCAGTGCCAAAGCATACATATATTAATTGTATATATATATCTGTCAGTAATTGGGTCATCAGAATACTACAAGCAGGTAACAGGTACTTGTATTTCACACGCTTTTGGAAGTTTTGAGTAAGAATTAAAGAATTTCGAAAAATACTCTTGCTGCATGCATACTGCAGAGAGAAGTTAAGAATCGTCATTGCAGGCATAAATGAATATACGCATAATACTCAAGTTCTCCATTTACTGAGGAAGACCATGTCAACAGGAAGAATGATGATCTTGTCCCCTTCACAATAAGTACAGTGGCAGAAATGGAAATGGTGAAGAAACACCTGCTATGGTTTCACTCCTCTATCAAGATCATGAGATTTTTTCTGTTGTTGAACTTTTGTTGAGGGTACAAGGCCATTCAAAGTAGAGGAAGTGATAATGTTTTCCTTCATCCATTTCTTGAGACATAAAATGATTTTTTTTAAAATCATGTTTTTGCTCAATAATGCACCATTCACCAACCTCTTTCCTTTCAAAGTCATCACTGTGAATTTTTCACATAATTTGATCTATTCTAAGTATACCATTTGTTTTCACATCATTGCGAGAATGGAAATTAAGTGTGCATGCATGTGAGTTGGAAACTTTTGAGGCCATGGCAACATCCCCTCAGCTAATCTGCATATGCAGTGATAACCAACTTGTACATGGAAGAGCCTTGCACTTAACATGAGCCCTACTCATCAACCCAGTCTCTGGGAGGACCAGATTACAATGACCTGACTGTTCTACCTCAAAATCTTGAATTTGCCTTATTTAGATTCATGCACTGACAGACAGAGACAGAAGAAGTGTCGTCTGTACCGAAAGGAATGATAACAAGTTTGCGGACTTCAAATCTTGTATATCATTTATCTCGAATAAGTCTGGTTACTTCATCAGTATTTAACAATCATAACAACTCAAACATTTGTTGTTTGTCTTCAAAAATGAATGTCATTTCAAAGTAAGTTTGTGATACAGTACACTTTGCTCCATGTTTAAGGGAAACAAAATGCATCTCTGACTTTGTTTTCATTCTATGTAGAAATAGGATATGTCACAAGATTGCATGAAGATTCATAGATACAAAAGATCAAGTTTCTTTTGAGGCTATTACATAACAAAAGTGAAACACAGCATGACCATGATAATTGCTTTCATGCATAAAATAATGAAACAGCTCAAAACCAGATATAACATAACAGCCATTCCAAGATTTCAAAAACTGTACATACATCCACACGGATTAATAGTAATTGTAGATTGTAGATAAAGTCATAGAACAGCTGTAGACATACATGTTTAGTAGAAGTAGTAGTAGCGGCAGTGGTAGAAAAAGTAGAAAAAGTAGCACTCTCTGTCAATTTGTGCAATTACCTGTGTAGCCAGCCCTGAACTCGGGTGGCGGTGGGGTTATCGCCATGCTCCCGTAGTTACGGGAGCTCGGTAGCCCCGCCAGGCTAATGGGGAGGGTGAAGGACAGGGAGGAGTCAAAGGTCACGCTACCGGTCAAGTCCTCACGGTCAGACACATCAAAGTCGTCTGTTTCATTTGGATTTTATTCCCGCAATGATTTGGATATTTTTATGTTTGTTCAAGTTTTGGGTGGTTTTGTTTTGAAGAATTGATCCATGCAATTTGTGCATGAATAATCATTACATAATCATTCATTTGTAATGAATTCAAAAACCCCAGTTTGGATTTTGAATACAAAGTTTGATGTTTGAATGGGTAAAATGAGCTTGGCACAATGATTGATTGCATCAGTGTTTTCCCACAAGTTTGACATCATTTTCAAACAAAAACCAGTCAATACAGTGCATGGAATGAGCAGTCCAGATTGCAAAAATATGATAACAAAATGCCCAGCCCAGTGGGTGTAGATATTGAAACAGGGAATAAAGGTCAAGGTACAGGTTTTAAAGAGTTTTATCAAAATGGGGTCAAAGATGTAAGGGTCAAGTTTAGAGTGTCCAATCAGATGCAGGGTGATGGCAGACAAGAGGTGATGTGATGGTGAACATGCAAACATAAAGAGCAAAAAGAAAGTGAACACCACAGGGCAGTGGAGGAAAGGTGAATGGTGTGAGGTGTGTAAAGAAGAAGAAGAAAAACAACATCAACAAAATTAACAATTAAATCAAAATAACACAACTAGTAAAATGTGTGGGAGGCAAGTAAATTCTGCCTCCTCTGTGAATCAAAAAAAAAAAAAACTAGTGAAAAGATGTGAAGTGACAAATCATGCAAACATTTTGTACTGTGCTGGCAAAAAAAAAAAAAAAAAAAATCATATTATATCACAATGGCCTTATGATCGAGTCTGTTAGCCCATGACTCTCCCTGATTGGCCCGAACAATTTGCTGTTTTACATATTTTTAAGAGCATAGTCAGAAAAGTGTAGAAATAAATGGAACAACTCTATTCTATGCAAAGATATGGAAGAAATTGTACGCCTTGATTACTATCTCCATCAAGTGAGATTATAAGTGTCTCTACTGACATGGAAAATGCAAACTAATCTAAACTGAAAGAAACTTAACAGCAGAACAAACATTTTAAACACTACAGACGGATGGAAGTTTAATGAAAAGAAAACTGGTAACACCTATAAGTGTTGGAAACTGCCATAACAACTCATGAGGCCATCACAAAAGAATGACATCAAATTTTCGATTGACATTCTACTGTACTGAATTTGTACTTCTTTGTATCTTCTGGGTGCAGGATGTAGTTTCCCAAAAATTCATTGTAACATTGCAAAAATTCTGTGGTCACCAAGGTAGCTTATGAGAAGCAAACTCATCACAAAGCCATCAAAAACAATAAGAAGCAATCTCTATTCACATATTAGCGCAAATGACAAAGTGCAAACAAAAAGGCATTATCACAAAGCTAGAGACAGAATCCACATGCAAACACAAATCTGTAGATTTATCCTGACGAGTCCAACATCAAAGTGCAAAAGTGAGAACAAGAAAGCACACCAAATGACATGAACTGGGTCAACATCAAGAGAGATTCCAAAAGCCACTCATTTCAACAAATTTTCCACTTAAAGATGAAAGAGTTGACATCAAACATGGCTTGTATCACATTTTAGATCTTAAGTTCCTATGTTTGTCCTCAAATCATGTACATTTCACCTAAAATTCCCTTTTTCCTACTAAGAAAGCAAATTATCAAATACATGTACAGCCAAGGTCATTTCTACCAATTCAGTTTTTTACTTGCTTTCATGGGCCAGGTAAAGATTGTTTTACACATGACTTTCCCCACTTTCGTATGTTTCTATCAATACACCTTGACAGAAAATGAGGTGCTGACAGATATTTTGCTGAAATGCATAATTGTTATGGAGAGATCTATAAATCAGCACCTTCATACTCCAATCCAAGTCTACAAACAAAAAACAAAACAAAACAAACAAAAAACAACTTGAAATCAGAAATATCTCAATACTCACTTCGTTGTGTCTTATGTACTAAGTATATTCTAGAACATTTAACCCACGTTTGAATTTTTTTCACATAAACATAAGAAATTTGGCCAAAATTTAATGAGATAAACCTTGATTCAGTCAGACAGAACAGGAGGAACTCAGATCTATAATGTGTGACAGGGAGCCATGTTCTCACACCAAGTACTATCTACAAAATCGGTGAAATTCCATCAAAGAAGTGAGGGTTAGCGCTCCAAAGGAGCAAAAGAGAAAATCTGGACCGTTCCGTCCATCAATGACCACTAACCCTGAGGTTGCCTGTAGCCTGCATCCCTGGCAGATTCGGTGTATGACTCGGCTACTGACAGCTCCACATCGCTCCCAGCGCCCTCTGTACCTTCCTCCACATCCGTGGCGGTCAGCCGGTCATTGACGTCCGAGGACGCTCTCCGCTCCTCCGTACCCACACGGCTAGCGGGCCGGGACAATTGCCTGAGAGGGAAGTGCAGAAAATTATACTACCATGGTCCACCCAAACACTTCAGTAAATCATACGTTTATCCATGATACTAGTATTATTTGCCAGGTGTGTGTTTTAACATAAAAGCACTTTATTTATCATTAGGCAGCAAAATATGATGTCTGAACATTACTAAATATATCATATAATGAAAAAAAAAACCCACACAAACAAACAAACAACTAGAATCTTATTCAGCTTGGTACATATATGGGGTATACAGGTACCTCAAATGTATTGCATGCCTGCCAACATTTCAAGACGAAATATCTTACTTGTGGATTGCAAAAATCTTATTTTATATGCAAACTGAAGTTAAAAATCTTACTTTCGGTCAAATCTTCAGAAAATACACATGAAAGGTATATCTAAATATTTTTTAAAAATCTGATTTCTCTGACAGAAAATCTGATTTTGCTATTTTTAATGTAAAAAATCTTACTGAATCTGATAAAATCTTACTAGTTGGCAAGTATGGTATTGTTTTGATAATTCTAGCTATAAAGTATAAACACAAAAAATTTGCTTGACCTTGAGGAGAATGGATACATATTCTGAACAAGCATTACATGTACCACCATTGTGCATGCTCAAGAAGTTAAAAGAAAATTAGAAAGCAACTGGATACAAGGCAAATATGCAAATAAAGGAGATACACTGTACACATATGGTCGCCTGCAGACATCTTGTGTGATGTCATTCTGTTACAAAGTGTGAACTAAAAAGACATTACAATACTAAAAGAAAATAAAAATCAACAGAACACAACAGAACACCTCCCCAGCAGAAAACTTGAATTCATTTCAAATAGAATTTCCCACAATCTATCTTGCCATTACATACTTTTTCAGATTATCAGTTGCATAGATAATGTAAGAAAGTAGTCCAAGTTTCCACCGCTGGGAATGAACAAGAGATGTGTAAACATGCAAAACGTGAGACAAGTTTGAGTAGCTTGACACACTGTAATCTTACCCTGTCACAGCCAGTCTCACCAGCCCCTTGCATTTCCTCAGAATGGTGATGACTTTGTTCTGGGTCATACCCACAAGGCTCTGACCATTCACCTGGAGCGTCGATTTAGAAAATGATAATGTGTAAACTCTACTGCAGCATAGATTACAGCATCTTAGTCTTTTGCATAAAGTCCACAAATTATCAATATGCAGTGACTAAAGCATTTCTTCTTTTTTTTCCATCTGTGACTTTCTGTCAATGAAATGCAATACAACACAACTGCAACACGAAAGACTCCCCATTCAGCTTTACAGGCAAACTTTAGATGAGCATTTTGTCTATGTGAGCACAGTATTGCAGTTCATATACTTGGTTAGAGACATCACCATTTAATCATTACCATTAATATAATCCTCACCATCCCCATCACCCTCATCACCATCCTACCATCACTACTATAATCATCATCACTACCACACTTTATCTTCATCATCATCATCATCATCATCATCATCCTCATCATCATCATCATCATCATCATCATCACCATCATCACCATCATCACCATCATCACCATCATCACCATCATCACCATCATCACCATCATCATCATCATCACATCACCATCATTAATATTAGCATCACAAATTTCATCATAACCATCATCATCGATTCTCATCTCTGCAAGGTAAGTCACATCTTCACTTGGCCTCTACAATCTGTATATCTCACCTGCAGCAGCCTGTCTCCAACTTTCAGCCTCCCGTCTCTCCCAGCCACACCGTCGGGGGTGACAGTCTTCACAAAGATGCTGGTCTTGCCCCCCTTCTCCGCCCCAATGACACTGAATCCGAGTCCTCCTCCTTCCGGTTTCTCCAGCTCTATCCACACAATTCCACTCTGCAATAAAGGAGGCCATCAAAGGTTATAGACAATCAAGTTAACAATTACTAAGACAGAAAAACAATGAACATAATACATGAACTCCAATGAGATGAAAGCAGAATCCACTGGTCTTGCAGATCTAGTGATTTGTTGTTGCTGTTTTTTTGTTTTTTTTTGTTTTTTTGTTTTTTTCTTAACGGTGGTCAATGCTGAGGTTCTGGGAAATGTAAACTTGTTGTAGCACAATATTGATTTGTAATTCACAGCTGGTATGAGCTTTATTTAAAGTGGAATCACATGTTTTAATGATAACCACACATGTATCAATGCAGCAAATACTAGCTGTTTCTTAAATGGTAAAAAGTTGTGCATATATGGAGATGGAATTTGAAATTTCATTTTTGCCTGGGATTAAACATGCATAGGGCCTATAATTTCATATCATATTTCTTCACATAAAAACTTCTATGTCAAGAAGTGAAGAATGAATTCTGATGTTGATTACTGTAACACCAGAAATGTTCACTTGTACTTTCATTGCGCAAACTTCGCACGAGCCAAGATTTGCAAAATTAAAATGTACCAGTATGTGAAAGTTCTCGTTTACACTATGTGCATTGAATGCCAGGGGCATTTCACAAAAATTTCATGTTGCAAAAAAGGCTGTCAGCTCCGATTTGCAAAAATTACCTGCTACGAAAATATCTTACTTTACAGTATGAGTTAACATCTGATTGGAAATGTTCTCATCAAATGAACTCATTTTCACTTAAAAAGACAGATGAAGCTGGTTCTCACTTCACCGATGCTGAGGTTTCCGCCTTCACTTCCCTGTGCTGAAGGAGGTCTGCCGGTGGGGGTGCCGATCCTCACAGAGGTGGAGAATTCGCTCCCTATGGGCGAGTCCCGGGCCAAACTCAGCCTCTTGAGGGCGTCGGCTGCCGGTCTTGATCCCGTGGGCGTCGGGGGCAGCGCGTCTGCCCCGTAAGCCTTTCCGGTCGGCGACGGGGGCAGACTGCCAAGGTTGGAGTCCAGTTCCTGCTCCAGGGAGTCTGGCCGCGAGCGCTGCGGCGAGCTGTCGAGCTTGCTCGGGCTGGACGAGTCCCACGGCGTGGTGGAGGAGGAGAGGGCACCCTCTTCCTCCTCGCTGGCATCCTGGGCGATGGACGGGGAGGTGGGCGGCTCGGCGAAGGAGAACCGCGACTTGACGGTGGAGGGCAGGGTTTGCGGAGAGAGTGGACTGAGGGGTGAGGAATTCACGGAGGTGGGAGACGTTGGGGACTGGACTGAACGGGGACTGGTCACGGATTGCTGCAGTGAGACAAAACACAAAATCCCAATCAAGTACACATCCACCACAACATCTCTATACATCCCAGGTTCATCAATTCATAGAAATTACAAACAACTCTTGATCAATGCTTATGGTACAGAAAGCAATGATCATACTGCTATTTCATAGCTAATGAAATATCATCTAACAGTTAACCCCTTTGCTGAGGATTTGTGCATTTCCACACAAAACTAGTCAGCAGATTATGACAGGTGTTATATCACAATCATCAAACACGATCATGAATGCCACTGGCAAAATGAACATGTTGTATATTTACTCTTCACTGCACATAACTGATTTTAGTTACTGTCACAGAAAATGAAGCTGAAGATACCAATAATGAATTACACTGCCAACTAGCTAAAAATTGGTTTGTTCTCAATATTCACTTTCAACAAGGTTCATGTGATTTTTCATCATACAATGCTGCCATGTGCACTAAAAATTAATGTGATACATGTACATACAAACTTGTATTCAGTGTTGTTGCATAATGTGGCAACAAACCAACAAGATAACGATGAAAACTTATTGTCCTTAACAAAAAACAAATCACTTTGTTGTGTGCATAACCCAAACGCTTTCATACATTGTATATGAACAAATACTGAAAAAAAAGAAAAAAAAAAGGTTCCATTCTTTTGTTTTCAACCTCACTGTAGTGTATGGAATGTGTAAAACACAAAATGATTAAATTTACCACTTTTTCTGCCTCCGACATCTGCGGGGTGTAGCCTCCATGGTGCTTCTGGAGATCTTTCATGATGTCGCCCACCTCATCCAGACGGCTGGGCTCTTCTTCGCTCACTGACAGGTCCTTCAGAGCAGAGAGGACAAAAAAGTCAAGTTATGCTATCATCTCAGTCACGTCTTCTACACCTTCAACTATCATAGACCACATCCAGTGTGGCTGACCGGCATGTTAAAAGCATAAAATTCAGTTCCTTAAATTCTGTGGAGTGCAGACATCATCTTAGGCCTACGTGTATGTCCTACATGAGGGGTGGGGTGGTAGTATACGGGGTGGGGAATCCTCTCATCTGACTGTTTCCCTAATTCTCAGTCTTTTGTCTTACATAAAGCAAAATATTATGGTAGATGGAATCATTCCTCCCTTCCATATTCCTATTCATTTTTTTTTTTTAATGGTTTGCCTGTAGCCAAAAGCAGACCTCCCAACCTTTCTGACTGAAAAATAGGGATTTGGCTCAAAAGTAGGAAAGAACTAGATATATCGCTACGGCGACTGATATGCCTCCGCCATAATGCATGGTTCTCCTAATAGGTCTGATAGGTGTGATGACAGGTTCACACAAGTGGCAAAATATTAAAATGACAGGTTTGCCACAAATGTGCTGAATGTTCACTTTCGTAGAACTAGGTTCAATTGGATGAATGATTAAAATGTCAGAGTTCAGGTATTTGGGGAACTGATGATTTTTACTTGACTTTTGACCCTTTTATATAAGTTTATGCATTGAGTAATTTTCAAGGTATTGAGAAAAAGTATAATTTCAGTATCAAATGGGAAAATAGCATTATCTAAACCTGGTCTTTGACCTTTGACCTCACAGTTCCGGAGAGAATCACTGTTAGGTAGAACATGCATAAATATGTAAGTTTCATGATGATACCTTGAGTTACTTTCGAGATATGGAGGAAAAAGTGCAATTTAGCACTTTCACTTGACCTTTTACCTTTTGACCTTAGACCTTTTGGCAAGAAACTTCCCCCAAAATATATATTGGGTAATACATGCCATACATCAAGTTTAAAAAAAAAAAACCTTCAGGCATATTGCATTTTAAGGAAAGTAGTGATATTTTGAGGAGTTGACCTTGACCTTTGACCGCCCCCCGACCTTTGACCCATGACCCCCAACTTCCCTAGATAATCACTGCCCATCGGTACAAGCATATATACTAAGTTCCATGAAGATACCTTGAACCATTTGCGAGATATGGAGAAAAACATGAAATTTCAATTTTTTTTTCACAAAATAACCTGTGACCTTTGACCCTGTGACCGTAAAATCCACACAAAGTATTATCCCCCAAGGATATACCCTCATACCAAGTTTGATGTAAAACCACCACACGGTTCTTGAGATATCGACAAAAACAAAACGGGACGGACGGACGGACGTACGTACGGACGGACGTACGTACGGACGGACGGATGTACGGACGGACGGACGACCCGAAAACATAATGCCTCCGGCCACTTCGTTGGCGGAGGCATAAAAAGCAATTCCCACAGGAGAATGTTGTAAAATTATCACGAAAAACAGGAAACTCCTATCACAACAAGAGCTGTAAATAGTCAAATGGTTGGGAGGTCTGCAAAACATTTTGTGTGGCTTGTGTTACTCTTTTCATTGCTGCTGTTTTGTTTGGCTTTCTTTACTTGTTTGTTTGTTTGTTTGTTTACTTATTGGTCCATTTTTCTTTTATTTCTTTCCTGCCTACCTCCCAATCAGAGTCTTCCTGAGAGACGTCCCCAAGGTCCAGATCAAAGCCTGCCACCTCCGGAGATGACTTCTTCCCCCTGTCCACCTTTGGCAGGGGAGGCTCTGGGGTAGTTACCACCTGCTCGCTGGAATCCGACACCCACTCGTCATCATCTTCCTCTGCATCGTCGGCTACGAGACCACCAGCTTCCGTCTCCGCCTCTGTCCCCATCTGTATCGATGTCGGCGTTTGAGGTGAGGACGCCCTCTGGATGACAGGTCTTCTATTTCTGAAAATTTTGCGCAGCCAAACAAAACAGGTGTGACTCCATGGCACTGCTCAACAGCAGCAATGACAGCAAGTTGGTGAATTAAGATCATCATGGATATACATGTACGTGAACCACAATCTTCAAGCATGTTTAAACTATGCTTGATGACTGCAAACATACAAGATTTTTATATCCTTGGAGAAAAGTGCTTGTGCTGAGGAATACAAAATCAAAACAAACTAAGGAAAATTTTCATTAACTTATTATTTATAAAATGTGATTTAGTTGTACCATCTATTAGTGGAAAATATTCACATTCAGACAGTTATGTTGACACTAATTGATCTTTGTAATACAACAATTTAGCACTATCAATATGCCTAATTGCTCTCATCAAAAAAGTGAACCAACAATATGAAAGACACCATTTCTGGTCATTAAATAAGTATCTTGTTTTGATAAACTTTTTTGACAATGGCACCTTTTTGATTCTAGACCCTCAGAAATGAGAGTTGGTAACTGGAACAAAGAATAGTCTTACCTGGTTGCCTTGATTTCAACAAGAGAGGGCACCCTTCCCAACAAGGTCTTTGCCTCCTCCATGCCAATCCCGCTGGTGGACTGGTTGTTGATGGCATGAATTTGATCACCCGGCTGTATGCTGCCATCTCGAGCTGTTGGCAGGCCAGACACCACGTCCTTGACAAACAGCCCTGTGCCATCGCCCCTGTCTTCCACGCATAGGAGGAGGCCAAGTCGACCCTCGACGTTCTTCTTGATGGTGATCACCGGAAGATCTTTTGATTCAGAGGCATCCTGATTGGCACTCATTTTGCTGTTCTTTGACAGTTGACCCTGGACAGTGACCCCTTCATCTGGTTCATCCAGGGCAAACTTTGGTTTGGACTGAACGGTCAGCACAGTCTTGGGGATGATCTGTTCATCGTCATCCAGCACTGGTGAGGTAGCGATGGCAGTGTTTGCGACAGACTTCACTGGCGACGGTGTCGGAAGATTGGACTTTGCCGAGGGGTGAACGACCTTGAGTGACACCTCCTTCGGCGTCATGCGCAGAAATGAGACGGCATCGAAGTGGCTCATGCCTTTCGTGCTGCGGCCGTTTACCTGGATTTGAAATGAAACATAACAAAATCAAGCATTGTTCCTCAAATCACCCATTCCCTTTTGCCCGGTACATGAACCAATCGCAGATACAGACCATTCTCAACTGTTTTCAAACATTCCAGTAAAGATGTGTAGCATATGTGTAGTACATGGAAGATATGAACATAAGCCCTGTCTATTCTCATTTCTAATTAAGTGAATATTGACAAGTTTAGCTGCACATTCTCCATTAAAGATGTAAGAACATATTTCAAATTTCATAGAAATAACTGTACCACTGATGTTTTGGATTTTCTTTATGTTTGTTTGTTTGTTTTTTTTTAACTGGACAAAAACACGCTTTTATGGTACAGATATGTTGGGTTAGCTTTTTTTTTTCCTGGTTAAAAAAGTATATCGTTGCTGAGGTGACAAGACCTTGTATCTGAAATTTTGGTGAAAATGACTTTTTTGGATTAATGGTCAAATATCAGGTTAAGTGATGTCCTGTCCAAATCCAAACTGTCTTATTCCAAAAATGAAGCCACCATGGCATGCCAAAGGAAAGGCTATCCTATTTGCTATAGTGCTTTGACCGCGAAGTTTTTTGGCTCTCCTGAACATTTGACATTTTGTAGATAGGAGGTCTTATATGATATTATCATAAAATAATGAATTGAAACTGATTACACATTACTAAAAAGAGTGACTCAATGAAACCTATGTACTACTCAATCCACTGGACAGTACAGTGACGTTTGTCCTAGATTAAGATTACACTACCTCCAGAATCTTGTCGCCCTTTCTCAGTCTGCCGTCGGACAGGGCAGGGTCTTGCAGTATGTCCTTCACATAGCATCCACCGGTGTTGGCTCCGCCCGCCACAGTGAACCCCAGTCCCCCACGGGCCGGCTTCACTAGATGAACGTCAATCACTTCATCCTAGTGGAGCAAAGAATTTGATTTACTGTCAATCTCGTATAATTACTGTATACATACATAGTAACACAAGGAAATGCCTTTTTTATTTCTTCTTATTCTTCTTGTGAAGTACAGTTCACCTTCTGGTCTATTACTTATTGCTTTTCTCAGATTTTGTGATGAAATTGTCACTTTTACATGATACATTTCACATAGAAGTTATTGGGTTCATAACATTTTTTTTTTCATCTGTTGCATCCGAATAACAAATGCAGTTGAAACAACATCAATAGACAGACATAACATTGACATTGTTGTTCACTACAAAAACACTTGAAGAGTCTTCTGAGATACTACGGTTCAATTATGGGATTATCTTTAGGATTACTGTACAAGTTAATCAGGTTGCTACTATGAAGTTTCCTATATATCTTTTTTTTTTATATACAACCCCATCTGTAATCTTAGAAACTCATAGACACATTTCCGAGTTTCACAAGTTGGTTTTGATGTCTAGCTTGTCTGGAATTACTATATACAGCACAACACTTGGGAGTTAATGTGAAAAACAAACTGAATAATTGCTTAGTCAGATTACGTGCATAAATTCCATAATTCAAGTAACATGACACTTGCATTTACTACATTATACTTGCACAATTTTCCATGTGTGGTTTTTGTTTTCAGACTAAAACTGTGGGAAAGGGTCTTATGATATTCACTTTAATCTCTTAAAATCTGCTATATTCAAGTCAGTGAGAGTATTTCATATGACATTCAATACCAAATTACAGCTCTTGAACATCTGAGGTTTTTTCTGATAGCATGTGACTGAAATATGGCTCGAAATACATGTAGATTAAAGAGTATAAAAATTTTTCAGAAATCGACACAATCGAGATAATTGAGAGAGAGAAAGACAGAGAAGTAGAAATGTAACAAAGCGCACCATAGCATGTTCAATCAATGTTATATGTGCAAAGATGTCATAATTTATTGTTGGCTGTGAACCAAAAGGGTATTTATACCCTTTCGGTTGCCTGTTTTATAAAACAGATTGTAATATTAATGGAGTTAATGAGTTGAACTACTTCTGAACTAATGAAATATAGAGTATTGGTTGCAGGGGTGCACTCAAAAGAAACCTTTCCAATTTAAAACGTAACAAGTATCACCGTCTTGTCTATCGGCTGCTAAAATTCAGAGAAATTGCAGAGTCTCACCTCATCAAAGTCAACTGATGTCTCCGTGTCCAGCTGTCTCCTCCGTGGAGAGTTCTCAGCGCTTGGTGTCTGGGAGGGAACCGGGTTTGCCCCCACCCCCAAATCCTGTGACTTACGCTTCGAGCTGACGGGAATCTTTGACTTCACCTCCACTGCAGTCAGCTTGGGCAATGCGGCCGACTTGGGAGAGGACAGCATCCCTGCCATCTCCTCTTCCTCCTCCTCCTCCTCCTCCTCCTCCTTCCTCCGTGCCTCCTCTTCACCATCTTCAGCCCCGGATGACGGGGGTGACTCGAGGGGCAGGGGAGGTGGAGGAGGGAGCTCCTCCGAGAAGGGGAGGGTGCTCTGGGATGGGTCCCGGTTGTCCGGAGAGAGGGGCGGGGAGCTGAACGGGCTGGACAGGATGGAGTGCTGCTGGCTGGTGTTGGGGATCTCCTGAGACGAGAGAGCATCGTCCGTCTTGCTGGGGGACTCCTCTGCCTCACTCTTGGCTGCATCTCCCTATCATTTCAATAAAGGAATCAAACATACTTCTTCATTCTTGCTACATGCATTGTTATATCATAACATTTGGTTACAATGAATCCTATTCTCACCAAAGCTATTGTTGCAGAGTTGCCTCCCCATCACCCCCCCCCCCCAACACACACACACACACACACACACACACACAATTACAAATCCAATTTTGAGTAACTTTATATGTTTTTTGGGTACACCAATGAATGAATGAATGAATGAATGAATGAATGAATCAATCAATGAATCAATCAATCAATCAATCAATCAATCAATCAATCAATCAATCAATCAATCCATCCATCCATCCATCCATCCATCCATCCATCCATCCATCCATCCATCCATCCATCCATCCATTCATTCATACATTCATTCATTCATTCATTCATTCATTCATTCATGCATGCATTCATTCATTCATTCATTCATTCATTCATTCAATCATTCATTCATTCATTAAGATTTACCAAATGGGGTGTTTCATCAAGATAAATAACAAGTCTAATCACTGAATTGGAAGAATATATGTAGCAAAATATACAGTGAAATCTGAGTGCTGCACACATCATTTGATCTATGAAGGAAATAGGATCTCACTTGACACTCATGCTCACACACACTGTAGGAACAAATCAAGAAAAATACATATACAGCAAATAAATCATACCATAAGGATGATAGGATGAAGAGTGTAACACCACACTTGCTTACAATTCTGACTGTTATGATGTCCTCAGTATACTTTTGTATATTCTTTGAACGCTCAGAACTACCATGGTAGCTGTTGAGCACACAGAGTTATTAATAACAGGATCATGTCACATAAACATTGTATCAATCAAGTTTGTACATTGTTTCTTTACTGGGCCAAATTTAGAAAACCTGTTGCAACATTCCCTGTTATTAATAGTGTTATGGTACAAATGACACTGTGCAATGCACAGAACCATTGTTTACAAAACCAACTGCAACACTCCCTATTGAGGTAATAATTAGAGAAAATTTGCAAGAGATATTTCTGGACTGGATAACTTGGCATCATTTTTCTTCAATAACAACCACAAAGCCATTATCATTTGATAACAGTTTGCAGTTTATCATTAAAAAAACAACAACAACAACAACAAGCAAAAGAAACAAAACAAACAATAAAAAAAGATTTGTTTCAAATGTTCAGCAGCACATGACATGGCTTAATCATGTGCCGTTTCGGAGGAAACTCGATCACCGACAACCTTGCATTTAGTTTATTAATAACCAGTGTTATATTTCAGTACCCAAATACAGTCTTCCTGATACCAGACACTCGTATGGTGACGCTGTTACAAATATCCAATTATATTGTTCTCTTTATGGGGAATGTAAGAGGGAAGTTTTATTTTCCTTCATGCTGATTTTTATTTTCAAACAAGAAGGAATTGGAAAGTATGGCATATCTGTGTACATAAACAGAAATACTTGTACGACAAATGTGCTGTCAGATCAATACTTCATTAACTTAAATAAAAGAAACAAAATAAAAAAAATAACCATTGATTGCTTGATCACTTCAATTTGAGGAAAATTTGATGCAAAAGATACAATCTTTAATGGGGTAGATTTAGTAGATTTAGTCAGATAATAATTGCACTGGTGCAAATTGGGGACTTTGCAGTGATAACATCAGCACCTCACATAATTTGCATACAGAATTGTGACTGAAAAAAAAAATTAAGCAATAAGTAAACTGTTGAAATTTACATATTCTGTTGTTCCATTCTGAAGAAAAAAAAATAAAACTTTTCTTATTCTATTTGTTTCATTTTTGCTCTAATCCATATTAGGGGTAACTTGAACATGGTGTGAAGTTTCTCTTTCTAAGATGCACCTTGTTCCGTGATTATGATCCACTGAAATGAAATAACTAAATGTCTGGAATTCATTCACAGTCCACTGCAACTATATTTATGTTCAACAAGGACCATTATCCTAAAATGGCTTTGACAATTTTCTTCTTGATTTCATCAATGTGAGCTGATTCATACGACAAATTATTTAACTTATTTGTTACCATTTCAGGGTTAATAACTTATACTGCACTTAATGAAATCATTGAACCTTTTCAAAAATATGGTTACAGAGGGTATAGTGTGTTACTTCACCATCATAATGAAATGCCCATTTTTTTTTCTATCTTCTTGAAACCGAACTTCTTGAAACATAAGATAAAACAGTAACTGTCTTGTACACACCTCAGAAGTCATACGACGAATGATTTCCATTTAGAACGCTCACTCATGCCTCATAAGATTTCAACTTCTCCAACTGGATAATAAACTTTGCTCTTGGACCCCTTTGATAAATTTTGCGCTGTGCCTCATACCACTTCTAGAGTGCCCCATGAGCTGATCACTGTCTATTCAGGGTTTAGAACAATTTAAGAGCACTCCAAAAAACCAGCCTTGAGAGGGGCCTAACTTTTGAGCACTCCAGAGCCACTTTATCTGTTAATACAAAGTTTAGAGTTCATCAGGAAAGCTCCTGGAGCCCTCTAAATGCCCTGTAGATGAGATGACTGCATTCATATGAGTGTTACCTGCGTCAGGAGCCTCTTCAGCTCTTCCTCACTGGGTCGGCACAACAGCAGCTTCACATTTTGCTGGGCACCTCGTAACTTGGCAACCGTTTCCTGTTTCAGGGTAACACAGTTATATTTACTGCATGTAGTGGATAAAATTTACCAAATGACGATAAACAAATATACACACAAGGAAGATCAAGAATTGCTATTACTTAAGAAAGGTTAGTCCATTGTGCCCTTGGCAGCTTTCAAATATTGATGATGTTGCTACACATACATTATGGTCGATACCACTTGATGAGTACTGAATAGAATGCACAGGTAATGTTCACACACAAACGAGATAAGCTTTCATGGCAAAGAAACAACATTTTGAGCTGCTCTGTGTTTTTTTCAAATAGCAATGACAATGCGAGAAGCACATTTTAGTGCTGACAGAATGCATGCTAACCTGTAGTAAGAAAGTGACTGTTGTCAGTGCTTAGCTATGGACACTATATGATTCAAACAGGGCCCTGTTTTATTAAGACTTAAAATTGATTATATGGTTGATTTCAACTCTAAGTCTATGGCAGCCTGTGTGGTAAGGAAATATCATAATTTATCGTAAAAAGTCCACTGTGACATCTCCACAATAGCCTTTAAAAGTTAAAGACATTCTGTTAATAAATTTTACCACCTTAGATTTACAACTTTAGATAAAATATATCATAACCATCAAAATCTATCACTCAAACATATCAAGTACACCTGTAAATATCAAGCAGTTTCAGTGATATTATTTGTAGATTTTTTTCTCTCACCTCTTCTCTGTCATACGGTGGTAAGTTACGCATTCATACAATTTATTCTTTTATATCATTTTTGCAATGAATGATAATATCATATCTGAATACATTCTCACAAACACACTACACATTGCTGAGTATGCCTCAGTTGTATGTAAATTTTGGTATTTATCAGAACACATGGGAGAATTTCTTTAACATCTCCTGTCTCAAGATATTAGTTGAATATAAGATGATTGCTGACACATTTACAGTCAATCTTTATTTCTAAAAAAAAAAAAAATGAGAACAACAGCAGCAACAAAAGCAACAACACACACCCTAAACAGATAATCACTCTAGTTGTTCCGCCATTTTCACATAGTATAATATGGCAGATGGGATGAAACAAACACTTACTCACACCTTTGAGGTCAATCAAACTACCCTTATGGATACAGGCAGGTGTTATGATTCAAAACAGATCATGAATACTACTAATCCCAAGATTGTTAAATTACAGACAAAGCCTTATTACGGGGCATGCAGTTCCTACACGTACCTTCTGCCTCCAAAAGCGAACCAGTAATTCCACCGACTTCATTGAGAACGGCTCTCAGGTCACATCAGCCAAAACGGGATGCTGTTCAAGAATAGCTTGCATGCACAATTACACAATGCACGCTTACACAGCAACACAAAGTGTAGCTAGTGATCTCTAGAAAGTTTGCAAAAGCAATGCTGACCTCTCGTACAAAAGCCCCAACTCAGAATCCAGACGACCATTCCTTGATAGATGCTTTGTTCAGAAGCCTTGACTGATATTATCCATGGAAATCCAGTGGAAACAAGTGTAGATGATAATCTCGAGCTGCCAAAGCTCTCGTCTGAAGAAGACTAAACACTGCAGAGATCTGCATCAAAATATCATTTGCGGTTCGTCATCCGAGAAAAAAAGCGGACAGTCAATCGCAGGATCCCATTTGATGGCCACTGTCCATCTCTCAGTGATTTTGAAACAGTCACAGATATCAGTATGCATCAGAGCTCCAACACGATCCTCACCCTTGGTTTCCACCCACGACAAGGCCGCAGCCATACAAGAAAAATCAGCAATTTTCTCATTCATCACAGTCACTATGTCCCAGCAGAGGAATTCCTGACACAACCGTGGCGATCCTGTGTTTGGTAAGCTGCAAGCAGTGCAATTGTGCGATGAAGGGAGCTGCTTTCACTGGACTATTCACAGAGACATACATGAAATCATCATATTTCATCTGAACTACTTTCTGATATCTCTCCTGGTAGATCGAGGACTTGTATCTGGGAGCAGTGGATGTCTCCCGTTCCGATCAACCCAGAAATGTCCCAGTGCTGCAGAATTCACATGAAGCATGGATGGATGACACACAAGACAATGTAGACTTCCTGCCCCCTCGCATTACGAAGCACGCCTCAAATCAACAATTTGATCCAGAATATCCCATAAAACCACAAGATTCCCGTACACCTCAGCAGTGATTCCTCCCCCTAAGAATGGCGAAGGTTCGTGTGGAGGGTGGGCTACTAGGAATATTCCTCTTTTCTGATGTCGCCTGATATAAAAACGTATTCATTGGAACACTACAAGGGCACGGTGAATGTGCATTGTATCACATACATACTTGTACATAGTACATCTTCTCTTGTGTTTCTGATAGCAGCCAGCACTACAACTGCCAGGTTGTGGAATATTCTGTTCTGTCTCATGTCTCTGCTTGAGAAGTAGTTATTTGTTTGACTTTTCAATGCATTGCTTGAATTGGCCTCCATTTTATCAGTCTCTCACAACAGTTTCTCAAAATAATGCTGTCTGCAAGTGGAGTTAAAATGTTAGGTGCTACTTGCAAAAGAGGCAACACACACATAATCCTGATTCATATCACTTCTCTTCCAAGACATGCCAAAGATGTAAAAACCACCCCCAGAAATGTCAGAATCTCCGAAACGGCGAAAGCTTTGGGGCGCTAAAAATATCTCGAGCAAAATCCCCCCTCATAATCTCCTCTTACACACTAAGGCAAAGTTCCCCCCTCCCCACCCTACCAGGGCATGTCTGGACAGTAGGGTGCTAGCCGCGTCAAGAGAGGAGAGACGGTATCACTCTCTCTCGCTCTAATCCTCCTTCAGACATCCAACGGTCTCGACTTCCAGCTCCCAAAACCTAGTGATCGGGTGCAAGTTATAGCCTCATACAAGACTTTGGAATGTCAAGTGAAACAACATGATGATTTGAACCAAAAGAGGAGGTCAGCGTGCACACAATTTTCTCCATTGCTGACCTCTCCCCCTCTTGAAATGCCCTAAGAGTCGTGAGAATACCAAGTCCAATCCCATAATTGGTGTACTTCATGTAGCAATATCTTGATTGGTGTACAAAGCAGTTTAAAAAAATAAAAATAAAAACATCGGACATATGATGCACAATCAAAACAGCCTCACAAAATTCACTAGAAAGAATGAAGAAACAAAACAAAACAAAAACAGTATACCTCATCTTACATTGAACGGGGTCTGAATTTCGCTTCTATCAGTGCCTTTAATTACCGCAAACAAGGACAGGTTCAGAGATGTATGAGGAATAAGATTGTGGGAGGGGTTGGTAACAAGCAGATACTTCCAAGGATCTACCAATTATCAACTTAATGGGGGGAAAACGAGGGCCCACATTTTGAAGAAGTGTAATTCTGAACACGAAATTGATACTTTGTTCCAGTTTGAGTAAACAGGAAATGTATCATAATTGATTGTGTACGTTGCCTCCGCTGTGTCCCCATTCTACTACTGGTGTTCCTTCACACAGTCAGGTATCAAGTGTGCGGTGACTGCCAACATGTAGTCTTCACACCTAGACCCTTCTAACTTTAGAAATGGCAAGCCAAAAGAAGATTTCATCAAGAATTAAAAACTGTTTTTAATTAGCATCATCAGTAAAACTGTAGCAGGATCTAAGCCATTTACTCACTTAGTATACGATATGATAGTACAGCATCTACTATCATCCTCTATAGAACATACCTGAGACAGCGCATGAAAAACTCTTTATATATGACCTTCAGCACTGCATAATAAAAATTAAGTTTCTTGTTGGTGTGCTGCATACAAAAAGACACCCCCCCCCCCCAAAAAAAAAAAAAAAAAAAATTCTAAACCCGAATAATGGAGATATTCAGCATGGAATAATTATTCCAACATATCATGACCAACTTATGAAGAGGCACCCAGACATGTGTTTTATGTCTGGGTGCTAAACTAGACTAGAGTACATTTGTAAACTACCTGAAGATGGCATATTTGCTGCATTACAAAACAATGTTTGGACATTGGGTATTTTCCTTAAAATACTGTACGTAGCAAGACATACATTGATGTATCTGTACTTCTGTCACAATGAAAACTACCAAATATCATATTAAGAATCTCCCAGAATGTGTGGTTATTCTAAATTCAACACAATGTGCTATATTTAGGATAAATTTATCAATACCCTGAGTATGAGAGCATGCAGAAAGCACATAAAAGAATACCTACAAATACAAGATAGATGAGTTGATTAAATCGTATCTTCATTATAAAAGTAAAAAGTTTTCAAATCCACTGACTTTCCCCACATAGGCAATGCCCTTCCCCTCTCTACCTACACTGATCAAAATGCTCTCTGCCCCTAACCACATTGAAAGTTCTGAACAAAAACACAAACAGGTAGTACATTCGTACATTACAAAACATCATCTGGATGTGATACATGAAAATGTCCCCTCTTCCTACTCCCCCCCCCCCCCAAAAAAAAAAAAAAAAAGAGAGCAACTTTATCTTGGAATGCACACACACAAGCTTCTCGCCACTCCCTCTCTGTTAATCTGTGTTTTTCGCTCGATTCATGACAAACAGGAAAGAGAGGATATGATCGTCCCTAATGCTGCCTTCTCTCCAGCATCGCTTCATTGAATTTCATCTTTTAAACGGTTCTCTGTCGATAGCATTTTAGAGGTAATGCAAACCTGATGACAAATTTCGGCATCTTCAACAAACATACTACATTGAAAAACCCACTATGTTCTCATGTCACACCATTACATAGTAGTTTGGGATGTCGGTACGGCAAACATTCAGTGCAATTTCCAAACATGACAGCAAAGGGAACTATGAATGAATTTTGTAGCAATTCTTGCTTTCTCATTTAAAAGCATACCAAATTATCAAAACCATTCAAACCAAATGACACTACTCCATGACTGTGAACCTGATATCCCAATGCCAAAACTACTAAATCTTTTTCTCTGTTTAAATCAACATGTTATTAGAATGCAAAAGCATGACATCATCAGGTACTTTACAAACTTTACCAACAACGTGATCTACGCTATTTTAATACTATTAACACTATTTGGTTGGTAAAAAAAGAAGATCAAAATTTCAATCTAGTTTGAATTGATGCAGACTTCTTTGCCAGTTTGAGTTCCGTAATCATACACAATGGAGCATAACACACTGCTCAAACTAAACAACATACTGCCTGACAGAATGATGATCAGACACAGAAACATACACACAGACAAGCTAACAAGAGAGTCAAAACAAAACATAGTCACACATTGACTCTGTCATCAACACTGCCAATCTGCGGGCATACAATGTCGCTAGCATTTCAGGATCATAGTCCTTAAAGGGTTTACAAGATACTGGAAAATCAGAAACATACGTGGCATGAAACTTTTGCCAATTGGAGCCGACAGCCTTTTTTGCGGCATGAACTTTTTGCAAACTGCCACTGGCATTCCAAGCATTGTGTAGAAATAAACTTTCATGAGCATTTTATTTTTGCAAATCTTGGCTCATGGCACAATTCTCAAAAGTTTCACGCATGCCAAAATTTCTGGTCTTACAGTAAATATATGCAAGTAAATGAAGGAAACTGTCACTCACTGGATGTGTGGCGTTGTGCACTAGTTCCCCGTTGACAGCTAGGATGACATCCCCCTCCTCCACCAGCCCACTCTGGGAGGCGGCCTGGCCCGCAAACAGCTTCTTGATGCGGATGAGGCACTTTCTGGGGTCGTCGTGGCTACCACGGCCCCCCATCACGCTGAAGCCCAGACCCTGACTTCCCTTTGTAAGGTCCACTTCAAATGTGTTTTCTGCGGTCACAAAATACAACACAAGCTGATTCAACTCATCTCTATTGAGTGCATACACACAACCCATTATTGCATGTTAAAATCTTCATTCTTTATCCATTTGTTGAGTAAATTTACTGGACAAAATGTCTCCACATTCCTTTTCAGCTTACTAAAAACATATATATCAAATGTACTCCATCTTCAATTTGCTCCTGTGTTTTTGTTTTTGTTTTTTTGGGACTGACACAGGATATGTTAGATGAAGTTGATATCAAAGAGTGTCCCTCATTTCCACCTGCATTCTATGTCATTCACATAATTTCATTATATTCTGATAATCTGATAAAGCAGCATATCAGAAGGAAGCACACCAATTATAATTGTATAGAAACTTATTTTCTTGAATCTCAAAGAAGCTGTGACAGGTACCAAGGAAATACTTTAATATGGTCTAAACCCTGAACTATTAATTCTCAACAACAGATGCATTCCTGGACACAGAAGTAAGTATTTAAAAGTATTCCTTGCTTTCACTTGAAAACAAATGCAGATACTTAAACCTAGAACACTTTACTGGAACTTTTAGGATCACTCTGAGATGAACTAAACATACAGTCTCAAGAGAGTACAACGCCCTGTTTAGTCATTGGTAGAAAGATTGAGAGGTTTATACCTGGTGTGACGTAAGGCACGTTGGGCATGTCAATGTCACTCAGGTAACCAGTAGACAGCATGGTCTGGGTCAGTGTCAGAGCACCGACACTCTCAAATGTCCCTTCCAGTGGCATGGCGCCATCTTGTGGCAGCGATGGGACAGGGCTGGCCATGGACACCTGGCTTTCCCCCGATGGTGTGGGGGACGGAGTGGCAGAACGGGAGGAGTGGGGTGGTGACGACATGGGGATTGGAGGAGGGCTGTCAATAGAGAGGGCGGGTCCCGGAGAGGCCTGGCCATCGGGCGCATCATTCTGCATGCTTTCTGAAGTTGGTTCTGGGCTCAGGGGAGATTGCACATCAAGTCTGGGTTTGGAGTTTGCCACTATCGGCGTACTCTCTGCAGGAGCTTTAGATTTGACAATCATCTTGTCCTCATCGTCCGACCAATGTCCCGCAATTTCGTTTTCGCTGAATGACAGGGATCCTGACTCATCACTGTCAGATTCAGGTGTGTCCGAGCCATGGTCCTGGCGGCTGGAGGTGGGGGATCGCCGGCTGGAGGTAGGTGAGGTGGTAGTGAGGGCGAACTCAGTGCTCTGCGTTGGGGCCGGAGAGTGACTGCTTGCAACGCTCACCCACGACTTTCTCTTGCCACTCATTTTCCTCATTCCTGTCAGGTGAGCAGTTGGCGTCAACGTATCCGCCTCGCGTGTGCTCAAGGTGGGCGATGCAATCTCGGCAAGGTAATCGTCCACCTCGTCGGAGAATCCTTCAGATGCTATTGGTGACTCGCTGATGGAGCCCCGCGATTCTGGCCTGTCCTCATCCTCGTCCTCATCATCTGGGACACCACGATGACTGTCATCACTTCCAAAGTCATCTTGGGAGAGGGGTGGAGTACCAAAGGAATCGTCATCTTGGAGAGCTTCAATTGTGGGCGTGGTCGCATGGGACGCTATGGATGGGAGCATCAGGCTCTCACCTTCGTCGGTGTCAGAGTGAAGGGGTAGGGACACGGATGGCGACCTCCGAAACAGCCCTGCTGTGTTGTCTGAGATGTCATTGTGGAAGATCACGCCAAGGCTGTTCTTGCGCTGCCTGTTCATGAAGCGAGGATTCTCCATTCGGTGGAGATCGGTGGGCGACAGAGGTCCGTCCTCGGATGAGGGACTGAGCGGGGGTTCCGTTTCATCAACATCATCATTGTCATCATCAAGCTCAACTGTGGAAGGAGACAATAATGGGAAAATGAACATATGCATGTCTTTTACACCAAGACTTTGAAATAAATGTATGTAACAAATCTCTAGGAAGTCAATGAGCTCATCTCTATCTCTTACAGAGTATCATTCAGTTTCATAGAAAAATAATACAGGAATGTGTATAACATTATCCTTCCCTTTCACTCCGCTGTGAAGAAATCCCAGATCGGCGGGAGCAAAATATAATGAATTGTACTTAATACTACTACTATCACTACTACTACAAAATCTTAAAATTACCTCTGTTCAAGAATTGGTCATGGAAAAAAAATGCAAGATATATTGTACATAGTAAACTGTATGTAGAGTAATCTTGTCATGATGCTACTTTCATCTAATCTATGCTTCTCAAAGTGATACTGCATACTTTATTATATTTTGATGTAGGAAGAGATATTATCTTACAAAAGGTAATAGCTCAAGTTTCAGAGGAAAGAAATTATGCTACACATATGCAGCACATAATACCAATAAACCATACTAATGATTTCAGAGGAAAATGAAGAACAGCCACTGATAACTCTGTAAATGCACGTTTTAAATACCATATATTTCACTGATTGCACATATTTATAGTTAGCAGTAAGTAATCTGCACTGATCACTATTTCTCACTTTATATCATGCAATGTGATATCCAAGTACATGTAGCATAGAGACAAAACATGCAGAACATGCAAAGAATACATCATGTATATAATTCATGTTTTATGGACAGATAGAATAGAAAGACCATTTTCACTGAAGGAGGGTGAAAATAAGGTCATGGAAGGTTGCTAAAGATTGTACAAGATTGAAATGAGTGGTAAGATCTGTTTAACAAAGTAATAATCTACAGCTTGCAATAATCAAGTATGATGCCTAATCATATAAGCCAAACAAAGTTTACCTTTTAAACACATTTAAAGATAATAAAAAGTTTTGGTACCTCAAAAGCTTCCCTGAATTTCCTTGTCTTGGTTTGTGTTTCAGGTTAAAGTACGTTGTCTGTGAGAATTACTCGCCCCAAAGTGCTCTCATGTCTTAGTAATCATGCAATAATGGTTTCGTACCAGAGCCGACGCTGTACAGCGTCGATAAATATTGTACGAAACCACTGACTGCGACCAGCAGCGTGCAGCCCATTGTACGCATAGCTAACTGCGACCAGCAGCCCCATACGCATAGCGTAATGGGGCTTCGCATTGTAGCATTCAGGATCGTGACAGAATTAGTATCGCGGGTAAATGTCAACTTAAAATCCAAAAATTTCTTCGATTTGAAGACTTACCAATTAAGTTGAAGTATTGAAAACAGGCTTCGAACAACGTTTGGTTCTGCCAATAGTCCCTTTCTGTTCGAATTGATGACTGAATGTGACTCGGTCGAGAGGACCTTGGGAGAGCTACATACACTGGATACCATGGCCAGCGCATGCGCACACAAACATCTTATCCGTTCATGGATTTGAAATTTGTGTGCATGCGATGTGTTCGCATGCACTGGCTGTAGTATTCAGCGTACTGTATGTAGCTCTCCTGAGGTCCTGTCGACCGAGTCACATTCAGTCATCAATTCGAACAGAAAGGGACTATAGGCAGAACCAAACGTTGCCCGAAGCCTGTTTTCAATACTTCAACTTAATTGGTAAGTCTTCAAATTGAAGAATTTATGGGATTTTAAGTTGACATTTACCCTGCGATACTAAATCTGTCATGATCCTGAATGCTACAATGCGAAGCCCGATTACGCTATGCGTATGGGGCTGCTGGTCGCTATGCGTATGGGGCTGCTGGTCGCAGTTAATTGCATGATTACTACAAGACATGAGAGCACTTTGGGGCGAGTAAGTCTCACAGTGTTAGTTATATGAAAGGTACTTTAACCTGAAACACAAACTAAGACAAGGAAATTCAAGGACACTTTTGAGGTACCAAAACTTTTTATTATCTTTAAAGTGGAAAAGCAATTTCAGTGACATCATTTCTCTTTTACAACAGAATGTGCTCAATGATCACTTCAGACTCTACAGATAGCATTACGATATCACATCATCCTCTGAATCATCAATAAATGAACTGATCATTACTGGCTGAAATCCAAGAAGGACATATTTGGTTGTGCGAGTCAGAGACAGGGGAGCCCAGTGACCTCAGAAAAAAAAAAAGTGGGAGCCAATTGTTCTGTGACCACACCAACTGAATCAAAATCGATTGCCAAGATTGTGAAAACAAAAAAATAAAGCAAACAAAGGACAAAAATGGGAAGGAGGGAGGGGCAGAGTGTCATAGACCATGCCTACTGAGTGTGATGCACAAGCATTTCACAAACAAAAACTTGAAAGAATCCAGTGAAATTTGTGCAATAAGTCCATGAACATGTTTTCTCTTGAAAATCATGAGAAACATAATACCACTACAACAGTACAAGCCCCTATACTTTAACAGATGAAAATTTGTCTTTCATTGTTTAATATACACAACATCAAAGTGTGCCCATATTCTGTGATTTCCAGTGAAGAAAGTTCACAAAATCTGATCTCATGCATTCAATATGCCTATCAAATCATTACCATTATGACATTGATAACAAGAAAAAATATGGAAATTCCATGCAGCCTATCTTTGAAATCGATTCCACAAGCATCAATTTTATGATAATTTGCTATCACTACCATCATCATTATGAGTATCACTGTGTTTATTGTGATTGTTACTTCTACATTTACTACTTCTACTTCTATTACTATCTAGACTATCATCATCATTTGTCATTAATCACAACAAAACTTGAGAGAATAGAAAGAATCATCTTCTGAAAAATGTCAGTCTTGTTAAACAGAGATCAGATTGGAAGCATGGTTATCTATTTCATCAATTATTATTCTAACTAGCTCATTATTGAGTGCAGTAAGTTTAAACAAATCCTCTGCAAAATTGAGGTCATCAGAGGATTTGATGCAAAATTGACTGAGATAATTTCACAGAATGTCAATGTTGCCATAATCTTTACTGGACAGAAACATTGCAAGGCAAAGTGCATGTTTTCCACAACTTCATCAAGGCACAGAGAAAGGAAAAGTGTTTCTTGGTAATTCTATATCAAGGAAGGAAAAACACGGAAGACACAGCTTATTCTGCTGCAGGTCCATGATAGGAGGAGGTACACAGCATCCTGTGTAGAGCTACAGAATACGTTACCGTGCTAGGAGTGAGAGAGCCATGCAAGAGACTTCACTGCAGGAACACCACACGGTTTCACAAGAGTAAAAAGAGATCAAGATTTACTTTTTTTGCCCGACGGATCACCTGTAATTGCTGGAGGTATCAGCGGCAGGACGGGTGGTGCCGCTGCCTTCTCCGACGTGATCCGAGTTGGCTGGATCGGCTGTTCCACTGTAATGATGTCACTCCTGCTAAATCCAGCGTCATGGTCTCTAGACATTGAGTTGTCCAAGTCATCATCAGCTGTGGCAAGGTCTTCATCGGCCGTGCCAAAGTCTTCGTCCTCCAGCTTGGCGGTGCTTGGGTCTGCATCGGTGGTACCGGCATCCTTCTCGCTGGTACCTTCTGCTTCCTTGGTTGCTGGTGCCTCGGCAGAAGGGGGCGATACCTCGGTGCCCTGCTGCTGGAAGTGCACCGGGGTGGGAGGTAGGGCGCTGGTGGCAGCCGGGGGGATCCCCCTCTCGATGACGAGGGTGCTGACTTCCGTAGCACGTCGCAGAATCTCCACCGCCTGCTTGTGGGTCACTTGGGTCAGTGAGGTGCCGTTGACCTCCAAGAGCCGGTCACCTGTGAGAGAGTGAAAGCAACAGAAAGGTAATGACATGTCATCAACTTGTGACTGCTGCAATGAAGACCATGCAGTAAAAGCTCCTTTAGCAACCATTCCTATCAGAGTCCACCTACTTGTATAAAACCAAAATTACAACTTTGTTTCCTTTAAGCATTTTACACATGCTTGAACCAGCCTATACACATAAATATGATCTGCCTATGAAGACCTTTTTGTTTATTTTGTTTTGTTCCTTAGGTGGTCTTTGAAAATAGGTTTCATTGATTTTTTTTTTTTTTTTTATGAAATCACTCCGTATTCAAGCGCACAATGATTTCAGTCATGATCTACATAGGAGACACAAAAGTTAACTTAAATCACATTTGAGATAACGAAAATACAAAACAATGAATGTTGTCTGAAAACTTACACCATATGGTAGACGAATACACAGAGTCATGAATAGGCACTTACCAGACTTGATTCTGCCATCTGCATCAGCTGCCCCGCCCGGTACCATGGTCTTGATGTAGATGCCTCCGTGCTTAACACTGGTGTTCACACCACCCTGTGACAATACATTAGCAAAAAACTCACATATGAACACGGCATTTTCTTCCTGAGGATTGAGAATTTGAAACTGCAACATACAAATTAGTTATAGCAAAGGAGGTCAGAGTGGACAGAAAATCAACATGACTGGATGATGGAAAAAAAAAACAAATCAAAACATGCAAATTCATAAAAAAAAAAAGAAGAGAGACAGAGAAATCTGCTTCAAGAGCAACTGGAGAAACAGGACAAGTTTGACCAAAGAAAATAATCTTTCATTTTATAGACACAGACATTTCTGCTGCTGACATATAGCTATAAACAAATTTTCCTTCATGATCTCATGCTAGGATCATAGCATTTTACATGTGCACAAATGTATTCAGAGGCCCGTCATACAATCGTAATGGAATATCACCATCAACAGAAAAGTAGCATGATTGTTCCCAACTGTGCACTATTTGCCTACATAGCTGTTTTCAAACGAATCTGCTCTTCAAATCAGCATGGTTGAATGAGCTTGGATTGTCACTGATTCAAATATTTTTTCAATGTCTTGCTACATTTTTTCACTCAATATTTCTAACATTGCTAACATCATTCTTGTGCATACAACACAGACACGGAATCTTGCAGGTATCGCAGTCTCACCGTTACACTAATGCCGAGGGAGCCCTTCACTTTCTTCAGCTTCACAGTGTACTTGTCTCCCGGGAGGAGATCCATCCCCTCACTCGCCTCCTTCACCTCCTCGTTCAAGTCCTCTTCATCCTCCTCCTCCTCCTCCTCCTCCTCTTTGTGCGTCCTGTCGACCTCCGACTCCAGCCCCACGGGAGACATCGGCTGAGAAGGCCCCCTGTCGCTGGTGGGCGACAGAGCGGTCAGCGAGGAGGCGGTGGCAGTTATCGGGGGCGAGTCGGCGGCCACGAGCGACCGGTTGAAGATGAGCTTTGGCCCTTTCTTCTTGTCGTCCATGTCGCCGAAGAGATCTTCCATGTCTGAGCTCTCCGGCGTCGTGACCTTGGAGTCTTTGTCATCATCGTCGTCATCAAAGTCATCCCAGTCATCAGCGGAATTGTCGTCCAGGATTTCAGCGCTAAGAGGCTCATCTTCTTGCTTTGCTGGTTTAGGCTGCTCCTCCTTCTAGGATTCACACAAAAATTGTAAAGGGATACCAGAAGAAACATTAAGTATCAAAATATTTACATTTCCTTCACACATGCAACTCACTTGTGTTATGTAGGACTGATCAATGGAATTATGAATGGTGTTTTTTTGTAGCAGACATATCTGGCATACATGTACATGTCAGTGTAACAGTAAAATGTGAGAAAGCAGATGTATACCATACTTGCATATTCAAGATAGTGTACAAGTGGAGCTCTTCTTTGTCACTTCAAAGATGAATTAAGATATGAATCCCTGCTTGTCTTTAAGGTGACAGAAGAATTATTCATTCCATGTGCTTCAGTGAGTCACTGCCACCAACTCAGCAGCGTGACAAACTGTGGGAATATCTATTCAGCGAAAAAAAATAAATGAATGAATAAATACATAATACAACAATTCTTGTTCTGTACAGCAGCAAAATATGGAAATCAGCAGAAAACTTTTACTCTAGTACTAACCTTAGTACTCTGCTTGGTTACTTCAGGCCCTTTTTCTTTGGCCTGGTCAGACTTTTTGCCATCTCCAGCATCTTTCTCGTTCTCATCCCTGTCTTTTCTCCTGCCGTCCATCACTGGCTTCTCCACAGTCAGATACTTGCCGTGGGGCGTGGCCCCGAGACTGGTCCGCTCGTGGTCCGAGTTCAGGCTGTACACCGACCCGAAGCTCTCCGGCCGCCGCCGCGGCTTCATCGGAGGAAAGTGCTTCTGCCGCAGCTTGGGCGTGTCATCGCTCAGCGACGATTCGTTGGGCAAGTCCTGGACATTGTCCAGCGAGCCCTGCAGTTGGCCATTTGAAGTTGTAGGCGTAGCTCCATTGGTAGGCTGGTGGACGTTGGCGTACACAATTTCTGAGCTTTGGCTACCAGCCAGATTTGATCTTTTGCCTGATATGACGAGAAAGAAATCAGTTTATCATCTTTTTATAAAAGCACAACAAGTTATTATTCTATGTTATGATAATCAATATGGATTTATCATTCTTTATTGCATTGAATAAAAAACCTCGTATGGGAAGGGACTTCAGAACAGCTTGGTAAATCAGACAGTGGCTTAACAGACATAAAAGTGTTCAATCAATCACAAAATTGTATGATAAAAAGTTTGCCTACACATTATTCCACAATGCAATGAACAGAATGTTTTGAATGACAGTAAATTCTTAGTTTACACTGTACAATTTTGGAAACATTTTTCTTTCACATTTTGACAAATAAAAGTCATGGGTATCCAACAACACTATTGTGGGTTCAGAGGCATATTCATGAAATTTGGCAACATCTGCAAATTCTTACTCTGCTGTTTGAAGGAAGCTGTTATTAAAAGTGCTTCGACACAGATAGATTGGCATGTGATACAGCCAGATTGTTTGTGTTTGTGCTCTGGGAGGAAATCTTTCCCACAAGCTGGGAATAACACTGAAGGGAGATATCAAAACTGAAACCACTAACCTGATGCCGACTTTGGCTGTGAGACGATTAGCTGCACAACTTCCGGTGCATTTTTGATGATGTCCACGGCAACACGATGCCCCACCCCTTCCAGACTTTGCCCATTGATGGAGATAATGCGGTCGCCCACCCGCAGTCTTCCGTCTCTTTCAGCGGGACCCTGGGGCTCAATGGACCGGACAAAAACACCAAGGTCCAGGCTCCTCGAGTTCTCCCCACCAACAATAGTGAGACCTGTTGAAACAGATTTAGTTCACTGGTCAGAGAACATCATTGGAGGGTCAATGTGTCCAACTCAGAAAATGACAATTTTTCCTGGGCTGAAATCTTCAACACAAATTACTACCATAGAAAGTTCATCTCTAAAAAATGACGCAATTAGGAGTGCATCAAGAGGTTTCTAACTACTTCGTATGGAACACTGCTTTTAATTACAAAATAAGAATTACTTCAATTTGAAGACCCCACAAATTCACTCGGTCACAGACAAAACAAAAAAAAATCAAAATTGAACAAGTTCAAAAGTATCAACAATTATTGAGATTTTCTCCTGAATCAAAGTTTGTTGATCTACTTTGTCATACTGTTGAAAGAAGCTGCAGTGTATCTAAGTCTCTTAAAGACTCCGTGTCTAGGATGTGCAAATAAGTGTTGGTACATATGTATGTTGGTCTACTTACTGAGCTTGTTTGTCATTTTAAAGCAATGGATCAAGGATAACTGATTTTGAAACCTATGACATCCCACCTCATCAAAGAGAAGGATGAGTGAGAGATCCATACCTCACGCATTCTGTTACAATGCATTAAGGCAGTTCATCGACAACTTCAACATTCGTTCGCTCACCTAGACCCTTCTGTGGCTCTTTCTTGAGCGTTACGATGATGATGTCCCTCTCGGGCTGGTCCGGAGGAGGGAGATCCTCCAATCTCTCCCTCAGGGAGTCACTGATAGATTCATCCTGGTCCATGGAGGGTGGCTGGAGGTGGGAGTGGTTCTCTGCCTGACTTTTGTTCCTACTGCTGGTATCTGTAATATTGAAATTTATACATATCATAGATCTTCTTCTTCTTCTCAAGTCACTACGCACAACAGAATGTTAAGATTCTTCCAGTCCAAGTTGGATACACTGCCTGGCACAGGGTGTTAGAGCTGCTATATCTTCTTGTGTGCAAAGCTCTGATAAAAGTGGACAGACAAGGAAATAAAAGTATCACAATATCATCCTTGGGTTGACAAGATCTCATATATCAAAAATTCTGAATTTTCAAATAAGCACAAAAAAACCCATTCTTTCACTTTCACAACATTTTTGAAAAAAGAAATACAATGTTGAGATCAAATAATGCAGAAACATTGGTTTGGATTGCATTAATAATTGTAATGTTTCAAAACTCAAATCAGTATTCTGGATATTCAAAATTGAGTTACAGTTGAACCTCTATTATCCGGCCTCCCTTTATCCGGATCTCTCTATTATCCGGACGCAATCTCGCCGTGATTTTTTTAATCTTTTTTTTTAATAATTACGGGAGGAAAGGTGGATTCCCAACGGATACATTTCTTAATAATTATTTAGGTAAATCATCCCAAGAATTTATAAAAGAAAATGATTTCATTCTTGCAAACACGAACCTCTATTTTGGGGTCTGTTACTGTGTGTAACAATGAAAAGGTTGCAGTATACACATTACTACATGTGGTACTACAATGGGGTACATCAGTACATGTGTATGTA
This sequence comes from Diadema setosum, assembly GCF_964275005.1. NCBI lineage: Eukaryota > Metazoa > Echinodermata > Echinoidea > Diadematoida > Diadematidae > Diadema > Diadema setosum. Next base: position 8,801,297 of record NC_092689.1, on the reverse strand, counting down.
TGTAGACTCTACATGCATAAAGCATTGAGTCTCCCGTATCCGGCCAAATCCCTTATCCGGACGAGCCCCGGTCCCAACTTGTCCGGATACGAGAGGTTCAACTGTATTAGGTCTTTCTAATGGTGTATACCCCTTGAGATATGAGGTCTTGTCATCCCAGGGATGATATTTTCAAATGTCACACATCAATACACTTGGAGATAAAGAAAATGGATGAAATATCCCACCATAATGACTCAGATGCAGTATACCAAGAACAGGGAAGCAATAAGTCTTTCTTACCCATGACATATGCCCTGTCCTGCTCCCTGGGTTTGATTTCTTCGTAGCCTCCGTCGTATCTTGTTGAATCCACCTCTCTGCAAAAGAGATGAGTCAACCTTCTGTCAGTATTCATATGTTTGGTCATAATTGCACTCATAGAGATAGTTTTACCTGAGCTTAGGATGAAACACAGACAGCTTAATGCTCCATGCACCATAACTATTTCACTGTGCATTGAGCTTCATCTGTAGTAAAGTCTGAATTTTTTTGTCATTTATTCGTAAAAAAATTGACCTGAAATGTAAATCGGGACTATACTTTTTTTTCTGAACATACTTATCATACAAAAAATATATTCTATTAGTGTTCAAGGCTAAAATATGCACCTTGCTTTTATAAACCTTGTAATCATAATGAAAAAAAAAACGAACTCATAAGATATATACTGTGTATAAAGAGATACATAATAGTGAATACTTAAGCCATGATAACATGGGCAGGACATCAGAATGTCCACTTAACTCTTGTCTGATTTAAAATGATTTAAGATTTTTCTGGACCAATATCAGTTCACGTGATGTGGTACATATTATAATATTTTTCACTTTTGCCAACACACCTTCTGCCGTGTCTTGATCTCTCCTTGTTCCGTCTTATGCTGTCTACTGTTGCATATGGTGACTCATCCTGAACCTCCTCAGATACGACCCTTGACCCACGACCCGCGTCCTGCCCCAGCTGTCTGCTATTCCGGTCGACCTCCACGTACTCGTGCTCCAAATGCCGGCTGCCGTTCACTTCCCCCCTCGGCAGAGTTGGCAACTTGTCTGCTCTTCTACGTTCCGTATGCAACCTCCTACTTCTGTCGTCTGTTCTTGAGTTGCCATCATACTCGTCATATGGACGACTCGACCTTTCACCTCTGCCATCTACCCGTGGTGGCTGTGGCCTTCTCTCATTGGTCTGAATGGGAAGGTGAACACATTGAGAAGTCAGAGGATATAATCACAAAAGATTATCTGAGTATTCAGATTTCCTACTACAATATCACAACTTCATTCATCTTCATGCATCTTAGAAATTTGATTTCAAGTGCTAGGTGCACTCCATGAACACTGTACACTGCCAGCTCAAATGTAGTATGTACTGTATATCCATCCTGAAAATAACAAAAATGTCTACATTTCATTTGCCCTCACCATATTTTTTCATTTTTTCTTCTTCTTCTTTTTTTTTTCACCAGAATAATTTCAATGTAATTTTGTAAACTCTATACCTACACATTCATCACACACACACACACAAATAGACAGAAAGACATGCACACGCACATATACAATACTTCAAGAAGTTGAACAATGAGGTGAGATCATGAGTGGTATTCTTTAGTAAATGTATGTGACCCCAGAGGAAGAAAAAAAACATCTGACTTGACTGTGGGTATTCAAGACACAAGCCTGACTCTTTGAGGTCATCTAAACAACAGCCAAACAGCGGGAGAGAAAACCTAAAAACAGTTGTATCCTCTGTGATCATTAGGCATTCATAAATGACAATATGCTTACTGGTGGAAAACAAGCTCATGTCACTCCACCGTGTACTTGCAAACATGAACATGCATCACTTTGTTTGAGACGAGCACAACATGTCAATGTGGTATGCTACAGTTTAAACTACATGATCATGATAAGACTGGATTCACCTGCTCTCTCTGGGGAGGGGGGCGTATCCTGATTTCCTCGTATCCCGAGCTCGCCCTCTTCATCTCCGGTCCACGATGCCTCATGCTATCGATGGTGTACGACGATGCCCCGATGTCGCTGGGAACCGAGCCCAGCACGCTGGGCTCGTTGCGCTCGTTGTCATCGCTGTAGTCGAGCTCGTCGTCGAGTTCGTAGTGGTTGGTGAAGCGGGTGGACCCGCTGACCATGCTGTAGGACTCGGCGTCCACTGGGAACTCTGTGGGGTGAATGTTAGTAGGCAAATGGCTTACTTTGCATGGTAGACCAATAAGCTTGACATGATGACAATGACTGTGATCATCCGATGTGGCCTTATTCAACCTGGCAGTCTCTTCCAAGTTGCCACTACCCTTCCAGAGGGCCTGTCTCTTGTTATCCTAGCATTGCTGAGTAATCAATATTGCACCCGAGCTACCGGTAATAAAAGACAAAGTGGGTGACACATGTTGTCTAAAGACAGTGAGGCCTATCATGCACGGGGCAGGATTTGACCTCGGGACCTCCCATTTAGGAAACCACAGCCTTATCCAAGTTACCACAGAGCTCCCATTCTTCTCTCCTGAAAATCTCCCCGGAAAATTAAGGAGGACCTAGCATTCTACCTGTACATGGAATACAACCTGGATTTGGCTGCAGTTGGAGGACAACAGCCTCCCTTTGATAGCTGTTGAAAGTCTGCAAACATTCACATTTACATACAGAAGCCCTATGTCTACAGATTTAAAATGATGCTAGTACATTGGATTTTTTTTTTTTTCAATTTGTACAAAAAAAGGAAAAATGCACATACTGGGCATGCTAGGTGAAATTTCAGGAGAGACATAATAAATATTGTGAAGACATACAAATTGATAGCTCTGATATAAACAGTAACAACCATGGGGCCTTAACCGCTCATGGTTACAATGTACCATTTTCTTCCATATCAATGTTTCCATACAAGAAGATTCAAGATGAAGACAAGAATCTATGTACTCACCTGACTGAAACTGATGAGTGACTGCTGTCTTGGACCTCATGGCCATGTGGAACCTGTGTTGGCCTTTGCACAGCTGGACCAGGTAGCGACCCCTGCAGAACCAAAGGCAGAGGCTCTTAATTGATACTTCAGTTGGAAAGTGCAGCAATCCATTTATATCACAGTACATATAGGAAGTGACAGCCAATCAAAAAATTTACAAGCGAAACTGCACTCAATACTACTAATAAAATACAAACTTTGCCTGATTGAAAGAGTGATGTGATCAGTCCAGCACTGCAATGACTTGAGCACACAATCAAATGAATCAAGCATGCATAACTAAATGGCACAGTTCTCTGTAACTATTTTTTTTTTTTTTAGTACAAAGTGGTTCAATCAAGTGTCGTAAATGCGAGATACGGTATATTTCAGAGTAAGATTTGTCAAAGGAAAACTCAGGTGTATGGCATCAGTGCCTCCAAAAGCTCCATTTTCCATCGCACAGTTAATGCAATACTGTGAACCTTCAGAAGTTAGACACAATATCGAGCGCCCTATGTTACTCATTAAAAACATCAACACATCTCACTCACTTTTTGTAGCTCTCGGTGAAGTGCACAAACTTGGTTCCAGTCTCATCATACGGCTCGACAACAAATTTCTTTCTCTGGAATCATAAATAAAGAAAACATTATGAAGGGGTAACACTCTGCAGAATATGTCGGCCTGTAAACAATGTACACAATTATTGCAAAAACTACTGAATTTAATCCAAAACTACATCATAAATGAAGACATGTTGACATGATTATTTCATGGTCAGGTGTATTATGAACACAAAAGCTATCGCTCTCCACAAAATACATCAATTACATAATGAAGTTTTCAAACACATTTGGTGTTTTCATTTCATACATATGATGGACTGCAATATAATTCTTTCAAATGATCTTCATACTATCATTTGATTGAATAAGTATGCATCCAAAGCAGTGTTTAAAAAGTAATAACCATTTCACAGAAATCATATCCCCATGCTCATGGTGGCCAACAGAGGATTTCTTGAAGGGAGCGACAGTACCACTTCTTTCTGCTATAAACTCGGCTTTTGGGGCCACCCATCTTTTCTCTTGCAGAGCACACGTTATCTTCACTTTCTTTATATTACCTCTTCCAAACATTTCTCTTCCTACATTCTATTGGTACATAACAATAATGCCCATTACAATGATTTGGGCCAGTCTATGCTCCACTTACATTGAAGGCAATCTTTTTGGTCTTGTGCCAGGGATGGGCGTGCACCTGCTTGCGGTTGTTTCCCCGTTTCTCGTATACAATGATCCCCCTCGTACACACCCCAAGCCACACCGCACGGGATGCCTCCTTCTTGTTCTGAGTGACCCGGTGAAAATGGATGCCATACTCTGGCAGTTTTCTGGCTTCCTGCATTGTGAAAAATATGAAACAATTCAGGAAGTATCATTAACACTTATGCATTTTTGGTCATAACACTCATAAACATGTTGACAAAGTTACTAATATCAGGACTGTATCTAAGATGTCAATCAATCCACAAATTCAACAAGGTGGGCTATGATATTTTCCACATCATAATGTACAAGCAGGAGGCTAACAACACCATGCAAATCTAAAACAAGCACTGGATTAAAAGGAATAATTTTCTTTATGCATATGCATGATTCAACTGCCACATAGTCAATACAAGGGACACTTTTGCTAAAACCTGCTCTTTAGAAACATTTTTTTTGCTTAAGAAATGATTCAAGATCTACAAGTTGTGTACATGTATACCATGACAAGCTCTTGACACTGAATGTATCTTGTGTCTGTGAAGAAAATGAGCAGTGCACTTGTTGGCTGCCATTTTTTCAGATGCCTTCACAAACAATCAACTGATACGAATTCTCAAGTTTGCCGATTGGTAGAGTTAGCTAGCGATGGAAAGGTGAGGTTTCAAAAAGTCAAGCTCTTGCACATACAACATTAAAAAAGGGGGGGTGCTAAAGAAAAGGGTCATGCTTCAAAATCTGCCCCCCTTCACAACAAAGGATCAGATATGGGAAGTTATGTCCAGCGTACCATCAGATACTCGAACTCTGCCTCAACATCCGACAGGCCTCGCTGGCTATCGTGCATCAAGGGTAGTCTTTCTCGGATGTTGGCCACACCCAGCGCTTCTATCGTCTCTGCCGCCAGGTAGTGCTCCGGCAGAAAGTAGTTCCGGGAGGCGCCGGCGTCGTAGTCCCCCATCTCCGCCTGCAGTGCCAGGGCGGCCAGCTGCAGCGCCGCCCGCTCGTCGCTCTTTGTTCGTTCCTCCAGAATGTCCCTCCTGAGCTGCAAATAGTACTGGTGTCTGGTGATTTGATCTCTGTATTCAGAGCAGAAGAAAAAAGGGGAAGATGACATCACAATTAGGCCATGAAAAATGATAGGTAAGTTTGATCACATGACCTTGGTTTGCGACATATGACCAATGTCAGGGTAATGCGGACAAAAATATGTGTTTAAAGGACAAGTTCACCTTCATTAACATAAGGATTGAGAGAATGTAGCAATATCAGTAGAACACAATCATTGAAAGTTTGAGGAAAATCGGACAATCCGTTCAAAAGTTATGAATTTTTGAAGTTTTTGTGCAGTCACCGCTGGATGAGAAGACTACTGCAGTGTATGATGTCACATGCGTACAACAATATAAGGAAAATATAAAGAGAATTTCACAAAATTTCATCTTTTGAAAAAAATACACATTCCCTTGACTCGTCACTGACATATGTTATGGGTAATATTATTCCCATTGCCTTTAGAAAGAGACAAGTCAAGTGCTCTTTTATCATGCGAAAAAAGTGAAAATATGTTGAATTTTCTTTACATTTTCTTTATACTGTTGTACTCATATGACATCACGAGCCTTAGTAGTCTCCTCATCTAGCAGTTCCAACACAAAAATTTTAAAAATTCATAACTTTTGCATCGATTGTCCAATTTTCCTCAAACCCTCACTAATGTGTTCTACTAATATTGCTGCATTCTCTCAATCCTTATGTTAATGAAGGTGTACTTGTCCTTTAATCTTTCAACTTCGGCACTACATTACCAGGTATGCAATCTCACATCAAATTCGATTAGTTTGTACCTTGCAAAGATGTAGAGAAACAAGACAACTACCACAATGTACTGCTTTGATAAAATTTTCATCAATACAAATTACAGCTAATTCATCAACACATTCCGACCTCATTTGCTAGTCTAAATAAAGTATTTTCACCAGAATGGCAGGTGAGCTCTGAAAAACATAAAACTCTAAAACATCAAGGCATGCTGACACGTAACACATATGGCAATAATGTATTGTTCAGGAATTCAACAAGCTTTGGAAAAATATGTGAATTACCTTAAAGATATTTATGACTGCACCAGAGTTGACTATTTTGGCTGCATCAACCATATTCCTTGCAAGTTGTAATGAGGTATGACATTTAAAGGATGTGCATGTATACATACACACACACACACAGGCAATGTTTATTTCCTCATTCCAGCACTAGATTCTAAGTTCCTGAAAGAAGTGAATGATTGTTCGATTGCTGGTCCATGGAGTACAAAATAAGTGTAACAACTATGCTGTGTACACACACCCAGACACACACACACAAACACACAGTTATTAAACTGAGCTCCTCATAGAGAACTAAAGTGTGACATCATAGCCATCCATTGCCATGGAAACTGCTCCTAAACAACCTCATGTAGCCCAACTATCTGTGAACACGACTGTTGCTAACCATGCTCGAACAAAACACTGTGACATCATCATTTCAGTAATCTATTAAACACTTGTCCATTGTACAGAGAAAAGATAAAAGTTCTCCTTGTTAAAAACCTAGGAGTGCAAGTTTGTCCTACAATAAATATGCAATGTTTTGTATTAGTGTTTCAGTAAAACCTTTTGATGATGGGGAATTAATCACCAACACTGATCAATATACTGTATATGCCAAATATTTCATGAGGTGAGTCAGGCGCTATTCACAAAATTAAAGACCTGCAAAAATATTGACTCTGATCCTGATATGAATGTGGTGTACACGTATACAATTCTCCATTCAGTACAGACTCTGCAATAATTAATTTATCCACTCGCAACATTGTTCGGAAGTCCCGATTGGCAAAAATTTAGACTCACTAAATATGTGGCGTATACAGTACTTGCTGATGTACACATACAGAACATTTATGCAAACAACTGACTCTCCCTGTCTCTCCTGTTCAAATATATATCTTTTCACACAGATAAATCAAGATATGAAAATTTTTCTATTGTTTGTCATAATATTCATTCATTACATGTGTATGACAGATACTTCATTGTATCATGGCTTGCTAAAGGTAAAACTATTACAGATGGATGGTTTAATGGCTCTCTTTCAGGTCTACTGTACTTTGCTTTATTGGCAAATGCAGCAAAGAGTTGGTCATTTTACTTACCTGAGTAATGCAACATTCCCAACATAGTACTTGACCCGGAAGAAGACGGTGAACTTTTCCTTGGACCCGACCTTCTTCGACCCCTTCCTGGCTTCATCCTTCCATGCCTCAGGCCCAACTTTGTAGAGCTTGGTGTCCGGATCAAGGAAGAGGTACTCCCCATCTGTGGGTGACAAACCGATTTTGAAGAGAATGAGAATGTACTCTCATGTCTACCAAATATAGACATCTCAGATGGATTGTATCGCACTAGTAGGCCTACGTGTATGTAACTTCCACACATCGACCTGAAACTCATATTATGATAATCATGTGCTAAGTTCCACAGGGAATTGCATACAATGTACGTTCAAGCACACACACACACACACACTTAATACACTTACAGCACTCACAAGCACACAGGACACACACTCCCATTCAAACACTTTTACAACTCAGAATTATGTTTTATCATTGTCATAGGGCTTGCAATATTGACACATCAAATCTGAGGAGTTCCCACAACCAATCATGCAGAAAACTGCTTAATACTAATTTCAAAACATGACATCCAAATCAGTGAGAGTTTGCTTAACCTTTTATCTAGACATGAAGAGATATTTCAGTTATCAGGGAACCTCCTACAAAATCAGGGAGACTTTTGAGCTCTGTTGTCAGAGATGATGACAGAGTTAAATTCAAGACTGATGCATACTCAGACTTTTCTGAATAGATAGCATATGGTGGAGAAATAAAACAAACACATGAAAAAGACAAAAGCAACTCTGATACACAACTTAGAATACTAAGATTGATGTATGATATTACAGTTTAACACACTGTACATAATGAACTTCTGCAACACTTACAGACATTGATCTACAACCTTTGCCTCATGCACACATGCTGTTACTTCTTCTTTATCAGATTTTGGGCTATATAGAGTCCAATAGGGAAGTTATTTATTCACTAATGTAATGCAGGGGTCTATGAGAAGTGTACACAATTAACTGATGAGGGGGAAAAAGGAAGAAAATAATGGATATTTACCTCTGATGTAAGCTAATCCAAAGTATGACCGTTCATTCAAGCCAACATGTGATGCAATGAGGTCAAATAATTCTTGACCCGACGTTCCAAGGTCACACAAGAGGTCAAGCCTGCGACCGTTCAGCATGACGGCAGTGACGCGCTTCTTCTCGGGAGGTATTCGTCCTGCTTTGCTCTAAATCAGATTGACAGGGGACAGATTATCAACAAGGCTAGTTCAGTGATTCATTTTGTATGAGACTGCCCATTAATCCAGATTGTCCAGGCTATTGTAGTCACTGCGAGGTATTGACCCCAAATTTAATTCCCATAGTCCGACCTGAGCAAACTAAATTTCCATGAGATACAAGTTGAAATGGATATACATGATGGAAGAGCTCAGGAACAAAACTGCTGCAAATATATCCTCTCTATGGAAATACCGCAGAGATTAATAAAATTACATAATAACAAAAGTAAAGAAAGAGGGAGCAAGTAAAAGAAGAATGTACATGACTATCGGTGTGTTATGATATCAGTGACTAAAAAGTTGACAATATGTATAATGCTATGGTGGAATTTCCCTGACAGAAATAATGAAATATAACACTCAGCAACAAGGAAGAGAAGACACAGGCAGTGAAATCAGCAACATCTCATGTTAAACCATAAAATGTAAATGTACAGAATGCAACCTACATTTGATTTCAACTTGATCCAAGACAACAGAATATTGCATGCACAATTTCAGCCAAATATTGACAACAATCTGCAGATATCTGTCACATAGTACTCTCCATGTTAAAGAAATGGAGATAGATTATGGTATGCAGTGTATGTCAGTCTTATGTTCTTCAATCAACATCTGATCAGATTGTAAAATACCAAGTAAATTGGTGGATTTATTCATAACAAAGTTACAAATCTTGGCAGGTACTGAGTAACATTAAAGTCATTTTCGGTATTTCAATTTAGAGAGTACAATCTATCCCATGCTGCAGACTCTAGATGAAAAGGTTTGGTACCACAAATATATATAATACAACTCAAAGCACATCAACAGGAAAAGCAATCTTTCCTTTTCTTCAAGCATTGATCAAAAAGGATGTGCCACATCGAATAAACAAGAGATCTAAAGCGTTTCAAGACAGCTTGTGGACCATCCTAAATAATGTTTACAGCGATGATTCCTTTTGAAACACAGTGAAAAAAAAATGTTTCCAATAATTTTGATTAAAAAAAAAAAGTAGTGTGATTTCTTACCATGAATGACAGTGGCATTGTGATAGATTCATTAGGTTCACTGCTCATCACAACAAACTCTGGCCCAAAGAATTTCTGCAGAGAGAAAACAGAGAAACACCTAAAGAGACATGGAACATCTTACCAAGTAGGCACAAAGGAATCATTATCAGACATTTTGATTGAATAAAAGAGATAACATTTGAAAACAATCTCCACAGTCTGCAAAAAAAGAGAAAGGTTTTAATTCTTGATGGAATGGATACTACATAGCTACCAAACTAGCCACAGATGCCTGCAATGCTTATGCATGATTATGGTACTTCACACACTGTTCTTTACCTTGAGCTTCTTTCGGGAAGGTACAGAATTTCTCCTTCCATCGTGGCTGGATGTCCCACGTAGTCTCCTCTCCAGGGATGCATCTCTGCCATTTACGCCATCGTATTGCTCAAGCCTTGCCCTCTGGTGAACGTCTGGGACACTCTGGCTTGAGCGCTGCGGGGACGAGTGAGGTCGTGGACGACCAAACTCCAGCGACGCTACTGATGAATACTGCGAGTACTGGTCTGGGTGGTAGCTCCCTTGAAATGGACAATGGGAACAAGATTTGAAGAAGCGGCGTAGCCCGATGTTGGTGGGCACACTTACTGAACTGTACATTATCACTCTGGCTTCCGTTTTCCGTTTCGTTATTAAAAGGAAACCTGTAGACCAGTCCTTTAGAGGTATATCAAATAATTATATAATGGCCAATACACATCCAGAACATGAATGTTGTAATGGCATCAGTATTTTTTGGCAGCTAAAGTTCATGAAGTTGCTGAAACAAAGGAGGAAAAATACGGTGCAGCATGATCGATCAGTACTGTTCGCTTGACTATGATACATTGGACTTTGAGAAGATATTTTGGGGTATCTCAGTGTCCACCGCACACGCATCCATGAAGCATATTCCCACTTCCTTAGAGCGTTACTCATGAATATCTTGACAGTTCACTTTGTGACTCATGGTGAATAAACTAAGATTGTGTAGGAGAACCTGACATGGTTTAGCCAGCCAGACAATAATAAAAAGAATAAAGGGAATACTCCACAGGCAATGTGATTTTTTTTAGCTTTTTTTTTTTTTTTTTTTGGGGGGGGGAATAAACGTGGGTCTATACATCTTCATTCTCTTTGGGGTCAAACTCTAATCAAAAGTTTACACAGTGTGTTTGTTGCAATTTCTGTTATTGAGTTTCATGCAAATAAGTCTCTGTACATGATGAGCAGTTCACAAAACTATTCTGAAATTGAAACTTGATTGAAAAACATGACATACACAATTCATCACACTGCATATTCAGGAAATAAATTACTCCTTGTTGAATCTGCTTCTTACACTCTCATAGATAATCAGAGTTTGGTGGCTTTGCTGCTATAAGCATCCTACAGAACACTAGAGGATATCAAACGATGCATACACGAGGCCTATGATGAAGAAGAACAATACCAGTTTGGGGGGGGGGGGCACTTCGTAGCATTGTTTCAACACACTGCACAGCACATGATGTCCAGGTCACGTAGATTACATTTACCTGGATGCCAGTCTGGGAGGTTGAATGTATGAGACCACAAGCCAATACAAGCACAGCTGGCAAAGCCATCATTGGATAAGGTTACAAGAGCAGATATGACTGAGAATTATGTCACTACCTTGTTGTGCAGACTCCACCGATGCTAGGGACTTGTAGGACCTGGATTCTGACCTGCGACCCCCATAATCGCTGGCATCCACACTTATTGTCTCACTCTCGCTCTCGTAGTCGGACACTGATCGAGTGAACTCCCGGTGATACCTTGGCCCAAGGCCAAGCTGGTCCCGCAGACGACCTAGCCTCTCTCGCCTCTCCCGCAGCCGCTCGTACACCAGGTTCGTTCGCAGCGATTTGCTGCGGTGCGTGGGCGACCGCTGCTTCGAGCGGTCACCGTGCCGATCCGGTATGGGCTCATAGCCCCGTGACGACGAGGAATGCCACTTCCTGTTGGCTTCTGATGATCGCCCTAAACTTCCACTTTTTTCGCGAAGGGGCTCGTAGCCATTTGTTTTTGAGGATGTGCCATTTTGTGGTGAGAAAATGTCTGACATGTGATATGAGCGACCTTCTGAGTGAACGGTGCCATGACTGCGGTTCCCCTTCCGTGATGCTTCCCTCTTGTCACTAGGTATTTCTCGCGACACACGGTTCGACCTGCTGCGGGCCATGGGGTCTTTGTGGGAATACATATCGTCGCAGCTGTCCTGAGAATCCATGGTGCTGCTGCTCATGTTGGAGTAACCCCCACGGCGGTGTTTTGACTTGTGAGAAGAACTTTTCCGCACATCTGGCTCATCGTAGTCGTACCTTGTGCGGTTTCGCTTGGGGTCGGTGGAATCACTGGAGTTGAGCTGCTGATGGTTTCGCTTTCCTGGGCTGATTCGGCCTTCACAATGTAGAAACAAAACATTCACAATTATGACACTCACCTGTACAAAATAAGTCTATATTCAGCTCAAAAGTATACTTTGGCTCTGGAATGGCATGCGATTAGCAGCAGCCAGATCACAACGATATATTCTAATTGCAGAGATATTACTTTATCAGTGGGATTTTTTTTAATTTGAAAATCAGAAAATACTATTTATAAATCAAATTAAATAAAAAGCAATTTGAATATCAAAAATCACATCAACACAGCATAATATATCGACATACAGCTTACATATGCAAGTCCAAGCATAGACTGAAAAATAGCTTGAGAAAAAAAGCTTGAAAGAAAATGTTTCTTCACATGAGACAAAACATACACAAACATACAAAAACAAAACAAAAAGGCAAGGAAGAAGAAAATGATGCATAATTCAGGCAATATATATTTTGAGTTATTTCAATTCCATGAACATGCCAACATTTTGTGAAAGTTTTCTGATGCGAAAACACAAGATAAAGCCTGAGGTATAAATTTTCTCCGAGTCTAACATAACATCCGCAAGTTGCATCATCACAGACAAGATATTTCCCCACAAAAAAATAAACACACACATTCACATATACACATACACACTGAACAAACAAACAAACAAACACACACTACAAGGTACCATGTATGACAGCGTATGCAGCAAGAAAACACCCAATTTAAAAAACAAAACAAAACAAAACCTCTATCTTCCTAAAAACAATGAAAATGTCTTTTTCAAAATGTACATGTAGGAGTTCTGGATTTGCCTCTACCAATGCTTTACATTAGTGCCTGTGATAAGACTGTAACTGCTCAGAAGGAAACTGAAGTGCTTGGAAACAGTACCCCAGTATCAATGTATAGGAGCTATTATGTGAAATAAGAAGCAGTCGGGCGTGTTATGACCTGGGAGGAGTGAATAGGGGCAATTCACCGACCACCCCACAAAGAGTTAATCCATGGTAATATTGAGGTTGTGAACACAATAGACACACCCAATCAGTCTTTTCTCTATTCTATTCAACACAAGTTGGCTTCATTCAGCCACCTTCCTGTTTCCTAGGCAGGCTACCTATGAAAGCTCAATAACACCACTACAGTGTAGCCAAACAGCAACCCCTTCAACACTCTAAAACCCAGGCACATTTGCTGACCTTGTACATTATACACATGATATCAAGATACATCATCACTGTACACAACATTAATACCCGGGTATACCACAAGACTTATGGGCTGAAGAAGCCTTGCTAGTAACTCATTCATAATCTCACAAAGCATTTTGACTTCAAAGGATAAAGCACGCCATCAGTTTACAGAGTATTTCACAGCTACACTTGCTGTATCATCAACACATTTTAATGTCTTTTTTTATTTGCAATTTTTGTATTAAATACTTCCTACATGGATCTCCTACACATTTCCACCTCGACTTCAAGCGCAATTTGTACAACAATGTGTACTCCATTTTCATATTTCTCCCTTTTACTAACAAAGATCTAGCTTGGTATGCTCTCTGGTATTCTCGATTTTTAAACAAGTTTGATCTAAAATGTAAACACACACACGCATGCAAGCACACATTCTCCTATGATGCTTCAACTGGGGATATGATACTTTACTTGAGGTAACCAGGAATATTCCATTACTCCTGTTTCTGAACAAGTTATTTTTCTTTATTTCAATAAATTGACTAATTGAAATTGAAAACCCAGCAAAAACATTTAAATTCAGCAAAATCAGTAAAAAAAAAAGGCTTCATGTAGTGTGTTTGTGCATCTACACAACAATCAAGGATTTATACATAAAATTTATGGATTTTTCCACTTAAACAGTACTATTCGTCTACATACAGGTCATAAATATGCAGAACGGGCAGGTGCATTGTAAAATGTGCTCCTATGGTACCCCTATAGGGCCTTTAAGAGGGTGCTTTTTCATTTGTTTTAAAAACTCTGAACAAAAAGGCATATATGCCCGTTGTGAAATGTATCCCTGGTTGCCTGGAGTGATATACTACAATATCCCCCAATTGAAGCCATTAACGAGAACACACACGCACACAAACAAATACCCAACAATTTATGATCTGATAGAGTTAAAATAAAATGTTTGACTTACTATCAACCTACTATATCTCATCTCATCTGAAATTCATCCAAATCATGAAGTCTCATACTAGCTAATATCCATCCCACAGCCAACACTGAGAAAGAACCGTCAACTGTTCTCACTCCCTAGCTCACAAACCTGATCTTTTCTGTTCAGCCGATCGGCTGCCAAACTCAGGAGCCCCAGTCACCGTGGAAACGCTGTTGTTTGTATTGCTGTTGAAGCTATCCGTCATCTGATCCAGCTGCACCAACAAAGACAGTGTGTACAATCAATGAAAGGGAGTATTCTATGTGAAAGGCTCTACATGGGAATCTACATTATACCTTTCCTTCTTTTGTACAATTTACAGATATGTTTCACAAAACTACACTGTATCAACTTTTTTTTCTATATGTAGGCCCTACCATCCTAATAAAGAGAAGTCTTTTTCTCCTAGGTAAATTAGAGCTTGTAGTTGTACCAACTAAATTTACCAGCAGTTTCTCATTATGCAAGCCAGGATTTATATCATTAGCATGGTTTGTCTATAGATGATTTTTAGGCACTGCTGACACAAAATGGCCAGCTATGTGACTGGTGTGGTGTGTCTACGACTTCTAGAACCAATGACACAGAATGAATATGGCTTCACATGCTGAACACCTCATAGAATGACATACCTTTGACAGTACATTGCCATGACACACAACTCTCCCATTATCTCAATACACATATACAGCACACATGTGCAGAAATCAAGATTTATAACACAATCTGTTTGCATTTTTGCAGAGAACAAATGAGTATACACAGATTAATGCATAGTATTGAAATTAATTCCTATATGTAGTTTGGTTTCATTCTTTTTCTTCCAAATGATATGTTACACAGATGTGACTATTTGGTAATATTTATAGAAACATTGCTTGAAATAAGAGAGATATGTCCCTCAACAGAAATAACAATGAAAAGGTAGCATTTTCTAGATCTGAAAAAAAAAAAAAATGTAACTAGTTACAATGTAAGAGAGAGAAATAGTAAGTAACTCACTGCAAATATGCTGCCAAGAACAATCTTGCTGAGCTGTATGATCTGCCTAGCATACGGCATCCCATAACCAAGACTGTTGGCATGGATCGTGCAAGCCTGTTTAAAGGGAAAATTGGGCACACTCATTATAAGCATAACTACAATGTACCTTGGAATATGAACTTCACAGTGAACTGATGATATGATTTGAATCACTAACAAGACAATACACCAGCTAAACCAAATCATTGATACTATATGTTCACATCAGAGTGAAAGGACAATTTCCAAGACTATGAAATCCACTTAAATCCACTGGAGAATACAGTGAAGTGCAAAATCTTTCAAACTTTTTTTTTCATATACGGACTAGACTCTTTATAACAGTCCTAGTAGTGTAATGTTCATACAGTGAATATCATAAATCTTTTTTGTGCCCTGGCACTTAAATAGTGTAACTAGCCAAGCTTGTTCATCAGCATTTAGTAATCCATCCAAACTTGACCTAGTTGTACACATTTAGACAGCCCACTCAGATGTAGTGATGGGCAACAGTCCAATGGGAAGACCATGGCTACACAATAGGGATTAAGGGGGATTTGGTAATCTCTATTCATGGACAATTAGTTTGTAGATATCTGTGCCAATCAGGGAAGAAAGCACTTCAGCCTGCATGCAAATCGACGATGAAAACACAGTTATACAAATAGTAAGTGGTCACAATTGCGATGGCACAAGATTTTGCACAAGGCGGAAGATACAATACAGCTGTTATACGTGTAGTCAATGAGGCGATGCCAAGTCGAACAGTGTCTCATCTTTCATCTGTGTGAAGTCTTGTTCCATTGTACCAAGAAAGAACATATGCTATTTGTTTTATAAAAGACCTCAAATGTCAACAGATGTGGTCCACACCAATTCTTGAATTTTGTACAGAAATGGCAACCATTTACTAGTGAAAGGCGAACGGAAGGCAGAGTACTGTCAGTCCTGTATGATGCGAAAGTGATCAGTTGAATTTGTTGACAATAAAATGATGAGTGAATGAATACTTTACATTATCATTAGAAAGTAAACTGGTGACGTCAGCTGTGCACTTTCCACTTTTGCTCAAACAATATTGTACACCTCAACAGCATGCAATGGTACTTTTACATAGTGTAACTGCATGTCATGTGATGAGTAACTGACCAATTGGAAAGCTAGATTCTTTTAACGTGTTGCATAATAAAGGTTAATATCACTCTTTGGCACATGGACACAAAGCCATGAGCGATCACGTCATACACACACATAAAAGTATGAAGCACCATACCTCAAGTATCTGCATGAGGGCCATGCGAGTCGCTGGGTTGTTGTCGGACATTGCCATTAGGAGGGACCGCAGGGCAGGGCTAATGACAGAGCTGCTGAAGGGCACACGCATGTAGTCTGAAGCCCAGAGGAGGGACTTCCCCAGGGCATAGATGTACATCTACAGATACAGAAGCCATGATACAGAAAATGCATCTGAACTCATCTTTAAAGTCACAACAGGCTATGCTATCTCATTGTACTTCAGTGATATTTGTCCAATGTTGACATGTTGTAGGCTACACAACTCAATCAAAGACCATTGTACTACAACACATACATAATGTATACAGAACCATCACATCATCCTTATTTACAGACAATTAAGCTCAAAACATCAGCTCAGAAAGCGAGATAGTGGCTGTGCTGATTGACACTGGTTACATGATTACTTTGCACCTTACAGTGATATGACTCATTCTGTGTTCCATGGCATCAACTTTTGCAAGCTACGCATATTAAAATAACACATATATTGCTATAATACCCTCTTCATTTGGCAATGTATTATTCCCATTCAAGTGTGTACACATGTAATTGCTTACGAAATATGATGTTAATATATGAAATATACCAGCAATCCATACATTGAAATGGAAAAGGCTAGATCGTTGACTTAAAATCTTAAGGAAGTTTTAAAAAAGTTACATTTTTTATATTTTTAGACAAATATCAGTGCATAAAGAACCCCAACTGTAATCTATGACTGCAAAGAAAAAAAAAAACTCAGCAAGCTTGTGCTCTCCTGTTTTCACCGGTGGATGAGAGTTTAATACCTTTTCTACAACTGCATTGGAGAATGAGGTGTGCGCGCCGATCCCCTCAGGGGGGAGGTAGTTGGCAATATTGGGAAGGGTCACATCGATGCTCTCAGCAAACTTGACCGTGCCACTGGGGTTAAAGAGGATTGTGTATGGACTGACCACAAAGCTCGGCCCATCTGCTGCCACCGCATGACCTGCAGAGAACATCACATCATGTCGCATCATACATATCAACTTCTGGTTTGGGGGGGGGGGGTGGGGGATTAAGGTGGGGGTGATCACACAAAGAGTATACAAGTACTCACATTATTGTGAGCGTAAATGGAAACACAAGTTCTGCCTCAAATCATTCTTCAACTTTGTAATTTCCATCACAATCGAAATCACAGAAACACAGCAGGGCACAATATTCTCATTAACTACATTGTATGTCTGATGTCATCTGTAAAAATGATGTAATGGTACTCTTACATGTGTACATGTAATTTATTGTGCCTAGTTATTGATGTTTTTTCTGTACAAAGTATAAAATGTCAACTCAACGAGTTCTGAAAATGTCGAAAGCATGTAAATCAAATCTGTTCGACTGAAGTTACTTGTGAATATCACGGAGAGATTTAATTTGTAAACACGCTTTTAGCATACTACCTGGATGAATCAAAATCTTTATCAATAAACTGAAATGTCACATTTCATGAAATACACATTGTACATTTCAGTGGTATCCTTTTATTTCTACAATGAACCACAAAGAACCTAATTTGACTATCCTTGCCATTCACATGCCTACATAACTTTCTACCATCACATTCTTGCTGAAATTGTAGATGCGCCTGCAGCAATTGCTCTCCAGTGTCTTTTTTTATATTTTTTTTACTACTCTTGACTGCATCAATATGCAAGTGACAGGGCATATATACAACATAAAACGTGTCAACATTTGTCTAGCAAGCCCACACTGCCATTAGGCAAGGTCAAGCTCCTAAAAACTGACCTCGAATGAAGATGTCCTGAATGGCCTTGCAGCTCTGACACAGAATGCTCCATAGCTCCTCCTCCTCCAGGGGAGCCCCCCTAACCTGGAGCACCTCACTCAGAGAGACCTGGATGCTACTGGACACCGGCATGGTGGAATCTAGCATGCACAAGCCAGAAGATCAGGTGGAGGAAATACATGTATCTTTAGCATGCGTTTGAGAAAGATCACTAATGGTGGACTATACACAAAGTGCATTGTTTAAAAGAAAGAAAAGGGAACATTTCAACATAGAGTAAAATAAACACGAAAGAAAAAAATATCCCTGGATGTACTTGACAGTGGGTCTTCTGAAATTAAAGGGAAAAAAAGTGAGACATTTCAATACCTGTAAGAAACATCCTTGCAGAGAACACATCTGTACCATTTGATCATAACTAAGTCTAAACAGGATATCCAAAGAGTCTATAACATATTGATTTCGTATCAGTTTACAATATCTGCATCAAAGCAGGAGGAAGACATTTGCACATTACTCCATCAGTTTGAGAAAGATCACAGCAGATACTACAGAATGGAACATTCACATGTCAAAAAAAGAGAGGTAACTCCATACAATGTATTTCATTAGTAATAGTAAGAAAAGGTTTGCTTACAGAGGGTACAATCATACCTGTTAACAGCTTATATAAGAACCTTAAATCATAAACTATACGATACGTAATGCTGAACAGGAATCATATTTTGCTCTTTTTTTTTTTGAAAGCAGAGCGCTGTGGACTTACTGTACACACACTTCTGTACATAAAATATATGTGCTACAAACATAAACTTGCATTTAGCACTCAATTTTGAGAGCACATCACACAAAAAGTCAGGAACAAAATAAACATTACAATTCTGTTCTTGTTCTCTCTACCAAAAAGGGGGAAAAACTCAAACACTTTAAATGATACTTTGTATTAGGGCAAGTCCAAGATAATGTCCCCTCAGATGCTCAAAATTCATCTTGATTTTATCAAAAAGTTATTGATATCATGTTGTAGCCAAAGAGTTAAATCATATATTTCCAGCAAAGAAAATATTGAATTATGCAAATTTATGCAAGAAATATGGCCTTGATTTGCATAAATAAAAAACAAACCTTACGTATGGGACAAATTATAAATATTCATCTAAAATCAGTTGAATTTGTCCTTGACCTAGTTCCTTTATGGACATGACCCCTGTATGAGTTAGTGTAATCTGCAATTGGTAAGACAAGGTCAGCACATTAATTATGCAAATTATGCACTTTCCCAGAACATAGTGTCCCATACGTAAGGATTTGAGTATGTTTTTTTACGTTTTTTCTGAAGATTTGTAACATTGACCAATCATACTTTAGGAAGTTCTAATTTATTCATTTCAACTCCAGATTAGCAAAACTAAATGAGGAAATTTAATTAGTCCTTCATCTTATAACTAATTAAAGTTTGCTTACGTATGGGACAAATGCCTTACGTATGGGACATTACATGCAAAGTGAATGGGAAAACCGCCTTTTGACATGGATGCTATATGTCCTTACATTTGTTTGGTTAATGGTTATCTTTGCACCTACTCTGAAGGATATGTCTATATATCTGCCTCTCCTACTCAGTTGACCTCAGGGAGAGTGTAAGAACAGCATTATTGAGTCATTCTATGATTAAGAAAGGAAAATAAAGAATATTCATTTATACTTGTATTTTCTTATTTTCATTACAGGCTGTGCAGCTGGTCTTTGATTCCCAGTTAACATTTTGATATTGGACATTTTCTTAATTCAGTTATCATTTTCAACTTTACCTCTCTACAAAATGACTTTGTCCAAGAATGGGATTCTCTGAGTGTCATTTTAGGTGCAGTACACTGTTCAGCATGTACCACAGGTTGTACAGCCTCAAAAGCGAAATCAAAACAATTGTGCTTATGGCGCGCATCAATGACAACATTATAGGTCTTACTGAAAAGAAAAATCACTTAAGGTGTGAGCAGGTAACTTTGTCATTACTAGAGTTGATAGCAAAGGAAAAACCCTATGAGAATACTTTTTATTTTGATATGATTGTTAATATTATTTTCAACTGCTCACCCTCAGAATATGTCATGACTTATCAAGGTCATGAACATGATTTCTGAAAATCCTGTAAAATGAAGACTATAGTTTACATTTGCTATAAACCACAATATCAATACTCGTTCTGTGGTTGGAGTGCTAAAAACACAAATTACACAAACAAATAGGGAATTCAATTTTCTTTTCTATTTTGTGTTTGAAGAGACAGATGTGCTCTGAGACACCTTCATCAACTCATACTTACTTTGTACCCCACATCTACACAATTATCAACATACATTGCAATCTGGTAGTGTATGATCAAATGAGGTTATTAGAATTTATTCAAAATTGTAATTTGCAGATCAGTGAGTTACTTAAGTGTTTCAAATCTAGATTTGAATGTGCAAATGATAATCTTTCCTGTATCACTACACAAGCATGTATGTATGTACAAAGTAACACAAATTTTGTCGTCTTTGGTTTCATAGACAAGAAGCCAAGCAATTTGAAAAAAAAAAACAGCATTGGTACATACATTGTACATTCTTCTATCTCCTTAAAATATAAAACTTTCATTAAAATTTGATTGATTTTGCAGTTCAGCTAAAATTCACATGGCAAAACATGATGATTACAGTGCAAAATGAAGTACTCTTGTTGTTGGTGTGTTTTGTGCTGCATTTCAAACAATTATAAAGCTTTATAAAAACTTAGACAACTTGCAAGGTAAGCCTAGAGCTACTGAAAGTATCCACTTCAAACTGTATTTGTAATTACATTGTACATGACATTTGATTCTAAAGTTGAAATTATCAAGACTACAAATTAGTTATTGTACATGTACATGTATGCTATATCAAGGTCACAAGCTAGAATTCGCTCATTTTTTTTTTCATTTGATGAAAAAATATTGACTAAATTACAAATGGGCTAGAAATAGAGTGTCAGTATACTATATCTGTCTGTGTAGACATCATGAGGACAGTGTTAATGCATGACGGAATCCAAACTAAGACATTTAATTGTAAATTGGTAATTACTTTTATTTGTTTTATTTTAGCTTTTGCGAGGTACCTGAACCGGGAAAGTACTCACTTAGAAGTCTATTTCATTTCTTACATGTTGTAGCATGATTTGTGGAACTGAATATGACACTATGGGGAAATTTAAAGTCATTCCCATGAATGCATTTGTGCACTAAAGACAAATGTCCCATACGTAAGTTGAGCCATGTCCCATACGTAAGGTGTACTTTCGTTAATTAAACCAACTTCATGAAAATATGCTTTATTCTTTTGCAGTGAAACTTTGCTGAAAGATACTTCGGTATTGTACCTTTCTTCACTTCCAAACAGAACTTGATCAGTAAGGTACTTTCAGAGAATTTTCAGTTCAAACTTTATTTTGAAAAATCCAGTTTTTCTCTGGTCCCATACGTAAGTTGGCATATTTTTCTTAATAAAACCATTAACCCAAGGTCAAATGACATCAAACTTAAACACAATATTCTTCTCAGGGATACCAGTCCTCCTGATGATAAACAATAAAATCCAAGTGCTCCTTCATTACTTTTCAGAGGTTTGAAATCTCTGAATGTCCCATACGTAAGGTGCGCGATATCTTGGACTTGCCCGTTATCATTCATCTTTTACAAATTAAAACAAAGAAATGAAACATTCTATCAATAATGACAGATAGAGAGTAAATCTGCTCAAGATACATTGTACATGTATTCACTTATTTAATGTCTTAGTACAATTCGCCTATAGATAGTGGGTGTTATGTTCTCTGTGGACTGGGATGTTTCCGGGCAGACGCACGTTCAACGGATGAAGCCTCACAAAATCACTTCTTCCTAGATCTGATTTTTGGTCCATACTGTAAAATTACAGTATGAACAACACAAGATGGAAAACAAACCTTGCAATTTTGCTACACACCTGGACTCACTCAGACACGCACACAAACATGAGCCACTCCAAAAGACTAGATGCTGTACAACTGTAGCTCAACACTGAGGACGTCATCCTTCATCTACACACGTGTACAATGTACACTAAAAAGTCAATAAGTCTCACTAAAGAGGCACTAGAGTCGGCAACAGCTGTCTGTGATTAATTATGGGCACACTCTGGCTCTGCTTACTCAATTTCTTTTTATGCCACATTTGTGTCATGTTTGCCTCATCGATTGAATACACTGAGTGATGGTGAATCCAAAATAAACAGAAAAAAGAGCAATCTTAACTGGCTGGGCAACTAGTACAATACGAATAGAATTGTAACTGCAGCTGGACTATGCATCAGTTGTTGGTGGATTCATAGTCACATGAATGGAATTAGAAATCTTGATACCTGAATCATTGTGTTTGAAACATGCATGCATGCAAAAAAAAAAAAAAAAAAATGGTTACACACAGTGTAATTCTTCAATGACACATGATTTGCATTTCTATGAACTATATTTCAAAATTAAAGCACACAAAGATTTGATTTTTATTGAATTACAAAATATTCATGAATCTGAATGCTTTCATGACCTGCACAACCATCAATAAAGTGAAATTCACTGAAATTGGGCTACAGTGCAAAATCAATTTTGCATCAAAGTTTTTTAATGAGGTTACAGGGCATCAACTAGTAAATCACACTCTTCAGGGTTGTTGGGTTGTTTGTTTGTTTTTTTTTTTCATCTTTATTTCACTTCATGTTGTTCATTGTACAGATTTCTAGAGGATACGTAATAATTCCATAGATTGTATGTTTGTTACATCATAAGGCAAAGAGAGAGTTATGCAAAGTATTTATGCCTAGTCAGTTATTATCTCAGATTTAACTAAAAGTACAGTCTGTCTGAAGGCATGGCTGGGGAACTGATCATGCATTCAGGTTTTCAGACTTTTGTTTCCAAACAGCCACTTTCACAACTCAGGGCATTATATTTCAAACTTGTCTATGACAGACAAAAATCAATGTTAGTCAAGTTGAACATTTTTGGGACATGTTTCTACATTTGAGTACTTACATGTAAAGGCACAGCCAATACTGTTAACAAAAGCCATTCATGCACCACTAGCATGTATATTACCTCTTTCTGCTTGGCTGTTTTCAACTGTTATTCTTTAGATTATTCTAGTCTATGATGTTGAGTAAAGTCTGTGATTCCACAGACCATTGCAGACTAAGTGCTGATTGTGAACTGGCTTATTGCTCTTCAAATCATTGTATTTGAATGTAATGTACACATCACATTTAGAGAGTGAGCAATTTCTTACTTCCCTGTAATGACAGAACACAGACTCTGCCATCTAGAGAAAGGCAGGCCTTTATTGCTTGCATGTTAATCTGTCAGAGCAATATTCTGTATGAAAATGACACTGCCCTGCACAAAAAACAAACTGTGCTACTGTACAAGTTACCATATTTTGCAGCCAAAGGTTTTATTTTTGAACAATTTTGTGAATTTTAATCACGCCTTCAATCAGCTCCACGAGCAGTGCTAATGGGTCAAAAAGACTCACCCCTGGCACAGACTGGTTTTACATGCACTGTACAGGTGTATAGATCTGCTTTCTGACGTTACTGGGGGACCTTACTCCCTGACACAGGCGCATTATGCCTGAGCCGTAGATGTATTCTACCCCATCTAAAAATCTAAAAAAAAGAGAATAGCAAGAAGTGGGTTCTGAAGCCTCCTTGAGCTACCTCAAGCTGACTTTCAGCTCAGTATACACATTACACAGACAAAATATGGAAAAGGAGATCCGATCTGATCAGGCTCTCATAGGTTCACCTATTATGCACTACCACATTGGTGAATGAAGTGACTAGACAAGACTTATAGTACAATGCAATGTAGTACGAGAGTTGATCGTATCACCGGACACTTTTTTTTTCCGTGGCTCTGAATTCCGTACTCAGTGGACGAAATTTCGGCCAAAAATAGCACGAGTTATTCACAAAGTCCTGAAAATTACAAATTCTGCAAAATTATGAAAATTATTCACTCCGTGTTTTTTGAGAATAGACTTAAAATATACCCCTCTCCAAAAAGTTGTCTTTTTGCGCGGTGTGAAATATATATCGCATTATAATTCCGCACACGATTTTCGCAATGAAATAATCAACGTCTTTCGAACTTTGTCCTTGAACCAGAATCACAATTCATCCCACAAATCACTGTACACATTCTCACTGAGCGGACGACAAAGAAATATTCAGCAAATGAGGCTCAAATTTTGTATTTTACCGTAAAATGTCTATCTTGAACATTTCGAACAGTTCGGGCGATAAAACCTCGTGAAAAATCAACAATCAAATTTTATATGTACGTGCTTTGACTATGGGAGTGCGGGTGACGAGTTGTGGGCCTTGCGGACCCCTTCCTTAGCGCACAACTTCTTGCATCGTTGGCGTTTGAGGACGATAGCTGCAAATTTCCAGTATCGATCAGTGATCTTGTGGTTCTACTGCCACTGGAATCTTCAGCATTTTCTCTGTACAATGAGTGGGATTTCATAGAATTTCAGTGATGAAATGTGATTCAAACATGCATAGGCCTAGATATTAACTATGACGAGGTGTGGGTCACTCGATTATAAATCTGAGGTAAAATAAGAATCTCTTTGCGTTTTTACATTTTTATGTCACATTTTTTGCGATTTCACTCCACACAATGTTCTGTGAGGCTAAATCTACGAAGTCTCGCGCGTTCTGAATACGTCATCAGTACACAAAAATGTGCCTGTTTGGAATTACCATGCTGTCCGGTAATACCATACCTGTATACAATTAATAAGCAACTAAAGACAGCGAAAAATCCATCTGTAAAAGCTTTCTAATTTTATCATTTTTTTTTTTTACTTTTACGGTCGGCTCTCCTCCGTAGGGGATTCTGTGAAGCCAGACGCATTCTCCGCAAAACATATCCCTGACAACAAGATACAGACCGATCTTTCGGTCACAAGCAACTATATTTCTACTGCTTATGAACAGTACACTCCAGGATCCAGTACTAATGTATAACGCTCTGTCTGTCAATAACATCCACACAGGCAGTATACTACACAACACTGTGCTGTAGAACAGAGCACTGGATCAAGTTAGTACCGTTAGTGCACCAGTTTTCAACAGGACCCAGATTTCGACACCCAGCAGATAATTCTTATAAAATTTCATACTCAATACAAATGTCTGACTTCAGCAATCAACCAAGTTATCAATCACATTTCTAGTCTTATATAAACACCGTTTGTCACTTGTCATCATAATCCGACGGTAGAATATTTAGGAGAAAAGCAACACAGTGTCAGCGGAAATGTTAATGTCAGCCATTTTTAGGGGTTCAATACAATATGACGCATTTTGTATACATCGCCGTAAAATTAAATTCACCCGTGCCGGTTATCTTGCTTAAGTATCAGTTTGTTTGCCAAATCTTGATGTTTGATTTCGTAATCGTCTTTAGTAATTTCATGGCTGAATTCGTGATAAATGAGCAAACTTGTAGAAAGAGTTGGCTTTGAGAATGTGGCACCAGATTTCGACATTCCCATATCAAGACACGCTATAGAGGAAACAACAAGTTCTTGCGCCAGTATGATTGCTAGTTTGCGTCCACAATGCAGTGTACGCGTACTGTACGCGCCGTGTGATTTCTGTGTGATGCGCGCTGTGATTGTGTTGAAAAATGATGCTGGGTGTCGAAATCTGATGCCAGCGACGGCGTGACGGAAATCGCTTAAAAATTGAACGCGAGTGCATTCAAATGGAATTCGTTTAAGGCATATTATTATTGGCCTTTGTAGCTCAACTTCATATCGAAATTCCGAGGTAAAACGGTGCAGTATTGATGGTAAACAAGGAAATGTGCTAAAGTGTCGAAAACCGGTGCCCTTACTGTACATACAGTTGTTATGTTACACTGATCAGCTTGTTAAAATGTTTGTATTTTGTACAGGTGCCCCACACGAACATGGTCATGGGTACTGACACGCTTTTAGTCAGTGAGCTAAACATGATCATGAGAATTTGTTAGTAGAATTAATATTAACGTTAGCATTCAAAGTCAAGATTGGCGTCTAACTCTTTAACTTTTTACTCTTGCTTGGCTCTTGCTCTTGGGTAAATTTAAATTACAGAATCTAAAACTGATGAGAAGAATCATGTCGATACTCACATAACTGATCAGCACCTCCAGTAGTTCTGACGTAAGCTTTACGGCGCTAGCTTTACAAAACATTCGTAAAAATTAAGCCATTTTCTTGGTCGTTATTTTCACTTTTACGATGTAAACAACATCTGGAACAGTGTAGCATTGTAATTTCAGCTACATGCCAT
Organism: Diadema setosum; assembly: GCF_964275005.1. NCBI lineage: Eukaryota > Metazoa > Echinodermata > Echinoidea > Diadematoida > Diadematidae > Diadema > Diadema setosum. The sequence goes on along the minus strand of NC_092689.1, from coordinate 8,774,447 downwards.
CAACGCTGCTGTTGTTGAATTGTACGCGGACGGAGCGGAGTACGTGTAGTACAAATTCTTACGGCTTGATCCCCGGCCCCCACACGGCCACCACCACTCGGTTGTTCGCGTCAGCCGTGCAGTTCAACGCCTTCCTATTCACAACGCATTCCATTTCAAAGACTCACAGCGTTATTGACAACGGTGGACGCGTCCATTACGGAAACCTACAAGCGCACAAATATTCTTAAAGAAATATATCAGCTTTGACGTTTTCTACCGCAAACATATCATCATTTCCATAGATGAGTCATACTGGATTGATGTTTTGAATTGTATTTCTCTCTTCCGGCTGCAATTACGAGCCTGAATATTGAAATTGTGAAATTGTCCCTCTCCGCGAAGCTCCGTTTCATTACCCCTTCCAATTTGGAATTGCCTTCCTATGAAGATACAGCATACACCTGTGCCGAGAAACACCTGTGACGAGGAAAGGTTCTCAGAGCTGTGGAGAACGCTGTTTGGAGAAAGATGGAAAGATTAGTAAAGATAGAATAGATAGATAGATAGATAGATAGATAGATAGATAGATAGATAGATAGATAGATAGATAGATAGATAGATAGATAGATAGATAGATAGATAGATAGATAGATAGATAGATAGATAGATAGATAGATAGATAGATAGATAGATAGATAGATAGATAGATAGGTTGGTAGGTAGATAGATAGATGGATAGATAGATAGATAGATAGATAGATAGATAGATAGGTTGGTAGGTAGATAGATAGATGGATAGATAGATAGATAGATAGATAGATAGATAGATAGATAGATAGATAGATAGATAGATAGACGTGAATAAATGCTCTGCAGATATATCAAAATCAAAACTAATGGATTTAGTCTGCAAACAGAATCAAACTGACACTGAACAAGATGATTCAATTTCCAGGTGTGCTTATTAAATGCCAAAATTTGAGAAATCTGAGAAACAAACTGTGTATTTCTTGTTTTATTTTCATCTGAGGAGATGGCTGGGGAGTCCATATTCAGCTGCACTGGTTGGTCTTCCATGGGGTCCAGTCAGATACAGCGGTGGATCGAGAGGGGGTGCACCGGGTGTGCGTCCCCTCTTTATTTTTTGTTAAAACAAAAGAAATAAAAAGAAAAAATGGTTGGGTGCGTGACAAATTGTGCCTCCCCCTTATGGAATTCCTGGATCCGCCCCTGAAATACGAGACATAATCACTTCACTGGGTTTATGCATCCTGTTCTTTTGCAATGAATAAATGAAGCAGGACCTTTAACGTACACGAGATGCGATTCTTTCACATACAAGATCTCCATTTTATTTCCTATCTGGGGGATAGAGTATTTAACATTTTACTAAAGGAGATGATATAACCACACACAACTCTGCCCTGTTAGACTAAGTAATCAAACCTAGGTCCTTTGGATCTGGAGGCAGACGCGCTACAGACTAAGCCAAATCACCACCCTGTAATCACTGTAAATGGTCTACGAAAACCTTTCATGATTTTGTTGAAATTCACTCTCAATGTCACTGATATGCTGATGCTTTGGTCTCGCTTCGTTCACAAACTACAATGTACAAACACATTCTATTGGCAATTTCAGTGATTTTTTTTTTCCAGATATATCTTACCTTCATACCCGGGTTACTGTACCGGTATGTCATCTGAATTCCTTCATTTGGACTTTTATGAATTAAAGGCAAAACTTTCAGTGATTTCTTTTTCTCAAATAAATCTTACCTCCACACTGTATGTCACCTGAATTCCTTCATTTGGACTTTTATGAATTAAAGGCAAAACTTTCAGTGACTTTTTTTTTTCCAAACAAGGAAAAGTAGAAATTATGCGGTGCGTAATATATGTTCCCGCCGGAAGTACATGTAGCATTTTGTAGCAAAATGTACAATATAGGTCAAAAATCAAGGTCAAAGGTCAAAGAAGTCAAAGGTCAAAATTCTGTGTAGAAGTTTTGAAGCCCTCACCTAGTGCCATCACATAAACAAATGGAATCGAAATCGGGTTAGAAATGGCGAAGGAGTAGGATTTTGTAGCCAATGTACAATATAGGTCAAAAAATCAAGGTCAAAGGTCAATGAAGTCAAAGGTCAAAATTCTGTATAGAAGTTTTGAAGCCCTCACCTAGTGCCATCACATAAAGCAAACAGAATCGAAATCGGGTTAGAAATGGCGAAGGAGTAGCATTTTGTAACAAAATGTATAATGTAGGTCAAAAAATCAAGGTCAAAGGTCAAAGAAATCAAAGGTCACAATTCTGTGTAGAAGTTTTGAAGCCCTAAACTAGTGCCATCACATAAAGCAAACGGAATCGAAATCGGGTTAGAAATGGCGAAGAAGTAGCATTTTGTAGCAAAATGTACAATATAGGTCAAAGGTCACAACTGAAATTCTGTGTAGAAGTTTCAAAGCTCCCATGTAGTGCTATCATATAAAGCAAATAGAATCAAAATTGGCTCATAAATGACAGAGTAGTAGCAAATTGAAGATTTTGATCACACACGGACGCACAGACAGACAGACAAACACACAGACACACGGACACACACACATACGGAGCCGGTTTCATAGTCCCCTGCTCGAACTCATTCGGCTGGGACAATAAATCTTACCTCCACATTGTATGTCATCAGTATTCCTTCATTTGGACTTTTATGAATTAAAGGCAAAACCTTCAGTGATTTTTTTTTTCAAATAAATCTTACCTCCACACTGTATGTCATCTGAATTCCTTCATTTGGACTTTTATAAATTAAAGGCAAAACTTTGCAGTATTTCACATAGTGATTGAGAACAAACACAAAAATCAATCATATCATCAGCTGCACACCAAATCACATGCATTTCTTCCTATGTCCTGTGACAATGCATCTCAGTCTCTCCATTGCCTCCCCCGTCCCCCTCTCACTTTCTCCCCTTCTTATACGCTTGTGCTCATTCCAGATCATTACAGTACACAACTACAGGTTTTCTGTGTGTGTGTTCACGTAAAGTCCGACCTCTCCTGTCCAGACATGTTGGGACTGGTGCTCATAAGGATACGGGATTTGGCCAGATATGGGAGACTCAATGTTTACTACACACAGTTGCCTACACAGTGGTAGTAGCATGTACATGTATCAATTTTGTGTGAACATGTCATATCCCTGTCACCTGGTCTGATATTTAAATATCTGAGAAATGTCTGATAATTTGCTCAATGACAATTGCCTGTACCATGGTGCCCTCATTTAATGAAAAGTTTTCTGTCCATGTTCTTGCAGTGACTTGGGGGTAATGAATGTCTAATTGCACGTTATTCACATGAAAATTAAATGTGAATGTATGTTAATTATGTTGGGAATAATATGTAATTCATGTGAGTTTCTGTAGGAGTTTTGTTTGAGTTAGAAATCCTCATATTTCCTGTAATTATTGGACTGAAAAAAAAAAAATCATGCGGAGATTGCATCCAGATAACAGAGAGACCCAGATAAAGGGAGGTCAGATAGCATGGGCGTAAATCCCGGGGGGGATGGGGGGGATATATCCCCCCCCCCCCCCTGAAATGGAGGAGGGGGGATGGCCTGTACAATCATCCCCCCCTGAATTTTGAGGGGAAAAATGGAGGAAGCAGAAATGTGATTGTATCAATTTTGGCATATTGCATGACGTTTGTACGCCGGCCTTCAGACAGGTAACAGAGCTGAACAGTATTCTATCTTATAGGAAAATGTATAATTTTCTCAAGCGCTCGCTCGCTTCGCTCGCGAAGAAAGTAACATCGACATACACTGTAAGGTATGGCTCAGGCGTTGACAACGTCAAATCAAGGAGGTATCGACATACCTCCTTGGTCAAATAGTATAGGTCTACATGTAAACATGCTATGACGCGAGTAACTGGGGACCATCTGCAAAATATGTACGAAAACATACAAACAAACAATAACAACAACTTTATTGCCATAATTGAATCCCCTCCATTTCCTGACTCATTCCTGAGAAACGACAGTGACTGATGACTCAGTCAGGATACATCTATGGGCATACCAAGGGAAGATCAGGGACGTCGAATCTATGGGGGGCAAAGGGGCATTTGCCCCGCCCCAAAGGAAGTGTTTAGACAGACAAATCATTTATCCCCCAAGCATTTCCCGAGATGAGGACAACAAATCTCGAACTTTCTTAACGGAAAATTGTCCAAATATCGCCAGAACTATGCACCAGATCGTTGTATTGCAATCATGAACATGCAAAAGGTCCGCTATACAAGATAAGGGATAAACTTTGTACACTTTTGACATAGACGTATATTCCCTAATTTGTCAAAGAGTGTGCAGCAGATCACGGGGGAGGGGGATGGTTCTCAAATAAAAGTGGGACAAACAAAAGCGAAAAATATAGCTACAAACGGCAGTTTTTTTAGTGTAAAATTTTAAAATTTTAAAGCTCGCTCGCTCCGCTCGCTCGCATTTAACCGCTATGCCATTCTCCTGATGTTGCTGCCAGTGATTGACAGCAGGTGCACCCGGTGCCCCCCCCCCCCTTAATTTCCAAAGCGAAAATATAGCTACAAACGACAGTTTTTAGGACTGGAAAATGTCAAAATTTTCAAGCTCACTCGCTTCGCTCGCTAGCATTTAATCAGTATGCCATTCTCCTGATGTTACTGCCAGTAATTGCCGGCAGTTGCGCCCGGTGTGCCCCCTTAATTTCCAAAGTGAAAAAATACAGCCACAAACGGCAGTCTTTGGACTGTAAAATGTCAAAATTTTCAAGCTCGCTCGCTCCGCTCGCTCGCATTTAACCGCTATGCCATTCTCCTGATGTTGCTGCCAGTAATTGCCGGCAGTTGCACTCGGTGTGCCCCCTAAATTTCCAAAGCGAAAAAGTATCAGTAGCTACAAACGGCAGTTTTTAGACTGTAAAATGTCAAAATTTTCAAGCTCGCTCGTTCCGCTCGCTCGCATTTAATCGCTATGCCATTCTCCTGATGTTGCTGCCAGTGATTGTGAGCAGGTGTGCCCCCCTTAATTTCCAAAGCGAAAAAAATAGCTACAAACGACAGTTTGGGGACTGTAAGATGTCAAATTTTTGAAGCTCGCTCGCTTCGCTCGCTCGCACTTAATTATTATTCCATTCTCCTGATGTTGCTGCCAGTAATTGCCGGCAGTTTTCGCCCGGTGCGCCCCCTTAATTTCCAAAGCGAAAAATATAGCTACAAACGGCAGTTTTTGGACTGTCAATAATGTCAAAATTTTGAAGCTCGCTCGCTTCGCTCGCTCGCATTTAATCATTATGCCATTCTCCTGATGTTGCTGCCAGTAATTGCCAGCAGTTTTCGCCCGGTGCGCCCCCTTAATTTCCAAAGCGAAAAATATAGCTACAAACGGCAGTTTTTGGACTGTCAATAATGTCAAAATTTTCAAGCTCGCTCGCCCCGCTCGCTCGCATTTAACTGCTATGCCATTCTCCTGATGTTGCTGCCAGTAATTGCCAGCAGTTGCGCCTGACTATGCGGCCCCCCTTAATTTCCAAAGCGAAAAAGCATAGCTACAAACGGCAGTTTTTAGACTGTAAAGTGTGAAAATTTTCATGCTCGCTCGCTCCGCTCGCTCGCATTTAATCGCTATGCCATTCTCCTGATGTTGCTGCCAGTAATTGACAGCAGTTGCGCCTGGTGTGCCCCCCTTAATTTCCAAAGCGAAGAATATAGCTACAAACGGCAGTTTTTGGACTGAAAAATGTCAAAATTTTCAACGCAAAGAGATTTCACCGTAGGAGGGGGAAACCCCCGTACCATACCCTCCCCCCTCGCTTGATTCGTTCCCTCACATAACCGCTCCTCCTAAGATCAAATCCTGTCTACGCCGATGATAGGCCCCATTATTTAGTAGGCCTTCACAGTGATGTCGCACAGCAAGAGCTGAAATACCACGATTTTGTCATTCAATAATATATTGTGATTATTTCATTTCCTTATTGTTTTTTTAAAGAAAAGAAAAGAAAATTTTCACCACAAGTGAGCACCAGATCGCTGAATTTCAGGTCTGAAAATGCAAAATCTTCCTCGTGTGGGAGAGGGATACCCCCCCCCCCCCCCATACACACCCTTCCCCCGTTCGGTCGTTCCGCTCCCTCTCACAGATATTTCCCCCCCCCAAAAAAAAAAAAAAAAAAAAAAAAGATGTTTTCATACTTTTAAGGTCTGATTTTCCGCCGAAAGTCGTCTGACAAGCAAAAAAAAAAAAAAAAAAAAAAAGCAACAAGAACAAAAAGTCTTTATGTTGTTGCTGCCACTTTTCTCCCACTTTATATTTCATGCAAAAGAGTGGGGCATCCGATCCCTGTAAAGTGTGTGTGTGTGTGGGGGGGGGGGGGGAGGGGGGCACAAAGCTTCTCCCCCCCCCCCCCCAAAAAAAAAAAAACAAAAAAAAACGAAAAGGCTGCGCCGGTCCGGTTATTGGCTTGTAATCGTGGTGATGGTGACCATCCCCCCCACTCCTCAGTATGGATTTACGCCGTTGTCAGATAGGACAGGTCAGATTGTACTGATGATAAAGATGAAAACAGATACACACAGTGTCAGCAAGCAGTCTGATTGATGTAAACTATACATCACAAGATGATAACCTGGCATAGATTTCATCATTGCTTTATTCATGCTATGTATTGATTTCATCAACACATTAACACCATAAAATCTTTTAACACAATCACGTTCCATCACATTCTCCATTTTGATGTCTTAACTAATTCAACATCGTACAATCCAACTAATCTCAACATATCAATCACTTTCACTCCTGTAATGAAGACATAACATTACATGTGGTCAATTTGGTAAAGTCATACAAGTAAATCAAATTTCAAATTAAGTTCGCCGACCTATATTACAAATTGGTAGCTGACATACACTATAAAACAAACTTTTTGGAGCCAATGAAATATAAAAACAGCCTTTTACAGGTACGTACATCTTTTGTGTTTGCTAGAGTAGTCCTGGCTGCAGAGAAAGCATGCCAAATTTTTACATTTAACCACTACTGTGATCATAACTTGTCATATTTGCGAGGAAAATAGACACTATAACTGAAGAAGTTGAATGACTATGCACACAAGTTTTCAGTATTTGAATAAACACACACAGAAAGAACTGATTGCTCTTTTGTGCTTGTTCGACAGCCAAACGGAGCTTTTTTTGAGAGAGAGAAGTAATAACAAATGGAGTTTTGTAAAAGTATGCTACATCCAAGACCAATTCACATCAAAGGCATGCAAAGTCACCACGAGAGAAATAAAACAAGTCACAACTTTGCTCTACCAAAGACAATTCACTGGAAATGTCTCCAGTGAAATCCAAGGGAATTGATTTGAAATGCAGCAGCTAAAAAGTTGTTTGTTACAAGAAAATTGATGGTGTGGTGGAAAGATAACATCTTCTAAAACTACTTGATATCATAATGATGATTAAGTTTGTATATGAAGTAACTTGATTGAATGGCAATGTCAGTAACTCCAATCATTTGATTGGCATCCATCTGTTTCATGAGACAATGATAGTGCCTGCAATCATATAACAGTCTATAACATAATAATCTCTCTGGTGCACAGTTTATGAATTGAATATGAAAAAAAATAAACAAATGATTTAATACATATTTCAAATATTATTGCAATTTGTTTCTAAAATTGAATACCACTCCTCAGATGGCTTGGTGATGCCACATACTTGTATTTCATTTGGATGCATTGAGCTTAAAAGCACACTTGCCATCTCTCCTGGAAACGAAACATGACCCTCCTCGACCCTACAACATCTACTTCAAGGCCCGGTCCCACTGGCCGACGGACACAAAGCGTATGCAGAAAGGACACAGCGGACGAGTAAAATTTCGGGGATGGCTTCATCCGCTTTCATCCGCTCCAGAAATTGACAAAATTGGCGAAAATTGGCGGTAACAGAACGGAAATAGAACGGACGTGGGTAGTATGTAGCGGGGATGTTAAACGGATGTTCATCGGAAGCCTAGCGGATGAAAGTGGATGGAAGGGGATGACAGCTCCGAAGGGGTTACCGGAGATAATTGCGAAGCGGACGCATAGCAGAAAAAGCGGATGCAGAGTGGATGCAGAGCGGATGCAGAGCGGATGCAGAGGGGATGCTTTCGAAATGCTTTATAAACGAGATGCATACGCTTACATCCTTTCTATTAACGTGCTATTAACGATGTAAAGACGTTCCACATACCATATCTTTCCTCCCTCTTTCCGTTTTTAGCTGCAGCGGATGTGAGTTGCGAGGATGCCCAGAGGATGCAGAGAGGATGCAGCGGACGTTTAAGGGATGCCGCACGGACATACAACGTTTATTGCTCGTATGTCGCGGATTTACATCGTACACAGCGGAAAGTTCATCCGTTCTAAAAGTTTTAAGCAGCTTAAAACTTTTTGCGCGGATGGAATCACAGTGGACGGATGCTCGATGGATAGAGCGGATGAAACACGTATGCGATGGGTACACAACGGATTCGTAGCGTTTTCCAACGAATGGCAAGATTTTTTGTACGCTTTACATCCTCTTTGCATCCGTAAGTGCAGTGGGACCGGGCCTTCATATCATGTCAATTTCATCTTCCTGTACAATATTGTGTTTCAGTCAGGATCCATTTTCTTGCACTGCAAGCCCTGCAAAGTCTAGACCAGCCATGCATGGTACCATTTTTTCCCCCTTCCATTCACCAGGAAGCGACTCATTTGACCAATTACAGAGCAGTTGTTGTTGTTGTTGTTGTTGTTTTTGTTGTTGTTGTTGTTGTTGTTGTTGTTGTTGCTGTTGTTGTTGTTGCTGTTGTTGTTGATGTGGTGGTGGTGGTGGTGGTGTTTATGTTAGATATTTCTGTGTTCATGACTTGGGATTGCCTGTGCACCTATTTACCCCCCTTGAAATTTTCAATGCAGCAAATCCAGTAGTCTTAGTCTCGCTGATTAGCAAAATGAAAAACGGAGGGGAAAATCATTCAAATCGGACTTCTCTAATACAGTATCTGTGTAGGTTATGACCGCCACACAATATCAACAGCCTGAAGAATGCTATGACATATGTAGTTAAAGAGAACTCAAAGACCCATACTCATCAAGGCCGAGCGTGAGTAGTAGCCTACATCTCATGAATACACTGGCAAAATAAAACTTTCCTGATAACAACAACAAAAAGAAAAACTATTCGTTTTTTCTTCAGCAATAACTGTTCAATGAGGTAGCAACAGCTGCTATACCTTGACAAATATCACACTGTGAAGTCAGCAAATGGTGGTACAGATTAGTGATGCTTGCACAACAAGAGAACAACCAAATTTTCAGGTAAGACAAACAAATAAATGACTAATATTCGATCAACATCATGCTCTTCAGTGAGATTCCATTTCAAAATGAATTGCACGAGATCATCGCTGATCACGATCCCCAGTTCCAGGAACACTGAGAATATGGAAGCTGTCCTTACGATTTGTCATTTGCCCATTTAATTTTCTTCTTCAGTGAGAAACACTAGTGTAGAAACTGTTTGTTATAACGCAGGTGGTATCTGCACTCAGTTCGGGATTTACAGTAAGTGTTCATGAGCCATATTCCTCACACATACGACCGTGGCTCTCCAAAGGGGCAGCATGGGATGGAATGTCAGGCACAGCTCTTGGGGGGGGATTACTTCTTGTAGCTGTAGAAGCCTTCACCCGTCTTAATACCAAGCTTTCCCTCAGCAACCAGCTTGTTGATGGTGGGGCTGGGTTTGAAGAGATCTTCGTCAGGGTAGTTCTCATGCCATCCTATCAATGGAAGGAAGAAGCAGATGCAAGATTCATAATTAACCAACAAATTTTCAGAATTAATATCCAACACTTTTTTTTTCTCAGTAAAAAAGTTACAAAGGGTTATTCACAGCCATTTCAAGCCTCCAAATCCCGTTTGAAAGAAATCCCATCTCTCTTACATGTATATTATGGCACTGTTTATGGATATCACAAGGGTAAAAGTAACATACTCAATCAAGAAATTGGGCTTTACATTCAACAAGCTTCCCCTACAACAGAACATTTGTGTAGGTTACATTACTTCTAAGATGGAATTGATATCAGGCAGCAGATAAGACATATCACGTAATACATTGTAAGCATGCTCCATATTACATCATAATCTTTCAACTATGGGGATATTCTCAAAACCCTTTTCTGCCCCATTTCATGACAGCAGGCTCGTTCTTCATTTTATTTCAAAACCCTTGTAACAAGTTTTCCTTTGCCTCAGGTAATCATACCGGTTACTAAGAGAGATATAATGAAGATGATTTAAAAAAACAAACAAACAAACAAACAAACAATTCCACTGCAAAATAGAATATCTCTGTGGAAAACCTCTGTGGATGAACCTCTGTGGAAAAAACAAACAAACAACAAAGCCAATGAGACTAGATCTATCAAAAATGTTTAACATGCTTCCTCATTGTTATCAAACCACTCAACACCCAATTGTCGCAACACCATCTACCACACAACTTGAACCTACCGTCAAGGATGAACTTGATGACATCAATTCCCACGTAGTCGGTCAGTTCAAAAGGTCCCATAGGATAACCCGCACCCAGCTTCATCCCGGTATCAATGTCCCGTGGTGTGGCATCCCCTGGGATGGAAAGAGGTGGTAGGAATATGAATGGTAACTTGTCTGCAGTAATAGCATGGTCATCCTTATTCCAGTATAGGAAACAACAAGGAACACAAGTGGACAGCATGTCCATTAACCCTAACTAGCTAACTAGGCGGGGGGGCCTCAGAGGCCCCCCTCGAAATTCCACGCAATGTGTCACCATCGTAAAAAGCCATCGCCGCGATATTTCATGACTTTTTCTTGTGAGTATCCCGCATCTTTTGACACCAAATTTGTGATGCCCAGACAAGCAGTTCCAAAGTTGGGCATAAATTTGAATATGCACGTTTTTACAAAAAATTACTCAAAAACGTGAATTTGTGCACAATTTCAATGCAAATTGTGCTTGTAACACTCAAATTTCATAAATGCAATATTATTTTTTCATTTCATTGATTAAAATCAATGCACCTGTACTTTGAGACAGCGGCACTACGGGAAAGGACTATCATTTTAAATGAAGGATGGGATTTTGGATTGTGGTGTACTTTGCTCACAAAATTGCATCACTTGACATCATGCAAGTGGGCAGAAAAACAGCAGCAACCCCTCCCCCGTACCCCTCCAGATTCTACAAGTACCTACCTCTCTCCAACATCCTGACGGCCTCACACATGTACGGCACAAGAAGTCTGTTGACAACAAACCCTGGGGTATCCTATATGGAGGGGATAAGGCGAGAGCAAAAATAAGATTGCATGATGTTAATATGGTGATTTAATGCAATCTTCCAAAGCTGGGAGTCCTAGAATCATGCCAAGTGCCACCTGTCCTCATGTGGTTCAAGAATTTATTGAACATGCATTTAGATTGCCATAACAGGCCATCTTGTTAAAACGTAATCAATAAAAACGTCACTTTGCCATCTTGTTTAATGTCAACAGAAAGAATATCGTGTAGCTGCATTGTAAGGCTTCAATTATTTTCATCTAAGTGAATTAAGTCACAGTTTTAGCTAGGATTTAGACTTGAAATCTCAGTATTCTCCTATATAAAACAGCCACAAAGTTCACAATTTCATTATCCATGCTATGTATCTAACACACACACACACACACAAAATATTACACACATGTCATAAAATTGTATAATTTGATTAAGACTCTCGTCTATTCTTTAAATGGGCGGGGGGGAGGTCTTATCGGATCAGCAAATGGACTTTTGAAGACAACTGAATATGAAAATTTGAAAAATCAACAGTCCATTCCAAAGCACAGAATTTTTTCTTGCATCAGGATAATATGTACCTTTGGCTCCTAATCCGTCATTCTGAAATCTGCATTAACAATTTTTGGCCTTGATGATGTGATGTTTGCAGTTATGCATTTATTTATTTTATTTTATTTTTTGATCTATACAATCAACACTGAAAATCTGTGTTAAAAAAAAAAAAAAAAAAAATCTGTAACAAATCATACATATTAACTTTTTTTTCAGTCTTACTATAATGGTTTTGAGAGAGGAACAATATTAGCATCCCATCTAAGAGCATATTTTGCTCTCATAAGTCCTTCGTTTTGCATAGACAGGTCTAATTGTCATCTTCCTCACTGACACGATGACCTACTCATCCACGGGAAATACCACTTAGTAGAGGGGTGCATACATACTTTGCATGTGATGGGGACTTTTCCCATGGCCTTTGAAAACTCCATCAGGCTCTCGTACGTTTCGTCACTTGTTTTGCTAATCCTTACAACCTGGAAAAAAAGATAGCATAGATTGATAACACAGGAAATGTCACTCTTTCATATTTGTGAGTTCTACAGTCAGAATAAGTGTTCAGTCATCATTTTGAGGTATCTGAACTCACACACTCAATCTCCACTCCATTGCTGTGCATGAAATTCATGTGACATGAATGCCTATTTCTCACTTTTTCTTAAATTGCATGGACATGTCTCTCAAACATTCACAATAAATCAATGTCTTTCCTTTCATTATTTATTCGCTTATGAGTTCAGCTGAGCTGACAGTGGCGTATGCAAGTCTCAGGTCTACCTGGTGGCATTTTCTGGTCTCCATACTACTGCATCTAGTCTGTTAAAATGCTCATATTGCACTCCAATGTAATAGGATTAGATCCCTACACTAAAACAGGACATAGTCTGAAAACGTGATATTGACCTGTGACCCCTAGCCTCCATTACATCGCAGCGAAGACTAACTCAGTTCACTGCTCTGTCCTAGTCTATACCTATAACAAAATATGATTATGATTATTCCATTCAATATTCCACCAGTTTCAGTTGACACTTACACGAGTCCAAAATATGATGTTGAACTTTGACCTTTAGCTTTCATCCAATCTATCTTACTAGTAGGCTGAATAAATATCAATCCTTTGAAGCATCAAGGTTGATGCGAATGAGAGATAAAGACTGTTTTATAACATGTAGATGACTGCCTGTCAAAGACTGACCAACAGATGGCAGCAGACTGTGTGTCAAAACATTATGGGCATGAAGATATCAACATCACCTGGTATCACACCATTTAACCACATACTTCTAATCATGGCCCCTCCATTTCACACACTTCTCTTAATATTGATGAGCATTTGTCATAAGAGTCTGAAATGATTCAGAAAGGGTCAACTGCAAAGCACTACTATTTCTTCTTTTTTTCAGACCAGGGCCCTGTTTTATGATGAGTTATAATTGATTATAATTGATTTATATAGTTGATTTCAATCATAAGTCTATGGCAGCCTGTGTATTAAGGAAATATAAAAATTGGTCATATCTTTTGATAAAACGGGGCCCTGGAGCAAGTTGGCAAAATATTGATTACCTCAACCAGCTTCATCATAGGCACTGGATTAAAGAAGTGAAGGCCACCAAACTTTTCTTGTCGTGATGTTGCACTCGCAATGTCGGTGATTGAAAGTGATGATGTATTGCTTGCAAATATTGTGCTCCTGCAGGATGGAAAGAAAAAATTAAAATGTCGCCGGACTGGTCACAGACAAACATAATTGAAAAACTGTTTGAAAAGACTGTTTACAAAATTCAATAAAACAATGTTTTAAACACATCTAGTGCTAGTTAAAAAGAAAAAAAAATGCTTGGTAAGGCTCCCTCTCTTGGTCATATTTCATAAAACAATTTCATTTGAAGCTCCCTGATGTAATACATTTGGATGGTCACTGAAATAGAGCATCCGGCCTTGTGTGGCCGGGTGATTGACCAGCTGTGCTGACCTTGTCATATATAACAACAGCATCTCTGAAAAACCAAGCTATCAAAACAGTAATTCTAATCACGGAATAACTCAGACTGATATCAGTAGACTCCTATTGAACATGGAACAAAAGCTGCAACACACCTGCAGTACACACATGTACAATTGTATGCTACCAGATGCCTCCATTAACAATTGTAGAAGGGACATACAAATAAATTAATAATAAAAATATAAATAAATCACTACAAACATGTGCCACATTACACACACTTCTGAAACACAAGACCATTTGCCTTGTGTTGCACAGCATTTAGTTAATGGATGAGTTCTCTGTAAGTGCTTCATTACATTATGGCATCATTTTCCGCTCTCTGATCTTTGCCACAGTCACTGCACTTTTCATACAGCATATAAACCTACAATAATAATACAGTGCTCATGTGTTATGAGGAACTGCTTAAGTGGGAACCCAATTCTATGTATAAATAAAAAATGCTGTTGAGGTGTCACAGTATGATGTACAATTGTCCTATTCCCAGTTTAGAGTTATACAATGTGGGTTTGGGAACATTTTCTAATGTGTGTGTGTGGGGGGGGGGGGGGAGAGATCACTGACCCATAAACACAAGCATAATTCAGATTCAACATAACAAAAATAAGATAAATTATAACACAGAGACAAAGCACAAATGAGAGAGAGGGGAAAAAAAAAAAACAACCCTAGATCGTGACATGGAAAAAAGGGCTGCCAGGGGCAAGAAAAGGTAAAACATACACCGTAACTCTACTGGGAATAGTGTGTCCTACATCACACTGTGGCACCTGAACAGCACTTAATTTTTCTATGTATAAGCCCATAATAAATTCAACCACCTCCATGTTTCAAATGCTTTGTTGAATATGGAATTCAAGATTGGTTCCATGTTTTCAGTTCCATTAAAAATGAAAAATTACAACAAATCTGAATCTCTTCCTTGTTACTATGCTACATCATAGATACATACACATTTAGTTACTTTCGGGGCATGAAACTTTCGCGAATTGGAACATTGTGCCCCTGGGGAGTGGCCAGGGATCAAAGTGGGCAATGGTGTCCATTATATTAATAACAATTCTACACTCTAGCAATGGTCTGTCAAGTTTGGTGAAAATTTGACCACGTTTTTACGAGAAAGAAAGAATCAAAATTTGAAAACTGGGACACAATTTGAGTACCCCTTCCTGCCACCTCTGGATCTGCCATGAACAAACTTGATTTTACAGTCACCAACGTACCTACTCACAGCACTATCACTTCTGTTCTGGAGACAAAATTTAAAGATTCCTTATTCATTTCCTAAGTTATGCACAGGCTCACAGAGAAAGCCTCTACTGCACAAATTATGCTAAAACCTGATCAGTTCAGATTTAAAGCAATAAGCACCCCTATGAACAAATAAATGGAAAATAATTACAGCAATGCTTTTTTTTTTTTTTTTTTTGTAATCTAGACAAAGACTGTGTTCAGTCCTCATGGGCATACATTGAGTCATGAAGCTAAAAAAGTGCTGACATGCAATGCTGGTGTCAGACCGATATCATTATTATGTTGCCGATGTGTAAAAAGTGCAACAGTTGAGTGTGTACAGTAGTGGTTCAGACTGACTCACATACTTGGAGTCATTGGCTCATTACATGATTGACAGAAGAGTGCGTAAATCCTCCTTAACCTTTATACTACCTTTTGTTTAAGGACCATGGCTTTGTTTAAGGATCATGGCACAGGTGTCTAAAAACGAATTGCCATTGAACAGAGATAAATGTACCTAATCTCTCTCATCCCTATTGTATTACAATGACCATCCTGTTGGAATGAGGCATCTTGCTACACCCGAGTAGGTTTGCTGACTTCAAAATTAGTTTGAGTTTTTATGGATTACTAAATGCTGATGAAAAGTGCAAGAAATTATCAAAGCTATCAGCCTCAGCCTGGGCATGTAAAAGGTTAGGGAATAAACAGTGCACAGCAGGCAGTCTCATTCATACTGAATGACACAAGACAACATCATTTTGGGTGTTTTTTATGATTAAATACATGTCTATTTTTGCCAAAATGGGGGAGGGAGGGGGGTTAGTATGTCTATCAACAGTTTGATTCATTCACTGACATAGCAATGCACCAGACATATTGCATAACCCATTGAATCATCTTTTCTTATTTCATAAGCCCCCTACCCCCCAGTTATGGCCGACATATTAGTTACGACATTTAAAAGTATAAATATTGTGCCTATAGATACCAGTAAATGTAGTTGCTCGAGAAGGCAGGTATATCATGCAAGTGTATCATGCAAGTAATTGATGCAAGCATCATGAAGTATCATGAAGTATCAAGACCCTCTCACATGCCTCTCTGCGGAGTGCATACCAATGTGTGACTAGCACCCTGCACTTTCATGGAGATTTGTATGTACATGACCAAATTACATCTCCACATGGTGACAGCTGATGTGGGACTCAGGGAGAAAATATGCTGGCAGCCCTCAACAAGCGTTTCACCTCACAGAGACAAACAATGTACTATGCATTTTCTCCTGCTCAGAGAGATGAATATAATCTGAAGAGGGAATGAATTTACACTCAATATGTATCTGACATAAATTGCAGTGCACCAAGTTAGTCAAGAAAAATGCATTAAGTGTAGCTTATGGATATATATTGCAATGAATCTGCATAATGCTGGCATTTTTTTTTTTTATAAGAGAAACAATTGACAGCTAGCACACAGCACATGGCAAAATGTAATGTAAATTTTAGCTGGATGTGCACAACGAAGGGAGCTATCACTACCACACATTGTAATATCCATTTCACACCACATGACTCTCACAGAAAATCAACATTTGTAGGCTGGGAAGAGCTGCTTTGCAGATTTCACAGAACTGGGGTATGTTTCATGAAAGTCTTATGAGAGACTTTTTGCTTGTAGATACAGTACTTACGAGAGACTTTTCGCTCATATGACATACTTATGAGAGACTTCATGAAATGGATCATACTTCTCTTTGAAAGCCTCTCATGACTACATACCATACGCTCATATATGAGCGACTTTGGCCATTCTGAAATTTTTGTAAAGACTTTTATGAGATGACTTCATGAAACTGACCCCTGATGTTACCGATAGATTTACATGATTCTACAGTAATGCTGATGGAAGTGATATTTTGAGAGAAATTGTCTTCATTGTATCTAAACTTTAAATATAGTTGGTAACAATCATACTGTTGGATTGCATGGACATCCAAAAGTTCAATATTCAATGACAGAATAGGTTTGCTAATGACCTGTTGAAAGCTAAAAACTACCATCATCGTAGAAAAGGGAAAGTAAGTAGGACTAGTTATTACGTATGATTACAGGTCCAGTCTGAAAAATCTTATAAATTCTACTTCAGGACTACCAAAATGTTGAATATCAGAGGTGGTATTTCTTGTCTGTTTCCAATAAAATGAACACAAATTATGTCTTGTGTCGCATTGTTGCAATACAAAAAGAGAACATTGCTTAATTTTTTTTCCCTCTTTTTTCCCTTCTTTTTCTTTTTTACGGTGATCATGCAAAGTATCATAAGGCTGCAAGGAATTCTGTACTTCAGATTACAACATTTCTTTCAATAGCATGGTATAATACCATGTAATGTTCACATCAATTGAATGACACTCTTTTGATAAGGCATGTGTACATGTAAAGGCCATTTGAAACATATTCGCTAGCATGGATTTTTGCAAGGACTCATTTATGTATCACAGTACAATGTATGTCTATTTCACTTCCTAGGAAGTCAGTACAAAAGAACATTTCTGAGAGCAGAGTTCTGTTTGATGTAGTTGGTGTGCCATTTTAATCAAAGACTGCATTCTGTTTTGAAGGTCATATATCCCTTTTGCAAAGTCAAGAAATTTTGCACGGTTGAAGAATAATGTCTCCAAATGGAGTGTTTGAAAATCTTACGGTAATATGCCGCTGTGTTTTTTAAAAAGAAATGAAAAAATAACCCAATGTCACTTGAGAATACACTCTCCTTCTGTACCAAAAATATGGGTTGGAATTATATGGGGTCCAGATAAATCTAATGAAAATATATAGTACTGTTTAACCCTCCATCACAAAGAAGTTTCCAGTTTTATCATTCTGGAGAAATGTCTGTATTACCTGCCTTTAATTACAAAGTGTGAAAGGAATCTTTCAGGGTAGCAAAAGGGACACATGAACTTTGAATCAAGCCAAATTATCTGTTTGCAGCTTTTGCTGGTACAAAAAAAAAACAAACAAACAAACAAACAAACAATGGAATTCATCTTGATACTGGAGGGCACTTCTGCTGATCTTGTGATCCCAGATATGCACACAAATCTGCAAACCATCTTACCTGTACTACCCCTATACCTGTGACTACACCATTGTGCATTTAACCTTTGATCATTACCTTCCTTATCTTAAGCTGGCAAGGAGATTAAAACTCCAGCCATAGCTACACTGATCATCACTGAGGTGCAACAGCATCAGGTTTACTGAGCAGTTAATATTGCCAGCAAGAAAAAGACTATGGCAAAGAAGTGTGCACTTAAAATTATGTAATTACATCGAGGGAGATGGAGCAAGAAAGATTGAGAAAGGCTACCTAAATGTCAAGTACATGTATTTACACTGTGGTTTACAATATTCAGTGTTGTTGTGCAAGTCATTAAAGAGCAAGCATATATCAAGTCTACTACACTATACTCAAAGGAATTTTTTCTTCTTCTTTTCCTCCATTCATACAAGTTAAGTTGACCATGGAAGATGTTTAATGTGATAAGAACTTATAAAAAAATTGTGATAGAGATCTGAATGGTGATGGAATGGCTGACTTACGCTGGGGCTGCCTTGTCCAGTCTGGCAAACAGGTCTTTCTTGATCCCGATGTTCTCGATGATGGCTTCGATGACTAGATCAGTATTCGTCACTGCCTCCTCGGCATTGGTCTCCATCTTTATCTGGCCCAGGGTGGAGTTCACAAACTCTGTGCCCCCCTAAAATGCATTGCATTAGTGAGAGAGGGAGAGGAAATCAGAATCATCTTTGATGAATGGACAACTTTTAAACCACACCACAAAATGCTATCTCTGTCTTCACCCTTCTAACATTTGCATATTTATGCAGGCTCTTCACTGCATTGAGAAAATATTGCATTTTGTAACATCTTGCATATATGTCTTACCTTTATGTAACAGACCAGTTGGGGTAATTTTTGCAACCAAGAAATGTACAGGTGAATTGGTATGAGTGCCTTACTTGAGTCTAGATTTGAGTCTAATCTTGTGGGTCTGAGAGGTGTAGACTACGCTCTCACATTGTTTTTTTTTTTTTTCTTTTTGCTGAAGTACAAAACCCTATTGTGTGGCTCACACACCCTATTGTTTTAGTGAAAGCATGCAGCATTGACCATACAGTGTTCAGGGTTGTGTGTAGTCACCAAAATGTGGCTGGGGATGAGTGGAACACTTGGAGCAGCATGATGGATGGAAGCATGTCTTAGCTCAAAACTTCCAGACGTTTCAACAAAGTTTGTGGAGAAACAAGAGGCCTGAACTTGGTGAGGAACCTGGGCTACAATGCCTTGACTATGAAAATGACAACTTTGTTATTATACGGTTGTACAATAAATGACAAATGTGAGTTTGAAGTATGATTTGTCAAGTTGTGTAAAGAAAGATTGTAGCCAGTGCTGCTGAGAGCAGCTGCATTACACAGAGTTACTACATAAGCTAAGGTATGGTACCGATGGTGCAAATGAATGTGTGTGTTATACCTGGCAAACTAGGGAGTAACTTTTCACAATGCCATCGCTGGCCATGGCATGTATGAAGAATACTGGTTGGCTTCATGGTATGGGATGGAGCTTAGGTGATTACTTGTGGTGACACAGTAATGTATGCCACAACGCAGACAAGCTGTTCATGTTTATTCATAGTGTTTCAGTTGGAAGTTTGATGCTATGCAAGTATAAAGTAGTCACGGTGTAATCACTAAAACTTTGAAAGGTGACTGATTATAGGTGATAAGTGATTCGGAGTGATTATGTAGTAGGAAATAAGGGAGATGAAGGAAGACAGGGTATGCTGTTTCATCATTTTCCCCAGGAATAATGTAGTTTTATGGCATAGGTTGCAGTGTGAGTGAGAATGCCATATTTCCAAGAGTCACTTCATGCTATGTTCATAGTTTAATGCGAATGATGGAAATAGCAGGTATGACAAAAATCCTGTATGAGGTACACCATACAATGGAGATGGTATTAGCTTTACCATCCGGGCGTTGGATGATGGTACATTACAGAACTCTATGTGGGGTATAATGTAGCCCTAGATACATGGTGTCAATCCATCACCCAGATAGATGATGAACTACCGTAGTTTTTTATCTAGGTGTAGTTACTAGTGGTGCAGTGTACTAAAATTCGAGAAGTGTGCTGTATAGGCTGTAACATACATCTATGCTAGCATCAATGTGTTGTATATTCTTTTTTTATGGAGAGTGTGCCAGATGAGACATGTTACCGTACTCGCTGGAATGTACAATACTGATGGCACTGGCTAGGTGTTTGATGTGAGTTATCTGTTATGACTGATAGAGTCTATGACTTAAGTTATAGTGCCGTTAGGTGCAAGACACTAAAGACGTTTTTGTTACTTTTGGATAATGTTGATATTACAGAGTTCAAGTTCACTGAGTGACTTGGAAGTCACTTTGCATGGAGTCGAGTCTCAAGAGAGCTCAAGAGGGGTGAGTTGTAGTAGGGCAGTGATAAGCATATAGGCTAGCAAGCTCAACGCTGCTTAAATTGTACATAGGTTGTTGTTGAAAGGAAATCTGTTTCATGAAGTTTTTGGTCAGTTGAAATGTGCTTTGTTTGATACATTTCAGAGTTGATGATGTACGATACAGTATATTGGTGTTGGTAGGCCAGCAAGCCTGTTTGTTGACAGGGTAACATCATTAAATTTGTGCTGTTTGTAGTACATATAGCAGGCTGTGAGTTATTTTGCATATTATGAAAGCAGATGTTGGGATATATACACTGAGTACAAGACAATACAAAGCATAATAAAACAACAAAGGGGGGGGGGGTAATTACATGCATATGGTTGAAATAAATAAGAAGGGAGTATATTGTGAACTGAAAGAATAAAGATGATAAGTACCAGGGTAGATAATTTGCAGTGATAATTGTATGATCATATGTGTACAATGGTGTACCGTAGGGAAAACGATATGGCTGGAAAATCATAGAAAGTGATATTGATTTTTCCAAATAGTTCACATGGATTGGAATGCTGAAAAGCATGAATAGACAAAATTGAGACATCAGTAGTGTAGCATGTTACAACAGCATGCAGTTTGCAGATATGTCACATGGCCAGTGTGTAAGTCATGATTTGTTCCTTCTTGTTGTTGTTCTTTTCAGGGTTAAGCCACCCTCAATTAAAGTCTGCCACTATACTGAACAAATGATGGAGTCCTGTGTCATTTGTCTCCAACCTGCTGTGTTACATTTATATTACCAAAATAAAATCAGCAAAGTTAAACCAAACCTCTTGTGAAATATGAAAGAGCATACAATTCTAAGAAGAATTTGAGTTTATATGATGGAAATTGGTTTTGAAATGGCTGATACACCAAAACACACAGAGAGCCCAATAAGAAGTGAGATCAAAATTTTATTAAGACCACTTTGTTTTACTTTTTTTTTTCTTTTTTGACATCACAGCCATTTCAAAACCAATTCTCATTCACTAAACCTTGAATTCCTCTTAGAGTTGTATGCTCTTTCATGAGAGGTTTCTAATTATCTTGCAGAAAGTTAGAATCTGATCCCCCATCTCAACACAAAAACTATACTATGTCTTAATTAAAATGACCTCCAAAATCCATTCTTAGGCTAAACTTGGATGAAATATAGCACAAACTGGGGCTTTTGTAATGTCCATTATTGCAACAGGACTTGCACAATTCTGCAGGGAACAGTGGAAGGGAAGACTAAAGAAGGTAGAGGGTGGACAGGGGAAGAAAATAAGGACATTGAACCACTGGGAATAGATCTAAAAAAGAAGCAGGGACAGACATTCTGGTACCGATACAGCATTTCCTCGAAAAGAGTACTGGTGAGTGGAATGTCACTGGTGCAAAGATTATCGAGGTGGTACCCTAATGATGCTATCTGGAATTACGGTTAGAAGATGAAGAAAATTCTACAATGTACATGGGTATTTGCTTGGCCATAAGTGACCATTTCAACCATTTTCATAGTGATAGTTGTGTGCGTTTGTGTGTGTGTGTTTGTTTGTTTGTCTGTTTGTTTTTGTTTTTTTTTGTGTAAAACATGTTAATATGGAAAATATGCCTAAACAAAACAAGGGTTCATGTTAAGATGGAGCTTCTTTTTGCAATGACGATTATATTTCTTGATAATCTTTTCTTGCTTTAGTTATCTGTTTTGTTTTGTTTGGGTTTTTTTTAAACTCACATCTGGATCATCAGCATACTTTTTCTTGGCGACACGGGCGAGGCTCTTCTGGATGTAAGCCTTGGACTTGTCCAGGATCTCTGCAGTTGTGTCCACCACTGTCACACTGTGGCCAGTTTGGGCAGCAACCTGTCAATTATTGAACAGGCAGATTAACATTACTTAAATTGTAATTAATAAAATTACAACGCCATTGATACATCTCAGCAGAGCTATCCTGCTTATGACATTTCCTGTTCCATGGAGCAATAAGTGGGCAGATGTCATGCAAATATATTGGTACATCAACAATGACAAATTTTAATCAATAATATCATGTTTTACTTTTTTTAACAGTAATTTTATCTCTTTTTTTTTTCATTAACAATGTCACAGAATTTAGGGAGAACAAGTTGTAGCAATGTAGGTTCAGATTAGAGGAAGGCTGATAAGAGACCAACTAATACATAGCATGTACCCAGGTTCATTCAATTCAGAATAGATCTTGATAAACTAAAACAAGCAAATACTAGTAGATAAATAAATAGAAAACCTAAACCGTCCGGCAATAGGCATAACAAGGCCTAACCCCGTCGCGGGGCGCTGTAACACAGTAACAGCTTTACGGTACGTATTTGTCCGTATGGGGTCGCTGCTGCGGTTAAACAAGGCCTAATGTTAGACATAGGCCTAGAGATATAAATTTAAATCAATCAATCAATCAATCAACATGAAAAACTGACTGTTCAATTTCATTACAATTTCCTTCAGCACTCCACCCTCCAGCTCTAGTAACTTTGATGAAAATGAAACCATTGGGTGATATATACATGCATCAATTTCTTTGTAACTCGTTAGAAATCTACAATCCAATCCTACCCTCATTCCTTGCCAACGTTTCATCCCAACATCAATTCAAACAATATGGGACTATTAAATGGGAGTACCGGAAAGTTACCTGGGCAATTCCAGCTCCCATTTGTCCTCCTCCAATGACTGTTACATGTTTTATGGCAGCCATTCTTGCGGCAGATGTGGCCATACTTCTGGAGATTGCGTTCGTAGCAAATGCCATGATGAATATGTTCTTTCTGCGCTAAAAATTACGGCCGAAGAGAGCAAAATGCCGAACGTAAAATTTCCCACACGTGCGTTGAACGACCATGCAAGCGTCTACACTACACGGGCGCGCGGGACGATGCGGCGAGAAGCGACAGACCGACCGACGCAGGCTAGGCCAGGGTACGTGGCTGGCTCGCTTTCGAGGTACGCAGAGAACGACGTGAAAATGATCTTCACAAGTGGGCGCTTTCACAGAGCTTTCAAGTTCGGTGCGATCGAGTGTTTATGGTGGGTAATGTTTGTTATTCCAAAGGTTCATTAATCCGAAAAGTAGAAATAAAGTCAGAAATAAATGTTAAAAAGCTCAACGTGCATATCAAAAAAAAGAAAGAAATTTGGTGGTAACAAGAGTTACATAGTTAAGGAAAGTTATCAATGATGCAAAAGCTTGCAAAGAAGATGTTATGAAAATGAATATTGACGGGGCAACAACTGATAAACACTGTAAAGACATGGGTGTTTTTTGTTACTGGCTGTAGGCATTTATATGTTTTTATCTTACAGACAGTACGCGATATTCAAATCATGATTATAGTTCACAATTGACAAAAAAAAAATCAAATGGCATATTTTCCTCCACTGCATAGAATATGCAAAGAAATTATCGATATTGTGAACGATTCAGAGAGTGCAACCATGCAGTGTAGGATACGATACAGCTGCTGATGTTAAAAAGAGTGATTCATAAAATTTGTTCACCTCTTTATTCAGTTTATGTATTTTCGATGACATATTTCCAGATCAAGTGAAGATTGCAAAGATAATTCTTCTTTTTTTTTTAACGGTGATATAATTTGATGAATTGCCGTTCGATAGCAGTTCTGACCTCAATATTTTAAAAACTTGTAAACAGCTATACATATTTTTTTTTTCATTTCATGTCTTTTACCAAAGTATAATTATATAAATTTCGTTCGGGACACTCAGTCCCACATCCATAGCTCTGCTTGGTTGCACACTAATGTTCCCGATCATAACACGTACCCATCACGCCGATGATGATTATTTACGTTATTTTTTTTTTTCAAATTCAAATTCAAAGGTTAGAACCATTATCTCTAAGATTATATTTTTTCCAAAGGTCCATGCATATGGTACGATGTAACGTTTGATCTGAGAATGAAACCGTCTCTGAATAGTTTTAAAAGAGATTATGAAGTTTTACTTTTGACTCATGATATTCTCAATTGAACTGTTTATCAGTTAATTGTACTTTGATATTTCTTTTGGTCTGTTTTTCGTGTATTTCTTTTTTTCCTCTCTCTCTCCCTCCCCCCCCCCTTCTCTCTCTCTCTCTCTCTCTCTCCCTCTCTCTCTCCCTTTGCTCTTTACTTTTCTATGCCTCAGAGCTGATATCATGTATAAGGGCCTACATTATTAGGGGCTTCACAAGGCTTATGGCTCTTCCCTGTTAAAACCCCATTCACACAAATTCATGCATTGTTTCTTTTTAATTTCTATTGGTGTTCATTTACTCATTTCATTGATATCAGTATTATTGTTTTATTTTTATCTCACTTTTATTTGTTTCCGTTGGTTCCACAATCATTGTATTATTTATAGTCTTTGCATTTTACAATGTTTTGTTAACCTTATTCTCAGTTACCAAAG
The DNA here is from genome assembly GCF_964275005.1 of Diadema setosum. Lineage (NCBI taxonomy): Eukaryota > Metazoa > Echinodermata > Echinoidea > Diadematoida > Diadematidae > Diadema > Diadema setosum. Next base: position 8,749,281 of record NC_092689.1, on the reverse strand, counting down.
AAAGTGAAATATATAATATGATTCTTGTCGAAAAAAATGAAATAAACTTTGAATTGAATTGAATTGAATTGAATTGAATTGAATTGAATTGAATTGAATTGAATTGAATTGAATTGAATTGAATTAAGTACGTTGCTGTAAAAAGGGAAAGTATACTTCAAAGGGCGGTGAGTTGGCTCAGTCGGTAGCGCGTCTGCTTCACGATCACGCGGCCCGGGTTCGAACCCGAGTCTGGACTGAGCAATGTTGTGTGTAAACATACCGTCCCCTCTAGCAAGAGGCAAAACACTCTGTCCCTCGGATAGGACATAAAATGGAGGTCCCGTGTATGAGAGAGCAACAACTCATGCACGTAAAAGATCCCGCTTCATTCATTCATCGTAGAGAGCAGGGTGTTTAACCCGGTGAAGTGGTCCCACCTCACATCCAACTGGACCCCATGGAAGACCAGCTTAACGTAGCTGAATATGGGCTATCCAGCCATCTTGTCAGATGGAAAATGAACAAACAAACAAACAAACAAACAAATTGTGATCCCGCGATGCTGCAGTAACAAAAACAGTTAAAATGTTGCACCGGGAGTGATGATAGGTGGTGGGAAATGGAAACTAATTGTCTTATCATACTTTTTTTTTTTTAAGAATTAGGTGGTATTATACACTGGGCAATCTTGCTGCAGCGCCGAGTGTGGAAGCTGTTAAGGTCCTCCAGCCGTGACGAAACATGACCCGAGAAAGATGCTCTCTTTTTGTAGTAATAGTCTAAACACAAAGCGAGTTGCCGCTTCTTCTTTTTCCTTTGGCACTTGCTTTTGTCTTCTGTATAACGGTTGTGCTGTGATGAGGATCCCATACTCATTTGTAAACATATACTCTATAGCTGGAGGCGCTAAGAAAATATACAGACCCTGACTTTGACCTTTTTTCAGCAAGATGGAAGAGTCATGGGGTCCGAAGAAGGCTAAGAGGGGAGCTGACTTTCTGTTTGATGGTTTGACAATCGTTCGATTCCATGCAGGGAAGATCAGAAGCAACAGCGACACCCATGAAATATTGAGGAGATGTTCGTTATTCCGAAGGTTCGTTGTTCCGAAACTCACAAATTCTGTATATAACTAGATTTTTCTTAATCCGAAAATGACGCAGGGTTCGTCATATTATTGTAATCCAAGTTTGAGGCGTTATTCTGAAGGTCCTGCAGTCCGAAAGTGAAATAAGGCTCGTTTTTTCCAAATGTTCATTAATCCAACAATTGAATAACGTTCGTTATTCCGAAGATTCGTTAATCCGAAAATGAAAATAAAAATTGAAAAAAAAAAATGTGTACTATGAACGAACCTTCCGAATTATGAGCCTCATCAACAGTGGCGGATCCAGAGAGGGGCGAACCGGGCGCGCGCCCCTACTTTATTTGTTGTTAAAACAAAAGAAATAAAAAGAAAAAATGAGATGAAACGGCCCGGAAGTAGCACCAGAATTATTGTTGGCGGCGCTCCCCCCCCCCCCCCCCCCCCTTTACGGAATTCCTGGATCCGCCCCTGGAGCTAAGTCTCTAAACATGGCCACATGAATCCATGCCCGGACTGGGAGTACTAAGACCGTTGTGTTTTAGATAGGGTAAAAACTTTTTGGCATGTCAACTCCTGGTATACCTGGCCCATGGTATATAGGAATGATATGCCAGATAATAGACAAAGGTGTGACTTTAGTTTTATGGAAAACAACAACAACCACATATAGGCCCTATATTTCCATCTTTCAGGGGGGAAATCAATACAAATAAGAACGGCTGTTCTTACGATCCTATAATAATATGTATCACAAGTGAGGAAATCTGTGTGTTTCCGTTTGGTGGCTGAGTTATTTATTTCCTGCGTGCAAAGCTGTATGCGTCCACACGAACCAGTCATCAAAGGTGACAGGTATATGAGAAATAGCTCCATTGTATGACAGGCTCCATGCTGAATTCTATACGTGCTGTTTGGAGAATGATGAGGGTTAAAAAAAAAAAAATCAACAACAGAGCAGATCGTTAAGTCCTCAGTTTATTCACGCGGCAAGGTGAGTCAGGCTGTATAATTCTAGTTAGATTTCAAATTGCGTTTCTTTTTTACAATGCACTTGGTTAGTCGACCTCTGACGCTCACACAGAGACCACATTTTATGCATCTGATGTTATTGCCACCACCACACCCCCCCCCCCCATTACCCAGCAGCTTGTTTGCTCGTTGTATAGCGCATTATACAGCACACCTCCATCCATTTCTGCGCTACAGCAATGCAATAATAATTGGTAAGTCGTATCGCAGTTGGTGTATATTATGACACAACAAAGCCATCGCTTTGGATGCGCATGAAACTTAATATTGATTAGTTCTGCAGCAAGCACAAGGTTCTCTCTATGAAAGGCTGAGGGCTGACTATGAGATGCAAAGCATATAGGTCAGTATTTTTACTTACTCAGTTCCTCTTATCGCTTTTTTTTTAAGACCGGCGTTATAGTGACTTCATTGATCGCTGATGATGTTCATGTTTTTCTCTTCATTGACGTAAGCAACTGGTAATTTTTATCTTATGTACGAACTTCCAGAGAAATTTCCTTTTCGAATGTATTCTTCGATGCATATTATCATGCGTTACACTTAGATTGTAAGCGTCGAACTATCGATAGCTGTGTACTAGGTTACAGAGAAAAGGATCTTTGGATAGTATCCTTTATTGGCTCTTGGGTCAATATCACATTTAATATACAGCACGGTGAAAGTAACTTCTCGTTCCCATCCTTCCAATTTAAAGTACTGTTTTGTATCAGAATTTCATTCAGTAAAAATAGGAAAGTCTTATACAAGTTGCATTCAGGCACGCAAGATGTTACGATTCCGCTCAGAAATTTTGCAGCCATATATCACACTAAAACCAGGAAAAAATCTCAACCAGCATGTACCACAGTCCTGATATTTGGAATCCCAAATCGAATACAATTAGACAGTGTAGCTCACTTTATTTGTAAGGCATTACTGAGAAGAAGAAAAAAATACACAAAACTTACTGATTAAATGATTATTGTGCCAACATCTAACCGTTTTCAGTTTAGTGCAAATCTGGTAGAAAACCTATTATTTTTTAGCCCCTTTTTACAGTATTTTTTTTTTTATTAAAGAAAATTTTAAAGACATATCATAGACAATTCAGTACAACGGGCTTCAGACGTTCTTACTCGACTCTTATTTCTAAACATTTTCTTTGTCTTTGTTAGGTACAATGAATTTTTCATGATGTTTTATGAAATACATGAAAACTGATTCGTTAACGTTTATTAATGTCATTTCATCGTTATATTTTTATCCATATTTTTTTCCAGAGGAGAAATGCAGAAAGTGCATATCTGTACCTCTATATATTAGATGTGCATGCTCAGTCTGTACACGTACACTCGGATATGTATTTTTGTTTGCTTGTTTTATTTCTGCATTTTGTCTCGAAAAATGCAGTGAGGTGGTCACTCCATCTCCATCTATATCCGCAAGCCGGCTGGTGCATCCACAGCCGTTGATCGTGGTCATTTAACGTATAAATGACGTGCCATTAACCGTTCTATATATCCGCGAAGGTGAGAGGAGCTGAAAATGGTTTAGATGCAGATATCAGTTGTATTTATAAGTGAATGGCATTGGGAACGATTTAGAAGTGTTATTGAGACAGGAATGACATTTCGATGAAAATATTTCATTACCATTGAGATGCTTTCAGAATGTGTGTCAAGGTTTGTATATGACTACACATAAATTCCATGCCTGAAAAAAACTATATATACCTTTCATGACTTCATCGAAAAACGAAATTTTCGCAGGAATATTGTGTTCGATTCATTGTTGCCTTTAGTTTAAAGTCCGTGTTATATTTTCTGCAATCAATCAACCTATATGTGACATGAGGTGTCACGTGCAAATCAAACTGCCCTTCACTTGGTGGCCATAACAGGAGAATGAGAAGAGAATAAAAAAACTTCAAAAATTGGAAATATAAATTTGCATGGTTGTGTATAAAATTGGTCATTGTTTCGTCACCACAGAATTTACGTTTCCTGAGTGAATGTCATTGTTTGGCCATTCTCTTGAATTAAATTACCGTCTGCCCCATTCATCTTGTTTGCACTGAGAGCTCATTGAACAGCTCATCCTCGGGCAGTATGAACAACAAATTGAATGATGGAGGGGAGACGGACATAAAACTAGCATATTTCTCTTCTTTAAAACACACACACACACATACACACACACACACACACACACACACACACACACACACACACACACACACACACACACACACACACACACTCACACACAGATACTAGCCTCTGATATCATCTACACAAACATTGACAGAGGCAATGACATTTGTATAAGAAATGTATCGAACCAAGCAACATGAATACGATTATTCCTACATTATATGAGCTATCTCTTCTCCTTCAGACTTTGTCTAGTAAACGTACTCCTTTAAATCCTATGGTTAAATTGATGGAATCTGCTTGAAGAAAGAATCATGTGTTTCGCTCCTTAAAAATGCAAATTATGAGCGTGGAGAAATTACCAATATCTCGAGTGATTTCTAAAACTTCAGAGTATGATTAAATTCATGTATGGGAATGATGCTGTCTTGAATTTTTGGCCTTGTGTACTAAGTATCTTAAAACCAACAGAGTTTATTGTTTTCTTCTCGATAACTTTGGAAAGAAACATTCAGAATGTCAGAAAGTCTTCTCATTCTCGAAATCAAACAAACGTGTTCATACGTACAAAGTCATAATCAAAGTGTGCGTGAGGTGTCTCTAATTCACAGCATTCACAATTCAATCAAAAGAAATATATGAATGCCATTTCCTTTTATTTTAGTTCATTTCTAAGCTTTTCCACAAATTGCATTCGTGACATGCATCTTCAGCTTAAACTATAAGGGGTTGAAACATGACAAACCACCTCGAGTAGGTCGTAATCAACTTCAGGTGACTTTTCATAATTTTTGACTATTATGATAACAGTGCTGCACGAGGGATATTAAGGCAGGAATGCACTTTACCAGGTTTATGTTATTTTTCAGATCCATTGGATGCTTGTTGTTGTTGTTGTTGTTGTTGATCTCATCCCCGTTGATTGTTACTTTAACCAATAAACACGATTAAGGAGGTATCGATACCTCCTTGCTCTAACGATCTCTCGAGATTAACAGCGCTAAGTATACTTTTATCAGAGTATATTGCTGATCCTCGCCATTGAATGCGAGCGTATTCTCCAGGGTAGAAACTGTGCGTGGGTCTAAAGAAGCATGCTGCATGGGTAATTTGTATAAAGGTATCTGGGGAAAAGGAAAAATTCAAACCAATGCTGAATAGCGTGCCTTTTATGCCACTGTTCGTTACCACTCGAGTGATGTCCATGGATAACTCACTTTGTTCATTAAACGAAAAGACTATCTTGATCGTCGATTACGATATTGTCGTAAAGTGATGGTTTGTTTGATATCATAATCATTTCTGGAGTATAATCAGACATTCTTGACAAAGCAGTTGTGAATTACAGTGATGTTTATGTACCGAGTTAACCATGAGCCGGGAAATGTACGGGTTGTTCACATGAGACCGTGCCGTATATAGTTTCCCTTATAGGTTTACCTCATAGAGCCAGGCCAACTATTGTGAGCTGTCAACGTGACTGAACTCCCGTTGTACTTTCAAATTAAGAACTCTTAAAAGTTTATGATGTGAATGTCTTTTAATGTTTGGGCGAGTAGATGTTCACCATCGTGTTCCCAGGTAACTTCAACAGGAGTTGAAGGTTAGAGTCAAAGGCTTTTTGTGAGACTGAAGTGGATGTGAGTATACAATAAAGGAAAAAACAAATTCAGTTGCTGTTTTCTGTTCTCCAAATTGAAATGTATCGGAAATGCAAAGAGAATGATGCATGAAACTACAGCTGAGATGGATAACATTTTGGTTATTTAAAATCAATATTTATCCAGATATGAATGTCAAGAATCAGACATCACGACATCACGCAATTATAAACACATATACGCGTACGCTGTGGATTATTTCTATCTCACAATTATTAACAGATAAACATATACCCTGTGGACTGTTTCTAATCACGTTTCCGATGTATATAAATATAGGAGCATCAGAAATAAAAATTTATTCAGTGCGAACGAAATGTAAATATTGACGAATACAATCAATTTCCACAGGAATTAAAGTACATAATGTAACTCAAAATATATTTCTCCGTATGCAAAATTACATCGATCGTTCTGTAGCAGGAAGAACGAAGAGAAGGAAACATCCATTCTAGACAGTTTTTATTAGTATAGTAGTCGATGGCTGCGCAACATTTTTTTTCATGTAATTGTAACAAAAATATTTATCTGTGTAAATGACCAAGCAGTTGTTTGTTGTTGTTGGGTTTTTTTTTTATGCGTCAACTATAGTTCATCTCAAGAACATTGCTCTTGCTCTGTATGAGTATACATTTTAATTTCTTTATTTTTTTCAATCTTGTGAACGAATTTATAGTTATTTAAAGATGGCTGACAAGCTGATTAAAAACCCTTCATACATAAACTACGGGAGATGACGAGTTCTATGTCCTTTTCAAGAAGCTTTAATGTACAGATAGACAGATTGGAACAGATGGAAAAGATAGATTGGAAGGATGAAAAGATGGATGGGAAGAAAGAAGAACGGATTGATAACTGTAAATGTATTAGAACGGTACACAACAATCATGTACACTGTAGATTTAAGGAATGTTTTTCGTACTTGATTGTCGCTTTTCTTTTTTCTTTCTCCCCCCCCCCCCCCACCCCGTTTGGCACAACGTATTATTAATGTATTGTGTCCCCAGAGTATAACTTCTGCTTAGAACAAGACATGGCTATAGCGCCCTCTACGACAAACTCACCATTTAGAATATCGTTCCATTTCGCGAAAGTGTCTGAAAATACTTCTACTTGGGGTGCTGAACATATCAAAACTAAAATCAGACGTTGTACTCCGGTTGTCTGTAAAAGATTCATATTACTCCGTTTTTTTTTTTGTTTTTTTTTTTACATAACGAAAAAAATAAAAATCATAGTGATAAGGGGACCACTGGGCATAATTGGACATAATCTATCATCTATCTAAACGGTTTTCATGGAAAGCGCATGGGAATAGATAATGAATTACTGGAACACGTCAAATCAGAATCTAAGAGCTTCAACAATTTTTTTTTTATTTGACTGGCTAGCTTTCGTCCACTAATACGGACTTTCCAAAGCAGAATGAATCTTGTCACGCCTTCGTCGCTTGTCTAGTGATGCTTTTCGGTTAACTGGTGCATAGATAATATGTGACAATCCGTACTGAGTAATTAAAGTTATATACAAGTATATTAGAAAATGAATCAAACAATATGAATCATGTAAATATACACAAGGCAAATACCAATATCACAATTGCAGAAAGTTCCCTTATATCCTCCATGCACTCAACAAATAAAAAAAAAGGAAAAAGGAAACGTGTGATGAAAACCGCGAGCACTTATTGAATGCAGACAGATGTCCGTATTTCCTTCCGCTCATTCAATAGCTTTGGAATATTTTTGTTGTTGTTGAAGGTATAGAGGGACGTGCAATTCTGAACAGCACAAGAGGGTGCATTTAACAAGATAGCGGCAGCGTCTGTAATGTAATGAGTTTCTTTTACATCTCGTCCTTGAATGAGGTATTTGGAACGGGCACTCAATTGATTACCGTGTTCTGTATAGTTTGTATGACGTGTGCTTCTCTATGCTTAAAATCCTTGCTATACGAAATAGCAAGTTCAATAAACTGTCCATTTACGTTATACATTAATTTACCCCTTTGTGCAGAGAGAAATTAATGTCAGTGCGGCTTAGCGCCCGATCAACTCAACTCTGGAAAAAATATTACATATATTATGACCGGCTAATGTGAGAGCGTTCGCTTCCCATTTCGAGAGAAGGTCTAACCCCGATGTAAACGCACTCAGTACGACACCTCACATTCGTCGCTGAGCTCAGTCAGCTATGTCAGTGTGCTCTCCGCGGCGTGAGTGTCCTCTAATGCCTGCTCGCGTGGCGTACACGTCCGACTCCACTTTTATCACGGTGGCCGTACAAAAGACACGTCGGCTGCAATCCATCGCACAGCGGGATGCAAATGCATTGAATCACGATAAGATTTTACGAACACCCTGTTCCCCAGAACTGCTCGTCTTTACGACCAGTGGAAGCTAGCGTAACTTTTTTTTTCCTGCAGTACTTTGCCGTAAGCTCTTTTGTGTGCAACATTATGATGACGCATGCTTAGCGAAAGTACTCCGTGCAGAATTGAAAAGACAAGTTCGACCCGCCTGGCGAATTTTCAGGGTACCCAAGATCTATTGTCAAACGTATTGAGTGTTTTGGACAGGCACTTGGACCAGGCGAAACCATATACCCGTATCTCGCGGTGATGTGTCATTCACCTCCCTTATCCACTTAAGCTCACGCGTACAATCGGACAATTCCAAGTTTTATCTGTTTTTATTGGCTACATCTTATTAGCAACTTTCATTCATTCCATCAGACGCTGACACCCAGATACCATTCGTTCCAATTGATGATACCTACGGTGAACTGTGAGGCCGTCTGCCAAGAGCATTTTGCATCGAGAGAGGTGGTAAGTTCATTGAGTTTTTACTTGAGGCAAAGACCGGAGAGTGATAATTCGTAAATTTGTGAGGGAGAGACGTTTATCTGTATATGTATGATTTGGTCAGCAAAATGTCCAAGAAGACACATCCACGCGAACTTGTTTGAGAGAATAAACTGTATAGATACGGATGACCACTTTGTTTTGTATCGCTCTCTTGTATTGAATGTGAATGCCTCTAATGAGGAACAATGTGAAGAAGGTTACACGAAATCTCCACCTTGTATAGGTCTATAGAGTAACAATGAGTCACGAAATGTCTAGTTTTTATTCAGCACCTCAGTTCATTACACCAAGCAACGTCTTGGAGGTCATGGCCTTTTTTTGTTTGTTTGTTTTGTTTGTTTGTTTGTTTGTTTGTTTGTTTGTTTGTTTGTTTGTTTGTTTGTTTGTTTATTTGTTTGTTTGTTTGTTTGTCGCAATCATGTGGAGCCTTTCTCCGAGAAAGGCTGGAGTGCATGGATTACCTCTGAACGACAGAACCGAAACAGGATAATGCTGCCTGCCTGAGGTTTCTTGCGTTTCAGACCAAAATGCGATCGGTGTTGAATTGAACCGATGTAAACACACCATTGCTCTCACCCACGTCGTGTTTTATGGCCATGTCGTAATAATAAAATTCTCAAAAGGGTTTGTTAGGTGTTGTAGTTCGTCAATTCGTTTGAGCATGGAGCTATGTGTTGTTGCTCCATGGTTTGAGGTAGGCAAAAGCTTGCCAGTTTCCTCAAACACTGGCAAGTCGTCGTTGGCCTTGATGACACGTTCGAGGCAGTTATCATTGTTTTCGCATCATTTCTATGCCAGCAAAAGGACTAAGTACTAGTAATAATCCATACACTGCATGGAGCAATCAACGCGGACATCGAGATCATAATCTCTAATGTTCTCTCATTTTAATGTGGAAATGGTTTATCATCTCTAGGAGGTTTTATTGACCCTTTATAGTGATTGTCGTTTCTCAGAACTGAAATATTGCGGGGAACTCTTTTTTTTTTCTCGTTGGTTGGATGAGATTTGTTGTTAATTAGTGTTTACTTCTTGCTTTACATGGAAATCGGTGGCGCAAATGTCCTGTCACAAGTACGCCATGGTCGAGTGAATGGTCGTCTAGGTTCAGAATACCTACGCTTTGGTGAAGGTTTTTGTTTGTGTGTGCTTTGCAGACACGTTTGCATGACTGTCAAACCGTCTTTTAGACCGTGCTTAGTCCATGCATACTCACACAAATCTGTCGAAATATTTCACTTTTTGTCTCACAAAACACGAAATGCACTCAACAGAGTCATATACGACTGTCTACCGCACGGCGTATTTCCATCTGTTACCGTCTATCTATCTCTCTGTTTTATTTCGACTGTTCATCAGAGCTTTTAGTGGTTATAAGTTAGTTTGTGAACATTTAAGCAAACACATCTCATAACGGTTGATGTGAAAGATTTTACAGTAATGTAGCCTTGTTTTCAGACAGGGTGGATAGACTGGAAGCCATCGATTACCATCATGGACTAATTAACCTCTCGACAAACCAAAAGCGAATTAGTGCGCGGTAGAACCTAGCGCCAACAACCCCGAAATAGAATGGAGAGATATCAGAACTTACTGCGCAAATGATGTTATTGTAATGGGGCGCGTGGACATCGTTTTAGTTCATGCTTTTAGGCTCAGCTTTGAAGGTAATCGTGGTCGTTATTAGTCTTAAAATATGGAGTCTCGCGGTTAGGTTAATTGACGGGAGTTTACACAATCATGCCTAACTTCTTAGCACCGAACCGACAATGTTAAATATTGTCATCAGCGATGGGTGATCACGTTCGTAGACCAGTTAATGGTATATAGTCAGGGGTATATAGTGTACATGGCTTCTATGTGCAATAGTCATCCCGATTCCGACGGGAATTATGTAACTGGAGATTAAACTCCGTCGCAGGGCACTGTTCAAACACCCACGCCTTTTCATTCACTAGACTAAAAGAAGCACCCAGAGTGCAAGGAAGGGGATAAAAAAAGTCTTGCCACGCATCGATTGACTTCTATTGACATTGCATAGTCTGTTTGGCTCTTGCAGAAGAGTATATGCACTTATAGCACCATAAGAGGGCCTGTTGTCAGTTTTACAGCATCATAGACATGTTATGTATCCTAGAGCAAAATTGCTTTATCCTATAAAGAAGCGCAAATGCTTTTCACACACCAAGAAGCATGTTTAACATCAGCGAACAAACTGTTGAACGGGACCACAAAGACTTGAAGAATGACAAAAGTTATCGGCTATTTCTCTTGACCAAACTCACAAAGACGACGACGACAACAAAACAACACTGCATATCATGCAAGGGCATCACTGTTAATCATTTCTTCTGTCAAAGTAAAACTTATTTATTTGTGACCTTTATCATCACACACACACACACACACATACACACACACACATATATATATATATATATTTATATAAATATATATATATATATATTTACATATATATATATATTGTACATATAATATATATATATGTATAATATTATGTTTATATATATATTTACATATATATATATTGTACATATAATATATATATGTATAATATCATGTTTATATATATATATGATTATATTATCTGCCAAAGACACTCTCATAATGAGTGGAGAGAAAGCATCTATCGTCTGTTTTGAAACCAATTAAGATATTATTTGACTACACTCAGGTTAATTAATATGAAAAGAGAAGGAGAGAGACTGCCGGTGGAATGGCTGATAAAGGGAGGTTAATCAGCGTTGTGGGAATAAACATTTTAATATCAAACAATAGGATAGAGAATAATGACACAATTTTTTACTCTATATCATTCTATCCAACATCATTATGGGTAGGTTGACATCGCTCTCAAAACTGGCTCAATTATTCTCTAGTGAAACGTTCAGAAACTATGTCTCCATGGACCACTGAAAATGATGTCGGACCACCAAATATTCAAAAAGGCTACCTTTGGTCGGGCTTTTAAGAGTCAAAATGGATTGTTATATTTCTATTATTCATTTCGGGCCACTAACATTTTTAGTACAATTTTTAGTGGCCCAATTCACCAGAGAAACACGTGAATGTCTAGCCCGATATATTCCTTCTGCTTCCCTTGTATATTTAGCGTCCTCAGCATCTTCCTCAGCCTGTGGCGTGGCTTACTAAGTATATTAAACATCTGTGAAGTGCCCGGGCATTCAAACTCCCTCGACTCGAATTGTGTGTTGTTGTTGTTGTTGTTTTTTTTTTTTTCAACAGACGGACAAAATAGTAGGAACCAACTCAATCGTATATCGTGAAAGGCATTTTTTTTCCCTGTGTTTGTGCTTTGAGGGAATCAAATGGTGTATACTTTTCGTCGGAAAGGTAATAATTGCTCTTACTTCGGCAATTGGACCACGCATTGAAATCCACACAAGGATGCACATGCATTGTATCCATGACTTTGATGGGGAGACCTTGCGAAGATTATCCGCCATTTTGTCAATTGAAATTGATTCTACAGAAAGCAAATTATATATAGAGTTCTAGAGGTTTATACGCTCTGTGCCTCAGTATTATACCTCATGTATACCAAGACTGTATTCAGCTCCGGTGCGCTTATTATGTCGTTGCGAAAAGGAAAGAATGGGCAGATGACAGAGTATAGACTGATGATGAAACCATCTAAGATATCAGCAGCACACACTGTGCTGTTTTTGTTGTTGCTGCTGCTGCTGTTGCTGCTGTGGAGATGATTTTGAGCAAACAACAACAACAACAACAAACCAATGTTAGATGTGTACCTATATCTTCTCTATAAAGTGTTTCCTCCACAAGACTCCACGAGGTCGTGCTGCGATGAAACGTTATCCTCACGCCAGAGATGAAGAAAGATGTTTTTCACAAACATTTTCAATCGCTACACGTGACTGGAGTATACCTTTGCAAACTTGAATATCCGAGGAAAACAAGTTTTGAATGGTTGGATGTTTTTTTCAGGCGCAGATATTGCTATTTGACTTTTTTTTCACTCTGAAAATGCCACCACAAAATATACTCAGTCTTTACTGAACATTATAGCCAAACTTTTAGATACCTTCAATTCTAAAAATATACCACAAACAACTGGATGAGCAGACTGTGATTAAACTGACTAAGGTCATTATGAGCTCGATCATTCAACACGTGGTTGTTGAAGAAAATGAAAGAAAGTGTCATTAAAAGCCATACTTTCCAAAAACACGATCTATACGAGGAAATTACCATGCATGTTTTAATATCCATCCGGTTGAATTTTCTTCAACTTAGCAAATGTGTCGACTTGTGCGAGGTTGACTTGGCAAGTTTGACTGTAATCAGTTTGGGTCAAGGATACAAGAGACATACTCGAATCCTCGTATAACAATGAAATACTTTGGTGTGTGTGCATAATCATGTTAATCATGTTAATTTTGGTGAGTACGTATACGGCCTTGCTCCTGACTTGGAACCAGAAGGAGAGGTTGACTTCATTCTCCAAGATGATGCGATCTTTACAATATTCCAGTCGTCCCTGAATGCACGACGCTCCTAACCAGCCCTATATCGAAATGTGTGAAATTCTGACCATTTGAAGGCATGTGTAAAACATCGAAAATGATATTCACTTCCGAACAATACCGTTCTCCGTTACAGCGTGATTATAATCATCCGTTATGGTGCACCGAGAGATACGCCGGCGGCATTTGAATAATCCTTTTAATTAATTAGCCTAAGAGCCCGTCTTTTCTCCTACCATCAGTGTCGCATGGCTCGATGTATACGCTCCCAAGACGAATAAAATACATCGTATTAATTAACCTTCTCACGCGAACTAAAGCTTGGAGAGTATTATTGTCTCTCAAAATCTACTTGTTGCTGCTGCTGTTGTTGTTGCTGTTTTTCCTTGGGTTAAGGTGATGATGAGAGAACACTAAAAATATCGGAATACATGTTTGTACTGGACCTTCATGACCAAAGGTCACTAACAACTCTTTGTCGAAATGAATTCATATCATATTCTATATTTGCAAGTTATATTGTACACATTACATTGTTATATACGTATACAAAATAATATGGTATGAACAGACACTGAAAACTCCCGATATGAATATATACCATACTACACATTGTACATGTACATTTATGAGTAGATAGTGTACTGTATTAACTATAGATTTATAGATAATATTTCAATATTTCAGACAGATAAATGCGTATAGTAAATAGATAGATAGATAGATAGATAGATAAAAAGATAGATAGATGGATAGACAGATGGATAGATAGATATATAGATAGATAGAGAGGAGAGTCATAATTACATAGATAGATATGTGTGGCACTCGTGACCTGTACGCCAATTAAATTAAGATAGATAGATAGGTAGATAGATACAAGTGTAGATAGATAGATAGATAGATAGATAGATAGATAGATAGATAGATAGAGAGGGGGAGTCTAACATATAAATACATAGATAGATAATGTATGGCACTTTTGTTACCTTTTACGCCAATTAAAGTAATAAATTAACAGCAGAGCCAAAGTCAAGGATACGACTGGGGAAGGATCTCCACAATTCTGTATCTCTTGTTACTTGCATGCCGTCACATTCAGAACGGCAAATGTGTGTTTGTGTTTGTATCTTGTCAGTTAATGTGCTTGTACTCTTGGCTGTCAGTGTATGCGTTTGTGTTTTAGTGAAAGTGTGCGTCTCCATAGGCGATGTTTACAGTACCCAAAATAACGTGAAGGTAGTCATTGCCTTAGCTACTATTGCGTTAGTTTGCTGTGAAGTACCAAAATGGCGCGAAATAGCACGATCGTGACTATAGCGAAAGCGATCCAAATCCTATACACAGCGAGACTCAGAAGCAGCACCTGATTCTTACACTCACAATACGCCTGCATGCTTTTTCCACGAGGCCTGTTTTTGAACTATTACAAAAAGTTTCATAATTGACGGCATTTGCGTCAAATTTGCCACCAGCTTTATACCATGACCTATTATAGAGACTACTCATCCAGCTTTAGAGGAGAGAGCAGTTTTGGTCTGCCGCCAGTTAGATATTCAACCAGCTATATCTGCCGATGTCCACACATGCAGTTTTACGTACGATTCTAGTATGCATATTAGTCTCTGTAAAATGATGAAGCCGCAGTTTGTTTGACTGTTTGTTTCTTTCTTTCTTTATCCTTTATAAGTCAGCTAGTTCATCTCAAGTGCTTTGTTCTTTGCTTTGAAACTATCTTTCACTTGCTTTTCGTTTTTGAAAAATAATATGTGCACAAACTCATGATTTCCATGGCTATTAGACTGATTTTAAAACCTCTAAAACATCGATAACATCAGTTGAAGAATTTTACATTTTTTCACTATTTTCAATATACATGGAAATATTGTGGATGTAATGTTGTATGACGAAACCAACTGCGGAAGTTTGCATGATTTCTGCTGAAGACAGTATAAGAAGACATCACTAGTTGGCCTATACTGCATTGTCCAAATACGTGGATCCATGTCCATCCCAATCAATAGAGCGACCTAGGACGTGAGGGGAGTCATTGATCGCAGTGAAACAGTCATGTTTGCTGCAATGGATGACTGACCATACCTCTTAAAGCACTACAGCTACGTGAAGGCTGCTGCGAGGTTAGATACGTGTCCATGCAGACCAGAAAAGATCAGAGCATGTATCGGGTTTTGTCAGGGAGAGCTCATGTCAACATATACGATGCATTGATGCTGCTGTCTTTGTGAAATTGATTACCTTCCCAAGGTGACAGCAAGACTCTAAATAAGGGATAATCTTCTCCCTTCAATAAGCTGTCAAACGAT
The DNA here is from genome assembly GCF_964275005.1 of Diadema setosum. Classification (NCBI taxonomy): domain Eukaryota; kingdom Metazoa; phylum Echinodermata; class Echinoidea; order Diadematoida; family Diadematidae; genus Diadema; species Diadema setosum. The sequence goes on along the minus strand of NC_092689.1, from coordinate 8,733,669 downwards.
TCTCATCAATACTATAAAATCAGTGACCATCAATACAATATTGAGTTGAAACTTCCACATATTGACTATGTCTGAAGATATTACTATCTTTCGCTTGACGGAGTAACAGAGTAATTTCCTGTGATTTCTTAATTAAGCTGAGCTCATGGTCAAAGTATTGTCCTACGGTCAAAGTCCTGAACGTGCAGGTGATACAATCAGAAAGTAAGAAGCTTACACTCATAGTGGACAGCCAAATCAAATATGGTTATTAAAGCTGTCACTCTGAAATGGACAAACCGAGTGCCCCACAGACGTTGCGAGAAGCAGTTGTTTTCGATTCTTTATCGCATCTGTGGGTATGTTTGTTTGTGTGTGTGTGTGTGTGTGTGTGTGTGTGTGATGGTGCGTACGTGTGACACAAGAGGAAGACATTTATTTATGGAGAGCCCCTTGAGAAAAACGTTTACAAGTATTAGACACAAACAGTGGCTCGTGTTGAGTACTCGAAACATAGCTCATTAATGAACTACAGTACGTGTATGTTCCGAGTATTGAAGAGAAAAATTCCCCGAATTTTTACCTACGTTTACCGAATGTTTCACTTTAAAAACGCAAATGTTGAATCAACATTTAAAAGGGCCAAGGAGTGACAGCATTTTGAAAGTGTTGCATCCGACTTTTAAGATAACATTTTAAATGTTAAATCTAGCAGGAAAACCAACACTTTGAAAATGTTGTCACTCCTCGGCCCTTTTAAATGCTAATTCAACATTTGTGTTTTTAGAGTGTTGTTTACTCAACAAAGATAACGAAATCCTGTTAAACATTTGAAGTAAATCGTGAAAGGAAACAGACATCAGCCTATAAAAATGTAAATACACGACGAAAGGGATTCAAGAAAACAAAATCAATTGGTGTTCTATTATCACTGTCACATGGTGAATGTGCACGAAACATCTTTCGTGATGAATTTGTTCATTCAATCCAAACCCAGACTTTCGATGTATTTCGCCAGCAAGTGGATTTGTGAATGAATTCAAATATGACCAAAACGGACGAAGTCCCCGTCACATCGACACCTGATTTCGTATTGAAACGAAGCTGTCTGGTGAATGCATCTAGGGATTGCCGTAACGACTTATTGATCTGGGCCACGATGTTCACTTACAGACCGATGACGCCAATTTGCACGAAATCAGCGAAATCATTGTTCTAAAGTCTGAAAGGTTGTGAAACATTAAATTGTGACAATTCGGTTTTTTAACCATGTGGTGACTTGAGCATAGAGGCGGACATACAGGTGAAATGCACTGTCCTTGCATTTGTCGCAGTCGGCTCTTCACATTTCTACGAACAGATTTGCTATAAAAGTCAAGCAGAATTGCGAGTGGTAAACCTAATTATGGGTCGTGATATGACATCCACGTCCTTGGTCTATATGGTGTAATCATTAATCCAAATCATGTTTCCCTCGTCAGACATGCTCGGGTGCGATCATGTGCCAAATAACGCATTGATGACACGTCAGAGAATTAGAACGTCAGGTGGAATGCCCCAGGGAACATTGTATCTCTGTGAAGATTCCGGTTTAAGCGACTCTCTTGCTTCCTATAGTCCACACCCCCACCCCGTTCTTCCCCTCACCAAACAGACTAACTTCCCTATGTGAAGCCAAGAGCTATTTACCCAGTGGCGTATCTGGGGAAAACGGCGCCCGGGGCAAGCACGAAAATTGCGCCCCTAATTTCTGAAAAAGTGTTCAACCCCAACCCCATCCCTGCTTTTTCAAGCACTTAAAAGGGACCTTTTTGAGGGTGATTTAAATGTAATGAATTTTGATAGATTTGGGCGAGCGAGCGCAGCGAGCGAGCCGAAAATTTTTGTGTTTCAGCTTACAAAACATGGAAGTCTTGTCATTTTTTGCTTACCAAATCTTACAATTCTAATCAAGATATAGTGACCTTATAGATAACGATTTATACCAAAAAACTGAGGACTTTAAAAAATACTCTAAATTAGTGCGCGCGAGTGAGCTGAAATTTGTATAATGTTCTCGTCAACATCACGTATTGTTCTTATCTTTTTTTATACAAATTTTGACGAGCGAGCGTAGCGAGCGAGCCGAAAATTTTTGTATTTCAGCTTACAAAACATGGAATTCTTGTCATTTTTTGCTTATTAAATCTCACAATTATAGTGACGACCTTATAGATAACGATTTATACCAAAAAACTGAGGACTTTAAAAAATACTCTAAATTAGTGCGCGTGAGTGAGCTGAAATTTGTATATGTCCTCGTCATCATCACGTGTTATTCTTATCTTTTTTATACAAATTTTGACGAGCGAGCGCAGCGAGCGAGCAGAAAATTTTTGTATTTCAGCTTACAAAACATGGAATTCTTGTCATTTTTTGCTTATCAAATCTCACAATTATAGTGACGACCTTATGGATAACGATTTATACCAACAAACTGAGGACTTGAAAAAAATACTCTAAATTAGTACGAGCGTATATTTCTGTGTCATCATTACGTTTTTTCCTTATCTTTTTTGATTTTTTTTTGCGCCCCCTCCCCCGTATGTTCGAAACCGTTGGCGTCCTCTTTTGATCCAATCGGCGATCGCTTCAGAACGAATGAAATTGCAGTCGCTGCTCCGTGTAACATTTTTCCTGCTAAATATAAAATGACATGAGTGAACACAATAGACACTGTCATTTTGTCCGCGTCATCGTCACGTTTTGTTCTTATCTTCTTCTCTTTTTTTATACAAATTTTGGCGAGCGAGCGCAGAGAGCGAGCCGAAAATTTTTGTATTTCAGCTTACAAATCATGAAACTCTTGTCATTTTTTTGCTTATTAAATCTTACAATTCTAATCAAGATATAGTGACGGCCTTATAGATAACGATTTATACCAACAAACTGAGGACTTGAAAAAATACTCTAAATTAGTACGAGCGAGTGAGCCGAAATTTGTATATTTCCGCGTCATCATTACGTTTTGTTATTATCTTGTTTGATTCGGGTTTTTTTGCGCCCCCCTCCCCCGTATGTTCGAAACCGTTGGCGTCGTCTTTTGATCCAATCGGCGATCGCTTCAGAACGAAAGAATTTGCAGCCGCTGCTCCGTGAAACATTTTGCCTACTAAATATAAAATGACATGTGTGAACACAATAGACACTGTCATTTTGTCATCATCACGTTTTGTTCTTACCTTCTTTCTTATATAAATTTTGGCGAGCGAGCGCAGCGAGCGAGCCGAAAATTTTTGCATTTCAGCTCACAGAACATGGAATTTTTGTGTGAACACAATAAACATTGTCATTTTGTCCGCGTCATCATCTGTTTTGTTTTTATCTTGTTTGATTTTGTTTTCTGCCCCCCCCCCCCCCACCATTCTCCCTCCCCCCTTCCGGGCGAGTTCTTTTTTTTTCTTCTTCTTCTTCTTCTTCTTCGTTTTTTTTTTTTTCGTTTTTTTTTTTTGCGCCCCCAAGGAGTGGCGCCCGGGGCACGTGCCCCCCTTGCCCCCCCCCCCCTAGATACGCCACTGTATTTACCTGTCTCTAAATCCTTAAGTGTCCATGCTTAGCGGTGCGGAAGAGAACTTCGATGCTCAGAAAAGCAACCCTACCGCCTGAAGAGATATCGGCATTCAATTTTCTCGAGAAATCGATCATCAAGGTCCACTTTCCGATCCCATCGTAAACTTCTTTCGATTGATGGAGCGCCTGACTTGCTATTAGATTTAGTCCAATACACTGCCGCCTTTAGGATCATTGTATACAAAGTGGGATCGTGGTGTTCTCTGCTAGGTATTATATGCTAGACCAGGGAAGTAGGAGAGTCCGCACTTCCCTGGCAAAACCATATCTAAAACCAGGGCAAAACGAAGATAGATGAGATTTCAACATGCATATAGCGGAAGATTGCTGCGATTATGTTATGTTAGTTCAGTCTATACAGTACATAGCACGGCATGAAGCAAGTTAGGTATATTGCGTGGATTGACTCTAACCACATTACGGCTTTACAGCAACAGATTGGTTGTCGGATGGACCATTTCTGAATGTAGGTAGAATATGTCTAAATAGGGCAACGGAACAATGGTTATTATTTGGATTCATTACTTCTGTCTACCAATGTCACCCGCTGTATTTAGATAGGCAAGTCATTTGACTGAATACGAAAAGATCAAAATAGCTCGAAATACATTTGCAATAACGACCCAATTTATCATTAAAATCAATGATTCAGTTGATGAATAAAATAAAGTACAGGGGTATCTTAGAATAAGGGGAGAGGGGATTGGGAGTCAAAATGGTACACCCCTGACTTGAGAAAGTTCACTCTGAGACCCGCAAGGGTTCTCGGTATTTTTTTTTTTTCATCATTGAATCAACTGTTTTGTGAAAATACACTACAAAGCCAGGACAAAAAATATGATTATTTATACAGCTCTCCTGACAAAATAGCAACCATTAAAGGTATATTTGTACTTAACAATGCCTTAAAAAATTACCTACAGAGTGGTAGCAATGGTGTGACTACGTATGTCATTGTCTTCGTCCGTCGTTACGTAAAAATGGCGAAACCAAAAGCGGTGTTTACAGAGCTGATCTCAGCATACCGCACACACATTTATTATAGCTGTGGTCGAAACACCGAGTGCACCAGGCAAGTGATGGTTAAAGGTGTTAGCTTAACCCCCTTGCAAATCCTGGTTACATCCGAAGTGCAAGGCGCTGGTCTGACCTCAAAGTGGGATATCAGCCAGCCGGACCCCTCACGAACCTCAATTGGTGTCTTACCCCCGATGAGTAAGTCCAGATACTCTTCAGAATTGCATTCTTGAAGGGAATCCCCGCAACCGTGTTTATTTGAAGGCGCGCCCGTTAGGTTGACATCATGAGTGGAACAACACGATAAGACCTGGTTACCTGCACGAGTGTCATATACGATTGTTCTAACTCGGAAGTGATCAATTCTTGTCTTTGCACTATAGTCGTTGCTATGGCGACACTGCGATTGTGAAGGATTGTTTCCCGCGGTCGCACCAATCCATTTTAGGAGGGGAACAATGACGTGGTGCTCTATATGTGGTATTGATGGAAAGGGCCTATATGTGATCTTGTTTTTAATGCATCGCGTTTTTAATAAGTAAGTGCGAAAGCGAGATGGGAGAGGGGATGGGGTTGCATGTCTACGCAAAATCACCGAGCAGACATCAAGGATATCGTGTGCAAATAATAAGACCGCGCAATGTCCAATATTAGGCGTGATATGCTTAAAAACAGTGTACACGGCTTTCCGGTTTCGTTGGCTCGCTATTACTGACCTTGTGAAATCAAGGAGGTCCTAGGCGAGCCTCGCCTAGTACCTTCCTGGTGAAGGCACGTTCAGACTGCGTGGATGTTTGGGGTCAGGATATAATCAACATTGCTCTACATCTTCTTGACGATGACGGTCGTAATGTGTGTGTAGTTGTCATCGTTACTGTTTCGAAGGTTGTTTTTTGTGGCTACGATAGCACTGTTGACAGTAGCGTGATGATTATTGATGATGTTGGCTACAATGGCTGTAACTGCGTTCGTGGTAGCCATGTTGTTGATGGTGGCAATTATGATAGGTCCTTGGAGGTGAAAGTGGGGCGATGGTGTCAGTGCATCCAAAGTGGTGTCGCCACTGGCGCTACACACGGAATATAGGCCTATTTCTTGATGGGCGTGTGTGTGTGTGCGTCTGTGTGTGAGTGTGTGTGTGTGTGTGTGTGTGTGCGTGTGTGCGTGCGTGCGTGTGTGTGTTTGTGTGTTTGTAAAATACGACAGGGCAATTGGACAAAATTACGTACAGTCATGCGTAGATGATGCCCTTTTTCTCTATAATAGACCATGACCGATCCAATTTCCATATACTGCTGAATATTGGACGCCTTTCTCAGGTTCCGTCATTAAGAGAAACATATTTCGAACATTAGCTCACTGTGCAGCCAAAAAAGAATTAATCAGGTGATATTCATTATATTACGGCTGGTCTGAATTGAATTACCATATGTACGATAACATGCAGTCTCTTTTTTTTTGCGACGTTTGGTAACAATACTCCGATAAGTGCAACCTATGCAACAGAAGTGAAATCAAGAAGAAATTGCTTCCTCCCACATATCTTACACCGTATGGAAAAGAGGCTTGTCTGTTTTGGCTTCGAACCTGATGGAGTGGTGCTTGTTTCCCACATGTTGGTGTCTTTGCCTCTGACTGGAGTTGAAAGCGAGGTAATATCCTTGACATTCCATAAAAAACTATAACAATTCCAGAGAATGATATCAGCTCTGATGCTTTGACCATTCGATACTGGAGCCATGCATCGATAATACACATCAAAATTACAGTCTCTATACGACGAGTTTGCTCATCTATGGACCTATGCTCTTTGTGAGAAAGGATCGAAGCCGTGCTCTTTTCCCCATGGTCGTCATGGAAACAATATTCCATGGATACAAGCAGCTTTTTATCGAGAGGGAAGAGAAAGAAGTTAAGATGCATATCTCACGGGAGAATGTTCGCGACCGGAAGATTTTTTTAACCAAAACTGCAGTGAATGACTATAATTGTGGGAAAAAAACGCCGACAAAACGTCGACATCGCATCCAGCCGTTAACAGTGATCGTTGGGCCGCGTTGGGCGCTTTCCACATGCGCCATGCTGCCAAGGTAGACAATACGATTTCACCCCGACTCGGGATGATGCCAGTAGAAATTGATACGGCATTTATATCATGGCACAACGCAATCGGGTGTCAAATGAAACACTGGCGGCTGGGATATAGCAGTCCCTCTGGGAATCGCAAACAAAGGCAAACTAAACAAGAAATAAATGCATAAAAACACGAGCTCAACGCAACCCAGGTCTTGATTTATCAAGGCACAATGCGTTGCCATAGCAACCTATACAGCTCATCTCTCATCTGATGATTACGAATATATGCCTTGATGAACTCGTTTCATGAAAATCAGCAGTAGATCGTCTACATTTAGTGTCTTCCACCGCTTGGCCATTGTTGAAATTTCAATGCTTTGGTCAATATGTCTCGACCCATTGTCAATACACGTATGTGTGTAATTATCTCTGACCGTTTATTGGTGATGTTTCAAATTCTGTTGCGATGATATGCGGCGAATTGTGGTCGAAAAAGAACAAATGACGAATTGACATGCTGCGTGTGTACTGCAATAGATATTTATTCTTTTTTTTTTTCAATGAAATGTTATTTACCGGTAGATTGTCTGTTATTAACGATAAATTCAGTCACATTTTGTGAAACAATATAATTGCAATAATGGTTTTGTCTATTTTTGTGGCGCTATGTGAACAATAGTGAAAGATTTATTCACGTATCTTTTATGTGTAATTATACGTCAGTGGACGTCGAAGGCATTAGTATGATGTAATATAATTGATAAATCTCACGTTCTCCTCTCCAAGCACATTCCCCTATGGCTTTACTCGTATTTATTCATATTGTATGGTGTGATGCTAATCCACTTTAAAAAGGGTATGAATAAAGAGTAATACACACAATCGTTCCGAGAAAGATAATGAGTTCTCTGGCGATAAAAATAGCTAAATATTTCATTTTGATATGTATACGATCGTTTGTTTTGCGCGCTGTATCTACGGAGAGAAATACATCAAGACATTAATTGCACCCTTAATACGTTGTATATTGACGTGAACATCGTGATAGCCGTTCTTTGCATGAGACCGCATACAAAACTACAATAGCTCAAATTTACCGTAACACACATTTCGATTCAACATTCACATTGGCATGATAGGATTATTTACAGCTTTCCGCATTTTAGGCACAGCAAATGAGAACAGGGACGCGTCTGACCAGACGAAGTCCCAACAAGGCGATCCGGTACACATTTTCTCCCTTCGTGGTAGTCTCGTTCAAGGACGCAGCAGGCTATATTCGCTGCCTGGCATGGAAAGGAATAGAACAATATGGCATTGATTTCATGTCGATAACAGGGGCGATGTAATACGGTACAATCTTGCCTCATTATATACATGATTCTCTCATAACATAATTCCACGAAGGACTTATAACCCGAACGTATAGTTTGGAATTGTTACTAGATTTGATTGATATGGTAGTGACTGAGTGGTCCATCTTTTATTTCTTTTTTTTTCTTTTGCCATAAACCAAAATGAAAAGACAAAAATTAAACACTTCATTTTAAGTGTCTCGCTAATTTCTTGATTGTGGCGGCATTGAGTGCAGTTTGTGATTGCCTTGATGTCATGTCAAATTAGGATTTGTGTTTGAAGAATTCATCTCGGAGAGTAGATGTGGATGTGTGCTAGTGAACCGAATGAAACAATACATCCCCAACCCAAACTGGCGCCAAATATGTAAACTGTGTTTAGCTAGAGGGCAGTGATTGCAAATCACGCTGGTATAAAGAGTAGAGTCGTCTGTCCAGCTAGTTCAGTTTTTACCTGTTCTGTTTGCTAAAACCATGGGTCACTATATATGTAAATATAATCTAATATTTGTTCTCACCTGTCAAGCAGGAGGTATATTATGGTTATCAGTCATCTTTTTACCTTTTTTTTTTTTAATTCCAGAACGGTTCTAGCTTCTCTTGACTTATAGTGAAGATCAATTTGTTGTCATCTTGAGATTTGCCTATGTATCAATTCTATATAGTCACGTTGTGTATACGCATAGAGGATTATTGCATTACATCCTGCAATGTATTTACTCACCCCTTTTATGATTTGTTGATACAGTGCGTCATCGAAAATATTATTGCTGTGTGAATTGAAGATGTCTAATCAGACATCAATCTAAGATTGCCTTGAATTAAAAAGGATTAGGAATTAAAAGTATATGAACAAGTAAAAAGGATTGTAAGTGACTGCATTTACATGTCGTGAAGGCGTCAATGACAGATGAATTAATAACTAAACGAGAGATACACACGCAGAACGATGGGGGGGGGGGGTAAGAGAGAGAAGGAGAAGGAGAGAAATTCATTTATTCGACCAGATATTTGCATATATTATGATATCATGTTTTTTGAGCCATTTTACAATACAAACAACATAGTTGAATGGTGCGAGTGATTCCTGAACTCATGCATGTACTTATCATGCATTAGTATAGAATTTATGCGTTTTCATGTGGAAGTGCAGTGTATATGAATGTTGTAAACAGAAACAAAAATAACTGAATAAAGCAGTTAGTCACGCTGCCTTTCGCCGATTCCCTGATGGTCATGGTGCATTCACGATACACGTAGTATCTTGACGGCAATGGATACAGAAGTCCGACTTACCTTTCAAGCGATGACATTGCAGTTAAAGGGTATATTAACTCCCCCGAATAGTGCTAGTAGCGAGTGTACTGGGCAGGGAGAGGATGATAGCCCGGGATATTAGTCATGTGAGTATATATTTCTTTGTTGTTTTTCTCCCCATAAACTTACGTGAAGGAGATGTTTAATCACTTCACCCTTTTTAAATAAACTCTGGAACAAGCTGCAAAAACAAATATTTCCTCGTAAAAAAAAAAGAAAAAAAAGATGAAAACGTTCCGACTGACCTTTTGAGAAGTGGCTTTCTACGGTAAGGACTGCAAGCTCGCTCGGTATATAGGACATGTTTTCATTAGATACTCATTAAATGTTCAAAGCGACCCAGGGATAAATCATTATTCATTGACAGCGAGCTCGTGTTTGAATAGCAGATTTTCGTACTATATGGCTCTTTCAGTCTAGCCAAGTGAATGATTCTCATGGAGAATATTTTATTTTACCTTCTAAAGGAAGGTTGTGTGAAACAGGTGCAACAAAATTATACAAGCCGAGAGTTATTGAATTTTGAGTAAAGTGGCAAAAATAAAACGTAAATATTGTCTTTAATGTTTGTTCAAGGAAACACTGACTTCTTATTTAAAATGGTGAATGGCAATAATAAAACTTCTATTCTTTTTGTGTCTTCAGCAGTAGTATTTTTTTTTCATGGAAATGCGTTGCAGTATGTACCCAAAAATAAAACAAATAAAGTATAAGGTGACCATTTGTTTTCATACACGACCGACGTTTGACTAGCCTTTATGAGTGAAGCTGGAATCTTCCCCAATTTGTATGTATGATTTCGCATATTTTTTTTCGCTGATGCATTGATTTGGTTCCCTTGGTTTCATTTCCTGTTATCTGCACATCACTAAAACAGATCGTTCGATAGGAAATAAAAGATAGATAAGACATATTATAATATACATACGTGTGTATTATTTCTAATTTGATCGAAACCGACAAAATCATTCCAATTCATCTGCACTATCTTGTTTCGGGAAGAAACCCAGTAGAGATGACACGTGAATGCCTTTGTGTATATCGACTGATGCATGCGCCAGCTTTAACCACTGCGATGAGACGTAATGCTATATACTCGTAGTTTGCTCCAGCCTGTACAGCATGAATTGTCTGTATGTGTGTCTAAAATTGTGTGCAGGTCACAAGCTTTCTCTCAACGATTGTTTTGTATCCGTGTTTTCCTACCCCTTGCTACAGACAGAGACAAGGCTGAAGATAATGCAGAAAGGTGTTATGAAGAACAGAAAGAAGATGTCATGATTATAAACAGACGCAATTTATTTTGTAGATAGATAGAAAGATATATATATTTTCCTATATTCAAACAGGTAGGGTAAGTGGGAATAAGCCCGTATTGATCATGCCCATGTGCACTTTATCATAAGAATTCTTGACACTACATAAAGAGGGATTAAACCAGACAGTGATTGTTTGCCACCGGGGACCCGTTTCATAAAACTTGTCATCAGTGACAAGTTGTCATAGATGTGACAAGCTACTGAAATCCTTGCATCTGATTGGCTGAGAGCAAATTTGTCATAGAAATGTGGCAGTTGTCACTGATGACAAGTTTTATGAAACGGGCCCCCGATCTAGCGTGTGCAACAGTCAGTGCAGGGAGATGGGAAGAGAGGGTCTCTTCCCACCTCCCTCGTAAGTGCGTCTGCAGAGCCAGATTGGGGCAGGCCGGCTGCAGGCTGGTCGTGCAGATATTCAGCATTAAAAATTGCCATGATTGAGGAAGCAAGTGACAGCTGCATGTCAGCAGTAATTGAAAAACGGTGGAAAATCCGCTTGACCATTTATCTTCAGCCAGACCTATATACCTCCATCTCCGCGACAGACTGCGGTTATGTAAGAAAGCATTAATTGTGGGAGTGTGAAAGAATTAGGGACGCTTTGGGGTTAAAGACATTGTGGCCCACACATATTACAATTGACATTAAAGTAGATGGGCAGACGTTTGTCTGACAAATAACAAGGGCCGGGCATTTCATGAAGATCGGACAAATTTTCTTTCATCCAATCAGATGCAATGATTTCAGCAGCTTATAACAGTTTGTCAGAAAAAAAAATATCTGTCAAAACCCTTCATGAAAAGCTCTTAGATCTCTCTCATAGGATGCAAGGAGAAAATTATACCATTAGCATGTATAGACGCGATATGGTACAATAAGGAAGTATGTCCACAACGTACATAAAAGCGTAATACGAAACGTTAGTGTTAGAGTCAGTCATTCCTGTGTATCGTTTTACATTGAAGTTTGACTTCTCAAAAATGTCCTATATGGACGGTCTCGACTCTTCTGCCAAAGTGGACATCGGGCCAAACATTTGACGCACCATCCAGATAGGTGACGAGGTAACATCGATCTTTGTTGGTTTTAGAAGGGAGAAACGAGGGACTATTTTAGAGAGGCTCGAAATTTCACACGTCCACGCCGAAAACGGCCTTCGGAGTGCGGACACCCCGTGCCTTGAGTGTATACTTTAGTAGTCGTCATCCCTCCATACATACCTTTTAAATTGTTGGGGGGGGGGGCTGAATACCTGAATCTTACACAACTCAGAGCAACAGCTACAGCATGGACGAAACTTTACTTGGCTCTGCTTGGCAGAGAATCAGTCAATGTCTTGATTTCATTATAGTTCTCATGAAATTATGTTTATTTAATTGAATGACCATTGTTGTTATTCTAAGTGGTCGCTACACCGAAGGAATGAATGCTTGCAAGCAATAGCAACCACGGGATCGACGGCTTCAGTCCCCTTCGAAGGACTATAAAGGCAATGACGCCTATACTGACACAACCGCTGCTGTCAGAAGATTTGAACCAAAGATCTTGTGATTGATAGTCAATATAGTCTTATCCGTTGAATCACGCGACAGCTCCTTATTTCGGATGTGATGGAGGAAGGGAAGAGGGTCATCTCAAGAAGATATATGTTTGTTTTATTTATGCGTTTGGGGAAATTTCATCGCTTTCTTTTCATAATACATGTATACAACGACCATTAATATCTGCTCTCAACCGTTAGGTCAGGCTGTAAAGATACAGTCATTGTTCGAAGGAAAATTGCAGGGAAGACGTACGAGACGATCTTGTACATGTCATTGCCAAACAAGGCAATTTTCCGTAATTTTTGACTTGTACAAGTGTGAAGGGGATTAAGGTGATATGCGAAGTGCGCTCGAGTGGAAAGGGGGGTGGGGGTGGGCTGGCGGTCATGGTCCGTTCACTCCTTGTTTTGATTCAATAATCATAAAACTGTCCTTTGTTTACTTTTACGACTGACGGTGTGGTTTGGTGGGTCCGTCAAAGCGATTTCATGCTTCATCGCCTTTTTTTTTCGCTTGACGTATGTCGAATTCTCCCTGTGGTATGACCATGGAGCTACTTTGGTAGCTCCATGGTATGACACTAGAGTATATAGTAAGTTCAATCCATGGCAAACGCAATGCAGGTAGGTACGTGCGCTTTCCCATCAGAATCAATTTCGTCTTCAGTTTTTGTTTTTTTTTTACCATATTTTAGTACTCATTCTTACTGAGAGCATTACATTGTTTACGTTTAAATAAATGTGCGAGACAGAATGTTTGTGCATATCGAGTGTAGACGTATGCTATCATACTCTATCATTTCGAGCAAACTCAAGAAAAATAGTTTAGTGTGTCTTCATCTTTACCGACAGTGTCTACAAAAGAATTTTTGCAGCAGAAATTATCATCTTGTCGTCATCAAAATGACACCTCCGACTTTACCGCATGTTTCATCTTCCAAAATAAAAATAGCATTGAAGTGGCTAATTCATTAAGTATTATATGTTTGAACACAGTCAGAAAAGAATCACCAATTTTAGAGAGAAATTCAAAGTTTTTGCTCCTTAATGAGTTGCCAATTCAAGGATCACTTTTGAATTTAGCGATCAAGAGGCTTTTGAAATTTCCACTCCCGAAACAGAGAATTATAAGTACGAGTATTAAAAGGGGTAAAAATATGATAGGGATTTTTCCACTCTATACCGTATATGAGTAACTACAAGTGAATACCGGCAATAAAAGTTATAAATAAAAGATACAACACTAAACCACGTAATGGTGCGTTCTGAGATTTTGTGATTCAGTTCCTGAATTTCTTAGCAGAGATTATTGGTACACGACGAAGAAACATCACGTAATCTGCCAAAATTGAGGCATCAAGCAAAAATCGATTTGTCGTCGGGTCGTCATGAAATATGTGGTGTCTGCTGTCAATTAATCAAAAATATTATTCACATATTGTTCTGTCACTGCTTTATTGTCTAATCTTATCAATGCCAAGATCAATTATTTTTCTATCCACTGAAGAATGCGATAAAATCAGATAGTTTTAGCGTCTTAAGTAAAGCAGTGTGGCAATTTAGCTTTCTTAATTGCACGGGCGAATCAGGCCTTTCGGTAATGCACAAATTGAAATCATTCATTATAGAAGTCCAGCTCGGATGTAGGTCTTACGAAATCGAGAATTTTCCTTTTTTCGCCCCGTTGACTTTTCCGCTGATGATCCGTGGGTGTGTCTTAATCGGAAAGAGGAAGTAGAGATGAGCAGAATGTATTTGCATTCCGCTTTCTCTATTAGATCGATCAGCGTTTTGTCAGTTTCGCTGGTACGTAACAGATACATGCATTTGATATCGCTCACCAATCGCAGAAGAAGAATGAAGCGTATTATACAAAGCAACACAATGCAGAATACATTTGTATGTGCATTTTTTTGTGTGTTTTGCAACCTTTAAATCAGTGTAAATGTATACATGTTTATGCGTGTGTATAATATAGTAGCTGGGTCTTTGTTTCAAAGTATTGCACCGATTCTGCAGAAACAAAAAACGATGGGAATTGATATAGCATGACAATATACGTCTGGCTGTATACCAGTCCTACTACATGGTTTTGTGAATAAACTTTTACAAGAGATGTACATGACAGAAAGTAGTAATGATTTAATTCCTGTATGGTTTAGTGACTGATTTCAAGTGCATGTAATAGTAAATATGTAAAGCTCTATTTCCCACCGAGGGATAGAGAATGAATGAACAAATCGAGTTCATGGATAAAATGAACACAGAACATCAAAAGCTCCAAGGAAATTGGAGGAAATTACAGTGAACTATTGTGCACACAGTTATGTCTGCATGCAAACATGTCTTCAGCTTGATGCATACACTGAAGTATTAAGTGTTTCTATTACAAGTAACAGTACGAGAAGAAAGTAAAGCCCAAACGTATGATATTGCCCAGTCTTTTGAACAGACTGGATTCAGCTACGGGTGCGTTCTAGCGCTCTAAAGCGAACCACAGCGAACTGAACCAAAGCGTACCGTACCGAACTGTGCCAGTTTTGGAGCGTTCGAGCGCTCTGTCGAGAAGGCGTACCTCACGAGTTGTTTTCAGAAAAGGTCACGCATTTTTGTAGCAAGAATGTCGTCCACCTGTCGCTTGAACAGCTGTCCCGAACAAAGAGAATGAACTCTTTGCATTATGACGTATATTCATGATACGCGCATTCTCACCTGCGAACTTTTGGTACGCTTTTGGTACGCTTTTGGTGCACATCGGGAAGTAAAGTGGTCCACTTTTAGCTCGGTACAGTCCGGTACGGTACACTTTAGGAGCGTTCGAGCGCTCCTCTGGCGCGGGTACGGTACGGTACAGTTCGCTTTAGGAGAGCGCTCGAACGCACCCTAAGACAAATCTGTCTAATGAGCGTTTAGATACACTAGAAAAAAAAGCCAGCGACATGTAGAAGTAAACACTTACTGAAAGAGAGGGAGAGAGAGAGAGCTGGGGGAGAGGGAAGGGAGGAGTGTGTGTGTGAGAGAGTGAGAAGGGGAGTGAGGAGGGGGGGGGGGGAGAGGAAGAACGAGTTTCATGCCAGTACCACGATTGATCAAACTTGCAGACGACACTCCTTGTACAGTAGCGCGGTACTTCCACATCTTCGGTAGATTTAACGACGCCAGCAGATGTCAAACCTATATACCTATCGTTCCTTCATTAATCTAACCTCATGCTTAATCAAGATAGCCTAGATTAGTAAATTTGATTCCCTGATTTGCATTTTATCTCGAGAGAATCTTAGCTCAAATTCAAGAACAAGTTGCTTCTGCCCAATTAGTGTATATCCCCAACGTAAGTCAATTTATGCAACTCTTAAGTAGACCCCTGCCAAACCTAAATCGAATTAAGTGTAGATGTGCATTTATTAACTTCAATTTGCATTTAAACTTAGACAACCATCTAACTACTGTGAGTGCACTAATTTGTATATCGTCGTGCATATTTTGGACAGGAATGGCCTCACTTCAGCTCAAATTAACGACCAGCTAAGGTGATATATCACGAAATCTAATTTTGCACTAGTGAATCTTTGAGAGGGGAGATAAGCGAATGCATTTATCGTGTGAGAAAGTGAAACAAGAATGGAACTTCTTCCTTGCATTCAGATTGAGAGGTAAAACGGTCTTTAATCAAGTATCTGATATTTGCCTTTCTAATTTCATGTCACCTCTATATGTGCTTGTGTGTCTTAAAGCTTATATAATCTGTAGGCATAGTGTGCATTGGTGCTACTGACTACTACTATGATGGGTCGATATAATACCCCCCTCCTGTATTGCTCGTAAGTGCACTGTCCTGCGTTCAGCATTTCTGACCTTGAGTGTTTGTCTTTGTTTGGGGGGTTTCATGTGGGTGGGGCTGAGAGTCTTACAAGACTGGAGCACCCGGCCCTTCGTTTCTGCCCGACTTGCAGTCCCCGAGTGCCAAACCCTAGGACCTATAATAGCTCCCCTCTACGCCATGCAATCTCCTCGTGCAGAGCTCTGCGACCATGCAACGCTGAGTGCTTTACAGAGTGATTATCAGTGGGAGGGGAAGGAAGGGAGAGAAAAAAAAAAGAAAGAGAAACTCGAGTTTTAGCTCGTTCAATGAACATGAGTTAACCGATGGCACAATTGCAGTAATCAAGGTATTTTCCTGTTAAATCATTTGATAATTTTATTTTTTTGATATTCGATCTCATACTAGTATTCATGTCTAAATGCATATAACATAATTATGTATAAGATGAGTGCGCATGCGTGTGATGTGTGTGTATCTTAGGTAATGCCAATGAAGTGAACGCTAATGAGCGCTAATGCACTCTCTTTGTGTTACACGTCACACCATGACAGATGTGATGAAACGTCCATAGCGAATCTTAAGTTTCGTCAGGGTTCGTAAACTTTGGCAATCAAATTCCGAACATAGTTGTCATTGTCGCAAATAGCTTTTCTTGTCGTAACGACGAGAAATTTTGAAAATGTTAAAAATTTCTTTACGCAACTTGTCAAAACTCTGAAATAATATCAAGTGAAAGCGTTTGCGACAATGAAAACTCATTGCAAATTCGATTGCAACTGTTCACGAACTTGTTTGCAATTGTTAACGAACCCTGACGAAATCTAAAATTCGCTACGTTCGAAATTGACCGCTCAGTGACCCCTTTAATAGCGGAAGCCAAAGATGTACCGCTTTGTCCAGGGTGGAACACTTAAGATGACTGCTTGTCAGGCATCTTGGAGGTTGAATTGTTTCTAGTCATTTTTCTTTTTTAAATCTTGCATTGACCATATGATGGAGACAAAAAAAAAAAGATAAAAGCCCCAACAATAATCCAGCCATGAGAATACAGCACTGTCGCAGACACGTTGACTGGTAGAGAGTTACTTTTTTCTATAAAATTAGCATAAGCACAACCATGCAGATTTGCCTATACACAAGTTCTCGACACGCACTGGCGGGAAGTGGGGTATTAATGCCACGTGAGTGAGAAGATACAATCAAATTACCTTTCTTATAGGCCAGCGTGGATACTATTGATGCTATCTTAAACACACGGCAATGAATTATCAATCCTCTTTGAAGCAATTTGCAACCACACAATACCGTATGCACATCAAACTTCGACGGCGTGTTTTACAAGATGGCAAGCACAACTTTGCAACCCCAAAACACGTTAATCGCAGCATTATTACAAGTCTATAGTGCTATCCGTTATGCTTTCTCTCATTTTAACAATGTTAGTCAAATCAATATAATGACAAGGCCCTCTGGAAGAACAGTACTTATGCTGAAGAGATATACGAAGAGGTATGGGGTAAATGAGACTCTGTTATAAGCATAATTATTGTTATTATGATATTGATGATAATAATGATAACAATAATCATAATTGTTATTATTGTCGTCATATTGATATTGTTACTGTCATCATCATTATCATTGTAATAATGATTATCATCATTATTATGAAGGTGTATGATTGATAGTTCTTATCCATTTATGGATAATAGATAAATGAAAATTGCAGTAGGCCTGTATCATAGCCGGAGTATCATCACTTCATACAATACTATGCTTACGTCATAGCAAATGGTTTGAACGTGACCTAAATATTATATGCAGCAATATATTCATCTCCATTGTTGTAGCCATCGTGATCAGTGGGAATATTCTCAGCCAGAAATGATGCGATTAGCGATTCTACAGTCATTGTAAAATCCTCGCTCTCCCCAGTTAGCCATCTGTACTGTGCACCATAAAAGAACACTTCTCGCTCTTCCGACAGTTTTATAGTTAACGCCCACCATGCACTCTTCTTTAAATGTTTGTTTGTTTGTTTTTTAGTGTTTTCTCCGATGAGACATGCCCCAAAATCTTTGTTTTTTTATTATAAGGTTGTGCATTATGAATTGCAAATAAGATGAATTTAGATAGTTACCGTATATCACACGCAAAATTCGCATTTTGCTGAAAAGTTGAAGGCGGAAGATATTAGATGGATATAGACAGTGTATAATATGGACAGATAGATACATAGATGGAACATTGATAATATATGGACAGCGATAGAGATAGTTGGGTAGATAGATAGATAGATAGATAGATAGACAGGAAGACAGATAGATGGATAGAAAGATAGATTTATAGATTTATAGATAGATGAATAGATATTTTTATAGATACATAGATTGAGAGAAACAGAGAGGGGGGGGGTAGGCCGTTAGATGTCCTTTGATAATGATGTCACTTGTCTTGCATCATGAATCGATCAGGATAATGCTGACTGCATAAAGGGCGCTAAAGCTGGTGGCGCAAAATAATCGTTGTTATATCGAATAATTGGAGTATATTGTAAATCATTAAGTAGGATATTAGGCAGAATGTAGAGTTTCCATTGCCATTTTACAACAGCCAGAAAATATGTCTATAAATACACCACTAACTCACATGCAGAGACTTTCCCAGAATATAATTGTATATACATGAAAACGTTACCTTGTTGCAACACACACACACACAAACACACACGCATCCTCACACACACACACACGCACACACACACACACACACGCACAGGTTATATTAAGATATATACATACATGGATTATGCGCTCACACTTACAAGTAACATGTTTACTGTTTATATAGGAACTTTGAACTAATTAGTACAGGAAGAGTGTTCGAGATTGTAAGGTATCTCCCACACTAATTGGCCATCACTTCCTTTCTCCCCTTCACGCATGAACCATCATTGCAGCGCTAAGTGGGTAATTTCTATAAACACCGTACGTATAGGGACTGATGAGTAATCGACACACGCTTCAAAACACGCCAACTCTCTTTCAATTCTAGCCGCAATGGTAGCTATCAGCGGGCAATTATTACTAGTAGTTGGCGATATTCCATTATTAGAGAGTGATAAAAGGTATACCTTGTCGCTCATTTAGGCGTGCTCGGGTAGATATCTTTCTGTCTAAATGACATGTTTTTGATTTACTCAGACGATCGGGGAGTGGGGGAGTATGTGTTCATGGATGACATTTTCCTGATGTCCGATCCTTCCTAGAACAGGTTATGGCCAATCGCTTTAACGCCCTCATAACCACCACCAGACAGGTTGTCAGACCATTTCAAAATTATGACGTTGAACTCGAACAGGTTGCTGGCAATTATAGTAGTGGCAGGATTACGTGAGACGGTGATGGTGCCCTGGACTACAACGAAACATTCAACTATACCCGTATAACAAAGAAGAAAAACCTTAACTCAGTGACAGCAACAGTTGTAAAACTATCATGCAGTCATGGTAACTGTGATAGAAAGCGTGTCTGCGTGTGTGTGTGTGTGTATAATTCATGGTGTCAGGGTGTTGTGGTTGTACGATGTATTTGAAAGATTATGAAGTATTACAGATCATA
This sequence comes from Diadema setosum, assembly GCF_964275005.1. Classification (NCBI taxonomy): domain Eukaryota; kingdom Metazoa; phylum Echinodermata; class Echinoidea; order Diadematoida; family Diadematidae; genus Diadema; species Diadema setosum. The sequence goes on along the minus strand of NC_092689.1, from coordinate 8,714,011 downwards.
TTATTAAGATGTCATGATCGCAACTTCTCTTATAAGAAATAGTGATAACATATCACAATCATATAAAAAACAAACAAACAAACAATCATTTCCAGAGTTCGTCTCAGCAAAATGCGAACGACCAAGAATACAAAAAATGACCATGGTAAAGTTCATGACGTTCGAGTTACGAGTACAATACCCAAAACATCATGTTGTTTTGTGAACCCATTACCAAAATTGTAGCAAACAAGCAATGGTCAAAGTTACGATTGTCGATAAAACATTTGGTCGCAATAAAACGAATATTTTCTGCAAGAAATCCTTTCCACAATACTTTTCTCTTAGAGACCAAAGTTGGCTTAAATTGTCTTCAGAATGAACTTAACAGCATGTATCGTAGAAAAATATCCAGTCAGCTCTAAACGTATACAGTCCAGTAGAATTCAATAAGCGATATTTTGTCGCAACAGCTACTATCTCGCCGTTCTGAATAATGTCAAATTGTCACTTCTCCTATTACACCGCGCTTTCAAAACATCGCTGTGCTCTGGGCCTGATTACGTTCTGATGGGGACGTAATCATTTTTCATTTTTTGTTCTCATTTTGAAAATTGCAGAAATTTGAGCTGTTCCAGAAAACTTGAGCTAGAGGCTATTACACGTGCTAATCTATAGATAGATAGATGGATAAAAATAGGTAGATAGGTAGGTAGATAGATATTCATATATCGGTTTGCAAGTTAGCACTTTTCAACAAGCCATTCAGTACTTGTTTCCAATACACCATTTGCCGCTATGGGCCATAATGCTATAACAGGGTAAGGCACTTGTTAATGCCCTGGCGGCGCAAGACTTAGGACTTTGAGAGCATAATAGTCTACAATTTTTGAACGTGTTGGGAGCAATTGAAAAAAAATGCTATCGATTGATACGTCATTACAAATGCTTGCCTTAACGCAAATTAGAAAGAATAATATTGAGGCATCTTTAAAAAGATACTGCAACTTCCACCTTACTTGTCGAAATATGCCCACTATGATGAGTGAAATGCCTTTAACATCTTCAGAGGTGGGTGTTCTCAGGTCTAATCCTAACTCCTTTTGCTTACACTGCATGATGGTGAGTGGAATGAGCAATGAGGGACAAGAGTGATCTATTATCCCATGCCTTGTGTTCTGAAGATGTCCCAAATACAAGTAATTCTTTGCAAAAGTGGCAATAATCTCATTTCGTTTTCGCACCTTGCTACGTATTCCACTCTCTTGAATTGGCACTTCATGGCATGGCGGAGCTAATTCGTCTCTCAAAACAAAAGCGAGGCCTTCGAAAGTGAAAAAAAATATGGAAATTACTCTATGGAGCTAGCGGTTGCCGCTAATGCACTTTCGCGTCCATCATTAATGTTCCACTTTTTCACATGAACAATTTTTTTGGGGTCTATTTTTGCCACAATGTAAAGTAACACGTCACAGATCACTCATCAAATTTTGACCAAAATTGGTCTATGGTGGAAGGCACAATATCGGCTTCGATCTTTGATGTCGTCGCCATAGTTTATTATGATGCACGTTCCGTAAGGTGCGTACTCGTTAACCCAAACGAAGTACCCTGATACTAACACTAATTCGAGACCCATAATCCTATCTACCAATAAAAACAAACAAACAAACAAATTAATAAACAAACAAACAAACAAACAAGTAAACCTAACCCTAAACCTAAGGAACAAAATTATATTTTGGAGAATACGAAAGTGCAATAGCGCCGAAGCAGACATAAGAATAATTGTGTCTAAATCAACAAGGAACCCGCCATTATACAGGCATGCTATCCTAACGTGTTGACTTGTGACACGGAGTTCTTCGTACCTACGTGCTTATGAGCCACAAACAAATCACCTATAAAGAAAACGTGCGTTATTTTCTGACCGTTTGTCTCTCTCCTCTTCCCCCCCCCCCCCTCTCTCTCTCTCTCTCTCTCTCTCATCATTTCTTTATTATCCCTCTTTGCGTTAGGTGTTTTTATGGGGGTGGGAATAACGGATTGTGCTTTATTTATTTCATTCGTTCATTTACCATTGCGTGCTGCTTTCGATGGACAATAAAGGCAAGCGGCAGAGGGGGTATCGCATCTGACAAAAAAAAAAGAGTTATATTTGGCACTGCTTTCACAGAGTAAACGCACCGGACCTGGAAGAAATATGGAGCGAAATGCGAGGGGAGGGGAATTGAGTTAAATGCCAGGACGTCACTGCTTCCCAAACAGATCTGTTGTGGATTCGATAAAAACAGCTGGTTATGAAACAGAAAGGCGGCATCGTAGCCCGCTCGATTTAAGTATAATTGTAATCATGTTTGTGACAACAATATTCCTGAGATCAAAACAGGGGGAGCGATGCCTGTGTGGCCACTTCAGTAAAGTGATTTCGCCAGATGACATTCGCACGATTTATTTCCGTGATTCTGTATTCGATTTTCTTCTGTGTGACTTCTAAGCGGCAGCCATCAAACTTTGTATAGAACAGGCGAGTCTACTTTGCGAGATGGGAATCGTTATGATAAGTTTGTTATTCTCAGCTTGAGTCCACGAATGGTTTCGGAATAATGATAATCATCACAGCGGCTGATTGGACGCATCTGGCTTCTCATTTCTACAGCTCGTTGTGAAATTCACGGAGGTTTGCCTCATATAATTATGTTTTCCCCATGCTTTTTCTTAAGTTCGAAACCTCAGATTCTCATTCTATCAGATGAAAACGTATGTGAGTATACTTTTTTCTCTCTCTCTCTTTACTGTTCATGTACTCGGGTAACTACTTCAGCACCATTGTGTGAGGAAAAGGTGATACGCGTCGCAATTTTGTTCGTCTTTGTTTGTTTGCTTCATTTTCATTTAAGAAGATGACTGGATATCCCATATTCAGCTACACTAGCTGGTCTTCCATGTGGTCCAGTTGCATGTTAGGCGGGACCACCTCACCGGGCTTAACACCCTGCTCTTTACGATGATAAATGAAGCTGGATCTTTCCATTTTATTCACAGGTGCAAGACTTTCGCATATTATGCAGCACAATAAGCACAGGAGAGAGCATTATTCAAAACACGCACATAGCGTTATATAGCATACTTTGTACCACGTCATATGTCTACACGTTGTAGTCATTTGGCGCAGGGAAGTGAAACTTCTCACCTCCTTGTTTGGTGTATTTCTCGACATTTCAAGAGAGAGAGAAAAAATATATGTTGTCTCTTTTGCCGAACAATATATCTTAATATGATCTTACAGTGGCATCTGACAGAGCTATGGCCACAAGCAGCACCGACATTTGAAATGCGAGACCTGGGCCCCATTTCATAAAAAGTTGATATGATAACAACTCTTGCTGAAATGGCAATTGTCATAGTAACGAAAAGAATCCAGCTTCCTGATTGGCTTTTGCTATGGGAAGTTACCATTCCAGCAAGAGTTGCAATCCTAACATCTTTTATGAAACGGGGCCTTGGGCCCCATTTCATTAACAACAGAAATGAAATGATAGCAACTCTTGCTGGAATGGCAGTTGCCATGGTAACGACACAAATCCAGCTTTCTGATTGGCTATTGCCACGGGAAGTTGCTATTCTAGCAGGAGTTGCTATCCTAGCATCTTTTATGAAACGGGGCCGTGATCAGCGCCAGTTAGCAGGCAACAGTGTAGTGCTGCAGTTCGTCAACTTATCAGTTGCGCACCGATCATTTCACAATTCCGGTAGGGTTTCCTTGCTGACCGCGCCTGCGCACTATAATAATGTATGTAATTCTGAATGCATTCGAGTCGTTTCTCGGGGTCGTCTTTCTTTAGAAATTGTTTACAGAATATCCACTTGGGCGCTGAGCCCTTTCGAGAGTGAATATAAATGGTGTATTGCTATGTGTTTCACAGACAAGTTGATTGCCGTGATTCAGAATACTGAGACTTGTTTACTTCTTTTACAGCAACGTCAACTTAGCGTTGTTTTAATGACGTGAATGACCCCGGCAATGAAACCGAGATCATTCTGACGTAGAACTAAGCGAAAGAAAAAAAAAAGCAAAGACAAACAAACAAGACAAATGATAACCTATTTGAAGTCAGCAACACAACGGAATAAGTTGAGGTGGAGAAATCAAAAGCTGAGTTGTGACTAAAATAGGCTTAGGTATCTCTAACACAGACACTAGTATTTCCTTGAGGTCATACTCGAGGCAGAGACAGCCTAATATGCGTTTTGAAGAAATCTGATGTTTTCAGTGTTCTCCTCTGAATCTCATGCTGGCTAGGTTATTGTAAATACGATATCACGCCGAGCAAGGTTTCCCTGATCTTGCAGAACATCAAACGCTGAGAAGACGAGTGTTTTTTTACTGTCGTTTACACTTTCTTTCTTTCTTTCTTTCTTTCTCTCTTTCTCTCTCTCTCTCTCTCTCTCTCTCTCTCTCTCTCTACACAATCTGTAGGAATCTAACAGGGAGTTTCAAGGGATGGTTAACCAGAAAGATCAATTAGACCCTTTAAAGGCGAAGTCGATTTGTCCAAAAACTGATGGAATGATGCAGTTTCATACAAAAAAAACCCCTCACGTTTTCTCTTACCCTAAAAACATGTACCCTTTATAAACGAGACGGCTCTAAGTTCGCAAGGGAGGAGAGAAACTGAGGAATATAATGGTTCTCCATGTTGTTACATTCTTTCTTAATTGCCTTGAAGTGGTATTGTATCGCTGAAGTACCGACAGCCTCTCACGATATCCATTCTCGATCGCATGTATACTGCATGACCAGAGTAGGTACCAAATTGATCATCAGAGATTGATAAAAACAAAGAGCTTCACTGTGTTTGAAGCTCCTTGATAAAAAAAAAAAAATATGTCACTGTGTAGTCGGAAATCCCAAACTCCAGCAAGTTCACGTCTCCCCCTATCCTTCCATCCTGTTTCTATAACCCATCCTCACCCACCGATTCCTCTCCGCCATACACCCATCACCTTCCCAGTTGTTCATGACATGTCTTCCACAACTGGTGTTGGAGCGTCAACTGTTGACGAGTTTGGAATGGTAAGGCAGAAGCGTGGCTGAGAGAATAGAATCTGTATGGAGCAGTCATTCTACTTTTCTCTTGTTTTAATTTGCTATCTCGTCCAATTTTTTTCGCATAATTTACCATTTACAGATGAAATAAAAACCCAGCTTTAGAGCTACAAATTCTGAAAGATGAGTTAGGTACAGAAACAACCGATGTAAAAATGTTCATCAATATAATTAATGTTAAGTATTATTAAACATGCAGAATGTGAACAATAGTTACAATAAAAGTGTTTCTATAATAAACCGTCAATAGTTATGCTTTATTGAGAAATTTAGTGATATCTCCTTACACTTTATGCTTTTTATTTCGAATTTTTCGTATGGTAGGATGTTTTGTGATACAACTAACCAACATATATGCATCAAATGTGATAACTCGATATTTTAAATCAATGCTCCCAATGGTAAACAGTGCCTTTAATCTCCTATCTTTCTGAGCTTGAATAGTATACCGTTCGACTCCTAGCAGCTGTGCTTTCATCAGATCGGAAAGGGTCGGTTCTGATTTGGCATTCATTCTCGCTCTACTAGTCATCCGAAACTCGGGAAGTCGGAATCTTGCTTGAGAGAGTTTTTCTTAAAGATCCCTGTCACTGAATAAAACACAATCGTTTTAGTCACCCCGGCACCCTATGTTTTTTAGTCCTTTCCTCTACTTCGACTCGTCTCTGATTTTATCTTACAACATTTTCTTGCCTTGCTCTCCCTTTCCTTTTAGTATCTGTGGACTGCAATCTATAAATGATATCAACGATAATAGAAGTGGATGTGACGAAATCACCACTGGGGAAAAAGAAAGAAGGTGAATATGAACAGAAAGAAAAGACATATTCGCGCATTTGAAAAGAAAGGGAAAGAACCTCGGAAAACCGCACGGAAACTGATTATGTCAGACTTATAAATACCAATAGATTGCAGCCAAAGATCTCCAGGAAAACAACATTAATCCCTCGATATGTAAACGACTCACATGTAGCGGCACACGCCTGCTCACCAGTACGAATACCATCATCATTTATGGTGTCGTACAGCATTATTCAGCTCCGGCGAAATTCCAATCCATACCCCTTGATTATTCCATTGCTATTCATTTCCTTTCGCTCGAGGATGCACATACCGATGATTGTCTTTTGCATTATGATAAGCGTGTTATAAGACAAAAACACGCACCACAACATATCACATTACGCATGGTTTTTCAGCAGGCATCACCATGTAGAGTTTCTCGCCTGTTCTATATGGTAATCAACAAAGTCGCTCTCACCTTTATTGCAAGAATTCAACGCTCTGTTGTGCGTGAGCTGTTCGCCTACACAATCCAGATCTTAGAAAAATATTCATGAGATATCTCCATGTCCAATCTGTCAAATGATTAACAGATGGCAGCGTTCAACCGAGTTCATCTATGCGTACATTTTCAAGGATCTCGTCGTTTTCTTCTTGCCATATTTCATGTCTCTCACTTCAACCCTCCCCCCCCCCCCCCCATCCGTTGTGGAGCACAAGAGATCTATCAGAAGTTTTCCTGACGGGGTAAAACTTTCTCATCACGTTTACCACAAGAACCAATACACTCCCGTTATAACGAAGTCATCGGGAACGTTAGTTTTCTGTCGTTATAGCGAAATTTCGTAATGGCCGGACACGTAGAGTGTATAAAGATATCAAGATCATAATTTTAGACCCTGAATTTTACTTCGTTGTATCCTAAATTTCGTTATAACCGTGCTCGTTATAACGGGAGTGCATGTAATAGGACTAGGGGGAATTCTAAAATTGTACTTTGTTTTGTTTACACTTTGCCTTATACATTCACAGTCAAGTACTACACAGGTATAACATCACACATTGAAATTAATCACTCTTTAAAAAAAAAATCAAACTCTTGAATTCTAAACTATTGTTAATAGTAACTTAGTGTTTTCTTTAATGATGCTATATTATGACGCATATTTTATCTGTTTGTAGTGGTTGGTCGATAAATAGTGTCAACTTCCTATCGGTATAAACAACTCCAGTTTAAAAGAGAAATAAAAGAGGAACAAAACAGATAATGAAAGATGAACAAAAGGGTCGTAAAGCCTGAATCAGAACGCAACGTGTTGATTGTTCCGGACACGTAACTTAAATTTCCCAAGAATTCTTAATAACATATATACGACACACACTTACACACACATTCAACTAATCCAGTCTTCAAGACGTGTTAAATTCACGGCTTCAAATCATTGTGTCCATCAATGCTACATTCCCTCAAACGGTCCATTGTAAATTACTTCAATATTGTAATAATATACTCACCAGTTTTCACACGTCATGTCCGATTTAGAAGGTATTCAATTCAATTCAATTCAATGTTTTTATTTCATTTTCCGACAAAAAAGATATGAACATCACTTTTTTTATAACAGAAATTAAGGTGCGTAAAGTATAACATGAAAGAATGTTTATACAATGAGTGTACCACCTTATGATAATTATACACTATCATATAACTCAAGTGATTAGAAGTAATTATACAGTATGCAAAATTCGAAAAATGGAGGGACCCACTAAGAAGACAAAGCTTGTAGATTGTGGGCCCCTCGGAGGAATCAGTTGAGAAAAAAAAGTAATAGTCTGGAAGCCCACTAGAAAGATAGATCAACAAAAGCAGACAGATATACAAACAAATAAACATAAAATGAGACTGAGGTAGGAGTAACAATACAATGGAGAGTTGATTATGAGACGAGACAAAATGAGGCAAAGCTAACATAATAGAAAAGAACAGAACAGACAAAAACGTTCTACATTTTATTTTATCCGTGATCAGACGGGAACGAGCCTGATTTCGCTCAATATCTACCAATATCCCATTATTTTGCGTTTCGTTTGTGTGTGTGTGCGTGTGTTCTGTGCATTCTTATGCGACAGTTTAGGCGCAGATATTCAAGTAGGCATATTTTCATTGTATTCATACATTTCATGTATTTATATATATGTATATATATATATATATATAATGAATACATGAAATGTATGAATACAATATATCTGTATATAGATATATAGATATATAGCTATATTTAGATATATATATAACCATATATATATATATATATATATATATATATATATATATATACATATATATATATATATAAATCTTCATATGCCATTGAGTGGACTCTTTCACACCGTGCATTTTAGTTAGGCTGATAAGACTAAGAATTTTGTTTAATTTAAGTCTTTTCCAATGAGAATTGCGCCTCCTTTAAGCGTTGATGAAATACTGTGTAGTCAATAATATGTCATTTTCAAAAGAATGAATTCTTTCGTCGATTTTATTGTAACGATCTAACTTAGTTAAATGCAACATCGAATAAGAAAATGAAATCACCTTCCGAGTTACGCAGCAAGACATCCATATAAACTTCGAAAAATGAAGAACTTCCAATAAACGCTCTCTGCATTTTCCACGGTTTGGAGATGTATAGCCTTTCTTCCGTTGATGTAGCTGCCAACAATAAAAGCAGCCAAACGGAGGATTAGCGAAGACCGTAGTAATGCATAAACCGACCTTGACCTATACCATGAAGTTATGAAGCTCCACGCTTATATCATCTTGCCGTACCATGGTACCATTTTTGTTATATCTCGCTTCAAACCGTATATGCCTATACTCTCTTCGTTTATTGAATGACAAATAATGATTATGCTTTAGCATCTTTCCCCCTCAAAAAGGTCTGCGTCTTCCAAGGAATTATGTCCTGTACAGATAGATTGGGTTTTTGCACATTCTCAGGAGATGGGGGGGGGGGGGGTAGAAAGGAGAGAGAGAAGGGGGTAGATTGAGAGAGAGAAAGAGAAAGAGTGAGGGGAGTGAAAAGAGGAGAGATGGAGAGAGCATTAGAAATATTATTCAAAGTGTATTTTCTTCTGATAATAACGATGATATTAAAGGTTTTGTGCACCTGTTGCTTTGTACAGCCTATATTCTGCTAGCTCCCGCTCTTGAGCTCGGTGGTATATCCTTGGGCGTTCTCCGATACGAGATACAATTTCCCCTAATCCTACGCATGTCGTGAAAAGATCACTTTCTATTCAATTACTGCATTTACGTCAGTTATGAAGATGATTTCCCCCCAAACCATCGGCAAATTTCTCCAAGACCTGTAGGAACAGAGCACGCTCATGCAACCAACACATGCAATATTAGAAAACCGATTTTGCTATCAGCTACTTATTTATTTCTGTGCTTGGTGTTCATGATCTTTACAATGTGTTTGATTGTTTGAGACCCTATAGCCAAGGTCGTCCCTTCCATCATGATAATGTGCTTAAAAATTCCAGGGCCTATTGTATATCTCCAGGGATAATTGTCTACGAGTGCCCATCTACGATATGACTGCTTGCACATGTAGCATGCAACATGGATCCCTCTCTTGTTTATGGTTTATGATTATCTTGCAATGAAAGGCCATTGGACAAGCCTGCTTGAGAAAAGCAAAAACATATATCATGAGAGAAATGTTTGAAAATGAATATCTGTTGAGTTCGTCTGTAGGAGCTCGTGAAGAGGTACCTTGAGCAGGATTATCAAAAGTCATGTGTAGCAATTCATTTAAAAAGTGGCTTTATATCGTTCGGAATCAGTATTCATTCAAGAAAGAGAGCGGTATGTGTTTTTTATGTTATATTTGCTTATTTACTGCATTCTTTTATGCAAAACATACACTTACATCCACGAACACACACCCCACACCCCACTCACATACACACAGAGACCCACATAAACACACGCACGCACACACACACATACACACTTTTTCTCTCTCTTGTCTGAGTCGGAAGCAACAACCGTTTTTGATGCCACTTACAAAATATCATTTGTCATTGTCTTGGTGCATTCATACAATATCTGACTCCAGTGGAGTTTTACAGTTTTAGAAAAGAACCACTCTTTAAGGACATGGCTTTGGTGTGACATCGACGTGTCCTAAGTTTCGCAAAGTCTCACAAATATCATCTTTGACGGGGCGTCCTTTTGTTTCATTTCAGTCTGCAATAGATTCCAATTAGGCGAGAGCGTTAGATTTCCTTTCGCTTCGTCACTCAGGGGAGACGCGACATTCCGAACGGCCGTCGGGGGTTTGATGTCGACTGCTATGGAGTTCTTGAAGAGTTCCCTGTTTCCCTTCCAAATATCTCGGAGAGGAGGTTGTTACGAAGAGAAAAGAAGCGAAGAAAATAGAGCGAAAGAAACGGAAGGAAAACAACAACGGATATAGAAAGCTAAAGCAAAAAGAAAGAAGGAAAAGACAGAGATAACAAATGAGCATTGCCTTAACGATTGCATTTTTAAAAATCAATAAACATCGTTATTACTGGAATTTAAATGATTATCAATTCCGACAACTATAACACAGAAATCACTCCTGACAGCGTAGAACTAGTATAGTTATTTGAAATTTGAAAATTGGATGTATACATAATACTTCATAATTTTGCAGCACTAGCTTTGGAAAAGTGCAGACGCTCAAAAAGATGATACTGAGAATGTACAGGGCCAACGTCCCTTCCCCCTCGATATTGAGGACCCATTTGGTACACAAGGAGAGTATTGTGGCGACCTTTAATTCGATCGCAGCAGCCAAACCAGGCAAGATCTCGAAGCTGCCACGCCCATTTTTATAAAGACTTTATCCCTCTCTGCACTTGCCAGTGGTTTCTCCTTGGTAAGACATCGTAAAGACTGACAGTGCTAATTGATTCAGATTTAATAGGTACATGATAGAGGGTGTTTTTTTTTCATATGAATTGTTCTTCCTTGATTATGGAATAGTCTCATGTAGACATGTATTATGAGGTCGGTCGATGTCGAAATCTTGTCCACGCGGGCTGTGTTCCGTTCCCCGAAGTTCTCCACCCAGCCTGCAGGCACACGTGCACGTATTCTTATTAGGAGGAACGCCAACGTAGGTGAGAGTTTCCACCCCTATACACCATTTGCAATCGCGGCTTTCTCTCCAAATCGATGTTCCATGGAGAACACGTGACTATTGATTAGCAGCCTTGAGCTGGGCATGCAATCGGAAGTGGGCCTGGTGTAGCCGAGGAGTTTAATCGTGCGACCAGCAACAAACGCATTGCCCGGTTTCAGCTCACATTTTCCTTTGCAGTGTGTTGGCGTCGATCGTTCTAATATTAGTAATAAAGACCACTTGTTTTATTTCATCTGTGATTACCCAGGTTCGAAGCCAACTGGTGGGGAGAGGTTTTTTGGACGCGAGTGCTGGTTGGAACTCGTACATAACGCACAGCAGCAGAAGATCAGATTCACTACGCTGTAAAGGTATGTGATCCTATAAGAGTTGTTAGTTTACATAACTAGATTAGAATGTGTCCTCCAGACGTACTGTTAATGTCTTATAAGAGCTCTTCATAGAACCAGCACTGAGGTGAGACGTAAGCAAGCAACTTAACTGTCATTATGAGCAGGAGGTACAGGGACCATGTACTAATCTCTACGACCTCTGTTTAGGCTTATTACTTTCTCTCCCACCTCTCTATATCAGGCGCTGGTTGGACCAAGGAGGTACTAGGCGAGCTTATGGGAAGAGATTACGCTGGTTGTCTACAGTATGCCTCGCCAATGACACGGCTGAATTGAAATGGCGTGTAGTAATTAAATCGGTTACCTCGCATAATAGGCCTCTTTCTATTTAATATCTACAGAGATGAAGGAATAGGATTGTGATTTACATGTACACCACCTATATGAAATATCACTGAAATATCGAATACGCAATACGGTGCTTGCGTGCATGAATATATCACTGTTTTGGGGGTGTTTCTAACCAAGGAGGTACTAGGCTCGCCTAGTACCTCCTTGTTCTAACGACACGGCAACAACAGCAAAATACACCAAGAGTATAGTCATGGGAAACGGTTACAGCACTGTGGTCTGTGGGGAATGCGTACGTTATTATGTATAGAGGTGCTAGGGTTCGACTCTTACTTGCTACACTCTTTTATAACTGGATCGTATGGACACTGCACTATACAGTTGTTCGGTGCAGATCGTTGGTAGTCTGGAGCTATGTTTACATACAAGCTATATCTCAGGGCCACTGGTACTAGATGTCTTTGATGCAAAAGGTAAAGTCAGTGTACACCAAAGAGTATAGCGCAGCGCGCTTCTACTGTACTCTTTGATGTACATCGCGGAGGGGAAACAGCTTCGTTCACCCTGATTAGTGTTTGCTATTATATATATATATATATATATATATATATATATATATATATATATATATATATATATATATATATATATATCGATAAAAAATGAATATAGGCTGTCGTCTGTGGAACTATTTCGTGACACTAATTCTAATTTGTCGCGTGACGTAAGAAATTGTGTGAGAAAAGAAACATTTTGAGAAAACACTTCGTCAGAGTTCCTTCGTCATTGGTGTGCCATATTGCACCACCTTTTTCCAATGTAATAGCCAGCACACGCAGTGAAGTGTTTCCTGTGACACTCTGTATAGTGATGGTATGCAGTTCGTCAGAAACGAAGATTACTGCCAAAAGAGACACGGGGGTTCGCCCGGGGGAGCAGAATCTTTGGCCGTGATGTGATTTTAATGATTCCCAGAGAGCTCGTTCGGACGCTAAATCCCGAGCCGAGAACTAATTTCATACAGAGGTCAGTGTAACCTTTGGTGGTCACCTTTTCTCTTGCCTCCCCCCCCCCCCTGTCTCTTTCTCTCTAGTTTGTCTATTTCGATGGATTGTCTCATCTTTGATTGAGGACGATGTGGACGTGCCTTACCAATCGTCTCACTGATGATTTTTTTTTTCCATGAACACTGTTACCTATATAACAAACAAACTCACGAAGTGAATCATTAACGACGGGAATGAACACAACCGTCATGCAGTACTGGGTGCTTTAAATTGTACAGACCTATAAGGTATTCGACAATACCGTGTGTCCGGGCTGAAAATACTGTGCTTGAATTCATAGGAGGTGAAATAATATATAGTAAACTAAATGTCCTATTTTCCAAAGCTGGATAAGTTTGCTATAATAGTGGAATTTCATTTTGAGTGCAGGTCAGTGGAAGTGCAATGTAGCAACGACTTTTCGTCGGTCGGATACACCTCAGATCGGAGTGACTCTGACTGCGGCAAACAATAAGCTTTGTTTAAAAACGTATCATGATCTTTGTATGTATGTGATCGTATGTGAACGTATGTGATCTTTCATAAAGTTATCACTTTCAACATGACATGACTGCTCTATTTAGTACCTTGATTTGCACGCTTTTTATTAAAGCTATAACTCACACGGCGAGAAGGAGTCCCTGTAGTGGCAATATCCAGGTCAAATCGCCCCATGGCAATCGACTAGGTCATGACAAGATCGGATAAACAAAAACCTAGTTACACACCGGAAGCACATCTTCATAAAAGGAAGTGAGGTCAGTTCGTATCGAGGTATAGTAGGCCTCGTAATGTTGTGAGCTCAGATTTAATCTCCTCGCGGAATTTTATCTGTCGGCTACGTGGTTGATCAGCATCGGAAATGCTGAAACGCTGAAACTGTTGTAAAAGTTACCTATACCGTGTATTCCGTTGGTCTTTCTCCCAGCTAGCCCGCTTCTTTCAGGTTTCGCGGCTTGGTTCAAAAAGTGTTCCTTGAGTTAGACGTGACTTTTTGCGCGTGTGTGTTTGTGTCTTTCGTCTGAGTGTGTGTTTTTGTTTGTTTATTGTTAATCTTGCTTCAGCTCTGTGTTGTCTTTTACCTTGACATCATGCCCTGTCCATGACGTAGTCCACGTCATTTAGGATTTCGAAGCAGTTATACGATTGTAAAGGCCGCGAAACGTTGCAACACGTCCGAGTGTCCACGTAATGCTGGTCCGAGGTCAAGTAGAACTCAGCACACATAAATTTTAGAGACACACATAATATACATACAGACAGACCCACAAATACAAACCTGAATGCAATTTATGGCCTTCATATTTGGGTAGTATACCATATAATAGTACAATGCAAACATTCGAGCACGAAAGTATAGCTTTTTCAGACCCGAAGAAGACGAGAAATCTATACCCCTATGGCGAGTAAACAAGTAAAAGCACGATAGATGAAAACAGATGAGATTATGTATGTTTAGAATTAAACCGTTCTCGAACAACCCAGTGCATTATTGCAACCCATGAATAATTCTCCCCTCAGTCACGTACTCGATGAATATGTGACTTGGGTAGATGCGTCAAACGATGGGAAAAGTTTCTGCATCTGTGCCCAGAAATTAAAAATAAGGGCTTTCATTTTATATGCTCTTTCTCACACTTTCAAGTTTTTTGAACGCTTAGAGCGTCTACCAGTCCAGTGAAACAGAACTGATATTGTAGTCGTTGAGTGATGAAACCATGACTGCACTGATATACATACCTGTCTAGGTACCGTATTCTGCATTGGAATTCACTTGGTTATGATGCCTAAGGCGTCGACCAGTCCTCTGGATATGATGAATCGAAATTCATGGAGAAAAGGCCATGACTAAATTGAATAAATTTCCTGACAAAGGAAATTGACATGTAGCACAATGATTTTTTTTCTCATTCGAAACCCTACAATTTTCACATACCAATGCTACATGGCAATCACGCTATTGCCACCTGATTATTGAGTTATGACGTTTTCACGAGGGAACGTGATATTATCCCAGAAGGTCCCGACAGGACAAGCTGGTATACCAGCGACTTTCGCCACCTGTATGTGTAAGCGAATCCCGTTCGTGTGTTAAAAGCTTTATAGATATGCATAGAGATATCTGCGAATCTTATATGGGCCAAACTCGTACACTCCTTTTCATCACTGGGCGTAATATCAGCGAGTGCGAAATCTATGACAGCAATGCCCTCGACTGAAGACATAGTTAACAAAACAATACCAGAGCTTATAATGTAGACATTTTTGGCAAGTGTACAAGCACTAATCAGATATTTTCAGGAATACATTTCGTGCCAAACAGTGGTCATATGATGTCAAGCGGGCCTGAACACTAAAATAAAAAGCAATCGATTTGTTTTGATATTCAAGTTGGTTGAAATTGGGATTCACTATTTTATTCATTTCCCTGATGCCCAGTGTGTTTCATAATAATGATCATCATACCTGGTATTTTTTTTTTTGTGTGTGTAAGCAATAATCCTTTAAGGTCAAACCAACATTCTAAGGTGCACCATCTTTCTCGCTAGTGTCGAAGATATAGGAACAGGATCGTGTCAGTAAGAGGTATCGACATGAAAAATGTAAATGTAAGTTACCTTTACAGGATACCAAATCAACCTGGTACAGCAATGGTCGCATATTCAATCTACTTCTGTTTATGAAATACTTTGCGAGTAATCAGTCTCATCAGAGTCGGTATATGTCCCATCGCCTCTTTGTTCCCTCATTTGACGTTTTTTATTGGAGGAAGACTCATACGTCATAACATGTATGTTAGAGTGAAAGTTTAATCATATGCATTATCTCTCCAGTCTCCAGGAAGTAAAGTGATAACTGTGAAAAGAAAATAGTAGTAAACGAACCGTGTGAAGTCTAATCTAGTAAAAATAAAAAGTAAACATCTCCAGAGGGCGGATATTTATTTCCAATTTACTTCGATAAACTTTGAGGGACATTTCCAAAGAGAAGAATCCACGAGCCAGATCTATTATTTTGTCCCTTCTCTTGGGGGTGGGGATGGGGACAGTACAGGGATTTATGTCGTGGTATAACACATTGCATGGATGACTCGGACTGGGGTTACGTATTGTCTGAATCAATATCCTGCGGAATGTGGTTTCCCAGATTTTATCTTCTATTGACTCGCCAAAAACAGAGAACAACACGTTGCTCTTCTTGGCATTACAAAATGAGCAAATAGTTGTACAAAAGATAACAGGGGAAGTCGTCTGCTTAACATGCCCTAAAGGCTACAATTCTCTATTACCATTACCGTCCGGCTTTTACCATTACCGACATCCTATATTGTTGTTGAAACTAGCTATATTGGAGTATTCGTCAAAACTACACCATCATTTATGCACAGTGGTTACCCAACCCTATACTACAGCCAGTGAGCCAAAGAAATTGAAAGAATAGAGTAAATCTCATCAATCATTATATCAATTTTGTTACGGCTGTCACCATGTTTAACGGGACTCATTACACGCATGAACTGTCTTGTCAACATGGCGATTATAAAGTGTTTATTGATAGTGGTAATCATAAAGTTAAAAAAAAAAAAAGATATCTTTGCTTTAGTCTCAAGACATCAGATATGTTATTCTTAGCCTCAAAAGAAAATCAAGCAAATTTTAATGATCGTTTTGTTTTGTTTTTTTCGTCACAGAACATGAGACATCAAAGTTTACGGAAATGGCTACCAGGCTTCAACCATTATCATGGTTTAGTCACATGAAATTGCATACGTTCTTTTGCACGCTGGTCGTTCTTTCACTTTGCAGTCGTCCAGATTATCTTAAGATTACTTGCTGTTGTCTTGCAAACTGACGTAACCTCTATACGTCTTTATGAATCCAGATTCACGAGTGTGACAGAAAAGCTCTTTATTCGAAGACATGACGCCACGGTTTTTATTGTCCTGTACCATTGTTGCCCACTCATCACGTGCGTATCTGGTGATGTGATTATTTAAGTTTCTGAAAACTTGTGCGAGCCAAATAGAAGCTCCACCGAAGCATGATGAGAGAGCAACATGGAAGAAAAAAGAAAAGTAAGCAGCATAAAATGGCATAACCAGGAAAGTTAGCTTGAAGTAGTTTCCAGGTCATCGACGCGATTTACCACAACTGTTGCAAGTATGGCTTTCAGTCTTCAGATGATTTGAAACATGATTTCGATATGTAAAAGGAGGTTTAACAAAAACAACAACAACAAGAGATCAATCAAAGTAAATCGAAAACTGTCCAGTTGCCAGTGATTGTCCTGTGATGGGATCGGGAATCGGAGATTACAAGGGCATTCCCGACGACCCGATGGAAGTCGAGTGCCAGTTCTCGGGTAATGACGTCAGGTGCGGCAAGAGGGCGTGTCGAAAACATGGTAGGAGACGCGGGGCTACCACGAGGTTTTTGAAGTCTCTGCGACTTCTGCATCATCACTACCAAAACACATTTACACACTCACGCACTTACGCACACACATACACGCATATTCACACGTGCACGATTTGTAATGCTGTCTCCTCTCTGAATACACGGTACATATCCTTCATCCATACACCTTGATGTGCTTGGTATCGAGGTTTGCGTTTTATTCGCAACCATCTTCCAACGTTGTCATTGTGTACCGTGCTTCGATCATAACTGGATTAGTGTTTTCTTCTTCTTACGGATATAAACCTTGGAAGGACAGGTATGTACTGAGTCGGTATATCTGTGCAATTTGAAAGCATCGGAGTTCTTGTATAATGATAATCATCACTGTTTTCTTTTGAGTGAGAAATTCACCACGCCCATCATCTCAGACGGTCTTAATTTCTCGATCGTCTTGCTTTCATGCGAAGCATCTCTCGTCATATTTACTTGTGCTAACGCCAGTTGCATCTACAATTTCGCATTTGGGTGACAATTATGCGTACCATTCATGTACGTTGTGTCCATTCCGACGGCAACTTCTTTTGGCAGTCACGGTGAATGAGCAATGTTCTTGAGCCATTCTCTTTAAAAGTGATTTTGTGCCGTTACGGAAAGATTTTAAACGTGTCAAGCAAGTATGTTGATGTATTGACCGAAAGATCGGTCTGTATCTTGTCGTCGGGGATATTTTCCGTGGGGGCTGCGTCTAGCTATAGCTTCACGGAATCCCCTGTACGAAGGAGAGCCGAAAAGTGAGAAAAAAGAAATGATGAAACCTCCGAGTAGACGGATTTTTTTTTGTGTGTGTGTGTGTGTGTGTGTGTCTAGTTGTGATATAGCTTCTCACTATACCCAACGTCCATATTGTGTGAATTCCTCGTGTCCTAACTCATGCATTCATGTGATCATGATCAGTATAGCCTGTTAGTATAGCCAGGGAGGTGCTCACCTCCCTGGTGTAGCCACTAGCTGATGTCCTGGCAACCATTCTGGTGGCGGTAAACGGGTTAAGCTGAGGGAATCGTTGCATAATCTGATCGAGTCGAAGACCCTTCTCCCGAGTGTCCCGGATGGTCTACTGACCTTGTTCACGTTGCTACCGTACCGTGATAATCTCCACTTAATGATACTCGAATAATGAATAATTTATCGATCATTGCCTTTTTGAGAAAGCCAGAAAGGGGCAAAGACGAGCAGTGGAGGGCGGGACTACTAACGGTTCATCAATATTCAGAGTATTCCAGATGTGACTTTCACCGAGAGTTGCGAAAGCCACAAAAGTTACACCACCCCTCAAAAAAAAAAAAAAAAAAAAAAAGAGTAAAGACGATTTTTCCCACTTTTAGTATTCGACCCAATAGTCAAGTGAAATATTGTCATTTTATTCTTGATTAGATTATGTC
This sequence comes from Diadema setosum, assembly GCF_964275005.1. Classification (NCBI taxonomy): domain Eukaryota; kingdom Metazoa; phylum Echinodermata; class Echinoidea; order Diadematoida; family Diadematidae; genus Diadema; species Diadema setosum. Next base: position 8,695,367 of record NC_092689.1, on the reverse strand, counting down.
AGCTTTCGTGAATATGAAGAGTCAGAATTGTCAAGGGTTTGAAACAAAATAGCTGTAACTGAGATTATACAAGCAGAATTTCTATATCCTCGCTTTGGTTAAAAAAAATGGAGTTTCTCGTGTTTTTTATCCTTTGTCTAATTCCTCCATAATGTCAATGTGTATTACATCAGCTTCTCTCTTCTTCGTCTCTCTTCTGGTGTTGTATATCTGTATTATTTTGCATTTCGAGTCGTTTGCAGTGTGTTGCGGAGCATTTGTATTTCCTTTTCAAATCCTGAAGTTTGTTCTTATTAATTCAATGTCTCAACATGAAAAAAAAAATGATGCTAATATCTGCAGGGTGAAAGGTTTATTCTAATAGATAGAGTATTGTATAGACACATCAATAAGTTTATCAGTTGATGACTTTATATTATGTGAATAGTACTAATTTTCTGATATACATCGAACAAAATTAACTGAAGATTTTATACTTGTTGATAACATGGGTGGAATGTTAAATGCTTGAATTTTTATCAATTATTGAAATTACTTGGGTTCGGCTGTGTGTCACAAGGCGTAGAGGGCGTGATTCCCATTTTTGGTCAGTTGACCAAAGAGCCGCAGAATGGTTTACTCGTAAGACGTAAGGATCTTGAAGATCATCTACGCGGCGCAGCGATGATAGTGTTCTGAATGAGTAAAGGAAAAACCTGAATCCCTGTTCAAGTTGCCTTATAGTAGATGACAACGCTATATGTTTACCTCTTGTAACAACCAATCAGAGACAAAAGTTTGGAGACCCGAGTTTAGAGATCCCATTATGCCCTCATCCCAAATCGTATGAACCCACAGGATTGATTCTGCCCGATGTCGAATTAGTGTTTGCGCCATCTACGGTCATTGTGTGGCAGGTTTTGCTTGAAGTACTAGTAGTTTGTTATTCACCGGCACGAGGTCGTGCCCAGTATCGTCCACTCAAATAGAACTCCAGAAATCAAAGCATAGTTATGATACTATACAATCGAAGTTCAGATGGACATCTAATTGCAATTTCCTCTTGAAATAACTGAAGAAAGGTTTTGTTTTTCTTTTTCTCAAAGTATGAATGACCGCGACAAGGCGGTGAGGTAACGATAACGTGTTACACCCTAGAAATGCACCCCTACCAGGAAGGTAAAATTTTGCGATTTCTCCTATTTGATGATATCTTGCCCTGGGCCCTGTTTCATAAAGCTGTTCGTAAAGTTACGCACGACTTAACGAACGACTTAGATGTGGCAAGGCAAGTGGGTTTCCTAATCATCGTTAATTTCAATAGCTAAAGTTGAAATTCGCAGACGATAATGTTTACCTGTTAACACACGTTTTTAGTTGAAAGTGTTTTTGTTTTTGTTTTGTTTTTTTCCCAGTGTAGATGAAATATTAATATACAGTCGTACGTTGTTAAAATGTTGGGGGGGGGGGGGGGAATGGGCACACAGATTGGCACTTCATATTCCAGTCGTTCGTAAGTCATGCGTAATTTACGAACAGCTTTATGAAACAGAGCCCAGGGCATACTGTTTGTGTGTTTGTTCGTTTGTTTGCTGTTGTTGTTGTTGTTGTTTTGCGTACCCAACAGAAGGTGTACTCAGATGAAACTGAAATCAGTGTTGTTGCTATACTGGATTCAGTAGGGCGAGACTTGATAAATGACCAATGTTCAGATTAAGGAAAGAAAATTATGGCCGTAAAATGTGTATGGGATTCAGAAAGACATTAATGTTGACTGTTTATCCAAGAGTACGCCCACACATACTGGCACTCAAACATTCGATTAGAGTATTTAGTCGTAGACTAAAGAAGAAAGCAGAAGAAGAAAGAAAGAAAAATTGGGAAAATCGGGGGAAAATTATAAAACCAATGACTCTCCGAGATATCCGCCCGGATATTCTTTACGTCAAAGTTCCCATCATGTTCCTCAATACTGACGAACTGACACACGATTATGACATGTCGCTGCTGTGTAAATGTGGATAGGAGCTATCACTTGATAAAAATTGAAGCAGTAAGAAAATGGAGTTTTGGGGAATTCAAACAGAATTTTTATCGGTAGATCGAGCCGTTGTGCAATCCACATATACACCGACGAAACGCTATTTAAATGACATCTCTTTTCAAAACTCTCGTTGAACTTAAGTGTTTTCGCGCCGAGGAATGAGTATCGCTTACGGGGTTCCCACCGATGGTGGCGCATTTTCACCAATACTCTTGTGTTTAATGTCTGAGCGGAGAGATGATGATATTTGATAAAACGTCAATTCAATTCAATTCAATTCAATTCAATTCAAAATATTATGTATAGAAAAGAAAAAAATATTATCATAAGCAATTGCAGAGATAAAACGTCCAGCCTTATCTCCTCGTGTTCACTAACCATATCATTAGCTCACACGTTGACTCTCACGCCTGTTTACTGTTTACCATTGGGAGCGGTGATATACAAATTTTCGACTTATCACATTATTTTTTATGCATATAGGTCAGTTGTATCACAAAACGTCCTACCACACAAAAATTTTGCAATAAAGCCTAGAATATAAGGGGATGCCATTATTTTTCTTCATGAATCATAGCTGTAGACGGTTTATTCTGGAAACAATAATTTTATCATAATTGTCACATTCTGTGTACTTAACAGTACTTAACAATGATTATACTGCATGATTAACATTTTTACATTGGTTTTTTCTATGTCCCTTACATTTAAGAACTATTTTGAAGCACTAAAGCTGGGTTTTTGTTTCATCTGCAAATGGTAAACAATGCCTTTAAGTTGCTGAACACGTAGATGCACTTCTTGCAGAAACTCCCTTCATTGTCAGGAATATACCTTCTTAGCTACCTGAAAAGTCGCTCGCTCCCCTCTGTCTTGCTAGAGACCGTCGCTAAGCAACGCCCCACCGGAGAATGCAACCGCGATCATTAAGCGGTAATTTATGCCTGGAAATAATGACCGAAAAAATAGCACGCCAGCAAGAGTTTAAGAATGCATGAGGCGTCACAGACGGTGTTTCCTGTGTCTATATTGAAACTGATAATTATAAGGATGACCTCTTGTGCGAGGACAGTGTGTCCAGAGAATCTGGTCCCAAAACTAAAAAGCCGTGTCCGACGACTTTATCTGCCTCACCATCTGCCAAGTGTGGCTACGCAGTGATCGGAATTCCCAATGATAATCAAGCCTTTGTCCCTTAAAAATTGGAGTTGTGATGAAACGAGCAAGCAGGATAGTCGCGTATGTTATTGTGCACACCTTCTTCATAATTATTATTTAGCAGTACTTTAAATTATCTAAATAGGGGATGATGATGATGATGATGATGATGATTATACTTTTACTATTAACCACTACTGCTGCTAAACTTCTCTTACTGCTACTAAAAATGCTTTTACTACAAATGCTTCAGTGTGATGATTGCAGCAGGGAGGTGGTCTCACCTCCCTGATTGCAGTCAGGGAGATGGGACTCATCATATAAAACATACCAGTAAGAATATAGTTTAATTTGTTGCGTAGCTCCTCCGGTGAGGACGATATTTCAGAAAGGTGAACACAGCCAATCAAAGTTTACTACAGTAGTACCACATAATTGTTTTTCCACATAAATATTATGGCATAATCGAGGCAGTTTAGGGACGAAACCGCTCATGCAATAAAAGATATAAGCATCAGATACCGTTCGAACTGAGGATGTCCTCATTACATGTCCGAAGACGTATCCAATGTACCACAGTGCTCACAGATTATTCTCGTTCCTAAGCCTCCGTGCCAACCCACTGTTGCTAGGTAATGCATCTCTCGAAAACCCCAGCTACTAGAAATGTTACCGGTGAAGTTACGCCTGATAGTAGTGGCCGGCCAAGTTTCTACTGCAAACTTGGTGTTGATATCTACATTTTTGTTGTTGTATGGTCGTGCAATTGAGGCCCAATAACGTACCAGGGTTAATTATAGAACTATGCCATTGTTGCCGCGACAAGCTCATCCATTTGCTTCTGTCTCATTTCAGCATTTAGGTTAATGCTTATTCATTCGAAAGTAAATGTAGTAGTAATGCTGAATATAATTATCATCGTCAAAAGAGCCATCACACTCACCTTGATAATACTTACCATAATGAGATGTATTTTGGGACGCCTGCCTAGTAATGCCTAGTGCGAATAGTGTGATCCGTCAATATTTGGATAAAAATCGTTTGTATTTTGATCTATACTGTATTTGTATAAACAATCCCTTTTATAAATACAATATACAAATATATATATATATATATATATATATATATATATATATATATATATATATGAAGAGTTTTATTTCGAAATGAACTAAGCGCCATTTCTAAACATTTCAAAGTAAGTCCATCATCAGATAGAGCAAAATTAAACCTTTCCAGGAATAACTCAGTTTTGACGTAACAAAGAATATTCTGGAAGTTATATGATTAAAAATATTCTGTATTTTCCTATTATTTTCCTTGTTTTTAGCAGCTTTAATCACAAATATCTCAACTTAGCAAGAACTGAGTTAGCTCGTTTTGCGATAAAACTCTTCATATATATATATATATATATATATATATATATATATATATATATATATATATATATATATATATATCGTAACATAGTGTTTGCAATAACTTTAACGCTTGTATTATAGGGACCTCATTGTGGGTTGATGGCGACATGGATGCTCATAAACTTTTACACACACACAAACACACACACATCCCTGCTCGCACACGAACCAAGAAATAAGATTTAGTGTATACTCAAATCTCACTATGTTTACTGTAATGGTATTGTAATGGTATTAACACTGAAACGTCTACAATGCACCAGTTGCGAACAGATTTATACGTGTACTCCTCTAATGAAGCTAAATTTCTTAGACATGTTTCAAACGCGTTATTTTAGTCCTTACATGCATTTAAAACAATAAGATTGATAATGCAAATACCATATCAGTGTCTGGTCCAAGTACTCGTATGTCAAGAGACATACACTCCTTTATCTCCGTGTTTTCAGTAAACATACCGCAACGAGGTTCTTATCAATCAGAATCCTTGAATCAAACATAGAGATTTGTACAGTCTACGTCTCATGCGGGCCTTTGTTATCAAGCAATTATAACTTTGCGATTAAAGCAATATGCGAGTTCTAGACTTAGGGGGTGTTGCAAGAAAGTTGCAATCAATTGCAACTTGCAACTGATTGTCACTGGCCAATCAAAATCATTGTTGCATGCATGTCTTCTTAATAGGGCAGACCCTGAGCCAATCAGAATGGTTGTTTCAAAATTAGCAATTATTTGCAATTGATTGCAACTTTCTTGCAACACCCCTTAGACTTTGAATGAAGGATGAACTGTTTGGGGAAAGAGACGACCAAAATATATCAATATCAAAGCGGATGAAAGATTGACATAAAATTGAAATAAAAAAAAAAAACACACAAGGATAGCAGCGAAGAATCCCTAGTAGAAGAATCAACGGAAGAACGAAATTGAAATAACAAGTGGAAACGGAACGGACAACATGAAAATACTACAGTAAAAACAAACAAATTAACAAAAAACAAAATCGGACACGGATGTTGATGAAACTGGCATAAGCTCTCTCGAAATAATGTGAATGTTTTCTTTTTTTGTTCACCTATCTCCTCATTGTCACCATTTCCTTCTTTCCTAGAGCACGGGATAGCGGCCTCGGGTAATTTGCCGCGTCTTTATTCGGTAGGAAGCTGTAATTGCTCCACATCTCACGTCGACGTTCAATGAGTGTTGCCTTGCAATAACGACCGCAGATATTAGATTCTGTTCTCCCTCTTTTTTCTTTTCTTTTCTTTTTTTCCCATTGACGATGGGGAACCTTTTGTTAACAGATATATTGTGGCCGCCCTTTGCTTTAATGAGTTTTTTTTTTCATTCTTGTATCTCGCTGAGACGGTCCTTCCGAGGTCGACCAGTCAGTGATAAAATCGCAGTGATGTGAATTGAGTGTGCGTGTGAGTTTGTGTGTATGTGTGTGTGTGTGTGTGTGTGTGTGTGTGTGTGCACGCGCACATTTTTGTTCTTGCTGATCGATATTGCTCCGTTTATTGATCGATTCCAGTTCGCACGGTGTCATGTTTTGTGTTGGTCAGTGACTTCAGTAATGCAGTTCTTAATCTTTAATGGTCCGTGATCACGTTTCAGCGCAAAACGGCAGGCAAAATGTCTGATTCATTATTTTGTGCCAAAGAAATTATTCGGAACGACACGAACACAAAATGAGCGGCGTTGCTGACTAAAATTACTGTACTTTCACTTTGGTGTATAAATTGCATCTTCAAATAGAAATCGAAATTTCAAACATGTGGTAAAGATCTATAACTGATTAACACTTTTGGAGATTTGTACAAATTAAGACAGAGTACTGGGACTATAAACATTTCCTCCGGTTCGTGGTATGTGGATTCTGTCCCTTTCAGTTTGAAACTGTTAATATATTGTGTCTTTCTGCCAAACGCATCCTGTCAGCGCACGTTATCATGACTCCGTTCTCAAACTTATTTACACAGGGGCGAGGAGAATTGGGTGGGTTGTTAAGAATTGTGAATCTGTGGACTGGTTGAACCCATGAAGTCGAAGACACCACATGTTTGTGGTTTGATGCTCTATCTGCCATCTTCATGAGTCACTGATAGTACTTCATAAATCATACGATAAAATATGTACATGATGTATGTTAATCTTCCACTTGAATCCGTGTTTAGTCATACGCCGCTGGTTATGGATTCGTTATGCTGGTTTCTTTGTGGCAAATTAATCACAAGCCTCAAAAACGCTGTTGCTCTGCCCTATTGCGTGACTCTTATATTATAGCAGCACGTTTTAGGAGATAAAGTTCATGTTTTGTCTCAAATCGGTATAACGTATGTATTTCTTCTTGTGTGTGTGTGTGTGTATGTGTGTCTCTGTATGTGTTAAAGTGTACAGAATTAATGAATTGCAACAAATCTGTGTAATCTTTCACTAATGATGTTTGCGTAGCGGCTTGGCAATTTTATTGCGGACACGATCATTTTATTCTGCACTAAAGTTGTCCCAGGCCGTGATGGCTAACACACGTCTAGAAAGCGGCTGTCTTCAGGCTATTTCCTAGTGCAAAGAAACCACGCCGTTCCTATAAACCATGAAATATGCATGCGAATCTATTTTGTTGTGAAAACAGTATTTTGAGAAAGTTTGAGACTGTAACGGTCATTGTATAAATTTTACCGCCATGTGTCCCGCAGGGCCCGCTTTCAGGAGAATTCTCAATCAGCATAAGTTTGCAGTAATTGAAATCAAAATGGCAACCAGACGACTATTAACAGTGATATTGTGACGCAATGACTGATGTCATCTGCGTCTTTTATTTTGCTCTGTCTGATGATGGACTTACTTTAAAATGTTTTAAGAATGACGCTAAGCCGTTTTGCGATCGAAATTCTTCATAGTTTTACGTGTTACTTAAAGGACAAGTTCACCTTCATACCGGGGTTGAGTGAATACAGCAATATTAGTAGAACACATCAGTGAGAGTTCGAGGAAAATCGGACAATCCGTTAAAAAGTTATGAATCTTTGAAGCTTCTGCTCAGTCACGGCTGGATGAAAAGACTAATATAGATTGTGATGTCACATGAGTACAACGACATAAAGAAAGACTCATAATAAAGAAAATTCAACATATTTCCATTTTCTCGCATAACAAAAGAACATTCGACTTCTCTCTTTCAGAAGGCAGGGGGAATAATATTACCCTTAACATACGTCAGTAACAAGTAGAAGAAATGTGCACTTTATTCAAAAAGTAAAGTTTTGTGAAATTCTCTTTTTATTTTCCTTATATCATTGTACGCATGTGACATCATACACTGTAGTAGTCTTCTCATCCAGCAGTGACTGCGCAGATACTTAAAAAATTCATAACTTTTGAACGGATTGTCCGTTTTTGCTCAAACTTTTACTGATGTGTTCTACTAATATTGCTGCATTCTCTCAATCCTTATGTATATGAAGGTGGACGATGTCCTTTAAGTGTGTTTCAATGCTAACTTTTTGTAGTGTTATTGTCTTCCCTTTTGCAGGATTCCACTCACCAGCCCACGTGACCGACAGAAAGTCACTACGACCCTCAGAGAAGCTTGGACGCATGATTGGAGATTGAAACTGACATCAATGTAGTGATTTTGAGTCAACTCTACAAACTGTGTTTTTAATGATATTTGTCGAACACTTAGACACCGATAGCTGTTATATTTCCTGGAACACTCGTGTCTGTAGACTGGCGACGGACGCATTCCACGTCGATGACATTGTGATAGTTGCTGATCGGGTAACTTAATGTCGGGCTTTTCTTGAATTATCACTATCATATTGCATAGCTGCTCTGACTTCGGAAGGGAAGTTCAAAAGCACGTGGAGAAAATTGAAGCGTTGCCAAGGAACGTTGTTGCGAATATTTCATTGAACGGACTCCGACCTCTTACTATGTGCATACACATTGCGCACGCACACTATTGACAGAATCAACCACGTTATCTCGTGCACGCCGTGACGTAGTAAGGTATTTTTTGCCCCCTGGTTTTTCATGTATGCAATAAAACCGCGCGCGTAATCACGATGCCTTTCGGACTACGACGCGGCGGTGGCGGGGAGGGTAAAGCCGCCACGGCACAGCAGCAAACAGCACAACAACCTAAAGAAGGAGCAAACGACATGGGAAATGGCGCGGGCCTGCACAGCAAGCAGGCTCGCACGGGACCCGGCGGCGGCGGCGTCGGCGGGGGAGGAGGCGGCGGCGCCGCGGCTGGTGGGGTGGGCCTCCAGAATAACAACTCGAGTTCGAATCACAAGCACAAGAGCGACTCTTCCGAGGTGATGAAGCTTCGGGCCCAGCTCGAAGACACCCAAAAGCAACTGAAAGAATGTATGGACGAACTGACACTGCGGCAGGCGATGCTCGACCAGCGAGATGAAGAGCTGCTCCGGGTACGCGAAGAGGTGCACAAATTGAGGGCTGTCCTGAGCCGCAAAAGCAGCGATGAGGCTGCGGCTGGCACCGCCAACGGACAGGGTGGTCGTGGCGGCACACTGCCCATCGTGCAGGAGAACAAGAGGAACAAGAAGCAGGGTGTGTCTGGTGAAAGTGGTATGCAAGCCAACATCTCGGCCGACAGCGACGATCTGCAGTTGAAGAGGTTTCCGAAGGACGCAGCGTAAGTTGTCGAGAACACCATTACTTTTGAGTCATTCAGTGTCACTCACCCCCGACATGGTCCAGGGTAATTGCCACACATCGATTCCCATGACAAAGACTGACTTTAAACTAGATCCAAACTGACAGATAGGTATTGTAATGATTTAAAGATGGAGCACATTGACTATGGCTTATGATTTACCGTGGGTAATTACATTTCAAGTACCATGTGGAAGTCCGTCTTTACTGTCTGTCAGTGATATAGTTTCATTAAGTACTTATCACACCATAGTTCATCGCCACTGCTCTACACAGCTGATTCGCTAAAACAATACATTTTGTTTGTTGTTGTTGTTTTTTTTCTTCAAATGAGGGAATTCCACATCATAATCCCTGAGGGCTGAAACCTATTTCGCACACACACTCACACATAAACACAAATATACACTCGTACAACACATATGACACCTGTATGTACTTTTTGGAAGACAGACAATCTTTCTCCTGACAAAAAGTGCCAGAAGATTTGACAGAATTTGCTGTGGTGACGTGGAATCTGTTGTTGATGTAGAGTCTACAGCGATTTCATTGAGACGTGCGCAAATTTTGTATGCATTAAGGACTATCTACTTTGAAACAGTCATGCCCTGCAGCGCAAAAAGAAAAAAAAAAGAGAGAGAAATTGTTTTTGGTTGTGAACTTCTTTAGTATCCGGTTTGCTTTTGATTTTTTTGAATCAGTCTAACAATTAATTTCAACTTGAATGAGGGATTCTGCTTATTGTGACACTTATTGTATGCGCGCGTGTTCTGTGAGAAATTTTACGAACAATTAGCAAAAAACATTCTTTTTTGACGATGAAGTTTGCAAAGTTAATGACCATAAATCTGCCACGCAAAAGGTGACACGCACTTCAAAAAAATGATCTTCCCTTCGGTCACTTGCGCTCCATGCACGCATAGACTCTATACGATGGGGGGGGGGGAATATTAATGGCACTTATGAATCAATCTCACTTTCAGGAATGATCGAAAGTTGCCTCATGTATAGTGTCACGTAGGGCATGCTTTCGTAGTTTAGTGATAGTTTTTATTTTTCGGTTAGTAACGCGAACCTCTGAATGCCACTGTCCGGTGGCTTGATAAACAGTTTTGAGGAGTACAATGGGGTCTCACTAGGAATGAGAGATTATGAATTGATTAGTCCCCATGCTAGGAGGCGTACCGGATTGTTCAGTACCGAGAACATTATTGATTGAAGAGCAAAACAGCAACGAGCACTACGAGATTAGCGTGGTATGAGCCATCAATAAGATTTATTGACGGCTAATTCCAGACCCATCCTATGGTCTCGATACTATAATAGAATGCCTTCCAACAGTGGATATTTTGTGTGGATTCGCCTCAGACTTCTTTTCAAGTCACAGCAGTCAATTATGAATGAATTCACCTCCCCCAAAAAGCAACAAAAACAAAAATGAGACATGAACACAAAAGCACAATGTTGTGAACCATCCCTCTGTGTTATTCGTAATTCGCCTATCTGCGGATGTGATGCTACAAACTATGGTGGGTGGAGGAAAGAGCAACACCCACCAGACGAGAAAACAACCATCGTATAATCGTAGTAATGCAGCGCAGGTCGTTACGGATTGAACAGCACGACTGGATTTTCCCCGCGGGCCAATAACGCCTGCTAAAACCTACAAGGTGGCTGTGGTAGGATGATCGCGACGGTGCACCAAGCCTGATGTAGATGTGACTAATTAGGCACGAAGCGTCGACATGTTCGCCATCTAGCGATTAATTCTCGCTTTATCGCGACAGTTGGAAAAAATAGAGAGGAAGGGGAGGGAAATGAGGCTAAGGAGCTGCGACTTTCTAGATAATTCCAGGGTTCCCATCCAATCTCATGGCTGACGACAAGTGCAGAGTATGGTTGTGATATACTGTCTTTAACATGGCTTCACTGAAGAGCCTTTCTTTCGGGATCGATTTTCATTTTCCGCTGCAGGGAGCAGTCTAGTCGAGCAAGCTGTCCACATTTGCAGAAATCCGATATGCCGATGATAACCGCGCGGAAATGTCGTGTGCAAATACGAGATCAAACCTTCTCGACGTTATGATGAGATAAACGTTTCTGTGTGTGTGCGTTAGCGCCTTTCAGTAGGGCCTTAATTGTTTACTACATCTCGTGTAATCGCCCTTCGATTGAATTGTTTGAATTCTCGTTCTGCCTTTTTTCAGTAAGAACATGACCGACGGGATTTCAGGACGTGCCTATCACGTCATTTTAAGCTCCAGTTTGTCTATACTCCATGAGGTACTGTAGTCTGCTGCCTCATTGGTCTACTTCCGTTGTTAAATCCCCGTATTATTTTCTTCAACAGGGTTGACAGTTCTTTTAGCATTGCGTTGTTGATGTCATGCGTCCTCAGCCTTTGATGAAGATTATACACCTCTAGATCTCATTGGCAATTCACTTCACGTAGAAATGACATGCACGAAGCAATCTATTGCACGAAGCAAATCTATTACTCCGGTGTACGTGTACGATTGTCCTATTTCAAAATTTCGTGCGACAATCAATTACACGGATTGTCACACGCATTCTGAATTAGGTCACTACCAGACAGAATGCTTGAAAAACGAAACAAAAGCGAGACATAAGACCAAAGAAGTAAAGGGAAAAACGGGGAGATAGTCCGTGTTTATGGGCTCTTCAAAATATTGAGGAAAAGTACAGTGATTTCTTCTTCATTCATTCATTCATTCAAGAGAACATTTATTTCCAGATCAATTCGTGTAACAACAGTAACAATTCAGTAATGACAAACTGGAGGTGACAACTCAGTAAGCACAGCTTGAAGTGAGTGCACCTTTAACATTTGAAAACGTAGTTGAATCTGATTGAAACATAGCTAAAAAGACATTAATATACATTTACAAGACGAAATACAGATACACAAGAGACTAAAGCTAAAGGATGCAGGAGGAGAACAGATAGGAAGAAGGAAAAAGAGAAAGAAAAGAAAAGAGAAGAAAGAAAGAAAAAATACATTAAGGAGAGGTAAAGAGAACCCAAAAATATATACACTTGTAATACTAAAACAAACAAGGCAACATTCTTGACAGGTGATTAATATGTTCCGAGCTATGTGTGAGTACATAGATTTTTTGATAGATGAGTCGTTTTTGATAGATAGCAAATAGTCTGTTTAAGAGAAAATTTTAGTCAATCCTGTTGAAGATGTCATTACATTGTATTATAAATTGCATATGATAATGATATTTACAGCTTCGTGAAGATGATAGTGATGATATTTGTTATTGCTTTTATTTTCAGGGTTGTGGTGTTGGCATCTATAACGGTACAGTACCAGTAATTTCCGTCGAATAGATTAGTATCTAATATATATGATAACACATTCCATAGATATGTGATTCATCAATGTAATCTCTGAAATCACCATGAATGATGAACAGCCTATGGTTGTTGTTGTTTTTTTCGAAGTATACACGTAAACGCTAAAAACATGCAAATAGCCCGCGGTGCGGTGCAAAGGCAACTAATGTTCTTCGTTGGTCGTTCGCTATCATCATTCAAGCATTCGAGAGTGGATATGTGAGAACATTCGACACGCGTAGTGCATATTGTTTGCATATCGACTCATGTTTCCTCCCTGTTTCCGCCCAATGGCTGGGCAGTAACGTGATACCTGGTAATAATATTAGCTCGTCATATTTTTCTGACTCTCTGTGTCCAGTTATGATACCCACGCACTCGTGGTTATGATGCGGCGCTGTCGCAAAATGCGCATACTTTTAAGTATGTGATTGAACGAGGCAGAATCAAAAAGAAAGGAAAATGAAAGGAGAAGGAATAAGATAATCCGTCTTAATTGAATTCATAAGTTGACAGTGAATACCGAGTCATTGTCAGGGGAAGGGCAAGCGATACGTCTGCGGGTGATCATGACAATGATTACACATCTCCCATAGCTGTACGTCGAGGAGTACATTCTATCACTTGCTCCAGCGTGCATATATTGCGATGCGTATTAATGCGCGGCATAGCACCGATTTGTCCATCACCATAGCGACACACACAAACGCCTTCATTAGCTCTTCACAACTCACATTGCTTCTCTGCCATGATGCACACTAGCTCGTGTAGTGTGTTGTGTGTGTGAGTGTGTGTATGTGTGTGACGGAGCAGTCTGGCATTTAATTTCGCCATATTTCTATCGTATTATTGACCGGAACCCATCAAATAGCTGTTAGACAGCAATACCATGCACCGTGCGTTTTACAAGAACAAAGGTTGGGTTTTCTTTTTCTTTTCTTCTTTATTTTTCAGCGAATAGTCTAAAATCTGTGGGTCCCTTATCACATAACGTTGTTTGTTTTACAACTCCGCCGAGGTCAATAGGCCCTGTTGATTTGGTAATGAGCGAAGTTCGGAATTACACTAAAGATCCGGTGGATAAGGGCAGTGCATCAAACCACAAGAAACGACTATGGAAATTTTTAGATATTATGAATCGCCAGCCACACTAAATTACTTGCTGCGAGGTTATGATGTTAGCTGATGAAATTCCTTGCTCTGAAATTGGATTCCATTGGAGTTTTATGTGTAAGTGGGAGACATCATGCAAATTTCAAACACTGTACTATCCTACCATGGAGCTCATAATGAAGCTCCATGACCCTATACTCTCACAATGATAATACGACGGGATGAATTCCTTCGCAAGAAAAAAACACTAAATGCAAAACTATATGTGATTGACTAGTTTAGAAATGAAGTGTTGAAAATGTATATCGCCTTTCATGTTCGTAATTAGAAACCCTCTTATGGTGACCAAAGCGGAACAGCACGTAAATTAGATGTGTCGAAACGAAGAGGACAGACGAATGAGGGGTTCATCGAACTTCTCTTAGGTCTCAATTTTCTTTAATGTCGATGAGTGTTTATCACGATTGGTTGGGATGGATGGGAGGTAAGGGGCTGGGGAGGTGTCCATTATTGTCAGATAATATTTTGATACTTCAACAAAGCGTGCCTTCCATATGATGTGAGCGTCATATGGCATCGTGATAACACATGCTCACAATTTTTGTTCCACGTAGCTCCCTGTATGAACCTACAAAGGCGAAATAGTGTAACTTGAGCCCCCTTCTCCACCCTCCCCCCCCCCCCGGTCTGGAAATACTTGAATGACTATAATTTCTTAAGTAAAAAAATATCTCAATTTTCGATGATAATGTCTACGGGTTCATTGCATTCAGTTACTCGTAGAATTCGTAACAAACTTACAAAGACCTTATGGCAAACTTTTCAAGTGATGGGCTGAAACTACCTTGACGAATTTGTCGTAACTATATTGAAGGATATCATTCACGTAAACTAACATAATAGGAAGTTATGACCTGAATATGATATGTATCTAACAATGAAAATGATTGAATAAGTCCAGTGACAAAGATATCCTGAAAGTGCTCGCGACAACGTTCATTTTTTTTTTTTTTTTTACTTCGTGGTGAAATTTGATTGTCTTATATAGTTATCACATTGACCAAAGGAAGAAGGACATTATGACATTTTCATGCAAGTTTTGTGCAAAATAAATAAAAACCAGGACGTTTGTTTGTGTTTGTGTGTGTGTGTGTTTTCACTCTATTATCAAGAACTGTGGGAAGAACAACAAAATCACACATCTTGATTCATCGATATTGATAAGGTACTGTAGTGTTGTTGTTTTTGGTGATACAAGCGAAAAGATTTGGCTCAAAGCTGGCTAATGGCATGGAAAATGAAATCGTGCCATGGCGACACATAACTTCCGTCGATGGTCACCGCAAGGTAGACTCAAACGCCCTTTATCAGGCAACTCTGTGACAGTACCACTTTTTAAAATCTTGTAGGAATATTTTTCTCCTTGTCAGTTAGTGACATGACGTGACCCATCTGCTATAAGTGATATTTGTCTTGTTTATTTGTTTGCTTGTTTGTTTGAACTGTATGGGTTTCTGGGACGCTGCTATTTTAGGCTAAGCCGAGTGAACTCTCTTCAATTTTGGAATAGTGGGTTGCCTTTAAGATTTGAATGTCATGAAATATGAACTGGAAAAATATACCTGTATATTATATAGATGTACATACAAAAGTCACATACATTATGAAAGTCGAAAAATATTGGCTTGTAAATAGCAAACTAATAATAAGCCATTAATCCATAATAATGATAATGCAGGAAGGCACATTCCAGTCTTTATACAAATAGAGATTAAGGATTGATATTTACGAAAGAATGTAAACCATAGTTTGGTAACATCATTTGGACACATCATTAATTGACATAAATCAAGCTTCCTAATGATATCACATGATATTGTGATACAAAACTTCTCAAACTTGAATTGCAGAATTATGTATAAATATATTTACATTAGTATACATAGAAGTG
This sequence comes from Diadema setosum, assembly GCF_964275005.1. Taxonomy (NCBI): domain Eukaryota; kingdom Metazoa; phylum Echinodermata; class Echinoidea; order Diadematoida; family Diadematidae; genus Diadema; species Diadema setosum. The sequence continues at coordinate 8,679,643 of NC_092689.1, read as the reverse complement.
AACTACTTACTCATGCCTTGCGTGTAGTGTACTGAATTTTGTTTTGCCGGCAACAGTATCAGGTATAGTTGTCAACGCAGTACTGCGGAGATTATAACGATGTATTAGACGTTATTGTTGGTGTTTTTTTCCTAGTAATTATAGGGATTCGGGTAAAACACGCATGTTATTGTCATATATATATATATATATATATATATATATATATATATATATATATATATTAAAGTGAAAGTAGTGAAATACGTCAGAGATTCAGCAAGAACTGTTGTAGCCGCTCAGATCATCGTCAGCATCCTGATCATACAAAGAAAATAAACACAGTTTCAGCTGAAGACTGCAACAGCAACTTACACCAATCAATATTGAACAGGCTGTCTTTTCTATTTCCCCTTCGCGTTCGAGATATTACATCCGGACTGTCGAATAATAATGACGGACTCGGATTGGAGGCAAATTGAATACAGATTAATAGTCGAACTCAGCCTTGGAAAAGAAATAACGAGAAAACGAGATGTTTTCCTTCTGCCAATCATCTTCTTTTCCCTCAAGAGCCTCGTAGTCATGACGACTGCCCCATCTCTTCAGAAAAATAAATAAAGAAAGAAATAAAGAAAGAAAGAAAGAAAGAAAGAAAAATCTACTCTGTTGAAAGAGATGATTAGCCATCCTCTACGTAGAAAAAAAAATGTCATGACGATTGGACATTGTGCCGTAGATATGTTTTCGTGTTATAATTGTTGACTTTAAGACATTATTTTTCTTCCTTTTGCTTCCTGTTATTCATTTCCTGGCTGCATCGCTGCGTTTTCCAAATTATTATTTTTTGAACACCAGACATAATAATACGTATTTGAATATATATGCAGTGTTTAAATGCAAAAACAGGTAAACGCCATTTTCAGTTTTACGCTAAAATCATCATCAAATAGAGACAAATATAATGTCTTTGATGCATGATAACAAGAAATCGTTGTAAAGATTTTACCAAAATTAACACACATATTTTAATTATGATTTAATCATTCTTTGTTTTTCAGCAGCTTTAATTCCAAATATCTCAAATTGATAGATGTGGATATATTTGTTTTTGGCAGTGAAGCTCTTCGTGTATACATTGTACATACACGCAAGCGCACACACGCACCCACACACACACGTTCGCATACACTCCTATATCCTGTTTGTTTATATAGGGAGTCATAGGAAATAGTGATGGGTAGTTGAAATTGTGTGCTTTTACCGTGTTTTTCTTCCCTTAATTTAACACCGTGTTAGTCCGCGACATTCGGAGTGGTTGATGATGCATACAGAGCGAATATTCGCTGGCCTCGCCATGTTTTCCATTCCCTCGCCTCCTGCGTCTTGCCGTCATTGCGTCTTTTTTTTTCCGTCAGGTTTCCTCGCCTGTCGTACAGGAAAAGATATGTAACTGCTCTAGCGATGTCTTTTCGCGCTAAGGTGCGTTCATTAGCTCAAAGCTGATCTAACTGATATGGTGGGTGTAGAGCCTACGACTAGACCTGAGGATATCAAACATTTTTTCTTTCTTTTTCGTTTTGTCTAAAATCATATTTGCAGAGGAGAGGGACAAGTTTGAATGAAAATAAAAGTGATGAAAGTTTATGCTTACTCGGTTGATTTCTTCAAAGATATAGTATGTTATAGTCAAGTTGTTTTTAACCCACTTCGTCGTCGATTTTATCTGATATGAGAGAGCGATTTTTGTTAAAGGACGTATGAAGACAAAGTCAAGTAAGGATATAAGTCTGATTACAAAGTGCGATATCAAGAGGCGGCAAAGAAAGAAGACATCTCAGCCACGGAAATAAGCGTTGTTCTCTTTAGCAATGGCTTCTGTCGACGAGTAGCAGCATAAATATAGGTATTAAAGTTAGTAAAAACATTGAATAGCCTTGTATGCCATGATGGTATACCAAGAAAAAATACATTAAAAACAAAAACAAAAGCACGGTCCACAAAACCCACATTATCATTTTGCCGTACCGGGGGGGGGGGGGGGGAGGGGGTACCCAGCTATGGGGTCATCCCGATATAAAGTCATCCGTAAAAATAATGTACGTCAGGAAGTATATACACAGGTACAAACGCAGTTACATACACAATACAACTTCAAAAAGTAACAATTGAAGATTTGATGACCCGTGCCTGTGTGTGTGTGTGTGTGTATATCGTAATGACTGCCACAAATTGTACTCTTTTCCACCCAGCATGCACTGTAGATAATGGCGTAGGTAGCTGTCTTCTCGCGTAATATTGACGGTAGTAAACGAGAACGAGGTTATAGTGGCACAATTCGCTGGATTAATATTATACTTCCCCTTGCTCCAGGAAGCCAAAAGGCAACTTTGAGGAGTTGTAACGTTGTGAAACAACGATACTGCCTTTTTTATGCTTTTGAATACGCGTCAACAACAGCCCCGGGAGACGACTATTTACTGCAGGTTCGATAGACGGGGCCGATGTCGAGTTCCACTTCCTCTTCACACTCACTCTTCTGGACTGTGGGATGTCGTCTTCAGATCCGATAATCTTTGCCTGAGGACAAGCTGTTAAAAGAAAACAACAGAAATATATAAGCCTGCCGAGTCGAAACGGAGTCGCCAAGTGTGCGATGACTGTACGAGTGAAGCCATGAAAAAAAAGGAGAGAGAGAGAAAAAAAAAAACATCTCTGACTGAAAAGCTTCGGCAAGGGACGAAATAACCTCTCACCGCTGTCATGGCCGCCGGCTACCTTTAACTGCGTCCAAATGTCAGTGGTGCCTTGTGCAATGTGTAGTATAGAGTCGGCTTGGCACGCACGCGTGCACACACACACACACACACACACACACACTCACACACACACAAACAAACAAAAACAAACAAACAAACAAACAAACAAACAACCAAACGAACAAACAAACAAACACACAACACGCACAAACGAACGCATAATGCTAAAATGCGCCTGGAATCAATTAGTCTGCATTTCCCGAAAAAAGCAAGTCAAAATGATGACAAATTTATTTTGTAGAGAAAATTACTTATACTGACGTACTAGTATTAGTTCTTACAGGAAGCTTCACTCCATGTTTAAGAACATTGGATAGACTATTCAAACTCACACGTTTAGGGCGTTGAGTTGGATCAGTCGGTCGCGCGTTTGCCTCACCATCCAAAGGACCCCGGTTCGATTCCCTGGTCCCACTGAACAATGGTGTGTGTAATCATCGCCGAGTAAGAGGCAAAACACTCTGACGGTCTCGTGTGTGATGTGACAGTCACAACTCATGCACGTGAAAGATCTCGCTTTATTTATTCATCGCAAAGAGCAGGGTGTTTAACCCGGTGAAGTGGTCCCGCCTTCCATCCCACTGGGCCCATGGAAGAGCAGCCATTGCAGCTGAATATGTGATATCCAGTTATATTCTCAGATGGAAATGGAACAAACACAAACATTGTATTTCATCAAAACAAAATAGAAATTAAGAAAGACATGAAATATCAATTGTTCGGTAATACTTCTATTAAACAATATCACTGGCAACCGGAGACGCAGATTATAATGGAGTGATAGTGTCATCGCCACAGAAATCTCTCATTGACGTGGGTTGTTTGGGAAAGACACGTAAAACCGTGTTTTTACTTCCACAATTTTCGTATTCTATTTCCAATTTTGGTGAACAATCCTCTTTGCAAGATTCTTCTTTATGAAATAAAGTCCTTTACATTGCATTATACGGCGTAGCATTTCACTCTAAATGTTGTTTTTTTATCATTTAAGACCTTCCACTTTCGGCATTGGAGAGAAAAAAAAAATTTCACGTGTGGCGACTTGTGTTGCGCCCTGTCAAAGATTTTGCCAAAACAAGAGACAAGTGATACGTATAATCAACCCGTCGCTCGCTCAGGGGTAGAGAAATTTGCGTTGGCGTGAACCCATCAACGTAATGTATCCTTTATTTTGCCCTCTCTTATTTTCTTATGCGTAGAAATCGTGCACGACCGTTGGCCTATTGAGCTCGTCGAGGAAGAACAGTTACAAAATAGAGAAGGATATCCATTAATATTCACTCCTTGCGATCTTGATAAACGCATCACTTCTGCGTCAACCAGTTAAGGAGATGAGTTCATACATAACTTGTTTCCCCCACTTAGTTCATGAAAGTTTAAATAGGATTATTAAGAGTTGATTACGAAACCTTGTGATATGGGTCGAAAGTAATTGTTTCGTCGTTGCGTGAAACTTACATAAAAGCATTCTAAACTATTTTACTAAAGTTGATTTTTGTCCTTCCGTGCGGAGCGCCGATTTATGAGCTATGTACATGCATGTTACAATTCATTCCAGTTCTTACATCACAGACTGACCCTCCTGGTTGAAGCTGGTACTCCTAGTTAACCATTTTTATCACCGATAATGTGGAATTTATTTACGAACACTTTGAATAAAGACAGAGTGTTTTATGCGGAGGTACACGCAAGTTATCACCAAAACACACTCGGTAACAATAAACAGGATGCGTTGAGATCGCAAACTCCCTCTGATATGGCCTAGAAAAATAAAATGCCTTTGTGAACATAGAAGGAAGGGGATTTTGAAAGAGGTATTGATTATGGTTCTCCATGGAAACCGCACAGCTCAAGACACTGATTGGCTGATTTATTACGGCAAGACTGGAGAGGAATGGACAGATGCTATTCGCTTGGTGGCGCGCTAAATATAGTTGGTCAAACTCTCCATGCTGCGGTGAGGAAATGTCTCTCCTATTTATGCCTTCATACAAACGCATCAAAACGTGTGAACCTCACCGTGAAATCCCGGCTCAGGCGTGCATAAATCAGTCTTCAATTTTCACATGGAGACGAGGAGTATGATTGCGCGCTATACTGCTGCGGGGAATGTATATTATATTCACTTTCTGTGAGGTATCATTATATCCATCGCGTTTCCCTATCAACTCTCTTAGATTACCGAAACGGAACTTATACATTTTTCTTCATTTTCCAAAATGTAGCCCTCTAGTAGCATAGAGAGAGTGGAAAGCAGGAGATGATTAATAAAGCTAGGAGAGCTCGCCGCGATATCTTCAAGGCACCTCCCCTTCTTTGATGCGTTCTATCATGTAGCATGTTACCATGGTAACGACACGTCAGAGAGTACAGGTTGGCTAAGGACAAAGAGGCGTGAACGCTAATGACTCGAAACACTATTGTCCCCTTCACGTGTATATTAAAGGTGTCACTTTCGCTACAACAGAGTGCTATACGGACTTATGTGCGTCTTCTACAGTCAACATTCAATTTCATGAACGCATATAATGTTTCAGTGTACAACAATGAACTCCTTTTGTGTATTAGAATACATACACACTGCACCTGTATATTAATATGTTATTGGAACGTATTATTATATCATGAAAATATTATGGACACGGTCCTTCTGGAGATGGTAGGGCAAATTATGTTTTGACATGACAGGATATGGGAAAAGGCCACGGATTAAATTGCCGCTTATTATTTCGAAGGGGAATATCACCTAATGTGGACTGAGTGAATGCACCAAATTTGATATGGAAAGTTCTTCAGAAATACTCCAGCCGTTAAGATGACGATTTAAAAAAACAAAACAAAACAAAACAAACACATCAACTGGAGAACTTTATTTTCCCAACGGGAGTTGATTATGCAAAAGGAACAATTTGTCAAAATTGAGATTTTTTTCCGCATCGATATTCTGTAATTGAATATCATATTCCTTGCATTAAAATGGGACAAAGTTTTTAAACATTAAGGCAATGTTTGATGATAGTGATGATATACATTCGAACTATACACCACAAGAAACAACTTTGGTATTGTCGGTAAAACTTCACATTTTCCAAATTGTGCTATTTTTCAGATGGTAGATCGAACCTACACTGATGAGATTCCAGTCGGATATTCTAATAGTTATTATATTGGTAGTATTGTAATAATTTTGTCACTATTATCATCAACATAATTATGTTCTTTTTGTGAAATATCGCGAATATCAGAATCACCACGTACAGGACACTTTATAGTGCAGGATGTTTGTATGAAATCGTTTCTTTTATTCATTCAGCCACTGTCCACCCGCACAATCATGTTCGCGTTGTGTTACAATCTTACAAGGTCATCCTAGCAACGCAGAACAAATCCTGTCGCTGAGCTCCGAAGAGAGAGAGAGAGAGAGAGAGGGGAAAAATGTTTTAGTGCTATGCGCAATGTGCTAATCCGCCGTATCCAATGTTAGTACGATGTGTCGCGTAGATCCCTATCTACGGCACGCTGCATGCATGGTTTTCAATGTTATTGTTGCAAAAACTGATGACACTTGTGCAGCGTTTCGTCAACAAATTTATTCGGCTTTACAGCTTACGCAAGATTTAACTGCTTGCACAGTTCTCAAGGAAGTCGGTCAAGGGCGTTTACAGAAATTATTTTCCGCGCCCCTCATGCACATTGCGTCTATCAGTTGCATATAGAGAGCTAACTAGAAAAAAAAAAAGAATATAAAAGTTATCACTAATTCACTGATGTCGTTCGGTCCGTACGTATCGGTTCTTCGAACTGGGTCGCTGACCGTCATTATATAAAAGTGCGATGCAATTAGGCGACTAAAGTTGAAAATTATTTGTTGTGCCAAAAGCACCGTCAGGTCATCAGCATTGAGTTTACCCATATTATTATCTTTCTCCTCCCCCACCTCGACCCCCAACACACACATGCGCGCAGTGAGATCACCTACAAAATATTCATGTTTTACCGGCCTTGCTTACTAACACATTATGGCAATTCCGATGTGCCTCATATTCGTAGAAGTATCATTATAAATCAACTGCAGGAAATTTAATAAAAAATTTACAAAATGCGAGTAAATCTCAACCGAGTCTGCTCTTACTCATCGATTTCAATAGTTGAAAACAGTGCGAATCATACGCGACTAATACAGCGTGAGGGAAGAAAGCGTCGCGATTGCAGACGACCCGAATTCCGCTGCAAATGTGTGGGTAGTGATTGATCGTATCGCTAGCGATCGATCAAAATCTCATCGACCGTTGCTATGAAAAAGCAAAGTCAGTGGGTGGCGAGTGATGGCTGCCAGCGTTATTAGATAAACAGTCGGCGTGTCTCTATTAGTTCTGATCAATACCCTATCTCATCAGTCTGTATCCGAACGCCGCGTTGACTGAACAACGTTGTTAGCTGACGCGTGAAAAATAAATGAGAGGGAAATATAAAAGAAGACTAGAAAGAAGAAGAAGACGGCGATGAAGAGAAAAAAGAGGCGTGAATATAGCATGGTTGGTTGCTCGGGGAGGGCTAACATCAATCGAAGTGTTGCATCTTCGTTGGGGAAAGCATGACTGCGTAAATGTAAAATTTCCATGTAGGCCCTACTCTATATTTTAGAAAAAGAGATAAGGACAGTTAAGGTGTTAATTCAAGCTAGAGGATATTCAAGTTGACATCAATAGCTGAAGTCAAAATCGGGACCAGAATGAGAAAGTTATGCTGTAGTGGAATTTCCTTTCATTTCCAAGAAGCAGTGATTTAGTATGGCAGTCACATTGTTGTCATGCAGACAAGATAAAGTGATGATGTGGTCTCACAAAATTATTCAATCTGTCACTGATCTTGGCACTTTATATTAATCTCTACTAAATTCTGTTTTGAACACGAAATCTGAAGGGAAAACAAACAAACTGGACTGAATAAGGAGGGAAAGGTTGCTGAAGTAGACATTGGACATTTTCTGAAATAGGAAAGTAACATGGCTTTTTGTGTGTTTGTGTCCACTATGATGTTATATGGATGTGTGTGCGTTTGTGTGTGTTTGAAATATTTTGTAGGGTGATCCAGACCCACAAAGACTGTCCCGGATACCTCTACAAACGTCTGTACCTTACACACACGCTATTCTTACAAAGCGAAATGGTGTAACTGAGAAAATGAACTCCTAAACATTCAGAATGCGACCGTGCGTTGATACTTTACTGGTAGACTATATGATATGCTATTTAAGGCCATACCAAGCCGCGTGAAAGTAGGCTATCTGAAGGCCAAAGTGAGATAAACTTCACTGAATTAGTCAAAGGCTCCTGCTCTCAGTATTTTCTTGCACGTATAGGTCCAGACACGAAGACCACTAGTAGAACACGTTGGCACTCCACCCCTCCCCCTTCCCCCTTCCTTAGCAACGAGTGTGTTCTTATCACCCTCACCTACCCCTCCCCCCCCTTCCCGACACACACACTTATCATGGCGCATCGACAGCAAGATGATCGTTCGACGTTGAATCTCCATTCGAGCTGTCCTGAAAAAGAGTGATCGCCGTGATGCAAGCAAGCTGTACACTCATGAGTAACTTCATATCCACTCAAGATTACCATACGGTCCGGGCGTAGTCTTGCCTGTTCAGTCCCAGATGGTTCTGTACATCCTTGCCATGTTTTTCTGCCTCGAGACAACCTGAGTAAAATGTGACAAAGTGACGAAATATTGTTTTCTCTTTTACCCATAATACAAGGCGTGGTGTTTCATATTTCCAAATACTGTCAAGAAACTTGTATAGCTATAGATCTACATATGCTAATAACACGGTTACGTCAGCATATAAGTTACTAAAACGTTCGCTTTCTGAAGAGTTTAACACTTTGGCCACATTGTAATGTCTATATACCGTGATGGCATTGATGATGTCACCCTGAGGTCTTGTCCTATTAAGGGAGAAATGCCTACTGTCGAATTTTCAAGGTCAAAATTAACTTTTCCCTTTAACGAAGGCCTATTACCGTAAATTACAAAAATGTGCTTAACATTGAGTAAAATAAATAATGCGCATTTTTCAGAAAAGCAAGCTTTCATATCTTCTTCGTGTTGAGAATTTCTTTTTGAGTAAGAAGGCGTTACCTTATTAAAACGGATCTAAATATGTGTATGCACAACTACACCCGCATGAAAATTTCAGACGTTTTTGCCATGATAATGACTTTACTCTGTACAGAATATTAGGCGGGGTAGCGAGCACATAAAATATTCCGTCCGAAGACTTGGAAATGTAATGTAATGAGTTATGTTCTCAGTGGATTAAACGTACATCCAACATGTCCAGCGCTGAGAATGTGATATTCTGTGTATTCCAGACAGCAGAAGTCATCACCTGTTAAATCACCTGGGTTTTTATACACGTAGTCAAAGTTCTCGCTAACACCTAATCTTCATTTGCACTCGTGCACCGGGTCCCTTGGCATGCTTCATGCATTCTTAATTAAACCACTACGAACAACGACGAAGAGCTATCTTGTTGCTACGCGAATTGTCGGAACGACGTGTTCTGAGGAAAGATTAACTGAAGTAGCATTCGTTTCGAAGACCTGGAAATATAATGTCAAACGAATTTCATTTGAAGTAATGTATACACTCTAATTTCGTGTCTGACTAACAATTGACAGAATGCAGTGCAAGCAACTGAATAGCCATTCTCCATTATAGGAGTTATTTATTAGAATAAACACTAATATCAATTAGAGTATGAATTTTGAGTGCCTTCCAGGCTTTCATTCATATCCTGTGGCTCATAAATTTCCACGAGATCCATAGCTACTATGCCATCAACCTAATATGTCCGTCTCGCCCCTTATGTCGGTTCCTCTCGCGTTTGCTTGGTCTAACACATACATCGACAGGACGAAATCTTTAGTGACCGCACCACCCTCCTAGCCCCCATACAATCCGAACCAGATATAGCCCATCCGCCGTCCAAAGCAGGTGCACACTGTAAAGTTAATGTCTTTTCTTTAAACGTATTGCATTCAAATTATCCCTCGCTGCACAATACGATTGGCTGTAAACACGCGCGATGCGACAGCGCGTACTTGACGGAAACCGTATACCCGCTCAACTGCTGCTAGCCCAGTTTTGGGGGTTCAGAGTTTCTCCTAAGAGGTGGTTAAAGCTCAACTTTGGCATTGCCTCAATATTAATGACTCAGCAAGTTATCACCAGACTGTGTCTGAATCGGTCCTCCATCTTACAAAGCATACCATACAGATTCGCATTTTCTTTTTGATTGCTTTAGATCGTCGACACTAATATATATGTCGGATCCTCTTCCATCCCAATGAAAGAAAATAAAAGAAAGAAATGCCACGACGATAACATCGTCGTCAAGAATACTCCTCTTTCAACACTAGGGTGCGGTATCACTTCTGTACAGATGGAGCTAGCAATCAATTATTAGTGATCTTCTTTTGTCACCGCCTATTGTTAAGCCTGGATGGGCTTTTGGCGAATTGGGTTGATTGGGTGACGGGAAATTTCTTTGCATTAATCAGCAGTAGCGTTTAATAAATCAGTTCGGAGAGAGCTTATCTGCACGTGGAAGTGACTGCTCATAAGCAAAGCGGAGCACCGCAACTATAATGTACACACACTCGCACACGCGCACGCGCGCACACACACAATTACAGGTATATTCGTATATTATATATATATATATATATATATATATATATATATATATATATATATATATATATATATATATATATATATATAAATGTATGATATGCGAAATCATATCATATAATAGAGAGGAGCATAGAGAGAAAGAAAAAAAAAAGGAAGAGAATCTAAGGATATGGCAACTGATGATACAGCCTGCCTCTTTTCACGGAGGTTATTGCCCAAGGCCCTGAAGTCCCAATGTCACCCTGTCCAATTCTCAATTATCCTTGGTCATCAATATGCCAGGTCACGGAACGTTTCTCCGACTCCGGCGAATTGTTGATTACAAAGGAGGAGGAGGAGGATATATAACCAATTCTTGGATTGATTACCCGATTCCCAACATCTATAAACACCACGGAGTTCGGTCGTCATGTTAGAAACGACTCGATTTCTGCAGAGACGCGATGTAGCATTAATGTCAGGTTTTCAGCAACAGTCCCAGCCACTTGATATTGGGTCAGTAAATTAGGTCCATTCATCACGCGTCTGTTTTCCCCCATCCTGTCACTACTTTGCCATATCCCTAGCACACGTAACCACGCCGCATACAAACACACAAGTGTCACAATATTCACAGACATTTTACAAATAGAATTCTTGAAAATTTACGTTTACTTCAGTTGTGATTCTATATGGCCGGTTCATATCCTTCGATGTGATTAGAAAGCTGATGTATATTACATACTCAATGTATGTCACGTATACGGAGAGGGTTTCGTCGTAACATAATCGGGTCTACGTAAGAAGAGATATCGGTCTGTTTCTCCCCCTATCTCTCAATCTCAATGTCTCTATCCCGCCGTCTCATTGGAGTGTTATGTTGAATCCTTGTTATTAGTATGTCACTTGAGAACAAGTTTGACAACATGCTCGATGTCCTTTTTCCTTGCAGAAGAAACTGAAAAAGCTTCCCCCAAAAACAAATCTTAAGGTTTTTTTTTTTATTTTACTCGTCGCTCTCTTCCTACACAGACATTGACAGATGGGTGAATTGCTGCAAGTATGTGTGTGTGTGTGTGTGTGTGTGTGTGTGTGCCTGTTCCTGTGCCTGTGCCTAAATCCAGCCCTCTTATGGAAAGATGTTTGTAAAATGAAATGCACAAATTGTGTTTTCATCATGTTCATGTGTGGTATTGTCTGCCAGCTCTAGTTGATCGATTTGTTGGCTTATATTGTCCACCTATATTCCTCTCATTTTTGACCTAGGAAAACATCCTGGTAGTATTTCTTACTTTGTCCTTGAGTCCTTGCCTGCCGCTTCTCTTTCGGAGCCGATGAAACTGATCCGTACTCGTCCAGAAGAAATATGAGTACGCAAGCCGCCTGTTGTAAGCTCCGCATGTAAAAACAGACAAACAAACAAACAAAAAAACAGAAGTAGATGAACATCGGTATTTGTGATCGATTAACGCAAGACGAGGTATTCTTGGTCGTGTTGAGTACCAAATTCTGAAATGAGCCCAAACCAAAAACTTTTAAGGAAGACCACATTTCTCTTTCAAAATCGATACGGATGTGTACATGGCTAAATACAATCAATATCAAATATTCGTTACTTCTTCTCTGAACGATAGGGTCCCGAAAATCTATTTCTCGGAATTCGTGGAAACTATGCACTTGATTATCTTTGTTTTGACTTGATCATAGAAGAGAAAAAGATTGTTGAAAAAATGGATGTCTCGTTTTATTATCTAAAAGATATGTCTTATTATAGTACGCACCATATAACATGTTCATTGCGTCATCGTCACTGGAACAAGAGATACCCCTTCCATTCGTCAATCAAGATTGATTAGGCAGATTTGACGGTTATGTTTTTTATGACCGGTAAGTTTAGTGAGCATAGTTTATTAATTACAAAAAAAAAAAAATGTAGACCAATTTAAGAATATAATAGATAGTCTTCTTATACTCTTCCTTATTTTCATGTTGGTTTAGTCTTTAACATCACTTAAACAGTCCGCAGTAACACGATGTCACGACCCGTATTCGACCGAGCCCGCAAACAAATTATTTTCGGGGATCACGATGGAAATATAAAGATGGATAGAGACAGGCAGGGAGGATGGTAAAGAGATTAATAAGTAGAGAGAGAGAGAAAGAGGGAATGACAGAGGGAGAGAGGAAGGGGGGGGGGGGGGAGGTCGAGGGACTCTAGAACAGAATCGTGACTCTGATGTCTCCGATGGAGAATCAGGAGTTGATCCCTTCACGCAGGGGCGGTGCTACCAATCTAATGACACGCGTCCCTCTGTGTTGCTCGGCAACCGTAGCCGGTGATGATGGCTTTGTCAATACACCCATCTTCCTTGCTCGAGGAGCGTAGCCGCGCAGCATGAGTGTCTAGTTTTTATTGGTAGTCAGCTGAAGGAGTACAGTTCTTCATTAGGGTCGACACTGCTCTCCACTTTGAAGGAGTACTTATAGGCTAATACTGAATTACAAGATTTTTTAATCCACCATATTAGCACGATGTTCATTTTTCTGCCTTGATTATAGTGACACAGATATTTCAGAGGCTAACGTGACTGTTGTCGTCATCTTTCCTTGCAAAATGATAACCTTACGGTTGAGTTCCGTTGTAACAATTAATGTCATTAACATTACATACGCCTCCATCGGTCAGATATTTGTGTGTTTGCACGGTCTACTAAATTGTGTACACGTACCTGAGTACACATGTGTACACAATCATGTTTAATTAATAAGCCGTGACGATTGTGGGAATGTCTGTCGGTAAAAGAGATTCAGAGCTAAAAGAGAAGGAAGGGGGGGGGGGGAGAAATGGACAAGATATCTTGTCATCAGAAAATAGATCGAAAAATCTTGAATTATTCATTTCTTCCATGTAGCACAGATTGTATTTCCCCTTTCCCTACAAGAGAAGCTTGTCCGTGCGAACTGTTTTGTAAGTACCTATTTGCAATTTATGACATTTCCGTTTTGAGCAATATAATAGTAGCATCTCCTTTGCGCACAATTTTCTCTTGCTGACGAGACGTTATGGTGAAAAAAAAGATCTTGTCCTACGGCAATATTGCTGCACTCTCTTGGGGACGGGCTGGGGTGGGGTGATGGGGGCGAGACGGAATTCATACATGTGTACTGTCGATTGCTGCTCTTGCATTTTTTTTTTATTATTATTATTCTGCCCAATTATTCAACCGTGACATTTCTGCCGGGCTATCACTTACTTCTACCCACCAGCGTTTAGCGTGCATGATTTGAGCGATAATTCTGCTGTGAACGTTACCAATTGTCTGTCTTGAAAGTGTCTAAAAGCAGGGTACGGCCATGAGGGGGAAAAAATGCTTAAATTGCAACCGCAACGACTGGATCATGTTTTTACCGTTTTCTCAGAAGTATTCGTTGTTGTTTTTTCCTGTTTTTTATGGTTTGGGGGGAAAAACTCGGATCAAGAAAGAAACTTTGTGATTTGTGAACATAATATCATTATTGCGAGCCAACGAGTCATGTATGCATAATCAGCATATGTCGAATTGAGATGGAATAAAATTATTGCGTATCATGGCGTTGTTTTGAGGGTTTTCACGTGTTTTTTGTGGAAAATCAGACTGATTCAATAAGGTGCTTGTCTTCTGAAGATGTGAACTTTTCGATCTCTGCCATTGCGAAACTATAAAAGATACTCGACAATAATGATAGCTCGAGTAATTAAAATCAGAGTAATATCAACTATAATATAGCTTATTGTTATGATGAAAATATTTACAGTGATTTGTTAATACAAATAATCTTTATGATAATGAAAATAATAGCATAAAGCATGGTGAAAATGGTGACAATGGCAAAATGATAATATTTTGCCCTGCCTACCCATCATTCCCATGGTATAAAATAGCGCCCCCAGTGAGACTACTGAGTTTCCACTAATTCTTGCTGTATAAACCGAAGCATTTCCGTCATCCGTTTAACCCGTTCTGTACCAGTGAGTCCACATGTGCACCAACTTCACACACATACACATGGAAAAGAAATTCATGAAACACTCAGAGGATTAATAAACCTTGGGGCAGGCGGGATAAGATACAGAAAGCATATCTTCCGAGGATGTTCGTAATGCGGGCTGGATTGAACCAAGAATCTCCTACTTAAGCCTTTCTTTGTCAGGGACTTTTAACTGTGTGTATAACGCTATGGGGTTTTCTGCACCACTCTGCACTCAAAGTACAAAAAGCGTTAAGAACTATAACATCTTAATTGTGTTATAGTTTTGACCTCCGAATGATTTTAGACTTTTGCATTTGAACATCTGTAAAATAGTTTGTACTAGAGTTTCAGAATTTGTAGCGGTCGGGATGAGTAACAAGAATATTTTCAAAATTCATAACAAATCACAATTTACAGGGATGATGACATAGTAACTTCACATAGGAGTGCATGATTGGGTGCTTAAAAGAGCAGAACAAAATAAAAATCATAAATTCTCCACAGATGAACTTGTTAAACAAGTAGTAATGTAATTAAATCACATTGCTATACATGTAATGGAATATGTGCGTGAGCCTCCATTGTCCTCATCCTTGTTCAGCGTATTATGTTTTGGGTTTTTATTAGCCGAGTATTGTATTGTCTTCTCAAGGACTGCAATAAATTGCACAAAATCTATACATGTCCCTATAGATTTATGTACTGCATGATGTGAAATTATGTAAAATTGTCTGGAAATGCCCCTTTGATAATTTCGCTCATCTGACTGATTCTTCCCCTTTACAGGGCGAAGCAACAGATCAAGGATGCGATCCTCCAGAATGACTTCACCAAGAACTTCGACAGCGCCCAGACGCGGGAAATCGTTGATTGCATGTACCCGAAGTCCTTCAAGCGGGGCGACATCGTCATCAACGAGGGTGACACCGGAGCCCACTTCTACGTCGGTGCAGGTAGGCGACGTCGAGATGGACGAAATTTAAAATTGCATATATACCTATACCTCATTCAAATATATATTTTTCTTATTTTTTAAAAGAGGTAGACTTGTTATGGACGCGTGTGTGTGATATTAATATAATGATGCATCCCGGTATCTCAGGGCTTTTCTCTAAAATGCATCCAATTTGAATATTCTAAAATTTCATATCAATTAAATTCTTTCTTTGAAGCTTTGGATAGTCAGAGACGTAGGTATGAGACATTGAAATCGATGACTGGGAACCTAAATAACATGATTATCTATGATTTGAGGAACACTTGTGACTCAGTTGACAAGACCATGGACTACTTATCCGAGATCCGTGATTCTGGTACCATGGCTGCAGCAGTTGTGCCCCTGGGCAAGACACTTTATCATCATCGCTTGTGTCAATAGTCTGTCGGAGGGGGACTTGAAGAGGAAATCCACCCCGAAAATAGATACGCTTCAAAATAAAGAGAAAAAAAATATTCACTACAGAACGAGACAAAAATGACTAAAGAAGAAATAAAGTAGATCTGACATTTCGAAATTTCATATGATTTCGGAAAACATTTCTTGACCAGTCCTCATCAATATTCAAATGAGCAAGTTGACGATGTCATGCTCTCACAATTTCTCATTCATTTCATATACAGAAATAAAAAAAAAAATCTCATCTTTCAGCTTTATAGATATAGAACTTGCCTTAAAACCATCCAAAAATAAGAAAGAACAAATGTTAACTCTGATATATCTTGGTATAAGAACACGCTTTTACTTGTATTTGTAAAAATGACATTTTTCCTAATTTCATATATAAAATTCATGGAAAATTGTGAGGGTATGGCATAATCAACTCGTTCAGTTGATTCTTCATAACGACTGGTCAAGAAAAATATGAAATTTCAAAATGTCATATTTTCGATATATCTTATCCGATTTTTGTTAATTTTGTATCTTTCTGTAGGGAATATTTTTCTCTTTTTTTTAAAGCTTATCCATTTTTAGTGGCGTGGATTTTCTCTTTAAAGCCGTCGTTCTGTGGTTTTGCATGCTTGGTATATACCCGCATCCATAACTTCCTTAGCAGCCGCGTGAAACAAAGCATAATGCTATAATACAAATCTAAACTCTATCAACTGATTTTCTTTTCCTGTTTTACAATTCTTGAAACGACCAGGACGCTACTTTGTAACATTCACGATCAGTGATGGTGGAATTCTTGGAAGGTTGAGGGCATCTCTGTGGTCTGCACTAAACGATTAATTAGATTTGAAGTAATAGAGCAAATGGTAGGAAGTTGACTTGTGAGAACAACGAATTTTGACGAAATCACAAACCGTCTTAAAAAGGTTTGACTTAGTATGGCAAATCTAATTAGAGCAAATACATTTTCGAACCTCAACAAGAATGTAATGATTAACCAGTTTAAAGTAAGAAAATGATGCATGAAGGCTCATAGGCATGTTCTCGATTCAGCAATTTGTGACCCGGTCTTGTGTAATTGATCATAGATAATTATTGTACATATCATTTTCTGACAGTTATCACTACGCAAATGTATATATTTTTGTTTTTGTTTCTATTCATGTCTAGTTGCCATGCGGGGCTAGTATAAGATAGCAGCAAGGTTGAAACACATGCTGATGTAAACTTTCTGTAGTATCTGATCACGCTAAAGACAAGTACCAGCAAACTGTAATATAACAGCGTATTTACGTGGTCATATAGTGAATAATTGAGTTAACAGCTTAATTTCTGATCGTTATGTACGCGGCTTTGCCAGGTTTATCGCGACGATTAATTCTACATGAGCAAATTTTACGCTGGATGGACAGATTTGATTGTAGTTGTAGTGTGTGTGTGTGTGTGCGTGTGTGTGTGTGTGTGTGTGTGTGTGTGTTACGCAGAAACGCAAAAATTAGTCATGAATGGAAAGTCAGGTGAGCTGGTAAATGTGATTCGCACGTCAAACATTGATCGGATCTGTAGCGTCATTTCTTTATCGCGTCTGAAAGAAAGCAACTCCCCATCTTCCTGCCCGTATATTAATCCCGAGAATATTCTTTCAAGTACAGCCCTCCATAACCAGTCACCTCCACCCCTAGACTGACCTTCTGCCGCTAAGGGCCACCGTCAAACAACAAAAGCAACACCAACAACAAGCGGAATCAGTTACAGTGATGCGCTATACTAGATTTCCTACCCTTTCATTTTGTCGAGGACTTTTCTCAAGGCGTGTAGGAGTGGAGTTTTTTCCTCTTTCTAAACCGAAAACTCCCAGGCTCGCTCTCTTCCTTTCTCATTTTATCACCGAGTCTCTTTCTCACTGAGGGATATAATTTACATCTCGAAGCTATAAGACGGGTGACGCGGATATCTTGCAAGAGGAAATAAAAAACGAAATCGTTCATGTATGCAGATACCAGTGTCTCCGCGAGCATACAAAGATGTGGCGTCTGTTAGCTCACTCGTCAAA
This sequence comes from Diadema setosum, assembly GCF_964275005.1. Lineage (NCBI taxonomy): Eukaryota > Metazoa > Echinodermata > Echinoidea > Diadematoida > Diadematidae > Diadema > Diadema setosum. The sequence continues at coordinate 8,661,708 of NC_092689.1, read as the reverse complement.
CGCAAACTTGACTTCCAATAGAAAATTGCTTTCCCTCAAACATTAGAGTATACAAACAAAAAAAAAAACAAAAAAAAAACAACAACAACAACACACGCGACAAAAATGAAAAAAGCAGGAAAATCAGCCAATGTTGATCCTCGCAAAATTTTTTCCCTCGGGGCGACTGCTGGGTATCTATTCCTGCGGATGTTTGAAAGTAAACGTGTATCCTTGGATTTGTTTTCCGCATCCCTCCATGAATAATGCACCGATTTTGGGGGCGTCAAATTTTACGCTTCATATTGCAGAAACACGTGGTACGACGTGGGATTCTTTAATATGTATGTACATGCACATAATAGTTGTCGAGACGCTTTTCTACGCGGCTCACAGTTGGCGGGGTCCAGTATAGTCGATCCTTTGTTTATCAGCCGCAAGATCAGAGACGATAATCATGAAAAAATGTGTCCGTATGTAGATAGATAGATAGATAGATAGATAGATAGATAGATAGATAGATAGATTGATTGATTGATTGACAGAAAGTAGATAGTTAGATAGATAGATAGATAGATAGATAGATAGATAGATAGATAGAGATGGATAGATAGATAAATAGATAGATAGATAGATAGATAGATAGATAGATAGATAGATAGATAGATAGATAGATAGAGATGGATAGATAGATAAATAGATAGATAGATAGATAGATAGATAGTTAGATAGATAGATAGATAGATAGATAGATAGATAGAGATGGATAGATAGATAAATAGATAGATAGATAGATAGATAGATAGATAGATAGAGATGGATAGATAGATAAATAGATAGATAGATAGATAGATAGATAGATAGATAGAGATGGATAGATAGATAAATAGATAGATAGATAGATAGATAGATAGATAGATAGATAGATAGATAGAGATGGATAGATAGATAAATAGATAGATAGATAGATAGATAGATAGAGATGGATAGATAGATAAATAGATAGATAGATAGATAGATAGATAGATAGATAGATAGATAGATAGATAGATAGATAGATAGAGATGGATAGATAGATAAATAAATAGATAGATAGATAGATAGATAGATAGATAGATAGATGCTGCTCGAGTGACGAGGAATCTTTGTAAGCGTATTACAGGTGGTTATCTCCTTTTGTTCTGTAATGTATTCTCGTTGCTTGTTTTTTTTTTTTCTTGCTTGAATTCTTTTTTTCTTTTTGTTCTCTTTTCCTCTACGTCCCGCTCCTTCCTTTCAACATGTACAAGTACAATGTCATTATTATTTTGTTTTTTTGATAAGACATAAGCAATGTCATCTAGGGACCTATACAATACAAGCCCTGTTTTTTAATGGGTTCCTCACATTTCGTGTTTCGTAAAATTGTCTTTTTTTCTTGATTACGACGTTATGTCTTGTGTCATTCTATAGATGATTGTATCATTATATTTGTGTTTGAGATGTGGAACAGTGAAATCAAATTAAATCAAATCGAATCAAATTAAATAGAACAATTGATAGGTAAATAAATAAGGGAAATGAATAAATAGATTCATAAAGAAATACATAAGTAATTAATTAATTACATATAGACGTATATAATGTGTATTTATGTATACGTATGTACGTTAACATATAATATATATATTTATATTTCTGTACATACATTCCTATTGCAAACATGATAATATAAATCAAAGAATATATCTATTCTCTCGCTCTCTTTATCATTCATTCTTTCCCTCGTACTATTAAGTTAGACACACTTATGTATAGCCTAGATGGGAATTACAGTACAATAATATTGTATGTTTGACATATTATTATAGGCTATTATTATGGGATGGGATGTAGGCAGCATTATGCTGTGTAATTTCGATTCGATAAACCCGATATTTCGACAACTATTCTGACAGTACCATTTCTATTGGTAAATCTTATCTTAACGTGCCGTACGTTCGTCGTATACAGCAGAAACCGAAAAGTCGACATAATTTCAGTCATTCCGTGAAATATTGTGTGTGTGTGTGTTTTGTGTGTGTTTGTGTGTGTGTGTGTGTGTGTGTGTGTGTGTGTGGTGAGGGTGTGTGTATGTGTGTGTGCGTGGGGGTGAGGTACATTACCTTCACATTCAATGAGGCACTGGAATAAATTTTGTCTCAATGAATTTTTGAAATCCCAAATTCATTGAAACTAATTCAAGTGTTGTTTGCCGAAAAGGCGAAAATGCACAACCGCAGCGATAAATAGGGCTTTTCACCTCGCGGAAATGTTGGAAACATGTTTCAATATTTATGGAAGCCACCGACATTTTGGGTGAACAATGAACAACACGCTCCAGGCCATCTGAAAATGACACGTTTTTACCTGTTTGTGTTTTAAACGCATTTCCAGTGCAAACTGCTCACGGAAGAAGCACTGTAGAAGCGCGGTGCAAGATCACTTACTAAGAACAGTGAATATCAAATGATATGGATGAATATCGAGCATTGAGGATTGAAATGAACGCATGTCTTATCATTATGGCATATATTGCTTTAGGCATTACAAACGGTGAATCATCCACATTTGCGCTCTACTCTACTAAACTCCAGTTACGTCACAAGTTGTAATAAAAAAAAAAACCACCACATATTTGAATGATACAACATACATCTCAATATGAAGATGCTATATATGTAATGTATTGCATATTTTTATATACTATATAGATAGTCAGATAGATAAATAAATAGAAAAATAGAAAGATAGATAGGTAGATAGATAGATAGATAGATAGATAGATAGATAGATAGATAGATAGAAATAATCACCACGTGTTTTTTGTTGTGCATTATTGAATTATCAACTTGGGATTTGAGATGGACATTTCGAAATATCGCTATCACATCATTGTAGATGTTGTTCTTTGCTCTTATGTAAATCAAATCCAAAAGGAAGAAAATGGGAAAAATTGTGTGAAATTCCGAGTTCACACCGCGCTTTATTGTATGGTGGTTACCACTGGTTACGGGACTGCCGTATATAGACACTCAAGGCGATAATTGTCTATCATGATGTACAGTCGAGATTCGTCACTTTTCGCACTGTTATGACGAAATCTTGTCCATCACAAAAGATTTGTGCATACTACTAGAATGTAACCTGGCGGGTTTATACATTTCTTACACCACATTACTATGATACATTGGGTATTTTTGTGTTGTTGTTGTTTTTTTTTATAAGCGGGTTTATACATTTCTTACACCACATTACTATGATACATTGGGTATTTTTTTCCTTCATTAAGATCAAGGAAACAATGTTCCTCCAACGCGTTGAAATGTCATAGAGGAAATTGTCTGCGTATATATAGTACTCTTTTCTATACCTCCTGTAACAGAAATGAAACGCAATTTGGCATTTAAATGTGACTGGCAAATCCCACTTTAACGAGCCACAAATCAAATCCACTCTGCTGTCTATGAATTTTTATCTAATTTAGATGAGACACGCTTTGATGGTGTGACCAGTGGCGAGTTTGCAAGTGCCTATCATACGTCTTTAGATACCGTATAAAACAGTGATCTATTGTCGTTTGTCTTTGACAAGAAAATCGCACAGAATGCTTAAAAAAACAACAACACAAAAACTCAGGGAATTACCACAAAATATATCTTTGTGTCGCCACCGACTCATTGCTTGAAGTTTTCCATGCAGAAAGAAGGTTAGATGCGGTGAGGTTCTATCTGTCTATGAAAGCAATATCATGAATATCTTTATTTAAATGAAAACAACTGGACGCAAGAATTCATCAATATGAATACAATATCTTATAGTTCGTATTACAGCTTACTCAATAAATTAATGTAAAACAAGGGCGGGAAATTAGTGGCGAGAATCATCTTTGAAAATACAGAATAGCTTGTCTGGCTGATCTACATTTCTGTTCTCCATCCATGCCATCGTTTGCTACTTAACAACGTCGCTTCATGCACTGTGGAGTTAGTACGGTGTGTAAGTAGTTTACTGCATGTCCTATACATGATTGCTAATTGTGTATCGTTGCTCGGGTCAGTAATGGAGTGTGTGCGTATTTAAGGGACTGAGCACTAGCTTTGGAATCGTGTTTATCTCTAGAAACCCAATAAAATGTCTCCTTGGTTGCAACACGAACCAACACTCATATAGCTCTCGAGTTTTGTTTTACTTTTCTTTCTCTCTTTCTGTTCGCGCTGTCTCTCCCTTCTTGTGCTAACTAGCAGAACAAACAGGGTCATTAGAAGCTCATTAGCATGCCATCACATAATGACCATTTCACATTGATCGTTTGAGCTGTGCTCGACGGAAACCACGAAGCCCACGTAGTGCATGACATTGTATTCCCTTAAATTAAAACCTGAACACTTTCTTGCCACCTGCCTACCAATGCTCAAAAAACCGAGAAATAAAGGGAAAAAGAAAGCCGATGATAAATCAAATAGAATGCGTCACCGCATTCTGTGACGATATGATTATCTTTAAGCCTTCCACACTCTTCTTTTCGGTACGTCAGAAATGCGAATCTGTTACTCCCTGTACAGACGTGTTTTTGATCAGAAGAAAGGGATCTTGCGCCTTTTAACGTACAAATGCAGAACAACGGAACCTGGGGAGTTGCGCCATCACATCCGAAAGAAAAGTACAAAATGCTGGAAGTCTATACAAGCAGTCATGCTTTTACAATCATAGGTGTCGAGTTGTTGTTGTTTTTTTCCAAGCATTGCGTGCTAGTGGTATTGCCGTGTGCGTATAACGGCTTTACCGAGGATCATGATGGGAAAATTTGACTGAAAGCAATGGGATTCACATGCAAAATTAACTTTGCGAAAATAAGTCACTCAAGATGTACATAACACCGTCGCTCTTGTGTGATTGTTTGTTTTTGTATATCAGGTACGAGATTCTATAGGAGAGAGAAAATTAAAACGCGAAACCATTAGAGCGCCGTTCTTGATGTTTTGCAACCCCGAGGTGGTTCATTAGCAAACAGGCTCGATTTATTCACGCACAAATTGTGTATACGGTTTTGTTAATTCCCTCAGAACTCGTGGCTTGCATTGAACATTCAGCGTTCAGTATTCACTTGCTATATTTTTACTGTTTGTAGCAACGAAGGAGGGAAGATGTAGCATCAAATTTTCACGTACACGAGGTTGACTGAATTTTCCCTTCCTCCTGTCCAACCATTCCGATTGTTATTAGTTCGTGTTCATTTTTAAGGCTGCGGGGATATTAAAGAGAAGGGAAATGCATATCATTATTATTGATGAAGTCTTGACAAAACTTATTCCTTGTTCAGTTTTTGTTCAACTCGACTCATTTATACTTTTCAGCAGCAGGTCTATCGCGATCTTTCACTGTACGGATATGTTTTCCTCTACAAGGATATGTAGTTGCTATTGAAAGTATCGAATGACATGAAAACGATAGAATTTCTCCTCTCATGTGCGGGTAGCACTTCTCTTCGTCCTTTTCAATAGTATTCGAGAGCTGAACAGAAACCAAACTATCGTATACTCTGATAATTTGACACGACGCTCCACACGTTGAAAACGCCATGTTGTTGTTGTTGATGATGATGATGATGATGATGTTGTTGTTGTTGTTGTTGTTGTTGTTGTTGTTGTTGTTGTTGTTGTTGTTGTTGTTGTTGTTGTTGTTGTTGTTGTTGTTGTTGTTGTTGTTGTTGTTGTTGTTGATGATGATGATGATGATGATGATGATGATGATGAAGCATTTATTTTTACCTCCATTTATCTGTAGGAACATTCAAAGGCGCCATGTTGCATACTAGTATATCACAGGATGCTGTTGTTTTTTTTTTTCTTCTTATAGGTGACTCTCTTCCATTATCACCATGAATTGATCTCACCTCCCTGGTTGGAGTAAAGCCAAACAGACAGAAAATAAACAAAAACAAGTTACAAAAGTTTGTTAAAAAGAGGAGGATAACCTACCAGAGAGTTAATTGTGGGATTTTAAAATTCATTGTTTTAATTCCGTTTCGCGGAAATATGAATAACAATCACGGTGCAAGTTGGACTATAGGCGATAATATAATCGCCTTCCGTCTCTCTCATTATATCGAGTTGTACACGAAGGGAGTATAAGATAATGTCCTATTGTCTGTAGTTAAACAACTGTGATGTAAAACACCCACTCCCATTTGGAGAGTCACCATTGATAAATCGTTAGTACACTGTAACTCGTTTATGAAGGCATATGAAGACAATACATTTACTATACTTCATCTAATTTGCTTAAAATGTGACTATGACTATTTTTCGTGGAATTTTGCACTTCCGTATCTTTTCTATCAAATGGCAGAGTTTGATATAAAAAAGTAACGTTTTTCTTTTTCAAAAATCTGGATAACAAGAAGTTGAATTCATTTATTCATGTGTTTAATGTTTTGAGTTTTGTTTAGTCTTTCTAAACATGTCTAAATTCTCTCTTTGTTTTTGTTCTCATCCCCTCCTCCACATTCCTTTTCCAGAGGGAAAGTTGGAGGTTAGCCAAGGAGACAAATTTCTCGCCTCCATGGGCCCCGGCAAGGTCTTTGGCGAGCTTGCCATCCTCTACAATTGTACCAGAACAGCCACTGTGACAGGTGCGTCGTATTTTGTTTGTCCGGATTTTTGTTTGTTTGTTTGTTTGTTTGTTTGTTTGTTTGTTTGTCGTCTGTCGATAAATTCGTTTGTTGCCAAGTTTATTCTAGTGGGTATTTCCGTCTGTTATTTCACCTGTCGGTATTGCACACTACTTCCCAATGTTACTCATTGCATTATTTACTTTAATGTGACAGCATGTGCGCAGATCAAAAGTCCTTGTCCTTGCAGTTGAACCAACATTATTATATGGCATAACTCATTGTCTGTTGGATGCTAAAGCTGGATAACGATCTCTTGTCACAAACATGTTGCCATAGCAATAATTGAAAGGCTGAAGGCAACTGTAGAACGCAGTAGGCAGGTAGCGTTCAGTGACTCACACACAATCATGGCAATGCATGGCAGACAGATAACTTCAGATAAAAGGTTGACCCCAATTATTTAGCAGCCCTTATATCACTGTATATACTTTCAATAATCACATATCTTTTCACCCAATAGATACAGAAGTGTACATCACAGCTAATGAAGGATTTGTAAGATCAGGTATTCAAACCTTATCTTAATAGAATGCTATAGTCCTCGTCATTTTGTTGTACGGGAGAAAGATAATGATTCGATATAAGCTCTTATAAATCATCAAGAAACATGGCTAGGCATATTTTTTTTTATGAGACAGTTGATTTTCGTACAATGCATGTTTCCAAAAAAAAAAAAACAACAACAACAGCAGACAGGATAAATTGTTATGCTTTTTAAACCATAAACACATCCATGTGCATTTTTGTGACATTGATTAAAAGGTAAGGAGAGAAAAATGTACGAAGGACATTAATGGCGTAACAAGTCATCTTTGGTTTTGCATTGTGTGATGTTTATTTTTGTTTGTTGTTTTTGGTTGATTTTTTTTATAACTTCTTTATGTTTTTTTTTTTCTCTCTCTCTCTTCAGCCGTGACTGACGCCAAGATCTGGGCCATAGACCGGACCGTGTTCCAGATGATTATGATGAAAACGGGAATGCAACGACACGAAGAGTATTACAACTTCCTAAAGAGGTGACTTTGATATAACTCGCTTGCTTGGGAGCTTTTGGTATGGTGATAAATGCTGGCAAAATGCATAAACACGATCGTTCAAGTGGTTGGCCCCATGAACATTTGAAGAAGAAGAAAATAAAACAGAGTACTTGATATCCTAATCTGTCACCTCCTTGTGTTTCCTCGCCAAGTTCAGGTGGCTCTCGTAAAACGAATTTTTGTAAGTTCTGTTTTCAAAGAGTCTCTATACAGAAAAGGGCAGTAAGCACCTAAAAGAAATAAAAAAATCAGCTGTCACCCATAAAAAAAAAAAGGAACGCAGCGTCGTGATGAAACCCCGGGGGTACGTGCAGACTCGAGGCGTGCACTTAATATTGTCGAGTGAGATTGCCATGGCAACGCTTTTAACTATTACGCTGCTGTTGTGTATTACGGGGTTGTTGGTGTCAGTATATAGCTTTGCTAATGAGTGCCTGTCGGCAATGCAGGATTTTCCGTCTTTGGGAGGAAAGGATTAACGGTATGAATGTTATGAATTAAAAACACGAAATATTAATTAGATTATACCTATATAGAGGAATACCTAATTGGCAATGTCTTCATTTTTTTTTTACTGAAAGTACATGTATTTCGTTTGTGCCTAAATAGGTTATCATTAGTGTTCTTACCATATTTTTGTAGCATTTCAAACTTATCTTAATTTTCTCGAGTCATACAAGTGTCCTACGTGTTACAGCATTGGTATCATCATCATCATTATCATCATCAATATCTCCCTTGTTTTCTTTTTTTTTCTTCCGTAGTGTGCCTTTGCTCAAAGATTTGTCTTCCGATAACCTCTTCAAGTTAGCGAATAGTCTGGAGGTTGACTACTTCCACGAAGGCGAGTATATCATCGTAGAGGGCTCCAGAGGGGATACCTTCTACATCATATGCCGAGGACAGGTACGTCCACACGCAAATATGCACACACACACACACACACACACACACACACACACATCCACACACATCATATACATATATGTATTTGTATTGACGTACATGTTCCTATGTGTGTTCATTAACCTTATAAAAAGCTGTTGACTGTACATGTCGCCATGCGTAGGGACCTTCAAAGACGCCACTGATTTAGCGCCTTTCTTCCGTTCTCCGTGACATAATGAAGTGACAAACACAGTGTTATGGAACGTTGAAGGGTGTCCGTGTGTTTTCAAGCTGTCGACAGATACCAGAATAGAATAACGACGCGTGAAAGTATTGTTCAAGTAAGATAAACGCCTTGATCATTATTGTGTGTTCATTAGCCTTGTGCTTAGCTGTGACTCTGAACCTGTTAGTTGTTTGTAAACGCCTTCACGCTATGGCCAATTTTTCATAACATCATACGATAGACCACACACAGAGATTATATGAATGTCTGTACCGTAATTGAAGATGGGCATCTTTTTGTCAACCTTTATGCCAGCGGCTCGTGTATTAAAAAAATATTTACAAGTCAGCGGGAAGAAGTCAGTGACGTGTAGACATTAAATTTGAAGCATGCTTCATGAGAAGCTTCAATTGTTTGAAATGAATAGGTGTGAAATGGCGCCTTAATTTGATTTTACAGGTATCTATATGTCGTGTGGGTGTATCGACGTCATTTTCTCTAGGGTCCTTCGTTTGTTTGATTTGAAGACAATGTGCAAAATGTTTTTAAAAAAAACTAACTATAAAATTGTATCGAATTCTAAGCGTCTCTTCAGCTTCTTTTGTTCAACATGGGAATACAATGGACATTATTCAATATATTTCTCAAAGGCATATTGTCAGAAAATACATGATTATGTAAGTGATATTATCAGAGGAAATTCTAGTTGAAGAAGACTGACGGAGACGTTTGGACAGAAATGAAAGGAATCGTTTGATCAAACTACAAAGCATACACACACACACACACACACACACACACACACACACACTCACACTAGATAACTAGCGATGACCAAATGCAAATGATATTAAATTCTGAAAAGAACCTACTGAGGAGGGACACTTTTCCCTACGAAGAGTTGAAATGTGGGGGACATTTCTCTCATTGCATTTATTGTTACACTTATTATTACGGCCGTGTTATTCTGAACTTTATTCGACAGATCAAAGGGCTTATTATGAAGATACATGTATGTAAATCTAAGTTATAACAAGCCATTAGAATCCGAGAGACTTACTGGACCATTTCATTTCATTATACATGCGCCATTTTTTTTTTTTTTTTACCCAAACTAATTTTGCCTTTATTTCCTTTTTGCATAGAGTGCGACACGTTGAGCCACGAGCGTGGGCGATATAATTATGCAGACATCATGGGCATAGAGATACAAAACTGAAGAGATGATCTTATAACTCTATGATCTATAGGGTAGCAGGAGCAAACAATCACATATCAACTCTGAAAGGCAAAGGCACCACTAGATTAATAGATTCTCCACTGCAGAATAAGCTTTAGAAATGAGGATAATTACAAATGATGACGAACGAAACACTAACGCACTAAAATATTCATCTCCCTTCTCTACGGCTAGGTCCGGGTAACCCAATCCGTTCAGGGCCACAAAGAACCGCAGGAGGTGCGGATGCTGGACAAGGGCGACTTCTTCGGCGAGAAAGCCCTGCTCAGGTGAGACCATTAGGGACCATTAAGTAATTACCGGCCCCTTGGCAGACGGTACAAAATCTGCAACTCGCTTCGCCCCCGCTCTTTTTCCCCCCGTCAGAAAATTTTCCTAAAATTGCCCTGGTTGTTTGTGACGCTTCCATCACTCATTATTTCTGTTTTTAGAGATTCAACCTTCAAATACTTCGGTTGTCGCCGTCCGGGAGAAATTTGCAAGAGTAATCAGGATATTAGCAGTGGTAGAAGAAGAGCGATGTCGAAAGTTTTTAGATAGTTTGCCCGAGGTAACGATACATTCAAATGAAAGGAAAATTTGCAAAACGACGGACACGTCAAGGAAATTGCAGCGTTATGAAATGGATTGTGTAAGACTCCTTAAGACTTATTCAATGAAGTCGCTAAAGGTTGTGTCAAAATGTTTTGCATCGTCCAGTCGTGTACCTATGTTGTATAGGGTCTATTGACATATCAAGCGTTACCTGCCTTAGACTTCATGCCCAGAATTTGTAAGCGAAAGTATGGATTTTGACAAAATATTGTCCACTTGATAAGTTTAGACCTTTCCCACTGTATCATTATTTTTTGCACTATTCCTCTCTTTGTAAGAAAGACGTTAGTTATGGTTAGAATCAGTCTTGATCATTCAATAATAAGCCCGATAAAACGATCCCCTGACCATAACAAACTTGTATTATTAATGAGCTTCGCAAAATTATTTTGGACTGCATTAATAATTCTGTGACAAGCAACGCATGAAAAAGGCTTGAAACAAATTAATGACTTATAGAGTTTGTGAGTGAGGAATGGAGCTCATTTTTTTTTATCTGCATCCCCTGCACTGGTAAGGAAAAGGAGGTCCGTTACGTGCAGAGATCGGAACGCAACGGCAGGCCTGGCATGTTGCGTGTCGTGTTTTGCTTCACGTACTCTTCGGCTCGGCATGCGAGTCCACGTGCCTGCCGTCGAAAAAACAAAACAAACAAACAAACAAAAGCAAAAGCGTGACGATGTGCTTGCAAAAAGTCGTGTACCGAGTACACTGGAAGCACGTCCGATGGTTACCGGGGTGTAGCCTTAGTAGTGGCAGGTGGTCACACTTGCCGAAACGTGCATGAAACAAGACTACTTGCATTAGCTACAGAAAGCCTCGAGTTAACACAAACACATCGCCAAATTTCTGGAGTCACTTCGCCAAATGCGGTCAGGACAGTATAAAAGAACAGTATAAAACTCGTATTTTGTGCAATACAGAGGAGTGAACATTTGCCATTAATACCGATTGAAGAACATGTCATCTCGCTGCAGGTCGTAGGAAATTATTGTGATTGAACGACACCTAAATGAAAATGAATATAGATTGTCCCCGAGATACCATTCTGCAGTTGGGCTTTCAATCTGCACAAAAACATACAAATAAACAAACAACTCTCGACAACAGCAACCTTGAATTCATTAGAAGAACGGGTGTTAGTTTTTGTGGTTTGTTTGGGTTTTTTTTTTTTTTTGAGAGAGAGAGAGAAGGATAGAGACTAGCTTTTATATGTTTTTAAATTCATATAAAAGACTTATAATTCATGCGTATGCTCACACAAATTTTGTTCTGTTATTAGATGCGGTTATCACGCTGTCGTTTGTATAGTTTGATTTTGTATGATTTTTTTTTTCCTGTTTCCCCCCATCAGCGAGGATGTACGGACGGCGAATGTGCTGGCTGACAAGGGAGGCTGCGAGTGCTTGGTGGTGGACAGAACGTAAGTAGAGTGACCTTCGTTTTAATACGCTCAAATGCAAATTTATCTCACCGTGGATGTGCCTCTTTTTTTTTTCCTATACTCAATGCCATCCAAAAACTGGTTACCAGAACGAAAAATAAGAAGGCTAATAGTCCTTAAAGTACAACAGTCGCAGTAGAAGTAAGACGAGTAGACAAACAAAATTTCAAATGCGTAAGTTTTTCACTTTATACCCTCAGTGTGTGTCAGATGTTTTTCCAGGGCCCTCTTGCAGAAAAGTTGAGATCAAACATAAGTAATAAAATCAAACGGAAGTCTCTAAATACTCTATTCTCATTGACTGATACACTGTAAAAACATTGGTGTTAGATTTAACACCATGGGTGTTAAATCTAACACTGATCAAACTTCAATAGAGGACCACACCCACAGGTGTAGAAAATGTATCTTGACGGTGTTAAAAAGTGTTCGCCTGGCACTTCGTGGTGTTAATTTGACACTGCTGTGGCTGGTGATATTTTTGACACTGCGCTAGAGTTAATTCAATAATGACACCGCATGGTGTTGATTTGATATTGGTGGTGTTAATTTCAATGGTATAACACCCGTCCAGCTTCAATAGGGGACCACACCAACTGGTGTTCCTGTGGTGTAAATGTAATTACAGATTTTTTCAAAAATCAAGTACTTTATCTGAAAATTCTTTATCGTCTTGTTGAAGTTCAAAATTAACAAGAAGTGCAGTAACTAAGAAACTATTCAAAAAAACAATTTTAAATTTTGAAATGACACCCGGAGGTGTTAATCTAACACCATGAATGAGCACCGGAAATTTATCACCAGCTTGGTGTTTCATATTTAACACCGGACTTTTTGCAGTGTAGCAGATTTATGTTTGATTTTCTAACTTATGTTTGATTGTAACTTTTTATCCAGCATGGCCCAGTTTACGTTAGTTTCGATAGTGAAGTTTACTTTGGTAGATTAAGTTGAAATCAAACACTCATAGACGGTCGGAAGTGCGAAGTTATGATTCTTACATTTTTTTAAAGTTTTTATGCGAAAAAAAAAATGTTTTCTATATCATTATTTCGAAAGGGGGGGGGGAATTGGAGAAGAGTTTGTTTATGGGGCAGTGGAGGACTTACAAGATGACGACGTCATCAGCTCACATGATTCCATTTAAAGTGACGTCAAAGCCTTGACATTAGAGGCTTCTTTGATGTAACGTGACAAGCATTTCGTGAACAACTAAGTGTTTATTATATACACTTGTATCAAAAGTACAAAAGTAGGCCTATATAGACCATTGAACCCTGAACGATATAGTGAAAAACAGTGTGAAAAACAGTTATGATTATGATAAGCCCTGGTGATTCGAACAATGTTTACAAAACTCGATTTGACGGTATAAAACACTGGTAATCGGAAATCGCATTTCTCCACTACGATAAGTGCAGAAGTATACAAACAAACAAACAAAACCCTTGAAAAAAAAAAAAAAAAAAAAGGTCGGAAAGTCCAGAGTTACAACGCCACCCTGGGCAGTACTTTTTCCTCCAGATCGTGACTAAACAAGATAAATGCTACCCTCGCTCCAACGTTCCCGGATGTACCCCTACAAATCAACGTCGATGTCTGCCGACACGTGCCCAAATACACAACATGATCCTCCCCCGAGTTTTATGCCGGTAATGCCCTGATATCCTGGGGATTGTATACTGATCGCGCGAGATCCAACCGTCGAGATCCATCAAGGACCATACGCCACAAAATACTGCAACCCTCACTACGAGCGCGTAAAAAAACAATGATAACTTCGCGCTTCGTCGCCGTTGTCTGCTTCTTCCAACAATAGCCGCAGAAAAAAGCATGAACAATGGCAGAGAGGGAAAAAACGACAACAGCAATGCATGAACGTGTTAACAACAAAAAGCCATGCGTGATCGAGACAAAAATGGGAGGGCTATTGAATTTCAGTATAGGATTTTGTCCCGTATAGCCTCCACAGCTATGCTCTCATCGCAAAAGATTGCACGTCCTCGCCATATCAAGCGATGAGCACCGGTCTGCGTACTTCCCCGCGAGATTACGACAAGGTTTTACGGAATAAGGTCATCAATCCCCGGCTTCTGGAAATGTGAATTAGCAAGTCAAATTAAGTCCGTAGAGCTTTTTCAGTTTTTCTCTCGCTTCCTTTTTTTTTTCTTTTCTTTTCCCCCGCTCTTCTTGTCTCTTTCTCCTACCCCCTGCCGTTCTCTTATTTTCTTCATAACGACTTTTCTTCTTACCCTCTCGAATATTGGAGGGGTTGTTTTCCTGCCATCAAAATGGACTTTTCATGACCTTCAGCTTAAAAGAAAAAAAAAAACTGTTTACCGTCAAATTTCCATTATTCGCAGAATTATTGCGCTATCCGAGTTATGAGTTATTTATCACGGTCATAAAGTTTTCTTGTGAAGAAATCGAAGCGTCTGCGACGGGCGCCAAAAGTGATCTTATAGTGGTTTATCATGACGGTCGGTGTGTCTTGCTACCTGCATCAGTTCGTTTCTCTTGAAAAACTCGAATCGTGTTACTGAATGAATAATATCTTGCTCAGCACAGAAGAACGAGGTTATCTTTCTTTATAAAATGGAGATAAAGATAGAACCTTACCAAATGATTTACTGAGAGCTATCACTTGACCAGTTTTCTATTTGCCTAAAGTCTTCCCAACTTTGTTTTTCACCGGACGTTGGTATACCAATGACCGTCATGACATTTCGTCTGCGCTCAGCTGCATCGCCTATTAATTACAAATGAAGTGTTTGTTTGCAAAAACCGATAAGTCCATATTTGTCAAATTGAGATATTTGCGATTAAAGGTCAAGAAGAATAGAGAGAATAATAAGAAAATTTTTGCTTCTTCTGACCATAACTTCAGAAATATACCTTTATATGTAGTGACCAATATATCATTTAATAGGTATCATTTTGTACTTTGTGACAGACACCGTACTTCAAAATCTTCAAAAATGGACTTACCGGTTTTTGCAAACAAACTCTTCAAATACATTGCATTGGTGAATGTGTGGTTCAGTGAGCTTGGAACCGAATCTTGCGAAAAAGCCTTCCGCTGAATGTAGATCGTGCCACCATTTTATAAAACAAATAACGCACATCATGTGGTCGGATGTTAGTAAAGAATATCCACCCTCTGTAATTTTTGAACAGTCCAAAATACTCTCCGCTTCGCCTCGCGTGTTTTCGACCGTTCCAAAGTTACTGTCAGATTTATGCTTCTTACTAATGACCTGTATAATGTGCATAATGTGTATACTATCGCATTAATGCGAAGGTGATTAGCCTTCTACACCAACCACCAACATGTAAGCTAAAAGCGATAATAATCTCAGTTAGCGCTGTATTCATCTGATATGACACAAAAACATAGCTTTCTGTACGGTCACATCCATGTCCATTTAGTCATAATCGAGCTGACTGAAATTCCACCACCCTCGCTCAGCTACTATCCTGATTTGTGCCCGGTAATTTTTATATCTTCATAGATAAAATAACAGTGTATGGTGCAGAGAGTGAACGAACCAATATGCTTTCTCATCAGGCATGGCACGTGCAGCACGCTGTTCATGCTTTCCGTAGATTAGTTCTGTGTATCCATAACGCAGCGGAATAAGCGACCAGGTATAGACTGATCATGAATGTTTCAGTCGGTACAAAGACAGAGTAGAGTAATTCACGTTCAAACCACGCATCCGGAGAATCTTGGCAGGCAGCCATCCGCATCGTTCACGTTGTGAATCTACTTCTTTCATTCCCGCCCACGGCGCATCCCAACTTCTGGAGAAAAACCGCGCACTAGCTTTCTTCGCTTGGCAATTTTTATTCCTCAAAGACGAGGGAGGAGAAATTGCAGCCTTACTCCTTTTTTTTTCTGTTCTTTCTCCTTTCAAACAGACGGAGGTTCTCTAAAGTGCTGTCGGGTTCGATTTTAGCGGGAATTGAATGCCGGTTTCATTGATTTGATATCGAGGCTGAGAAGACTGTTTAACCCGTTGAGGACGAGTCCCGAGTATACTCGGGCAGGTGTCTATGGGAAATGCGTGTTGTAGCAAAATCAGTCCGTCCTCAACGGGTTAATTTGATTGAAGGGAGTCGTGGCGGGTAAATGACCTGTTATTCGAATTGCAGCAAGTCTCTCAAATGAGAAATTACTCGACGCATCAGAGAGGAATTTTCCGCGAAATAAAACTACATTTCGATGGTAAAATTTTCAGCTAGTATCTTCTTTAGAGCATAAATGGTGAACATGCAACAAACCACTAAATATGCAACAACAAAAAAAAAAGAAGTCATTTAATTTCAAGTGCAATGATTTGGTAATTTGCCATGATCACTAAATTTTAGTTTCGAATCCTTTCATCTAGAATTACATAACAAGTATAATTTGTACTCCTCCAGCAGTTTCACGAGCCCCCCCCCCCCCCCCGAGTTAAAATCTGCCATTGATGCGTCATTATCACATGGTGATTTTCCTCTGACTCCCCCCCCCCCCCCTCTCTCTCTCTCTCTCTCTCTCTCCTTCTTTTTTGCAACAGCGCCTTCAACGAGCTTATTGGGAACATTTCCGCCTTGCAGAATAAGAACTATGGCGACAAGGAGCGTGGTGCCACTCGGTAAGTGTGTCCAATAGAAACGGCCTCTCGTTCACGTGATCAATCAGCCACTGTTTGTCTCTATAGCAACACAATAACGATTTGATATTGACAACAATTCGATGTAATGTACTAGACGAATAGAAATGCAACGTTTTATTGGTTCCTGACAATAGTCACAGTGTGATGACACGTGTATCCCCGTGTCTGATGAATACCTTTAATTTCTCATCGGTGATGAATTATAGAGTATGTTGAAAAACGTATTGCGCATGCCCTGTTAGAACAAGCTTTCTCTTCAACAACGTTTGCACAAAAGTTTAGTCTTTCAAGTATACATTCACATTTCATTACAGGGTTGTGGGCATTTTTTCTTTGGTAATTAAGTTCTCGTTAATTTTCAATTGTAAGATTATGACTAATTACCATAAAGTGATATATATATATATATATATATATATATATATACACACACACACATTTTCATTTTTGGTGCTGGAAAAGGCGGTCTAAAAGTAGATTGTATAAATTGTTCTGGTATTTGTATACGTGGGTCTAATTTGTAACCCTCATCAGGCAGTATATGCTTTGTTATCACCCATTCATCGAATACAGTACCATGCTTCCATAATCAAACGTTGTGCAGTATACTGCCCAACTTGGTGGAGTGACGTATGCATGTTCATTAGGTCGGCGCCACGGAATAATTATATAATATGCGAGATCGGGTCATCGATATGTATATCTGTATATAAAGCCGTTGGTTACCAATGGTTACTAGTTGATATTACCCGGAGATATATGGACAACGAAAACAAAAAGAAAATGTATAGATGCATAGTATTGAATTAAATCATTAAAAAAAAATCAACGATCATGATGATATCAGATGTTAATTAAAACATTCCCAAAATGTACATGGACTTTGAAATGACGTAGGTGGTTAAGATGTGTTGTGCTATCTTAAGTGGCGAAATGATGGTAATACAAGATGATATAATAAAAAAAAAAAGAAATCTGAATGACAAAGCGTCTTTACTCGCAAAATACTGCCAGAAATGTTGCCAACCCTTCACAAGTTCCAGTAATCCATTATTCTTCAAAACTCAAAATTAAAACTCATTTCCTTCCCATGACATGTCAATGAAATTCATGGTATCTTTATCCCTTTAAATTCTTATAGTATAAGCGTTATGGATTATGATTTTTTTTTCTCACCGGAGATATATGGACAACGAAAACAAAAAGAAAATGTATAGATGCATAGTATTGAATTAAATCATTAAAAAAAAAATCAACGATCATGATGATATCAGATGTTAATTAAAACATTCCCAATATGTACATGGACTCAACGAAGATTTCTTAATTACTACTTAATACGGATAGCATTGGGCAATGAGTTCTGTTTATGGTTGATGCCTTTTTAAATCATGTTCTGCAGTACACAATGTGTCATCGCAGCCGGTGTCTGCGATCTGTCCTAACGGTGTTTCTTGGCACTGAATTTGTTTTAGGCTTATGAAAACCTTTGACCCCTTAGCCGGACTTTTGACATGGATTACCAAAATCAAAGGGTATATTTCTGCGTTAGTCGTCAATTTTTGTCTAGCCTAATTGTTCGATCAGTCACTAAAGTGCACTCGATTCTTCCCTTTTCTAACAAGCTGTGTCAAGCTTGTCTGTTTGCCTCACTCTTGTTTGTTGTTTTTGGGAATGTTTCCTATTTCTTACAAGTAGTCAACTATTTAGAGATATAAACATAAACATGTATATGTTTATGTATATAATACTTACGTAGATATGTCACACTCGAACCCGATTAACATACTGGACCCCTCTCCCTTTTCTCTCCAATGTCCTCCCCTAATTTTCCAAAGGAATTGAAAACGTATTTACCTAGCAAGATCTATATTCCATTTGCGTTG
The DNA here is from genome assembly GCF_964275005.1 of Diadema setosum. Taxonomy (NCBI): domain Eukaryota; kingdom Metazoa; phylum Echinodermata; class Echinoidea; order Diadematoida; family Diadematidae; genus Diadema; species Diadema setosum. The sequence continues at coordinate 8,643,059 of NC_092689.1, read as the reverse complement.
GCAGACAGAGCTGTCTCATCCCTACGCTGTGTCCCAAATTCACAATCAATTCAGGACTTTGCGCTTTGTTTGAATGAGAGGGATGTTTTGTTTTATTTATTTTTTTTTGCTGTTGTTTTGTGAAGGCAAACTTGTTTTAAGCATAGAATGGAGTTCCTCTTTGAAAGAATCTCATAATGTCGATTCATATGACCATAATCATGTCGATATGTGAATATTTTCAAACAAAGACCTAGTCGCGAGGAGCTGACAATTCCCATCAGCAAGCTCAAAAAGTGAGTCTCGATAATTTTTCTTTCTTCCGCTACTTGATCTTTTCTATATCATTTTCATCGTATCCGCCAAGATGGTATATATAACGATAGTACCGTTGCATCTGCATTTCGCATTTTTTTTTTCTTCTCAAGACTACGCGACAACACTTAGCTCATAAAACCCATCATTAGTGTATCATGTCCATAAACATATCAAGTGATTTAAATATTTTCCTATTTTTATACGCTTTTCCCCCACTCTCGCAAGTACAGGACAACACTTAGCTCATAAAATCCATCATTATCGTATATGTCCATAAACACGTCTTTAGTGATTTTCATATTTCTATACGCCTTTTCCCCTACTCTGGCAAGTACAGGCGTCTTTATCTCGCAGAATCATATATGCCCGAATCCATCCCTTTAAATATTATCCATGTACTCATCCAGTCTAGTTAATACATAAACACCTCCTGCCTACATCTCATTTAAGACGATTCATTTATGTCTCCATTGTAAAGTATCCCTCTCCATTTATAATTTCATACTCCGCTGAAAGTTTCGTATTGATATTGATGACTATCATGTATTGAAATAATAATATAATGACCACTCTTTCTTTATTCATGATATTTTTGTTTCACTCAGGCATGTTTTGAACAGTCATATAGAGTCACCATGGTCACGTCAACAGTTAGAATAGTCCATTTCTAGTTATCATATAAATCGAAACATGTTCCATTGACTGTACAGATGTGATGTTGTTTGAGTGAAGGTGATAGTGCATATTTTCATTTTCTCAACTGTACATGTTTCTGGACCTATCATCTCCAGAAAAAAAAGAAAGAGTTTCAAGTGAAATACTAGTATATAGAGGATACCACAAAAGTCTACTCTGGTTAGGGCAGTGATGTTGATTGAACAACCCAAATCCTCATCCTCTCAACAACAACAAAATCAGTTAAACATACGGACAAACAATCAAACAAACAGTAAACTGAAAACTCAGAAACAACAACAACCAGGAACAGCAATAAATGAAGAATGAAATAATAATTATTAATGTTAAAGAAATTCATGATAAGTGGGTGTTCTACCATCATTATTATCAGTAACCAGAAGAAAAATGCCGTGTAAGATTACCCAGTTACACCTCTCGCCTGTCCCGGCAGGTTACTTAACAAGGATTCAAACAGGTACGAAATATCGTAAGTGGCTTGTTGGCCGACGAGACCTATATGTACATGTTGGCCAACACCTATTTCTCCTTACCCTCGAGCTGTGGTGATGGATTGCTAAACACGCATATAACACCACGCTATAGAACCATTTCACATTAAACACCTATTAATAGCCCTACCTAATCATCCTAAGAGGAAAAACAACAACAACAACGCTAATATCTCACGTGTGACTGTCCCTATATTCTGATATGTTCTTCATTTTGGTTGCATATTTACTGTGTTCATCATCTTTAATTGTAGTTATAACTCCACTGCGTTCTGAGTCTTTTATTATATAACATTTCCAAGCTCGTATACCTTTGCTTGGTGTGAATTTAACCCTCACCTTTTACTCGTGTGCGAAAACTTGACTGCCGAATATCTGTCAGTGTCTCTTTCTTGCTATTTCTTTTTTTTCCCTGGAAGGTTGCGGTATTACTAGCGTGTGAGCTGACTGTCGTTTTGTTTGATATATTTTTTTAGACATTTTATGATATCTCTTTGATGTGTATTCTTGTAATCGTCAAAAAGTGAGGCATGCCCATAATATCTCTCTTTTTTTGTCGTCAATCAAATTAAGATGTAATGTGCATGGCGCCTATTCAATCCAGTTTATTGAAGGACTTTCTGTTCGTAGGTCTTATTTTAGAACAATGAAAGCGTATTCTTCGAATAGGGTTATTTTTAAACTCAACCACAAGACAAGAAAAACTGTAGTATGAAAGCATACACCTTCAAGTAGAAACGTATAGGGTCCCCCCCCCCCCAATAACTTGATTTTAGTGATCCGCTGATATAGTGATATTGGTGATACTGATGATTATTCCAACTTAACTACACTTACGCTAATCATGACATTTTTGTAGAAAATTAAGCTTTGAGATTTGAATCTATTAAAAACAAAAAAAAAAGTATGATATCTGCTTGTTGCCATATGCACGGATAGGTGTCAGAAACAAGTGTGCATTTCCAGAATAGTATATAGCCTAGTCTGTTCTTCAATTTTTTTTTTAAATTCCCAGCAATTCTCCGGAGATGTCGATTACAGCCCCGAGGCATTTACGGTAGAAAACCTTTAGTCTAGTGTAATCCTTTTGTGCATGCGCAGTTTTATCATTTCCATCTTACCTGATAGAAGGATGGATGCATGGATTTGATTAGCATTAGAAGTGCATTACACAGAAGCGATTTTTATTTTTCTCAGCCACATTGAAACACTGTGATCATAATATGCTATATCCTCAGTAGGTGACTCAAAAACAGAGATGAAAACAATATGTAGGATAGAATAAAGCTAGTAGATTATGCAGTATAATGATCGTCGTATTTGACGTCAGATTGAGAAACAAAAATGGAAAATTTTTGAAAATACAATTAATTTTTGCAAGACTATCCTATAAAATTTCCTCTTCTGAACCGGCGTAAATACTAGAGAAACCAAAATATATTTGCTGAGGGCTAAATGCAAGTAATATCTTGAAGAAAATTATTAAATTAATAATTGAAATCATTTGTTAAAATTATTGTATTAATAATTACAAATATGGACTGATAAGTTCATTTTCGTTGCACTTGCCAATATCAGCAAATGCTGCTTCCCTGTCGAATACTGCAAGAGTTCTAGGCCCGTCTCGTCGCAACAAAATTGTTAGAAACAGCTTAGCGATTAATATCTTGCTTAATTTCGTAGAGTGTAGAAAGAATTGTCACTGGGCTTAATTTCGTAGACTGAAGAAAAAAGTGTCAGTGGCGAGAAGTTAGAGTTAAGAAAATAAGGAAGTCATCCTTTTCAGGAGTGAAATGTACACACTTAGTTTACGGATGAGAGTACGACGGTGAATATTACTCGATCGAACACGCACAATGTATCGATGATTGAATGCGATTCAATCTAACTGCACGTAAATTTTGATAAATAACTAGATGAATAAATAGATAATTGAATAAATGAATGGATGAATAAATAAATACATAATTGAATAAATAAATGGATGAATAAGTAAATAGACAAATAAGTAAATAAATAAATAAATAAATAAATAAATAAATAAATAAATAAATAACGACAGCTACTTGGAGAGAGCCTGATATATTCAGTTTTTTTAGAATGTTCAGTATTAGATATCAGACACTGAAGTAAATAATCACTTTAAAGAAAACCATGGCCAGTACAGTTGCTGACTTTCTGTTTATTGAATCCGTCTTGGACGCCCAGATCGAGCTCGGAGATGGACAACACGGAGATCGCGAGAGTGAAGCCGATTCAGGAGACTTTGGCAGGGATACACCTCGAAGACCTGGATATCGTGGCCACCTTGGGTATCGGCGGCTTCGGCAGAGTTGAGCTGGTAGGGTCAAAATTCACTCCGTCTTGTTTTTTTCGCTTTGGTTTTTTTTTTTCACAAATTAATACACAAATCTCCATCTTGATCTTCTATAACTGAAGAACTGTTAGTAACTGATCTAACGAAAGTGTACAATTTTTCAATACTGTATTTTTAATGCTGTATTAACAAACGCTTTTGAATATTTCAGTCATTCGGTCGACCACAGCTCTACTGAAGCAGGGTGAACAGATTAAATATGAATGATTTTATTTTGTTTTATTTACTTATTTATTTATTCATCTATCTTTCTATCTATCTATCTATCTGTCTATCTATCTATTTTTTGCTTGAGTAGTGAAAAAAAATGTGGATTTGAAGTGAGGGAAATATGAACATGAAAACAATCGTATAATTTATCATTCGATGACAAACACACCTACTCTTTCCTCTGGCAAAATTTGATCGTTTTGAGTCTTTTTAGGGCTCAAATTAGAACTTCTTTTAGCGCTTTGAATGAAAGATTGTGTGCATGACCATTGATGAGCTCCAGCAAGGCGTATAATTAATTTGTTATCGAAAAAGACCATGCGAAAGCTGAATTCAAATTTATGAGAACTGCGGTCCATAACCCATTAATTCCTTCATTCCTTCTCTTCGCATGAGCGTGATTTCCCGTAAATCAATGCTTTATGACGATGGTCTTTGCAAACAATTTATTACCCTCTCACAAAGACCGTGAAACATACTCAGTTTGTTTACATAACACATCATTTGCGTGAAAATGTAAATAACCGCACCTTCGACTAATAGCCTGCGAGATATATGAAAATGAGATATCGATTTCCTGCTTCTTTATTTTCTAACAGGTGCAACTAGCCGGTGATAAGCGCACGTTCGCGCTGAAATGCCTGAAGAAGCACCACATTGTGGAGACGAGGCAGCAAGAGCATATCTTCTCAGAGAAGAAGATCATGATCGAATCCAGTTCGCCCTTCATCGTCAAGTAAGTCGCTGAAGGGTATATCCCCTTCTTGAGGGTGTGGCTTGCTTCTAGCTCGACCAACCGACTCACACCAGTCGGTTATTTGGTCGAGCGAAGGGTACATTATTTTGCTTATTTTTTATTCTATTTCATTCAATCAATGAATACTGACATTTAAAATTAAGTAGAATAAATGTGAGTATAATAATTTGTATAGTGATGAATAATTAGTACAGTACTGAAAAGGGATTGTTTGTTAGTAATAAAAAGTATTAAAAATAACGCGGTATATTGATTGTGATATTGTATGTGTGGTGAAATAATTTATCAGAGTGTAAGGATTATGAAATTGATGTAAAGATATACTGTATATGTTTTTTGACAATTTGTTTCCATTGATGAACGATAAAATGTTCTTTAAAAGAAAAAATATTACTATAAAGTGTGAAGTACAATGATCAATAATGTATAATAGTACTCAGATGTTTAGCCGCTGAATAGACTGTGACAGGAGGTAAGCCTCAATTTGGCCATGGCATGACGCGTTTGTGTGTATCCCTCTTGTTTTTCCCGAACCAGGTTGTTCAAGACATTCCGTGACAAGAAGTATATCTACATGCTGATGGAAGTTTGCCTTGGAGGTGAACTGTGGACCATTCTCAGGGACAAGTGAGTGCCTCCTTTCTCGTTTCCCTGGAAGTCAAGAGCATCTTGAGAACCCCCTCTCTCGCTCTTCTATGAACACCTGTTCTTTAAACATCTCTCAGTCGCGGGTCCAGGAGAGGGTGCACAGGGCGCCCCCCCCCCCCTCTTTATTTTATTTTATTTTATTTATCTATTTTTTTTTTTTTGCTTTTCAGCTGATGAAACCCGGAAGTGGCACCAGAAATATAAACTGCTTTGCGCTCCCCCCCCCCCCCTTTTACGAAATTCCTTGATCCACCCCTGTCAGTTGCAATTCAAACATTTTAAAGTTCATATTTCTTTTTGTCTGTCTATATTTAGCGTGCCTTTCTCTTCGTTCTTGGAAAACAGACCTGAAACAATGTTTTCGTTTTGAAATCAACATTCAATATAATGTTACTTGAATTAGACGGATGAAAAGATTTGGTGCTGCGTCATGTACACATACATTACAAAAGATTTGTCATTAATAATAGATTTTTATCCCCCCGACGAAATAATGGGATTTACGTTCGAATGCGAAATACGTCAGGTTGATGTTCTCTAAAACATAATGTGTAGCTCGTGTGTCAAATTGTGACTCTAAATAGCTACCATTTCGCTCTTGCCAGCGATGCAACTGAAGTGTGTACATTGCCAAGAGCAAAATCCTCTTTTCGCGGAATTTGTTATTCAACAACGGACGAACTTACACTGTCATCACAGACTACATTAACATTACATTCATAGTAAAGGCGTTCTTTGATGGGTAGTACATGAATTAACGACATGGTAAAAACTTCATCAGTTTACCGTGAAGGTTTTGCAAGCAGCGATCAAAATAGTTCTCCCCTTACCTTTTTTATGCCTCCGCCACGAAGTGGTGCCGGAGGCATTATGTTTTCGGGTTGTCCGTCCGTCCGTCCGTCCGTCCGTCCGTCCTTCCGTCCGTCCGTCCGTCCGTCCGTCCGTCCTTCCGTCCGTCCGTAATGAATTTTGTGGACAAGGTAACTATCGAAACCTGTTGAGGTATCCTAATGAAACTTGGCATGTATGTGTATTAGGGGGTGAAGTTGTGCCTATCAACTTTTGGGTGCACATGCTCAAGGTCAAAGGTCAAAAGGTCAAGGTCAAATACATAAAATTTCACTATTTCCACCATATCTATTGAATGCCTGAAGATATTTTCTTGAAACTTAGTGTATACATGTATTACCCAATTAAGATTCTCTGGTGAAAGTTTGGGTCATGAGGTCAAAGGTCAAAGGTCAAAAGGTCAGGGTCAAATACATAAAATTTCACTATTTCCACCATATCTATTGAATACGTGAAGATATTTTCTTGAAACTTAGTGTATACATGTATTACCCAATCAAGATTCTCTGGTGAAAGTTTGGGTCATGAGGTCAAAGGTCAAAGGTCAAAAGGTCAAGTAAAATATTAAAACTTCTTTTTTTTTTTTCTCCATACCTTGGAAAATTGTTCAAGGTATCTTCATGGAACATAGTATATTTCATGGGGTTCATGAGGTTCATGGGGTCAAAGGTCAGGGGTCAAAGGTCAAGTGCAACACTTCAAAATTTTACTATTTCCCTCCTATCATGCAATGCCAGCAGGGTTATTTTTTTTTTACACTTGGTGTATGCATACATGTGTAACCTAATAGAAATTCTCTGGAAAGTTTTTTTTTTTCTTCTTTTTTTGCCTCAAAGGTCAAAAGGTCAAAGATCAAGTGAAAGTGCTGAACTAACTTTTTCCTCCATATCTCGGAAGTGGCTCAAGTTATCTTGAAACTTAGTACATATTATGCATGTTCTACCTGAAAGTGATTATCTTATCAATTTTAGGGTCAAGGGCCAGATGAAAATGGTAACAATTTACTATTCAATTCAGAAATTGCACTTTTTCTCCACACCTGTACCTTGAAAATTACTGAATGCCTAAATGTATGAATGGGTCAAAGTCGAGTTAAAAGTCCTTAAATCCCTAGATACATGCTCTCCTATTCATCCAATTAAACCTAGGTCAAGGAAGGTGAACATTCAACACATTTGTGACAAACTTGTCATTTCAATATTTTGCCAATTTTGTGAAAATGTAATCACACATTGTCCACATGTACTATCTAGACCTATTGGGAAAATCATGCATTATGGCGGAGGCATACCAGTCGCCAAAGCGACATTTCTAGTTTTTTTTTTCATTTATATAAATCGATAACGCTTGAGAAATGACTCGTACTACTATTAAAATTGTCTGTTTTCTTTTTGTTACTGCATCGATTGATTCTTCCAGGGGAAATTTCGACGACCGAACAACGCGGTTCTGCACGGCCTGCGTGGTAGAGGCGTTCCATTACCTGCACAGCCGCGGCATTGTTTACCGCGATCTAAAGCCGGAAAACCTGCTGCTGGACAGCAAGGGCTATGTCAAACTGGTAAGGGTGGGACTATGGGAGCGGAGAAACGCACAAACGCACGCGCCCACATTCACACGCAAACGTTCACAATTTGACCAAAAAAAAAAGTATTTATTCGTATAAACTTGAGAATGGAGCCAGTTGTGTTGTAGCTGAAATTCAATTGCAAGGATAAGACTTGTCACATTGAATTAGGTTGTACTGGTGCAGAATTCTACAATGCCGAGGTTTTTCTTCTTGTAGGATCTTACTAGTTGGAGAAGTTTGTTTGATTGCTTGTTTGTTTGTTCGTTGGTTTTTCGATGATTTAAGTGATAACAATGAGCTCAAAGCAGCAACATGTATTGGCAGTCTGAGTAAAATGAACGTTATTATGAACAGTGATGACTGTCAATAAATCATCTTTAAATGGTCAAACTTCGAGTCGTTGGGGAACAAAAAGATGACGTCATTTTTATGTGATTAGGCGGCTATGATGTCACGGAAAAAAGGAAAATCGCCCCAGTGGAATACACTCTTGTGTGATGGAGAAACAATGTACAATGATGAGAACACAGAGAGTGTTACGTCATCATTATTATGTACTTACAAGTAAGCGCGAGTATATTTCTAATAGTCCTATGCTAATAGTGATATTCGATATTTCCGTTCGTAGGTCGACTTCGGCTTTGCAAAGAAGATTGGGTTCGGTCGCAAAACGTGGACTTTCTGCGGTACGCCGGAGTATGTGGCACCGGAAATCATCCTGAACAAAGGTCATGACCTCTCTTGTGATTATTGGTCTCTGGGAATTCTCATCTTTGAGCTGTTGACGGGAAAGTAAGTCACGTGATTTTTTTGGTTTGTTAAAAAAAAAGTGACATGACGAACAAACAAATGAGGCAAAAGGGTGTCGTCGTGGTTTAATCTGAACTTATGTTGGTTACATAAAGCAATTGTAAATTGTATTTGATATGCATGTATGGTATCTCGTCAGACTGTTGGCCCTAAGTATGAAAAACTGTCGCACTGACAGACCCATACCGAGAAGCGATTGGCAAGGAGTATATTATGATGCTCATAATTGTATTCCGAAGACAAGAGTGATGCAGAAGTTTTGACAACGTGCCTTGATGTTCTTTTATGGTCATGGAATGTCCTTGAGTTCTTTGTTTCTCAAAAGCACTGGAAATACGCTTTAATTCGAAGTACTTTCAAGTGATATTATGCGTTTTGTGCGAGTACAAGGGTATAAGGTCTGAACGTTTTAACAAATAGTCGGGCGTTTCTATATTTAGGAAGATATTTATGTACGTAATTGTTTGTTTTATTATTCGATGTCCTATGAAGATCCGGAGAAGTTCTTGGTCGAATCAAATGAAACGAAGTAAATTGGTGTCATGCCATATCGATGTCGAGTCTTCACTCAAACAAATAATTATTGTCATCAGTCTGAGCAAAACACATATTGTAATCATTCTGAGCAAAACAAACTTGAGACTCTCATCAGAAGGAAATTCAACATTATAACGAAATAATTATCCACCATCTTGATCAAATCTTGTTTTCTGTGTCCCTCATTTCTCATTCACTATTTTTCTCCCTCTTCTTCTTTTTGCCTCCCTTCTCTCCTTTCCTAATTTTCATCTCCTCCTCCTCCCCTTCCTCCTATTCCTCCTCTTCCTTCTCCTCCTCCTCCTCCTATTCCCCTCTCCCTCCACCTCCTCATCTTCTTCCTCCGCTACCTCCTCCTCCTCCTCTTCCTCTTCCTCCTTCTCCTCCTTGTACTTATCCCCTTCTTCCTATTCCACATCTTCCTCCTCCACTCCTCCTTCTCCTCCTCCTCTTACTCAACCTCTTCACTCCTTCTCCTTGTCCACCCCTCCTCCATTTCCTTCCTTTACTCCTTCTCCCCTACGCCACCTCCATTTTCTCCACCCCCCCCCCATCCCTCCTCCCTCCTGCCCCGCCTCCTACTACTTCTATACAGTCCTCCGTTTACGGCTAACGACCCGATGAAGACCTACAACATCATCCTGAAAGGCATAGACATCGTAGAGTTCCCCAAGAGAATTCCGCGGAGCGCCGGCAACCTGATCAAACGGCTTTGTCGGGACAACCCATCGGAGAGGATCGGTTACCAGAAGAACGGACTCAGTGACATCAAGAAGCATAAGTACGATGTCGTATTTATGTTCATCCTGTTCAAAGATTTTCCTGCAAATTCACTCATAAAAGAGGATCAAACCTCATTTGAGCAGTCCATGAACTATAGTGACCTCTAATGCCGGACAGCTTCCAATAAAGGCTAATGACTACATTATGACATGATGGCTGTGAGTTTGAATTCATGTACAGAAAATAGATGGTATGAATAGAATATGTACTGCAACATCATGTGATTTTAAGGCTGGACAGGTTTGAAAGAAGCCTACGTATCATTAAACCGTAATGCTAGTTACATAATGGATGTTTAACTGGAGTGCTGAATCTTTCCAAATTTGACTCTTAAAAGTTATGTTTGTTTGTTTTTTATATGACAATTTAGAAATGCACACTGATTTTTCACTGTCTTGTTACTTATCTGTTAATCCATATTTTGTATTTCAAGGTAGTTCTTCCATAGCAACAGCTTTTGCATTTTAGCTAGTGTAGATATCAGGTGGCGACACAAATGCGAGTACACACACTTGATAAAAAACAAAACAAAACAAAACAAAACAAGACAAAACAAAACAAAACGAAAACAAACAAACATTCTGTAATGAATTTGAAACTCTGGCGGAGCAGTAGAATTTTGTCGATATTCGTCTCATTAAAAAAAACAACGCACACACACACACACACACACACACACAAAACACGCGATGGACATTACGAGCTCTTCCATTTTTCCACAGGTGGTTCCAGGGTTTCGACTGGGAGGGACTGAGGAAGCAAGAAATGCCCACCCCTCTACCACCGAAGGTAAGGATGAATATATAGTGATGTTTGAATACCTATCTTTTGTTCCCATATCGTTTTGAAGGGAGGCTACAGAGTATCTCAAACTGATCGCCTTCATTTCATGATTATGACGTCAGTTATCCTCTGCACACATGCACTTACACACAAAACACCAAAACAATGATAATTTACTCCTTCTCCATTTTCATAGAAGTCTGTTTTTTTAGGAAAAACCAAGAAAAGATATTTAAATGCCCTGCAATGTGTCCCAAATTATCCTTTCACCTCTATATTCATGGAATCAGGTCCGAAAGGCATGGTTATATCGATACCATGAGGCATAATGACGTTTGAAGATACCTAACTCCTAAATACTACATATATTGTGATGACATTGTGTATACCATACGAGATTACGAAATCCTATCTTATCGTATTTTTTTCTCATAAATTTTCCTTTTTTGTCTGTCCGTTCTATTCCCAGGTTCTCGGACCGGCTGACTGCAGTAACTTCGACAGCTACCCGAAAGACATCGACATTCCCCCCGACGAAACCTCTGGCTGGGATGAACACTTCTAGGCCTGACACTGTCTCATTCCAATCCGCCATTATGGATATTGGCACAGTGTGTCCTACAAAAAAAAGAGGATTATGACTGTTATTAATCCCATTGATGAGAACTGCGAAGCAGGAGGGCGCCCTCAGTTGGCTCTCACAAAAGCTTCACCAAGTTAGCAAGTGTACTGTGCGACAGCGCGCGGCGGACTGTCATGGGCGGCAACTTGATCGTGCCGTTAGGAAAGATGTACTGTGGTCTGTTATGAATATCACGGATAGTAAGACTTCTCGTAATGGGAAAGCGACGTGAAATTCAAGCGACAGTGAAAGAAACGACGTGGAAGTGCTGGAATTGCTGTAAAAAGTTGTTGTCTTCATCGAACATGCACTCTTGAATTTGAAGACTTGAGTCAGAGATGAAGTGAAAAAAAAAAAGAAAACTTCACTAGCACTACACAGGATCTGCTTTGTTTTCTTTTTCTTTTTTTCTTTTTAGTAGTTGCGTATCTGAAAACATGTTTCAACATTTCCCACTTGTACAGAAGCCGGTTCAAAACGCAATTCAGATCAGGGCATGCAACAGGGTGGAATGTTATGGCACTGTAGTATGATAATTATGTCGGTTAAAGTATATTTTTATGCCAAGGAAATTTCTTCGTACGGAAAAGAAAATGAATGTCTGTTGCCAACTCCGGAACGCGCTCCTAGTTCTACTAAAGACCGTCACTCAAAATCCTCCAAGCAGAGCGTGGGAGATCTTCTTAGCGCAATCGCAATTTATTGTAAAAGATATGTTTGTATTGAATATAGCTCTACGTGTCACTGCAGAGCATTGGTCATGTTCACATTTTTACCATCCTAGGATAATACAATATAAAACATACAGAATATTTTCAATTACTATTAATCGTAAACTCCGAGTTGAATTAAGACTTACATTAGCTTTAAATAATTTAGTTACTAGCATTACTTGTGATGGATAGGCTCAGTTTTTTTTTTTAACAACAATCTATATCAATTCATTATTTTGAACATGAGGTGCATTTAATGTATTTTCCTTTTTTAACCTTTTCCTTATTTCAGATAATACTATGCAGCTAAATGAAATTGATGTGACTGAATTGGTTATACTCACCATGTGCTATGAGAGAACTTTCTATCTGTAAAAAAAAAAAGAATTCTAAAAAGTGATCTTGTATATATAATCACTACGAAAGCGTATTTCAAAAGATATGAAAATGTTGCTCGTTGATTTATTTTTCTAACATGACGCCTTATATCTATGTTTGCGGGTTGTATCGTATTCTGGTATTTAATTTGTTAATTCATGAATGAATAAGTTTCTTGTCGGTCAAATGTCACTCGCTGTATCAATTTCCGTCTCCATTAATAGTTTCTGTGTACAGAGAACAAATCTGTCTGAAGCATTTGTACAGATGTACAAACCACTGACTAGAAATTAGGAATTATATCATTATTTATTGGATAATACATGTATCAATGTGAGTCAGTGTATTAGATTCATTGACGACCTGTTTCCATGCAATGACTAACTTATCAAACATTATTTGAGGGTTTGTTGAATTCATTTATTGATTATCGGCATCAGAAGAGTAAAAGACAGCTAAGTATGATTTGTTTAAGTGTAAGTATGATTTATGATTTTATCATGTCTTTATACAAAGCATTCCCGAATTATGATTGTTCATAATTGTCACGGGTTTTGCGAGATGACCAACATCACAGCATTTTTCTTTAAGATATAAATGCAAGCTCCAATAAACTAGCTGCCGTAAGAGGGTAACGTTTGAAACAAGCATCCCATACGACTTGGGCGTACCTAACGTTGTTTCAGAGGCAAACTTGTTCCTTGTGTTTTTAGAGTCTAAAGAGAGCACTAGCCTCTGATGACGTCATATTCCTGGTCTTGTGCCCTCCGTGTACAGAAACAGAACGTTTCTGCCTTTTATGAGCGAGGCGTATACGTAATCAACGGGTGGAGATACTGTGCAATACTTCTTACGCGTGCAGTCATCAGTTGAATAGCATTTGGCCGAGATGTAATTGTCTGCTTGCACAAAGAGTGTTCTCGAATATCTTCTCGGGCAGAAACTAAAACCGCATCTGTACTATTTATTCCCAGGTTTTGGGAGCAAGGAAAAGCAAATATGTGTGACAATTCGTCATTTTTTCTATGATTTATTCATAGTGATATGTATTATAATTACAGTGTATGTACATGCAGAGATGCATCAATATTCAACCTGTTGTTCGGTAGATCTTGTCGTCACTCTTTCTAGTGCGCCATCTACGAGTAACTACACGATGACGGAGAGACCAGTACATAAGCCTCGAACTGAGTGATGGCAGCTTTCGCCTTACCGTCAAAACTCGTGACTGTCATAATGATTATGTTGGGAAAGCACACATTGTTCCGAGTCTCTTTTGAGTCCAATCACCAACAGGCGATGGATTAAAACTTCGCTGCCCTCGACTGTTGTACTTCATGAAAAGCTTTGAGGTTTTGGTAAGTTTGTGTCTAATGTTATTGTAACTAAAGTTGACCCTCATTCGCTGTGAGAGAGCAGGTCTTGAGAGTTTCTGTGAACCAATTGTTGTTGTTTTTATGGGATGCATCCTGTTTGGTGAAACACACCATGTAATCCTTTTAACAGTGCAGGTATTATGGGGTTTTGTCATTTTATTTAATGTCGACGTGAATTTTCAAAACACTTAAGAATGAGTGTAATAAAATTGTATATTAACTTTCAAACGTCTCGTGGTCTTTGCTTTTATTGAATTGTATCAGGAAAAAGGTTTCGAGGAATATAAAAGATGTCACAAACAGTCAGCATAAAGCCTTTGATTTAGATAAAACGAGATCACAACCCCTTAAGGTGTTCTTTTCTTTCCACTTGTCATGAACTTAACACTACACGTATTAAAGTTATTCCAGAAGGTGAGCTGTTTACAGAAAGCGCTTGATAGGCCTACAGTGTGCCTAGTTGTCGCGGCTAAGCGGTTAAGACCAACCGAATAAGAATCGCGAGCTGCCATGCACGTACGAGGTTCGAGTCCCAACCTGGCAGTAGTGCCTTTTGGCACATCACGTTTATCCTTGTTGCCAAGTCTTTCTGAGAAGACTTAAACCGTCTGTCCCGTGTGTGGAAGCGCTACAATCTTGTTATTATTATGCACGACGAAAGGAAACTACGTCTGTTCCCGATTGAGTGGTCGAACATAAAAACCGATTGATATTTGCAAGAATCTTCACAAAGGAGGTATAGATATTGCCCCAAGAAGAAGAAGAAGAAGAAGAAGAAGAGGAAGAAGAAGAAGGAGAAGAACAATTAAAAGAATAAGGATTGGATTGATAGATACAAACATACTGACCTCTAAAGATATATATAAACAAACGCCTACTAAAATATTTGATTTTCATTGTTCGATTTAGTAGATAGACAAAGGCAAACTGAACGCAAGCGTTTTATGGTGGAAGGTTGCGAATACCCATAATCGTCTCGCGCTATATAGTCCTTTGCCCCACATACCCGTTTCAGTGTTGCGTTTTAGTGCTGCATGTAGTGCATGACAATTGTAAGGCTCAGTCAGTGACATGTCTGCTTTTACAATGAAAAGAGGTCTCGGGTTCGACACTCAATGTGACCCGTCCACCAGTAATGTCGTACGTATGCCGTGTTCTGCAGCAATGAGTTATTTAAAGCACTTCACGCTATAAAAATGGAAGCCCTGTCTGCGAGAGTCCAAAGGGGTCGCATGTGAGAAAAGCACGAAGAACTGGGTTGAGTGATGGTCTATACCTTCATGAGCTAACTCTGAAATCAAATGGGCAAGAATGGTATCTGCCGACAGTTGTACTCGCCGAATATCATGCCCTACAACAGTACGAAGAAGAAACAGTGAGTGTGCTCTGCAGCTGGTGTTTGAACCGTTTGTTTTTTACACGTGATTTGCCAAATTCCATTTCCGATAACAGGAACTTACATTATACTAATTTGCACCGAGGACAAGTCAGAACAAGATTATACAAATTTTTCACATTGACTTTTGATATAACAATGAACCTGAACAAGAGCTTAGAGCAACACTTTCGGTAATCGAAGGTCCAATGTAAATAGATTAAAGACGCTTACTTGTCATTTTCCACTATCAGCGAGTCATACATAATGCTATTCTTTGCACTTATCAAAAGCTTTCAAAACAAACAAAATCTAGCAGCCATAAAAGAGACAAGCCGATAAAATCCAAATCCTATAAATCAGCCATGGATTACTGCTAATAATAATAATGATGATGATAATAATAATAATAATAATAATAATAATAATAATAATAATGGTATCAGTGGCGAATCGGGGGGGGGGGGCGCACGGGGCGCCCCCTTATTTTTTGTTAAAACAAAAGAAATAAAAAGAAAAAATGGGGGACGAGTGCGTGCGCCCCCTCCCCCCTTAATTTTGTAAAGGCGCCCCCCTCTTTACGGAATTCCTGGATCCGCCCCTGGGTATTTCTCATGAGTCGGCTCAATATTTGACCGTAGACCACAAAATATGACGAGAAGCAGAACTTTTAGAGTAAGATAAACTGATCGCCAGCCTCAGATAATTGCCTTAGCTATCTTCAGCTCCGATTGATTAATTAATTTATTTCAACATTCTTTTAGCAAGGTAGCCCTTTGAGTTGATTTATTGTTCTACCAACGGGCCCTGCTCACAATATGTTGTACAGATATGAATGTCATGAACATCAAAACAAAATACAAACAAAATAACCTACACTACAAATCAACCTCAGATAGGCAAATACAAAAATACAAACTCAAACATCATTACAATTGCAACTTTGTAGGGCAATCAGAAAAGAATTGCCACATCACCTACCCCCCTACAATTGTTATTAGTCAATGCCTTCATAATCATTCCTTAATACTGAAAATAAAATAATAATATGGACTTAATGTTATACAACCCAAAACTAATATAGGCGCACAAATCAATTTAGTTTAATACATTTTCCAGATTAACTCTATGCCTTCATAAACCTGTCAATAACTATGCTATCTACCCTGCATAATTTCTTGAAAACAAACAATGACTGCGCATTTCGAATAAAATTTGGAAAATTGTTCCACATATTTGAAGCTTGATAATGAAAAGAGTTCCTTTAAAAAAATTAGGTGTATCTATGAACAAGGGCCAATATATTAATGGCATAACGAGTATGAAAAGGTGTGTATCTTACAGCAACTACATTGTAATTGTCTGAGATAACGTGGGCTCATCCCATTAATTATCTTATACAAATATACACAACTCTGGTACCGCATTCGTCCGCTCGAGGTATCTTGTAATTTTCGGGTCATCCCACTAGACCGACAACCACGAGTCATACAGCCCACGAGTTCGACATTGAAAACAGGTCCATGAGTCATACAGCTCACGAGTCACACAGCCCATGAGTTCGACACGAGGTAAAAACAGCCCACGAGTTCGACAGATACAACACGGGGCTTAATGTGTCGGTCTCCTGGGCCTTGTGTGCTTAGTGTCGAACTCATGGGCTGTATGACTCGTGAGCTGTATAACTCATGGGCTGTATGACTTGTGAGCTGTATGACTCGTGGGCTGTATGACTCGTGGGTGTCGGTCTCGTGACGTGCACCCGTAATTTTGAGTGTATTTGCTTATGTGGCGTTAATATACCAGCTTTAGGAAAAATTCTTGCACACCGATTTTGAAGTTTTTGAAGTTTGTTCAAGTTACAATATGCACTTCTACCATAAACAACAAGACATTAATCTCTTTGTGGCAATATCAAAATATTATATAACAAATTGATTATACTTTCAGGCGAATAATACTAAATTCTACGAACGTATCTAATTATCCGAGAAATCTTACTAAATACTGCATTAATAATATAGTTTATCCCTTCTGAGATTACTGTCAATAATCACACCTAAATATTTAAATGAGTCAACGTATTCAATACGAATTCCTTTATACACTATATACAACTTATTCTTAGGGATGGTATAGTTTTGGTTCAGATACGCGGGGGATTCAGAATTTAACTTTTTGCGAGATAATTAGAAACCACTTATGAAATGTGAAAGAGCATACAAACCTAAGAGGGATTTAAAGTTTACTTGATGAAAATCGGTTTTGAAATGGCTGAGATATCAAGACACAAAGTAAAACAAAGTGGTCCTAATCAAAGGTGGGTACCATCCCCGGGTCCCACCTTTTATTAGGACCTCTGTTTTGGATATCTCAGTCATTTCAAAACCAATTTTTATCAGATAAACTGTGAATTATACTCTTAGAATCGTATGCTTTTTCATAATTTGCAAGAGGTTTCTAATTATCTCGCAAAAAGTTTGGAAAACCTGAAGCCCCATCTCAACCATACCATCACTTTAATGAATAAAGTCAGCTCGAACATGCTGTAAAATTGAGCGCTTTATACATGTATATCCATACTGTATATTTAATTATGTATAAGTTATATATGCATTTGATTTATTTTATTTTATTTTATTTTTTGCTTTGTACATTGTACAAAGAAAATATTATTATCTTGCACAAGCCTAAATCTAGAAAATGGACAAAGTCTGTGAGAAAGCGTATCGTCTGCATCGACACGATGGCTAAGCTCCTGAAAATAATGATATGCTATCTATGGCAAAATAATGTGGTTGAGTTCTATCCCCCGCACAACTTTTGTCATATTCAACAAAGAGACGCTTTCGTGAGTTCCGAGCGCTGGAGACGCATACTTCAGTATGACTTCATTTCATGTGTCTGTCGGCAGGTCGGGGTCACATAGCGCTGCATTAAAACACACACACACACACACACACACACGCACACACACACACACACACACACACACAAACAAAAACAGGCGTCTGTATCACTCAGGCGGGACCCGACGAGGTAGTAACTTTCTCCTTCTGACCGGTCAGATAATCTTTCAGAAGTCGGATACGCGACAAGACGCAATCCAGGTCGAAGAAGGCCGTCTGTAGGTGGCGCTCTACCAATCCAGTGTCGGACTCGTAGGCGTTGCGGCCGTGTAGCATGCGGTGGTTGTTGAACGACAAGATGTCGCCTTTGGGGAACCAGGGAGAAAAAAAAAAGTCGAAAGAAACCTGTGAATTCTGTGATTCGGCGCTGTAGCTTTTTCAAATACTTTATTCTATCATTCATTGCTGATATTTCATGTAGTAGAATAAAGTTAGTATCTCACCAACGGAGACGTCTCCGCGACGTCTCCAACTTATCAGTCGCAGCAGTCGCGGAGACGTCTCCAACATAAAAATGTCTTGCGGTCTCACCAAGGAGACGTCTCTGAGACGAGTTAAGCTAGTATCTCACCAACGGAGACGCAACGGAGACGTCTCCGCGACGTCTCCAACTTATCAGTCGCAGCAGTCGCGGAGACGTCTCCAACATAAAAATGTCTTGCGGTCTCACCAAGGAGACGTATCTGAGACGAGTTATGGCAGGTGTCAAAAAATTTCAAATATGAGAGAGCCGTTGCAGGATCACCTGACTTGATCTAGGCAGGATGTCAGCACGCAGATGGGTCACGTGGTTTTAAAGTAGGTCAAACAGCGTCAAATAGAGTCGCGGAGACGTCTCCGCGACCTCTCACCAGTTTTTCTGATCTCCAGCAGGTCTCGGCGACGTCTCTGAGACGTCTCGGAGACATCGTGGAGACATCGCGGAGACGTCTCGGCAGTCGCGGATAATATGATTAGTCTCCGCGACGTCTCCGCAGTTGATGGAGACGTCTCGGAGACGTCGCGGAGACTTCGCGAAAAATCGAACATGTTTAAATTTCTTGCCACTAATCGGAGACTCTGTAATTTTCAGGAGACGTCTCTGCAACTAGCAAAATCTGGAGTTGTGAACTAGTCGCGAACTAGTTTCAAGCCCAGTGAGATACCCTCTTTCATATACTCTCCTTTCATTTACGCCCCATTTTTGGTCGTTTATACTATTGTTTATTTCGGTTGAAAATATATCCAAAAAAAAATAATAACAATGATGATAATAATAATAAAAGTGGTGTAGGCCTACACTCTCTAAATCTCTAAGTCACTAAATCTATAAGTGAATCATAAATTGGCAATATATTAAAGAAGATTTCCGACTTCATGTTTATGGCCTCACTTAGCAAGAAATTCCGTCTGATTCCTGAGCAGATTTACTGACTGAATTTAGTCAGTTCTATCTTGTCTCTCCAATAAAGGATATGCATTGCAATTAAAAGGGATTAATAAGATATATGGGAACAAGGAAAAAGGAGAAGACGGAAATGAAGAGGATAAGAAAAACGAATAGAATGAAGTTAAGAGGTATGAAGTGTAAAGGAAAGAACTATATAGGGAACTGAGAGAATGAGAGCAAAGAAACAAACAGACAAACAGCGACATGTATCATGAGAAATCAGTTATAGATGCCAGAACATGGCAACAATAACATGAGGCACATAAATTCCAATCAACCATGTGCAGGCTTGAGGGTAGATTCAGCCGTGGAACGCTCGAAAAATACAAAAGCTTTGATGTGGTTTGCTGGCCCATTCATCGTATTCCGATGACCCCAATTCCCAGAAGATGTAACAACATAATATCAGGATGTTTTGGAAACGAGGCTGCAAGTTCAACTGATATCAAGTTGTGAGAAACTACATGGAAATTGAAGGAACTTTGTAAGAACGAAACATTTCCATCCTCTTGGTTTGTTCTCCAGGTCACATACCTGGTTCCAATTTGTACTTGAACACGTTGTCGTCCCGCAGAAGAATGTTGTTGAACGCCTTGATGGCGGAGAACATTGGAACCACGCCCTCAACGGGGATTCGGACCAGCGACGCATGGTAAATCTCGTTGAAAGTCACTTGTTTGAGCTGCCCGAATGGGTCCAGTCTGTATGGATGAAATAATGCTGAACTTTCTTCCCTTTCTCTTAAGCTGTTAGACATCTTCACATACATCAAATATTTCTGCCTATTATGTAGTTGGAAATATTTTGAAATCTATGACTCAGTGTATTCTTACATAAACCTATAGTTATCCTACCTCAGCAAAATGATTAAAAGAAAAGTTTATATCAAGAAATTGATCAGTTTTTGGTGTACATGAAGCCAATAATGGAAGCAGTAATTAAATGCGCTGAACTTTATCATTGATAATGTTTAAGAAAAAAAAAGGTGAAATTCTCTTTATATTTTCCTTATATCGTTCCAGGCATGTGACATCCTACACTGCAATAGTCTTCTCATCCAGCAGTGACTGCGCAGAACGTTAAACAATTCATACCTTTTGAATGGATTGTCATATTTACCCCAAACTTTCACTGATGTGTTCTACTAATATAGCTGCATTCACTCAATCAACATGTATATATATGAAGGTGGACTTGTCCTTTAAATTTCCACCCCCCCCCCCCCCCGCCCCCGACTCAACCAACCTGATGAGAGGGTGTCGGGCGTGGTGGTAGAAGCCATGTTTGGTGATACTCTTGCTGCGCGCCAGGGCCACGTGTTCCACCTCGTTGGTAGTGAGGAGACCGAACGCTGCTGGGTCGGTCTCCTTCAGTTCTATGGCCGCCTTGAAGCCGTCGATGAGCAAGCTTTCCCCACCCTTGGTGGGCGTGTTCTTGATGCAGTGGAACATCCCAACCTGACAAGAGGATGGATGAGACAACGAAGAGAGAAGAGGAAGAGGCGTTGTGAGATGAGATGAGATGGAGAAGGAGCAGGAAAGATGGAGAAGAGAGAAGAAAAGCGGTAAAGCGACGAAGAATGAAAACAGAACAAGCAAAAGAAAACAAATCGAATGTCAGAAGAAGATGTGGACATGGGGGACGATCGGAGGGAGGGAGATCGGAGACGTAAAAGACGAGGAAGGAGCAATGGTACATGCACAGACAGAGAAAGAGGAGAAAGACGTGGTTATTGTGTTGGAAATGGAGGAGGAGGAGCAGGAGAAAAGGGCGGGGATATTGCAAACACACACACACACACATACACACGTCATAATACCATACAATTCACATTCAAAGAACCATGGAACTCTCGATAAGGTGTCTGACGTACATCTACATACTCCCACATCTACATTCTCCCATCCCTCCCCAAACACACATAGGAGTACATGGATACAAACACACACATGCGTGCATGCACATACCATGATAGTTTTGATACTTACAGCAGGTGGGTTTATGCAGTAGGAGAAATCTGTGTGTGGCTGGAGGTAGCCATTGGAGAATCCCAGCATATCGGCGCCCTTCACGGCAATGACGTCAGAGTGAGTTCTGCCATGCAAGGAAGACGAGACGAAAAAACACTGTTCAAAGCCACGAGATCACTCCCATCTCATCCGGGTGGTGTACGTTATAATCTGGGAAAGCACACACACACACGCACGCACACACACACACACACACACACACACGGCACACGCACACACACACATACACACACACACTGAATCCTATCGGTGTACAAAGTGTACAGTCGCATTACTTGTAACAAGCTCGCAATGGACTCTATAGACCCTGCAGTACCTCATGATATCTCACAAAGAAAAAAAAAATGCAAACAAAAGTAAAATCGATGTTAGGTATTGTTAAATATGCAAAATGTCAACAATAGTTATAACAGAAATGTTTCCAGACTAAACCGTCTACAGTTGTAGTTAATTGAGAAAAATACAGATATTTCCTTATATCTTGGACTTTATCGCGAAAATTTTTATATGATAGGATATTTTGTTGTACAACAGACGTACACATATGCATTAAATGTCATATCTTGAAAATTTTTGAAATCATTGTTCCCAAACGTAAACGGAACCTTTAATATCTCTTTGAGAAGTCTTAATTGAGTCTGGGAGACCAGGTTTTGTAACGAACTATAGAGGGCCTGTCTCACCGGAGGAGACTTTGCCGCGACTCTCGCTACTCTAAAGACGAAGGAATGACTTGCTCTCTCACCAAGGAGGCGACTTCAGGGATATATACGTCCGCGACAACTCCAAACAAGGTGACAACTTATTTGTTTACCCGGAAGTCGCGATGTCTCCGAGACGTCTTCTTAGTCGCGGAGACGTCTCCGAGACTAGCAGGAGACTGGAAAATGTCTCCAAAAAGTCGAACATACTCGATTTTCTCATCGCGACCCCCCCCCCCCCCCCCGGAGACCAGTCTTATCTCAGGGGACGTCGCGGAGACGCAGCGGCTCCTCGAGATTCCACCTCGAGACTCGAGTCAAACCACTTGGTTTCCATTCAGCCGAGTTGTAGCTCGGGCATATTAACGTGAGTTTTCTGAAAGAGGCACTCGCGATAACTCGCTTAACTTCTTCATGTAACTCGGCATAACTCGCGACAAACCAACACTTTAAGCTTGTCATTAGATTTTAAAAAAAACACACAAAAAAAACCAGATACTTTGTGGAAAGGCCGAGAATCGAACCCGGGTTCTTTTGTTCTGGAGGCAGACGCACTACCGACTGAGCCAAAATCACTGACCATTTTGGAGACCCAAAAGTGTTGCATTCCCCACGCTTAATCGTACGATTTTGTGTGTGTGTGTGTGTGTGTGTGTGTGTGTGTCTGTGTCTGTGTGTGTGTCAGTATGTATTCGTAGAACACATGGTACACAACTCTTTCACATAGCACATGAGGAAATGCGGTGCGAGTTAATAGCATTTACAGCTTTCGTGTGATTCGCGCTTACTCCGATGAAACATCCTGTCTTTCCTGACACTCCAATCCAATAGGAGCTGAAAGAAACATGAAGCCGGATGAATTAGCTCTTGCTGAAATGGCAAGAACTGTGTTCTTTAAAAGCAAATCCATGCATGTAGGAAAAAGGAAAGACTCACCCGTATGAGCTGTTAGCCATGTAGCCCACTCGCTCCCCAAGTTTGTAGATCTGGTGTGAAACTGTCGGCACCTCTTGGACAAGTGCAATACCGAGAGTCTGAAATTGGTTGCAGACACAAAACAAAATTGCTGCAGCTGGCGTCCATTACGCTTAATAAGGCAAAACGGCAAGCAATGTCTCGCCCGCATATCGCATTTTGTGATTATAGTGTTTTCAATGTTTGTTCATTGACCTTTTGACCTTTGACCTTGTATGACTTCATATATATAATATTCAAATTTCACCAGCATTCTTAGGTTATATACCTGTGGTGTGAGTTTGGTGATCATAGCTCAAAGCTGTGGATAGTAATAGAGAGAGTACACCACCGGCGACAGAAAAGTGACACCTATCAAGCGCGGGCGAGACAAAAAAAAACAAAAAACAAACCTCAATTTCAAAAATTATTATCTTTACATATTCTCATTGTATACAATCAATATCTTCAAGGCGTACGTCGATAATTACATGCTACTGTTTTACATCTAAAGAGATACATATACTTCTCTTTGGCTTCAAATTACATAGTATATATGAACAAAACACAGGTAAAGAATTAGGGACAAAGGGGAGAAATGTACTAGTCTTGTAAAGAACACAAAAGTGAACATCTGGCAGAATAGAAGGCTTGTATTCAACAAGTCAAGTTTCAAGAAATCCTCGCAATTTATAGATAGACAAGAACATTATGACAAGAATCCAACTTGACCATTGAAAATAGGACTGAAGGCTAAATGAACACATTGGGAAGAAGATACAGTGTACATGGTGTATAAGGGAATTCGCATTGGATGAACGAAGAAAATGGAGTTGAAGTAGGATGATGAATTCATCTTTATAATGTAAAGATAAAGCGGCCGCTACTTTGCTATATCATGAATTCATGTTACAGTTGTTATAGTTACCTCTCTATCTAAAAAGAATAGAAGAAGAAGAAGTGAGATATAAAGTGGATTTGAACAAAAAAAAAATGGGATTATCTTGAATAAGTTGGTTGACTTCATCATAATCATTGAAGGTAGTGAGGGGAGGTCTGGGGTACTCAAGACCGGTTTACACCAAGCACACATATATTATACACAAAGCATATATATATATATATATATATATATATATATATATATGTCGAAGAACCTGCCTCAAATGACCAGAAAACTGGGCCCAGACATGATAAACATAGCAATAACCCAGGAGTGTAAACTATATTCCATCTATCAAAAGTGCATTACAAATTACAAATACACGGAATATAGTTCGTTAGTAGGCCTTTAATAGGAGAAATATTCATGGTCTGAATGGATCACTATAAAACTTTCGAGTTCAAGCGCTGCTATATAAAGGAGCTACATCTTACTTCAGATTATTAAAACTTTTTTTTGTAATGATGGAACTAACGTGGAAGAGAAATTCAAAATACTTCTGCAAAAATTGGATTCATTGTAAACCGAAAAAGCTGATTTTTTATTAACATTATAATACACTACGCTTGAATTGACAGAGTTACAAAAAACCTCTGGCCTTTGATATAGGAAATAATAACAAGATAAGTGTAAGCGCCTCTGTGCTGAAACGTTCCTGAAATAATTATTGATATTACAATGAAGGTTTCTGTTGCTTAGGAGGGTGATGATTTACAAGTTCGGAAGTACTATAAGGATCACTTTAGCAAATAAAAGGAGGAGGTAGACATGTGCCTCATAATTGAAATGTTCCAGGATATAATGAACTCTCTTTATGTTAGTATGCAAGTGATGCACATTATACAGGGCGATAGTATTGTCAACCCTATAGTAAGTTCGAACAGACACAAAAGGCGAAGAGAAGTGTGTTTTGGACAGTTCAACAGTTACGAATGTGGATTATTTTCATATACGCCCGACCAAGGATTGTGCATTATCTGTTTTATACAAGTTTTATTAAAAAGATAGCTGAATCGCACATACAAATAACTGCAATGTATTTCTAATTCATAGTGTAAGACAGCAAAGCTTATCAACTTCTATCCAGTCTAGGTTTGTTAAGTACCTCAGTTTGGTTAGTTCTTCAGCCGTCCCACATCTCATTAACCTGTACTCCATTTCTGTACTCTACTTCTTTCCCACCACTCTTTTCCATCCGTGTTATTTCTTTTCCATCCGTGTTTACAGTTCTCACCCCAGCTTGTTGTCACATTTGATCCTTTTGTTTAACATTCCATGTCTAAAGTTCTCATCCCAGCTTGTTGCCACCTTCATCCAGTTTGTTTTCATTGGTAGTCTGAGTGAATTGGGTTCTTTCAAATTAGTTGGTCTCTTCCATTTCTGTTATTCCTATTGGTCCTCTTAGTTCATGTAAATATGTAGACATTATGTGGTAAGCTGTGGTAACTCTGTATGACTATGTGAGTTGTATGTGGTGACTGAACCACATAGTTTGTAATTTCACACTGTGGCAACACTGTGAACACACTATATTCACACATTTTACACATAGTTAACACATGTGAACACAGTGTGGTAACACTGTGTTTGTTTCATAAGGGTAACGTGGAAGATACCAAGTCAAAATACTTCTACAAAAATTGGATTCAATGTAAACCGAAAAAGTTCATTTCTGATTAACATTATAATACACTACGCTTGAATTGACAGTCACAGAAAACCTCTGACCTATAGGAAAGAACAAGAAAAGTGTAAGCGCCTCTATCCTGAAACGTTTCTGAAATGATTTTTGATATTACAATGAAGGTTTCTGTTGCTTAGGAGGGTGATATTTACAAGTTCCTGATGGAAGTACTCGAGGATCACTTTAGCAAATAAAAGGAGGATGTAGACATGTGCCTCATAATTGAAATGTTCCAGGATATAATGAACTCTCTTTAGGTGAGTATGCAAGTGATGCACATTATACAGGGCGATAGTAAGAATTGTCAACCCTATTGACCGATTCGGGTTCGTTGAGGGCAGCAGACATTTTATGGCACTGGGCGCGGCCATGAGCTCAAATTGCGGTGTCTCAGCCGACCCCCCCCCCCCTACTCTCCCCCTCCCCACGGGCAGCATGTTTATCGCGCACTTGTAACAAAGGTTCGCGCACTAAGCAAGCATTCGCGCACTCAGTACGAGATGCCCATTGGCTAAAACAACCATGCATCAGTTTTTCATTCTGCGCGCGTGAGAGGGGTGGGGAGAGAGAAGGGGGGGGGGGTCGGCTGAGACACCGCAGTAATGGCGCTGCCCATGCCAAAAATACACATAGCGCGTCACAGAATCGGTCAATAGTAAGTTCGAACCAAAGAGATTTTCCCCAGTGACTGCTAGAGTGCGGAGTCTTCATACGCCCTGCACTATTGTTTTGTGAGCGCAAGGGGAGCATTGGATGACAACGAGGCGGTACAACGGTAGGCTCACCCCTCGTGCTAACACACTACCAAACGAGCAACCGAGGAGCAGCCAAAATCAAGTGCGTACTCGCGTAAAAGTTCAGAAGTTCGCGTAATACGCGCTGTAGAAATGTATACATAGTACGCAAAGTCCGCCATTGTTAAGTGAGCTATGGCGGCCCCCATGAAATCACTGACTCCATTGTAGAGTCCGCCCTCTAGTGGTGGGGAGGAGAAAAATCTCTTTGGTTCGAACAGACACAAATGGGAAGAGAAGTGTGTTTTGGACAGTTCAACAGTTACGAAGGTGGATTATTTTCATATACGCCCGACCAAGGATTGTGCATTATCTGTTCCATACAAGTATTATCAAAAAGTTAGCTGAATCGCACATACAAACAACTGCAATAAGTTCATAGTGTAAGACAGCAAAGCTTATCTCCTTTCCAGTCTAAGTTTGTTAAGTACCTCAGTTTGGTTAGTTCTTAAGCTGTCCCACATCTCATTAACCTGTACTCCATTTCTGTACTCTACTTCTTTCCCACCACTCTTTTCCATCCGTGTTTACAGTTATCACCTCAGCTTGTTGTCACATCTGATCCTTTTGTTTATCATTCCATGTCTACAGTTCTCACCCCACCTTGTTGCCACCTTCATCCGGTTTGTTTTCATTGGTAGTCTGAGAGAATTGGGTTCTTTCATTTTAGTTGGTCTCTTCCATTTCTGTTACTCCTATTGGTCCTCTTAGTTCATTTGAATATGTAAATATGTAGACATTATGTGGTAAGCTGTGGTAACTCTGTATGACTATGTGAGTTGTATGTGGTGATCCACATAGTTTGTAATTTCACACTGTGGCAACACTGTGAACACACTATATTCACACATTTTACACATAGTTAACTATTTGTTCCATATTAAGGGTAACGTGGAAGATACCAAGTCAAAATACTTCTACGAAAATTGGATTCAATGTAAACCGAAAAAGTTCATTTCTGATTAACATTATAATACACTACGCTTGAATTGACAGAGTCACAGAAAATCTCTGACCTATAGGAAAGAACAAGATAAGTGTAAGCGCCTCTATCCTGAAACGTTTCTGAAATGATTATTGATATTACAATGAAGGTTTCTGTTGTTTAGGAG
The DNA here is from genome assembly GCF_964275005.1 of Diadema setosum. Taxonomy (NCBI): domain Eukaryota; kingdom Metazoa; phylum Echinodermata; class Echinoidea; order Diadematoida; family Diadematidae; genus Diadema; species Diadema setosum. Next base: position 8,615,231 of record NC_092689.1, on the reverse strand, counting down.
GGTGATATTTACAAGTTCCTGATGGAAGTACTCGAGGGTCACTTTAGCAAATAAAAGGAGGATGTAGACATGTGCCTCATAACTGAAATGTTCCAGGATATAATGAACTCTCTTTAGGTGAGTATGCAAGTGATGCACATTATACAGGGCGATAGTATTGTCAACCCTATAGTAAGTTCGAACAGACACAAATGGCGAAGAGAAGTGTGTTTTGGACAGTTCAACAGTTACGAATGTGGATTATTTTCATATACGCCCGACCAAGGATTGTGCATTGTCTGTTTCATACAAGTATTATCAAAAAGTTAGCTGAATCGCACATACAAACAACTGCAATAAGTTCATAGTGTAAGACAGCAAAGCTTATCTCCTTTCCAGTCTAAGTTTGTTAAGTACCTCAGTTTGGTTAGTTCTTAAGCTGTCCCACATCTCATTAACCTGTACTCCATTTCTGTACTCTACTTCTTTCCCACCACTCTTTTCCATCCGTGTTTACAGTTATCACCTCAGCTTGTTGTCACATCTGATCCTAATTTTGTTTAACATTCCATGTCTACAGTTCTCACCCCAGCTTGTTGCCACCTTCATACGCTTTGTTTTCATTGGTAGTCTGAGTGAATTGGGTTCTTTCATTTTAGTTGGTCTCTTCCATTTCTGTTACTCCTATTGGTCCTCTTAGTTCATCTGAATATGTAAATATGTAAATACAGTTTGTGCAGATCATGTCCATGATGTTGAGTTTTGCTGAGGGCAAGCCAGTCTGAAAATAAACCAGAGTGCTCCTCAGGACTTGAAGCGTGCAGGACTCATGTTTACAGTCTGCGTCCCTGGGGATGTTTCATAAAGCTGTTCGTAAAGTTACGAACAACTTACGAGCGACTGGTGATCAGTTCTTGTGCTGAATTATGGAAATTCTTACAAGTATAGCACATCAGAACTGATCACTTTACGAACAGCTTTATGAAACAGGGCCCTAAACCTGTAGCTATCTTACAATAGAAATCGAGCGGTTGTTAAAACCAGTCAGTAGTAACTCTCTATGGAAAGTAAAGCTGGGCCTTTAATCCAAATAATAGGCTAGTCACGTGATAGCTCTCAGACTTTGATTTTAACAAACAGTCGTGACAAATAACATCATTTTTAAAATTTAAATTGAGGTACTATATTAGTTATTATTTGCTTCGTGATGGGACTTTTCGCAAATGTGTAATAGTAGAGGTCTCTTTGGGTAGTTCGTACGAGCACAGCGTCACGGTGAACACGGCGTACAACATGCATCTCAGCCTGAAAGAGTGCAAAGTTCTATCAGGACTCAGCAGAGGTTAATGAACCCTGCATCATTACCTGGATCTCTTGCAGCCAGTCCAGGAGAGCTTCGTTCGATTCTAGGAGGTCCTTGAACCGGAACGTCTGCAGTCGCTCGGATGTCATCACGTCAGATCCCCACAAGTTCAGTTTGCTATCCGACACAGGGTCCGCCTCCGATTGGTCGAACCGGTTGCAGCGCAGCCAGTTGCTTGGCATATTGGTCACGTGCCCGTCACTCCAAGTGACGGTAACAGTGTGACTGTCCTCGCTGATAGTCGCCTCCCTGGCTGTGACATCAAGGTCCAGGTGCTAAATGAAACAATGAGGAATCTCATTAACCCCATCAAGGCCACTAATCTTAATTACATTAACGTAACTTGCCACTCGTACAGACATTATCAGTTATACCCTCGTTCCACAGAGATTTTTTTTTTTCTCATCGGTCATTTGTCGGAAGAAAAGTTTGTTACTTCCAGCCACCAACCGTTGTGCATAGGATTGTAGTCTGATGAATCCGACTTACATTAAGTCAGTGTCAGACATGTCGCCCGTGATCCTCATCGGACTATCTTGCCCCATCGGATCACTCGATCCCAACATGTATGGTACTGACCTGATAGCCGACCTACATAAGTCGGATCAATCGTACTGCGATTCAACACACTTCAGTCGGTGACCGGAAGCCCCAAACTTTGCTTCCGACGAGTGACCGATGGCAAAGAAAAAAAAATATCTGTGGAATTGGGGTATTACTTGGCTCGGGCTCAATTCTGGCATTGGCATCATCCTTGGTGAGCCTTGGTGCCAATCTATGGAGCCTGTTGGATCAGATTTCATCGAAACCCATCGGAACGCCGAAATTTTACTTTTTAGGGATCAGATGAGCCTCCAATGGTCGGTGGAATGTATAGGTTTAATCAGTTGTTAAAAAAAAAAAAGATAGGGTATAAGGGGAATGGGGATACTTTTCGAATCCCTGTAAAAAAAAAAATGCCAAAAAGCCTTACAACTATACAAAGTCCTTACGATGGGAACTTAATGACATGTTTTCACCATCAAAGGTTCAGGTAAGTAATATGTATCACCTAACATCCACTGCAGGGAAGTTCGGTGACGGTATAAGTAGATTGCATTTCTATACCCTTTCTGACAATATTCTTAAATCGGATCTATGGAATAACTCCGGCAAATCTCCAGAAAAACCCATTACAGATACTCCTCACCTGCATATATTTCAGCTTCCCGTGGGCGTGCGTGCTGTAACAGTCGTCACAGTGGCAATTACACCGCAGCCACACACATGGGTACTGCTGGCTGTCGCCATCTTCCCAGCGGACGATCACCGTCTTGGCATCTCCGTCGATGCCCACCTCGACCACGGGGATGGACCTGACCCAGTCGTACTGTGAGAAAAAGAGGGCGTGGTCTTCGAAGGGGGAGCTCTTCGAAGAGCCCACCTCTGCAGAGCTGGAAAACCTGCGAACTGAAAATGAAGATAGGTACACGGCAAACTGATTACTCACAGTGCGTCAAATCAACATTCAAATTTTCAACATGAATACCTTTGTAGGAAGGTTGTTCCTTGCATTCGATAAGTACCAATTCGATGTACCAATAATAAATTCCTTGGATTCAAGATATTGAAATTCATCTAGTAGATACCGGTAGGTAAAACAGACTTTTGCTCTGAGAAGAGAACATACATTTTGCCACCGCCCAGCTCAAGACAAAAAAAAAAAAAAAAAAAAAAAAAAAAAACCGTCAAAGTGGCAATTTCCACTTTTCAACGTAGTTTAAAAGAGCAAGCTCTAAGCTTAGAAATGATAGATAACTTGTTAAAATTGGACTATGCGCGCCTTACAATTAATTTGCCTTATCCTGCTCAAAAGGTGATTGAATTATGAGAGAGTTAGGAGATGAATTTTCATAGAAAAGAGAGATAAAACTATTAAAGATTGGGGTCACTCTTGATCGTGCTGTGCATAAGCATCAAGAAAAGCATGTATTTCCCAGTGAAAGAAGCGGCCTCAAAAAAAAAAAAAAAAAATGGGTCCAGTAGAACTGCTAAAATTACCAGATTACAATTTCAGTTTTGCTTTAAAACTGTTTACGCCACCAAATTTTGACAGTATAGGTAGAGAAAAGACAACTTCCCAAAGTATTAAGGAAAAAATTACAATGTATGAAAATGTCAGTCCAATGATCATTACTTTGGTCATTTACAGAAAATCCTACTCTCCAACTCTTCATGGGTTTCGACCTTGGCGGTCACAGTTTAAGACACCACAAAGCCGGCCCATCGAAATAAAATGATATTAGAGGATTTGTATTTTGTAATATACAGTGTCATCATTATCTTTATACTCTGACTTCCATTTAGAGACGTTTGTCATCATCTCCATTACTACTCAAACCTTTATCGCCCTCCCCCCCCCCCTCCCCAGTCCAAGCAAATACCCTGTGATGGATAACGCCGAAATACCCTATAAATAGTCCATGGGCCAAGACCCGAAAAATGGGTTATTGGTACCACCTGAGGTGGCAAAACCTTTTTGGTGTCATTTTGTTTGTTGGGCATAGATATGCTTATCAATCTATGATAGCATTTCCAATGAGTAGCTTAGTCATAACAAATGAATTTTTAACCAATTTAGTCTCGTTTTTATATCCCTATACTTCTGAATCGAAACTAACCGCTATACAAAGGAGAGCTCTGTCTTCTGTATGTCCACAGGTGTTCTGTTGTAAACGCGGTGCTCTTGGTCTTAAGTAAGATGTTCTTACTCTTTTTGATGCGTATATATTAATATGTCCACACTGCAGATGGCTGTTTTCTCAGTCACAGAATGATACGGTTTGATACTGGATGTGACTATTAAATACAGATTTAATAATTGATACATCATGAACATGATTTGAAAAGAAAAAAATGGTTATACGTTCTTCTCATGATCTCCCTCCCTCTTCTACCTTTTCCTCTTCTCCCACTTGATGCCATAATTAACAACGATTGTATCTGCTGATACATTAACTTCTAGGCGTTTGTGTGTGTGTGTGTGTGTGTGTGTGTGTGTGTGTGTGTGTGTGTGTGTGTGTCTGTGTGTGTGTCTGTGTCTGTGTGTGTGTATATATATGTGACTTGCAATCATACAAGATTTGTATAATGCATTTCTTGTTTCTTTTTATGTATAAGCTCTTACAGGTGGAGTATGAGTTATATTATATGATCCAATAAATTTAAGGGATATATGTTTGGCAAATCTGTTAATATTTTCTCGTGAAGAAATACCAGTGGGATTGATTGATAATTAAGTTATTCACGTTGGAAAGAGATCATTTGCAGTATTAATTGAAAAATGGATTGTTTGTGCTTTGAATTGTAATACTTGTATTGTTTTTTTGTTCATGTTACACCCAGATTGGGTTAATTCATGAATGATTTGAATGGAATCAATAAATATCAAGAAAAGAAGAATTGTGCCAAAACTAGATCTAAGCTTTGGATTGTCGGGGGAAAAAAAAATCAACTTCATGGCAATTTTACATCACATGGGATGCAATGGGCAAAAATGGGGACAGAATTTGACGTCCAAAGTCGCCTAGATTGAACATAATGCACCTAATTCTACTATATTATTTTCTCTTCTCCATTATTCACCCTTTATTCTTCATCTGCAGTTTTGCATGATACCTAGCTTATTTCACTCCCCCTCCTATTTTCCCCTTTCAGCCTGGTTGTATAACATCCGTGGTCTCATGCAAAAGGGTGTGTACAGTTCTGGTCGGGGTGAGGATTTAGCTTTTAACGTTTTGCGAGATACTCAGAAACCACTCTATGAGATGTCAAAGAGCATGCAATTCTAAGGGGTATCAAAAGTTTATTTGATGAAAATCGGTTTTGAAATGACTGAGATATCCAAAAACAAGGTGAAACAAAGAGATCCTAATAAAAGTGTGGCCTGTCGCCTTTTATCATTATCATTTTGTTTGGACATCTCAGCCATTTGAAAACCAATTTTCATCAAATAAACGTTGAATCCTTCTTAAAATTACATGCGCTTTCATATTTCATAAGAGGTTTCTCATTATCTCACCTAGGAATGTTCAAAACATGAATCCTGACCTCAACCAGTACTGTACAGTCCCTTTAAATCAGCCTGCCATTGGTAGAACCTCCGCTTTCTTGGTAATATCATGGACCTACAACATGGTAATATATAGTTATCGGGTTTTTTGTTCTTGTTTTGTTATGTATTTTCGGTAGTTAAGAACCATTTGCCACAAGGCTGTTCAACGTGCAGAACATGAACATCTCTTTAAAATATTGCGATATGATCATTGATATTGGATTTGGTAAATGCATGCGTCCGCATTAAAGGACCTAGAAATGCTTGTATTACAATAAGCGATCATGGGACAGAGTCATTTTTGTCCCATCTGAAAGGACGTGGGAATAAGGACAAAGTTCCTCGACCAGGGCGGCCGGGGGAGTAGACCCAGGGCAGTCGATCCACTGTGCTGCCTAATCATCCGTGGAGTCGCAACAGATCCCTAAATCCTCGATAACACATTTCTTCTTCTTCTTCTTCTTTTCCTCCAAGTATTCTTGATAGATATCGAGACAGTTTCTCTTGATTTTTTTTTCTCTCTCTTGTTGATAATTTAACCTAAAGTCTTGAGATAATCATCCCCCAAAGGTCACACAATTCAAACATTTTGATAACGTGGCTGCGATGCACTGAATGACGTGATTGTCGACAAATAAAGAATAAAAAAACTGCACCTCTCTTGTAATCAACAATAAGATTACCCCTCATTGAGATGGCTCGTGATGGCCTTTAATGACGAGCATGTTATGTTTAAATGTTTTTACTTCTGAAGTAGATTTAAAAGAAATTCCTACATTATTGCAGAATTAGCTATATTCTGTATGCTCTAAGTTCAAGTTTTTCTTCTTAAAAGAAATGTAATCGTTTATTGTCTTTAAATTCAATCTACTCTCCATACCTTGGTGATACGCATTCTGTGCCTCGCGTGCGTTGGTTTTGACCCTGTGACTCCTCTTCCGTCGCCTTTCCCCCAGTCCACTTCCATACTTCCACATTTATTCATTTTTTTTTTCACAAGAGAGCTGCCTCATGTTTGATTATTTGTGTGAGTGCGTGTGTGCGTTTCTTTTTGCCCTTCTTTTCTTTTTAAGGGTAAATTGCCTAGTTTTGCTTGTTCAGTAACTGATTATTGTCTATGAGGAGACTGAAAACTACAAACTCTACTTTTTTAGCAGATCCCTCCATTTCCAACAATTTTGATTCGGTATTTGCATAATATACATAACATTTATTGCATTTTAGTTCACACTCACAGTATTCTCCTTGATTACATTGTTGTACTGGATTTGTATCAGTATGTGTATTCACATGTTTTATTACAATTGCATATTTTGTTAAAGAAGTAGTAAACGAAATTAAATTAATGAAACGAAACGAGTCCAAAGTTTACCTATAAACCCTCAATACCCTGAGTTTGAAATTCAGGGTATGAATACCCTGAAATTTCCCACACCATGTTCAAGAAGGGTTTGATGAATAGAGCTAAATCAAACGAACAAACGGATAGAAGGCTCTTCAAAATCAGACCCAAGTCAAAGAATACGATTAAGATACCATATTTTTGCGGAGTGGATAGATGAAGAGGTCCTTAGTGCCAGGATATTTAGTTCATCGCTCTGAGTAATATGTCAGTAGCAACGTGCAATAAAAAAGAGATTTGTACCAGCAGTGAAAGCATTAGGTATTTCGTGATATCAGATATTTCAAGCCAAGCTTCAAGCTTAAATCGCGCAGTTGCGCTTTAGATCGTCACTATACATCCATCAGACTGCACTCTAAACAGTTCATGTTGTTATTACGCAATTATGTGAAATGTTCCATTGTTTAATGGTAATGTGCTTTGTCAGCAAAATCCGCTTTGCATGCATTTAATTGTGTGAGCTTATGTATTGAAGAAAATTCGTCTCCCCCATCCCCCCCCCCCAAAGAAAAGGAAAGAAAAACAAAACAGAATCAAACAAAAAGCGCACTGTCCGGGCTCAAAGTCTAGTTTTGATGTTTAGTCATAATGTTAAAGGGCTGGTACAGTTTTGGTTGAGATGGAGTTTGAGGTTTCCAACGTTTTTTAATAATGATTTTTTTTTTTCAGATAATGAGAAACATCTTTTGAAATATGAAAGAACATATATTGTAAGAGGAATTCAAACTTTATTCGATGAAAACTAGTTTTGAAATGACTTAGATATTGAAAACAACTTAGTGATCCTATTAAAGGTGGAACCAACCTTTTATTTGGATCACTTTGTTTTACTTTGTTTTGTTGGGTTTTTTTGATATATCGGCTATTTCAAAACCAATTTTCATCAAATAAACTTTGAATTCCTTTTAAAACAGTAGGCTTCTCAATATTTAATAAAGTGGTTTATAAATTTCGCTAAAAAAGTTAAAAGCTAAATTCTGACCTCAACCAATACTATACCCTCCCTTTAATGTTAGGCTGGTCTTATTTTAGTGCCTCGGAAAATAACACAGATCGTGGATCACGTTTCAAGGTAATAAACTTCCTTATGCTCCGATCAACCATGGCAAATCGATCTGCCAATTCAAACACCAATCATGTGACATGGCAGTTGATGACTCCTGCTCAAACAAATTTTAGACCAATATCAGCCACAGCTTTAAGAGTGTGAGACTGCCTTCACTTTATCGTCTGCCACTTGACAAGCAATATCACAAACGAATAGCCACACGAAAGACAGGCATATTGATTTGCATAAACTGCAAAAATTTTCCACATTCATGCAAATGAACGAAAATAAGCTAAAGATGCGAGTGGAGAGGATGGTATGTCAGATTTTTTTCTTCCCAACTAATGTTGACTAACGCGAAAATTCAATATTGAACAAAATTACCAACAAGTTTGAAATGCACAGGCACTTTGACAGGTAGAATGATTGTCACTTTTTTTTACCTGTCTCTTTGGTTGTTGGTGGCTGTGAACATTGTAAACACACACACAAATACACACAGAACGAAATAAAAGGTGTAGTAACTTTAGTTTAGCTGATCTTCGCGTATCATTAAGAATGATCATAATAAGATATCGATCAAGATAACTAAACTGGTGTCATCCATTTTCATGATAAAACATTAACTATTAAGCTACTTCCAAAATCCACAATGTATGGAGGAAAAGGGGCAATTTCAGCGCTAAACAGTAGAATCTTAGCATCCTAACCTGACCTTTGACCCTATGACCTCAAAATGCCCAAGAAAAGCATTGTCAGGCAGTACATGCATGTACCAAATTTCGTGATAATACCTTGCGCCCTTTCCGAGATATGGAAAAAAGTTAATTGTATCACTTTCACTTGACCTTTGACCTCTAACCCCATGGTCCAAACTTTCCAAATAAAATCTTTAATACATGTATACACAACGTTAAAAAAAAATACCTGCAGCCATTTCATGGATATGAGAGAAATAGTGAAATTTTGAGCATTTGACCTTGACCTTTGACCTCCATGACCCAAAAAGACCCCCCAAAATCACTGACATGCAGTACATACATATTTAACAGGTTTCATGAAGATTCCTTGAGCCATTTCCGAGATTTATATGGAGAAAAAAGTAAGATTCTAGCATTTCACTTCACCTTTGACCTTTGACCCCATGGCCCTAAACTTTCCCCCGAGAATTTTATTGGGTAATTTATGTATATACTATACGTTTCAAAAAAATACCTTCAGGCATTGCACAGAATTATATGGGGAATGCCGGAAATAATAATATTTTGAGAATGTGACCTTGACTTTGACCATTGACCTTGACCATATGCACCCAAAGGTTGATAGGCACAACGTTCTCCACTCATACTTGCACATACCAAATTTCATTAGGATACCTTAAACGGTTTGTAATGTTTTCCTTAAAATTGATTACAGACGGAAGGACGCAAGGACGACGGACAACCCGAAGACATTATGCCTCCGGCGACACTTCGTGGCAGAGGCATTAAAAAAAAAAATAATGACACATTTTGAACACTAATGCAAGCAGACATGGTAATAAACAAAACAAAAAATAAATCAATGCAATCCTACTTTGTGCGCTCTCTCTGTGCCCCTTCCTCGCATCGTTTGCCTTTCCTGTGGCCGAAGGGTCCCGCTGCATGTCTCGAGACGACAGATACCGAGCGGAGCTACGCGGCAGGGTCGCGCTCCTCGAGAGGAGAGCCAGTTTTCGCAGGACTTCAACAGACCTCATCATCTTCGCTGGTCAACCAGTCTTCGGAGAAAGCGTCAAAGGCACCACAGATCACTTTAGTCCAGCAAAGGAGGCCGCCGAGAATTGTGGTTGACGATTATCTTCCGCAAGGGAGGCCGACGGATGTTTCCAGGGATGTGCGTGTTGCCTTTCTTTCGCTTGTTCAGAGGTAATGGTCTATTCAGCTCGCCAGTATAGAGACAATTTCGCACAGTAACTTAGCGAATCAGTATTTACATATCAAAGCCTCACGCCCTCACTGTTTATGATTTTAGGGTGTTATGAACCTTGACATGACTTTATTCAGTTTCCGTATCTGCGTGTAAGCACTGTGGTATAACTATATACGGTGCTATCAATCAAAGACAGCAATCAGCATGCCTGCACGTGGTATTCAACTATATAGATGCTCACAATAGGATTGGGTGTGTAAGAGATTAGTCCAATCATAGATGATGCATTGTGAATGCTATTTTTTTTTCAGATGCTGCAGATTTCGACATGCCTTTTACGTCAGAACGTTCATTATTCAATAAAACAATCTTAATCTTGAAGACGAAACAGAGTGACGATTTCAAAATATTACAGATTGAGAATTAGGTATTAAAAAAGTATTGAACAGTGAAATAGTACCATGATCTGAATCGTTTTGTTGATTACTGTTTTTTTTTTTTTACATCTACCACATTTACAAAATCAGATGCAAGTTCAATGTGCGTGGGAAATTACGGAGAGAAGAAATAGAGAAAAAAGAGTGAGAGAGAGAGAGAAGTAGGGGAGAAAGATGTTGTGGAGATGAGGAAGAGAGATATATAGGGAGAGAGATGAAGAACCCAAGTTGTTTGATTTATGAAAATGTAAATGAAACAATTATTAGTAATGACAGGCAACTATAAAGATTTATTGTATCTATTGGACAAACCACGTGACACCCTTTTGGATTATTCCAGTATACTTACGCTCGAACATTTACAATTAAAATGGACCATTCCAGGTCCATTGCTTTCGTAGAAAGAACCCCTTGCAAATTTAAGGACTGATGAAGTAAAATGATGTTTTAAAAAGAAAAAGAAGAGAAAGGAAAATGGGAACCTATAAAGAAAAGGATTGCCCCAGACAAAACTGACATAAAATCAGCCCATGTAATAAATCTTTAACAAATCAAATATTATTATTAGACATGCAATATTTCCACGAGGGATCTCATAAAAAGAAAATGTCTCTACGAGGGAGCTCATAATAAATGCCTCAACGAGGGAACTCATAGTAAATGTCTCCACGAGGGAGCTCATAATGAATATCTCTACAAAAGAATTTTAAGCAAATTTTAAGGAAAATGGATTGCTTGGATAGATAAACCATGAAATTAATGTTTTGATACTGTGCACATTTTATAGAATTTTCAAAAGTTTCTTTTCGTCCTTCTACGTAGAGTTCAGTACCTCAAAAGCACTGTTCCTGGCTTGTGTTGCCATCTACGCAGCCAGGAATCGAGCATCAAATTCCCTGAAAGTAGGTGGCGCTATTCAGATACGCGAAACTGCCATCAAATAGTTTTGAGAGTAGGCTGACGACGGGAGGTTTTTAACAGAAGGTCGCTATGTCTAGTGGACTGAGGCTGAAGTGAATGGCAGCTCAATGGTCAATCCATGTCGAATTCTGTCGCCCAGAAGTGTAGAAATCATATTTTCCTGAAACATTAGATAACAAAAATAATACCTTGTTTTAACTTCTGGAAACTTGTTACTTCAATCGTGGCGCGCAATTCGTTACCAATTCGTGTGGAAGTTTTCAGTCATTTTTACGTCACGAGTCGTGTGCGACTGTATTGTTCTTTTGTGCTGGTTTTTTTTTTTTCTGGGTAAACGTGTACAAAGGTGTGAGTTGACCAATAGCGGGGTCAAAGTAATGAGGCGGTTACACCATCGTCTTATCTACTTTTGAATATCACGGTGACCATGGCTGATATCACTTCAGATAATAGTGAAGTGCAATTTTAGAACTTTATCTCTGATATCACTCTCCACATGCCATACTCCTAAGATAAGATGGTCATAATGGTAGGGTTGTCTACCTTTAGTACCAGTAACGAGCAACCATTTAAACCACACAGACCTGCTAAAATCACAGACCAAGCAAAGCAACACACACACACACACACACACACACACACACACACACACACACACACACACACACACACACACACACACACACACACACAAATGTAGATTTTGAATGCAAAATCAGATAAGCGCTATTTTTATAGTTCAGTAAGTTCCATGATATTGTATTCGGTACATAGCAAAAAATTTTTATGGAGTTATTATTAAAATCATCCCATATTTCAATTATTTCCTTGTTTTTTCAGCAGATTAATTCTCAAATATCTCAGATTGATAAGACCAGTATGGATATATCTAGGTTTTGTTTTGTTTTTCTTTTTTGTTTGTCTAAAAACATTTCTGAAAGTAAGTTTGGTTCGACCAATTGTTGAGTATGCTTCCACAGTTTGGGACCCATCTTCCAAGAACCTGATTCACAAAGTGAAAATGGTCCAGAGAAGAGCTGCGAGATTCACTTTAAATCGCTACCATAACACTTCAAGTGTCACCAAAATGCTGCAAGAACTTGATTGGACCACTCTGGAACAACGCAGAGAAAATGACAGACCAATAATGATGTACAAAATACACAATACTTACTCCTCTTTCAGCACAGGACTATAGTATCAAACAGGTTACTCAGTTGACGAGAGCCTCGCAACCACACTCCTATCAGGTACTATACTCGAGAACTGAATCGCATCGCCATTCGTTCTTTCCAAGAACTGTAAGGAACTGGAATTCCCTGTCGTCAGAAATTGTTTCAGCGCCATCTGTGGGATCATTCCGAAACCGTCTAACGGTTGATCACAGTGGCTGGTTATTTTCGTCAAATTTTCTATGTGCTTGTAAATGTCTGTAAATAAACTGTATTATAATGTAAATAGCACAGTCTGCAAGAATCTTCAGCCTATTGAAGGAGGCAGACTTAATCAGAAGAAGAAGAAGAAGAAGAAGAAGAAGAAGAAGAAGAAGAAGAAGAAGTAACATGATTATCAATAGACAGTGTTCTGTTCACCCTCTATCATCTCGAAGTTCCTATAGCTAAGTGCGAGACGTAGTGATTTCTAATATCCTAGGGTATCTCCCTGTAACCATGGTAATAAATTTGTAACAGCATATCGAATTGTGATTATAAAGTATATTGATTCTTTGTAGGCCATATTGCTTCCTTTGTTGTTGTTTCTCTCTCCCTCTCTCTCTCTCTTTCTGTATCTGTTCATGACGCACAATCATTAGCATCTGGCTGTCGCATACGTTTGATATCAGTAGTAGTAGTTGTATATATGATTGTAATAATGATAATTTATCAGTGTAAAATGTCTCCTTCACTTGGTCAACTTGCAGCTCTACTTGTAGGATGCCAACTGCTTTTATTGGGAGTCGGCCAAAGAGATTTTCCTTCTAGTATAATAGGCCTACTATAAGTGATCATTTGGCATGTTTTGTGGAGAACACAGAGAGAACAATAAGAGGCCCCGCCCTCTACGGTCATTTTTATGAAGACGGCCTGCATCATCGAAAATTAGACGTTGTTTCATCGTTGATCATCTGTGAACGTGCAAAAGAACATGGCGATAATCATAGAAGAGGGATAACCGAGTCACGTCATAGGTATAACGTAAGTAAGCCGTGATCATGTTGATGTTCAAATGATGTTTATATAATCGTGCTAGGTATGACTAGAACACAAGTTTACGGCTCTTGACTCTTCACAGTTAATATTTTTAGTTGGGCCCGTTCCCCTTGCATTGAACACTGAGTTTATACGGTACACGTACAATTGTACGTGTACGTGCGCTAGGAGGCGAGGTAATAGTCTGGCTCTGCGTACCATATAGCAAACCCATTGCATTGGCATGCCATGATGGCAGTATAAACGACCGTGCCAGTATGATTATGTGAAATCTTGTCTTGTCTTGCTGAAGATGCCCACAATTATCATGGCATTAGGGATGCAGACCAAGCCTGATCAGTCCTGCCTTGACCATCGAGGCTGCTATAGTATTTACACTGTACAAATTCTTTTTTCTTTTTCCCTTATTAAAAAAAACAACAAAACAATACTAGCCAGCATGCAGCTAACTATACACAGCCCAGTCGCTGTACATGGTACGTCGCGACAGGGCTGTACGAGTGCGACCACCAACCACTAGGAGAGCGACATAATCGTATCACGATAGCTTTGACTTTTGATACTTACGATCATTTTTGTCACCTCAAACTCATCGAGTATACTCTTCAATATTACTCTAACGTTACATCTGATGCTATCAGTAGTCAAATGTACGTAATGAAACTTACCGAAATTGATCATCATATCCAGCATGTCCACACCGTACACAATCTTTCACGCCAGGCCAAGTTTAGATACCGGGTGGTCACGTGATGTGAATGCCCTTTCAAAAGGTCACGCTGTCGACCGTGCTGCTACACTCAAGCAGCGTACGCGCGGTTACTAGTATAGAGCTATAAACTGTACTGGGCTTGGCGGCGGCTGGCGTCTGGTCGGGCGAGGAACATTGAGCTCCATACCACGGTTATTGTGTAGCAGACGCCAAGGTTTGTTCGACACTTTCAACGCACACGCGCTCGCTCTGGAGCACATCCGGTCACGCATGCGCATAAGTCAAGGCGCCATTTTGAATCCTGCAACGACGAAGCCCGACGGTCAGGAATTGCGCCAGAAAGTGTCATTTATTTGTTCCACGGACTTATCGCAAGTGGTCTCCGTGGACCCAGTGTGGCGAACTATTCTTTTGTAATAGAAACATGCATTTAACGTGAGTAAAGTATTCTGTTTAAAGGAGAAAAGTATACATGTTCCTTAGTTTTGTAGTTGTGTTGAGGTTCCTCACTTCGAGGCTGCATGCCTTGCTCGTCAGACGCTGTTTTCGCATAGCGTAACAGTGTCTGGTCGGGCTAGCATGCAGCATGCAGCAGATGGCATGTGATCAAGATGATGCCTTCATAGTAATATTCATGATGATGCCTGAGTGATGGTTTGTTACTAGACCCTACTTGCTGACCCTTGACATGAATGTGTCAAGGGTTGGAGCAGCCACTACTTCCTCTGGGAGGCTCTTCTAATTCTAGTCCTTTTATATGGTTCTCGGTAGGAAAGATGACCCCCTGTAATGGCTGTATTGTGTTCTGCAGGTGACAAGCTAGCTGGATCTGAACTGTTTGCTGTTAGCCCGACCAGACGCTGTAGTACGCTGTGTGAATACAGCGTCTGACCAACAAGGCATGCACCTTTAAAGTGGGGAACCACAACACGACTACAAAACTTATTAAAATTTATATACGTTACTCACGTTAAAGGTAGGGAATCCCATTTGCATGCCTTAAATCAAGAGTTGTATAAATACAGTGGTATGTTGAAGAGAGTATCATTTTAGAAACTCCCATAAAGTATTGAAAGTGGAAGCTAACATTTAGTACACTTTTATTGACCGTTAGATTTTGAATTGAATTTTTTTCGGAGCTCACCGTAAATTCCAGTACATTACTAGTACTAGGCTACCTTTGCAGACCCATGCACTGCATGTGTGTCCATCATGTATATTTTGTGAAGAAAGTTCATCAAAACTTACAAACATTTCTATATACATTCTTGCCACACACTCTATATGTTATTACATCAGCTCTTATACTTTTAGATAAAATTGTGTTTATAGATAAAATATACAGAAAACTGCAACAAAAATGCTTAAATGTGGCTGACACACAGAACTATTGAGTAGTTGAGTTTTGTGCATTATTCAAATTGTAGATAACTGTTGACTTCCAAATTTCTCAGCAGTGGCCTAAACAAGTCCCCTGAGGTTCATATTTAATGTTTTGCTGCATTTTGGGAGGTCTGTAAAAGGTATCCCCTACCTTTAAAGGGGAAGACTAGTAACTGATCAGTGGGAATCAGTGGAAATGCTGGGAGATGATTGTTCCAATCCTTATGGGATTCATTCAAGAGTTCATTGTATATCTATTGTTGTGTGAAAATGATTTGCTTCAGAATGGTCTCATATTCAAGTAATGTGCAGTTTAATGCTTCCAGGTTAGCGTCCCTGGTCAGTGACGGAGCATTAATCTGCACATTACTTGAATATGAGACCGTTCTGAAGCAAATCATTTTCACACAACAATAGATACTGTCACTGTATACAATGAACTCTTGAATGAATGCCACAAGGATTGGAACAATCATCTCCCAGCATTTCCACTGATTCCCACTGATCAGTTACTAGCCTTTAAGTGCTAGCCCCGGAGACCGCGCCTTGCGGCGTGGTCCTGGCGGCTACCCCGCAGTTAAGCTGAAGTTAAAAATCACGAATAACTCCCTATTGCCACATACGGCAACTTCACAAATAAAGCATGGCTAAATTTCTATCATAAACACAATGACAATAGAAAATGAAATATACATTACCCCATTGCCTTGGTTCTTCTTACCAATTTATCTGGAAACTGCAAAATTTTCCACATTTTTTAGGAGTAAGCGGCCTGCACTAGTGGAGAGCTTTGCTGCTATTTTGAACGTGTATATCCATTAGTACGCATCTACGCATGCGTGAACAATGACGTCAACGTTACGGATGCTCAAGGATATGAAAAATGCATCATCGCACGGTGCATATAAGGTGAAATGAATATGCATCATGTAGCGAGCAATACAGCTGTCAATGCACTGCGCTGAATG
This sequence comes from Diadema setosum, assembly GCF_964275005.1. NCBI lineage: Eukaryota > Metazoa > Echinodermata > Echinoidea > Diadematoida > Diadematidae > Diadema > Diadema setosum. The sequence continues at coordinate 8,598,804 of NC_092689.1, read as the reverse complement.
CATGCTGTGTGCATGTGCAAGTGATTGTGAGTTTTAGTGAGCATCGGTGAGCTGAAGATATTTGCCTTATAAGACAACATTTTCTGCATCATAAGCAATGAAATGCATCAAACAGTCGCCGATGTGAATCATTTAGGTTTAATCGACCCATGTAAGTATTCCTAGTAGTTTTTGTTGAAAAATTAAGGAAATATAGTGCCGGAACAGCACCCATTTTGTACAACATTAAGATCTGAATGCGAAAACGGCGCAGCCCCAACGCTGCACGTTGGGGCTGGTCGCAGTTAGTTAAGTGCATGTTTGTATTACAGTAACTATACACAGCCCAGTCGCTGTACGTAGATACGTAGCGACAGGGCTGTACAGGCGGGACCACCAACCATGAAGAGAGCTCGGCGATCATATTCCGATCGCTTTGAATTTTGATACTTAAAGGGAAGATAAACCCCAAGAACAATGTGGATTGAGTGAAAGCAGCAACATTAGTAGAACACATCAGTGAAAGTTTGAAGAAAATCGGACAATCGATGCAAAAGTTATGAATTTTTTAAGTTTTGGTGTTGGAACCGCTGGATTAGGAGACTACTAGAGGTTATGACGTATGAGTGGACTACAATATCAAGAAAATATAAAGAAAATACTACAAAAATCCATTTTTCATGAAAATTACAAATTCCATGAACTTGATATTGACATATGTTAAGGGTAGCAATTATTCCTCCTGCTTTCTGAAAGCGGTTGGTCCACTGCTCTTTCATAATTCTAGAAAAGTGAATTTTTGTTGAATATCCTTTATATTTTCTTTGTATTGTTGTCCACTCATACGTCATATCCTCTAGTAGTCTCCTCATCCAGCGGTTCCAACACCAAAACTTTAAAAATTCATAACTTTTGCATCGATTGTCCGATTTTTCTCAAACTTTCACTGATGTGTTCTACTAATGATGCTGCTTTCACTCAATCCACATTGCTCTTTGGGTTTACCTTCCCTTTAAGATCATTTTTGTCACCTCAAACTCATCTAATACAATCTTCAATAATGAGACTCTATATCTGTGCTATCAGTATTCAAATTTACGTTATGAAACTTACCGAAATTGATGATTATATCCAGCATGTCCAAACAGTTCATCATCTTTCATGCCAGGCCAATTTTAATATCGGGAGGTCACGTGATGTGAATGCCCTTTCAAAAGGTCGCGCTGTCGACCATGCTGCTACACTCAAGCAGCGCACGCACGCATAAGATCTCTCCGCAGCAGACGACGTTGGGCAGTACGCCATACGATATAGGTTCTGTAATACGTTCTCAACGCACACGCCGCGCTTGCTGAAGGCGCCATTTTGAATTCTGCAACGATGAACCCCGACGGTCAAGAATTGCGCCAGAAATTGTCATTTTTTTGTTCCACAGACTTATCACAATGCTTCTGTAATACAAGCATGCATTTAATGTGAGTAACGTATTCTGTTTTTAGAAGAAAAGTATACATTTTCATAAGTTTTGTAGTTGTGTTGAGGTTCCCCACTTTGAAGCTGCATGCCTCGCCTGTCAGATGCTGTTTTCGCACAGCGTAATAACAGCGTCTGGTCGGGCTAGTATTACAGAAGGTTCATACATCTTGTAAGTCCATAGAGAGCCCTCACGATAAGTCCATTGAACAGAAAAATAGCACTTTCTAGCGCAGTAGGACAGCGAAGGAGTCCCCGACCATCGGGGTTCATCGTTGCAGAATTTAAAAATGGCGATTGACTACTCAGCAAATTATGCGTGGGCGTCCGTGGCTGGAAGTGCAGCAATCTATTGCGTGCGTGCGCTCTATGGTAGCAGCACGCATGGTCGACAGATCGAGTGAACTGCCGATTATCAGACGTACAGTTTGCAAATGCTGCATATTAAATCATCATTTTCAGTAAAGTAACTTAGTTGTAAAATGTAAATTTCAATATTGATAGCATAGATATGAAGTCTCATATTATTTTGTTCGTGAGATGAGTTTGAGGTTACAAAAAATGATCTAAAGCATCAAAATTCAATCCGATCGCATGGCGATCGCTGACCTCTCTTCGTGTTTGTTGCTTCACTGGTACAGCCCCGTCGCACTACTTACAAAATTGTACAGCGACTGGGCTGTGTATAGTTAGTTTGCTGTGAGAGCGCCGTTGGCGAGGGCCGAGGGGGTAGTGGAAAAAGTTGTGATTTGATTGTAGCATGGGCAATGGGCAAGGTAATTGTTGCATGTTGATCCTAAAGAGCAATAGATTTAATGAATGTGATATGCATGTGTTGTGACAGTACACCAGAATTTGCTTGCTTATGATAAGTCATGAACTTGAAGTGTCCGGATTTTGAAGGCTGGCCAAAAACTGAGGGTACAGGGTTTTACTCTAACATTGTTAGACAGCTCTAACATTAGTGTAGTTACAGTAATCAGACAGAACGTTGTAAAACTTGTAACATTTAATAGTTGTAATGGTGACAGTCGGTCGGTCTTGCCTGTCATTCATTGCGACTGGATGCTGCTATAGACTAGCACTAGACAGTTCTATTAACTTTAGTTAGACCATAGCTAGGCCCTACGACTTCATAGACGCTACGTAATTTTACAGAAACAGTAGTTTCTGTAGTTTCTACAGAGACAGTACGTTTGTACCACTCCAGTAGCAGCAGTGGGTAGGGTCTACTCTTGACCGAAAGATTGGTCTGTAGAACCCTATCTGGTCGTCAGGAATATGTTACGTGGAGACTGCGTCTGGCTTCACTGATCCCCTCCTGTACAGACCAAAGGCTATAATGCTGGCTCCTGTAGGATTGTTTTGCCAGCGGTCGTGCACAGGTCTACCAAACGTTACGATAAACCCATTTTCATACAGCTTTCTTACACTCAAACAAATTTGACAATATTTGGTGTCACTTTCTCACATTGTGCAATCAAAATACAGTAACTAGATTAGATCGCAGAAATTTGTATCCATATTGCAACATCGCTGGTTGCTAGCAGTAAGTCGCCATTTTGAATCTGTAGCCAATCACGTGCGAGGTACGTGTTTTAATATAAAACACATAGAAATCTACCTCGCATGTGATTGGCTAACGGATTCATATGTTGAAGAGCTGTTACGACCGTACCACAGCGGCGGGCTGGTAGTTGCGTTTGTTTTCATGAAAATTCTACCAAAATGTTGGATTATTCATTAATCTGGTTAGTGCAATGCATTCTTGAAATGTTGATTTTGCTATACACAGTTTAAATTTACTGATCTAAGACTGTGAATTAGACGCAATTGAGAACGGTGAGGTACCTTCTCCATAGAGACAGTGGTTAGAGCTTCCACACAGCGATGTATAGTACCAGCTTCCGTCTGTCTACGGAGGAGAGCGATAACGTCAAAAAAATAAAAGACTCCTCCGGACGGGTCTAGGGCAATTACCCCCTGGGCAATTACCCCGAACCCTTCCCCTGGCCTTAATCCTAATCCTAATCCTGTACCTAATCTTAACCCTAACCCAAACTCCTAACCCTAATCTTTAGTCTAACCTTACCACTAACCTGTATTTAGCCGGGGGGGGTAATTGCCCTGTGGGGGTAATTGCCCGGATACGCCTCCGGACAGACGGATCTTTCTGTCCAGGTCTACTCTAACGTTCATAGTACTAGGCCTACACTGTACCACACTGGTAATTATAGGACGAACATTCATGCATGAGACGACGCGCAGTGGTTTTGCATTCATCACTGGGGATGTGAAGATGTCCAAATATTACAGAAAAACCTAATAATAAACAAGATCAACAGCAAATCAATGATGCTGTAGATTAAAAATACACATAGGAAAAGCATTAACCTACATGCATTTCACATTTATTGTCAATAGAGGGTAGGAGTGTTGGTTTCAAAACACAGCACAACTGAGTGCATCAAACAACCCATGACTTCAGAGCAATTATCTTGGAGCATGTACCGCAAATCACATTTTTAATGCACACTTGTGAATTCAGAGTATTTCAGAGATAACAAGTTAAAAAAAAATTTATGAGTGAGGTTTTCGTGCAAGCGAGGGAGCGATTGAAGCGACAGAGCGGGAGGAGGGTGTGGGCGGGGGGTGTCCCCCCTCCCACAGTAGGGAGCTTTTTCAATTTTAAGCTCGTAATGGTGCGATCTGGTGCATACTAAAGTGACTATTATTTACTTATTTTGAAAGACAACAAAAATAATACCTTCAATTGCAATTAACTCTTTAATCCTTTGAGCTACAGTATGCTCCTTATTATAGGCCCAAGTTGCAGACTTCGCCCGATGCGTGAGAAAAATGAGTGCCATGCGTTAGATCATGAGACTGACCCTAAATGCGTGAGTCTCATGCAGAATGCTTGAGACTTGGTAGCTCCATGGTATTTTCTCAACATGTGAATAAAATTTCAGGCAAATTGTGAGAGATTTTAAGTTTCTATTGATAGAAAAACATTAGGGTGTCGATATGTTGGACACCCAACCTTAATCCTTCGTAGCTGCAGTACAACTAATCTGGAGTGATTGCATTTTCTTCGAACCATGCTTGCCACGTGGGCTGCCCTGGCTGACAATCGCGATGCATGCTTTCCGCTCCCCACAGTTTACTGGGGCTATGCTTGCGATTAGGGGCTACGGTAGGTACGTATGACCCTGCATACATTGTAGGGCACTCGTAGACTTCTGCCGATCAAATGTAAACAAAAAATTAGTAGCAAGCACGTGCATACACTCACAGTGCACAGAGTATGACAACACAAGGGGGAGTGGCTTCTGCACTAGCTACTGCTTCACTGTGGAGACAATTTTTGTTTAAAATTTGTTTTATGTACAACCTCTATGGCAACCAAGTGCAGGATGTGCAGTATTTACCAGCATGACATTGTGAAAAGTTTGCCAACAGTAATTGCTTTAGGGCATGAGTTTTTTTCAATTTGTCTCCCTCTGTACAATTTGTCTCCCTCTTGCCTGTATACAGAGTAAATGAAAATTGAATTTGTAATCTCTGGCTTTCATTTAATGATCACTTTCTTTTCAAATATTTTGTTTCTTGCACAGACCTTTGGATAGATTAGTGCATCTTCGCAGGAGGTGAGGATTTCAAAAGGAATCTGAGAGGGGGACAAAACCCCCGAAGAAGCCAGAAGTCTGAGGAGGGTGTGGCGTGCTCTGCTCGGAAGGCATTCACCTGCTAGGTCTTTTCCCGCGCTCTGTCTGAAAACTGACGTCCGACTTGCATGGCAGAAGGCTATCCCACAGACCACCGGTGTGTCACGTCCAGTGAGGGTGGGCGGCTCGACACATCTGATGGTAGTTGGAGGAACATTCCGTGGCATCCAGGCCGGAGGCAAGTACAATGTGCTGAACATAACCAGAAATGAACCCACTATTTAGATTTTGAAGTTCCCTTACATTCTAAACAAAACAAACCCTGTTCCATTGGGCAATGGACGAAGATCAACAAAGAACTTGAAGGTACTAACAACCTGCTTGTGTCCCAGCATTGATAATTTTGAGGGTATGTAAGAAGAGAACAAGGAAGACAAAATTTCTGTTTGATGGACCATTCTTTGTGATACAAAAGTTGTTTGTACATGTATTTCTGATTTTTATTTTTCCCCCTGGACACGAATATAGGGAAAAAGACACTAGTGTTTACATGTAGATATTAGAAAGATATTTTCCACCTCAAAATGAACATTACAGATGTATGTAGGCCCTACAGTGCCATTTTAACCTATTGAGGACAAGTCCCGAGTACACATATACTCGGGCTAGTGTCTACGGGAAATGTGTGCTGTAGCAAAATCGGCCTGTCCTCAATGAGTTAGATATTTCAAGTTTCTGGTGTTAAGGGTAAGGCTGGACGTTACACTTCTTGCGGCTTGATACAATATGAATTCTGCGTGATCATGACACATTTTCTTTCGTTGAAAGCCTATTTTAAAAAAACGCACATGTCTTGAATCTGTATCAGCAATGAAGCTGTACTTCTACATGTTGGTACACGGACAGGCACACACTCACGCACACTTGGAACACACACAATACAACATACATTGTATACAATAAAGATGCAAACAACTTTGTATGGCACAATGATGAAATAGAAATCAAAGGAATGAGTACATTTAAATACCTAAAAAACAGGTCCAGAGGAGAGGGGACAAGTACAGCTGTACATACCAAGACTTTTCAAGTGATAGCATGTACAAATGGTTGTAACACTGCCAAAAGTTGTTTAGATTATAGAATCTAGAGACATAGCATGTGCCTTTCCAGGGAATAATTTTCCAACTCAAATTTGATTAGCAATTTCAGCTGATGAACAATATTTCACATGGTATCCTGTATATTTCTATGGAAGAAAACTGCTACACAAAAGATAGTTTGTGTAGCAGTAGTGTAAAAGTGCGTACCAAATTGCGATGCGATGCCAGGAAAATCATTCCCTGCTTTCCTGTTAGAAAATGACACAATGTTCAAGAATTCTTCACCACTGTATAGTCTTGGTAATTTATAAGAAAGAATTATGTTTGGTAAGAGGTGTAATGTTTGTGTTTGTATGTGCAGTCTTTATGCTTGTCTTTGGAGATGCAATTTGATGGGTTTTTTTTTTTTTTTTTTGGGGGGGGGAGTTGCAGAAAAGCTAATAAGGTCTGTTGTTTAATACAAGTAACTAGTATTTTCACTTCCTTAAGCATGACAAATTATTATTTATAAGTAATTTATTTATGGTATCATTTCTTTTCGAGACAGACTGTGAGAGGAAACTGATTAGATTCAGCACACATTGCTCATGAACCTTGTAGCTGTACATGTTATTAGCTGATGTATCCTGGCACCAGTAGTCCGGGGGGGAGATGACATTTTATATTTATTATACAATAGTCTCCCACACAACTGTTGAATAAATAACTTTCAAGTATTTATTCAAGCAGAAATTGATGAACAAAATTTTCAAAAGTAATACTTGGATTTTTGGATTCAATGATTATAGCAGTGGTAATGAATGATGAAATGCAGAACCTCTCGAACACATGTTATACAGATGTATCACATGGATGTGTGTGTGTGGGAGTGGACACATACATGTAATTATTCTTTTAAATGAAAAAAAAAAAATTAAAAACTGTGTTTCAGTGCAGGATGAGAATATATGTCGGTATTTCTTAACAGGTAGTCAGTAGCCACGATCACACTGGCAAAAGATCGTAGAGTTTAGATTGCCATCCTAAAGATCTCAAAGTTTTTCCAGTGTGATGGCAAACTTCCCGCAAAACTTCTTGTGAAACTTCCCGCTCAAACAAGGGGTATATTTCCCCCACCCAAGCCAAACTTCTTGATCTTTTACTGATGTGAACGATAGAAACTGAAACCTTACAAAGTTTATCACGACCAGTCCACCACCTTTTTGTGAGCTGTACCTCTGTAGCGCATGGTCATTGTGATGAATAGGAGTTTATTGCTACATCACAATCACCAGTTGTCAGACAGCGTACTCTTCTTCTTTCTTGCGCACACGCACTAGCGACATCTTAAACTTCTCGACTCAAAGATCAAGAAGTTTGGCTGCCAGTGTGAACAGACAACAAAAGATCACGAAGACATTGCAATCTTAAACTTTGCGAATCTTTAGCCAGCTGGCCAAAGCTAATATGTTTATTCCCTTTCATAAAACATTGTACTCTTGCTGTATCACAGACTATTTTTGTTCAGACTATTATTGTGGGTCTGACCATGGTCTGACAAGATGGGGTTTAATGAGAAAGAGAGAGAGAGAGAGAGACAGAGAGAGAAGAAAAGTTTGTGACACACATGGCAGACAGACAGTTTACAGGCAAGGGAAGAGGAAAAAAGACTGATCACACATTGTTTGCAGAAAAAGAACAAAAATCCTTAATCCCCCATAGATATTCTATTGCTTAGCGACGGGCAGATGGGAGATTAAATAATTAGTCCATGGAGACAGGTGGATTGCACCCACATTAGAATGAGAATAGTAGGGCAATTAGTATTCATTACTTACACTTCCTGACAGTGCTTCTGTGTGTGTGTGTATGTGTAAAACAACCACACTAACTTTCACCTCTGGTGCATGTACATTTGTACTACTTGTATGCAACATTGCTTGTGCAAGGACTACAGTTAACTGTACACTTGTAATGTGCAAAGGCAGGGCTGCACACTAACCCATTTTTTCTGCCGGTCCGACATGTCTCTGTCGGACCGGTAGATGCCCCATTTTACCATTTTTTACCGGTCCGAACAGAAAACTTACCGGTCAACAACGGCAACCTAAAAAAAACCCATTAAACTACTTGCAAACTTATTTTCTTGTTTTTATGGACGTACCCCCCCCCCATGTACATTTTACTGATTAATGTCTTTTTAAACTTGAATTATTTATTGCACAAGAAATAAAAAAAAATGAGAAAAAAAATAGAATGTTTGTTCGTGAATTACAGTGTAAAATGATAATGAAAAAAAAATCAGATTGTATCATGCGTTTGTGACTTTTTCTAAACATCGGCGCACGAACTTGCTGCATAACCGTGATTTAATGAATTATCTTAGCTGTGATATTTTCTGATGCACGAGCTACAAGGGGTTCTTTATTTTTCTTTCGACACCCTCTTCGCATTTGTGCATGCGTTCTGAAAGGTACACGACATGCAGGGCCGAATTCGCAATCCTCTTTGCGCCCATTTCTACCTCAAATATTAGCGGGATTGTGACGATTTCATGAATTACTTCGGCTGTAATCTTTTATGATTCATGCGCCAAAAGGGGTTGAAAATGTGTCCTTTATTTTTTCCCGATAAACTCTTCGAATTTCGTAAGTGCATTCTTAAAAGATGTTCCACACCGCCGAATTCATGATACTTTTTGCGCCTATATTTCTACCTCAAATATCAGCGGGATTGTGACGATTTCATGAATTACTTCGGCTGTAATCTTTTATGATTCACGCGCCAAAAGGGGTTGAAAATGTGTCCTTTTATTTTTTCCCGATAAACTCTTCGAATTTCGTAAGTGCGTTCTTAAAAGATGTTCCACACCGCCGAATTCATGATACTTTTTGCGCCTATATTTCTACCTCAAATATCAGCGGGATTGTGACGATTTCATGAATTACTTCGGCTGTAATCTTTTATGATTCACGCGCCAAAAGGGGTTGAAAATGTGTCCTTTTATTTTTTCCCGATAAACTCTTCGAATTTCGTAAGTGCGTTCTTAAAAGATGTTCCACACCGCCGAATTCATGATACTTTTTGCGCCTATTTCTACCTCAAACAAATTATCAGCGGAATCGTGGCAAATTCATGAATTACTTCGGGTGTAACTGTTTGTGATCTCATGCACGCACCAGCTAAAATGGTTGAAAATGCGTTCTTTATTTTTCTCCCCACAATCTCTTCGCAATTCGTACAAAAATATATAAGACACGGCCGAATTCACGATCCTTTTTGCGCCTATTTCTACCTCAAAATATCAGCGGGATTGCGATGATTTCATGAATAACTTCGGCTGTATTCTTTCATGATGAACGCGCCAATAGGGGTTGAAAATGTGTCCTTTATTTTTTCCCGATAAACTGTTCGAATTTCGTAAGTGCGTTCTTAAAAGATGTATGTGTACCACACAGCCGAATTCATGATACTTTTTGCGCCTATTTTTACCTCAAATATCAGCGGGATTGTGACGATTTCATGAATTACTTCGGCTGTAATCTTTTATGATTCACGCGCCAAAAGGGGTTGAAAATGTGTCCTTTTATTTTTTCCCGATAAACTCTTCGAATTCGTAAGTGCGTTCTTAAAAGATGTTCCACACCGCCGAATTCATGATACTTTTTGCGCCTATTTCTACCTCAAATATCAGCGGAATTGTGACGATTTCATGAATTACTTCGGGTGTAATCTTTTGTGATCCACGCACCAGCTAGAATGGTTGAAAATGCGTTCTTTATTTTTCTCCCCATAATCTCTTCGCGTTTCGTATACATAAAGGTATACGACACGGCCGAATTCACGATCCTTTTTGCGTCTATTTCTACCTCAGATATCAGCGGGATTGCGATGATTTCATGAATTACTTCGGCTGTAATCTTTTATGATGAACGCGCCAATATGGGTTGAAAATGTGTCCTTTATTTTTTTTTCTCTTCGCATTTCGTAAATGCGTTCTTAAAAGATATACGCCACGACCAAAAATCATAATTCTTTTTTGCGCCTATTGTCTCCTCAAACTTCAACGGGATTGCGATGATTTTATGAATTATTATTCGGCTATAATCTTTATGATGCACGTGCCAAAACGGGTTGAAAATGTGTCCTGTATTTTTCTCCCAATAATCTCTTCACATATCGTATACATGCGTTCTTAAAAGGTAGGCCTATACGACACGGCCGAATTCACGGTCCTTTTAGCGCCTATTTCTACATCAAATATCAGCGGGATTGCGATATTTCATTTATTATTTCGGCTGTAATCTTTTGTGATACACGCGACAGAAGGGTTGAAAATAAGTTCTTTATTTTTCTCCCGATAATCTTCTTCACATTTGTGAATGCGTTTTCAAAATTATACACTGCACGCAGGGCCGAATTCGAGATTCTTTTGCGCCTATTATTGTTTACTCAAATTTCAACGGGATTGCGATAATTTCATGAATTACTCTTTGGCTGTAATCTATATGATGCAAGCGCCAAAAGGGGTTGAAAATGTGTACATTATTTTTATCCCGCTAATCTCCTACCATTTAGTACATGCGTTGTTAAAAGGTATACGACACGGCCGAATTCAAGATCCTTTTTGCGTCTATTTCTACCTCAAATATCAGCGGGATTGTGGCGAATTCATGAATTACTTCGGATGTAATCTTTTGTAATGCACGCACCAGAAGGGTAAAAATGTGTCCTTTATTTTTCTCCCGATAATCTCGTTGCATTTGTGCATGCGTTTTTGATAACCGACACGGCATGCAGGACTGGATTCAAGATCTTTTTTGCGCCTATTTATTTCCTCAAATTTCAACGGGTTTGCGTTGATTTCATGAATTGTTATTCGGCTGTAATCTTTTATGATGCACGCACCAAATTAATATGTCCTTATTTTTTTTTTCTCCTCTATAATCTCTTCGCATTTCGTACTTGTATGAGCTTTTGAAAGGTGTACGACGCGGCCGAATTCATGATCCTTTTTGGGACGATTTCTACCTGAAATATGTAAGCGGGACTGCGATGATTTCATGATTTTTTTTTTCTCCCTTGTATTATCTTTATACATTTTTTTAAGGGCCGATTTCGTGATCCTTTTCGCGCCTATCTTCATTATGAGACCATTCTGAACGAATGAAAATATTCATTTACTGTATCGCTGAATATAGAATATGTTTTTACTTTTTCTAAAAATCGGCCCACGTAAAAAAGTTCTAACATGTCAACTGCCACGCAGCTGCGAAGCCGGGATCGGATCGATCTTGCGTTAAAAAAAAAAAAAAAAAAAAAAAAAAAAAAAATCATGAGTAAAATGACCCAGAAATGCGTGCACTTCTATCAATGCTTCTTGTCTGCCATGACCGCCAATCGCAAGCAAACGAACAAACAAAACGGGATCGGGGAAACAATCCATGCATTTCAACAGTTACATTGTACCGTACATCCTTTGCATGTATTGCATAGCATGGCAGTGCGTGAGCAGCGCCAATGCGCAAGCGAGCGCGAATAACTGGTCGACTGCTAGTGCTCAAAACTAATATACAATTGTATGTTTACTTTACAAATTGCACCGGTAGACATATTCGAAAACTTGCGTAAAACGTGTTGAACAATGCGATATCTTGCATTCTGTTTCTCCCTGATCGGGGCTGATCTTTTTCTTTCTACTGACCCCGCCAATGCTTTTTTTTTGACTGGTCATGTCGGACCGGTAACTTGTGGATTTCCTGAAAAGTTACCGGTCCGACAGTGACTTTTGCCGGTCTTGACCGTCGGACCGGCGCCAGTGTGCAGCCCTGGCAAAGGTCTGGTAAGTGAATGTCGAACATACTGGGGTCGTGTGTATGTGTGACTGTTTGTGTTTCAGCCCCTAGATTGGAACAATTTACATCTGATCAGATTTCCGTCCATAGTGAGGGCGCCTCAGTATGCAGTCCCCTGTAGATCCCTCCTCGATCCAGCGCGCCCCCTCAAGTTTTCTCCCTCCTCTGCATGCACGTCGCAGCTGTCTTGCCCCCCTGCTCCCAATCCACCGCATTTCCTGAGCACGTTCCCTTGTGCGTCGACTTCCTAATCTTCTCAGTAAAAAGGTTGTTATTCAGTTCAGATGGAAAGCGCGTGATCACAGCCGTTTTGGCAGACACAGGGAGTGTTCAGGTGTAGGTTGTGTGGACAAATTGTTCCTCATTCACTGGCTTGAGGAGGAAACAAGACTTCTTTTGCCCAATAGGTGGTTCAATATTCTGTACTTGTTCAGGCAAAGTGGCTGTATCATCGGCAGCAGAATGTAAGTGACTTCAGCATGCAGGGTGATGATAGTGATCATTTCATTATCATTCCTGTACCTCTTTTTTTGTGGCTGTGTGATGACTGAGTTCTGTCAAACTACATAAATCTGGATGTTGCTAACAAGCTCAGTCAAGGCCACTATTGCTCTTCTTTCATGTTTTTCTTCATACATGTATTTGTTGACTACTTTTAAAGGCTTCCAGAATCAGGATGATGTACATGTACATGCCTACTGCTTAACTATAAACCATGCCAGCATTCTGCATTTCTCATAAAAGGCATTCATCAAACTTTGTATCATGCTGTAGAAAGGACGAGAGATTCATGTTTCTAAGACATTTTAAGTTAACCTGGAATATTGTCTGTATAGTTCACGTACGAATGTTATGTAACTACACTTGTGTAGTAGGCCCTCCTGTACATTCACGCTCGGCCAGGTGAAGTGAATTTTGTGTCTTTTTAATTCCGCAGAATCCAAAAATGAACCAGTACATGATAAATGGGAAGCAAAAATTTTCGCTTTCTTGTATTGTCACACTAAAAGCACATTGCAATAAACGAGAGAAAATTTCCACATATGGTGAAAACGTCCGCTTTCCACTTTTCATATTTTGATTTAATTATCGTGGTGTATGATTGTCTTAGGTCTCTGTTGAATGTATTTCTGTACAGTACATGTACTGTATGTCATACCTTTTTTTATTAAGAAAGGATTACAAACTCATTTATCATACAACCATTATGCACTTGAATGCCTTTCAGGTTTAATACCAGTTTTGTTATTTGTTGGTTTTTTGTTGTTTTTTTTTTTTGGGGGGGGGGAGAATGGTAAAATTCATGTTAGATATCACATCAAAATTAGAACCAAGTAAAATTATGTCAATTTTGTCCACTTTGAACTCTAGATCTGAATGTTATTTAAAAGCACATGTTTGTGGTTTAGGACCAAGTGGGAAAAAATATTTACCAACATCTTCTTTTATAATTCTGAATATGATATATGCAGTGTTTTATGTGCATTGAACTTTGATTTACAGTACAACGCTATTAAATGCATCTTTTCATTTTTCATGAACGCCTTTTGCCCATTTGCACTGAACTGCTGAATATCCATGCTCTGTACTAGCTTTAGGTTCCTTCAAGCAGTGGGTTAAAAAGAAAGGTTGATCTTGCCAACCTGCTGAGTTCTTAGATTGTTTAGGGTGCAGAATTGTAAGATTGTGTTAAAGTTCATTGACATTAGAAGTACACAATGTAGGAATGTATCAAACTATCAAAAAACCAACAAGCACACATACTACATACTGCTTTACTTGTATTGGATATCTTTTTCCTTCATGTACGGATGTATATTTGTATCTGGGTGAGCTGTACATTATGTACATTGTACAACTTGAAAGTACACCTAATTTCTACATAGAATTACACTTTCCATCAAAGTACAGAATTTTTAACTTGTCTAATATAAAGGATGATTGTAATTGTCAGCAGAGTGAGAATTAAGATCGCATTGAAGAATGTTGATGGGCTCTATGGTTGGTTTTAAATGCTCAGTTACAATATGTAATAGATGACAACAAATGACCTTTCGAATGGAATTGTTCTATGATATGTCACTCCAAAAATCTTCCCAGTCATTTTGAAATTGCCAGCGATACACTGACGAAGAGTTCACTTTGATATCAGTTGTGTGCTTAGACCCCGTTTACAGTGCGGGGCCGGGCTCGGCCGCGGCTCGGCCGCGGCCGAGTCCGGCCTCAATTGCGCGGCCGAGCCTTGCAATTTTGTCCGTTTACACTGCTGGGCTCGGCCGCGCTTTTGATTCAAACCTTTCAATATTTTGTCGTAGTGGCGCTCTGCTTGTAAACAAACGCAATTTGGTATTGTCTGGTTTTCAGACCCTTTGCCAAATGAATTCCGTGGCGACGAAGTCGCCGTTCGGGCAAAGGCCTTTGCCGAAGGAAAAAAATCCTTTGCAGGACAAAACCACCTTCAACTATACTAGTTTTCGACGTTGAGGGGGTTAATGTCCTGAATAGTGAAAGATACAGGCAGAGGGTTTGGAAGCCAGACTAAAATTGGCCGCGCAATTGGCCGCGCATTTGGCCCAGTTTGCGTTTACACCAAGAAGAGGCAGGGCTCGGCCGCGGCTCATCGCGGCTCGGCCGCGGCCGAGCCTCGCACTGTAAACGGGGTCTAAGAGTTCAGAAAGAGGATAAGGGGGCAGAGACGCATGAGAGTAGTACTGTACCAGATCAAAGCTTTACACGTGGGCAATTTCAATTATGCCTTAAACATTCTAATGATTCCAAAGTCTGGAGTTATATGAGATGGCTTTGTGCAACACAATCTTCATTTGCAAGTCATTGTTTGCAGAGTGTGGTTGCGCAATGTGCCAAAACATTCATGGGCTGTATAAGAATGAGAGAGACTCTATGCATGAATGAACTTGTGTAAGAATGAAGGCATTTTGTTTGTTTATAATGTACACTTTGTATGTGCACCTTCGCCAAGAAGGTTAAATTTTTTTTTGTGGGTATCAATTGGTTTGTTTGCAAAATGATAAGTCAAACAGTTATGAACAGATTTTGATGAAATTTTCAGGAAAAAGTTAATTATGACACAAGGAACAGATAACTAGATCATGACAGATATCTGGATCACCATCTGGATCATGGTATTATTTGTGTGTGTGTGTGTATTTTTGGAGTCGGAATTGTAGTATGGGTGGAAATGAGCGGCTTCCCAGAGGTCTGTGTTCTTCAGTTTATGCTTTTCTTGTTACTTTTGTTTTCTTTTGTACAGTTTTGGCATATTGGTGGGATTATTTGTTTTTTGTATTGCCTCCGCCACGAAGTGGTGCCGGAGGCATTATGTTTTCGGGTTGTCCGTCCGTCCGTCCGTCCGTCCGTCCGTCCGTCCGTCCGTCCTTCCGTCCGTCCGTAATGAATTTTGTGGACAAGGTAACTATTAAAACCCGTTGAGGTATCCTAATGAAACTTGGCATGTATGTGTATTAGGGGGTGAAGTTGTGCCTATCAACTTTTGGGTGCACATGCTCAAGGTCAAAGGTCAAAAGGTCAAGGTCAAATACATAAAATTTCACTATTTCCACCGTATTTATTGAATGCCTGAAGATATTTTCTTGAAACTTAGTGTATACATGTATTACCCAATTAAGATTCTCTGGTGAAAGTTTGGGTCATGAGGTCAAAGGTCAAAGGTCAAAAGGTCAGGGTCAAATACATAAAATTTCACTATTTCCACCATATCTATTGAATGCCTGAAGATATTTTCTTGAAACTTAGTGTATACATGTATTACCCAATTAAGATTCTCTGGTGAAAGTTTGGGTCATGAGGTCAAAGGTCAAAGGTCAAAGGTCAAACGGTCAGTAAAATATTAAAACTTTTTTTTTTCTCCATACCTTGGAAAATTGTTCAAGGTATCTTCATGGAACATAGTATATACATATACTGACTGGAAGTGATTATCTAGAGAATGTAGGGTTCATGGGGTCAAAGGTCAAGTGCAACACTTCAAAATTTTACTATTTCCCTCCTATCATGCAATGCCAGCAGGGTTATTTTTTTTTTACACTTGGTGTATGCATACATGTGTAACCTAGTAGAAATTCTCTGGAAAGTTTTTTTTTTCTTCTTTTTTTGCCTCAAAGGTCAAAAGGTCAAAGATCAAGTGAAAGTGCTGAACTAACTTTTTCCTCCATATCTCGGAAGTGGCTCAAGTTATCTTGAAACTTAGTACATATTATGCATGTTCTACCTGAAAGTGATTATCTTATGAATTTTAGGGTCAAGGGCCAGATGAAAATGGTAACAATTTACTATTCAATTCAGAAATTGCACTTTTTCTCCACACCTGTACCTTGAAAATTACTCAATGCCTGAATGTATGAATGGGTCAAAGTCGAGTTAAAGTCCTTAAATCCCTAGATACATGCTCTCCTATTCATCCAATTAAACCTAGGTCAAGGAAGGTGAACATTCAACACATTTGTGACACTTGTCATTTCAATATTTTGCCAATTTTGTGAAAATGTAATCACACATTGTCCACATGTACTATCTAGACCTATTGGGAAAATCATGCATTATGGCGGAGGCATACCAGTCGCCAAAGCGACATTTCTAGTTTGTTTGTTTGTTTTTGCATCAGAAGCAACAGTTTTGCAGAATATGTGCAACTAAAGATTGATTTTCTTAGATTAAACATTTGAATTGCCCTCGTATTTGGATAATAAGCATTCTTCTCACTCATCCATTTGGCTGTTGGTTGCTTCTGCCTGAAGTGAGAAGGCCCATGATTGAAATAGATTGTAGCCTTCAAACTGAAAAGGGGAAAGTAACAAGCATGATTTAAAATGCTGACTCTAGATAAAACTTTCCTTGATACCTAGTGGAAACATTCACTTAAAAAATTAGGTACTTTATCGGATTATGATATTGGTGAAGAGTTAGGACTTTAAAAAAAAAATAACTGTTTAGTATCTACATGTAGTATCAGCAGAGGCAAGATAGAAATGGGCAGAAAATCAATTTCTTCTGAGTGATAACCCTTTGTAAACCATGCTGTTTCATAGAATTACACTTTTATGAATTTGAAACAGCTGCAATTATTTTCAAACCCCTGGTGGTTGGTTTGTTTGTTTACATTTGTCTAATGTGCAAAATATTGCTTTTTATAACACTTGGGAATGTGTAGGATGAATGAACAGAGAATGAATCTGTGCTGGAGTTATGTTGCAAAGCAGAGTCTTTCAACTTCTGACAGATTTCAAATCTGTAGATCTGATAGTGCTAACAACAACAACAGCAGCAGCAACAATAACAGCAACAACAACAACAGTGATAATATGGCCTTTTTCTTTATCCAGGGTAGCTTCTGCAGTGTTGCCATTGTTCAATAAGAGGCCCTTCCATTATTATAACCCCAGCATTGCTACAATGTACACTGTTGTATACACTTTGGTCGAGAGGAACTGGTCAGTAAGAATATCTTGTCGAGAAACGTAAGGACTGGACGGGATTCAAATTCAGGCCCTCTGATTGAAAGTCAGGAGTTGTATCCACTATGTGACAGTGTTCCCCGTATATGTACTGAACACTCAGGGCTACCATGGGCACTGCCGCTTTTGCTGGCTCGGCCTGACATACAAAACGCATGTGCATGGCAGTCATGGTAATACAATTATTTTTGTCTGTGAGTCTGTGGGAGATGGTGAATAACATGTCACACTCCACTGTCAGCATGTTTATGTTGCCCAGGTTGCCAGAATGCAGGTGCTTATAATCGTGTTTTCACAATCCTAACTTGATTTGCAAGTTGATGTTGTAGGCCCCGGCAGGTACTGTAATTGCATGTGGACTTCATAAGTTTACAGGATGGACAAAGGTAGATACTCTGTGTACATTCCTGATCACCACAATAGCTGTGGGAATGTGAGCCTGTACAATGTATTTGGCCTTTTTACTGAGTGTGATTGCTAAAATTCTGCTTTTTGGATTATATTTGGCCTTTTTACTGAGTGTGATTGCTAAAATTCTGCTTTTTGGATTATGATGAGTATCATTTGAGCATGTACAATGTATAGTAGCACTTAAAATAATGAGTATAAGAAATCAGGGCTGTTGTTTGTACTGTACCGATACATATTACCCATGTCAGTATTAAACTCTAAACACACTGTCACAGCTTGTTCATCAGTGTTACAGGGTGTATGACAAATGTGGGGTTCTTGTGGTGACAGGTTTGTGTGTCAGCTGAATTAATTGCATTCTGTGGTATCTCATAGTGCCGTTTCTCTTTGCTGTGTGCTGATTCATGTCAAAGTCATAATTCAGTGTAATACTTTAAGTCAACCGATTAATATTTTTTTAGAGTGTACAGGGGTAGTACTGCTGTTGACCAGCTGAACATCAATAAAAACATACAGTTATATTGCAGTATGAACAATGTAACACCATAATGCAAAGTACAGCTGTACAACGTACAGGCTGTATTAAAGTAACATTATTAAAGGAAACATGTACAATGTACTATCCTCAATCTTACATTGTGCACACTGTACAGTATGTACAAGCATTGCAATGCTATCAATAATCAGTGACTCATAACTTTTCCAAGACGCACACACATTTATATGTACACAGACACACACTCTCTCTTATGACTGTAACACCATCAATTCTGTGTCTGGCGGACATCTATTTATGTCTGCTCATCCCGAGACTTACTAATACTTGTCAATGATATTTTATGTATGATGCTGCATTGGTACCATTTGTACACCTGCCTTTCCAATGCCACCGCAAGCATCACCTAAATGGTGTCATTTTGTCTTCTCAGCTTCATCAGTACAACTGTACACCACAGCGAACCTCGGCTGTTTGGTCACAGTGGATACAGCCACAGACTCTCCATCATGCGGTATCCAGTGTTTTTTGTCTGCCATCTTCATTACCTTGTGTATTTTTGGCACTGATCTCTACAGGGAATGTCTGGATATCACATATTTGCCAATCATTTGAAGCCACTGTACCGCCATCTAGATTGCCCAACTCATCACCATACGCTTGTGTACAGAGCTCATTTAATATCACATGTTTTTGGTGACAGTCTGTGTTGGAAAAT
Source organism: Diadema setosum (assembly GCF_964275005.1). Taxonomy (NCBI): domain Eukaryota; kingdom Metazoa; phylum Echinodermata; class Echinoidea; order Diadematoida; family Diadematidae; genus Diadema; species Diadema setosum. The sequence continues at coordinate 8,579,630 of NC_092689.1, read as the reverse complement.
GCGTAGATGCCCTCATGAGAGTCTGCATGGTACAAGTAACATGGTGGCACGGCGGCTTCAATAGTTCGTACAGTATGAATGCACCAATGAGATATCCAGATATTTTACTGTAGAGATCAGTAGGTGGAGGGACATAGGTAAAATCATTTTTCCCGTATTTGAACGCTAGGAAGCATTTGGCAGCTTGGGGAAAAAAAAAAATCTCCGTAGCGACCATGTAACCAGCATCTAAGTTCAAATCAAATCCCTTCAAATCAAACCCCTTCAAATACAACAACAAAAATATCTTCAATTTGATTAGTGTCTATACTTTGAGAGGAATTTTCTTGTCATTTTTATGTGATATTAGGAGCTCCTACCCACAAGTAGGCCACTCGACATCGCCGTTGGCTGCAAGCATCGAATCCCGCCATTCTCCTGCCGGCCCACGGGACCCCACGGAGGGGGACACTCGAGGCGACGGCCGCGGCAGTCGGGATAACTCGCCCACCCACTCGTGCCTCAAAACGCCTTCAAACTCTTCCAGGAGGGCCCCCACTCCAGACCCCCAACCGGCGATGACCGCGGTCCCGACGGCCGCCCCAACCATCACGTCCACGGCTGCCAACGAGACCAAGAAGGTCTCAACCAACGTTGCCTCTGCGTCCATCACCATCACCACCATGAGCAACTGTGCGAATCCCCGGAATTACCGGGCGGCTGCCGACCATCATGGTAATTTTCAGGGCACCTTTTTGAGGGGCTACTGACATGGAATTTAATGAGTTAACTGATAAGATCCAGTAGTTTGCTGAATGGAGATCAGATTGTTTGAAATCATAGAAAACTTGATAGATAATGTAAGTGAACTTTAAATACTTATAATGTGGACAGATAACTTTTTGTTCATTCGAATTTACAAACAAGTTTACCTTAACCAAAAGATGTTCTGTTATCATACAAGGAGTGTCACAGGAGCAGCAGTGGCATATAGCATTCAAAGTCTGGTGACTTTGTGTGTAGCTACAGATACTAATTGCATGGTTTGTAGTTTGTAGTTAAAGATGATTTAAGATGCAGTACACAAACATATCACAGTCTGATTTGCCCCTTTGAGAATGAGTTGAATGTAGTGAGCCATTTCATTTTTATTGCTTTCAAAGCCATTAGAACAATATCTGTGTCTATAGTATAAAGTGTTGTATGATATGGAGAACAACCTCATCATCTGCATTGAATTACCTCCCGTAATTGTGGACACGATAATGTGAAAATTATCCACACTTCAGACAGAAACCATGAGTAATATTTCATTGACTGTGTTCAATTTGATAATTCTTCAAAGTAAGAGAAATAAGCAGAGGGGTGAAGGTTGAGGTGTGAATTTTCTTCAATTTGATAATTCTTCCTGTTTTCCCATAATTCAGCTGAGACTTTATACATTTGTTTTATTCAAGTGAATTTGAAGTAAAGTATTTTGTTATTGTTCAGTGAGGTTCACCTTATGTCTCACAACATACATCAATTTGAACTGTTTAATTGATTTGCAAAGGATGACAACCTCCTCACGATAAAACTGTCTTAATGCTGATTGATATGTCTCCTTGATATTCAGGCCCTGCCAGGAACCAAAACTGCTCAACAAGCTCATGCAAACTTCCAGACAGGGTTACCTTAATTGTGGAGAACACAAGATTTGTGGTAGACCCATCCAACTTCACGGCTCATCCCAACACCATGTTAGGAAGGTAAGAACTGCGAAGCTCCAAAAGGTCATACATGTGTCTGTTCATCAGTGTGTGTGCATGTGCATTATAGAGCCTCTTGGTTATCATTTTAAGCTGAAATAGATCCATCATCTGTCCATCATCATCATCATCATCATCATCATCATCATCATCATCATCATTGTAGAAAGTATTAATACTAGCAGAATTACAGGAAAGAAAAGAAAAATGTCATAAACATAATGTAATATGAACAAAAAATGCATGCATTCATTGAATTACCAGGGTCAAATCTTTTGGCTCCTTTCACATGTGACCTTTTGACTCAAACCCAGTGCATGTTAACAGTAAGAAATAAGTCACAATGAAATATAAACTCCGCTTTAATAGGTCACGTGAAAGTTGTGCATTGGACTCCCCTTTCAAACCCTGTAGGATATTTAAAGGTAAATAGGTGTCCGATAAATTATTGTTTTGATTATTGTACCATTTTGCCCAGTTGCCCAGGGGGCATTTCATGAAGCATTTTGTCAGATTTTTTTTTTTCTGACAAAAAAAGTCAGTGGTCAGGGTCAAAGGCAGCAGACTAAAAATCTCATTTTCAGCCATACATTGTATTTGAGGTAGGGTTAGGAATGTCCAAGGGTAATATTAGATTTGAAGGAGCTACAAGTGACAGAGGAGGTACTGTAGGTTACTAGAAGTACACATGAATGTACGGTCAATGGAAGGTAGGTCAAATTTCCAGTTGTTGCTGTTTCATTTCCATCAGAGAAGATGGCTGAACAGCCCATATTCAGCTGCAATAGCTGGTCTTCCATGGGGTCCAGTTGGATGTATAGAGGGTGGGACTACTTTACCGGGTTAAAGACCCTGCTCTTCATGATGAATAAGTGAAGTGGGATGTTTTGCGTGCATGAGTTGTGACTATCTCACACACAGGACCTCCATTTTATGTCCCATCCGAGGGACAGAGTGTTTTGCCTCTTACTATAGGGGACGGTATGATTGTAAACATATAACATTGCTCAGTGGGACCTGAGGATGGAACCGGGGTCCTTAGGATCGTGAGGCAGACACGCTACAGACTGAGCTATCTCACCGCCTTGTCATATCTTCCACAAGGAAAATCCAATATCAAAGTTATTCTACACATTTGTATGTACTTAATGAATGTAAAATTTGAAATTTGTACTTTGTCCAAAAGGGGTTAAAGGTCAATCTTCAAGGTCGCTGGTCAAGATCAATAAACTCCATAAAAATGTAAATCAAGGGCCACCCATTTACAATGGCAGGTACATAATAACTGTGTGAGGAGGCAAGGGTACAATGTACCCCAATCTAAGTGGAATAATTTCACACTAGCAGTTTGCATGAAATATCATGATAACATGAACAAGGATAGATAGGACTATTCATTGTTTGCATGGGATATCAAAGCAACAGCCAGAGAATTACAAAAGCTTTTCAGGCTTGCGAGATGTTGCAGTCATTTGTATCTGCTTGTAGTCAGTAACTGTGACATGTTCGAGGTGTTGCGCAATTGGGCCAAATTTGCCGAAAACACTGTCCTCCGCATTTCATGCTAAAGTGGCTGAGCAACATGGCATAATTTTTAGTAAGATATTTGTGTAGGCTTGTAGCTGTAGTTATTATGAGCAGAGACCAGTTGTGGCTCTGCTTTGCTGTGTTCTTGGATACCACAAAGCATGATCAAAAAGGCTAAAGTTTATATGTTACATATGACTGAAAGAAGGATCACCTCTGCCAGAGGCCAGACGTCATGCATTTGAGATGCTTACTTAATGGTATCATATGAAACAACAGTGTTCCCACAGAAACAGACAACAGCTGTTGTAGCTATTACTTGTCGTATAGACTCATGGTTCAGACTTTGGTTCTCATTAAAGGACAAGTTCACCTTCATATACATGTGGATTGAGTGAATGCAGCAATATTAGTAGAACACATCAGTGAGAGTTTATGGAAAATCCGACAATCCGTTCAAAAGATATGAATTTTTAAAGTTTCTGCTCAGTCATGGCTGGATGAGAAGACTACTATAGCTGGTGATGTCACATGAGTACAACGGTATAAAGAAAGAATAAAGAAAATTCACCTTATTTTCACTTTTCTCGCATAACAAAAGAACACTCGACTTCTCTCTTTCAGAAGGCAAGGGGAATAATATCCTTCACATACATCAGTAACAAGTCAAAGAAATGTGCACTTTATTCAAAATGTAAAATTTTGTGAAATTCTCTTTTTATTTTCATTATATCGTTGTATGCATGTGACATCACACACTGTAGTAGTCTTCTCATCCAGCAGTAATTGCGCAGATACTTTAAAAATTCATAAATTTTGAACGGATTGTCAGATTTTCCTCAAACTTTCACTGATGTGTTCTACTAATATTGTTGCATTCACTCAATCCACATGTACATGAAGGTGAACTTGTCCTTTAATTTGTACTGTCATGATCGTTGATACCATTTTTTATGTAATTGTTATTGATATTATTATTATTGGTAATGATTATTATATTCATATATATATTACTATTAAATAGAAAAAGTCATTATCATCATCATCATCATTATCATCAAAATTTGACTTCAACTTTCAAATTTAGTTTGCTGTCTGCATCTTGTGATAATCCTGTCACTGCAGTATCAGCTTGAGAGCTACAATGAATATAAAGTAGGTCTTCCAACACTTTTTTTAGAAAGATACTAACCCACAAAGCATTGAATGTTTTCAGTGTCAGGTAATGTTCAGGATAAGCTCCCCCCCCCCCCCCCCCTTGGGCAGTCATTACTCAAATGTTGCTTTCTTCACCGATTATGTACAGCAAACCTTGTTTCGACATCTGTGGGCTTTGTAACATGGTGGTGTCATGAATGATTTTGACTTTTTGTTTTCCAAGGGTATTATGCTGTTAGAAGATAATCTTGTAAGCACAACAGTGCCCCCCCCCACCCCCCCCCCCCCCCGTGACAGATTGCCACTCCCGCGCTCCCACCACAAACCATGCAACTACGTAAACCCTCTTTTCTCCCCCCATGCCAATTTCCATCAAAACGTAAGCATTTGTAACAATTGAGCAAGACAACATGTGACGTGAAAGTGTTTGTCTCGACATTTGAAGGTGGTACTTTCGACATTTGAAGGTGGTAACAAGTACAAACAAGACGTGTGACTCAAATGTGATTCACTTGTTTTGACAAATTATTGGAGCCATGCATTTGCTTTTGTTTCTGATCTTCCCCTTGTCCCCTACCTCTTTCGTCATGTGTTCCGAGTATTTGCACACTCACAAGTACCTGGAAAAGGGGGCAAAATAGATCAAAATGCATCCTAGTATACCTTCTTAATGCATATCCCTGTGTGCACTTGACTTGGCTTGATACAAGCAAGTGTCAGTTTCGTTCAATATATGTCAGTGTACACTTCTAAAAAATATGTTTCTTGGCATCTTGGCCAATGATTTTTATGGTAAAATACATTTTGACAGGGGGCATTACAGGATCTGTGCTTTACAATGTATTCATGAATGCATTCTACTTTCTGTTGTTCACCAAGAAAGTATAACTGCCATCCCTGTTATGCTTTGATGGGCTATGATTTATGATGAAATAGATTACGCAAAAGGTGTCATAGGATCTACATTGTAAGCCTTATTTATGCATTCTGCTTTCTTCTGTTCACCAAGAAGTATAGCTTTGCCTATCAACAGACATCATGCTAGTGTGCATACTACGTTGTATGTCCATACAATATTAATATGCAAATTGCAGCTAGGGATTTAGAACATTCTGTACTGTATAGAATGCTTGTGAGATTTCTCTTTTTAGTCAGAAAAGTTACAGGATATAGAGTATATGGCTGTGTATTTTTGTTGCATTGAGAACAGTACGCTAGTCTACTTCGTCTGACCCGTCGTGGTGAAGGTAGGGCAGGAGGAAACTGGAGAAGGTATTGAACCCTTTGAAAGGAGCCTCCCAGTGGAGGAAATGGGTTTGTGGAGCAGGAAACAGCACCACAACCCTCACCTTTTGTTTGTGGTCCTTTGCTCGACGAGCTTCCTCATGTTGGCCCTCTGTTTTTTGGTCCTCTCCCGACCGCATCAACCGATTTGACAATCCCTCTATGACTTGCATGAATCAGGCACATTTTGTGCTTGTGTAATCCTGTGGAGAACCAATTGAAGAATGAGAAAACAAAACACAAAACCACCCCATTCATTCAACATGAGTATACAAACTTGTGTCTATCTTTATCCTGTTGCAGAAAAATGGCAAACATGTCATAGAACCACTCTGGCATTTGAATACCGAGTTCTAAAATGTGAGTTAGGGATAGAAACAACCAATGTAAAAATTGTAATCATTATAATCCATGTTGTAAGTATTGTTAAATGTGCAAAATGTGAACAATAGTATGATAAATTGTTTCTAGACTTTAAACCGTATGCGGTTATTGTTTATTAAGAAATACAATGCTATCTTTATCATGATAACTTTATAGCAAAATTTTTACATGGTAGGATGTTATGTGATACAACTGACTTACACATTTGCATCAAATGTGATAACTCGAACATTTTTAAAATCACTGAGCACTGCCAGTGGTAAACAGTACTTTGAAAGTCAAATAGTCATAGCATTGTTTATCTTGTTATAGTTGCAACTTTGTGCTTTTGTATTTAAAGCTGAAATACTTTCTCCTCTTTTTTTTTTTTGGGGGGGGGATTTCCCAGCCATTTTATCAATTTGACTTTTAAGGGATTATCAGTTTGCAACATCTACGTAGCTGCATCTTGTAGGGGAAGACAAGTTTATATGAATGGTAGTGACTATAAACTGCAAAGGGGTAATTTCTGGTTTTTTGTTTTCCTTGCCCTGCCCTCCCCCTCTTCCCTGATGTTTTGAATCAGAGAGCTGTATACATGTGTATGGCAAGCACACTGTAGTCTGCAATCATAGACATTGAGCAACACATGTTTTGCTTTAAAAAGCCCTAACTTAGCAGCCATTTCACTCTTTATTGCCTCCACCTGAACAACAGTTCATTTGCCCTGGAGGATAGAGGGATTGGGTATTAAAAGGCAATTACCCTATCTCATTGCCTGACTATATATATATCAGAGTGAATAAATGTGAATCAGAGGTTTGTACATCGTAGAAGTGTGTGTTTGTATTATAAGCCTTCAACATGAACCAGAAAGTTCTGCTGATGCAAATGATTCTTAATGCAAGTGACATAACATAAGCAGAGATACGGACTTATTATTATTATTATTTTTTTTTTTTTTTTTGGGGGGGGGGTGCTATTTTGTATAGTTTTTGTTTGTTTGTTCATAGGTTTCACAGAAAATGCCTTTCTACCCCTCAGAATACTGCAGTGCTGTATACAAGGTTGGCATCCATGCATAAGTCATGAAGAAGACCAAAGAAAAAAAGAAAAAAAAAGTGTGTTCAAGAATTTGATTTCTACTTTCCACTTCATTATGGATAATTGCCTCCTCATTTGATTTTCCATCTCCTCTCTTTGTCCTCAACAGAATGTTTAGCAATGGTGTAGATCACACAATGACCAGGCCGAACGACAAAGGGGAGTATGAAGTGGCCCATGGTATCTCAGCGGAAATATTCTCCTCCATATTGGTGAGTACTTTGTCTGCGATGTACCCATCAGTTTGTTGTAGTTTGGTGCTGTGCCATTTTATTATGATATTAACTGTTCATTGATGGTACTTTATAAGATAGAGTACCTAACTGTATAGATATCCTGTCATTCAATCCCCTTGTATGGAATTGTTTCAGCAGTAAAGGTTCCAAAGTCTCTTCATTTCTAAATTTACTCTAAATCTGAAATGGGCAACAGACTTTAGAAGACAATTTCTGTAAATCTCCTTTTAATTTTGTGCAGTTTTTTTTTTTTTTTTTTTTTTTTTTGTATTTAACCAGTTCCATTTTAGCCGTCTCCAACTTCAAATGTGCATTGATATTCAGAGTTGCCAATTTAGTGATGAAAGGATGATGATTACTGCTGCAAAATTCCTTAAGGACTCAATGAGTCATTAATTTCATAAGCCAATACTGAGTTAAGAAAAATATGAGAGCAAAAAAAAAAAACAAAAAAAAATGTCCTTTTATCAGAGTAAGGATGCAGTGCAATTTGTTTAGTGCATTACATGAGGAGATTTGTAATGAATCCCAATCTCCTGCCTAGTGCAGGACTTCTGTTATTTTGTACTGTCAGAATCACTACAAATTAGACTGAGCAACTCTAAATGATGTCATTAACAAAGCTTTCTCTTTGATTTCAACAATAACAAAAAAGTACACCCTGAAATTAAAAAAAAAATAACAATTATTTCAACTCGGCAACTCAGTTGTTCGTGGCTTTCACCTGGGTCACATAAAAGTCTGTATACAGTAAACCTCGCATGAGTCGAAGCTCTCGGGACTGTCAAAAATGCGTCGACTTAAGTGAACTTCGACTCTCGCGAGAGACGATTTTTTTTCGACTCACAGTTATGTACATGTATTATAGTACATTTGCATGCATGTGTGTGTGTGTGTGTGTGTGTGCGTGCGTGTGTGTGTTTGCAGTCAAATTTGTCTGTTCTTGAAGATAATATTCTTATTTTGTTCTGAGTTGAACATGGAATTTGTATCAATACTAGTAGTTAAACGTAGTTCTGAGAATGTCTGCGCTAATGTGGCAATGTGCATGTGCTATGTCTATGGTGCAACACAGGTAGCCATCTCTGTTAACCTACCCTGAGACAAACACTCTTTCAAGCCCATCCCACCTCCAGATTGAACAAAACTATACAGCCAGCCGGGCACGCACAAACAAGCTCCGCCCACTTGGCCTGTCACTAAAATATTAAAGCAGCGATTGGTTGACCAAGGAGTTCTGGCTTGACATGGATAAAATATGGATGTGCTGTGTGTATGGATAAAGTATGGATCGATGTGCTGTGTGTATACATGTATACATGTGTATGTATTCGACATGCGTGCGGAGCGGTACGGTGAGTGTGCATGCTTACCTGCAGCAGGTCAGGGACGGGGTTCTGCGACATGCCGATTTTTTTTTCCTCGAAAATGTAATGAGAATGCCAGACAAATCTTCTTCGGCTCAAGTGATGTAAATTACGTGTATTTTGTACAAAAGGGACTGAATTTTTTACTTCGACACAGCCGAAATTCGACTCTCGTACTTCGGCTTATCCAAATATTTCTTAGAGAAAATACATATGGAAAAATCGGGACTTTTTATTTTGCTTCGAGTTAAGTGATTTTCGACTCACTCGACGTCGACTTATCCGAGGTTTACTGTACTTTCAAAGTCTTGATAGAGTCAAGGATATTTGGGCCTTGCGACCAAATTGCCTGAAAACCACAAATTGCTGGTGCGTCAAATGAGTTAATCATGTTTATCCTACTCGGAGAGTTTTCTGTATTAAGAGGGGCCAGGTAACGGATGCTGCCCTCGCTTGTTTGCTCCTGCATAGAGCCCGTAGGCACGTCTCCCAGGTTCAGTGCTGTTGCCTGAAGCTCCATGACTCTTCTCAATTGTGTCCAGATATCTGATTTGTTTGGTGGCAAGGCTTTTGATTTCACTGACTTTTTATCTCACCAGGAATTCTACAAAGTTGGCTGCATCCGTTGTCCCCCGAGCGTATCCATACAGGACTTGCGAGAGGCCTGCGACTATCTCCTCATCCCCTTTACAGAACAGACCATCAAGTGCAAAAACTTGAGTGAGTGCGAGTTATTAGACTTTACGAGAGGGAGAGGGGAAGCTTAAACTTTATGAGAGAGTACAATGATGTTATAGATTAATGGTCCAGAGACTAGACTTTGTCTCAGAGATAATATCTTGAGGATTCTCTCACTTTTTTGAGGAACAATCATAGATTCTGAAAATGAATGCTCTTTATAGATGAAAGATATTTGAAAGAAAAAGATTGATCAATTGATTACTTTTAATTTAATGTCTGCCATGAAATTTATTTGTACATTTGATATCACAACAAATTTACATAAAATACATTACACAACTACGCCCGAAGATATATCACAAGATGCAGCTGTAACTGAAACAGAAACATATCACATTATACACCAGTACACCAGGGCCCCATTTCATAAAAAAAGTTGATATGATAGCAACTCTTGCTGGAATGGCAATTGTCATAGTAACGACAATAATCCAGCTTCCTGATTGGCTGTCGCTATTGGAAGTTGTCATTCCAGCAAGATTTGCCATCCTAACATCTTTTATGAAATGGGGCCCTGAACTCTCATGCCCAACAAACTTTCATTCCACGTACTTTCTCAAATGAAATTGCACCAAAAAAAAAAGAGGGTAATAATGCTTAAACAAGTGTCTGGGAAAGGAGACGGAAGTGGGGATGTAAGGCTGTTTCCAGTGTAAATGAATCTTCTTTCTTTTTTGTGTCTCACCACAAAGGATGCCTGTTACACGAAATCTCCAACGACGGGGCACGGCAAGAGTTTGAGAAGCATCTGGAGTCCATGCTGCTCCCCCAGATGGTGGGGTGTGCCCAGGTAAGCAGTGGGAAGGGACAGGATGTGCCAGTCTGGAAGATGGGGGGGGGGGGGGGGGGGGAAACGGGGCAGGGAGGGAATGGGATGGATTAGGAGGAAAGAGTTGACAAATCAGCATAAACAGCCTGTGGCGGTGTGGCTTTCCTCCGTGTGATTTATTGAGATTGTCGAGAAAAGGGACAGTTTAAGCACACAGAGTGAAGCGGATGTGAGATAAGTTTAATATACCAGGGGGAGGGGGTGGGGGGGGGGGGAGGTGGGGTGGAGTTGGGGAGGAAGGGATGGGGGTTAATGTGAGAGGAGGGAGAAACATGGACAAAGTAACTGTGTAGCCGCAATGTCTATAAATGTGTGATATCGGCTTCAACACTCTAAAGCTGCTTTCTTAACCCTGGCTTTGTTTCTAAGTGTTATTTGTTCACAAAATCAAAGAGCATAGATACACTTCAATGTGTAGCAGATTTTGTATTTAGTCACATGTTATTTGAAGGGACTGTACAGTACTGGTTGAGGTGGGGATTCATTTTTTGAACATTCCTAAGTGAGATAATGAAAAGCCTCCTATGAAATATGAACGAGCATGTAATTTTAAGAAGGATTCAATGTTTATTTGATGAAAATTGGTTTTCAAATGGCTGAGATATCCAAAAAAGTGCTAATAATAAGAGGCTACATGCCACAACTTTATTAGGATCTCTTTGTTTCACCTTGTTGTTTTATATCTCAGCCATTTCAAAACCAATTTTCATCGAATAAACTTTTGATACCCCTTAGAACTGCATGCTCTTTGACATCTCAGAGTGATTTCTGAATATCTCGCAAAACGTTAAAGGCTAAATCCTCACCTCAACCTGAACTGTACACACCCTTTAATACATCGTACACTGCTCTCATAAAAACAAAGTTTAAGGGATTACTCTACTTCCAAGGCCATATGGTGGGTAAGGAAGTTGGGGAGGGGAGGGGTTGTGGAGATGGATCAAATTTGATGTAAATGTTTATGTCAGCAGGCATGAGTAAATAAATGTTGCGGGATTTCTGCATTCCTACAATGGCCACAGCTGTGCGCTTTGTGCCATATTATTATTTATATATATAATTATGTGTTGTCATTGGAGAATGATGCTCGCAACTTCAAATGAAAACCGCAGTCAATATACAATGCTGTGAAAGATGTCCGACAATCGCCATATTTACGTTTGATGTGCAGAAAGGGGAGCGGGAGTGCCACATCGTGATCCTCCTTGAGGATGACGTGGTGGAGTGGGATCCCGAGTACCCGCCTGCCATGGGGGAGGAGAACTTCCAGGTCATCTACAGCACCTCCCTCTACCGCTTTTTCAAGTACATCGAGAACCGCGACGTCGCCAAGATGGTGCTCAAGGACAGGGGTCTGAAGAAGATCCGACTGGGCATAGAAGGTAAATGTGGTGACTTGTTTAACAATACTGTTTTGTTGTTGTTGATAATGATAATGATAATGATATTAATGATAAATTATTATTATTAACAAGTAACAGCAACAATTATATCATTACTATGAAAAAATGTCCAATGTGATTACTGTAAATTTGTAGAGCTTACATATGTAATGTGTGCCTTTACTTAAAGAATCATTGTACACACCTGACTCTGCATGATTAATTCTTTTCTGTTTTCAGTGTATTGTATATACACTGTACTTTTGTTCATGGTAGCATATAACCAACTAGAAGCATGCATCCTTTACAATAATCCTGGGACTTTACTTTTGGTTCATAAGAGCTTTCAACTTAACTAGAAGCACCAGGGGAGCTCAGATCTCCATCGAGGCCCTGGGGTCACCAGTGCCACAGCATGAATGCATGCATCCTTTAAAACAATCTCGGATCTGGATAGCCTGTTCCTTTCATCACATTGGACCTATCCTAAAGGTCCAGTTTACCTTTGGGAGCAGTGATTTCAAAAATGTTCAAGATATCACATTTGATGCATATGTGTAGGACTGTTGTATCACAAAACATCTTACCATATAACATTTTCGCAATAAAGCCTAAAATATAAGGAGATATCAGTGTTTTTCTCAATAAACTGTAACTGTAGATGGTTTAGTCTGGAAACATTTTATTAACTATTATTAACTATTGTTCGCATTTTGTGTATTTAACAACACTTAACATTGATTATACGGATTCAAATTTTTACAGTGGTTGTTTCTATCCCTAAGTCACATTTTAGAACTATTTGAAAGCACTATTGCTAGGGTGGTTTTTTTTTCATCTGCAAATGGTAAATTATGCCTTTAAAGATTATCAAAGTCTGTCCTTGTCTTTTCCAAGTAGTAGTGCTAACCCCCCCCCCCCCGAAAAAAACATAAATATAAACAAAAACAAAAACAAATGCCAGTAAAGACAACCTCTAGGCAGAGGACACAGGTAATATTCCAGCAGCCCAACTGATTATCATGTTCATTGTTGTTCCTTTTCAGGGTATCCAACTTACATGGAGAAAATCAAGCAGAGGCCTGGTGGAAAACCTGAAGGTATTTTTTTTTTCTATATCATTTCAATCATGAATGCAAAACATTGAAGTGATAGTAGAAAGTCATACATATGTATAGGTATTTCCACTGAATAATGCAGAGAGAGAAGAGGAGTTTGATATCTATGAGTTCTCTTATGTTTATTTGCCCAACTTCTATATGAAGTGCATTTACCAGAACTTGTCCAAAATCAAGGCACACCTTACATTGTCTTTGTTCTTTGCCAGGCTTGTTCCATTTTAGAGGTCATCGTCTCAAACACTGAACATTGTCTGTAAATTGTCTTGTCCTTGTATTTGTTGGGCTGGCAGTAGCACTAGTGCTATGTAACAGGACATTATCTCTACTGCTGTGCTTTAATGTGGTAAGTAAACATGAGGGGGTGTTATCTTACATATGTTACTGTATCTTGACCCAGCCCACCAGAGCTGGCAAGCTTGACCGCCAATTTGTACCACATGTTTCACTAGCTGTAATAGAATACAGGTGATAGTTGCTTGGAACGGCTTTAACATAAAAAGCCAACTAAGCCCAAAGTGGATGTAGATTGATTAATTTCTGTGAAGGGGGGAAAAAAAGTAAAGAAACTTGACCTTTAAAGGCGACTATCAAGATTAGGTATAGGGTTTCATAAGTAAGGCCAATACACTTGAAAATTCAAAAGGCTCCAGTCTCATGCAAACTCTTGTGGAGTTTATCTTTCATGAGCAGGAATTCACTAGATCAGCAAGAGTAATCGTTTAAAAGCAGATGGATGTGAGCTCCATTGATTGATCATATCACACTTGCCCAAACCAAGACATCCTGTTTTTCTCTGTTTCACAGTAATCTACAACTATGTCCAGAGGCCTTTCTTGCGGATGTCATGGGAGAAAGAGGAGCAGAAGAGCCGGCATGTGGACTTCCAGTGCGTGCGATCGCGCTCCATCCCAAACCTGGCCCTGGCCGGGGGTGCGGAGGCGCCTGTCAACCCCGACATTGCCCTCATGGGCCCCCAGCCCGAGGGGCTGCCTATGCTGCTCCAGCATCACATGGGGGAACCAGAGCCCGAGCAAGAGGCGTAAAACGTTTGGGAGCCGTGCGGGGAGGGATATCGTCACCGCTGGTAACATGCACGTACTTCCATCAGTGGATGACAGAATTGCCTCATATGGACACTCATAGTAGGTAAATTTGTGCCTGCATCTCACTTGTCCACCAAGGTGATATTTCTGAGGTACTGGCACTCCTTTGGGTTTATTGATACCATAAACTGCCATGAGGGTGGAACGTGACTACAGGATAAAGGGCTCCAATCTCTACTGTGCGAGCATCCGTGACATCTTTTTAAGTGGCTGCAGGAAAATGTTTGGCAATGACTTCAACGATACTTTTTCTTCTTGCCGAGGAGGGAATTCCCCTACACTGGCCATTGATACTGCCTGATGGATATGCCTCTCTCCTGTTGTTTTCCCGCCACAAAGACGACGAGTCACGGAAACTGGAAGAGACATGGCACGGGTTCATCTCCTCCTTGGAATATCAATCATTCTTGTATATGCATTCTGACTATGCTGAAGACCTGTCCAAGTCAAATTTTGGTAACTTTTGGGGTCGCATTTGATGAAGCCTTAATAATGTGTTGCTGTTAACCACACTAAAAGCCTCTCTGTCGGATGTGGACAAACCTTCAGAATTTTCTAACAGCCATTTGCATCTGATCTTTAATATGTGTGGATTCAAAGATGTTAATCATTAAACCAGCATGTTTACATGTCATAGCCTGTTTAGTGATAGTTGGAAAAAAACAAACAAACAAGAAAACACTCATCCATTCATCTATATCTGTGACTGTGCTCTACATCTTTGCAACTTGACAAATGTATGCATTCCAACACTGTGGAAAAGAGGCAGCACTCACCCTTTTTGCTAAGCAAATTTCAGCTGGCATCATCACTTTGTTCTCCTTTGTGCACATTATCTTCAGGAGGAAGAATCAGCGATGTGAAAGTTACACTTTGTCACACCGAGATGACTTTTATGCCAGTGCATGTATTTTTGCTTGTCAGTGCAAAGCTGTGATTGCTGCTAGAATTGTCAAGCGTCGTATGTACGCTGTGCGGGATTCTTTTCTCGGAGATATCGACAACCGAGCAAGCAAGCATGTGATGAGTTATTCGCATTTGATCAGAGATACAGCTCAGAAGCTCATTTCTGCAATACATGTTTGATATAAAGTGCATTAATTGCTGCAAGGTAGCATAAGCATTTTCAATGGCATGTGTGGCTGTTACAGTGCAGGGTATTTGGATTTTTCTTTTTCTCTCTCTCTCTTTCTGTTCACATGGTGTCATCTCAAAATAATCTTACAAGGACATTAGAATTATTTGCACAGAAGCCATTTTGCTGTACCTGATTAGTCAGTGATAACCTAACTGACTTTTTGTGAAAAGTTGGCCTACTCTGAAAAAGTTATTTAAAGGGATTCTAATTTCGGTTGGATGCTTCTGCTCCAATGTGCTACTAATTAATCACTGAATAGGGATGAGGAGTGTATATTCTAATGCTGTCATCATTACATGTCTGCTGTTTCAATCCAAATAGGAATATTTCACACCACTGTATTCAGTAGTACTAGGACTTTCCATTTCGGAAGAAGAGAGCTTTATCAAAATATACTGCAAAACTAATGTACGAAAAGTCATATGGTATGCATTGATATCAATCATATTATACTATCAGTATTTTTCGAGATTGCAGCCTTAGTTCTAGTCAAGGCAATTAGATACATTATAGAGGAAAATTTGGCTTTCAGATACAGTATGTAAGCTCATTTAACCAAAAGTGAAATATCATAATGACTCAAAGCGCCCATGTTATCCTCATTCTAGCAAAGAGCTGTGACCATATATGGTGAAGGGCATTACATGCGTGATGACATGCATGTGTATTTACACATTACTGAGTATATAATATATACTGGTATTTCGGGTGAAGTGTTACTAGCCCAGGTTATATCATAGGGTATGAAAAAAAAATGTTAGAAAACTTTCGTACATTCACAGCTAGTAAACTTCCGAGATATTTGAGATATTTATACCAATGCTCTGATTTCTCTGCATTGTTCATATCACAAGTGCAGGTTAGGTTTACAGGGGGAGGGACTTAGCCTCCAAAATAATTTAATTTACAGATTTATTTTTAATAGTGAAGGCAAAGTAGACAATCATTTCAGTGATAAATGTCTGGAAATATTTAGATACAATGTTGGCACGAACACACTCACACACCCTCACACACACACACACACACACACACACACACACACACACACACACACACAAATGACCTACTGTTAAAAAGAAAAGAAAAAAAAGTTAAATGCCATTCATTGTTTGTGCAGAAAAGTTTTTTTTTTTTTTCAGACAGCTGATTTTTTTTCCTCTCAGGGCTTCAACGTGTAACATTCGGTGGAGTGATTTCGTCAGTGAGACGATGTGTTGTGATGAATCTTTGGTGCATTTTGCTGCTACTCTCCATGTCTTAATTTAGCTTGTGTCAAGACTTGCTGACTTAATGGAATGTATCCACAATTTCCCTTTTTATGCCTCTGCCGCGAAGTGACGCTGGAGGCATTATTTTTTTTTTCTTTTATTTATGTTTTTTTTTTTTTTTTTAAAGGGGGCGTGACCTTGCTCCACATGTGTCCCACAACACATCCATGAAGTCTTTCAGAGTAAAAGTTCCCAGCTAGGCATATGTAGATCACTTGTGTGCCAGTTTTTCCTGGGTAGCATTTTTTTTTTTTTTTTTTTTTGATAGAAGCTTCAGCCTAGACTCTTGTGTCCAAAGTTGACATGATTCATGTTAAATGTAGGCAGCGTAGGGCTATACACGTAGGAGTCACCTCTGGTTCCTAGGTGAACTACCCTTGTAGCTGCTTGTGAAAGGAAATTTCTTTACCTTCTTTGAAATCACATGATCAGTTACTACCAAGGAATACTTTGTGCACATGCCTTATGCCCCGATGCCAGAATCAAGGACCAGCTGCATTCATTTATCGTGCGTCTTCTGAAAATGCCTGCTCTCGGAGAGTTTAAGTCATCATTATAATTAAGAACATTGTCTGATCAGTGTGAGCATCTCAGTGTGCACAAGGGTAGTTTTGCTTCATGGAGTCAAAGTCATTATATTATTAGTTCTGATCCTGTATGTGCTGCTGAATTTCATGCATGCTTAGATGCACTTGCATGTTAAGACAGGAGACTGGCATTGATCACTAATCTGCCTTAAAGTCACAATGATTGTTTACCTACAATTTCGGTCTGTTCATTGTGCAGGATGGTTAACAATTTGTGATATGAGTTGTTTCGGTGGCACATTCATTAGAGTACTGCATACGGCATGCCTTGGTCATTTGAGCCATTCATTGTAGGGGTGTTGGCAAAGAAGGATCTTCACCTTTGACCCGTATTGTGTAAAGCCCTATCTTTAAAGGAAAGTAAGCTGCTGTAGTTTATACTTAAGTTGAACACAATATTTCCCAAAGCTTGGCCAGCTTCCTCCCCCCCCCCTTTTTTTTTTTGAGTGGTATCTGTACTATAATTGTAGTCATCTTACATGCTTCTACTGTAGTGCGTTTGATGATTTATCAATTTTGGTGCATATAGAAGTGAATGCTGTTGATGCCATTACAGCGTATACCCACTTTAGGTGGATTGTTGGAGAGAAGATGGATGATGGTACATTGGAAGACACCGTGTTACATGTCGTCATCAGGAATCAAGTTTGCCAAAGTGTACATTAATGCAGGGCTGAGGTTGAAACAAAGCGGTATACAATACAGATGCTGAATAGAGATGCATAACACTAAGCGAAACACTAGCAATGATATATACGTTAAGCTTTGACTACAGTCTGTGGCTTCAGACTACGCACTTTGTGTCGCTTTTTTCTCTTCTTCTTTTCTAAAAAAATGTGATGATGTACAGGGGTGAGGGAGTGTTAAAGAGGATTTATAAAAGAGTATTTATACACCTGTAGCATATATTTATGTATCATAGACTGTAGAGGATTAACATTGCATGTTAGTTGGTATGTGCAGCAAAATATTTATGATGTAGTATACACTTTAGCTGCTGTGTGCCCCCACTGGTATCATTTGATATAGCATAGTTCTCGTGATCTCTCTGTCTTGTTTGAAATGTGTTGCTTGTGAAAATCTCTTCATGGCAGAGGCGTGTCACTGATTTTGCAAGTGTATTTGCTGTTGTGATGACCTTTGCTTAGTTTGAAAGTTGTGTATTCTTTGAAGCGTGAATATCTAGCTGAAACATATGTGGAGATTGGCCAACACATCTCCAGCTCAGGATTTGCACATGTGTCATTAGAAGTTTCTACCACTGATTATTGCCTCCAAGCAGAAGACACTGAATACGATTTTCACAATTATCCCACTTGATTACTGACAGTATCCGTATGAAGTCATTGTGTTACGCAGGCATATTTTCATACGTAAAGCCCATGATATCAGTATGCATAGTTGTGGTATATGAAAGCCATAACCAGTATTCAGATGTTACCATAACTAGACTGGATATGATTCTATGGTTTAGTTTGGTTTGCCAGTTCTGTTGCCCAAGTCCAAGGAACCACATTTCTATTTTTTGATGCTGTTATTTATTTAACATTTCTTTCTTCTTCTTTTTTTGCTTGAATTGTTACTTTCCATTTCTAGTGTTTCATAAGATATATAGCACTTTTGGCAATATGCCTTTGTTTATTTATTTTTGGGGGAGATATTTATACCTAAACTTATTAAGGTAACACAATATAGATTTAAGATTTAAATTCAAATTGGTACATAATTGGATATTTTTAGATTTCATAAATTCAACCAGTTCTATCTGCCTTTTTTTCTTTTCTTTTTTTGCCAACATGAAATATGCAATCAAATTAAGAGTTGCCAATTTAGTGAGGGAAGGATGATTAAATCTGAGGCAGAATGAGTCAAGGACATGATGGGTTTAACCGGAATACAATGTAGTAGTTTTTAAGTATACTGGGTGGGAGTTGGCTTGCCAGTTTGTGCTTCTGCATGACCTCAGTTCAACCCCAATGTTCATGATTGTGCTTGGCCTGTCATCCTGAAATTCTGAACTTTTGTTTTGTTTCGTTTTGTTTTGTTTTGCTTTTTTAATTTTGCCACCAAGCGACTATAATGACTTTTCAAATACGTGTCCCTGATTTCTCAAATTGCTTGAGCTGTGAAGTGAATATCTTTTTGTGGAGGAATTAATGTTTCACTTGTAAATATTTGTTGTTTATTTGAGTGTACATTGGTTGACACTAGCTGCACGTTGTGCAGCCGCAATGTCGTTTTTACACTATATACCGGTATGCCACTCTTTGCCTCACTAACTTTTATTAATAAAACATTTTTCGTATCTACATTTTGTGGAGAAGTCTCTGTGTGTTCAGGAGAGTTTCACTGCAAAAGATCCAATGGCTGATGCAGAAAATAGCATTTCATAACTCGTGTCTACTGTATTGAGAGCATTTCATGTAGGCTTGTCATATGCTTAGCAGAACCATGCACATAAAGTGCAAGTTGTTACCTTTATATTTTGGCCATCCTACCTACGAAGGACAGGACCCACCTAATTCTGCCAGCAACTCTCCATTTCGCTCTGCCTAATTTTGGTCTGTGCTTTGAACTGCAAGTCAGAACTGCTTGAAATGTTGTATTGACCTTCGACCCCTGAAGTGTGTATTCATAGTTGTCTGTAGTATGGCAGCAGAGGTTGATCGCAAGCAATGTTGTCATGAAATCATTTTCTTCAAGATGATGTCATATGAACAATGAGACTAATTGACTGTGTGCGCAAGGAACACGTATCGGTACTCTAGAGAGCTTTATTCATCGATGCATCAAAGTATCAACAGCTCATTAGATTTACACTACATAATGTATGTATTTAACATGATGGCATACAATGCACAATTCACAGTAAAACCACGTACTGATATTTGTGATGTGCTACATTTGGCCGCTTTCCTTTGTTCAAATTGCTAGAGGAGAATACACAAGTGACCGCTGGCTACTTTGAATGAATGACCTGGGTCGTGCAGCATAAGTATAGGCAATAGAATGATTAGGATTAGAGGTGTCCACAGTCCTGCCATAAAGCTGTACTCAGTTGTCATTGGTCAGAGAGGAATACCATGTATTCTTCTGTAGTAGACTAGTTTATTTGCTGTGGGGGGTAGATAAAGTGAGACCCAGGTTGAGTATGAGGCATCTGTTCTGAATTATCATTGTCTGTCATCATCATGCAACATCTTTTCTTCTCATTTTTTTTTTCCAGTCATAATGAAATGTTTAGCTGTGGATTTGTTATGGTTGACGCAAATGAAAGCCCATAAATACACTTTTCCACCATTCATTGCATGTTGAGTTTAATTTTCACTGAGTGATTAGTTCAAAATTTCTTTCTGAGGAAGGAAAATCGAGAAACACAGGTCATTTTTTTTTTCAATGAATTAGATCGGTGGACTTTGTTTGCCTTGTCTTAGTGATCAGAAGTTATCATTTTAGTGATTGAAGCTATTCTGCAGTGAACACAGGCTCTTGCTTGTTTTGGTAGTGTAAAGGTGTACATCTCCATAGTTTGTACAATGGCTGGAAGTGGTACAGTGGTAGATTATAGTGATAGTGAACTGCTGTCATACAATGCATGTATGGATTGTGTAACAATGCACAACATTGCAGATGAACGATGAACTGACATCTCAGCTTGAAATGCATTTGTTTTTTTCTTCCAGATGAATTTTTGTTTCCTTTGATCGACTTTAGCACCTGAAGTATTCTGTCAGGTCATCTATGATTTTGTTCCACTTTTTTCATTCATGTGTTATACCTGTGAGTGTTTGTGCCAGTAGAGAGATGTTGTACATTTTACTTATATCTCTCTTGTGATATTGAATATGTTTCAGATGCCATTTGAGTGTGAGCATCAATTGAATATCTGATTTTTGTCACTGTTTTGTACAAAACATAAATATACAAATTTTTGTCAATGTGTAACTCTGACTCATAGCTGCTGCTGGAAGCTGGTGAAACAGAAGTATACACACATCAAAATGTACGCTCTTATTTGCAAAGTCAGGACTCGACATTCATTGGTTGTCTGTCCAGGTTCACGGCAAGGTCAAGGCAGAAAAAACAAAACAAAACAGAAGAGTCGTGGGGATTATAAGACACTGCCCTGTTGCACCCCGAAAGACTCTATGGTGGGTGGTACCTTCCAAGCACCACACCCGATGCTCACTTTGCATTACGAGTCTGAAATTTCCATCCGCTCTTCACAAGATGCACAAAGATCTTCCTAAAGTGTGAGTCATGCACAGTATATGAACATGACACGAGATGGGCTCTTCTGGTCATTAATAATTTCCTGATAATGTATGTTGTATTATGGCTGTAAAAGTTATTTTGTTCTGATGTTATAAATAATGGCATCTAGCTTGTGTAGGTTACTGGTGTCGGTGTGATATTTTGGTGCTGTCAAACACTGACATTGGAAAATATGAAGGTCTGAATTTTCATGTATCAGGGTTCTGAGACTCCCAAGACCCTCCCCTTGGGATGATTTAAGGAGGAAATTAATAACGGATCCCACTCGGGAATCTAGAGCAATGTCAAATGCAGACTGATCGATGTAAACTTATAAAGAACAAGAACTTGGCATAAGGGAATTTTACTGTCCACCTTTGCTTGACTTTACTACATTGATTTCGTTACACTATGGAGTGTATTGATCGTTCTCAGATAGCCTGGTTTACAGACAGTGAACAGAATGTATTATCCAGATATTTTTGTCTGCAGCAAAAAGAAAGAATGAAATGAAGGTGAAATAACAAATTATTACAAGATTTGCGTACACTTTTGAAGTATTGGATCATTTTTTTGTAAAAAAAAAAAAGTTGTTAGTTCACTGCACTCGCGTGGATTTTGTTAGATGTGTTCATGTTCTGACATGCTTCAAGCAACTCCTCAGTGTCCGAAAGTCCATCTAAGTATGTATGTTTGTTTGTATGTTTGTCTTTAATGGATACACCTTTATTCATTCATGATGTATCATGGTTCATGTTTCCTGAATGTGTATTTCAAAGAGGCCTTGGATTATAATAAATGTTGCTTTCATTTGCATATTGTGTGTTTTTTTGTCCATCTGTGAGATAGGAAGAGATGTGGTATAAAAATAGTTTCAGGATTGAGGGTGAGAGTGATATTTTACACAAACGAGTCATTACGATTTAGATGTAACTCAGTACATTAAAAGTAGAGATGGCAAGGGATGTGGTTACTGTTTCATCACAAAATCCCAATTTGTGTTCATTCATGTTAGAGATTAATCCAACAGGCAAAGTAAAGGTTCAGCAAAATGGATACAAAATTGAATTGAATTGAATTGCAAAAAATGATTGTTGAATATAGAAGTTTGTGATGTTTGAAGAAGAACAGTGGTATTATACAATGTAACGACAAATGTAGAATTGATGAAGTAATGTCATCACCTCACAGCTCTGTCAGTGGCACGTACAGTACATTTACAAAAATATTAACCATAAAAGCATAATTATTTCAGGTCAATAACATAGGGCACCTGTTACCCTTTCCTAAAAATCCTAGCAGAATGATCACTACCAAACAATAATTTCATTTTAATTTTATCAAAGTATGAAAGTGAAAATTTATTTGCAAGGTGATACATCACACAACAAAATCCCTATGTTAAATTTTGATAAAACTGTTACTGCACCCCCCCCCCTCTCTCTTTCTCTTAAAGACAAATCTGAACATGGAATGGAATTGCACAGAAAAAACAAACAAACAGAGGTTTGGGCTGTTACACTGGGAAGGTGATTAGAAATTCACTAAGTGTTAGCTACTGGTATAAGACCTAAGGCACCCAGAATGTACATTATGTCTCGTTGCACGTACAAATACAAATACTATATATATATATATATATATATATATATATATATATATATATATATATATATATATATATATATATATATATATTATATATCTTTCAAAAGGAAAACTTACATTTGTTAACAAATACGCGTGTGTGAGTAAATTACACATTTTAAATTCAGTGTCATCACTGTGGTACAATGTATACATTTTGTGTTACACCTGTACCAAGTGGAAATGTATGTGTATTTATAGCTACACTAACTTCACATGCTCAAATTTGAATCATGTGAAAAGCAGAGTAATTCTGAAAACTACTGGATTGTTCAGCGTCATTTAAACAAGCGCATTAAAGAAGTCAACTTCACTTTTCTGATGACACAGCATTGTAATTACTGTCCACGTCAGTGGTAAGGACACAAATGAAATCATTTTTCTATGTGAAATCACGCTCAGCACTGTGTCTACGCAAGTACTCCATATTCATTAAGACAAACAATGTAACACGGATATCAACTTGGCAAGTAAAAGTGCGGCTTTAATAAATTATGAAAAAGTGGTGTCTATAATGATTCACAGATGAGAATAATGAAGATTGTGAATATCACAGTTTGATTTGAGTGAAACTGCGCCGACACAGAAGATGTACTAGGTATGTTGCATTCTTGATACTTCCACGTGTTATGCAAGTGACAACTATACTTATAACAGGGGCGGATCCAGGAATTCTGTAAAGGGGGGCGTTACTAATATTTCTGGTGCCACGTCCGAGTTTCATTTCATTTTTTTTCTTTTTATTTCTTTTGTTTTTAACAAAAAATAAGGGGGGGGGGGGGCGTGCGCCGGTTGCGCCCCCCTCTGGATCCGCCACTGTATAAGGTATAGTAGTATAGAGACAAACTTCTTCAGGTGCTCTCAAGAATTATG
Source organism: Diadema setosum (assembly GCF_964275005.1). Classification (NCBI taxonomy): domain Eukaryota; kingdom Metazoa; phylum Echinodermata; class Echinoidea; order Diadematoida; family Diadematidae; genus Diadema; species Diadema setosum. Next base: position 8,555,918 of record NC_092689.1, on the reverse strand, counting down.
CGTGAAATAAAGGCATGTATGATGAGATGCTACACACACACTGGCCCTTTGAATCAGGCATTTTTATTATTCTACACAGAATACATGAGTAATAAATTTCAGTTGGAGGACCAGCTAGTGCAGCTGAATATGGGCTATCCAGTCATCTTCTCAGATGGAAATGAGAATAAACAAACAAACAAAAGCTTATTTGATACGTTTGTGCAACACTGCAAAACAGGCCCTACACGGTGCATTTCTGCTCATTTGTGTTTCGTTTTTCTTACATCCCCGGAAGTTAAATAAATAAGTTATAAAGGGATGCGCTGCTTTCCTAATTGCACATAGTCTTCAGAACATCGAAATGTCTATGATGATATTCCAGTTGGTATGCAGTTTGCAGTTTTGACTTTCAGACTTGATTAATGCAGTCCACTCGTCGTTCCATCGAAGGAATGTTCCCCCTTACCATTTCTGAGGTGTTATCATCGAGTTTACATCATCATGAGTTTGTGGATAATTATTGCACAACTTTTAATAATATATTTATTTTTACGAACAAAATATACAAGCTGTGCATTTGCTTTGTTCTGCAATGTAATTCGTGTACTTGTTTTGTCATGCAGAATCAAACTGCGTAAGTCCAATCTGACTATAAAATCAAAGAAAATACTTGATTTAAACTTAGGCTGAATTTAATTTGCAAGGTACTTCAAAAGTAAACATACTTGTTCATTGTTGTTGTTGTTGTTTTTTTCAGCGCCTTCCAATCACGTTATGCTGATCCCAGTGTGTTCATATTGAAATAAACTTATTCGATACGGAATACTTAACCAAGTCCGCCGTTAACTGGAACTCAAAATTCACCCACTTATGCAAGCTACGTGTACGCATGACTGCCTACATCACTTTTCTAGCAACACTGTATTAAGTTGTCCAGGAAAATGCCGTCCGAATGCAATGAAAACAAAAGAGGCAGACTAATCGACGAAAGTGACAAGTGCAATTAGTGAGTATTCTTAACATTTTGCACGTGAGTTGAAAATAAATTAATTTATACAATTGAGATGGTGATTATAAACTAGATGATTCAACTACATACAGTATTGTCATTTGGGGGTTGTCAGTCAAATGCGGAAGGTGAAAAAAGTTTTTTTTTTTTCCCCTCATTTTGTTTAGTAGAAGTCATTCTGTTCAATGGTGTTTTCTGCCTTGTCAACAAGCATTCTATTTTCAATCTCTCCAAACCATGCTTATTCACCCTTCCAGTCGTGTTGACGATAAAACGAAGCAAAAACAAAAGCTTTCCTACTTATTTTGCCCCTTTCATTTAATTAAGTTTATTCACCTCAAAGCCATCATGCTACTCGGTAAGGTGCAAAGTTTCATACATACTTCATTTTTCACCACAGACTTCTTCAACATTATGCTTTTTCACTCATGAACGCACAGACGAACATCTAACTCTGCTTTATTTGTCTCTCTTTTCTTTTCCCTTTTGGATTTCACTCTAGTGGAAGTTACTTTCTTCTAATGCATCGTCCATCTCATCGAGGTACATCCCGTTCTTAATCTCCAGCTCAAGTTTGCGCTTTTTGAGGCGGAGGATCTCCTTGTTCAGCCGGAAGTTCTCCATCTTCGCTAGATGCTCGCGCCGTTTGATCTGCATGATTTGCTGGGTGGGAGAGAGGGAGGGGGAAGAGGAAAACCAATACACAAACCAGAATTTTCATTCAAATTTGGCAATTAAAAAAAAAAAAGTTTTGGAATACCATCGTGGTGACCTCTTCACATATCAAGCGATAGACGAGGAGCACCAATCACTAACACTCACATTTTGCTCCGCAGAGTGGAGTGATGCTTTAAGTATACATGTATTCTCATCCTTATCTCTCACGCGTATTACTGTTACTTTGGCACTGACAGACGACATGTTAAAACCATAATAAATTATGACTACCTTTTTGTTGGGTAGGTTTGTCTGGGTATTTTTTTTCAAATTCAGCAGAAAATAGTTCAGCCTTTGATGCCGAAAGTAGAAATGATATTTACAGAAAATAAGTACATGCCCCCCATCCCACCAAAAAAAAAAAAAAAAAAAAAAAAAATGGCTTCTAAAATAACAAGCATTACGTCATTGACAGATTTTACCATGGTCATGGACAGCGTTTTCACCAACCTGCGTTATTCATTAAAAAGTTAGAAATATGCAATCGTGTAGCGAGAGCCCGGGCTATATATCACACAAGACTTGGCAAAACCTTTGGTGTCATGTTATAAAATAGATTAATAAAATAACGTTCCTGGTACTCACTTTCCTCTTCATTAGCATAGATGCCATCTTCGTGTCGTGCTCTTTCTTGGCCATTTCAATCATCTGAGAATGGTACTCCACGCAACCGTGCAATCTGCATTCACACGCCCCATTCCCATGTCCCAGTGTTCCTTCCGGGGCATCCAGAAGCACTAATGGCGGCTGGCCTGACAACGTGTCAACCTCCGACATGGCAACATCGCCGATCTCTTCCGGAGATACCCGACCAGGGTCTTCGTGGGGGTTCGGCTGGAAGCTGGTGGCGAAATCGTTCTGCTCTGCTGTAGTTTTTCTACTTGTTAGTCGCCGGCGGCGCTGTCCGATGAGAATGTGGTTGTGTAGATTATTCTGCAGGACGGGTCCCACCGTTGACGCCTGCTGGTATGGCTCTGTAGCCCCCGACAACGACTCATCGTTCGGGTCCGTTTGCTGATCAACCTCCGCCAGTTCTTGCCATTCGTCATTATTTTCCTATCAAGCAAAAGCGAAACTAGGTAACTTAATAGAAACACAACGGATGCAAATTTCCAAACTATCGATTCTGACATACGCCTAGTGCACGATTGTTTGCACCTTGTAATCATTTACGATGGTGATTCTCGAAAGCATAATGTGAAAAATTGCCCACAGAATAGCCGATACCAAAAGAGCCTTTTGTTTAGAAGAGGTGTGATTTAGCTTATCGATGTCACTTCACAAAGCAGTTTATCAGCATGATTTGGCTTACAGTTACCATTTTTCAGTTTCGTGTCTCACCTGCTCAGCAGCTGCTTCTTCTTTTATAGTGTGGCCATCCGAGACATCACCGACATTCTTTCAAAATAATGAAGGAAATAAAAGTTATCATCTCTTAACTCAGTGACATCATGACAGATTACAGTGTCTTCCCTATCTACACCCAGTAGTACATTGTATCATCAGAGAATGTGTTCGCTCAGTCACATAATGATTTTCATTGTTAGCAAGAGTTAACGATGAATTCGGACAAACAGGGAAAATATAAACACCATATAAACAACTTGTTTCGTTGACGTGATTTACCGTCAGGATAGTTATCATTTTTCATAATATTATGTTATGTTTTTGTGTTTATTTTTATTATTATTATTTTTTTTTTTTTTGGGGGGGGAGGGAAGTATTTTGGGATCAAAAGTGTAAAATGATTTAGATCGGAGTACCCGACGTTTATTCCTGAAGCGACCTCCCTATTCAGTGTAGTGGGAAGGTAGAACGTATCAAAACGTGATGGTGGCCGGCGTACTTCTTTGCCAATTATTTCACATTTTCATCGTTATCCAACTTCAATCGTACCAGCACAGCCTTATTTCACATATTTCTCATGCATAGGTATCCATTATAGAGAAACAAAATCGACAGTTTTTGCAGGCGTATGGAAACTATGTGTTACCTTTAAAGTCCACTCCATGATGGAGTTAACATTACTAAGAGTAAACTCATACACACAAAAACTTCAAATGGGCTACAGTTTATTAGTAATCAAAACTTTAACATAAAAAAGAAAAATAAAGAATGCTGAAGGGTTACATGTTTAACAGTTATAGTAATATCGGTATAACATAGCAGCCGCAATCGTCACAGCAGAAGGTATTTTTTCTTCAGTGAGTTCTCTATTCTCTTGAGTGTACAAAATTTTCTAAGAATTTCTTTCCATATGAATTTCGGAAGAAGACACTGTATCTTTCACAGCAGATTTCCCTGGCGTTGCAATGACTGTGAAATAATGACTTTAGAAAAGGAATGGTGGGTATAACAGGTGCTGCAATTTGGGAATCAGTATATTCATAAAGTTCTAATGTACGATCCACTGGTACATTTGTATTGGAAGAGCATGGTTCATCGGCTTTATTTCGTGACATTTGGCGTGATCCCGAGTAAAACGTACATCTTCTATGACTATCTATTTTTCCTCTCTTTTTTTTTTTCTCTTTTTTGTTTTTTTTTTTTGGGGGGGGGGGGGGATTTTAAATTTCATCTTAACTGCACTTTTTGTGTATCTTTCATTTAGCTGTACATGAACTTCCTTTTCAGTCTAATCAGTGACAAACAAATGATTTTGATTTGTATCTTACCTCTTCCTCAGCCACTTCGCTCTTTATCAAAAAGTCATCTGAAATATCGCTGGAACCCTACAAAGAAATAAACAATATCAATAGACTTTCTGGCATAAACACAGACACATACAAACACACACACACATATGGATATTTTATATATATATATATATATATTTGAATATAAAGAGAGAGAATGTGACTCAACGAAAACAAAAATACTACGGTATGAGTGGTATTACTGATATTACGTCAAATGTTTTCATCAGATTCCATGTATGTGATCAACTACAGGTTGCTGTTTTTTTTTATTAAAGGCTTAAATCATTTTATTTGTTTTCTTTTGTTCGCCTTCAGTGCAGACGGCGTTGTGACTTGCAAGAACAAAGCACAATATACATTCAAAATTCTTAAAATTGTCTTTTCTTTTTAATCTTAGTTTACACTACACTCATAGAATGTGAGATAGCAATAACTCGAAGAGTTAATGTAATCGACAAACATAAGCTTTTAACTTGGTAAAGTAATAGGAACTACGTTCACATAAAATTATGAAAAGTTTGATTGTAAAATGAGTTAACTCTATGTTTCTATGTTTTTGTTATCATTTCACGGCCTTGCTGAAAAACAGCTTTTAGCTGATAGCAAGCTTTTTACCGTGGTAAAATAAATAAACTCAAACTCAAACTCAAACTCCATAAACCATTCTCGCAAAAAACTTGAGATAATTACGATTAAACCTCATAAATAACAAAGAAAACAATATGAAAATATGGGATATTTTTCATAACTGAAACAACGTTCTTATTATGCAACAAGTGAGGTATCATTGAAAAGGTTTTTTTTTTTTTTTTTTTGCTTTGTCTGATAATGAACTTCCTTTTAAATGTATAAAAATGGCGCTTAACTCGTTCTGCTATGAAACTCTTTATAATGATCCTGTACATCTTTGCCAGAATAATTGCAATGTACCTGTACTTTCAGAATTAAGTGGGCTCTTATATCAATCGCTACCGAGATAATGTTACTTATAATATTGTTTCTCTCCCAACAAAAAAAAAAAAAAAAAATAAGAGAGAGAGAGAGAGAAAAAAAAGTCCTACCTGGACAGCTATAACGTCATCATTGGTCACGCTGCTGATCGCGTCAGGTTTAACTGCAGAGGGCGCCTTCCTAGGCACAGTTTTCTTGCGTCGCTTCGTCGCTGCGGCTGCTGCAGCACCGGCACGCTCGGCGTCGACGGTGGAACACATCTCTGGTACCGCTCCATAATGTGTTTGAGGATTCGGAACTGTCGCGACGGAGATCTTGCTCTCATGTTGACCAGGCATATATTGCTCGTCCGGAATGAGAATGGGAGGTGGACTGTTCAGCTCGACGCTGTTCTGAGTAAAGTTCTGCGTGGAAATGGCGGAGGAGGTCGCAATCTGCTCTTTTTGGGGTCTCATTGTGTTATGCATATGCGAGGTCGAATCACCGACCTGAGTTGATGGTGCCATGCTGTAAGTTCGTGCGATCTGAAGCTGACTCGTTCTGGCTTTCTCTACGCGGACTACTGCCCTAGAAGCCAAAGCCGTCGTTGGGAGCCCACTCGACGAGCAAGCTGATGGTAAGGCTCTGGCGGCTGACGGCGCGGCCCTGGCGGTTGACGGAGCGGCCCTGGCGGCAGTCAGAGCCTTGGCGACAGTGAGATGTCCGTATCCAGGCCTCGGCGCCATTTGCCGCGGTTTCGGGCTATCGTCAGAGATGTCCATACCTATCATCATGTTCATCTTGCGCAGTAACGGGTCCTGGATCTGACTCCCGGGAACGCGATATTTCGCCGCGTTCAGGCGAAACTCTCGCTTGGATCTCGCCTTCAAGTTCTTCCAGAGCAGCCGGAGCTGCTTCTCGGACCGTTCGCTGACTCCCTGCTGCCGGTTGTACTCCGTGTGGATGACTCGCCAGATTCGCGTCCTGCGAAAGAACGACAACGTGTCGTTCTCCTCGATCAATTCCTTTCCGTGCTCGTTGATCAAGTCGAGGAGCAAGAGCTTCTCATAGAAACTGAAGTTATGCCCCTTGGGCTCCAGCGGCAGACTTCTTAAGCGTTTCATTTCCGCATCGCCTTATAAACTCCCCTGCAAACAACACAGAAAATTATTTGAGTTCAATGATACATGTCAAAGCGTTAAAGTACATCAAAATGATTTGAGTTCATTGATATATGTCAAAGCGTTAAATTACATCACAACAGAAACAAACAAAAACTTACAGGATCCACACGATAAATTATTGGCAAAAAAGTTTGCTATAGGCTCTGTCGCATACAGTGCGTATTAAAAAAAATAGCGGTAATCCAAATTTGGAGAGCTTCCATTTCCTATCATCAGGTATATGGAGAGCACAATGTTGGTTGTAAGGAAAGGGGAACTCTTCCTCTTTCCATTGATACCAATATTGTTTACATATGTCTCGCATGACTGAGCATATGAACTTTAAAGACAGCAACGTCAAATTGCACTTTTTCCAAGTTTGAGTGTCGCATGAAGTAACAATGTCTCATTGAATGGATGAGATCTGTCAATGAAAATGGCTAAATATTAAAACAGGCCAGCATGTACGAATGCAGTGTTTTGTTTTGTTCTGTTTTGTTGGTTGTTTTTTTTTTTTGGAAAAGGGGTTTGGGTTGAGTGTTTCTTCTAACATTATGATACATTATGATCCATAACCTTTAACATGACCACCTGTCCAATAACTTGGTCACTCCCACAAAGGCCAACCCACACAGTCCATTTTCTCTGTTCAAGTTCAACACATAGCTCGCAGCGACAAACCATGGCTTGAATGCGAAGAGAGAATGGATAATGGGATAGCATTTGTGGGAGTGACCAAGTTATCGACAACGTGGCCATATTGAAGGTTATGGGCCATAAAAGGTTAGAAGAAACCCTAAACACAAACCTGCATTCGAGCAGGCTGGCTTATTAATTTGATCACTTTCATTGACAGATCTCATCCATTCAGTGAGTCATTCATTGTTCCTTCATGTGACACTCAAACTTGGAAAAAGTCCATTTGCCATTGCTGTCTTTAAAGTTCATGTGCTCAGTCATGCGTGACATTATTTGTCAACGTAATTAGGTATCAATGGAAAGAGGAAGAATTCCCTCACAACCGACATTGCGCTCTCCATAGCTGACGATTGTGACTTAGTAGCCCTTCAAAGTTGGATTTCCTTCTTTTCTTCTTCTTCTTCTTCTTCTTCTTCTTCTTCTTCTTCTTCTTCTTCTTTTTTTTTTTGATACTCACTGTGTACATCAAAAATAGCTCTCAAGTATTCATTAGGCATCGGACAATCTGTTCAAAAGTTATGAATTTTTAAGTTTCTGGGGCCGCGATCCCTTGATTTAAAGATTTTTTTTCATGAAAAGGACACATTCCCTCGACTTAATTTCTATTGGTTTGCTTTCTAAAAGAAGTCAAGTACACTTTCATTACGCTGGAAAAGAGAAAATAATAATCTACCATTTTTCATACGTGACGTCATGAACTGTAGTAGCCTCTCATTCGGGGAAGGCAGCACCAAAGTTTTACAAATTCAACTTGGAACTTTTGAACAGAATGTCCAATTTTCCTCAAACTTCACTGATGTGCTCTATTAATACTGTCACACGCGGTCAATCCACATGACGTGTAGATCCTATTTTGGTTTGTGAACACTAGCATGTTAAAAACAACTTTCGGACTATAGGGACAGTTCGAGTCGCATCTGTGCATGGGCTACACCTTGCTTTTTATACGTTGATTGACTAGTAATAGATGAAAGATGGCCTACTCTTTTAATGACCTGAACATAATTTGTATAGTATTATCAACATTATAATGATAGGGTATACGGCAAGGTGGTAATGCTGCATTTGTAAAATTTAGCAAAATCCGATAAAATTACTGGATCAGTCTTCCATCAAACGCCTTATCCATGCATTTGTGTCTTCTAATCTTGATTTTATTATTAATATCCTTCTCGCTGGCCTCAGTGCATATTGCCCCGCAACAGTAAAAATACAGCTGCTGGCCTATAGACTTGTGAGCCTACAAGGGCTCAGATTGGATGAGATGAGGATTCATTGGGGTTTTTTTTCTCCAAGACTCTTAGAAACTATACTTTATTAAATGTTAAAGAGCATACAATTCTATGAGGAATTCAACATTTGTCTGATGAAAATCGGTTTTGAAATGACTGATATATCAATTAAAAAAAAAAGTTTTTGAAAAGCGATCATAAAAAAGGTGGGTCCCAACTTTGATCACTTATATCGCTTCGATCGTTTTGGATATCTCAGGCACTTCAAAACCAATTCTTAACGAACAACCTTTGAATTCCCCTTATAATTAGGCCTATATACGATCTTTTTTATTTCAGAAGATGTTTCTCATCATCTCAAATAATGATCTTAAAAAAAAAAAAAAAAAAAAAACACGCTTCAAAGCTGAGGTCTTATCCGGCCATCCGAAACTATACATTCCTTTAATACAAAAAGGTATTAGCACATTACTCCAATTCTCCGATCCCTTCATTTGGCTCCCCATACATGCATCAACTTAGTTATCACCTTATTTTTCTTCTAATGGATTTTGATTATCAGAATATTGATAACGTTGACCCTGCAGGCCTACAACACTACGGTACGTATATAATTATATATGCTTAGGTCTTGTATCTCAAAGACTTGATTTCTCTCCGCTCCAGCCACTTCAGCCTGATCTCCCCATTCTTCCTCCACTCTGCCCACCCTGTTTACTATATGGTCCTCGATCGCACCTGTACCCATTAATACTGTTATATATTCTTTCATTGCTTCAGATCTTTGGAACAAACTTCCCTTTCACATTCAAAACGCTCATACAGTTAAAATAGATTCTCAAAACTCACTCATATAATGTACATATATGTATATATATATATATATATATATATACACATATATATAGTGTGATGATGCTGATATTCCTGTTTGATAATTTTTATTGTATGATATGTTTGTATGCTACATATACTCACTATACACTCATTTACAGTTATACATTGTTGAATGTGTTGCAAAGTGCCAAAAAATATTGCCAAGTATGTCATGTAACTATTATCTCATGCTCAACTTATATTCAATATATTGTGTTTATGACTTCAGATTTGTTATGCTCAAAAACATATATTTCGTTTCACAAACAGATATTAAAGCTGGGGAAGACCACGGTCGAAAGCTTCACAACACTGCCGGTTTCATGCGACATCTTCTGTTATCTACATTGTCTCAACTATACATATATATATATATATATATACATATATATATATATATATATATATATATATATATATATACATATATGTATATATATATATATATATATATATATATATATATATATATATATATATATATTGTTTGTTCGTAATTAGAGTAGGGCCTATACATTATATATTCTGTATTTCAATTATCTATTCTTTAATTGTCAATGCGCTTATATCGCGGCGCCATAATGTTTATTATCATCATTATTAGAAACTCGAATAAGATACATGAGATAACGAGAACTACGAAATATTGTTGGTTGAATGTGAGGTAACAATTTCTCTTTTGCGACAAGGTGAAGACGCATGCATATGTACCTAGCACTGCAAAATAATTCCTGTCTGAAAATGAGACTACTAGGCAGAGGTCGGATTGGCATTTTGTTGTTGTTGTGGGGGTTTTCCGCTTTGTGTGCCTCGTGTTCGGTGTTTTGTTCAGAGCAGCCGAGCCAACGACGACTTTGGCCGCCGATAACATACACACAGAGCTCTCCATGTGTTTCGCATGCAAACGCACAAAAAGCTGACTCGCGATAGCGAACGTCGGTTGCTCCACCATGATCCCAGTCCGCTGCTTGTACTACCGCCTGTGTGTACGTGCATGAAGCTGTGTGATCCACTGCATTCACACACCCGCATGGGAAGGATCGCAGCATCGTCTGCGCTGCCTGCCTGATCGCCTCTCTTACCATAATTGGCCATGTATAATTTGTTAAAAACAGACAGTTGCGGCAAATCAGATTCATTACACGACTCACCTGAGATGTAGAAGTCTTTCAATGATGTAAAATCAGCGTTTCCACGACAATTTTTGCAATATTTCTTCTGTAAATGTGCTATAAATGGCAGTACACTTTCAGATTCGGCAAGCAGCTCACGATTGTTTTTGCCGATGTGTATACTGTACTTCCTGGCCAGGCTCAGTCTGTCGTACTTGCCGCATCCTAACATGAATGCGGATCAAGCTAGCGTAGACCTAATCCGAGCATAGTCTGCATAAAGCAGACTCATTTTGGGGGTTGAATTTGCTGATCTACTGGAGACGACCGCTCAGCATTGGCATTTACTAGTATCCCCTTACAACTACCCGCTTCGTCCAATGATTACCTGCTCATAAGATTCTCACGATGACAATGTAAGATAATGATCATGTTTTAAAAAGTACAAAAAGTATGCCGGATCTGGCGTTGTTCCAATTATTACACTATAGGCACATATCCCTTCGAACATTCGTAGGTGGAATTGTATGAGGGAATCCCTTAAAAGGCGCGGATTGTATAGTTGTGGTTGTGTCCTATATAACGATGGGCGTAATCCCGAGGGGGGGGGGGGGGATGGGGATGCATCCACCCCCCCCCCCCCCCGAAATGGAGGACGGGGGGATGGCCTGGTACAATCATATCCCCCCCCCCCCCTGAAATTTGAAAAAAAAAAATGGAAGAAGCAGAAATGTGATTGTATCTACAATCTATTTTGAAAAGATGTTATCATCTATCTTCTGTTTATATTTTACTGTGAACTGGCTGATTGCTGTCCCTCATAATACGCTAAAATACCTACTCATCCTGTACGTTAGGATAAGACTACATGCCCGGTGACGTTACGTTTAAGGAGAAGTGTCCCTAAATATGCACGTATATTGAGTGAATGCAGCAATAATTATTAGAACTCATTGGAGAAGTTTACCGAAAATCGGACTAGAAGTATATTTATATCCTTTTAAAGTTTTCAAAGTCTGGTTAGGCCATCACTGCATGAGAAGACTGTAACAGCTCTCAGCAGTTCATGACGGCACTGCTACAATATAAACCAAATAGGCCTACATACAGTATTAAAAAAAGAATCTCATTTTCGTGAAACAAAAAAAAAAACTTTCCTTTGACTTGTTGCTGACATACAGATACGTGCAATAGATGATGTATTCCTACATGTCTTCCACCAGAGGTAAGGCAATTGTATATGCTACATCACTGATTTTTTTTTTTTTAACGGAATCATCTGTTGTTTTCCCTTTATATCGTTGTTTTTCCGTGACGTCGTAAACTGTTGTACTCTTCTTATACGTGAAGCTTAAAGCACGTTGTACATTGCTGTATTCACTCAATCACTGTGTATTATGTACTCGGGGAAAGCCCCTTTGGAAAAAAAAAAAATATGTTGCCAAGTTTGATAGCAGACTAACTAACACACAGATGACAACCTTATTTATTTTGTTGACGAAAGAAATTTTGATACTCTTTTATTACAATCATATTGAACTTTTGATGGTGAAATGACAATGATGCATTTTTATTTCAGCCATTGAGAGGAGCGAGTACATAAAGTAAAAGAATATACATTTTGCTCTAATTGAGAAACTAAATCATACACCGTACAGTTGTACTGACACTGAAAACATGAACATTGAATACAAGGTACCTGCACAGCAAAATCTGTTGTCACAAAAACTTTCTATTCACTTTTCTGGCCGACTGAAATCAATACTTTGTTCCTGTAGTAGATACATTGAAACAAGAAATGTCGGCGACTGCCATGCTAATCTCGTATTATTCATCGCATTATTCTCCCAGTCACTGTATGTCTATATTGCCAAAGATAGACGGCAAGTTCACATGATTGACGAATAATTATCTGGTCATTATATTGCTTGACAATACTTTGAGTCATACGTTCAAAATATGAAACTTTAAGGTGAAATGTTTGCATTTCTCTTGACTTTTAACTCTATGTGGCCCAAAAACCTATTTCCTGCACAATCACTGTGTGGTAATGTACAATGGTAGGTCCTATACATTTTGTATTTTACTAAACACTACTGGGAGTATACATGCAATCAATTTGCGGGATATGGTGAAAACAGTATAATTTCAGAATCAAATAGTTTTATTTCATCATTTTAACCTGACATTTGACCCTTGACTTCTAACCCCCAAAATTGAAGAGAAACCATGTCAGGTATCGTCTCCATGTATAAATGTTAAATTTCATGAAGATACAGTGAGGCGTTTCCGAGATAAAGAAGGGGGAAAAGGGAACTTTAGTATTCTAACTTGACCATTGACCTTGACCTTACGTCCCAATACCTTCTGTAGAAAACCTCAATCTGTAATATATACACGTACACTGTATACACTTAAAGTTACATGAAAATGATTTTGAAGAGATATAATCATAGGGGGAAATCGTGATTTTTTTTTAGCATTCGACCTTGACCAATGTATGACCATTGACCTTTGTCCAGTCAGAATACATGTGCCAAGACATGCTGAAAGTTTGATGGCACAACGCCAAATATGTGTTTCAGTGTATACCTTCCTTGAACGTGATTTCATTTGTTTAGCTAATTGATTCAGAGAGCAAGTATTCTTGAATTGTACCAGTTTTACTTGATCTTTGCCCCTTGACCCGATGGTCCAGATCTTTCTTCAAATAATGGACTAAATGATAATATCTAAGGAAGGACGGACAATCCGTAAACAATGCGTCCGATGACACTTCATGGCGGAAGCATAAAGTATCGCATTTGCTATCATCAAAATCTGTCAAAATACTCCGCTGTACAGTGTACACACAAAAAAGCAAAACCACGAGAGACGATTTACATTAGCCTGCATCATAAAAAGCAACTAAAACAAAAACAAAAACACAACACGATCGTGCGAGCGTAACCACTGATTTAACTAATGAAGATGAACTGCATTGTTCGTTTTGTTTTGTTTGGTTTGGTTTTAACATTTTCCTTTCAGCACGAAGTACTGTATTAAGCTTTGTCACGTCAACCCCGAGCCTATATGGAATCATAGACGTTTATCTAGCAAAGTTATCTACCATCCTTTCCCTTCCTTAAAATGCAAAATCTCGTGGCGATGTCTGGCGTCAGACTGCCTAAAAAAACCATGTAGCAGTGCCGACACTTGAACGGACAGTTAATAGGAATGGATCATCGTGTGACGGTACACCAGCATCCTGCTGCAGCCATAAAAAAAAAATGAAACTACAGTCGGCAATGTACTAACTCAAAGTATTAACTTAGCCCTATTACTTTCGGTTCTAGCGAAGACGATTTTTACAGATTTTTTTTTTTTTTTGGGGGGGGGGTGTGGGTTTGCCCCCCCCCCCCCCCACGTGGAGCATGGTGCCCATTTGAACAAATTGAGATCCTATTCCACTAGGAAGCTAATTGCTAAGTTTGGTGAAGATCGGTTATTGGGTTTTCAAAAAGAAAATGTAAGTGATAAAAAGTTTACGCACGACGCACGACGGACAACGCACGACAGACGCCGGACGAAGAGCGCATGTAACATGAAGCGACAACCTTCTGAATCTGGATGAAAAGTAGTCAAAGATAGAATAGGAGGATAAACGCGAATGAATTTGAAACCTGATAACGTCATTTTGAGATTTCATTTGTTCCATTTCATATAGGAATTAATTGATAAAGTGAAGCTGTTTTGCCAGCCTCAATGTCCTATCAAACTCTCTTAATCACATCTGAATCTCGACCATTAGCTTTCAGAATATTATGTAACGTACCCTGTAAATGGGTTAGTATACAATGATGCACAGGAGAGAGTGGATCGGTGAGAATCGGATGCGCGAGTTTAACTCTGGAAATGTGTAAACCCACGAGCGCAGCGAGTGGGTTTTAGACTGTTCCAAAGTTGAACGAGAGCATCCAATTCTCACTGATCTACGAAATAGAGCTATGCATCTTTTCTGTTATAGAATTGGCCCGTAAATTCATAATATGCACCCATTTTCCCCATCATGCGTCCGGTACACCTATTACACATGGCCGGCGGAGCCATGGGGGCCGTGGGGGCTCAGGCCCCCACACTTTTTGTGCATCATACAAAGGAATACATAAGGTGTCATCACTTTGGGCCCCCACACTTTTTTTAACCCAGAAGTACGTAAGTGGCACTAAGTATAGACAGAGATCTTGAACGCGGTAAGGTAATGTTTTCCACTAAAGACTTTTTCAGCTGAAGAAACGGAAGTGGAAGGGGAGAGATGAACTGAGGACCTTTTTTTTTTTTTTTTTTTTTTTTTTTTTGCTTGTTAGCTCCGCCGGCCCTGTTACACTATACAAGACTTGAGGCATGCGTTCGGATTTTACCGGACGCATGGCTCAGTGTGGATCAGTAAAAAAAATCAATGCATAACAATTGACCAATCAGCTTGCAGAGATTCTAAAACCCATTTTATAACAAGAGATTATAAAGCATATTAGGGATTAAAATATGATGGATGACTTTTCATCAATTTTGTCTGCCCTATGTATAAATGAAATTAGTAAGATCGCAACTGCTGATCTCCATTTTTAACAAACATCTACAACAAACACAGGAATCGAACCTGCCATCCACTGCACTAGATTTCATGAGGATTTTAAAGAAGACAAGTTTGCGCACGACGACGGACGCCGCCGGACGATGAAAGATCACAGCAGGTCACGTGACCCTGTGGCTCAGATGAGTTGAAAATGTAGTTTGTGTTGTAGTCACTTTCAGTCCCAAGCCAAATTAATGTCAAATCATAACGAAATCGTGGTATTTAGCGAAGTTATCTGCCATCCTTTCCGTGACTGACCTTCCACGTATGTCGCTTAACGTCACGAAACTCGCCATCCTTGAAATGTAGCATCTCATGCCGTTGTCTATTATCGGAACGCTTAAAAGCCATGTCGCAGTGTCGACACTTGTACGGGCGAGTATCGGTATGAATCTTTATGTGACGCCAAACCAGCTCTTTCCTGCCGAACTCTTTGCCGCACACCTTGCAAGAGAATGTCGTGGGCTTCTCGGTGTGGCAGGAACGTTGATGCTGTTGTAACGAGACAGGATGACAGAAACCGCGACCACACTTCTCACATGTTGCGCTGAATGGGCGGGGAGGATGACACGTCTTCAAGTGAGACAAGAGTTTTGCTGCAGATCCAAAGGTTTCCGGGCACTTGTCACAAGCATATGCTTCGATGTCTGTCTTGTAGTACTTGTGTTTAACGAAGAAATTAGGTAAGAAAAAAAAGGAGGCCTAAATGGTTTTAATAAAACATTAAAGTTACTATAAACCTTGATAATCATGTGCAAATTCAGGGCGGATCCAGGAATTCTGTGAAGGGCGGAGGTGGCCCTTACAAAATTAAACGGGGGCGCACGCCCCCGCCCCCATTTTTTTGTTTTTATTTCTTCTGTTTTAAAAAACAGTAATTAAGGGGGTGCCCGGTGGTTTAACGAAAAATAAAGGGAACGCCTGGTGCGCCCCCTCTGGATCTGTCACTGCAATTGGTACCAATTCCTACATGGTATATTACATGTAAATAGTTTCAAATGCCACGTACAATGTACATGTACATGAACGTAAATTATTGCATACTAATGATTTTCCATGTCACCACATATTAATGAAATGATCAGGTCCATGCATTTATGAATACCAACTTCTATCGTTGGATAGATAAGATTTAGAGAAAAGATAGAAAAAGGAGTTTGTAAATTCGACCGCCGGATCACGAGTTCGGCCGTGAAAATCAGTTTGCAACCCTGATCGCGGCAACTTTTATCCTCCTTACAGCCTACGCGGCATACGTACAGTATTGTGATCAAGCACAGTGAGACTCGAGTTATATCCTCACCTATTCTGACTGAGAAAATCACAAAACCAATGAACGCACTTTAAAAAAATTAATAGCCACCAAAACAATAAAGGGGCCCTGAAATCCAAATGCACGTTGATTTGTGTTGATTTATGATACCCTCAACACCACTTTTGCGGTGAAACGAATATCTAGAAACATTCCATATATCTCTAACGATTTTTTCTTCTATTTTTCTTCAGATTACTTGGGAACGCCCACAAAAAAAACATCCTATTGCATGGTTGAGATTAGGATTTGCCTTCTAATTTTTGCAAGATATCAAGAAACCACCTGAGAAATAGTACAGAACATACCATTCTAGTAAGAGGAATTCAAATTTCATTTGATGAAAATCAGCTTGAGACATCCAAAAACAAAGTAAAACAAAGTGAACTTGGAATACTTGTACAGAATGTGAATCACTATACGATGTGATTATGAACACTCGAGTAAAATATACGTCCCGTACGTTGTGAACTTAATTTCATGGTATAAACATGAAACGGATTTTTGTCCGAACTGTGAGGGACAATGAGAGAATACTGACATTTTCTTACGTTGATAGGCCTACCTACCCTACTTGGTCCCAAAGGCATTGTTCACATAATCGCAAATAGGCAAAAGGAATCGCATGAGGGACAAATAAAGCACTTCGTTGAATTTTTCAAACGAACAAGGAGACCTTTTCCCTGGTTTTTTGTTTGTTTTTTTTTTTTTGCATAAATTTATAGGGGTCTATATTTTTTCTAGAAATTTCATTTCGTGTGTCAGAATAAAGTTTGTATGATATTGATCCGTGAATTATGCGCCAATGAATCATAACAAACAACAGGCTTTACGGTGTATTGGTTAGAACTCTGTGGCTGCATTTTCAATATGGACTGTACTTCCCCCAACCGCTGATCCTCTGTTTAATGTATTCAAATCTATGACTATCGTTTCTTTGTACACACACGCACACGCACACACACACATACTACTTATGATGATGACTCAAATTAGTTGATAAAAACCCCTATGTATAGGGTATTATGATTACAGTCCTCATGAACTGTTTCTCTCTCTTCCTCTCTCACTCTCACATTCATATTATAACTTTCCCTGAAAACAACAAACTATAAAGTGACTCAGGGGAATTTGCGATCATTGTGATCTTCGAGGGTTTTTTTTTTTTTTTTTCCTGCGGTGGCAGTTGTTAGTATGTAACTGAATTAATAATTTTCTTTATTCTCTACCACAATGATCAAGCTGTCTTATGAAGTAGATTCTGGAGAAATTGTAATGTTACCAATACAACTACTTTAAATCTTTGTATGAGGCATTGTTTCGGAGGCCCTCGGTTTCTGGGTCCCATTGTTTGAGACATGTTTCATGCAAATGAGCAAATAGCCAAAATTGGTCTTGCGGCCTGAAGGTAACCTCGTTCAAATATTAATCATGCTGGCGTTTTAATCCTTAAAAGATGAAAATCAATGTTAGTCATAATGATTTACCCACCCTCCCCCCAAACACGTACCCATCTATTGTCCACCAATACTAGGCCACCGATGCCTTTACTACTGTGAGAAACTACTTTGTCTTGTACAAAGATATCCAGATATACAGAACAACTTCATTTTACTGCGTCTGGATCTGGAAAACGAATTTGTTATGATTTACACAGATTCGGTCAATATATGCCCTTCCCTTGTCTTTCCCGACGGGACTATCTAAGCAGTTTAAAAAGCTTTGCGTTCTATGCCCCCAAGGATGATTCCTACCACTTCTTTTTTTGTTCTTTTTTTTTTGTAAACATGAGTTTTAAAGAACGACCGACGACGAATGACAGCGATGAAAAGAGCTTTAATAAGTTTGGCTCAGGTGAGATAAAAACGCATTACGGCAAAGCTAATGGCGATTAAAAAACAAACAAACAAAACAAATCAAACCAATACCCTCTTCCATCTGTCAAGTAAGTACCAGTAATCAATAATATCGTTCCTTATCATCGCTTTAATGCATGCAAACATCCCAATATTTTGACACCATTCAATAAGCTTGATACATCATCCTGTTTTCTATTTGTTTACCCTCTTTAATATCACGGGCCTATGTAGTCGAAACCACATCCAAACGCTTCTCAGGTGAGCATTGATCAATTATACTTTCGACGCCCTTATCCTCCATTTTCCGATGATTGAGCCAAGTCTCCGTTGTATCCATACACCTGCGATGGAGATGCAAAGTTTCCAGACGCACTTAGTAAACAAAGGTCTATCAAGAATCGGCAAACACTGGTCTCGAGAAGTAAATTGAACAGAAATTCGTCACACATTGAGCTCGAGTGTCAAAAGTGTTTCTATTGTCTTTTTTTTTACCCCCGAGGACGACTTGAATACAAATATTAGCATTTCATCTTTCAAAGTTGAAGATGGGATTTAGATTCACTATTTAGGATGCATACTAAAGGTTGTAACTATGACAACAGTATCAAAAAAAAAAAAAAGAAGAAGAAAGAAATAGAACGTCCATACAGACGAATGAGAAAACGTGCTCATTTTCTACCACTTCTTTGTTATTTTTAATCTGAATGACTTCTGCGGGTTGTTTGTGTGTCTGTGCGCTGACCGGGAAACGTTTTTAAAAAGAGAGATTTTTCGCGTCTTTACTTAAAGGGAACCTTATTCCAAACATTTATGGATTCAGTAAATGCATGTAAAAGACATCAGTGAAGTTTGGAGATAATCAAGACAAGCCGTTCAAAACTTATATGAATGCTTGTCGTGTTGTTTGAATCTATTTCCCGTCATCGTTGAATCAGGCTACCAACAACCGAACCGTCAACATAAGTGACATTATGTTTATATGACATATATGACATAAAATATGTTTTTATATGGCATATGTGATATATGTTTTGTATATGACATACATATGTTCTATATGACATATGATTATATGTCATAATATGATGTCAAAAAGGGATGGGGATATTCTGTGGAAACATGAAAACGACCATTCCGAAATATCAAATAAGATCGTCTGATTTTGCTGTTGGTATTGTTTCAGCACAATTTGTAAACAGCTCATACATGGGTTGAGGGTGGCGAGGATAGGGAATAATCCTATATAGCATGTATGACACAGTGTTTTAAAAATCATTGGGGTAGGAAACTATCAAAGTCATGCTCTCGTTTGCTTTTAAAGTCGTACAGCAAAAACGGATGTTTACTTTGTTACTGTTGAAAATATCGTAAAAGCCATCGAGCTATAAGGGGGGGGGGGGTGTAAGTTCTTCTCACCTTCTACCGATTGATGGCGAGGGAATGAAAGTATTTTACGATAATCGATTATCAACAGCCATATATTATGACTACAATGTACTTTCAGACCTATCACTTAAAGGGATGGTATAATATTGATGGAGGTGATGATTTAGCCTTTAACTCTTTGCAAGATACTTAGAAATCACTTTTTGACATTCTAAAGAGTATATACAACTCTAAAGGTGCAATCACACATCGCCGGTTTAGATGGCGGTTAATGGCGGTTCAGCAAATCGCCGTGCTCCGCCAAAGACCGTGTTTACACCGTACACAAACCGTGGTCATCCGTCACCCATCCGCCATGAACCCCGAGAACCGCCGGGAACCGCGGGGAACCGCCAGAAAAATTAAACATGTTTAATTTTTCGTGGCGGTCTAGGCGGTTTGAAATGGACCGTGTTCACATCGCCGTTCATCGTGTTAAGAACGGCATCCTCCGTCTTTGCACCGCAAGATCCGTGATAATACCGTGTTAACACCGCCATAATTTTCAAGCGAAAAGAAACAATGAACTTAAAAGAGAATAATGGCTCCGGCGACACTTCGTGGCGGAGCAATAAAAAATGGAGATAAACGCAAAGATGAACCCATAATGCAAGATCGGGCAAATATATTGAATGCTACAGTTTCCTTACTTCTTTAACACTTATACAGTAACAAATAAAGTTTAATGTTCAAAAAGTTGTTAGGTATGTTGAATAGTACATCATTTACATTAAAAGGTAAGTTCAGTCAAAACTTAACAGCTTTTAAGATGGCCAGCAACGTGTTACACACAGAAGACTTATGTAAATATGTTGGGTTCTGCTTTCGTGATTATGTATGCCATTTTTGTAAGACTGCATGTTGATACAGATATGTTGAAACTTAAGAGAGTAGAGGGAAAAGCAATGTTGAAACTTGAAAAAAAACACACCATTATTATGTTACATGAACCTGTAAGTAAAGAGGAAACTATACACATAATACTATATATGCTTCTTTGATAATGTATAATGTACATAATATGTCTTTTTATTGACTGTTATTAAAGATATTATTATTATATTATCATCATTACCGTTCTTATATAGCGCATAATACCTTTGGCATGGTCTCTATGCGCTTTAGAGGGGGAACAAAAAGATAAACAGGAAAAGGTAATTTCAGAAACAGTAACATGCTGCATAAATCATCATCTACAATCACTATGTTACTATTTTAACAGTTAAGTATTTAAAAACATTTTTGACTTATTGATGGAACTTGCATGTTCTATCACTTGGGATGCTGTCCACAGTTCTGGGGCGGCATAAACCACGTTTGCCATATTAGTTTGTCGTAATGGATCGAGGGTATCACATAAAGATTCCCCTTACAATTTAGGAACTCTCCTAGGCTCATATTTCACAAGAAGCTGTGAAAGATAAGAAGGAGCAATTTTGTGAAAACATGGATAAACAAGCAACAAGATCTTAAATTCAACACGCGAAATAATTATGTGAAAACTTGATTAAGAAAGAATTAAAAAAGAGAGATGTTGAAACAAGCAAGTACTTGTACATCACTTGATAAATAAACCTACAAATGATCAGGAAACTTTGGAAAATATTTTGGATTCTGCTTTGATATGTATGTCTTTTTAATGACAGTTAATACGGATATTTTAAAAATTAAAAGAGAAAGAGAAAAGTCACGTCGAAACTTGAAGATAATTGCTTGTTGCATCACTCAAATTGTGTTTATATACCTAATAAAGCAAAACGCTCCTTGTTGAAACCCATTGAGGACAAGTGAAAGGGCTCTGATTGCATCCAACTACATGGGCTTGGTATGGACTCCTCCACCTTCCGGGACGATACGTGTTACTACCGCGTCAATCCGCGTTTGCTCCGTGTTCAAAACGTGTTGAGAACGTAGTCAAAGTGCTTTCCGCCATCATTGGGACACGGTTCACGGCGGTTTGAGAACCGCCATGAACCGCCATCTAAACCGGCGATGTGTGATCGCACCTTAAAGGGAATTATCCCCTTCAGTAAATCGGAATTAGAAATAATGCAATTGCATTTTGACATCTGGTTGATTAACTCTGCAATTGATGTTTAAAGTGTGCTTTAATACGAACAGTGAATATTTTGACATTTCAAGCAAACAACAGAAGAACAGCAATGAATAGGAGTGATGTCGACATGAATGTAAATGAACAATCCTGTTATCCTATCATGATCATTATACAATATCACATTATCATAGGGAAATTGGACCTCCCAAAATACTGAAAGCAATCTCTTTGTAGACACTAATCTGTAATTAACACTTATGAGTTGGGATGGTGGCACTACCACCTGACTGCGGTTTGGGGAACATTCATAATCGACTTCCTTTTGTTTTATCTCAAATGAAGGTCACAAACGTTCTGCGCCACGAAGCGCAAAAGTTAAGAGTTGGCACAATGATCTTTTACGTTTTTTATACCCTCACACTTCCAAAAATATCCTTTACCCAGTGTAACATGCTTTTGTAGGATTATAAGACAATGTTCCAAGACGTCCGTTTTAGCTTGTCTATAACATCCTCAGTGCTAACACACTCCAACTGAAAAAAAAAAGACAATTCTGAACAAATATGAAGACCAGGCTTCTCCTGAGCAAATAATAATCCTCCTCTGCATTCAAGTGTTCAAGCAAATAAAATGCTCGGTAAATATCACATGTATAGGGCATCCTTTTTTTCTCGGTTTTCGGAGAGCTAACGTGAGGGACACCGGTATTGTTCGTGCGTAAACACCCTGTTACAATTACAACGGAGAAACGGACACCACTAAGTTCAGCTCACGCACCAGTGGTGACCGGTTGTTAGGTTAAACATCAGGCATTTTCCTATCCAAAACTAGTAGAGATAATGTTACTCTTTATGTTTTTGCAAAGCTTTGGACATTACAGTGGATAAATGGTGGACTCAGCTGAATTTTTGATAGAATTCGACACAACCTGCTACCAAATAGACTGGTCGAGAAGTTCGAGTTCTGTTGGAGGAATTGGTGCAACTATAATAACAGCCAGCGGGATGATGATGGATCCAAAGCGTTAATGAGTTTCCAACTCTCGAAGACCAAAGCAAAGAACTAGCTGTGTCTGACCGCCAAATGATCACAATATTGCTGGAATATCTAGAAAGATTGCCCGCGGCAGAGGATTAAGTCAGTCTATAGGTACAGTTCTTTCAGACGATTCACAAAAGTTGCATTTCACCTGAAAACATGATGGGCAATCATGCAAGTCGCCGTCGCTGGCAATTATCGATTTACATGCGGTTTATCGAACGTGCGCATGGCTGGTATTAACAGAACACTTGTGTATTCCAGCAAGGTTGGCAACCCCCACTACACCACATGATTATTTATAAGCCTTCTTCAGGTGGATGAATTTGAGATCACTAGATCAGTTTGACTGGAACAAGGGGAGGGAATTTTTTACTTTTGATATCAACTTTGATATTCGGATAACTGATGCCGGCAGTGTTTGACAGCACTTCACATCAACTGATTGTTCACAGAGTTGAGCTCAAACCAGGTACGTGCTTTTCAATTGGCATTCATTGAAGGGTATCAGCGTATTATTATTCATAGGACTCTACGCATCCATTTGTGTGGCATCACATGGATTGTTATTGTAAGTTAGCGACTCAAGGTACGTCAACTTGTTAGCAACCATCCAACAGAAATATCGCCTGACCAATATCATTTCCCTCCGTGTTCTCCTATACAACAGCTGCTATAATAACATAACAACTGTTGCTATATTGCATCAAAACATGATAAGCAAAGTGTTACAGATGCTTCTTTAATTGTTACTCTTTGTAAGATTGCTGTATGAGTAGGCCAATAAAACACCAAGAGAAAAAAGAAGAAAGCAGTTTGGGATTTCAACCTGTCACGTACTGATGCTTTTCCAAATTCATGATTCTCTTCCGTCGAGATGTTTTCATTGCAACTGATTGACAAATTGCCCTACATCGACGTAAATAAGCACTGAATTGATCAGTGTTTTTTTAGTAGTAGCCATGATAAATTTATCATTTGATTATTATTTACGTCGATGTAGGGCAATTTGTCAATCAGTTGCTACTGATGCTTTTGTTGGACAAAACACTTATGGGCAAACAGGCACAAATTAGACCGAACTTGTCTCATCCGATCGAAAGTCTGTTTTTTTCTCGAAGTGATGAAGAAACGAGGATAAGCAAGGATAAGTTTAGATGGACCGTGGAGGTGGAAAGGAGACGCCACCCTCTTGGGACAGTCCATTCTTGCTCTCTCACTTCATTCTAGCTGTGCAACGATAATTATGTGCTCATGCCTCCGAGCTTCTGACGAGTTTCAGGAGAGGAATTCAAACACACTCGCATAAGCAGTGGGTTACCTTGGTGAAATTCTTCAACACATGTGACGACAAAAAGAATAGTTACCACAGACCACTCGTCATAACGTGCTAACTCTGTTATCCCAATGATGACTGCTAATGAGCAAGCTCATTTAAGCTTGCTAAAGTTATACCTGTACCAAAAAAAAAAGTTTGTGAGTGATATACGCAATTATCGTCCTATCTCACTCTTATCCACTAAAGCAAAAATTTTCGAAAAAGCAGTCCACTCGCAACTCCTTAGTTTTACTTCATACTTGAATGAAGGCGAGCTGTTGACGGAACGCCAATCGGGTTTTAGACCCAGTCACTCAACCACAACGTGTTTAATAGTGATTAGTAATGTTTTTGTCGGATAACCTTGACAAAGGCAATGTGGTTAGGGCAGTCTTTTTAGACTTAAAAAAGGCATTCGATGTCATACCCCATGACCTGCCTTTGCTGAAATTGTCCTACTTCGGCATAGACAAAACTGAACTAAAGTGGTTTGAATCTTACGTAATAGGGAGAGAGCAATGTGTTTCTTTTAAAGGCAAGAGATCCGAATTTCTCCCCGTTCAAACAGGAGTCCCACAGGGTTCAATGCTAGGGCCATTGCTCTTTTGTATGTTCATCAATGATGTTCCTAGCTTAAACTTTAGTCCTGGGACTAAAGTATCTCTTTATGCAGACGACACGGCAATATTTCACCCAGGACGTGATGCTTACGAAGTACAGGACAACTCCAAGCAGACACTCTACTCCTCAGTAAATGGTTTTCAGATAATGGTATGATTGTTAATTTAGAAAAAACGAAAGTCATGTTATTCAGACCTCGCCGAGGAATACAGAGTCATTCTTTTCAAATTTGTATGAATGGCAGGCCTTTGGAAACTGTCACGAGACTCAAACACCTTGGGGTACTCTTTGAACAAACTCTTGACTGGTCTCCCCACATCGATGAAGTAGTCATGAAAATTTCTCATATTATTGTGTGTTTACGAAGAATCAAATCGTGTTTGACACGTAAAATCATGAATCAGCTACATTTTTCTTTCATACTTCCACATATTGATTACTGTTGCGCTGTATGGAGGTCACTAACAAAGACAAATTTAAACAGATTGCAACGCTGTCAAAATAAGTATGCTCGTGTAGTATTGAATGGAGGTTATAACATGTCAGCGCTAGCTCTTACTCATTCTCTCAAATGACAGTCAATTGAACAAAGAATTCAATGTCATTACTGTGTCCTGGTGTACAAATTGTCACACAATTTAGCCCCACCGTACATAGTCAAACTTGCGATCAAACGCCCTACTACTTATACCACTAGACATGCTAGATATGCCCTTTATTGCCAATTACATATACCCAAACCTAGAACTGAATATAAGAAATGCTCCTTCACATATGCTGCATGCAAATCATTTAATGAGTTACCCATTTTTATTCAAACAGCCTCCTCATTGCAAACATTTAAGAATCGTGTACGCCAACACCAATCTCTCATTTGATGTGAACCCTTTGCACTATATAGCTATGAATTATTCAGATATGTATTTTCTCCGCTCGTTTTATGTTCT
The DNA here is from genome assembly GCF_964275005.1 of Diadema setosum. Lineage (NCBI taxonomy): Eukaryota > Metazoa > Echinodermata > Echinoidea > Diadematoida > Diadematidae > Diadema > Diadema setosum. The sequence goes on along the minus strand of NC_092689.1, from coordinate 8,530,308 downwards.
TTCTTATGTGTTTTATGTTCTCACGAACCGATTGTTCTTTAGCTGTATCATATCTATGTTCGTTTTGTTCTTGTTTTTTATTGTGTGCACATGCAATGTAATGTATATCAGCGCAGGGCTCCCTCATGTAAAGCAGGCCTTTGTGGCACTGAATGGGACTACTCTGCTTTTAAAGAAGACTTAATAAATAAACAAGTCTATTGAAAAAAAAAAGAAGATGTCAGTCGCCTTGCTTATAACGGGAATTCCAAATCGGTAACATATAAGTGTGGAAAGACAGAGTAAAGTGTTACAAGCACGACAGTGAAAATTAATTGATCAAAATCGGATCAAAAACAAGGAAGTAAGGAAAAAAAAAACAAGGAAGTTGTACAATTTTAAAGATTCACTATTTTTTTTTTTTGGTAAAACAGTTGATATGAACATGAAAATGATTGAACTGATGATGTCTTCTCTTGATTTCCATCGATCGTGTCCAGAAAAAAAAAAGAAAAAAGAAAAATCAATATTCCTGCCATAAAATATAAAACATTGTTATTCCTTACTGAACAACTTCAAAACAATGATCACCAAGATATGGGTGGTTTCTGCATGCTGTGGCATATTACAGTTGCGTAAAACACACACACACAAAATAAATTTCAAGATTTTATGTAGACAATATGGCTTGTGAGACGAATCATCAACTCACTATCTGCATATTCCTATTGACTGTTCAAAGAACTGCTTTTGTAAAAACCCGCGAAACTTTCAGTTTTACACAATTTCATAACTGTCTTAATCTAATCCGATTTTGAGAACATTTTCAACTGTGTGCTTGTAAAACTCTTTCGTTTTAGACTAACTTTTGACTGGTCCGATACGTGTCCCCCTTCAACTTACGGACCTTGGAGGGTTAGCTGTGCCAATACATCGGCAGTCCGTTTGTACACGGTGTCCTGGGCCCTGTAACATAAAAGCTAACATCATTTATTATAAGTCAAAAAATCAATCATACATTTCTGAATACTCGATCTTGATTGTTTGATATCTGAGTTATGTTTGATTCTTTGACTTAATAATGTTTCATTGCATCTTTTTATGCAACAGGGCTATTTTCATCTATGTGCTGGTTCTGAGCGAATGAACAAGTGAACTGTAACACGCAGTTCTGTTACTTTTTAGGTCGTAAACACACTCTTTGCTACTGTGATTCAAATATGAATTATTGAAGTTTTTAAACATTCTAATAATTCACATGAGATATTATGTAAAATACAGAAACGCCTGGTAGAGGGTTTTTTTTTTTCTTCTTCTTCTTCTCCGCTGTTCACATCAGTCTTTCCTGCACACACGCAGTGCAATTCGTTCTGACATTGCCAATAATGGGCCTTGAACAATGGGAACATTATTAGTAATACAATGTTCTGGTATGGCTAAACCATACAGAAACGGCAGGTGAAATTCACAATATAGCAGTAACTCAAAGTGTGTTAAAAATACAGTGTAACAATCATTGGTGTGACGTATACAAGGGTTCGTGAACCCGGAAACTGCAAAAGCAGACCCGTGACGCCAAATTTGATGATTTTATTTTACATGAATCATGCAGATGAATGTCAAACAGTACCACCTGATGACTCAAAATACAAACGATGAAAATTATGAAAGACATTGAGTGGGATATTCAGGAAAGACAGTAAAGGCAGCAATCATCAAGCATTTACTCACATCTTGAACACAAAGTGATTCAAACGTAATGACGAATTTTTCAAGGTTTTGTCAAGAGAAATTTGAGAAACATCACGCAGAAAATGTGATTGTCAGCTTCGATATTTTTGCGCTGATAGCGTTCCATTGTGACTGAGAAATTCATAGTGAAACTCAACGCCAAGTTCAAAATAGCTGTAATAAATGATATTGAGAGAAACTCAATGGAAACAAAATATCAAAACTATTTGTGGGTTACTTTAAGATAAGATAGCGGTGCCACCGTCTTTGACAGGCATCTTTCGTATCACCATGGGGCTGCAACACAATTTGTTATAGCTCCGTTGTATTTCACTGTCGTTGTGCTATTATGATTTAACTAAAATATTATGATTGAATAACTCTTGGAAGAAAGCTGTTGAATAGTCGCTGAAAGCGAATATCTTCCAAAGTAATATTGCTTGTACAATAATTATCTTCTTGTAGGTACTGATTGAACGGGAGACTTGTAATGGTAGTCACCTCATCTTATACTTGCATCATGTGTGCTTGCGACCAGCACAGACTTAAATAACTTAAGTTGAGGTTATTTTCGCTGACAATATATCGATATGTTTGTATGATCTTTGAATCAAAATCAACATAAACTTAACGGCTTTGCAATTGAAGAACAAAATAAATCATGCAACTCTAAAGACCAGCGAACATTGATTTGGCTCACTATTAAAGTAGCTGAAGAAGGATCGCAGCTCGTTCTAAATTAAGACCGGCTCTCCCGTTGACACAATACATACCAAAGTTGCTTGGCAACTAGGAGTTTTCAGTTATCTATATAAGAACGCAGACAACGTCTAAATCTTGTCATAATATTGACACAAAACGTGAACCAAAATGCTAGAGCAAATACATTCTATACGCTTATACACACATTCAAAAACATTTTCGACTCACCATAATGATAATGGCAAGTAAAGGGTGTAGATTACCTTCAGGCATGTCGTATCATTGCACTTAAAACATATGGTCACTGGATGGCGCTTCTAGATTCGTGTTATAGCAGCTGCTTTTTGCATTCAAAATGAATTTTGTTAGCGTGTATGATGCATATCTGTATATAATGTGCAAGTGTGTAAATGTCAGTATGAACGTCTGTATGTTTATATGAAATCTCTTTGTTGATTAATTCCCCTTTCAGTTTGATAACACCAGTTCTCTCTGTATACATGTGTTCATTCATGTAAACACATTTTTTTTTTTGCCTTTCCCGTTAACATTGGTACAGGAGAATTCATTTAAAGCTGTTAAGTAAATTTTCACTGCTGCGGTTATCAGCTTCAATGTAACGCGTCAATGCAATGTGAATTTCCCATGAATATATACATAACTGATTCATGATCATTTGCATATCGAATAAAATGGCGGTCATCATGCAATTTTCGTTAACAATTTTGCCTACATGACTGTCAAGCTGTCTACGGCAACAAAGAAAATGAAATGAAGTCACAGTTGTGCGCAATCACCGTCAGCAATAACTACAACTACAACATGTCTTGAGAATGTCTTAATGGACTGATGCTTTTGTCTTTTAGGACGCGAAATAACATTACGTCCATTATAATACATCTTCGTCGTAATACATTGAAAAGAACTTTGTTCGTTTCCTCACAGCTGCAAGATAAGCTTGTCATACAGGCATGCCAGAATCAAAATGCATACTGCTGATCACATTTTCTATAATAAGATGTATAACTTTGTCACCAATCCAGGGAGGGTCGTAAATGTGCTATGCACTATAAAAATAAAAGATGCATCTAACAATGCTTTTAAAGGTTGCGAAATATGTCAACATCGAGCTTGATTCGTTAGTTTTTAATCTTGTTTAACTGATTACAGTTCACTCCCTCGATTGATCGACACAGTCCCGTTTCCTTAACACTATTCTTCCCATTTTGCTCGTTTAACCACCTTCTAAATGTATTCTTGTTCACATGACCGCGCGTAGTCACATGAGACGCATTGCTCGACAACAGTCCTCATTCTATTCATCGATTTCTTTCATGATGTGCTTTGTTTTGTTATGTTTTGCCTCGTCGTTTCCTTTATATTAATTCTTGTTCTTTACGCTCAGGAGCCGTTTAATTGTTTACGTCATAATGTCAATGAGGTAGTACACACTGCTTGTAAACATAAGGACTGCATCGATCGGAAATGTGGCAAGCATTGTCACATTCACCGAGAAGGCCTACTTAACGTCGTCTTGGAGGTCATTTCTCCATTTTCTCACACTAAAGAATGTTGATGTGCCGAGACTATCGATATTTTTCAAAGTAAAGTACACCTGGTAACAAATCTGTGTGTTTGAGTAAAGCTTCCCGGGTGATTGCATTAACAGTAGTCCTCCCTCTCCCTGAAAAATACCATAAATATTCGCATTTCAGTACCCAACTTCTCCCCCCCCCCCCCGCTTCATGAACAGTTCAAAGTTCTGTAAAGGATGTACTAGTATAACAAAATGTATGCAGTAAACAAGATGATCAAAGCTATGAAAGGAAACCCATTTGTTGTGCGACGTTCTTTTGTTCAATCTGGTCTGTCGACAAACTGGCCTACACGAAAAGACAATCAACAGGACCCCATGGAAGACGTTCTCAGAGGCGCGCAGTGAAAAGCAATCGATACATTTTAATCGATCTCGCATCAAAAGCTGAGAAATAATCGTCTGTGAGAACTTGCCGCTAAATTATTGTGCGGGCTTTCCTTTTATCTTTCATAGCTACCCATCTCATTCGATGCACGCGAAGGGGGTATAAACCGTTGTTCTTGTGTTCACGGTGATATCAAGAATAGAAGCCAATGCTCTTTAAACTTAGGGCAGAGTTAATCTTGATATCAATAATGTCAATGATACGACGATGATAATGGTAAATGATTGACAATGATAATGAAAATGATAATAAGAATGTAAATGAAAATACAATTGAAACGCTAAAAGATCAAATATCATGTTAATATAGTTCATATATTGGAACACTTTGCGATGAAACAATGCAACAGTAATGGATTTCAACAAATATTACATAATGGTTGTTCAAGCAGGGGAGTTTTAAGGGATTCTATATTAATAATGAAACAATATGTGCTTCATTTGAAGATGTGAAACAGTAGGCCCTATATACATCCCCCAAATAATGAACGTGGTACATATGTCGTTCTTACCCTGTAAACAGAAACATTTTAATAGACTGCCTTTCTCTTTCTAAGAAGAATTTGCGTTATGCGAAACGAAACGAATTCTTTAGATTCTCAACCTTGTTCTTCTGCTGTTTTTCGTTTTCCCAGGAAATCGGCAGATGCGTGAAAGACCGAAAAGCAGAACGATATGATGGACAGTCTTTCCGGATGAGCGTCCTCCACTATCAAAGTTTTCGTCAATCAACATCGCAAGTACAATCTTTGGATGATGTTCTCATGATGTCTAATCGTTTTCCGTCATCCATGAAGAATGGTGTTGTTAGTAGGAACTCTCCAAACAGTCTACAAGATGGAAAGTGGAGCTAGCAGATTTATGGAGATTGATATCTATTCAGGCTCGAATGATATAGCAATTCGGCGATGACATATCTTTAAGGATTATAAACTCAGTGGATAAACAACAGGAGAGGCGGTTTTCAAAAGAGATGGCTCACAATACCAATCTCATGCACCTGCAAATGCAGCCCTCAAAAAGACCAACAGTGCCCTCTACGGCGATGCCTGGGAGAGTGAGGACGCTTGGGACATCGCGTAGTGTGGGCGGCAATAGTGGCGACCTAAACTTTCCGGCATCGGTCCTGAGATCTGACCCAAAGCGCGAGCGTGACGATCCCAACAGGACCTCTCTCTGTTTGAAGGACATCACAAAGTTCGACCTGATGAGCCCGTTCGTGGTGCAGCAGCTCACAGGATCTTTCCGGTCGTCCTTTCCTACGGTTGCCTCGGTTGTCTCGCACCCGTCTGCCGATAGTCTTAAGATGCTGAGTATGCAGCTCCCGAAATCGCCCTACACCACACTGCCAAGGTTGGCTGTAACGAAACCCACCAGCGGATCAGGCAGGGACGATTCGAGGTATTCTCTCACGAGGAATCTATCGCGATCACAGTCGGAATTGTCCAACTACCGACCACACGATTCGGTGCACGCCCTCGTAGACAGACCGCACACTGAGGGTCGACGGACGCGCAGGCCCGTCGATGGCGGACACACAAATTTGGCGCGGGAAACTGACACGATATCAGAGGAGAGTAGCAGCAGACTGCAAGACTCTGATTCCGGAAGCCTTAAAAATGCAATCATGCGAAGAAAGTCTGATCCAGGTATCAAGTCCAAAGTTGATAGCGATGTTGATAGCAGCCCTCAGAATTGTGATACCATTGTGTCTTCCGTAATCTCAAAGAGACTTGGCGGAGATGGAGCTAAAGCGATCAAGGAGCCCCTCCCTCGCCAGAGATTGAAAGCGCGGGCGCAGACTAGACAGAGTTCTCGGCAGACGGCGCGCGGGAGAAGGAGCAAAAAGTCCGAGAAGATAGCAGACCTGTCGATAAGCGCGTACACCGAAGTAGACGCCAATAATAAGGAGATTCGAGGCCACGTTTGGAGCGGTGTGAAGCCAAGAACTGCCCCTGAGGGGTCCAGGGTGGTTCGCTTCAATACCAGTAACGATGTCTTCGAATACTTTACATAATCTGTTCCACTTAAAGTCTCCGTCGAATGTACTGATTTATTTACTTTCACACCATGTTCAGTGAATCGTTTTTCTTTAATAAAACAATATTAGAACGTTTCATCAGTCCATGATCAGTCTCCGTTCTATATCCAGTAAAAGGCATGGAGTTTCTTCACTTGCATAGACATTTGATAGAGATTACTGTAACAAAAGTAACCACATCAGAAAATAGCCAAGGGAAATGCGCATAAGATTCTTACGTTTGTTAGCTTTTTATATCTTCAGTTTTCATTGTTGGAAACTTTAAAAGCATTCTTAATGTAGCATCTTAAGTTGTCATTATAAAAAGCCTCAGACATTGCAGGCAAATTGGCTCACTGAGACAAATAAATGGCAAGAGACCGGTAAATTTATGTGTGTGCATGTGTGTGTTTTACTTAGCACGTCAGAATTTCATTTTGTCAAGTTGATACGTGATACATGTACGATGTGATCACACGTCGGAAGTTTGGATAAACTGAGTTCTTGTCGTTATGTTGTGAGCCACATTCATTACTATACTTCAGTGTGACCCCCCCCCCCCTTACTTTCTCTTCAGGATCTGAAAATGAATATTCTCGTCCTGAAAGACTCGTTTTGTAAACATTCTTTCAATAAATTATCTTCACTAGATGCGGTCTCGTAGGATTGGACCCAATTGATCAAAGGGGTTAATCTTGTGTGTGTGTGTGTGGGGGGGGGGGGGGAGGGGATGGGGTAAACACACCCTCTCCCTTGTTCTTTATCTGAGTAACAGAATGTGATGTAGCTTCCGTTAGTCTTCTAAGTGGAATCGGCATTTCAAGCTGGTGAACGCCACGATCTCAATACCCATGCGAGTCTTATACATCTCACAAGTTATTCAGCTTACGAGTCATACTGCCCACGAGCTAAAATAGGCCCACGAGCTAAACAGTCCGCGAGCTATTTAAATTGGCAAACAAGGCCCATGAGCTCGATGGCGCTATAGGCGTAATATACGTGGTGTCAATCTCACGAGCATTAATTTGCATGTAAGTGTCGATCTCATTGGCCTTATTTTTGCAAAGTGTCTTGGTCATTGGTCTATTATTTACTGCCTAGCTAATGGGCCTGCTTTACTTGGTGTCCTGCTCGTGGGCTGTAGGGCTCGTGGTGTATGACTCATGGACCCCTTTTTCATCGTCTTGCTCCTGGGTCGTTTGACTCGTGAGTGTCAGGCGTGGGATGACTCCTTTCAATTTCTTTTTTTTTTTTTTTCCTTTTGACATGTTACCGTGTGATTTCTCATGCTGTCGAGTGTTATATTTGAGTGCCAAGATGATTGTTAGTCCGCGCTTGCCAAGAACAATGTAGAATTATACATGTATAGATGAATCACTACAATGTAGAGATTTTACAAGAAGATGTCGAGAATAAAAAAAAAAGTTACATAGCAAGACAAAGTGTATCAGCGTTCAGTTGAGCGTTGTTTATTTGTTTGTTTGTTTGCTTGCTTGTTTGTTTTTGATGCAAAACCTGATTCTTTCGAGAGGTGTATGAGTGCGGATGTGCGTGTGTCGTGTTATGTGTGTGCGTGTATGTGTGTTGTGTTATGTGCGTGTGTGTGTGTGCGTGTTGTGTGAAACGTTAGAGGGTGTGTGTGTGTGTTGTGTGAAACGTTATCATGAGAAATTGAGATGTGAGAGATGGAAAAACTGAGAGAGACAGAGAGAGAAACGGTATAGACTGAAAGTGAGTGAGAGAAAGACACGAGAGAGATGAACAAGAGAACAAGATATCGAGAATTACAGTCGACAGACGAAGGTATTTTAACTTTCATTTTTTTTTCTTTTACTGTGACGATGATTGGTTATTCCTGCAATTGTTCTCGTCAAATCCGAGACAATGAGGAGTGATATAAAAACGTAAAATGCGGCATGTGGATAGCAAAATTGATTAATTTTAAGGAATATCACTGCATTATGTTTTCGGGTTGTCCGTCCGTCCGTCCGTCCGTCCGTCCGTCCTTCCGTCCGTCCGTAATGAATTTTGTGGACAAGGTAACTATCGAAACCTGTTGAGGTATCCTAATGAAACTTGGCATGTATGTGTATTAGGGGGTGAAGTTGTGCCTATCAACTTTTGGGTGCTCAAGATCAAAGGTCAAAAGGTCAAGGTCAAATACATAAAATTTCACTATTTCCACCATATCTATTGAATGCCTGAAGATATTTTCTTGAAACTTAGTGTATACATGTATTACCCAATTAAGATTCTCTGGTGAAAGTTTGGGTCATGAGGTCAAAGGTCAAAGGTCAAAAGGTCAGGGTCAAATACATAAAATTTCACTATTTCCACCATATCTATTGAATGCCTGAAGAGATTTTCTTGAAACTTAGTGTATACATGTATTACCCGATTAAGATTCTCTGGTGAAAGTTTGGGTCATGAGGTCAAAGGTGAAAAGGTCAAGTAAAAATATTAAAACTTCTTTTTTTTCTCCGTACCTTGGAAAATTGTTCAAGGTATCTTCATGGAACATAGTATATACATGTACTGACTGGAAGTGATTATCTAGAGAATGTAGGGTTCATGGGGTCAAAGGTCAGGGGTCAAAGGTCAAGTGCAAGACTTCGAAATTTTACTCTTACCCTCATATTTATGCAATGCCAGCAGGGCTATTTTTTTACACTTGGTGTATGCGTGTGTAACCTAATAGAAATTCTCTGGAAAGTTTTTTTTTTTCTCTTTTTGCCTCAAAGGTCGGGTCTATTACCCCGGGCAATTACCCCGGACCCTTCCCCTGTCCCTAATCCTAATCCTAATCCTGAAACTAATCCTAACCATAACCCAAACTCCTAACACTAAACCCAACCCTAACCCTAATCTTAACTCTAACCTTACCACTAATCAGTATTTATCCGGGGGGTAATTGCCCTCGGGGGGTAATTGCCCGGATACGCAAAGGTCAAAAGGTCAAAGATCAAGTGAAAGTGCTGAACTAACTTTTTCCTCCATATCTCGGAAGTGGCTCAAGTTACCTTGAAACTTAGTACATATTATGCATGTTCTACCTGAAAGTAATTATCTTATGAATTTTAGGGTCAAGGGGCCAGATGAAAATGGTAACAATTTACTATTCAATTCAGAAATTTCACTTTTTCTCCACACCTGTACCTTGAAAATTACTCAATGCCTTAATGTATGAATGGGTCAAAGTCAAGTTAAAGTCCTTAAATCCCTAGATACATGCTCTCTTATTCATCCAATTAAACCTACGTCAAGGAAGGTGAACATTCAACACATTTGTGACAAACTTGTCATTCCAATATTTTGCCAATTTTGTGAAAATGTAATCACACAGTGTCCACATGTACTATCTAGACCTATTGGGAAAATCATGCATTATGGCGGAGGCATACCAGTCGCCAAAGCGACATTTCTAGTTTTCTTCTGAAATAATCATTTGAAACATCTTCTCGTCCTGGAATATTTTATAATCATATCAATAAGAATCAAATGTTTCCATATAGACTATGAGTGACATTGACACATAATGTAATTTTGATCATCAACCAACTAGGACTTCGATCATTGCTTTAGTGTGATATCTCGTCTTCTACGATACATTTGAAATGCTTGTGCATGAACGCAGTTTTTAAAAGGTTTCCATAGTTTCAGTGCCAGTTTTTGTCATGTTGCTAGATATCTAAGTGTAGCGACGTAAACTGTTCTGAATCCCATTTCATACATGTCATAAAAGATGTTAGGATAGCAACTCTTGCTGCAATGGCAACTTACAATAGCAACAGCCAATCAGGAAGCTGGATTCTTGTCGTTACTAATGACCATTGTTATTCCAGCGAGAATTGCTATCATATCAACTTTTGATGAAATGGGGTTCAGATCACTGGGGATGCTTAAATCAATTGAAGATGAACAATGACAAAAATAATAAGAATCGAGCACAACAACGGTACAGATAAAAGGCATCATGTAAAATCATACACTGATAATGTCGATGATTACCATAAATCGCAGAAGTCCACACTATACTCTAAAAGCTGTCACAAAAAAACAACTGCAAAATGAATACAATGTATATGTGTCAGACATTTCTTATTCAAGCTGCTGAAATCTCGACTAGACAGGTAACCCGTGAGCAGTTTTAGGAGATTTAATGATTTAATTTGATTTAAATTTAATGACGCGTCTTTGAATCAAAAGTGAAAGGAGTAGAGGAAAACAGCTTGGTAACAGCTTGGTAGCAGACTGTTTCTTCCTTGTGACTGGAGGTATACAGGCGGTGATAGAGAGAGTGCGTTCTAAAAAGGTACTGTGGCTGAATAAAAGAGCTTAACGTGAATGACAGAGGGGAATAATCTGCTTTCCTTTTGTTTAATCGAGACATCACCCCCACTCACTTTTTCATTCAGCTAACGATCGATAAAGCATTTATTCTTTATTTGCTGATCAAAGAAAGTCCATCTTACGGGGTTTAAAGAAAGAAATACAATCCTGTTCCAAGGCCGAATACAGAAAATTTAATGACCAGGCAGTATGTCTGCTTGGCAAGCCGTGTTTGCGCAGACTCGGACATCTTACGTAATAGTGTGCAACCTGGATTGCTTATCATGCTAATTAGCCATCTTTAATTAACAACAAACATAGGGATTTCGTGGCCTTACTGAGATTGCAAGTGTTGTAATAGATCGTAAATTCAAGTGAATCGTTAACGACCAAGAGTTAAAGACAGTTAATCGCAATATATATACATATATATATATATATATATATATATATATATATACTATCATCGTGACCATGGTAACACATGAAAACAACGGATGTCGCAGGACGCCAGCTGGGTATAACCCTCAGAGCTTTCGATCCTATGTCTTTCTCAACTTTAATTATTGTCTGTATAGTCAAACATGGATGGGGTAGAAGACTTAAGCGCAACAAGCCATACGGAAATAATGGATATAATGAATTGAGTGTGATAAATGATAGCATATTTTAAGACAGAGAGAGAGAGATTTAGCGTTTATATACTCTCATTCGTTTTCCATATGTGAAATCAGTAACTATATCGGTAGTGGAAACGTAGTAAAATTGTGATAACACAGGTGGTAATTACTTTAACTCAACTGGGCAGAATGAAAAAAAAAAACCGGATGGTATCTTGTGTAAACGAGAGAGAATTGTACAAATTTCTCGACGGGATGAAAAAAAAAAGACGCAGATAAGAACTACACTAGGTTTAATGACATCTGAAGACATGGGATGAGAGAGCAATGACTTCGGAAACACTGAGCAATCTGATACAAGTATGACTGAGTATGAGCGCCAAAGTAATTATTTACCATACCTCTTGTAACCAAACTAATATATCCGGATCTATCGGCAAACCGATAGTGCTCGATTATTCCAGTCGATAACCATTGTCACGTCACGTCTTTTGAGAGCATGCACTATCGATCTGCTGCGCTCGTTAGCTACAATAAATTGAAAGCTCACCTTTTCACGAGGGGTCGACCTCTCAGCACTTATTCATGGTAACAAAAGAAATTCCCCACCGCCGTGTGCTCTCACGGTGGGGTAAGAACGTGCCGTCTGTATAATGTACACACTCGCATCACACGTCCGTACAACAATCACAACTAAAGCTCCCAACGATTATCAAATTTCACAGCAAGTGCATGATAACCATCAGGACAAGATCAGCAATAACTCCCGGGATTATAGTTTGCTTTGATGACAAACGACATCACCGTAAGTATTGACGATCATCAACATTCCTTGGTTGTTTCTGAAATGTTTATAATACCAAATTTCATGGTGTCTATTGGTAAACAGTTGGGGGATATTCGGAGAGTTTTACGAGAATGTGTGCGTACGTGCGTCCTTAGTAACCGCTGCAATGAATGTCCCGTGCGATTCTGCTTTCACCGTACGTGTAGGCCTATTTCCAGTCTGGGGTACACTTGCCAAGCACATTTCAGATTCGTAGGCCTTTTATTCTAAAGTACATTCCCCAGTAAGTGAGAATGACTTTCACTGGTTGTTACTCCAGCACTTACCTGAAATTCCTTGTTTTAATCCTCCAACTAACATGGATACCCTCTCTTCGTATACACTATTGCTCGGTGCGCAGAGTTGAAAGTTGTACATGTATTATGAAAAAGTCCACCACCTAAACACACAAAATGTCAATATGATGAAAACCGTTAGAGGAGAAACAAATCAAACATAATGAAAGTCCAATAAATGTGATATTCATAAATTATGACTTTTATTTCAATGAGTAGTACATGCAGGTCTTCATTATCCTTTCCAATTCACCAGTCCACTTGCTTCTCTAAGAACTAGCTCGTGGTGTTATAGTGTACAATGTACTGTACTTCCTTGTTCCCTACATGTACTTTGCTCGGGATGTTACGTACAGTGTTTTTCTTAGTTTCGAACTATTCGATACTCCGTAATTTTCACCATCTTACCAGACATGCCAATGCTTTCAAATCACTGGTCTATAAGCCAGTCAAAACTTTTTTTTTCTCGCAATGCGTATTTTGATGCATTTCAGTTGGTATGGTCCCATTAGTCATAAGAAAAGAACCCACAAAATAAAAACACAACACTGCATGGTATAGGCAGAACCGAGACAATCTTACTAATGCGTACCAACGCGAACATCGCCACTTCAAAAGTCTGCAAACAACTCTATAATGATAAGATAATTATCATGGTACTTCCTCAATACGCGTTTGTCGTGTTTGTGAGTCATTGTATAAGGGTCGCAGGGGTTGTTGTTTCAAAATTTGATAATCCAAGAGGCCTACCTTTTGTCACCAGAATTCTAACATGCAAGTTTGATAATAATCTCATGCTTACCACAGTCATTCTCTGCAATAATTTTATGCTTGTACATGTAGACATAAACTATCAACATTATTTCTTTTTCGGAGGGGGGGGGGGGGTCGTCGAAAGTCTGGTTGTTGGTTTTTTTTTTTTTTCTTTTTTAGGGGGTGATATGTAAGAGAGTACAGTATAGATGTATATGACCGTGGGTTATGATTCATGTTTAGGATAGTTTACAGCTTGCAATGTTTTGCGCTGCCTCGCAAGAAGTACACGTATTTGGTGGAAAACGTGTCTTGCACAATCAGAGTGAAGTTAAAGTACACTGTATCATTAATCTGTTGTCTGAATTACATTTGTAGTAGTATAAAAGCGTACGTACATCAATCTATAGGCATAGTAAAGTGATTTCAAGTATGCTTAACAAAAATTCCTTTGACTAGGCTATGAATCACCATCTTCAAAGATATTACTATTACTATTCTGTCAAGTACATTGAATGATTTAAGACATTCATGACGAGCTGAAATTGATTTCCAAATACTTCCTTGTTGCCATAACGCTATCACTCATGTATGTTATATGAAATCATCGACTTTAAAGTGCATGGAAGCCCTATTCTTATCAACTGCCTTTGTAACCTTGGCAAGCTACATACTCAGCTTGTAATTTTTGTTAGTACATTCATGCAAAAATGAAGGTCTTTAACAACAGAGCCAACCCCACAAGTTTGACCTCGTGCGGCCTCTTGTAAATTAAGGTCAGACAAGATCGAATTCAAGCGCACAAAATATGGTCGTATACCTGTTCGGCAGAAAATTGATTGTGCGCGTTTTGAGAGTGGGGCTTATACTGTACCAATGACAATGTACTCCCGACGAATGCACTGCTGGACCAAATGATCGTGAAAAATCAAGTGACATCCATATTTTGAAGAAGTGATTAAATAAGAGCCGTCGTGAAAGGTTTGTCGTGTTGATCTCAATGCTGGTGCGTGTACCTCTGATGAGGAAAGCGCCAAGTACTGCGTTTTAATGCTATATCGTGTATTTAGAATGACATCGTTCAGCCTTTGCACAAAATGCTATTTGCACAAAATCTTCATCAAAATATAAATACGGAAAAACTAAAACTACCAGATAGGTCCAGAACCGCAGTGTCTGTACGGGGGACATGCAGCCTAAATACCTGTACAATGATTGTGATTGTAATAATCATAAAGGAGTGTTATTTGTTTGTTCAAAGAAAATGAAGACGGTTACAATGTATTTCATTCAGCGACTTAACTGCACGTCAAAGATATCATAAAAAATGAAGAAAATTATGACATAAACCCAGAAGAATAAAAATCATGTATATTTTGTTTTGTGCTAAAGTTTTGATTCACACGTGGATTTCTGGTTTAAGAGGAGTGATTAGTAGATAACGCACTATCTTGCATATGCAGCCACTCATTTTAGTTTGCAATAAAGTGATTTTTTTTTTTAAAGAAAGTTTAAAGAACACTATAAGGTATTCTCGCAAAATGTTGAATCCCCAGTATCTTAAGTTTACTTGAGGATTACTCTGGAAAGATGAGCTCTATTTCTTTTTCCACAGATTTTGTTTCCATGTCCAACTTTACATCATCTCGAGCAATGAGAACAATGAAGATTTCATTAAAATCGGACAGATTAAAGGAAATCTACGAAATTGGGCAATACATGAAGCAGTGGTGACAACATCGATCATGATACAAGTTACATTGTAAATAAAACAAAACACGCCAATGCCTTTAAATTTTCCGTCTGACATTAACAAGAATTCTTTTCTATTTTTATGACATTTGGCCAGTGAAAATCCTCTTTAATCTCTATCGCTTCGCTATCTCCGCGCACTACGCATTGATTTACTTTTTTCAGTAATTCTATTTATTTGAAATAACATAAGTAAATAAAAAAAAAATCAAACGATTATATCTGACTTCACCTAATCTGCATACATGTATAAGTTGAATGTTACGGATGTCGCTGCTTCTTTTTCATTCTGTGTTAAGCTTTAAAATTTCATGCATACATGTAGGTACAATGTAATAATTTTGTCCGCTTTTAATGAAAAAAGAATTCTGTGAATGATGTCACCGAGTTTATTAAAGTTAACTGTGTACTTGTTCATACATTGAGGAAGATCTCATCTTTGAAATGAAATTGCCCGTACATTTTGGTTTTCCTTGGTCATTGCATGCCATTTTTTTTCTTATTTTGTAAAGTATCAATGTTCCAGAGGAATACAAACACAAACAAACAAACAAACAAACTCCCTTTCCCTCTAATTCACACAATATATTTTGGCGTAATTATTATTGTTTGCTTAAAATATTCTACAACATTTCTCTTGGACATGATTTTCATTACTGCCTTTCCTGGTCATTCTTGAATATACAGATGAAAGCTGTTCTGCTTGACGGATGACTCTTCCCACACAAACATGCTCATTTCGGGGACCAGCAGCCCACGAGCCACTTCTCGTGTCGATCTGCCGATCTCTCAGTCTCGTCACCGTCCGTGCAGGGGAGTTCCTCCGCATGAACAACAGGCGCTTGAGGAGGACGTTGTGTTTGAGTGGTCCAAGAGCCACGCCTTCGTCTACGAGACATCTAAAAGATCTAAAAGTCGCACGGAGGGTACCAAGAGCGATAACCTCCTTCCGGAACTTTTCACGGAGACGGGTGAAGACATCTTGGCACCGCGGCCTCCTTCTGGGTCGGTACGAACCTCTTCGCTGTCTGGGCAATATTCATATGAGCAGAGAGGGAGTGTAGGGGAAAGCGGCTCACCTTCCCCATCGCGATGTGAGTCGATTCCCTTTAGCAGCGGACCAGAGTCGCACTCGACTTGTTCATGCTATGCGACGTTGCAGTCTTCAGTGGGGGATAACCGCGGGGAGGTTAGCGTTGTGGAAGTCGTAGACATTGCCTCGGAACACGAATTTCGCACGCGGGAAAGAACTAAGTCCGGCAGGTTCAACGTTGAGCGCGGCAGGTCTGCATTGACGCACCCAAAATCGGCACGAAAAGTGCGCTGTTCGAACGAGGAACGATACCTGCAGGAAAAGTACCGAGAAAGGCCGTGTTCGAGAGCTGAGAGTTTCGTCAACGATGAAATGTTGGAAACGACGAGCGACCTCTCGCGTGAATGTTGCGACGTACTGGGTCCTTGGCATTGTTACGATTGCAACAAGATCCTGCGAAGAAACGACTCGTTCTATCGCAGCAAGTCTGCCTTTCCAAGCATCCATATGACTCCTAAGAACTTCTCTACCATAACCTTAGTGCAAAGACTCTTTCCTGAGCTGACAACCCTCGATATTCTGGAAGGTGTGGCCGACGGATACATTTCGTCCAGATCATTTTCGAAGGACCGAGTCATGGAGATCGTTGAACGCAAGAGGGCGGATGCCAAGAAAAAAGAGATCCAGGAGAAATGGAAAGGGGCCGCAAAACGGCGAATCAGTGCCTTTAATATCCCTGACAAAGTGAAATTCTTCAGCAACTTTACGGACCTGAGAGCGCAAATTCTCGCGCAACAAGGAAGTTACACTGGCCTCAAAGGTGTCCTCTTTCCTTTGACCAGACCTTCCGAACAGCCACCGCCTCCAGAGGTCGAGCTTGTCCTCAAGAAAGAAGAGGACAGGGAAAATCCGGCGAATTACTTTTGCCCGCCGCTGATGACTCGCGAGGAAATACTGCGCCAGAAAAACCAGCCAAGATTTTACGCCGGAGCGCAGTCTGAATACAAGCTACCGGAAGCCCCACCCCTTACTGACATTCTCCACAAGTCGAATAAAGCTATGAGGGACCTAGATACAGAAGCTGGTGTCATGGACCTGTCGGAGAGGGGGTCTCCGGCAGGGCGCCCTCGCCCGGCGAGGCTGCAACAGGAGAAGCTGATGCCCGGGTCCAAACTGCATGGGCAGCTGGGCGGCGGAGGCGGTATGTTCGGTAAGCCACCGGGAAGAATGCGGCTCGGTCGACCAGAGATCGGAGGAGGGTTTACTAGGAAATCGATGACAGCGTCTTCGTTCTCGAGGCCGCTCCAGATGGAGACCCTCAATGAAGACGGAAGCCAGAGCGAGAGGGAAGACATGATGGAAGAAGAAAATGATGAGGAACAAGATGATTTCGACTGCGCTGAAAAAGAAGGTGAACGCAAACCAGAATCAATAAGTCAATTGACCATTAGTTCGAAACGAAAACCGCTGTCCCATCGAAACGGATTCAATAGCATGGCACGTTTTAGTGCTTTTACAGAAACGGAGGAGGAGGAGGAACTTGGGGAGGAAGAGGAGGAGGAGGAGGGAGAGGAGGGGGTACACGAAGAGGAGGAGGAGGTACAAGAGGATGGGGATGAGGTGCTACTAGAGGAAGACGATGGGATACAGGAGGAGGAGGAGGAGGAGGAGGGTGAGAATGGATCCATGAGGCAATATGAAACACAAGAGTTTATTCAAGAGAAGAAACGGGTGGAAATCACGAGTGACGATAGTGACAATGACGACACTGGCAGCATAGAATCAATGCAAAGGAGTGACGATTTAGTTTCTGATGAAGGTGAACGAAGATTGCATCAACCACCATAGATAGGATTTGCCCATCTCTAGAACATTATTTTGTCCCTCTGTCTGAGATGTGGCAATCGTAATGCAAATTAATGGTAAGCGCCAACACCTTCCATTTAAGAAGGCAATAGAAAGTACAAATGTATACCATTTTCAACCTGACAGTACTGTAATTTATGTAATATCTCCCTTAATGTCTTGATTTAGATGAATATTAACATTAAGTAGCGCTGAAATGTAATAAAGACAATCAGTATGCTTTATTCTGGGAGACAAAGAACAGGATACACTGTGGATTTCGTACCAAAGTATCAGAGTGGTACTGAAATCATACTCTTCTTTCATGTTGTCCCTTCAATCCTAACATAAATCAATGACCAACGAAATAGTATTTCGTGTGCGTTAATTTCATGACTAGTAATCTCATTTCACAAGCGTTCTAAATTCGATGTACGTAATTAGTCACATGACCATGATGACGGTTATTAAAGAATTCATCAAATGTTTTCTAACTCTTTCAGTGCAATTTAGTCAAATATGCACAAATTTTATACACATTCTTAGCAAAGACAAGATATTGATTGGCTTGCAGTGGGTTAAAGACATAGGAACGTATAAGTGAGCACGATGACATGGGTACATGTGCTATATAGTATTTTTTAAATGAAAAATCAAGTGTCCTTTGGGATGTGCATTCATTAAAAATGGCCAAAGTAACAACCTCTTAGTTCGTTTTATGTTGAGAATGACCACGATTGACTATGTTGTAATGTTGACCGCTGTGGTGCCCCATCAATTCTGCTGTGAGTGTCTCCTTTGCTATTGTCATTACTTATTCTTGACGATGAGAGCGCACTTTCAAACAAACAAAAAATCCATTCGTTCCGTCTGATCCAACTAGTTAAGACTACAATACAGTTAGCAAGAACATAGAGTAATAACGATTGCACGAAGATGACCTTGCCTACTATCTGATTCGACATAAAAATGCATGAAAATGACAGGAAATCTAACCCAGCACTAGTGGTTTTACACACATTATCCTGCGCGCTTTTGGCTACCCGTCGATGTTGTATATGATCGTAATACATAACAGTTATCACTAAGTTGGACTTAGTAATAGAAATCACCTCTTGACCACCTAAGACGCATCGAGACAAGAATAGAAAAGAAGTGGTTGAGCTTGATGTTGATTAAAAAAAAAAAGCATATGCCGTAAATATCATTTAAGACCGGTAACTAATGGGAAACTACCACTAATGAAGGTGGTAACATCCGATACATCAAAATTATTATGTTGTGTCTGCTTGGTGATTGTCAACGAAAAAAAAAATCGATGGATTTGTTGTAATCTCTCTTGCCTGAACCATAGAAGAAAACAACAACGCGTAAGTGGTCACGTACATCAATAATTGAAAATATTGAGAGCGAGTTTCGGCGTTAAGGCATTTCTCATAGTCAATTGTTTATTGGGATCAGATGTGCCATATATCAAACCTACCTCGGAGGCGACGAATTGACAATCATCGTCAAGTGATGTATATCTGCAACGATCATTGTTAATGACCAATGGTACATCTTTGAAGGGAATTACTGTACTTTGCTCTTGCTTCTCATTCTGGGTACGACTAAGACTGGGATTATCATTTCCACGTTTCTCATGACTTGTGCTCTACAAAATAGTTGTTGTCAACGGTTTTGAAGAAAAGGATAACGTATGTCAATGAATCCTGGACAATGACAGAGAGTTTCTTGTTACTCGCAAAATGAGGTAGATCTAATGTGTCTGTATCGAGTCCGTGCAAATAAAAATTGATATTTTGCAACTGGTATTTCACTTTGATATTTCGTCCTCTGCTTTGCATGTCATATTATATATCGGGTAATAATTGTGCGAATTATTATAGACGAGCTTGAGGGAGACAACAAACTTTATTGTAAATGAAAAGCAAAAGGTTCAGAGGCTATAATGACAGAGAGATACTTATTAATCGCAAAATGAGGTAGATCTAATTTGTCTATATTCAGTCCGTGCAAATAAAAATTGATATTTTGCAACTGATGTTTTACTCTGATATTTCTTCCTCTGCTTTGCATGTAATGGATTGTGTATCGGGAATAGTTTGTTGCCCTGTTATAGACAAGCTTGAGGGAGACAAACCTGCTTCATTAACGGTGAAACACAAAAGATTCAGATGCCACATTTCATCTGCATGGAACATTCAAGAATGTGTGTGTGTGTGTGTGTGTGTGTGTGTGTGTGTGTGTGTTGTGTGTGTGAGAGAGAGATTGGGTGAGAGAGATTAGTAAATGTCACGTGACGTTTATCCCCTTCTAGCACTCCCACGATCAAGTTGAGTCAACTTGGTAACAAAAATATGTAGATATTGGCATTATGATGAAACTATAGTGTTTTACCATCCGATTCTACTCATTGTTACATAATTATGTACTGGTAATGTCATTGTCCTTTATACGCGTATATAATACTAAAACATCAGGGGGGCGTTTCATCAACGAGTTCGTCGGAGGTTTTCACCGACGAATTTGCTATCAGCCAATCAGACGCAAGGATTTACGCTGACAACTGTTAAAAGCTAATGAAATCCTTGGTCTGATTGGCTGATAGCAAATTTGTCGGTGAAATCTCCGACGAACTCGTTGATGAAACGCCCCCCAGATATAACATTCGAAACATGAATTCTACTGAAATGTCCTGTAATTCAGTTGGTATTTACCCTTATCTTATTGATTATGCATTTTACGCATGTCTGGCCGAAGCACTTAAGATCGCTGTTTGGGGTAATAGCTTATTTCCCTACTGCAATCAGTAGGATTATATGAAATCAAACATTGTCATAATGAAAGTTATTTGAAACGTACATATTCATATCATAATGCGTAATACATAATTATGTCAACCCTGCTGATTTATATCTAGCTATCTAAAATCATGTTACTTAACCTTGTCGGTATGATGCATCAGCTGACGTTTAAGATATTATCTGCTTATCTTATCTACACACACAATCAGATTCAAGTATTCAAACATAAACATGTATGGGCACGTAACTATTGGTATATTATACTTAATGTACTTGATAATGAACACACATAAACTAACTATAAAAAAACCCAACCAAAACTGAGCTTACAATATTCATGACAAATGCCAATATCATGATTATGTTTCTTTAGCTTACATTTCGATTCAACAGCATAATTAAAAGTGGTCCCTATACACACAAAGAAACTTCCCCTAATTAATTCTTATGATAAATTACGAAATTAACGCAAACAGAAAAACTGATCAGAATGAATATATATATATTTTTTGGTGGAAAATTGTTTAATGTCTTACAATCATGCTGTAATCCTCCATCTTAATGAGAAAACTTTTACGTTCTGTGGAAAATATGATTCTTGAATATCATACAAAATGACGAATCGGCCAACTTTCAACTCATTTCATGAGCCGCGGCAGTAAAATAAATTTATGATATTCCATTCCATGACTGCGTTGTGAAGCAACTCACAAGTAATAAGTACTTGAACCTTGGTACACCCCCACGAGCCATACTTCACGGAAGGATCATTACTTTCTACTTCTTCTGGATATGGTACTTACAGACAGGGTTGACTGAGAGAGAGAGAGAGAGAGAGAGAGAGAGAGAGAGAGAGAGAGAGAGAGAGAGAGAGAAGGGTTTTCTGTAGTGTGCGTGGCTAATGAAACATTTTCCCTAATCACGAAGACCCCTGTCGTGTAACAGCAATGGATACTAAATGCTTAATCAATTTTCATCTTTCCTTTTTTTTTGTCACTTGATTACCTTTTTGTAATTAAAAAAAAACCAACAACAACAAACAAACTCCTTCTGGTGAAACCGTAAGGACCGACAAAATTGCAGTAGGCTTGCACCACGCTTTTCCGTGTCATATTTCCTACGATGTGTGTAAACTCTACACGTCAACTTTGTGGTACAGTGTCTTATGTCCTTCGCCACCCGTCACTTTGTAACGCTTATACAAGAAACGTGATGCTTAATGAGAAACGTCTCGCGCCCTCAGTTGACAGAATTTTTAAAAGGGTAACGTTTGGCGTTCTGTACGAAACCACCGGAGCTTGTACTTCTGAATGCATTCTCAACACGATGTGTGTAATTTCAGATAAGCAAGAGTAGTGGTGGATTGTGAATGAAATCTCGGTGAAGGTAATTTTTCGAGGCTGGTTTTTCGACGTTGATATGAGCGACAGGGAACATATCGGGGAAGGAGTGATGGATGTAGAGTGATTATAGGAACAGAAGAGGCGCGCTGAGGAGAATCGCTGCTCATCTGAACGGGTGTCAGGATGGCGGGAGAAAAAGCCGAGATGCTGGACTTGTGCGCCAGACTGTGCCTCTCACCACAGATACTGGTATGTTGCGTAATGCTTTTAAGTTTTACAAGTAAATGATTTTCTTTTCATGCTAAAACACAACACACTTGGTATGGTATGGTATGGTATTTATTTCCGTATACACTTAGGCCATCTTGAGATACCCAACGGTTGTAAACAGGCATCTATAGGCAATTTCTATGAAGTTCATAAGAAATGAATTGAAGAGATAGGCCTACATGAATAAATCAGGTTGGAGGTACAATGAAATGTATGGTGGAAGCTGATTAGCAATCACACTTATTGACTGATTACTAGTATCTATTTTTGCATGACTTCGTAAAGGGTCTCCAATGACGATAGCCAAATTTGGACTTGGTTGTTCTTATATTTAGTTATTCAATCAAATGATGCCATGAACAGCAGAAGAAAGATTTCCTGTATTTTTTTTCTATACCTGACATGCTTGTGCTCGTTTTTGCAGTACTTCATCCAGGCCACCCAGGCTATATAGGCCTACCTTTCTCTCCTGATACTCATGCTATCGAGCGCGCTACAGAGAGCAGGTGGATTTGACAGCGTTGTCATGGTAACCCCTGCTCAATCTTCATGGCTAATGAATATATACACCAGTCGTGGAGAAATGTATATAGGCCCTAGATTGATCTCATATAGCTGAACTCATCCCTGTTCCATACCCATACTTTATTTTTTATTCCTATAGGGGCCATGTTTTATGAGATGAATAGTTTTCTTTTCAGAATCGTAATTCGGAATCAGGGAATGTTTGAATCGGTTCATGGTGAGTTCTATCGAGGACGAACGACGCAGGCCATTCTGAAATGTTGAAAGAACGCAGATTGTCAGTTTCTGCACAGTACTTTCTCGAAATCTAGGCAAGACGACCTCTTTCTCTCTCATTATTTCATTCGCTGTCACACTTTTTCATTTTGCAATAGATGATCTATTTCTTTACCATAAAGCTACACACTCTGTTTCACCTTTCCTCTAACAGTCATGTTCATCACTCCCAGGTATTTCCTGAAGGCACTGTTTGGCCTGATATTAGCACTCAAATTTGCATCACAGTGACTCTAGCATAACATATCCTATATAAAAGGTACAGATAACACGCCATAGGGAGGACGTCTGGTGGAAAGCGAATACTGCATGAATTATGCTGAACGGCAGTGCGAAATCTTTAACATTGACAATCAAACTGTAAATCAGCGGACCAGCCCACAAGGAATTATTGATGATCACGCGTAAACACACTCACGCACCTGCTCTCTCAAACGTACTGGAAATAACGCTTCGAATACAAACCAAAAATACAAGCATGTGATAAGAGAGAGAAAAGACATACATAGCACGGGAAAACAGTTAGGGAAAACAGTTCGGAGCAGAGTAAGTTTACTATGCAGTTGGACAAACATAATGGTAGTATAGTGTTCGCCACGATGAAGATTACAATGATTGTTAATTCTTTATCGTTATAATTGCCTTTCCTTTAAAATCGATATTCTTGATAATTACAGTTATAATTTATCTTATACCAGCACAACAAATGCATTCTCTGTTTTCACCACAGTTTTGCGATATCACACTCTTTTGCTTACGATGACATTCTAAAAGCTTGATTTTCTTAAAAATCATGTCTCATTTTAAGAGTACAATCGAGTGTTAAATTTGTTTGTTTTTCTGTTTGTTATTTTCTTTAAAATGGAAATCATTGAATTTGTATATTTATATCCATATCCTGTGCAGCAACAATGCAAAAAAAAAAACAACAACAACAACAACATGATAACAATATATCTGGATTTAAAATCACAATTCCCTCTTCTCAACGAAGTTTGAACTGAGGTGTGATTGTGAATTAACATTGCAGTTTGGATCTGGATTGGAATTGATCGCAATCAAATGAAGATTATGTGAAATGTAGATACTTTTATCTTATTTCAAATAAATAACTCAGTTTCAATGATTGATTTAAAATCTTGAAGCTAACTATAATTTGCATTTAGCTTTAACAGAAAATGGAAGGAGATATAGATATATAAATACACACTTTTTTTGTTTTTCAATGATATTTTATTGATTTCATTCAAATTAATCATAAATCAACCCATTCTGGGTGTAACATGAACATAAAAACGGTACAAATGCCATTCAAAAGACAAATCCATTACCAACTTATACTGCCCATCATCTCCCTTCAAACATAACAACTCGATTATAAATCAAACCTACTGACCATTTCTTCACGAGAAAATATTGACCTGTACAAAAAAAAAAAAAAAAATGTATATATATATATATATATATATATATATATATGTATCTTTGACTATGGTATACTTATACTGCCAATCATCTCTCTTCAACATAACAACTCGATTATAAATCGAGTATGTAAGGGTATATATATACAAGGGTATATACATAAAAAAGCAACAAAAATACGTTATACAAACTAGAATGAAATCATTTCATTGAAATCAAATCCCCATCCTCCACCAACCCCGATGCACTCAAACCTATCCCACACCCCCACCACAACCCCAAACACATACATCCACAACCACCACACACATACACCCCAAACACCAACACACATACACACCAACACCAAAAACGCACATACACACATACACCCCACACACAAAACACACCCGAAGCGATACCACCTTCCTTCCTAATAAAAACGACTTCCAAATTCAGAAATATTTTCCCATTTCAGCAAATGTAATCCCAACTTATTTCTTTTTATAGCAATTTCTTTTTCTTCATCCCGAAAACTTATTATTCTTTTAGAAATTTCCTCCAAAGTAGGAATTTTTCCCTCCGACCTAGATCTAAAAATAATATATTTCAAAATAAAAATTATTGTATTATAAAATTTTACTTTTGGATCCCTTCCCGTAACACCAAAATGAACGTCTCTCCACTCTATATTTCGAAGATCTGCCATCTCAAACCTATCTATCACTTCCTGCCACAAATTCTTAACATACACACAATCCCAAAATAAATGTTTATATGTTTCTACCGATTGCTCACAAAAAGAACACCGGTTATTTGCAACAAAACCAAACTCAAAAAGATTTTCCTTTGTATAAACAACTCCATGCAATAATTTATACTGAAATTCCCTAAGTTTTGTTAGAAGTGTTGTCATTCTTGGTCTTAAAAATATATGTGTAATTTCCTTTTTCGAAAACAAATAATCATTTTGGCCATCTTTCATTCGTAAAACATACAATTGCTGTAAATTTGTAACAAAGAGTTCATACACCGTTCTAAATGAAACATCTTTCAATAAAATTACATTCTCAAAAATTTTCAAAGAAATATTATATTCCTCTTTATCAACAGAATAAAAATCATATATATTTCCCTCAAATTTCTGGCTTCTTACAACAACCTCCCCTATTTCCCAAACTTTAACTATATTTTCACTATCTAATCCTAACCTGTGAAAATATACTGCTGATCTCATACGATCTTTTTCCATAATTTGCTTCACTAAATAAATATTCTTCCTGTATAAATTTTCACAAAAAATCATTTTCCCTTTACACAAATAATCCTTATTATTAAAAAAAATTGGATTAATCTTACCTTCTTGATAATTCCGGTTATTCTCCATTTCTTGCCATGCCCTCAAAATTTCTAAATAAAACCATGGTACATTAAACTTTAGAAATCGTATATCATAATTGCACAAAAATATGAATCTTCCTCCCGCAGTCTTAAAAATATAATCAAAGAAAAGTTTCCATCCCATGAGCTTCTCACCATATAACAATCGCTTCAACCACATAATTCGTTGACTCTTAACAAACAATTCAAAATTTGTCATTCTAAGACCGCCCTCACTATAATCCTGATAACAAATAACCCTTTTAATTCGATCTTTACCATTCCATATAAATTCAAAACAAATTTTATTGATATCTGCCACTACCCACTTTGGAACCTCTATTGATGAAGATACATAATATAATTTAGACAGAGCATATGTTTTGAGCAAAAATATTTTTCCCATTACAGTCAAATCTCTTTGTCTCCACCATCCCAAAAGTCTTTTAATCTTACTCAGTATCTCTTTATAATTATAAAGAATATATAGCTTTATAATTATAAAGAATATATAGCTTTACACACACACACACACGCACACGCACACGCACACACACACACACACACACACGCACATACACAAACATACACACACATTCTGTGTGAGTAAACTTGATACCAGTGAAAGTCGACTGTATAGCCACCCCACGGTGGTCCCCAAACTTCCTTTCATCAACTATTCACCATGCATTCTTTCCCCGCAATAATTACAAACATCGAAACCAGGCAAGCAGACGATGTTTTCAAATCCAGCAACCTGCTGTTGGCGCCTTCGATTAACCTAACATGACCTTGTGTGTATCATGTTCTTTTAAACAGAGAATGTTTTTGAATTAGCAGCGTGCCCTGATTGCAGATCGGGAGAAATAAGCTGCATTTACCCGTGCGCATAATGTTCTACACACTAAGAAATCAGGGTTCAATTTGGGGTTGAGTTTGACCCAATGCACCCTTGCGTGGACTAGGGTTGAATATTTAACTTCTATAGGTGCTATTTACTCCGAAAGGGGTTCACTTTTGAGAAAGATTAATTTTTGAACCTCCAAATAGAAGAGTTAGTCTGCTACAAAAATCTAGATCATACTGTTGCGTTCAAACATGTTAGGATTTCTAATGCAGTATCAGTAGTGATTTGAATTGTGGATGATGTTCATCTTTAAGATTGCAAATCAATCAATATAAAGATGTTTGTTGGTGTTTGATAAAATGATATAGCATTTTTTGTTCGTGCCAGTTTCATAAACAGTACGTGAGCAAAGACTAACACGCCAATCCCGGAAATTAACCAATCACATCAGAGAAGACGATCGAGGCTCCGTTTTTTTTTTATAAGCTCGCATCGCCACCGCATACAGCGAGCAAGCTATGTGTACATACGTGTCACAAAGCAAAGCGTCGCGACAGTTCACTTCCATTCGTTCTAGAACTCCCATGCAATTGCATTGAAGCGGGGCTTTCTCGTTGCAAGACTTGCTGATTTATACAAGATTAAGGTGAGTAAATGATCACAAATCATGACTTATTTGGGTTGCGCTTCTGTGCGGCTAGATCTTTCATTTCTTCGGTAATAATTTCAATCGTTTGTCGTGCCGTTCTTTGTTACCACGTTCACGCGTGTATGTAAAATCACATGACCTAATGCAGTAATGGGGAGTAATACGGGCCTTTTTACGGTTACTATACTACTGCCATTTAGGGATCGACAAGAAATAAGGCAAACCAGTTTGCATTGTTTAATCTAATGGTAGTTTAATGTATAGTGATTTGTGATACTGTTTTGTCTTCTATTGCATGTGCTTATGAGACAGTCGAGACTGACTTACTGTACAGTCTACAGAGTCAGTAAGCTAACTGTTGCGACCTGCCCGAACTCGAAGCGTTCGGGCTCTTTTACAACTGTGTATGGGACTAAGACTCGATCGCGCACTGTCACTAGTCATATATGTGCATGCCCCTGTACCCTGATACAGTCTGCATGATAAGCTATGTGAGAGTCGCGGTCCGCGGTGACATGATACGGAGGGATACCGGTGATTGAAACACTGAATGAGAGAATGTGCATCAAACTGTACTAAGGCAGAGGAGGTACAGCTAGTAATCATCAGTGTGAAAGAAATTCCTTCTTACTTGGGTTTGGTTGTACAGTGCCGCAGTGCAGTACCAATTACAGTACACAGTGCAGACTGAGTACAAAAGTTTCCTGTACGGTATGTAGTGGCCGACTAGCTAGACTAAAAAGGTTTAGCTGTGTCAGTGTGGCAAGGGTGTGAAGCTGATGAATATCGGTACTGATTATCAAAAAAAACAAAAACAAAAACAAAAAAACAAAAAACAAAAAGCAAAAACAAAGAAGAGATATTTCAAGTAGATCTACATTACATTGTATACACTCTATATCTATGGACATGGTGAACAACAGTCAAATTATACTGATTTCGAGGTGAAAATACAAGTTGCCAGCAGCGTTGTAAGTCATGTAGCAGACTAGTATTAAGTGTGGGCAATCTATATAATAGCCTATTGACATCGCCATGCGCTGTGCAGACATCATTGATCTACATATTAAACTGGTGGGTGGTGGTAAATTTGAGGTTACAATTGGTACAACAAATGTACGTTACTCAGACCCTTGTGCTTTGTATTGCATTGACGGCACTGTTACCTGCAGATTTGTTATAGGGCCTACTGCACATGAACAGTTCAATATAAATTCAAATTTCTGTGTTGTCATTGCAAGTTTCTTTCTTTTCCCCCTTTCTTTCTTTCTTCAGGTCAAAGGTGTTTGAAGCATCCTTGTCCTTACAGCAAATGAAGGATGTTGTTTGTTTCATTATGGACTATGCTGCGCTGAATTGCATCCTACTCCCTGGGAGTATTCTCGGTATGAAACCTGATGTCAAAGCTTCTTCTCTACTTGTGACACCAAGGCAAAGGTGAGTTTTCTCTGCAGGCCAGGAAAATGCACATTTGCTCCCTTTGATATAAAAACTGTTTTCTTATGAATGTTGCAAATGCAGCATTAATTATCTGTAAGAGTTGCAAAGATGGAATGGTTAATCTTGTAAGATTAATTGCAGTATGCCATGCAGAGTCTTTGTATCACTGTTGGCGGAAGGTTTTCAAAAGGGGGGGGGGGGGGACTTCCTAGTTTCATGAGCTAACAAGCAAAAAAAAAAAAGGCCGCGAATGCAACTTCTGGTGCCACTTCCAGGTTTCAGCTTACAAGCAAAAAAAAAAAAAAAACATCAACAAAACAAAATAAAAAAGTATTCAGCGCAAAAACAGATCCTTATGGTGCTCACACTTCGAGGTTTTTATCTACATGTATTTCTTTCTAGTGCCACTTACACACTTTCAGGTAAAGAAAGTTGGGGGGGGGGATTGGGACCCGAAGTGGGGACACCTTATAATGTTTTCCTTTGTATGGTGCCGAAAAAGTAGGGGCCCGAGTCCCCCTGGTTCCTGTGGCCATATGTATAGCATCCAATTCTTTCTTGCACAGCTCTACATTACTGTTGTTTTTCAGTTGGATTATCAAAGATGACATACCATGTATTTGGTTTACTTTTGTACTTAATAGATTTAACGCAGGAATCGCAACACTACAACGCCAAGGAAGAAATAAACCTTGCCAACATTTCGCAAAGTCCGGAAAGGTCTGCTGCCATATGTCGCTGCCACCTAACCTGCAACTGACCTGTAATGGATCTGCCAAAGAACAATACTGTGAGTTGATCACGAAACTGCTGTGCCTCATTTTTTTTTTTGCATTGTATGTTCAGATGTATTATTTATGGAACTCTTTAATGCATCAATCTTTATACATACACACAGTGCACTCATGTTCTAATAAGTAACGTTACAACAAAATTGAATTTGAGGCCATAATGTTATTGGCTCTACATTTGTTGCTTTATTGTTTACTTGTTTGGTTGTAACAAAACTTTGATAAAACGAAAGAAAACTGTAGGCCCTGAGGACCTCATTATAACAGGAGTCCAGTGTATACTGGGCCAAATACGCTGTACCGAATTGCTGATGCAGTCACTGCATCAACATAAAAGGAGGATGATCCTGGACAAGACATTTGTCCCAGTATACGACTGGACTGGTCATCTCTCTTCTCTCAATCAACAGTTGTTCCCAGTTCAAGGTTAATCTGCATTTTTGCATTGAATGTGAAAACTCTGTACATGATCAGTAGGGCCTTTTTCATGGAGAGGGTTGATGGCCCCCACAAGTAATTTTGACTTCACCTGTTCTTCATTGGCATATATTTCATCCAGATGGCAGAACATTTTCAAATTTTCAGTGTAGAGTGTATGGTCTATTAAAGTTCTAGAATTACATTGTACATGTAGTATAGCATTGCTTTGAGATTGTTACCCTACAATCAAATTTAAGCTTAAGAGGGTGTGTAGAGTGTGTTGTGCTTGTGATTTGTCAGGAAAGTGCAACCCATAGAAATGTTCAATTTGGTGTTTTCCTTCTTCCCAGAAATTAATCTTCTCAATAAATGTATGATATATTGTACATTTTTGTATCACTATACAGAGGAGAGTGTAACACTTTTGTTGTTGTTGTTGTTTTCCCCCAGGTATTCTGCATGACTGAGGCACCTTCTTCAGCTGTCTTCGTGGAATGAATCGCTACCACTTCACTCAGTTCTACAGATGCATCCATGATGAAACCTTTGTCCAGGGCAATCAACTACAGTCTGAAACAGTCTTCATAAAATCAATGTAGAATACTGGCAGGTAATATTGTGAAGAACACTTCATGGAATGATTTTAAAGAAATCACTGTAGATTTACAACCCTGTGGCTACTTGTACGATGATGAGTTAATACTTGTATCTGCTTTGCATTGTGTATCATCCTCTGCCTAAATGACTAAAACACACAAAAAAAAATGTATTGTTTTTTATGCTGACACTTTGTACAGTACTATCATCCTCGAGGTTGTTATAGAAATTCTTGCAGCTATAATAGAGTAGTTTGGTTTTCTTGTCATTCTCGCTTATGAATATAAGCTGCATTTTGATGTTTTGGGTGGAAGATGAATTTTAGCCTTGAGCCAGCACTGAGAATTACACTGTAGTACAGTGGTATCATTCAAGCTTTCTGTATAAAGCTGGACAATTCCTGTACCTTCCTGTTTTATGCCTCTCCTATCCTGCCTATGCTATCGTACTATTATCTCTGAGTGTTCCTCTGTCTTCTATCATATCTCGTACTATATACAATGTGATTCTAGTTACAAATGCCATCCCTATATCGATGGAATAGACATATCCCCATACTTTTGGTTAATTGGATGCTGTTAGAGGAAGGAGGGAGGGGGGGGGTCCTTTTTCCTTTTTTGCTTGTCACAATTTGCATGTGTGTGTGTATTAGTGGTGTTGATTATATATTTTATTGCAGTTTCAGCAAACTTGGTATCCTTCTTTTCCATCTGTTATGTAACAGGTGAGGATACTAACCTTTACAATTATTGTATGTAAACATTAGCCATGTAAAGATGTGTTCACGGAAATCCTACTAATATTTGTGTACTGTGCTTTGATTACTTGTTAATGATCTTTATCTTTTTTGAAGGTTTCTAGATAATCTTTAATTTATGAAGTATTTTCATTCATTTGCATAGACATGTAGCTGGAAAGTATTGTGGCCATTTTGTTTCCTTCTATGCATGTGGAAACTAACCATGAAGGTTTTGTAATGTACATGTATACTTTTTCTTCGACTGTTTTATTTGTTTTACCTGAATTCACTGTGTTGTAACTGCTTGCACATGCAACATCTGGAATTAACAGCTCTGCTTTCTTTAGAAATGGATTGCAAATGTTTCATTTTTTTCTTCTGCTTGGGGGAGATTTTTATGTTTATTTTTTGTCATAAAGAAATTCTTATAGGGAAATAAAATGATGTAATGATAATATAATGACAGACCTTTGATACATTTCTTTTTTTCATCAGGGAATATTGTTTTCCCTTATTTACAAAATTTGAATATACATTGTATGTCATTACTGTATGAGTATATGTTATGTACATGTATTGTATTTAACTTTTTCTATTGTACATGTATTACATTATAATGCAAAAACTTGATTTGACTTAATCTTTGTTTTGAATGATAAAAACCTAGCCTATAAAATCAATAAATGTGCATTTTTGTGAGAATGCAGAAATGCATCCATCTTGACAAATGAAAGTGACAAGTTTGTATGTACCAAATGATGAACTGTACTTAGATAATGTACGAAAATGGGGATTTTCTCTTTATTTAATTTTCCTCGTTTTTTATCATCCCAAGACTTTATTAAACAAACATGAAATGTAATCATCTGTGATGCAGAGATGTTTTAATTTCTCTGTACAAAGTGTGTGCCAAACATGAAGTATGAGCAGCATGTACAATGAATTGGTGGTGGCATTGTTAAGGAGTATGTGTTGGCATTGCTAAGGAGTATGTGTTTGATTGAACAACTGTGAACACTGTGCTGTACTTTAAAAGCTTGAACATCTCCATTATTTCAGCAGGATATATAATATATATAATATTGTATGTAATATTGTATATTATATATATGTCTATTTGATACATGTATTATATATATATATATATATATATACTATATGTAACCCATTAAGGAGGAAAAATAAAAACCAGGGAGCGTA
The DNA here is from genome assembly GCF_964275005.1 of Diadema setosum. Taxonomy (NCBI): domain Eukaryota; kingdom Metazoa; phylum Echinodermata; class Echinoidea; order Diadematoida; family Diadematidae; genus Diadema; species Diadema setosum. The sequence goes on along the minus strand of NC_092689.1, from coordinate 8,497,753 downwards.
CATGCACCGCAAAGGGTTCAATTTTGATATCTGAAAAGTTCAAGAATTAACCCTTTTGGGTGGAAGAATGAACCTTTTTACAAGCTTGAGGTTAAACAATGTATCCTTCAGAGGTTCAATTTTTAACCTGCCTGGGTGCAAAAAATAAACCTTGAGGTTCAGTTTTGAACTCAGAGGGTTCATTTTTATGGAATTCAAAATTGAACCCTAGACAGGGGTTCAAATTTTGAGGGAAAAGGGTTCATTTTTATGGGGTTCAAAATTGAACCCTAGACAGGGGTTCAAATTTTGAGGGAAAAGGGGTGCTGCTATTGCATCACGCCTAGAGGTTCAATTTTGAACCCTGATTTCTTAGTGTGTATATAGTGTTGGTATTATGCTCTTAGGTTCCGGTAGATCACAAGCCAACATGAAGTGCAATTTCATTATATCTGCAAATAACTGAATGTAAAAGAAAACCAAATAGTAGAATCGCGATTAACTAGAACATTAATTAAGACATTTTGGAATTAGAGAGTTTCTCATGGCTCCACGCAACAGTCTCAAACAAATTGTACTATTATGCAGATATGCAAATTTGTGATGGTGTCATCGGTCAACACAACGGCCTTTGGGTTAGTAAATGAAAATAATATGATATAAAAACCAGCCTTTTAGACGATGATTCAGCCACTGCATTTCTATCTCCTTGACGATAATCACGATACAATAACTCCATTCAAAAGCTGCTGGATACTCTGTTACTGGTTTCGTTACAACAACAACTACTACTACTAGTACTAGTACTACTACTGCTACTACTACTACTACTACTACTACTAGTACTGCTACTACTACTACTACTACTACTACTACTACTACTACTACTACTACTACTACCACAACAACAACTACAACTACAGCAACACAACAAAACCCACATTGTTATAGCGCGCACAAAGCTTTGACCGTATTATGCGAGACCCAATGATCCATTTGACAATTTTAATTAGGCAGATTTATTTTTTTCGTCATCCTCTGCGAATGTTTACATGAAAATCTATGATGGTACGACCAGAAAATGTATACATTTTGTAACTTGACAAAATGATTCCAACCGAATCTCACGTCGCCGAAGTCAGTCCATCATACGATTGTCGTCACACCACAGCAGAGCAGTGGTGCGTGTAGAGGGAGTAGGCCTATGATGCCATAAAATGTATACTACCAATCATATTGGTATTTCCGGGAAATAACGTATATTTGACAAAAGAATGACGAGTTAAACCAGTTCGTACAATATCCGGACCCGAAAGCAGGATTTTTATGACTCCGGAATATATAGCTTTACATACTCGTTTCAACTTTGTCGCAGTGTTTATTGAGGAAAATAGTGAGGTTTTCACTGACACACATCCGTAGCATTCTGTCTTCGGGGAAAATTAAAAGCAAACAAAAGGCAAAGATATACCCTGGTTTAGTGCTCTGGTTGTTTGAATATCTATGAGTACGAGTATTGACTTGTCGGTAACGAGAATCGAGAATATTGAGACAATTTTCAAGGCAGTCAATGCCAAGTCATCGTCGTAAAAAACATAGGTCTTTGATATAATCACGAATTATTAGTTTGTTAGTCTGCAAGTAAAAACAAACTGCACTTCACTTCTTCCATACTTCGTATAGAACGATAAGAAATGGCTCGATATTCTGAGGGATTCAATACACTTTCCATACCCCTAAAGAGATTACATGTTTCAAAGCAACACAGGCATAAAGATTGCGGATAATCTCTTTAAGTGTCTACCATTTATAAATTTACTTATTCAGATGGGTCCTAAGAAAAATCATGTAGCTAGTCGTTTAAAAATCAACAACAACAGCAACATACTATCAAGTCACTTTCCATTTGCCCACAAACGTGTCGGGTATCATTATGTGGAGCGATAGCAGAGTGAAGTTCAATGTGAAAGATTTTCAACAAAATAAGAGTTTTCAACTCCAATTTAAAGGCATTAACTACCATTTGCAGATGAAACAAAACCTCACCTTTAGTGCTTCAAAATAGTTCTAAAATGTGAGTTAAGGATAGAAACAAACAATATAAAAAGTTAATCAGTGTAATCAATGTCAAATATACAAAATGTGGACAATAGTTATCGTTTTTTTTTTCTTGAATAAACCGTCTACAGTTAGGCCTATATGGTTAATTGAGAAAACTAGTCATGTCTCTTATGTTTTAGGCTTCTTTTTTTTTTTGCAATTTTTTTTTACATAATAGGATGTTTAGTGATACAACTGACCTACACTATGCATCAAATGTTATAACTTAAAAATTTTTACGTCACCGCTCCCATACTTAATGGTAACCAAAATTTGAAGAATATCAATATGCGTGCATGTTTTTCGCGGTGGATCTTGCTGTGGACATGACAGTACGTATGATAGAGGGTCCTACTATCATGATCAATCCGTTGCTACCAGTGGTCTTGACTTCATTAACAATCATTCGCTGTCGTTGTCAGGAGACCATCGCATGTCTTTTCGAAGATCCCTCCTTGCTTCCCAATTCCTTAGAATTCCGAGGCTCCGGTTTATCATCGCAAACATCGATCATTGTGTGTGTCTTCGATTGGAGCCTGGATGCTAAGATCTTAACAAATAAATCAAATGGAGGGGGGCGCTAGAGAATACGGGAGAACGCAAAGTTGGTCGGAGCACGGCCGGACCTTTGACATTTGTCTTTAAGCTCGGACAGTAATTGACCGCCTTCGTCACTTCTTGTCGACCTACCTTGCTCGGAGATGGACAGGACAGTTGCCGAGGTAAACATTGTTGTTTCTCTGGAGGGTTATAGTTTATTATTTCGAAGGTTCGTTAATCCGACAATGAAATAACGTCCATCATTCCAACGGTTCGCGAATCCGAAAACGAAATAAAGTTCGTAATTCCGAAGATAGGTTTGTACGCACCTCTCATTTTATGATTAACGGACTTTAACTTATTTTTGGATTAACGAACATCTAGTTACAGGGAATTTGTGTGTATGTGAATGACGAACCTTCGGAATAACGAACCTTATTTCATTCTCGTATCAACAAACCATCCGAATAACAAACATCTATACCCTCTGGAGATGTTGCTTTATATATAAAATCATTGTTTATTCGAACTGCCTCGAACGCATGCAAACAAAATACGACGTATTCTTTGATATGCAGCGTCCGTCTTTTGCTGAAATGTTTGTTGATGCCCTGTAAATGATACCCTAAGCAGAAACAGCCTCTTACCACCGTGAGAGTGATGATGCCCGGAGTCTATATAGTATTTCACATTTCGATTTGATTTGATTTTGATCGTATAATCAACAGAATACTAACCATTTCAACCGGTCATATCTTCGAGAAAGGTGGTGAGGAAAAGAAGATTCAAGTAGTGTCTAATCATCTTCGTTTCATTGAGCCAGCTAAAAAAATTAAAAAGCGACAGGAACAAACAAACAACTATTCTTTACTGCTATGTGCCAGTAAACAACTGAGTAAACAAATTGAAAATCCTTTTCTGTATCGTCTTGCTAATTAGCAAAACACTACTGATATTAATCCTTCTTCATTTGTTGAAAATGAGTAAGACAAAGTATCAGTTAGACACAGAATGCAAGAGTATTACGAAAAAAAATATGGTTGGCCAATCCATGGTTTGAAAATTGGTTTGGAGGTCGAAAACCAACAGAAAGATCTCTCCAGCGAGTTCATCCTCGGACAAGGATGTAATGTCCCTCATGAATCATTAATGATGATGACAAGGCCGTCAGGAAGTGTAGTGAAAATGATATAACCTTGATGAGGTATCCCTGAGTGAACAAAGCGAGATGATAAGCCAAGTATTGGTGATGTGATGATGATGATGATGATGATGATGATGATGATGATGATGATGATGATGATGGTGGTGGTGGTGGTGATGGTGATGGTGATGATGATGATGGTGGTGGTAGTGATGATGATGATGATGATGATGATGATGGTGTTTGTGGTGTTGGTGGTTGTGGTGGTGATGATTGATGGTGATTGTGATAATATTGAATATGCTATTAAGACCATAGCTACAGGAAATCACAATTCTCCCAATTCATATTATCTTATATAATCTATATCATTTGAAGGTGACTGCGCGATAAATTTAGTAATCGAGGATTTTTTCTTTTCAAAGTAAGGAGTGCAGAGAAAACGTTTAGAGATGCAAGTCGGATCGAGGTGTTTGATTTTATTCTATATCTAGCTTTTCAAAGAGTACAAAGAAAAAAAAATAATAATATAATATAAAAAAGTTGGACGGGGCGCATCTCCTACATTGTGTTTACTCGTGCAGTGTAAATGATATCAAATGTTAAAAGAGCGTACAATTCTTAGAAATTCAAAGTTTATTTCAATTCAATTTAATTCAACTTTATTTTCATTTCCATTAAACAAACAGGGAAAATTATATACAATGCATTAACAGAACATAATTTGTAATAATTTAAAAAACGTAACTTAACAAAAATACATGTGATCATGAGTATTTGATAAAAACCGGTTTTTAAATAGCTGATATATCTAAAATCAAATGTAAAACAAGGCGATCCTAGTAAAAGGTGGGTACCATCTTTTATAAAGATCGCTTTGTTTTGTATGTCGTAGACAATTCAAAGCCAATTTTCATCAAATAAACCTTGAATTTCTCTTGAATTATGTGCTGTTTTAAATTTCGCAAGAGGTGTCTCATTATCTCACAAAAATGTTGGTAACCTCATGCCCCATCTCAGCCTAAAGTGTCTACCACCCCATTAATAAAGTCAAAGAAGGAGCCAGTGGCGTAACTACGGGGGGCATGGGGGGGGGGGGCACGTGCCCCCCCCCCCCCCCCAATCCGCTGGTAAAAAAAAAAAAAAAAAAAAAAAAAAAAAAACCTACCAAAATGGTAATTCAAGGGTTAGTAAACTGCTTTTGAAATCGACATGAAAGGATGATCAAGAAAAAAGATATTTTTCTAAGATTTCTTTTAACCATATAATTAAAGAGGTATTATAGTGAAACATTGTTCAAAAAGCCCGGAGACGACAAAAGATTGTGATTCAGTGTGATTCCTGGTTGGCATTTTGAATACAAGCAGGATGTGCGCAGTGTACTCAGAACATCGGAATGGCAAAAAGAGTCGCTGCAATGTTGCGCAATGTGATGTTTGATAGGTTGTACACATTTGCTATCAAAGCTTGATCATTGATTTTGCAGTGTTGCTTTACATACTAGTCTATATTAAAATGCCTTGCATTGCCAATAATAAGACTTGACCTTGGCTATTTCCTAACTTTTCCATCTATATGAAACACACACACTCACAAACACAAACAAATTAGGGGATGCTCTACATAAAGTGCAGATTTTGGACATCCTTCTCCCGCTTGGTCACTTCGACGCCCCCTCGCTGGTCATACCTCCCCCAATCATGAACATAAACCGACACCCTTGACTACCAGTGGCGGATCCAGGGGGCGCACCGGGCGCCCTCTCCCTCCAAAGCGATTAGCTACAAACGACAGTTTTTGGACTGTAAAATGTCAAAATTTTCAAGCTCGTTCGCTTCGCTCGCTCGCATTTAATCGTTATGCAATTTTCCTGATGCTGCTGTCAGTAATTGCCAGCAGTTGCGCCCGGTGCGTCCCCTCCCCTTAATTTCCAAAGCGAAAAAATATAGCTACAAACGGCAGTTTGGGGACTGTAAAATGTCAAAATTTTCAAGCTCGCTCGCTCGCATTTAATCGTTATGCAATTCTCCTGATGTTGCTGTAAGTAATTGCCAGCAGTTGCGCCCGGTGCGCCCCCTCTCCTTAATTTCCAAAGCGAAAAAAATATAGCTACAAACGGCAGTTTTGGGATTGTAATGTCAAAATTTTCAAGCTCGCTCGCTTCGCTCGCTCGCATTTAATCGTTATGCAATTCTCCTGATGTTGCTGTCAGTAATTGCCAGCAATTGTGCCCGGTGCGCCCAGGCCCTCTCCTTGATTTCCAAAGCGAAAAAATATAGCTACAAACGGCAGTTTTGGGACTGTCAAATGTCAAAATTTTCAAGCTCGCTTGCATTTAATCGCTATGCAATTCTCCTGATGTTGCTGTCAGTAATTGCCAGCAGTTGCGCCCGGTGCGCCCCCTTTCCAAAGCGAACAAATATAGCTAAAATCGGCAGTTTTTGGGACTATTGTCAACATTTTCAAGTTCGCTCGCTTCGCTCGCTCGCATTTAATCGTTATGCAATTCTCCTGATGTTGCTGTCAGTAATTGCCAGCAGTTGCGCCCGGTGCGCCCCCTCTCCTTAATTTCCAGAGCGGAAAAAAATATAGCTACAAACGGCAGTTTGGGGACTGTAAAATGTCAAAATTTTCAAGCTCGCTCGCTTCGCTCACTCGCATTTAATCGCTATGCAATTCTCCTGATGTTGCTCTCAGTAATTGCCAGCAGTTGCGCCCGATGCGCACCCTCCCCTTAATTTCCAAAGCGAAAAAATATAGCTAAAAACGGCAGTTTTGGGTCTATAAAATGTCAAAATTTTCAAGCTCGCTCGCTTCGCTCGCTCGCATTTAACCGTTATATGCCATTCTCCAGATATTACTGCCAGTAATTGCCAGCAGTTGCACCCGGTGCGCCCCCCTTGAATTTCCTAAGCGAAAAAATATAGCTACAAACGGCAGTTTGGGGACTGTAAAATGTCAAAATTTTCAAGCTCCCTCGCTTCGCTCGCTCGCATTTGATCGTTATGCCATTCTCGTGATGTTATACTGCCAGCAACTGCCAGCAGTTGCGCCCCGTGCAACCCCCTTAATTTCCAAAGCAAATTTATAAATATATATATATATATATATATATATATATATATATATATATATATATATATATACATACATATATTATTATATATAGCTACAAACGGCAGTTTGGGGACTGTAAAATGTCAAAATTTTCAAGCTCGCTCGCTCCGCTCGCTCGCATTTAATTGTTACGTTATGCAATTCTGATGTTGCTGCCATGAGGTGCCCCCCCAATGTCTTGACCCACGGTACGCCACTGGAAGGAGCTGTACTACAAGTCGACGAATCAGTGCTCATCATCTAAATGTCTAAACGTGGTTGTCGTGCATGGCTTCAGCTTTCGACCCACTTACACACAACTTCGCTATCTTTCGAGTCAATCCTAACGGGGGACATGCGCTGGACGCCTCTTTTTGTGTAAAGATCCTCCTAAGCCGTTCGGCAAGCAATCTTGTTAGTTTTGTCTGCATGGCTACTGATTCTAACCTTCTCCTCGCAAAGAAATTCGCCTGCAGCCCGGCTTTTATTCATGGGATGGACCACAAATAGCATACGTATACATTATTATTACCCCCTACTTTGCACAGAAAGAAGAGACTTTGTAAAACAGCCCGAGAATATATTGTTTGTTTGTACCATAACAGACAAACGTAATACACAGTCAGGTTGGTAACCTCTCTTTCCTTGCCCATTTTGTTTGTTGTTATTTTTTGCACACACTTTCAACCTCCCCTATCATAAGATGGTTGGTCTCTACATGACCAAAATAAGCGATATTCTTTTTTCATTTTGACAATGTTTGTGTGGCATGTCTTGTTTTTGCACTGTTTTGACTTGTGACCATGATGAAATGTAGTGTCAGGTCTTGAGGAAAATGCATTAAACTAAAAATGACAAGAAAAAAAAAACAACAACAAAACAACTGCACGCATACATGTAATACGTATATATATATATATATATATATATATATATATATATATATATATATATATATATATATATATATATCTTTATAGAGTTATTATTTACATAACATTCTTCAGCTCTATAACTATTATGTACATATACATGCACATTAATACGCATATATATATTTTATATCACAATATGCGTATGCGTGTGTGTGAGTGTTTGTGTGTGCTTGCATGTTTGTATAATGCAATACTTTTCCCCTGAACTCTATCACTAACTGATAATCAGGTTCTGATTGGGGACTTGTTTAACTATTGACAGGCGCACCTGATTGCTTGCTCACGCTCCAAAAACTGTGTGCATTATTAATTTCTGTATTTATCAAACCGATGTGCTGCTCAGATAACGAGCAAACCTGTCGAGTTATATTTCTTTATCGTTATTTCTGTCGAGTTATTAAGCTAAATTGTGTGTGTAGTGTTGGTCATCATTATCATCTACGAGGAGATCAGTCTGAATCATATCTTCACTGTTTGATTTGGGAGGGACAGGTTCGTGGGCGCCGCTCGAGTTGTCATGATGAGAAAGGAATTTTAACGAGCTTTTTATCGCGTTTGCGAAAGCCGCCAAATCTATTTTTTATTCTTTTTGCCACTTTAAAGAAAGAATCTGAATAATATTATTATGTACGCTGCTTGGCACTGAACTCTTTTTCAAATAAAGCGTCTGATATTCTATGTCATTGTTTTAGATATATTATTGCTCGCTTTCATTTCGGTCGTATCATAATTATGAATGTGACAATTATGAAGAAGGCAAAGCAGATGAAATTAATGAATATGATGAAAATAGACTAGGCCTTTAGTGGAAACTTTTAATTACTTGCAAAATCTTATGAATTTGACTATTGCGTATTCATTTTAGTATTTCGCGCAATGGACAAGATCAATGCGTATCAAATAAGAATTCGATACAACTTTGAATAAAGACTATCTTATCACCCAGCAGACGTCCATCAGTTTGACTTCATTCTGCAAAGTGTGATGCCAAAGAGAGAATTTTCAAGAGGAAGTATAAGAGGGGAGAAACTTCGGCATAAGATCAATTCAGCGAGTGTAGTATGAGACCTCTTTGGGTCTTCAAGAGCCAACCACGTCCGTCTTTCTGCGGTGCTTTAACCACTCCAAGGACACCTGACCAGCTATGAATAGCTCAATCCAAAAGATTCTTGACGAGAACGAAGCACTTAAGTTGCCTCCAGTTGGAAAAGGAGAAGACAAATGATTCAGACGCATCTCCAGGCGTTTATTATTATTGGTTTTTTTTTTTCTTCATAAATTCGTGATTTTGCATTACCAGTTTGGCATTCGGCGACCGATTTTTCTTTTGTTAGTCTCCATGTCTACCCTCACAAGAGGGCATTGAATCTGAACAAGATCTTTATTTTGATCAAAGACGACTCTGTGTATATCTCAATCCCGAGATGAATATAAAACTAGAAGATGTACAATATTAGATGCGCATTGTTCTAATTCATGACATGAAGTATGCAAGAAAATAATTTTGTTTCACCATTTCTGGCAAATGTCACCGATAATCGTTACAAGAAGATTAAAATCCTTAACACCTTAACAGACGGATATAAACCCGTGATGAGACAAAGGAAAACAAGCAGACAAATACACAGAGAGACTTACGGTGTAATTTCTGAGGGTCAAGTGTATCTCTTTGCCCAAGACATGTTTGACTTCATGCGTAGTTCGAATAGGGTTTTTTTTTTTCACTTCAACTTCGACTAATCTAAATGTTGATATGAAATATGTTATCTTATCATTCTGTTTGTTTCAGTTTTTCATTAGCCTAATTTATGCATTTTCCTCGAAAACGTGAACTAAAACTTGACGATGAAGTGGCATACAAGTTGATGTGCAGAAACAAAAGGCAATGGTTATATGAAGTGACGATTTGTAACTTCATTCTGAGATATAGACTTCTTTTATGCAACCTTGTGACAAATTGCATCATGCCAACGGAGAATAAAACAAAGAATCGATGCAGGAGACCTCCGTTGTAAGCAAGGCTTGACTATGGGATAGTGGCCTGGACTCTAATAAAAATACATCAAGAAATTCTTTATATTGCTGATATCTATACAATCATCGTTTAGACCAACGATTTAAATAGCATATACTTAATTAAAAACGATGAGTCAAAAGGCTTAAAGACATGAATTACATATTTGCAGTTAAATCGCGAAATCACATTAGCACCCAAGCTTTTTGATTTGACCACGGAGGTAGCGCCATGATATGACGCCAACTTTTTCATTAGTCTTCCCTTATCACATTAACAACTCAGAAACATGATGTCGACCTTGTTTCGATGATAGCCTTTCGCGCTGGTCAAACAAAGTGACCGGTGTACTGCGATATAACTCCTCTCAGTGCAGCAGAGTACACAACTCCCCTTTTATTCTCTATAGTGTTAACGGTATACCTTTAGAGCACTGCGAGAATGGTCCCTCGTAAACCATGGCCGTAGCTCAGCTAACGGTAAGTGTGATTGCATACAGCGGGTCCTTAATTTCTGTTTAATTAACGACTATCAGTCCCATGCCTGATAGAGGGGGTACACAGAGTCGTGAAAGCTTAGATTAAGCAACTCGTGTTATGGCCGTCATGAAGCTATAAAAAAATGCGAAACACGCTCAATGTTTGGACGAATCACGTCGTTGAATGCATAGTGCCAATCACGAGCTTTTGAAACATTCGTTGTTCGAGCGCGAAGTGGTCTCCCTCGATGGAACATAATCTCCATCCGTCACTCCGGGGAAAGAGCAGTGGTTAACCTACTCTACATTTTCGTCGCGAGAGATGCTGAAATCAATCTCGTGAGTTAGACACGATGCAGTGATTCTAGAGTTGGACTTTGCATCCAGCGACAAGCAGCTGTACCTATTTACTCTGCCATTGTAATAAATCGGAAGAAAAGAAGCTTTCTTTATCATTAGTATCGTTCATATATGCTATAGTTTTGTGTTTCGAACCAACGCAATGAAAGATGCCATCCAGGAAACTTCGGGTAAAATACATACCAGTGAGTATCATATCGGCTTCTATTCTTCCTATCTGGACGATTTACTCTTATTTTGCTCTCACCCTTGTCACTCTTTGCGTTCTTGCTTTCACTTCTTAATTTCGATATACTTAAAAGGTGCAACGAGCTGATGTTAACTTAATCGGCATATTTTGTTTATACTATGCCTCTTTTTTGTTTTTGTTTTTTGTTTTTTGTTTTTTTTTTACATTTCGTGTGTTCGTCTGAAATTTTGGAAGGATCTGCAATTATTCCCAAAGCATTGCGAAATTAATTGCCTGAAGTATAAAGCAACAACACCTGCAGTCTGACCTGTCGAAGATATTGCTCATGAAGGAAATAGTTATCCCAGTGTAGAGCCCAATGTAAGAAAGCAACAGAGTACAACACATTACGAAATTCATATTGTATTTGTTCTATTCCATTCTCTTCTAGACTTTATCAAAATAACATCTAACACGTGTAAGCAGCAGAGGATGTTGTCATGGTATCACATCGTCTAAATAGAAAATAGCCCTATTATGAGCCTGTTGAGGTGCAATTTTAGGAGAATCTCTTTTTTTTGGGGGGGGGGCTGTATTATTATCTTATGATCTTAAATCAGAGATGAATCAAAATAAGGACAGACTTGTTTCCATTCTATTTCCGTTCATTCGTCACAGAGTATAAACAACAACAGAAACGTCAGCAAAAATAGATAAAGAAGGATATCTGCAGTAGATGAGAATGATGTATAGTGATCATGTAATCGCGTATATCCAGCACTTCGGATCACCGAAAGACACCCGAATGCATGTGAAGAGATAAGAGAATGTTCAAAGGAACATTTCCGTTGTGACGCCATTAGGAGACACGCTTCTGATTGTAATCGTCTCCCAATATCCATTCCTTTTTTTTTTCTTTTCTTTTTTTTCATTTCAGATCTTGATAGTAATCACTGTGGTGGTACTGATGTATGGTTTGATTTTAATGTTGATGATCATGGTGCTCCGTATCGGTTTTGTTTGTTTGTTTGTCTGTTGTTGTTGTTTTTACAAATGAAATAGGCTTAAGACTGGAAAGCTATAGGCCTGTATGGTTCTCGATTAGTTTTGGCTTGTTACATTATTCGATCATCAATTCATTCAAGTATACGTCTTGAAGGGACTTGCATATTACTTTGATTGGCAACCAGCGATCATTACATTTTGGATATAGGTTAGACACGTTTACATTTCTATCCAATGATACATGTCTTCGCGGAATCATCAAGGAGAGATACGAAGCATGATAGCGGATATATACACATACCCTCTCTCTCTTCATTCCTCCGAGTGTTTCGTGTACCTTGTAGCAAGGAAACTTCCTATAAATTGACCCGAATAATCTTGAAGACGTCATGCATGCATGGATGTGTGGGCGTTAGTGTGCAGTTTACCCAGTCGACGATAAGTATAACACTAACGCTCCCTGAGATGAAATGTGCTTCTTCGACCATTTTATTTACACGTTACCATGGTGAAAACACACAAATATCATACTTAGGGACAGCATCATATATTTTGAGCCAACCATGCCAACAGAGGCTACACAAAATGGACTAAAGTCAACGGACCAGCACCAACTTTTGTACACACTGATAGTGGTCGTTATGACCATAATTACGCGTTGATCAAGGAGCGGACCGTTTTAGCATCCAATGTCATTGTTTGTACGTGCCCTCATTCCACTGAACAAAGTGTTATAAATAAGTTAGGCATTAATCCAATGAAATCTACACATGCGCTGTTTGGCAGTTCAATCGGTGAAAACACAAGATACCGCAAAAATGGTTTGGAGTGTGTGAAGTTTCCTGTTAATATGAGTATGTTGTACGCACAGGTTCAAAAAGACTGCACGACGCCTTGAATTTCTGTTTGCTAATCTCTCATACAAACTTTCCTATTTGATTTATAATGTGAAAAAGCGCACATTTGGAAATGACAAAAGCCAAGATTTTAAGGAGAAATCGGGTTGTCAAAGAAACAAAAAACAGTTCGAGAACACTTCTTGAAAAAAAAAAACGCGTAAAGAAAAATAATCGACAATTTGAATAACCGTTATCATGGCATGCTTTTAAGGCTGTCTTATAGGTGAGAACTCTTAGTCTTACCAGGGATGTAGTCGGTCTGAGAATTTCATGGTTGAGTAATATTGTACAACGAGGATTCTGTCGTATTACTTAATGCCCTTTTATTATTCTTTTTAGCGCTACCAACATGAAAGGACTTTCATTGCTATGACAAAAAAAAAAGTTTAACACTTGAGGATGAAACAAGGGGTTTGAAGGTTGTGGGTTTTGCTCATCTCGCGGTGTCCCTTTCCCTTGTGTTGGTTTTCTCTGGATGTCATGTTCACAATGGATGTAACACTCTCAGCTGTTAACGCGACAGAAACTGTTGATGCGTGAACTTCGTTACCATGGCAATAATCGAAGAATGCGAATCAAGTCTACTTAACATAGCAACCAACCGTCACATGAACAGATTTAGCGTAACATCGGCGTCATTGGCGTCACAATTGTTGCTACCGAGATGATAATCAGCTTTACGAAACACACTTTGTCAAACAAAACACTAAAATATACATGATCGGTGATCAGGTTTAGAATTCGCCTTCAGTTGTTGTACATATAAATCGATATCGTCGATAAGAATGAACAAAGCCACAACCTCCTGATTTCTAGATTTCCATAGATAAGAATAATGCCTGTATGCCGATGATTTGTATCATGGCTATTCCTCCAATCGTGCACAATACTGAATAATTGGTGCTTATTTCGGTCGATGAAGGGCACTTATACATACAACTCGACGCAAGAATCGTGAATTTGAATAAATAATATGCAGTACCCGCTGCTACAAGAGATCAGAACCATCACTAGCTATCGGGCGTAAGTTCGGTAGTGACTCTCTAGTGGATATGACGCCTGTCTAGCGATCAGGTGGCCGTAGGTTCGAATCCCTGTAACAGAGTATCGTGCCCATGAATTTTATCATGGCTATTACTTCAAACACTAAATACTCGGTGCTTATTTACGTGGTTTAAGGCAATTTGTTAATCAGTCACCAAGTTACAGTAAATTGATGTCGTTCACAGTTTCATGACTGCGATATAACAGCACAGACGGTTAAGGGTGAGTTGTATTTTAGTTTCTCTACGCTCTCTACACTCTGGAGGTAAGGGGAAAACATAATAACGACGCTTTCACATCGCATTCATTTGTTAACTTGTTGTATTTTTAGAGTGTAAAACTATTCAAAATAAATGTGCTGAGGATAAGGAGTTGATGTTTTGTGAGAATTGCAGTAACCAATGCGCTTCAACAAATATAGATATAGTCGATCAAAAATGAAACAACCACTTCAGTGTTTTTAGACTAGTGTCCGTAGCAATCATGTTCAGTTATGATTTTAGTTATGCTAATCGTTTCTCGCTCATTTATGATACGCCAGTAACAGACTAGTGGGCACAGTTTTAAAGTCAAATCACTCCCTTGAGTTTATATGAGGAATCAGCAGAATATGTTTTGGGGATAAATGTTGTTCAAAATAACTCCATGTTCTCTCTTTGCAGAGCATTGGACAGTCATGGTCTATCACATTTGTTGCTGACCATGTTATCAGAACCTGAAAGAAGGCCAGAAACAGAAAAATCATGTTTATACATCTATTTTTATCTCATTGTTACGTTATATCATCATATTCATCATGGATATCCTTATTGGAAGCCAAGAGCTACAACATGTATGTCTCACGTTGAAGGGTTCTGTTCGAACATGCACCAACATACATGTATATACCACATGAAGAAAAGGAAACCACACAAAGCTGAAAACATATATAATGTGACATAACAAAACAAAACATAACATAACATTCAATAACATAACATAGTATAATGTGACAAAACACAAAGGCATACAACGTTTTCTAATAACACAGAACATTATCAGTGATGCATAGAGTTCGAAGATTGCGGTCAAATCTTTAAGTTTTTAGTTCTTAGTACTACTAGTACTTAGTTGCTTAAACTAAGTCATGCATCACTGAAACTGCCCCCCCCCCCACCACCCACGCGTTGTTGTCACCTTCTTATACCACTTGAACCTCTATGATTATGCTCTCATATCTGATAGCAAGTGTGTTTTGACCTACTTGATATTCCGGTCATGAAAATATTATTACATATACCACAAAGCAGGAATATAGTGACCTCCATTCTGATTGTCAAATATTTTTTCGCCGTTGGCCATCATTGATTAAACATACTGGAAATTCGCAATCGCTGTGGTGTAAAAGAAAAATGAGTAAAACCTCTTAATTGTCCCCGCCGAACGAGTTCGAGCAGGGGACTATGAAACGGGCTCCGTGCGTGTGTGTGTCCGTGTGTCCGTCCGTCCGTGTGTGCGTCCGTGTGTGATCAAAATCTTCAATTTGCTACTTCTCTGTCATTTATGAGCCAATTTTGATTCTGTTTGCTTTATATGATAGCACTACATGGGAGCTTTGAAACTTCTACACAGAATTTCAGTCGTGACCTTTGACCTTGACCTTTGACCTATATTGTACATTTTGCTACAAAATGCTACTCCTTCGCCATTTCTAACCCGATTTCGATTCCGTTTGCTTTATGTGATGGCACTAGGTGAGGGCTTCAAAACTTCTACACAGAATTTTGACCTTTGACTTCTTTGACCTTTGACCTTGATTTTTGACCTGTATTGTACATTTTGCTACAAAATGCTACTCCTTCGCCATTTCTTACCCGATTTCGATTCCGTTTGCTTTATGTGATGGCACTAGGTGAGGGCTTCAAAATTTCTACACAGAATTTTGACCTTTGACTTCTTTGACCTTTGACCTTGATTTTTGACCCATATTGTACATTGGCTACAAAATGCTACTCCTTCGCCATTTCTAACCCGATTTCGATTCTGTTTGCTTTATGTGATGGCACTAGGTGAGGGCTTCAAAACTTCTACACAGAATTTTGACCTTTGACTTCTTTGACCTTTGACCTTGATTTTTGACCTGTATTGTACATTTTGCTACAAAATACTACTCCTTCGCCATTTCTAACCTGATTTCGATTCCGTTTGCTTTATGTGATGGCACTAGGTGAGGGCTTCAAAACTTCTACACAGAATTTTGACCTTTGACTTCTTTGACCTTTGACCTTGATTTTTGACCTGTATTGTACATTTTGCTACAAAATGCTACTCCTTCGCCATTTCTTACCCGATTTCGATTCCGTTTGCTTTATGTGATGGCACTAGGTGAGGGCTTCAAAATTTCTACACAGAATTTTGACCTTTGACTTCTTTGACCTTTGACCTTGATTTTTGACCCATATTGTACATTGGCTACAAAATGCTACTCCTTCGCCATTTCTAACCCGATTTCGATTCTGTTTGCTTTATGTGATGGCACTAGGTGAGGGCTTCAAAACTTCTACACAGAATTTTGACCTTTGACTTCTTTGACCTTTGACCTTGATTTTTGACCTGTATTGTACATTTTGCTACAAAATACTACTCCTTCGCCATTTCTAACCTGATTTCGATTCCGTTTGCTTTATGTGATGGCACTAGGTGAGGGCTTCAAAACTTCTACACAGAATTTTGACCTTTGACTTCTTTGACCTTTGACCTTGATTTTTGACCCATATTGTACATTGGCTACAAAATGCTACTCCTTCGCCATTTCTTACCCGATTTCGATTCTGTTTGATTTATGTGATGGCACTAGGTGAGGGCTTCAAAATTTCTACACAGAATTTTGACCTTTGACTTCTTTGACCTTTGACCTTGATTTTTGACCCATATTGTACATTGGCTACAAAATGCTACTCCTTCGCCATTTCTAACCCGATTTCGATTCTGTTTGCTTTATGTGATGGCACTAGGTGAGGGCTTCAAAACTTCTACACAGAATTTTGACCTTTGACTTCTTTGACCTTTGACCTTGATTTTTGACCTGTATTGTACATTTTGCTACAAAATACTACTCCTTCGCCATTTCTAACCTGATTTCGATTCCGTTTGCTTTATGTGATGGCACTAGGTGAGGGCTTCAAAACTTCTACACAGAATTTTGACCTTTGACTTCTTTGACCTTTGACCTTGATTTTTGACCCATATTGTACATTGGCTACAAAATGCTACTCCTTCGCCATTTCTTACCCGATTTCGATTCTGTTTGATTTATGTGATGGCACTAGGTGAGGGCTTCAAAACTTCTACACAGAATTTTGACCTTTGACTTCTTTGACCTTAATTTTTGACCTACATTTTGTTGTACATTTTGCTACAAAATGCTACTCCTTCGCCATTTCTAACCCGATTTCGATTCCGTTTGCTTTATGTGATGGCACTAGGTGAGCGCTTGAAAACTTCTGCACAGAATTTTGACCTTTGACTTCTTTGACCTTTGACCTTGATTTTTTACCTATATTGTACATTTTGCTACAAAATGCTACTTCCGGCGGGGACATATATTACGCACCGCGTAATTTCTACTTTTCCTTGTTATTACAGGCAATAATGTGCATGTAGGTCGAGGGAACGGAAGTTCCTTCAGTGACCATTCACCTGTCGCTCCCCACAATGACGTCATTATTTCACAGCCTGGTAAAGTTTGCTCCTCTCTTTCCCGCTGTCCTCTCTCTCTCCTTCCCTCTCCTTCTCTCTACCCTCTCTCTCTCTCTCTCCATCAATCTATCCATCTATCTATCAATTCATCTATCTATCTATTTATCTATCTATTTATCTATCTCTCTACCAATTTATCTAACCATCTATTCATCAATCCATCCATCTATCTATCTATCTACTTATCTATATATCTATTGATCTCTTCATCTATCCATCTGTTTATATATCTATTTATCTATCAGTATGTTTCTCTCTTCATTCTATCTCCCTCTGGAATCTTTTATCGCGTTCATTTTCTTCTCCATTATGTCTGTCTGTGTAACCTGTGTGCCTCTCTCAGAGTCCATCTTTCCATTTTCTTTTGCTTAGCTGTACAAAACGCACTTGTCTAACAGTCTGTATATTACCTACCCCTCTCAGCCTATCTCTCCCTATCCCTATCCCTCCTTCCTCTTTTTTCCTCCCTCTTTCCTCCCCTCTTCATTGTCGTCAAAACTAATGAGTTTTATCCTTGGGCTTCAAAGAAACATCCGAGAGTTCTCTATACTGTATAATTTTTAGACATCGTGATGTGAATAAGCACAAATGCTCAACACATCCATGTATGAAGCCTGATGAATAACAAGCGGCAAGGGCAACGTGATCCCCATGCATGCTTTATGAGGGATACATGCATGGACGATGGTATAGCCGTGCAGAGAGGCTACTTCCTACAATGCATGTACTTCCTTTCAAAAATCAGCCGTACGTCGGGGCCGTTAATGTTCGTGGATGTGTCGGTGTAACGCGTCCTCCTGATGAACTTATAACGCCTAAGTCACCACGCTCCCTCATTCATACCAAAGGATTATAAAATGTCTGACGTAGGCGTTATCATACTCGCATCGTCGTCGTAACGGCAATCTTCTTCACTTCGATAAGATTGACAATGCTGTTGATGCTGTGTCTATATTCAATATCACAGACCTGTCTTATCTCATGCAACCTCGGTAAATTCAATGTCTTTTTACTGGCGCCCCCACCCTCCGAAAAAAAAAAGTTACAAGCAGATAAAAAAAAAAGATAGTCGAGCTCTTATTTAATTTGCATCCTTGTGTCATCCTTGCATTGTCGCTAGAGAAAATTCAAATTCACCCATCTCATCTGCCCAATCTTACTTTGAAACTCGTGGCGTAGTCTCTGAAACAAAGTTTATGACAACTAGCAAACCAGGAAAAGAAAAGGACAACGATAACATATCTGTCGTCTGGTCTCTATTTTTAAGGGGTTGTCTTGATGGGGCAAAATATTTCATAGGTGTATAGAAACGAGCAATGGGCTGATTTCCCGAGGGATATTATCTATACACATCAAACTTTTGTCAGCGTTCCCCCATGTTCGTCATTAATCGTTCCTGAGAGTGTGGATCCTGATAAGTGTTGCTAATCAATATTCTATGCAAAACCTGGTCCTGGTAATCTGTACTATTGTAAGAGAATGAGATGACCTTCTCCTCATATCTACGGAGCAAAAATCGCTCCTCCCCAGCTGGATTAATGTAATGTCGCTGTACCTATTCACTCTTTAAGGTCACGATGTACATTCATGGTGAGGGCAAATTAAAGATCGTACGCGGTTTGGCGTGCAAAAATGGCAATAGAACAAGTAGAATGGCAACTGTATAGAACTGTTGAGGCGGTATATCAAGAGGATTACGAAAAACCTAATAGGACCCTTGGAGCTGTAAGACTCCGTTTCGCGTAACGTCAAGGGGGAGATTCTTTTCCCAGCTGCATTCCCAATTCCATACTGTGCTTCGTTTCAATTTCAAATGAGAGAAAATAAGGTCTGATGTTGCAGAACTATAGTATCTGATCTCAAAAGTACAGAGCCAAGCATCTAGCTTGTCACATGGATGGAAAAAAATACATTAAGAAACATCAATTATAAAGATAATATATAACTGGAAGAAACTAGTCAACGTTTTCTCTAGTACATCTTGCAACTGAAAAAAAAAATGCTATTGAACATATAAGTTACTGATGCTAGACATAACGATTGACACATTTTGTCATTTACATTCCTCAAATGCCAGTTGACTGTTGTGTGCACCATTTAAGTTTTTGTCTTCTTTTGAAGAAAATATAATCTTGCTACTATTGCTACTATTATGACAGCGAACGATGGGAACATAATATCGACGAATAATAATTGTGTAATATTCGATGTGCTCACCATTACTTTTCATGGTCTTGCTGTTATTTCGTCTCAGGATAATGATACGTGAGATATTTCTCCCACAGAGTATTCACTAATCATATTTTAGAATGCCAAACCAAAAGTAAAACAGTCAGTGAAAGAATGCAATCCTACGATATGAGAGGTTTTTCGGAGGATGATATATATATATAATATATATATATATATATATATATATATATATATATATATATATATATATATATATATATAGGGCTCGACACTAACGGTGGCCCGGTGGCCCGGGGCCACCAAAAATGAAAGTCGGGCCACCAAATTTCAAAAAAGGGCAAATTTTTTTGAAAAGTATGTCAATAAATTCGTAACTTTTTTGCGCCGGAAATTAGCAGTTAAATTTGTTTAAAGGATGGATGAAAAGGACTGAATGAGTGCCCGAGAGTGAGTGTTGTAAGTTTGTTGAAGTGTATTTATGAGTAAATATGTCCAACTTCTAATTCTTACTATCATAAAACTTAAATATTTGACTCATTAAAAAGAAAAAGGACTTTCAATGTTTTTTATTGTTTCTTTTTTCGGGACACCAAATTTTTCTCTCGGGCCACCAAAAATTTGAAATTTAGGATTTTGGTGGCCCCATCGGGCCACCAAACAAAAAAGTTAGTGTCGAGCCATGATATATATATATATATATATATATATATATATATATATATATATATATATATATATATATATATAATATATATACATATATACATATATATATATATATATATATATATATATAGACACAGATAAGATACAAATCTACCTGATTCAAAACGGGTCTCGAGAGCTTACGTTGCCAACATGAGTAATATCTTGGCCTGTTGAGGCTGTATATTGGAAATAATGGCAAGAGAATTAATATCTTTATTGCACTTGTACTGTTTGACGAGTTAATGAAAAGATATGTTCATGATAATGTACTCCATAGTGCACAATCAGCCTGCAAATACTTGTTTTATCAAGGCCTTGGTTTGATGTTCACATAATATGAATAATAAAGTTTGGTGTATTCGAGAATCATGCACTATTTTAAGTTAATTATATCACATATCACTTCTCTTATCACGGAGGATACTGTCGATCATGATTACGATAGTTGATATCGGGTAATCAATCTCATGGTGTCAGACGACATTCTCTCAGTCCTAAATAGTGAGATCACCTTGTGTTCGATCAACCGATAGATTGGGTGCATAGGTGTGGATAGGGTGGTGATCTAACTCCTCTGTAAGTTCACTTCTACTGTTGTAGTCCTAACCGCTGTGGATTAGCATTCAGATCAGAGCGCGCAGACTCACTGCAAAAGCTCGTTGCCACCACGGCTTGGCATTCTTGTAGGAGCTCTTCTGTAATAACTAAATAGGCCTACTAATCGTCGCGTCTTCTCACTGTAAAGGAGGACTCTGATAGGAATGACCCATCGGAACTACTGTTTGTTGATTTTGCACTTGACGTCAGTTTATCGCCAGGCCGTAGAGATTCCAACGGCTTTCGAATGATAAGATGTCGGTGTAAGGTGCACGTCGTAAGAAGTGGTCTAACCCAAGGTAAGCTGCTCAAACTGGCGCCTTTAGGTAGCGCAAAGTGGGCGTACATCATGACTTGTCTTGCCCAGCAACTAATATGGAGATACACAGTTTCGAGCTTATACTCTTTGTCCGCAACTGACAGGGAATATTATTCAAGGTACTCCGTATTCCTTTGTCAGACTTGCTGTCGGAAGTAAGTTTTAAATGTTGAAAGATCACTTCGTTATTGATTGGACGTGACGTGCCACTGGGCGCTGGGACTAGGGAAACTTTTAGATGTGTGCTACTGCGTAAGTATGGAACCTACCGTTATGTTGAAGGCCTGTGGCCCGTTGCATAAAACTTACCGTTGAAATTCAATGGTAACTACCGTCAAAATTAGACATCACAGCCAATCAGCATCAAGGATTATAAGCTTTACCGCTAATTTGAAGACTTACCGCTAGAAAGGAGCGGTAAGTCCAGCGGTAAGGGTTTTATGCAACAGGGCACTGGACTGCATAATCATATGGTTCTGTAATTTGACTCGATTACATGATTGTCATCTCATTATTTTGGCAATAGATATAAAGTCTATTGGTTATTCCCGAAGTGTGTATCAAGCGTCTGAAATAATAAGAGGTTAGTTACATCTACTAATAGCTTGTGGGATCTATTCTTGTTCTTTTCCCTAGTGTATGACAATCTGCTGCTAAAAAGTATAGAATATTGCAAACGAAACCAATATCGTGATTTCCCACTTTGCTTCGTCACCGAGAACAAGAATCTACCGCTACTTTCGCATTTGCGAAAAAAAAAAAACGTTGCTATGTGTTATACATAGGTACATGTATATCTTTTCCGTTTAAATGACGGTACTTGATCAGAATAACTCAAATTTAAATATTATGGTCGTACGCGGAATTGTAAATTGCCACGACATGCATTCGATTGAATCGCAAATGGACCTCCGATCATTTACGTAAACGATCCCAACAGCAACAGGTGTCATGTATATATTGTACCCTTCCGCATTAATACTTGATGAACATGAACCTTGATTATTCATAAATCACATGGTTGTTATTGATACATATGAATTCTTAATCAACGACGTTACGTGATTAATCGTCACCATGGCGTATAAGGCATGCAGGGAAAATGGGATGTTCCCAGAATAATTATTGCTCAGGATAAAAAGACTGAACCGAAATATGTATACATAGGTAGATTCAGCGCGAACGCCGGACCCGGTATACGTGTATTGGAAATCTGGGGTTGAACCCTACATCTAAATATGGAAATAATTTCAGTGGGTTTTTACATTTCTTCCATCAGTAACACTGTTAGTTTAAAGGGATCGTATTGTTTTGGTTGATACCTAATTTCAGTTTCTAACATTTTTGGTGAGATAATGAGAAACCTCTTATGAAATATGAAAGAGCATAATTCCATGAGGAATTCAAAATTTATTTGATGAAAATTGGTTTTGAAATGGCTGAGATATCCAAAACAGAGCGATTCTAATAAAGAGTGGGACCCACCTTTTATTACGATCACTTTGTTTTACTTTGTTTTTTGTTTGTTTGTTTTTTTTTTTTGGATGTTTCAGTTATTCCGAACCTGATTTTCATCAAATAAACTTTGAATTCCTCTTAAAATGGTATGCTCTGTACTATTTCATAAGTGTTTTCTTGGTATCTCGCAAAAAGTTAAAACCCCAATTTTCATCTCCACCAATACTGTACCATCCATTTAAGCTACGATTTTCTTTCTTGTGTGTCAACTTATGGGTGGTTTTTTTTAGGATCACTGTTGATGATTCAATTTTTCCTCTTTGCAATTTCTGCGACGATAAATTTAATTGAAACCGTATAGATATGTTTATGCATTCAACTGCGCATTGCACAAATTTTGAAATCCATTGTGCTATATGCACTCTAACTGCTAACACTAAATTGGCTTGTAATCCATGAGCTGGCATCAATGTATAAATGAATATATATTTTTCCTGCCGTAGCCCAACCACACTATGACCTATGTTTCATTTTGTGGCTCAAAATAGTATAGGGGGTGAAACCGCACCCCAACACTTCCGCGGCCTTTGTGTGTGCTCTTTGGTAATATCATTCTACCCTCTTGTTCTCGCGTAAATGACATTCGCATAGGCTGTACAATAAACATTTAATTGTTTGACATAAATAGTATTTTCTCTTTTACGATCAGTCCTTAACAGTCTGTCGGTATAAATCATAGTGCATTATATGACGCAATAATGCGACATTTATGACACCATATTCCATTGATGGCGCAGAGTGATTAAGGTATAGTAAAGCATTGTATGGTTGTCGGGTTTCAGCAACCACCTGAAAATCCTCCAATGGTCGGTGATGGTTTCCCACTTTCAGCTCTCCAGATTATTTAACACTTTACTTCCGAAAATAGGTGTGCCGTACATGAATTCGGTGGGGTATTAAATGGAGGTATAAATGTTTATGATAATATCTATCTATTTTCAGGAACGCAAAGTACTATTTGTGCCATTATTAGAGTACGATACTTGGGTAGCTGGTATCTACTCTCAGACATGATATCCTTTCTTGAAAACAGGAAACTTTATAGCAAGCAAACAAACCCAAGAGCTGAGTTTGAAATATTTCTGCGAAATGGGACTCATAATCATAATATTCACCACTGTTATGATGGTGCTTACAATGATGCTTTCTGAAGAAAAGTAATGGTGAATATGAGGAGCAGCAGTGGAAGAAAACGAAAAAGAGACAAAAATTACAGAGGAGGAGGAAAGAGCAAAGGAGAAGAATTCTTTCGTTCATAATAATTCAGAGTTGTATATGAAGGAACTGGGTATTTCTTTACCGGTGTCTTTGCGTTTACAATTCATCCATTTTCTTATTGAGTATCTAAAAGCATATTGAATTTATCTGCGGTGTGTCCTTATTTCGGTTGTTTGTTTTCACGCTTGGAAAGTTATAATCGATGGTATTCTACCATCGTTGAATTGTGATAGTTTTTATATCTTTTTGTGTTTTGCAAGTAGTTTCAATTCAGTTCATTTCGATTACTTTATTTCCATCCTACAAAATGGTAATATATTATACAAAGTACACATTTTCCAATTCAATTGTTTTATAAGTTTGTATGAAATACGTTTGATACAATTTGAGTCATAAAATATATTTCAAAATAAGTTTAAGTCTGGTCTCTTCATAGTTTCTTTCAAACTATACTATACTGTACAAACTTGGACTTACCGATATCTAAACTTTTCAAGCTTCAAGATATAGCAGCTATACAGTGCCGATGATGTTCAGATGATAACAGTTTTAATGTTCTTTTTTTTTTTTTTTTTTTTTTTTTTTTACTTGAGTGCTCCCAAGACTCGAATCGCACACATATTTCAATCATAACGTTTCATGACGCTGCTAAAGATGTTACTTGACAACGAGGGATAATACCTGTGACCAACTGCACACGATGTTGTAAAAGACATAACAGTTTCTTTAGGCATGTAAAATTCCAAGAAGGACTAATATCTTTTCCTCCCTGTCTTTACATCGTATTTTCTTGCAGCAACATGACTCGGAGATGTCAGCCTGCTACTTTCTGACCAATCCAAGGGACTCTTCTATAAACATCACAGGATTCCCTATGGGCGGACCTTATCAGACATCTCAACCAACCAGAGGCTCTAACAGAATCTCTTCGGCTATTACGCTGCCGACTTCCAGTCAGCAGCTTCCGGGGGACCGACACGTCCCGGTGCTGACGGTAAAGCGCCGCACTGGTCCGACGACAATCTCTGCACCTTTTACCACCCAAGGAGAAGATCTGCAGGATGTTCCTGCTCAAAATGGCGCCCGCGTTACCAATGGAGGGTCATACCTCGCGTTTGGCAGGCCAGCCCCGCCGGTGGACTGCTTCCAGTCGAGGACGCCAATCGCACAAAGGGTACGAAACTGCAGTAGAGCGATGAGGTCCGGATCGTACCAACGACCGCTTACGGATGTACGGACGGGTTTCATGAGAACGATGTCTAAACCGACCCCAGGAGAACTTGACCTGAAACATCACCAAGAGCAGCAAGCTCTAGACAAACTGAAGGCCGATTTAAGGCGGGAAAAGGCTGCTCTTGAGGATCCCGACAGACTCGACATTAAAGAGATCATCCGATTAGTCGAGGAAAAGCATCCTCCGATCTCTAGCAGGGCGCATCGTCCGAGACCACGCGCAGCCAAGCGGCGCGTGGCTCACGCGTCGCTAGTTGCCGAAGAGAGACGTCCGCACATATCGGAAGACCTTGTGGAAAGAGACGCTAAGACAGCCATCAGTGAGTACAAGCATAGGCTACAGGCCCTCAGTTCGCAGATGCGCTCGAGCAGGGACAGAACAACGACTCGCAGTGCCTGCAATCCCGCGGCAAATGGGGTCGACACTCAGTCGCTCAGATTGGCGCCAAATTACAATGACAGACTAATGAGCATTCAACTGCTAAGCATTCCTGACGGGAGTGGTAAGACGTCTCCACATGGGAGCGTGGATGAACATAGCTCGAGGAGCTTTCCCCTGCAATCGCGACTCTCTCCAAGAAATACTTACACATCGCCCTCAGCGAGCGACGAAGCGTCATCTTTGTCATCTCCGCGTAGATCTCGTCAGCCCCTCTATCCAGACCCTATTTACATTCCGAGCGCAAACGACGATTGTGACGTCACTATCGGAGGCGGCGACGCGCCCTCGCGGGTGCGCTTGAGCATGCGCAGATCAAATAATCAGACCCGCGAGACGTCTCTTCTAAGCGACATGGATCCAATGAACGCATCGAAAGGCACGGCCAGTGCTCCAATTCGAACAGTTACTTTGCGGATGCGCTTTCCAAATCCCACCGTACCCCCTACCAATACTCCTGTCAGCGAGATCGCCTCCGATGACGAGTTGGATTTCGACGATGATGACAGTCTTGCAACGAACTGGTCTTCACGAAGCTGTTTGCGCATGAGCACGAGCGTTCCTAGCTCGCGTCAGAGTGGATCGAGCACGCCCACTAGTCGAGAATCAAGCAAAAAGACGGAAATTTCTGTTGTAATACCGCATGGCGATGTCTGAGAAATGTCAGTGTTATTCTCTACACGATTCTACGCAACAAACTTTAAGACACGGTAGTGCCTGAAAGTGACGAATGTTACCCTTTCCAGTCACGTGGTGCACAAACTGAATTGAAATCTACTGAGAATCAATGTTCTTGTATTTTGTATCTTTTATGGTAATGCAGCAGCTCTCTGGAGTTTGGGCACTCCCGTTTCTCCAAGAAAGGCTAAGTCTTCTCCAAATTGACTAGACACAATACTGATTCAGCTGTACTTTAATTTCGTCGAGCATAATATGCTTCTTTTTTTTCTAGTTAAAACGCCCTTCAAATTCTCGCACTATATCCATTTTCTTCAATTAGTCATAATTATTCACTCCAGGAAGGCTTTCCTGCAAATTTGTGCCTAAAACTTTATTCATGGAGAAGTGATGGTAAGCAACATGTAAAGGAATAATTCTACTGAAGAAAAGTTTCAGTCTAGACATCACCCTAGTTATTGGTATACCTGACTGATTAAACCCGAGCAATTGACTATACCACAGCCCATGAAAATCTTTCCCCCGTGTTGCGTTGTCCTATGTGGAGCAATAACGAATTATGTAGAATGATTACGGCCGCGGAAGGAAACATGCGAACATACAGAATGTTTCATGCTGAAGGTTTAAGATACAATTGAGGGGCTTAAGTTACTATGATGCTTTGAGTAAGCTTGCTTAGAATTTGAAAGCTCATTCTACCGATTTGCGGTAAAATTGTTATCGTTTTATCGTTAGGCACACTGTATATCGCTCTTTCGCCTGTAGGAGAACAAGAAACCACAATAACATTGTTTTACCATCACGTGATCATACGCGGAGTCATCCAATGCCGGCCGATATTTGCCCATTCCGTAATATTTCTGTCAAAGATGAATATCACTGTTTTAGAGATTGTAAGAACGAATTTTTTCCTGTTTCCCTAGACATTTAGAACCTATTTTTAAACCTCTGTTCGAGTTAATGCACGTCCTTTCATAATCACAATAATTGTGGTCATGACTCCGACCAACACACAGACAATGTCTTTTTTTTTCCCCTGCTGAGTATTCCCTTATCGATAGCGATAATTTTGTTTTAAAAATTAATATTCCTTAACGAAAAGGGGGGACAGAAACACAATGGACAACATGGATATCATAGCGGTATATAGTAATCAAATCATCTCTTTCATATGACTTTCAGAGAACAAACTTTGTGATTTCTTACAGAGAAGATTACAAACTTGATCGTTTGCAGATGAAGTTTACTGTCTCCTTGAGAATCATGTCCTTTGTATTGAAGTGCATTGTCACGCCATAGTCACATTGACTGTGAGGAATAGAGTAAAAGTACACAAAAATGTTTATGAACATGATTGTGACATTTCAAAATTCTGTGACTTCCATAAGCTATATAATCATTCTGTCATTTTATTTATCGGGTCTTATGCTATTTATAAACATTGCCTTGGTCACTGAGTGGCATGTCACTCCAAGGGGTTAAGAGAGGGGGGGGGGGGGGGGGGGAGAGAGGAAGAGTGAATTGCTTTTCGTGTGGCTCAAATGCATTTTGGATAATTATTTAGAAAGAAGCAAATATGAGAGTAAGTTGCTTTTCAAGTCGCGGATATCATTTTGGATATCATGTGTTTATTTCAACAATTTAAACCGTTTAACAACGACGTTTTTTTTAAGTTCTAGTGAGCTGTGCTCTTGCCTCTGTTATTACCTTTATTGTCTGTCTTTACGGTAACACATTAAATCGTTTTATTTGTGTAATGAATTATTGATTACGTTAAATACGGATACATACCTTGTCCTCTAATTTTACTGCACATAAAGTATGAAAAAATGACGTGCTAAGATATGTCGCTGCGCATAAACTTTTGTATAGTTATGTCTTCATATTCAAAACTATAGTGTCATTCGTACATGTACGTCACTATCATGTAATGTATTGAGTGATATGATCAAACTGGCTTTGATCTTGTAGCATTATAGCACTCAGTCTGACACAAGTTAGATACGAAAGATTCTTTATACCATGAAACCGACATTAAAAATAATGCGTTATTTGTCAGCTCAAAAAGTTATATTTATAATGTATTTCCTTCAATCTCCTTACACAGAGCAATGTAGAAGAGTGTCCATTATCGTATTTGTTGCAATATGAACATCCGTAAAATGGCACGATGTGTTACGCATTCTGTCTTTCTTAAGGCGTGCGATCCCTTTAATCACTCACTTACTGTATCTGGTAATAATATTTGGCATACTCGTAGGGTATGATACTATGCAGTCATAGTATTATACTGTAAGTATAGGATTATTTGGTACAAGCAGACATTTTGCAAGCAGACATTAAAAAAAAATGTGCTAGCCTTTCTTGCACCTATTCCAACGCTGCGGGTGCCTTCAAAGTCTCTGCAAATAAAATGATTAATGTTTCCTATGGTTATGGGAATTGTAAGAGTTGATACAGCCAAATTACAAGACATTGTTCCTTAAAACACGCTACCAATAAATATCTCGAGCGCTTAGTGTGGAGAAATTGCAGTTCATGGTCTCATTGCATTGCTAGTGTTGCATATCTTGCCGCCTTTGACTACATTTCCCAACACTCGTTACTTGATATCTTTTCTTTGTGTGTGATGAAATATAAGAGAGGAATGATCGCAAACATTTTCCCCCTTGAAATAGCCAACCTGTCCAATATAGAGAGCCGTATAAAGAAACAAACTGCATGTAATACTTAACCCCCCCCCCCAAAAAAAAAGGAATGAAACATCAACTGAGAACGCATGGGACTCTCTTTATATTTGGAGATTAGAAACAAAGATATGCGTTTCAACAAATAATAAAGAAAACGAGAACAGTGATGGTGACGATGATGACGACGATTACAATGCTGATGGTGCTGATGTTGATATTTATGGTAGACAGAAGCAGAATCACTGCACACCAAGAGGACCCTCATTCCCTATAATACATACCTTCGACTACGTACGCTTTTATCTGCATTATGGTCGTTATCCTGAAGGAATTAATGAACTTATTTGACATTGTTTATGTTGTCGAGGGCCATCTGCATGCCTGCAACATTGTCGCCAGCATGAAGTTGCGGCGAACAGTAATATTATATACTTTCTGACAAGAGATGGCGTTATAATGAAACACATCAACTGGTAACGTTGTCTGGTTGCTTCTTCAAGAGACGCAACGCGTCTTTCAAGTTCCATGTTCATTCAGATCGCCTGCCCTCTATAGTCTATATTTTGATAAGTACACTTTGAGAATGTAAATTAGTGGAAGAAAACACGCAGAAACAAGGAAGATGATGGTGATAGTGAATGATGATGATGATGATGATGACGATGATGATGATGACGACGATGATGGCGATGATGATGGTGACGATGATGGCGATATGATGACGATGGTAATGATGATGTAACATTGTAATAATTATGAAAATGAATGACAAAGCCGATTTAATTATAGTGATTATGGTGATTGTGAAGATGACTTTGAAGACGGCGATGACAGAGATGATGATGATGATAATAGTCACTATGGTGATAATGACGAGAAAAATGGGCAAGGTGATCGTCACAGCGGAAAGCACAGAAATAAACGTACGTCTGAAAAGAAGATAACACCTCAGGACGCATACTGCAAAGATGAATAGTATTCATCAGAATTCGAATATTGTCTAAGAAAACCTAATTGAAATCTTCAACTTTTTCCATTTGCACTTGAAATCATTTTTAAGAAGTCTTAGGACGAATAAAAATGTATACCCTTGCCAAAAAGGTCCAATTTCATGTTTAAGTGCCTATGTATTGTTTTTTTTTTTCATAAGATAATGTTAATTGATAATAAAGCATATAAATATGTGTCATTAATATCTTATATATATGCATAGCTATAAACTGAATGATTTCTTTATCTCATCCACCATTCATAAACTGAGTCACATGACCAATGACCAAATATTGGAGTGACCAATCAGAACTCTCCTTTTGATTATTCGTAAAGACGATTGTTTCGATAGAAGAAAATATTGCTGGCAAAATGAGTTAACTCCATTCTTGGAGATTTGAGAATATTTGCAATAAACGTGATATAAAAACGAAGGAAGTGACAGGAAAATATGGGATAGCTTTAATCATAACTGTATCATTCACATCATTGGAAAGGTTTTATTTTGCATAATCTGATGATGGACTTACCCTACATCAATTTATTATTTTTTTTTCAGAAGTAACGTTTAACCCGTTTACGATAAGAATCGTCATATATCATGGATGTGTGCATATAAGAGATAATTTAAGCCTCGCCTATTCATGTAGGGCTAGACATACAAAATACGAAGTATGATTATATAGCATTTCATCTTTATTGGATTACCAATATCAGCTTCAAGAACTAGTTTGATAATTTTTATGAATAGAAGGAAAGGAGATGACATCAGTTCTATGATTATAATCTTTCCGGAACTCATGGCACATTATTTCACATTCTGGCCGCTGCAGGTAAAGATCATTCTTTTCATATTTCGAAGGATAAAAAAGAAATGAGAAACTTATGTAAAGTCACAGGGTAATGGCAGTCAGGCAGACCGACAGACGACCAAATTGAACAACCAAAAGAAGAGGATAACAGAGGATAGAGAAAAGGGATAAAATCTCGGTAGCCGATTTGTTTTCACAAGGCATGCGGTGATGCGTGGCTAAAGCCACAGGGTAATCTCAGTGCGAGTACGGTCAATCGCCGAGTTCTCTCCTTTTTTCGTAAACGATGGGAAAGCCCTAATAGCAAGTAGAGCAAGCTTGAGCGAGGTGCATTGAACGTACACAAAGAAAAAGTTTCAGGTCACCTGTAGGCTAGCAAGGCTTGGTTCGGCTGACTAGACATTGTTACACAGGGTCTCCGTTCTCTACCTGAAATCGTTCCTAGCTGCTGAACCTGCTGTCGCCAGTAAACGGAAGGAATCACGATGTTGCTCTTGGATATTTGCTGCGGAAGAATGTAACTCAAGCCAAGCCGTTTAGGATATATTATTGGGAATTAGTGACCACTTCAAACTTTCCCCAAGTTATCGGCTGATCGGGTTACTGCTGGGACATGGTTTCGTGTAGCGGGAGTCGGCCCCTGGGCTCAGCGGGCGTTTTCGTTGGGGGCCTGGTGCTCGCGCTCAGCTGCATGTCAATCAGTGTTGGGAGCGCATCAGTAGGACTTGAAGGTACTTGACAATCTAAAATCACGATTGATACCATTTGCTTTGTTGTAATTATTGTGTCTGTCACCATCTTTGAACTTGATAACATTTGTGAAAATTGTACCTCATCTTCTCACAGTTTTTCTGTCTTAATGAAATGGAATGATTTTTCCCTATTCTTTTGTAATAACCCTACCACGATCACTACCGTCGTACCGATACCCGTTTCATTCCCCTTTTTTTAGTTGAATGGCAACAATTCCATGATAAGCTGGTGCAAGTTTAGATGCTTCTGGCATAAGACTTATATAGTTCTTATCACAATTTTACACAATGGTATACTGAGTACTGCACTGGTTAGTAGCTCCTAGATGGACTTTTATCATGTTTACTCAACGCAAGATCTCTAGCCGTTTACAGGTAAAT
Source organism: Diadema setosum (assembly GCF_964275005.1). Taxonomy (NCBI): domain Eukaryota; kingdom Metazoa; phylum Echinodermata; class Echinoidea; order Diadematoida; family Diadematidae; genus Diadema; species Diadema setosum. Next base: position 8,465,724 of record NC_092689.1, on the reverse strand, counting down.
CCATCACATCTGATCTGGATGTGATGTGAGAGTTGGCGCTAAATCTTTTGCGTATATTAACCTTGAACTGCAGTGTCTAAGTCAAGAAGCAAAACTTTGTTTAGAATATCAAATTGAAGCAAATTGAAGTGCAATGCAAGTCCAAAAAAAAAAATCACAGTATAGGCCTATACACATAAATGCAATAGATGTAGATTCATTGGACACTGATGACTATCGAATGTGTGTTACAAAGTGATGCCTGAATGATGAGAATTTGCAACACTCAACACTGAATTTGTTATTTACTATTTTCAGTGGATGGTTTTTTACAGTATGGTAAATTTACATAAGTAGCTAAAATTGATTAATCACGTAGAGCAAAATGGTTCAGTGGCTGTATAAGAATCACATGTGCATACAAATGGTGTATACAGCATTTTTTTTTTCATCAGATCTTACACAAATTAGGAGTAGAATACTAGTAGAGCTTCTTGATTCACCTTGTTTATACCACGGAGATATAATCCGGGCCATTAATTCTATGCATAAACAAACTGGGTTTTGACAGGACAAGTACAATGTACAAATGTTGATGAAATCATTGATCAACTGATCAGTGAATCAACATTATGTATTCAACTGTTATTGTTAATTTCATTTGGCTGAATAGATAATAATGATAATAATGATAATATAATGATGATAATAATAATAATAATAATAATAATAATAATAATAATAATAATAATAATAATAATAATACTAATGATAATAATAATAACTGATATGGCACTGGCTTGGATCTTGTTACAAGCAAACCAGCCGAGAAAAGGGTTTGTGAGAGAAGACTAGTAATATCAATTATCATAGTCCAGTGGACATGAGTTTTTTTTTTTTTATATAATATTATTTTCTCTTTTTTTTCAGGAAAGAAGTAGAGTTCTCTGACATCACTCAACTTAGGGTGAAGGCTTGCCAAACAAATTAGCCTTGCACCTTTTCTTTCCTAAAGAAAGTTGTGTGGCTGTGAACCCTGTGATATCATTAGATGAAACACAAAACCTGGAAATTGGGGAGGGGGAGAGAGAGAGAATCAGTACGGCAAATCCGAACAATGAAAGACTTTTTTTTTTTTTTTCATGCCCTGCAGACAAATCCAGCTCTACAGAAGGTTGAGGCCTTGTCATAACAATTCAGGAATTGATTTTTGGGTGAGGGTGATGCCAAATCATGTGTAGCGACTCGTTATTTGGTGACAAAGCGTACAAATTGTATACCAGCAGCCTAAAGAAAAAGAAAGGAAGTATTTAGGAATCAGCCATTCTCTTCATGGCACATTAAGAATTTTCGCAGGGAGAGGTTCTCTTGGCGAGAGTTTTTGTGGGTGACCAGAAGTAGATTGTTCAATTGTGCTACAATTCATCATGGTTAGATAAAATTCTACTACTGATAATGATTTTTTTTAATTGAAATAGTTTCATGTTTAGCTCTCTAGACCATACCAAGAGTGTATTACGTGACAGAGAAAAAAAAAATAACCTCTTTACATCCTGGAAATGCGTACAGTATGACCATGATACTTCATGACTCAATTCTGTTCGTGGATTTGTTTGTTTTTCACTTGTGTAGTTGTCAGGTTATTTCAGATAGAAGAGTTTAATACATTTAACTACATGTAGATTTGGAAAAAAAAAATGTAGGCCTATTTCTGTATTTTTCTTGTGACATGTACATGTATGCCACCCTTAGGCATTGTTGGCCTTCAATGGTATGACACTGTGTGTTCCTGAAATGTGTACTGCAGATTGAAGAGTAGTACGTGTACGTGTGGCATGATAAAAAAAGAAAAACAAAACTAGTCTGGCAATGAATAAGCCATCATTTCCTTCCATTATTGAATTTCCTAGTTACCTTTAACACACATAATACTAGATTCATTACATTATTAAATGTAACATTTTGCAGATGATCATTACATTTTTATGGTCAAGTAACTGGAAGATTGAGCAGTAATTATTATACTAGACAATTAGAGGAATTATGTACACTGTATGTAGTTTATCCTTACAACTGTACCAACGGCGTAGCCAGGATTTGATCTTAGGGGGGGCGGTTAGTCTGCGAGGGAGCGAAGCGACCGAGCCCGAGCGAGCGGAGCGAGCGAGGGGGGGAGGGTGTGGGAGGGGGGTGTCCCCCCTCCCACGGTAAGAACTTTTTGCATTTTGATGTTGTAAATGGGTGCAATTTGATGCATGTTTTTGCGCGTTTTATCGACGTGAAACAGTCCCACTTGTTTAAGGTAGCAGTATATTTTAGTGTAGATAATTATTGAACAATTTGCCTTTAAAATGGTATAATTTTAAATACACTTCTTGTATTAATTCTTTTCACTGAATATCATGAACGCGACTTAAACCGAGCGAGCAGAGCGAGCGAGGGGGGGGGGGGAGGGTGTGGGAGGGGGTGTCCCCCTCCCACGGTAAGAACTTTTTGCATTTTGATGTTGTAAATGGTGCAATTTGATGCATGTTTTTGCGCGTTTTATCGACGTGAAACAGTCCCACTTGTTTAAGGTAGCAGTATATTTTAGTGTAGATAATTATTGAACATTGCCTTTAAAATGGTCCAATTTAATACACTTCTCAATATTAATTCTTTTCACTGAATATCATGAACGCGACTGAACCCGAGCGAGCGGAGCGAGCGAGGGGGGAGGGGGGTGTGGGAGGGGGTGTCCCCCCTCCCACGGTAAGAACTTTTTGCATTTTGATGTTGCAAATGGTGCAATTTGATGCATGTTTTTGCGCTTTTTATCGACGTGAAACAGTCCCACTTGTTTAAGGTAGCAGTATATTTTGATGTAGATTATTAATGAACAATTTGCCTATAAAATGGTGCAATTTAAATACACTTCTTGTGTTAATTCTTTTCTCTGAATATCATGAACGCGACTGAACCCGAGTGAGCGGAGCGAGCGAGGGGGAAGGGGAGGGTGTGGGAGGGGGGTGTCCCCCCTCCCATGGTAAGAACTTTTTGCATTTTGATGTTGCAAATGGTGCAATTTGATGCATGTTTTTGCGCGTTTTATCGACGAGAAACAGTCCCACTTGTTTAAGGTAGCAGTATATTTTGATGTAGATTACTATTGAACAATTTGCCTATAAAATGGTCCAATTTAAATACACTTCTTGTGTTAATTCTTTTAACTGAATATCATGAAGCTTCATGAACGCGACTGAACCCGAGCGAGCGGAGCGAGTGAGGGGGGAGGGGAGGGTGTGGGAGGGGGTGTCCCCCCTCCCACGGTAAGAACTTTTTGCATTTTGATGTTGTAAATGGTGCAATTTGATGCATGTTTTTGCGCGTTTTATCGACGAGAAACAGTCCCACCTGGTTTAAGGTAGCAGTATATTTTGATGTAGATTATTATTGAACAATTTGCCTATAAAATGGTACAATTATTTCAATACACTTCTTGTGTTAATTCTTTTCACTGAATATCATGAACACGACTGAACCCGAGCGAGCGGAGGGAGCGAAGGGGGAGGGGAGGGTGTGGGAGGGGGTGTCCCCCCCCCCTCCTACGGTGAGAACTATTTGCATTTTGATGGTGCAAATGGTGCAATTTGATGCATATTTTTGCGTGTTTTAACGAATTGAAACAGTCCCACTTGTTTAAGGTTTAGTGTAGATTATTATTGAACAATTTGCCTATAAAATGGTATATCATTTAAATAATCTTCTTGTATTAATTCTTACACTGAATATCATGAACGCTGTCTGCAGTTCAGCAATCAAACAGAAAAAGTATGCACACGAGGGTGTAGATAGGAACATATCCCCTCCCACACGAAGGTGATTTTGCGTTTTCAGACCTGAAATTCAGCGATCTGGTGCAAATTTTTGGTGCAATACTTTTTCATCGAAGTGTTAAAATCACGGAATTTAGCTCTTATTCCGAATGTGCGCCATCTGTGTGTATGTATAAAGTCTAGTGAGGTATATAAAGAGCTTAGGGGAAGGGGGATTCCCCCTCCCGCTCGCGGAGCTTTTGCGTTTTTAGAATTGAAATAAAGCGATCTGGGTATAGCCACAGTCTACTTCTATGCATGGCGGAAGGGGGGGGGGGGAGGGGTGGGCGAGCAGGGAGAAGGCGTGGGCGAGTGTTATCTCCACCCTTCCCTTCCGATGGAGCTTTTGCCTGAAATTGAGATATCTCGTATACGCATATTTGATGGAATCAACATTTGGGAAATCAAAAAAAAAAAAAAAAATGATGGGGGGGGGGGGGCTGAGGGAGGAAAGGGTCGATTAAAAGGGGAAATTCCCCTTATACAAGAGGGAACCTTGAGTTTTCGGAATATAAGTGATAAGTGTTGTGCACTCAGAATTATTCATATTTTTTTTTTTTGTAAATCTAAAAAGTGTACTAAGCTAGGGAAAGAGGCACAGAGGGGGAGGGTTTGGGAGGGGGATACCCCCTCCCAAGCACGAGAGATTTTGCATATTTTGAATTGAAATTCAACGATCTGGTGCACACTTTGAGTGAAATATTCAAAAAAAATATCTTATTTGATGAAAGGTTGCAAAGGAGACCCGCTTCATATGCATGCATGCAGTATACACGCATTTTTTTTTTTTTCGCCTCCCAAATCCCCGGTCCAAATCTTAGGGGGGGCGACCGCCCCCATCGCCCCCCCCTGGCTACGCCAGTGAACTGTACATACTTTTTAAATTTTATCTGGCATTGCACTTGGTATACATTTCTTGTAGAAAATACATGTAAACATTCAATTCTGTCGTCATCTGAAAGGGGGCTGAAAAAAAAAACAACAACCTGAGATTGTTTCTCATTCAAAATGAACAGACGTCAGATGTCAAAGTTTTGCCACCATTTTAAAATCTTCAGAGGAAGTTGATATTCTTTTAGAGATTTTTTTTTTTTTTTTTTCAAGATGGCATAATTCTAAAATGTCAATGAACCAACGGGTATGCAAAATTTCTCATCAAAAGACCCATGAAGTGTTAAGGGCAGCCCAGGGCCCCGTCTTGTAAAGACTTGTGATTGTTTCGAATCAATCACAACTTTACAACTGAATGCAAATCCAGCTTATAAAAAAGTTATGATTGAAATTAAGACAGAGAACTGCAATCAGTCGATCACAGGTTGCGATTGATAGCAGCTTTCTAGAGATTTGTGATTGATTGATTTCTATCGCAAGTTGCTTTTGATACTGTTTGGATTTAGTGTCTCCCCTCCCCTCCCCCCCCCCCCCCCCCCATTCCGGAGCCTGTGTGTCAATTTCAGCAAAATTGTGACCTCAAATGATGTCAAGAATCACAAGAATTACTTGTGGAATCATATCTACCTCAGTGGACTGTAAACAATATAAAAATACAATATCTACTATCACTGAATTTGTCACAGAGCTATTTACTGTACTTAAAAACAAATCAAAATTGAATTCTATCATTTCTACTCTAGGGGTGCACATTGCTGCATGGCTGTTTAAACTATGAATTGCTGTGAAAAGTAAATTGTGTGAACATATGACAGTGTTTTCTCTACAGACTTGATGAAAGTCAATAATTGCATTGTTTTTCTCTTTAAAGTTGCATTTTGTATTAAAGAGAATTATATCAGCAGAGAAAAGAGGTGGATGTACAATGTACATCAAAAAACAAAACAAAACAAAACAAAACAAAACAAAACAAACAAACAACCCAGAATGGGAAAAACTTGAGTTTTTGACATACCATTTTAATACAACTGCACATTTCCAGAAGAGACAAAAAATTTGGTGTGTTTTGGCAGGAAATGCACATATATGCACAAGAAAAAGGAAATATATAGTTTTTTTTTGGGGGCATACTTACTCAAGGTACATTTTATTCCTCTCTTTACCCTGACATAATGGTTGTTTTTAACCTAAAGATTGCCTGTTTAGTCCTCTGTGTGTATCATGTGCCAAACGAGCATCCCATAAATACTGAAAAAAAAACCCCACTAATTTTCTGTGTGCATGAAACTTGAACACTTAATTTCGCAATATTTACAAGGAGCTAAGATACTGTAACTGCAAGTAAAATGCAAGGGAAGGTGTTTGTCCAGACACAGTGCATTAAATGTTAGTGGTGATGCACAAAAGTTTCATGCCACGAAAAAGGCTGTCGGCTCCAGTTCGCAAAAGTTTTTGGTTTTACAGTAGGCCTATATGTTCCATCCATGGCTTATGTTAAACTGATATCTACCTTTAAGGGTTCATTTGTAGGCACATTATGATGAGTAGGTTGGGGTTGCAGTCCCGCTGATCTGGACTCAAAACCCCCCACGGAAGTCTGACTGACAGGATGTTTAGGAAGTTGTCTAGATTCTAGACAAGTTTTGTGAGAGGTAGTGTAGGTGTCCTAATCTAAAAGCAAACCAAAACTACAAAAAAAAAAAGAATTAAATGTTTGCTGAATATTTCACATGCCGCCATTACCACTGAGAGAGTCCCACGGCTTTGTTTTGTTTTGTTTAGTGTCTATTAGTCATCATGTTTTTTTTTTTCATGTTTTTTTTTTTTTTTTTACCCTCATGGTGGAAGTTGTACAGTCTACCAAACATACCTGCATAACATGTGTACGTGATGCAACTTCATGTAAAACATTTACTTTGATTTGGGGAAAAAAAAGAAGCTATTTGCTGCATGGTTCCTGTGGCACTGGGTATCATATAAAAAGATCTATAAGTTATAAAAAAAAAAAAAAAAGATCAGTCGCCTAAATGTGACTGCGTCATAATCTGGCCATAAGCTGGCCATAATTCAGTATTGAGTAAAACTTACATTGTATGCACCTACACTGTACACTGTAACAATGCATCGATCCACAGTCAAATCGTACATACAATGTAATGTCATTTATAGTGTAGTAGTGAGGAAAATTCACAACATTTTGATTTTTCTGGCATAATGAAATAGCACTTGACTAGCGTCCTTCAGGGAGCAGGAAAAATGCTGTTGCCCTTGATTCTGAAAGTGAAAAGTTGGGGAAATGCATTCTTTTTATAATAAAAGAGTAAATCTTTTATTCTCTTGAACTGTAGACATACAATACTATTGTGATATACATGTATCACATAATCGCTGTAGCATTCCCATTTGGGATTTATGGACTTAGACACATTGAGTATAGGCCTACCTTCGTGTTATCTAAAGTAAAAAATTGTCTTCAACTTTGAATATGATTTTGCTTATTAACATCACTGGAGTATTTAAATACATTATTTCGTATTCTAAAGCAAGCACATCCTTGAGCATTTCAAAGAAGGCGTCAAAATGAACTGCATCATTAAAGGGTGTGTACAGTTCTGGTCGAGGTGAGGATTTAGCTTTTAACGTTTTGCTAGACATTCAGTAACCACTCTATGAGATGTGAAAGAGCATGCAGTTCTAAGGGGTATCAAAAGTTTATTCGATGAAAATCGGTTTTGAAATTGCTGAGATATCCAAAAACAAGGTGAAACAAAGAGATCCTAATAAAGTTGTGGCATGTCGCCTTTTATCATTAGCACTTTTTTGGATATCTCAGCCATTTGAAAACCAATTTTCATCAAATAAATGTTGAATCGTTCTTAAAATTACATGCTCTTTCATATTTCATAAGAGGCTTTTCATTATCTCACTTAGGAATGTTCAAAACATGAATCCCCACCTCAACCAGTACTGTACAGTCCCTTTAAAAGAATAGTCCAGCTTGCAAGTCAATAATAGCATTGTTTAAATCTCTTGATTGCCGAATAGTCATGTTTCTTTGCTGATAATGATGGAAAGTTTAAGGACATGCAATGTATCTATGGTACATATCAGAGCAGAGCTTACTAGGTGGCACAGCACATCATGATCTCATCAGATCATCAACTCTTCACCCTTTTACTCACTGTCCTCATGAATGATTGCATGAAGCTAGTTTCCCTCTGGAGTATACTCAGTCCAAATATGGATCAGGGTCCATGAATTCCCCTCCTTTCTCAATTCCATGGCATCAGCAGATGGTCCACAGATGTGGAAATCATTTTATCCCCCTCCCCCCCCCCCAAAAAAAGAAAAAAACCAACAACAAAAAACCAACAACTCTTCTGCCATTGGACTGTACCTCACTACATGTACCTTAAAGTGATGTTAAAGTTTATGTACAAAAATACATTGCATGCATCACAAAAGGAATGATAAATATGTCGATCGCATTTATAAACAGATAAATAGAAATATAGTTAAGATATGCATAGATACTGGTAGACAGTTTTATGTACATACAGTAGATTTGATGGATAAACAGACAGATATATAGTCGGGCAAAAAGATGAATGAATGAATTTATTGATAAATGAGTGAATAAGGTATCTTAATAGGAAAAAAGAAAACAGTATGGGAATTACAAACTATGTTTGTGTCACCTTATTCTGTACATTGATTGTTATGTTTGAAAAAGACATTAAGTTTATGATCGTTATGTGTAGGCCCAACATTTAATTTTATATTTTCAAATACCATGAATCCCAATAGATTTCTTGTGCATCAATTTCATAGTCATATCTTTGTGAAGTGCAAATGCACCAAATAGTGGTGCGTGGCTGTGGGATGACCAAATCCTTGACCTGCAGGTTAATCTTTTCCAGAAATACATCCATTTCCTGGTATGATTTTGATAAAACTTGCCATTTTCTGGGATATTTTGGCTCAATGATGACTGGCGGACATGTGCGTGTGTGTGTGCGTGTGCACCAGGGAAGGGGAATCCCTATGAAACACATTGTCTGAAACCTGTACAGGATATGAAGAATTTCCCCTATGTCTAAATGAGTTACTCCCCCTCAATCAAGGGATGGTAGGTGTTTCCAATGTCAGAAGATTCAGCATCTACATTGTATCTTTCTCCAAGTCTCTCCCTCGCCCTTTTCTCCCATTTAGTTTTTTATTTTTTTGAGCATTCACTCCCTCTGTAAAGGGAGTATTTGATAAAAGCCAGAGTAGCTCAGAAAGTAGAATTGTGAGTGAGGTCATTTGTTGTAGAAGTTGTTACTATACAAAATGAATGTGTCCTTTTTTAAAATATCTTCAGGTATGGGTAGCAGAAATCTTATTATAGTGCTCATCAAATGATTCTAGATTTCTGATTCATGGCCGGAGTGAAAAGGGAATTGAATTTGCTCTGATTATTGAGAAGAAAAATCACAATGGCTCTATGTACTAATCAGTTGAAGAGTTTAAAGTGTATGACATCATCTTGATGTCTAATTTGCATTTTTTTGTTCTCTTATTCTAATCAATACTCTAAACTATTGTTTATTTTAAACTTATATGTTGTAAACTAATGGGCTAATGTTTCCCGTTTCAGTGCTGTCTAGAGATTATCATCTAGATTGAATACATACAGGATTAAGATATGGTGTTGGCCCTACATTTATTTTGTAACTGGCTTAGAACTTCTTCCAGATTAGCTGAATTCCAGGTTTTATTAGCTTTATGAGAGCTCTACATGTCTGTGTATTATACAATTGTATCAATTTTAAGGAAGTCATCAGCATTTCCACCCCAGAATTTCCTCCAAGTTTCCTGAGTGGTCATTCTTAATTTGCAAGGCAACTGCATTTTCCTGTTTTGACACACTAGAAAATTAATAATCATTAAAGAAATGAATGTGCTTGATAAAACCTGTAAGTTTAGTGGAGCAAAACAGAAAAGAAGATAAATTCTGTTATTGCTTCAATGAACTGGAGATTTGTGTGCAAACAGAACAAAACAAAGAAACAAAAAAGAAACAAAAAATACACACATATCAGCATGTGTGTTACATTTATAGGCCTGAGAGATTAACCTTGTGTATGTTAGAATGGAACAGGAGACTGTACTACTTGCAAATTCTGATATTGGTTTCATATGTCCCTTAATATTGTACAATATTTGGATGATGTAAAACATGAAGATATAAGGACAGCCTTTCGAAGTGGAGCAAGTGTGCTGAACTGTTTAATTGAAGGGTAAATGCAAGGACGTCAGTTTATAGGCTGGCGGTCAAAAGGACAGTTATAAGTAGGTAGCACTCACAGCTGCTGCATGCCTAAACTGTATCATTTCTTGCAAAGAATCGCTGCCCAGTTGGCCGCTCAGTTGGCTCCAATTTTGCCCAATAGAGGACTTCCTGTACCGAAAATGATTTAACAGGTTTTGACGGACAAGCACCCTTCCCCCATGGAGAAGAATTGCTGTATTTCTCCACTCGTGTAAAAAAAAAAAATTCTGCCTCTTGCAGAATGAATGAAGCCTGCAAACCATGGCTCGTGAAAAGCTTTATAGATTTTAGGTATTTATTGTAGAATTTTGATATTGTTGATAGTATGCAATTATCAACTGTTAATCAAATCTTTATCCATGAACTAGATTTGGAGTGTGAGAGTGATGAACTAGAAAAAGAATAGCATAAAAAAATCTCCTTTTTGGATGTAATGCACAGAGCTCTGTATTTTGAGGCAAAGTCGGATGGATTCCAATGTAGAAAAGGGAAATTTCTCAGTTTTGGAAACTTATACCACTTATGAATTATTAATACATTGTCCTGAGTCAGTATGTGACTTCTGAATGTCTGTCTTTATGCCCAACGATTTCCGTAATGGACATTGCAAGCGGACATTCAATTTCAACTTACTGCATACCTGGCGGTGGTCTTTAATGCACAGACAGATCAGTGAAGACAGGGGTAATTTTAGAGAGGCGTTTTGTAACCTGGCATGTATCATCTCTTCCGATGATCCTAAAATACTGGATCTCTTCCCGTGTCCTTTCATTCTAATTTCATATCCTGTCTCTCTGACATCTTTGGACTTAGAATCAGTGACCCCCCCCCCCCCCCATAAAACAGAGTTCAAATATATATGACACCTCAAAGACACACAGTTCACGACAGAGGAGGTATGATGTCCTTCATTTTTCAATGATATCAATGACAACAGTACATCACTTCCATCCTTGTTGCAATCAAATGCCTCTCAGCCCCAATATCTCAAAATGCATGTGACATTGGTCTAGTAGCTGTGGTCACTCTTGCAAAGCTTCTCGAAGTTTCAGGTCTGGAAATTACAGTCACTGGTGTACATGCGCAATGAAAAAAGCACGCACTGTTTGACAGCTACTGATTGATATAAAACAATACACGTACATCCCAATGTGTGAGCATACATTTTTGATGCCCCACAAACAAGCTGGTCACACTATAATCTATTAAAATAGAAACTATAAAAGCTGCAAGTGTTCAAACTGCACTAACTTTTGAGAAGATTTGCAAAGTAAGGTGTGGAAAATTTCCCAAGTTTGAGTTGGAAGTTTCGTGAGACGTTTTCATGAAGTTTGCGGGCACACTGGCAACACTTTGAGAACTTGAACTCTGAAAAAAAGCAACTCTAACTTTGCAAACTTCGCAAAGTCTTGCCAGTAGTAACACAGCTACTGTGTAGAAGCCAATAGCCAAAGTCAATGAGAAAGTTAACTGTTGAGGACGGACTGATTTTGCTACAACAGGCATTTCCCATAGACGCTTGCCCGAGTATACTCTGGACTCGTCCTCAATGGGTTAACGTGATGCATATTGAAACACATTGACCTCTACTGCAGGGCCTTGAAGGCAGGTGTGTCCTTTTCACCTTTTGGACATTTGCAGGTGTCGCCTAGCTGTGTCAGGTGTAATAGCGAGATTCCAATCTTCAAAAGAAAACAAAAATCCCGAGCAGGATGTGCGCTATAGTGTACAAGTGCCTCATTTAGATCCAAGTGAACTTTTGTGTAAATACAATCTGTACAGAAGAAACTATAGGTAGAGACAATGTGCTCAGTCTCCAGGAAGCAGAACGGAAGGAAAAAGGAGAGAGCCGATTTCTGGTGGAAGAGATGTAACAACATTAGTTGCATGCCACCTGTTGCACATGTATCAATTTATTCTGTTCTACTGTAGGTACAAACACAAACATTTTGACTGAAGGACACATACATTCTCTTCTGCCAGTAATATAACATTTATAGGCATTACAGCTGAAAGCACATTTGATATCTGCCATTTGTATTTAAATACAAAAATGTGATCCTGTGAGAAAATGTTCCCAAATGTTCTGCTGGCAGAAGAACACAAGAAATGGCCCACCCTCGTGTGATCCTTTTCCTCCAATATCTGATTCTTATTAACTACATGGTGTCATATATGAAATAATCTAGAGGAGTTGTATGTGAATGCAGATGTTGGAAAAGTGTCATCATATGATGCACCTGTTTAATACGGAACCAGATGCATTTGCCAGTTGTATGTGCATGGCAGATATCTGCTCAATGTAGCCATATTTTAAGATATATATCCATCTATATAATCTCTGCTTTTATTGAACATTGTGTAAAATGATATCTAACGTATAGGATAATAAGATGGAATAACTAGTTTTGTAGAAGATGCTGTATTGTGGTGCTCTGAGTATTACAGACAGCAGATTGGAGCAAAAGTTTATGAAAACAGAGATTGGAGAAGAAATTAGACTTTTTGTCTTTAGATTACTCAAAGAGTCTTGAAAACATTCTCACCAAAGAAATCTGTGATATTTGATTATCTCTTCATTTTTTGTGTGTGTTATCTTAAATGACTTCAATAAAGTTTAGCAAATGCTTTTTTGATGTCATTTAATTCCTAAAAAGAGGAATATACAGTATAGGAGAGCATGCAAGCAAAATGTTTTCATCTCAAACTTTGTGAGGTATGAACATACAGTATGCTGGAGGGATTTCCATCTTAGCATATTGTTCACTCCAAAAGTGTACTCCCTTTTGCTCGTATCCACATGGTAGGCATCGACTTGCTCGAAGTGTTCAAGAGTGGCAACCACACCCAGGGTGTGACCCTGGCAGAGGGTCCATCGGGCCGGTCCTCCATCTGGCGGGTGCGTGCCCGGACAGACCTCATCACCTTACCCTCTCACCAACTCACGCCCCTGCACAGTCAGCTTCGCATCAGCCATGCACTCAGCATCTACATATTGGCCCGACAGGCGGGCGATGGTGCTGGGATGCTGTTTGCCATTAGCCCTCCGAGGGGTGGAGTCCCGCTCCTGGCGCTCAGTTCCAGCACGCGGACCGGGGAGCTGCGCATCAAGTACCGGGTGCGCGACTCCAACCGCATCCACCAAACGGTGCTGCCGACACCGCTGATCGACACCCAGCGATTCGCACACTTTCTCATCGTCATCGACGGTGACCAGCTCATCTTCTACACTGAGTGCACATCCTCTGTGGCATTGACCCTAGAGGGAGTTGTGGATTTTAATGACGTGGAAAGCACAGAGGTTTACATCTTGCAAGGACCAGATGGAAGGAACAAGTTCAATGTGAGTTGTCTGTGAGTCATCTTCAAAAAATTCATGGCTCTTTTTAACTTTGCCTACATTTGTATGAAACATGTTGCTAATCAGGTTTGTAGTTTACAAGGGACTGTAAGGTTTTCCCTTGCTAATCTCTATTTCTGCAAACACTTGTACTTAGTGCAATTGACATTCTGTACAACAACTGTGTCACCTGCTCTGTGATTGTGAATTTAAACTACACATGTCCTTACAGTTTCATGTGAGAGTATGTACACATGTTTGTGCATGCTTGATGCAGAAAGTGATTTCAAGTTCACACAAGGCTCCACCTCATTTATGTTGATATGGTCAAACCATTCAGATTATGAGTAATCCCTTGCCCGGCAGAAGTGCCCTAAGGTTTGTAGGCTCACAAAATCACATAACAATAATGTTCACATTAACTGAAAGAGCTTTCAAAACTGTCAAATTAAGTCACAAACAAAAATTTAACTTTGGGATGAAATTTCATGCTATTGCTATAAAGGCCCTTCTGCCAAGCAGGGGACAAAATGCGCATCTGCTGGATTCGTGCAAAACCCAACTGAAAATATCCTCAGACCACAACAAACCAAACTTGATTTGAGAAACATTTTCGGAACTGCATATTAAAATGTGCTGTAAGACTTTATCAAACTCTGTTGGTATACCATAAAATGTGTTTCTTTCTAATCATGAATTTTGGCCATGTGCAACTGCTTCTTTACTCTATAAACCATACTCGTGAATACCTCAGTCAGTAGTCATTGGAGAAGCAGAAGTTTGTAGGTCAGAATGTTTGCTATTCTGGGGTCAATGATTCACAAAGCTTCCATTCATCTTTAGATGAGTCACTCTGTGGTATAGGCTTACCGTGGCTTATTCTTTCGAAGTCCCTCAGACTTTGTTAGGTTTGCTGACAATGTCCCTTGTCTGTGAGGCTAATGAAAATGTCATTGGAATTTACAAATTATTGAAGTACTGGCCTGTGAAATTGTGGACTATCCAGTGATAATACCTATTATTCTGTCTGTTTGGCATTGACTTAAAAAAAAGAAAAGAAAGAAGGATGCAAAACAGTGCAAGAAATTCATGCTCACCAGCAGAATTTTCTCCAGTACAAAAAAAAAAGTCTGTTCAACCTGAGTCATTTCTTTTGGTGAAGAAAATTGAGGAAAATCAGACCTGCATTTATGTAGGAATGATTGGGTCTGTCTTTGTCATTTGTTTGAGTGTCCACAGGCCATTCCATCAGAAGATATACAGTGCTGTAGGTCACAATAACTTCAAATGTTGCCAGCTTGTTACATGTTTGTTTGTTGTTCTTTATTAAAGAGAAGCTTTTTATGTGTGTACGAGTCTTCTAGAGTCATATCCAGGATATGATGCTTATAGATGTACCTGTACCCATTATCGTGATGGGGCTTTTTCTGTCATTTCTCCATCTCCTTGGAACAAACTCCCTTTTTATATTTGAAATACTGAAAGTGTAGATAAGTCTAAATCATTACTTAGAATTTATCTATTTACTCGATCCTAATTTTTGTTGTGTACATGATGCTGTATTTTGATTTAATATTTTTCAATATCAATGTGCTTAGAAACGTCAGTATTAAGTGCTGTCGGGTCTGTAAGTGTTATTTATTATCATTATTATTATACACATCTTCTTGAAAAAAGGAAGCATGACCCTGACTTCCAACAAAATTATATTCTAATCAAAAATTCTATGAATTACGCAGAAGAATCTCATGATATTGGACTCTACGTGTACCTCTACTCGTAAGTACATGTACTTGTTCATCAATCTGTGTGCCCATGCAGGGAGAAAGGGTTGGCATTGTGGGTCAATTTCTATTAGAAAGCATGTAACTTTTCTTTTCCTTTCTTTATAGCTGTTTAGAATATGCCATGAGGCTATATTTGCACAACGTGTATGTGTGCAGACGATGTGTGTGTATAGTGTGTTTACGTGTATCTTTATTAGGAATGAGATATGAAATATGGCAGCAACCTGCCTCCTTTTTTTAATGGCAACCGTCTTTGTTTCTATGGCAACCAGTGATTTGAGCCATCTGATTCTGGTTATGCTCTCTGCAGGGCTGGCTGCAGGAGATGGTGTTTTATCCCTTGGCACTGACCGACAAGCCGTGGACATGCTCTGAAGACAGCCGTAAGTCCAGCACAGGAATGCAAATAAACGCATTGTTCATAGAGTAGCGTAGTTGCTTGCCATTAAAGCTTGGTCTACAGATGTCAGAATGTGTTGGGATTAGAAAGTTTTGATGCGTTATGTTTCATTTCAGTGCCACAATTTATAGTGGTAGTGACATTTTTAGTTGTAGCCTAATGAGCTACAAACTAGGATCACTTTTAACTTATTTGTGCTGTTATAAGACTGACCAGCAGAACACACCAGTGACCTGCCACCATGGGTACAATGTATGTGATCCCCCCCCCCCCCGCAAAACGCCCCCCCCCCCAAAAAAAAAAAAAAAATTAAATAAATAAAAAATAAACAAATATGAAATTTTGAGAAGCAAAGGTGACTCACAGGTCAGTTTCTACTTGCCTCTGATCTTAAATCACATGCCCTTGACGTGATAAACTGCAAACCACAAGCAAGATTTTGAACATATCAAAGAAAAAATTAGTTCATCATTTATGTGGAAACATGTGTCAGGATTTGCTACATGTAAGATTAAATTTTCTGGAGGAAGTGAATATTGATTTAATTATCATTTCATGACTGAGAAAACCATTTTGAAATTTTGTAAGTATGTTTCCAATTTAAGGAATTAAGAAAGAAAATCTGCAACCAACTCAAACAATTACACATGAACATTGAAAGGCTCAAATGAAAAAGTTTCATTTAGACTTTATACCATATTTTAGATACTGTGAAAAATGAACAGTAAAAATTATTATGAAAGAACACAGTTCCCCATAACAGAAATGTATCTTTAGTCCCTGTGGCTATATGGCATTCACAGTTTATTACAGTAGGCTACTCCAGTGTGTGCTTCCATAATCATTTATAAAATGCAGGTCTGGAATCAGAGCTATCATAGATAATGTGATATCTAAATGCTTCACAAGCCCGCACTGATGGTAACAGGAAGAGCTGTTAGAGATGTGATCATACTCCAGCGCTGCAGTATCATTTTGATTACGTAACAAATAATTCAGAATATGTGAAGAGGGCAGTGGCAAGTTTCATGGCTCTAGAAGTACTTTTAAATCAATATATGTATGATATGAAGATGACTATCGAAAGACTTTTATAAGAGTATCATTGTCACCGTCATGACAAGGACTTTGAAATGACAAATTTTTACGAGAGCAAAAAAAGAAAATAAAAAAAAGATACATTTTCATAAAATAACAATCAATGTTGATGTTATGTTAATGTAGAAACATCGTTTTGGATTTGGCTATATTATTAATTGTTCTGTCTTAGAATTTAAATCAGTATTTCTCATATTCAAGTTGAGTTAGGAGGGGTTTTTATGCCAGTTGAAATAGAGGTCTTGTCACCCCAGGGACAATACATGTATGTTTCAATGTAGGAGTCTCAAGAACAACAAACATTTCTTAAACATTATGGAAGAATGTATCACTGTGTCACATGCAATGCCATGGAAGTGATGAAATTGGGACTGTAACAGGTAGGCCTATGTTCAGTCTACATGCACCCTCTATAGTTGTAGAGCTAAAGTACAGTGATCAGCAAATGGTAACAGACAATGGAATCAAAACCACAATTTGATTGGTGATAGCCCTTGACATACATTATCTAAGTAGCGTGTGTGGGATATCACTTCTAATCAGAAAGGATGTGAGGGGATGGTATTCCAAAGGGAGATGGCAGTGGAATTCTTTCCTCTAGAGATATAGCCTGGGTAAGCAGTCTCTGTTTGAAGACCACAGTTTGAAGTTTCCCTTTAACCTGTTTCATACCCCACCAGAGTTGTGATCTAGCACTGCGTTTTCATAGAAAAGCTCGTAATGAACAAAATGACTAGCTAATGTAAGCTAATCTTAGAGCAATTTTTTTTTTTTTTTTTGGGGGGGGGGTTGAAGTTTCTTGAGTGGTATCTTTCAGTAGACTGATTTACTCATGTATGGTGTACTGTAAAACAAGAAATGTTCGCGAGCATTTTAATTTCGTGAATTTCGCGAGAGCTAAAGATTGGCAAGATTAAATTGCATGTGAAAGTTCTTTTCTGCACTATATGCATTGAACATTAGGGGCAACTTGTGAAAATTTAATGCTGCAGAAAAGGCCATTGGCTCCAATTTGCAAAAATTTCATGCCACTAAAATATCTTGTTTAATTACAGTTAGTCAAATTTTGATATTAATGTATTATGTTTCTTTCCTGGGGTCCTAGTAACAAGCTTTTCCGTGAAGCTGTTCCTGATGAATAAACTTTAGTACTTGGAAACCTTTTTGCATACATTACTTGTTGCCATGTCAGACAAGCCTTTGGCAAATTTTCTGCATAAAATTTGAATGTGTCAGTAATCAAGGCTCTTCTGTAAATATTGTCAGTTGATTTATGGATATGAAAGCATGCTAGCTGAAATGATGATCAGTACTTAACCTGCTGAAAATTAAGCCTTATGATCCCATGGAGATATAGTAATCATTATGATAAATGAAAGACCACATTTAACCGGGGTTACTCCTGTTTCCATTGTAATGAAATCCTAAGTCTTATCTTCTTTAACCATACTTATGTGCTTTTGTGCAACAGAAATCACCAGTTTTCTTTCCTTCTAATGGCAGAAGTTTTGTCTCTTTATTACAGTGTCATAGCCCATGTGTAAAAGCTGCTTCAAACCTCATATGTTCTGTACTTAATCAGAAAAAAGTACAATGACAAACTTTAGGTTATTCATCCCCATGCTGTGCAAAAGAGGAGGAAAATGTCACTTGTTTGATGAATTTCAAATATTAATTCAGAAATAGATGACAAAAATCATTGCAAGGCAGGAGAAATGAGACAGGCATGATAAAGTGTTTTTTTTTGCATGACTGTGGGAGTACATAGGCAATGGACTACCAACCCTTAGGGGTGAACAGCCAAGATCAAAACAGAGCAGTTATTGTATGTATCATGGGGATGGGGGAGTTTTTGCTTGGGGGTTTGTCATATAGTAACATAAGAGGGAAAAGAGGCATATCTTGGAAGAAATTGACTGAGGAAAGTCAATTCCCAGATGTGGTTGCAAGTATCACAAGCAGCAGGCTAAAAATGGTTCAGATTTGTTTCATTTTTTTTTTTTGGGGGGGGGGGGGGTGGGGGAGGGCAAGGGTGAGGGAGAAGGGGAATAGCTAGTGTAAAGGACCAGGTCTTCTCACCTCCCTGGTAGAACAGAAACCCCTCTGTTCTCCATTGAGGGTCCACAAGAGAACCCCCTTGCTCCTTGTTGGAGTGGTGGAGGTTGCAAGGACTGGGATGAAGGAGAGGGAGAGCCATCTTTGCTAGTTTGAATACTGCCTCTCTGCACACAGTTTCTGTCATGCTTGTAGTAAATGGCTTGCGTGGTATTCTATCAACACTGACCCTTTAGTAAGAGCCACACTTCTTACACCCCTGAGGCAATCCTTTGAAAGAGTTCAAGGTTGATTTGGGGGTGGGGAATTCAGATGTAGGGTAGATAGTGGTTACAGAAGTTACAGAAATTAGTGTTTCCCTAGCTCAGTGATGATGACGTGATACTGTCAAACAGTTAGCTACATTCTTCAGCTCAACTCTTACGATCACAACTATTTAAAGTTAAACTCTTTTTGTGCCACATTTGTGCGCCCGGCTCAGTCAACGGCTTGCCAACTTCGCAAATTTTGCTGAAATGCACAACTGTGCACAAACCAGTTGATAAAAGCGCAACATGCCAAAGTACATTGAAAGCATCATAGCCATAGCTTTGTCATAAAACTCACATCACAGCAGAGCTTGTAATATTCTCTTTAATTTTGCTGTACAAGAGCATCTTTAGCATTTATAAACACATCTAAAAGAAGTTGCGTGGCTTTGAAAAACAGAATGTTTACCGGAAGCGCTCATGCATTGCAGTCTCAGAATAATGTAGCACCTAGGGGGTTTACATCATGGTGCACAACGAGTTAACAACAGAAGAGGGGAAATTTTAATTACCTGCTCTTTGATTGAAGAGGACCGCTATTCAAATAGTAGGCTTTTTTGATATCCAAGAAGTTTCTCAGATCCAAGTTTGGCA
The DNA here is from genome assembly GCF_964275005.1 of Diadema setosum. Lineage (NCBI taxonomy): Eukaryota > Metazoa > Echinodermata > Echinoidea > Diadematoida > Diadematidae > Diadema > Diadema setosum. The sequence continues at coordinate 8,446,104 of NC_092689.1, read as the reverse complement.
GTACAGTCGTAGGTTTGCGATCTAGTCTGAAGTAGGCCTGTACAATCAGATTCAAACAACTTGTGGTTCATTGGTTTTTTTTTTAACAGTACAACAGGTGCTGGTGGCAGCAACCCTCTGAGTTAGAGTACTGATTAGTTTGTCTAAAATCAGCGCAGTGAATGCCAATATTTCCTCAAACACTTTTGACAGTTTAAAGTGTATTTAGCAGTAAAATGTGGTATGAATAACATAGATTTGATATCCTAAATCTATAGTTTTGCTAAGACCAGTTCTGTCAGTCAGTTTTTCTCTTCCAAAAGCCAAATGGCATAGGATATGTTTGTATACAGTATCTATCATGTTCTCTTTTCATTTGGTATCAAAAGTTCTATGTACCTGTGTTTTCACTTAAAATTAAGATTTTGAATTTGCTACTGTGTACAACATGAGATATGCCTTTTAGAATTAAAACGCAAACAGCATGTTCTTGAAATGATAATTTGTTTTATTAAGGTTTACCAGTTCTTTGCATTATAAAAGCTTTCAATCACCAATGCTGCACACTGGCACAGGTCCAACAGTCCCTGACCAATAAAAATCACTGTCAGACCAGTAACTTTTTCAGGAATTTACCATTTAAAAATTGAAAAACTGGGTACCTACTGGTCAGACAGATGGGTCGGACCAGTAGAAAAAATGGATTAGTGTGCAGCCCTGCGAATCAGACTTTGGGCTCATAACACAAGATGTCCTTTAAAGTCAAGGATTACTGTTCTGTCATCAGTTGAATGATGTATCTGACATCCAGATGTGACTCCATAGTACAAGTGAGTGCAGAAGCTTAATAGTAGGAAAAGAAAATTGAAGATTTTGAATGTTTTGTGTGGTTGAATGCAAATCATGCATGGATCACCAGTTTGAAGGATCATGACAAGTGCATTGGTGCCCAGAGGTTAGAAAAATAAACTGTTTGGAAGTTTTTCCACATGATCTTCCAGCTTGAATCATTCAAGCCCGAATGATCAGAGTAAAGAGTTTGAAGGAAATGTTTAGAATGTGAAAAAGGAGACAATAAGTGGATTTGCCATTTTAGAATAGAATCAGAGTTGGCTTAAAAAAGATTCTGACCTCCTGACTTCATGGACTTTTTGCTAGTTGTGAGCGGTGCTCTCTTCTGTCCAAGTCCAAGCTTTGACATGTAAGTTGTAGTTCCACACTTTTATACCAATATCAATCTTTCCCAATTACACTGAGTCTTTGCACACAATGTCCTTTTGTGAGTTGCAGACCTTTGTTTAAAAAAGAACTGTTCCTTAAAAAACAGGACAGTTGACAAAAAAAAAAAATGCCTGACATAGCCACAACTAATTTATGCAAAGTTGATTCTGTACATTTGAATTCTGCATTCAATGACAGCTTTATTAGAATGGTTTGTAACTAGGTTGGGGGGGGGGGGGGCCAGAGGGATGGGAGGGGTTCATTAATCTGATTACATTAATGTATAATCAATCAAACCGGCCTGTTGGTTCTGTAAATTAATGTCAGGCACTTGTGTCTGCACTTGTCAATGTCTGGTGTCAATTTGTTGTCTTTTTCCTCTCTGTCTTTTTGACATAGATGCAGCAGCAGCGAGGAGTGGACCACTCGCAGTGGATGGCGCCCCAGAGACTGCTGAACTTCACAGGGACGCCAACACCATTGAAGGTGAGATGCATTATATACCAGATCAATTTAGAGCATTCATGTGAAAGAGTTTGGTGGAATCAATTTTCTGCCTCGCCAGCAACAGATTTGTGTAATTGTGTGTTTTCATGACACATAAATGCTTCAGTGAATTGCTTTTGACATCAAGATTTTTCAGGCATGACAACACAACATAATTAAAAGGGATCCTGGAAGGTATCGTTTTGGGATGTAATATGTGGAAAGTAGAAGGAAGAGGTAGTGCTGCTTCGTCAAGACAAATGAAATATTAGAACATGAAACTGTACTGTTTACTCTGAGAATGGACAGTCTCTGTTTGTTTTTAGAAATAGCAAATTTGTAGAAGCTGCACATCTCGGGGAAAAATCATCATGTCAAAATTTCTGTAAAAAGTCTAATAAATTGTAAACACACATTTCCTGATAGCCATCTGAATATTAAAGTGGTCACTTATTTCCTATCACCCACAAAATATGAATACCCATTAAAAGTGTGGTCATGATGCAAGGCTTAAATTTGTAAAAGTAATTCGCAGAGTATGTCGAGACATTACTGGCTTCACTGAGATTCTGAGAATTACTGATGTTTTCTCAGTCTGGCAGTGCTGGCAAACATTTATTTACACAGATCACTGTCTCTGCAACAAATGGGGGGGGGGGGGTGGTGGATGCACAGAAAAGAGTTTGAACTAACCTAGATTTTGTTAAACATGATAGTATGCCATATACATGAGGGGGAAAAAAAAAAGATCCTCTGCAAATTTACAGACCTGTTTAACTGACCTGTTGAGCAAATATTTGTGGCAAAAGTAAGCTATGCTTTAGGGTAATGTTGGCACAGATGTAAAGGAGGGAGAGATATAGGGAGGATGGGGGGGGGGGGGGCGATAGTGACTGGAACATGTACACCATAGGAGCACTTTATAATCAGAGTTTGTGGTCTCACCAGAACAACAAGTTGTTCTTCTCTTTTTCTGCCAAGGTAAATGCCTCATAGTTACTCTGTCCTCTAAACATGATTTGATGTGATTTCACTCTGGTGATCTCTTTCAGTTCATTTTGTGTCTCACCTTCTACCTGATGAAAGAAGAAAAAAAAAGGATTTTATTTCAACCAATTGCACAAAAGTGTATCTTTGGCATAGTTCACTCTGAATAGGAGATGCAATTCTTCAAATTGTCTCTCATGGTATTATGAATATGTCTCATAACTTTCATGATATTATCTAGATAAACATTGCCAAATGCAACTAGCAAATCAGACAAGCATTCAAGAAAACTCATATTTTTGTATTTTTTGTCTCTGCATGGAGGTAAAATGTAGTCGGGATGTGCATGGTGTATTCACTGAGGTTTTTACATCAGCTATCACATCTGCACCTCCAGTGTCAAAATAATGCATTTTCTGTCCAATTCTTTTGTTTCCTGTTAACATCATTAAACACTACATTGGTAGGGGTAACTTAGTTCTGCTCAGACATGCTTCATAACCACACTTTTGATGCGATTAAGGAAGTAATCCAATCAGCCCCCCCCCCCTTTTTTTTTTCAAAGTCTGTTGTAGAGGCAGGGTGTGACAGGAACACTCAAAATTAAACTCAGAAACACCATGAGGGTGGTTAGAGTCCCTGGCTCCAAGATCACCAGGCAGCTTTCAGTAGGGGGATCCTTTGGCAGACAGAGACTGCTTTGTGCCACACATTAGTGACTCACCTAATCTTGTCATTGAGCCATTCACTGTTACTGTAAGTCACATCTAACACCAACTGCCATAGCAACAGCTGAAATGCTCAAAGCTTATTGATTGCTGTTGATCTGTTGGCATGGTAACAGCAAAAATTGTAAGGGGGCTTTGCTGGCAAAATGCTTTGTATTATTTAACTTGTGTTTAAGGTACGACAGAGTACATAAAAGTCTTGGTTTTATGTCCGGTCTCAAGGAAAGTGGCACCACTTTTATTCCTTGTTTCATGATGTTACTATTGTTTTGAGTTAAAATGTATGTGAAGTGTTGTTTCTTTTTAAAGGGATTGTATATTATTGGTTGAGGTGAGGATTCAGCGTTTAACTTTTTGTAAGATACTTAAAAACCACTCTATGTAATGTCAAAGAGCATACAAATTTAAAAGGAATTCAAACTTCAGTTGATGAAAATCCATTTTGAAATGGCTGAGATATTCAAGAACAAAGTAAAACAAAGTGATCCTATTAAAGATGGGTCCAACCTTTTGTTAGCTTTGTATTGGATATCTCAGCCATTTCAAAACCAATTTTCATCAAGTAAACTTTGAATTCCTCTTTATAGGATTATGAGCTCTTTCATATTTCATAAAAGATTACTCATTATCTCAAAAATCATCATCAACAAATGTTGGAAACCTGAAGCACCATCTCAGCCGAAACTGTACCATCCCATTAAAACTTTCGTCCTCTCTGCAGTCTCTCACTGAACGACAGTCCTGCAGCCCTGACCCAAAGCGACTCAATAAGAATCGCCCAGCTGGAGAGTGCAGTCCGAGAGATGACCGTTATGATAGACATGCTCAAAGCTCAGGTTGGTGCTTGAATTGACCGATTGACCAACTGGAAGTTATTGCTGTGGTCAGGCCAATTGTCGGCCCTAATCATTCACCCATAGAGAGAGACCAATAATTTTTTCCTAATCACTGTTAATGGTGTGATTGATAGCTACGTGGTGCAGTAGAGAATGAAGCATAGTTGTGCCTGTACAGTGAGTGCGTGTGGCAGGTGACTTTGCTTCTTGATCCATTCATTGAAATGAATTCTGCAACATTTTAGATGCCTTCATATTGCTGTAGCTCAATCTTTAATTGATTATAAGAACATTGAATGGCAACCACGATCAGATATGTGCTCAATTTTGTAATATTTTTTGCATTCCATTTTGATTAATATGTAGCATTTTTGTCATTACCTAGGTGACTTTGTGTTATCACAGCATTATTTCACACATTCTTATGCATGCATATGTGTCCATTTTGGAGCAAAACTGATGATTTCTGCAGGCACATGGAAAATATGATTACCTTTTTTAATGGTTTATTAGCCAAATAGGCCTATGTTGTCTTGAACTTAAACCAGAGCAGCATTGTACTTCAGTCCCATAAGATTTACAATCATTCTGGCAGGGAATTGTTGCTTATCAGTCCTGTAAAAGAAAAAGTTTAAAATACATAAAGCTGAGCAACAGAGTCTGGTTGTGTGGAAATTGACAGAGTGAATGAAGCCTGCTACTAAAACCGTGCCTGCATGCAAACCAAGTGAATCAATGAGGGGGAATTAGCACTGTAATGTATTATTTCCTGTTTGTGGAACCCCATTCAAAGTTGTAGTGATTTGGGAGACTCTCAGACAATGAAACTCACATGGGGTCTTATTCAATAATCAGATGGGCTTCTGTAAAGCAGGCACGATTTGCCTTTGTTTGTTTGTTTGTTTTTGTTCACTTGATTTTGTTTAAGGTTGGAACTGCAGTTGGTTTCTTTAACTGCCATTTGTTAGGGACATTTTTGATTTCTCATCATGGAGAGTCCATTGCAAAGAGTTAGTTTAGTGATGGGGTTAATGAGTGCTTTGTTAAGTCTGTGCTACATTGATGCAATAAGAATGTTTCTACTCATGACGACCTTCTCATGTCATGTTGCAAGTGGAGGTTTCTGCCAATTAAACAGCCCTTCTTCCCATATCAAAGAAGATTGGGAGGATGGAGGGAAGGGAGGGGGAGGAGGGGGGGGGGAGTAAGTGGAGGGAATATATTATTGAAATAGTCTCAAGATCTGGGTTCAGGAAAGTGAGGACATTAACCTACAGCTGGATTTTATTTTTCTCTTTTTTTTTTTTCAAGATATCCATGTGCCCATGGCTTTTCCACACGGTACGAATTAAGCTTGTTGGCAATCTGAAGTGAACTTCTGGAAATTTGCACTTCATAATCAGTTTAGAGCTGTTCCTCTTCAAATTCTGTTATATCATTCTGACAGCAAAGTTTGGAGGGTAATGGCAACCCCCTGAGGGAGAATCAAACAAACATACTGAGAGAAATGGTGCTCGAAAGTAGGTCCAAGATTGGATAGGCATCTTGATCCTTTGTGAGCCAAAGAAAATCCATGACATTTCACTCATCCCTCCTTCTCTTCCTTCCCTTTCGAGGGACCAAACATGTTGAAATCATGTGCGTGCACACCCGCAAATCCTTTGAATGAAACTTGAGATAGGACAGCTCTATGAGAGCCTCTTGAAAGTCATGCTGATAACCTCACCCACCAAAACAAATATTGGTTATTGCCACATATTGTACTCCATTGATGAAGTCTCTCCCCCTCGCTTTGTTTATCTATCTATCTATCTATCTATCTATCTCTTTCTGTCTGTCTTTCTGTCTGTCTGTCTCTGTTTTCTGTCTATATTTCTGTAATAGAATTACAGATGCAGCAGATTTACACTTTGTGTTTCATTCTTGCAAATAAAGAGTTAAAATGCCAAAAGAGATATATCCATTTGTACCAACCTTAGATATTTGAAATGAAAGCTACTGGAAAAATAGATAAATGATAAGAATATATGTGACAATATTGATACCAAATGTTTTTGGATCTACTCCTTGTTATGTAACAAGTGCAGAATCATTGCAGAGATTTTATTTTCCTCTATTTCATGATGACCCTGTAAAACTTTGAAAATGGCATTAATCTGTTTTTGCATTCAAGCTCTTCAGATATGGTTGTTAATAATAGTATTTAATAATTAGCAACTCTAGTCATCACTGGTTGCTCTGTTATGGCTGCCCTGTAATTTGCTATTTTGATAGATAAGAAGGAACATATGAAGTCAGAACAGAAATTTAGAATTTAAAAAAAAAATGAAATGGAATCATTTATGTCTCTAGTCGACACCTTGCCATGGATTTTATCAACAGTCATGAGACCTCAGTGTGCTGGTGTTGACATTTATGGCAAAGGTGCTGTGATATGGAGGCACACCTGTTTGCTGTGAGTTGAGTCGACGGCAAGAAAAAAAAAAAAGAGAACTTCTATTTGATCTTGACACCCTGGGCTTGTGTCCTTCTCTTCAATCATGTTAAAGGACCTGTGGGATAGGCTTTATAAGTCCCTGTTTACCTCACCAGCCATGACAAAGCCTTACTCAGGAGACAGGGTTAGGGTGGTCGGAGGAAGAGGGGGAGAGGGAGGTATCAAAGCTTACTGCAGGTAGATAGAGAAATATCTATAAGCTTACATATATATCTATCTATACATCTATCTTTCTATCCCTCTATGATGTGTTTACATACTAAATAGATAGATAGATAGATAGATACATAGACAGATAGATTAATGGATGGATAGATAAATAGATACATAGATGGGTATATATATATATATATATATATATATATATATACACATATACATATGATATGAATTATATATATATATATATATATATATATATATATATGTATATATATATATATATATATATAATACACACATATACATATGATATGAATTATATATATATATATATATAGAGAGAGAGAGAGAGAGAGAGAGAGAGAAAGCAAGTGTTGTATTTTATACTGTAGGAGGTGAATATACCCATCAAATACAAAATCTATAGGGAGAAAGGCAGAGATGGAGATATAACATAGAAAGGTAGAAAAAACAAGAAAGGGCTGTTTAAAGGAATGTAATGGAGTATAGTGGTACTTCGGCATATGGCTTTTTCATTTCCCAGTATATTGTTAACTTTTATAGCATGAGTGCATGATACACAATGTTCTCCAATGATGATATCCCAGAAGTAGCCAACGTCATGTTGGAAGGTATATTCGCGCCCCCCCCCCCCCCCATCATGCCTTAATTCAGTTGCCAAAAACAAGATGACATATTTGTGATGTTGTTGTTGACCTGATAGTGATGGGGGAAAATATGTCATACTGTCATTATTGCTTACCTTCATGCTGCCAGCCATCGACAATGGTTATGATAAAGACTCGCTTCATTGCATTGGTTTGATCAGACTATAAATGACTCAATATCCTTTGTTATCAAATACACTGATTTTGAACAGTATGGTTCAAATTGCTAAGTGACCACATCAAATTTTAATTCTGTAGGCTGACTAACAAGAGAACTGTTCGGTGCTGATGATGTCTAATTGGTGTTTTGCTCATTTTCTTTGTATTGTGAACTTTCACCAAAATGCAGACATTTCTGATATCAATTCTGTGAAAAAAAAAATTGTTAGGCATTGTAACCTCAGATAACCATAAGACCCAGACTAGATCTTGACTTCTGTGATCTGTGTGCCAAAAATAATTCTACAAGGACTTGCAATGTGCAGTAAAGAGTGTATTTTTCAAAGCTATTTTCTTTGTGGTTTGATGTAAACCTTGTCACTGCATCACATTCCTGTATGCTTATTCTGAACACTACAGCAGCACCCGGACTAGTAGTACTGACTTGTTGTAGAACTGTATAATCTTTGAAAGTCTTCAGGTTGCTTTGGTATGGGGTTACTTCTACGAAGAGATATAGTATATCTTTTGAAATGAAATGTTGATTCAACTTTAGCAGAATTTATATCCTCCAATATTACATGCAATATTTTCCTCTTTGCCTTCTTCCATATCTAAACTGATAGAATTACTGCATGTGTACCATTTACATTCTTGCAGTTTGTTTTTTTTTCTGAGAGATCAAATACATTTTTGTTGATATTTTTTTCTAAATAAACAAATAAATGAAAAGATAAATGAATAATTTAATGAATAAATAAATTAATCAATTGATTAATTAATAAGTAGAATACATTGATTGATTAATTGATTGATTGATCAATTAATTTACTGATTGATTGATAAATTAATACATAAATAAATATATAAATATACATATATAAAAGTATGTGTATACATATATTTTTTCTCTCTCGTCCAACCATGTCCCCCCTTCCCCTCCAGGTTTCCATCCTAGACCAGAGGTTGGCCCAGAGGGAAATATGTGAGTGCCGAGACCCGGGTACGGATAACACCAGGACCCAGTGCTTATATGAGGGACGCCTGTACAGGGACGGCGATAACTGGTTTCCTGATCCATGCACATTTTGCCTGTGCCAGGTATACATACATCAGCGGCCATTTTCTTTCATTGCTTTCTTGTTTTACTTTCTTTTGCACTCTTTGATTTTGTTTGTTTTGTTTTTGTGTTTTGTGTAGAGTTAACTTTTGTTTGTTTGTTTTTCTTTAATTCACCTCTGGAGATTGGATATATTGAACACTACTATGCCCAATTCACTGATTAGTACATCTGCTGACGTTCTTCAGTTGCCTTTGTGGATTGGTACAAATGTCCTGTAACTTTATGACAATGAATAGTGATAAATGTAATCCTAGTTCCTATTGTATTGCAATGGCCTTTATAGAGTAGGCCCATGCCATTGTAACACCTGTGACCTGAATGAGTTATCAAACTCCACATAACTGTCAAAGTCTTGCAGGCAATTATAGCTGTCCTTTGATGGCTGTGCACAAACAAGTTCCATGTGAATGCATCTACATAATGCCTCATAAAGGGTCAGAAATGAATGCAAAAGAAAAATAATTGTTGATGATTCATGAGTTACAGTTGTAATCCACTTACCCTGTGTAGATTATAGTACATTATTGAGCATCTGTCTCCGTAATATTTTTTAAAAAGTAACCAATATGAATTTTGACACGAGTAGATATGAAATGAAATCCAGCTGCTCCATTAGATTTTTTTTTTTTTAAATTAAACAGAGATCAGAGCATTGATAACTCAGTCTATTTCTAGTTACTAGCCAGGACAACACTGCTTACCAATTTGATTTCCAAGTAAAAAAAAAAAAAAAAAAAAAAAAAAAATATATATATATATATATATATATATTGTATTGTTGTGTAGGGTTTTTGTCTGTGTTACATGCAAATAAAGTATTCGTCATGCAATGAAATGTGTCATCTCTGTGGAAGAAATTGCTAACCTTTACTTATAAATAAATAACATTGATCTCTCATTCTGTTGTTGCAATTTTCAGTTGTAAATTCAAAATCATCTTATAAGTCCCAAATTGTGAAAAGATTATGCTCATAAGATGTGTACAGTTACATGTGATGGTTAAATTTTATTGTCTGTGTGTTCTTGTTTTTTTTTTCTCTCTTCAGAATGGTGAAGCAGCATGCCGTGTGGACATGGAGCGCGCCGAGTGTCGCGACCCATGCTCACTCAACCCATGCATGAACGGCGGCACGTGCCGCAACCTGCCAACGGCGGGCAACTTCGTCTGCACCTGTCCGCCCACGTGCACGGGGTTGCGATGTGAGCACATCATCAACGTGTGCGCCATGCCGCTGTCCTACGGCGACTGTCAAGAGACGGGGCTGGTGCGCTACCACTACAACTACAACACGATGCAGTGCGAACAGTTCCAGTATTCGGGTGAGTTGTGATAAAGACCTCGTCTCATCCATGCAAAGAAATCGCAAAGAATGTCGATCATCATCATCATCATCATTGACTGCTCATGGTGGATATACTAGTGTTTAGTCTCATTATTTGTCCACTATGATAGTCAAAAATGTCTCATGCATCACAGTAAATGCTGTGCATAGCAATGAGACATTACACCACTGGTTATGGTTGGATTTGTTGGGGATTTTTTTCATCAAAATTCATCTCCAATCTGGTCCTATTTGTTAACATGTTTTTTTCGTTGTAGTGTCAAGACCCTATTTCATGATATTTTTGGATAGACACACCAAAAACAAACCCCCCCAAAAAAGAGGAAAAAGTTTTGATCTGTTGTCTGGAGGTTTGCTCCTTTTTCCTTCCTTGTCAAAGTCAAACACAAACAAACTGCAGTCAATTTTAATATGTCTTTGTACTGTGGCATAATCTGAAAAAAAAAGCTGCCAAAAGGCAGAATATTTACATTTCTCTTATGCTTAAGCCCACTGCTTTGCACATCTTTGTGGACAAACATGACCCAAATCAAATAGAGCTTTGGAACCAGTCAAATTGTAAAAGCATCATCGTCAAGGTGATCCAGGAAATATCAATGACCGAGAGGAAAGGAAGTGGGGTAGCCATCTCCAATGTGGCTGACTCTGTGGTTGACTGGATGGTCAGTGATGCCCAACGCTCATTTGTAAACCAGCCTGGATATGAATGGGACTATCTAGTCCCCCAAACCACATTTCATTGATTTTGGTTTGATGCTTTATTTGTTGTTATGTATCTTTATTTAATCTTCACTGTTAATATTTCTTAAAAAAACAATATCTCTTCCATTTGAGCCTCAGTTCGGCCATATGCCATCATGTATATCAATGGCAGAATCATCAACAGCCTCTCAGCTGATTCTTTTAGATACATTTGTATTGTCAATTGTTAAGTTCCTTCTGCAAATAAATCAGTATATTTCTCTCTGATTTTGTGCACGCGTGATGAACTTAATAGTTGTATCTTGTCCATCTCCAATGTAGGACATGCAGTGAAATTAGAGTTGCCAATTTATTAAGAATGAGATGTTAATTTTTGTGGAAGAATTACCCAGTGACTACATAATGTGTTCTTTAATCATGCATCAGAGAAAGACTTGTATACCACAGAGCAGCTCAGTTTCCTGATTCTGTAGGAAGCTGTCTGAGTAAACAAAACAATAGCATCAGACAAACAAATCAAGTCTTTCTTCACTTCCTAGCATAACAAAATACAATGTATAGGCCTTCCTGATTTTGGAAAGAGCATTGTGTACTTAGATATACTTAGCTCAGGTGTATCTCTCCAATAGCTACTTTTAACCCACCTTCCTGGTGTCGATATGTGAATGTCGACGGCCCTGTATAGCTCTTTTTATCCTTCCTGATTTCAACATATGAATGTTGACGACCCTGTGTACCGTCAATGATGCAGAAACTCTTTGTAGGAAATGAAAACCTAGTCTAGACCTTTATGAGGTAATTGCTTTTCGTGGGTGATTGTGGCAGTGCCCCAATGTGGTTCACCTCTAACAGTGTTTCGACAGGAAGGATCAAAGCACGAATGCCATGTAATTCAAAACCAGTTCCAATTGTTGTGGCAGAGAAGGAAATGGATGTGTTGCTCAAATTGCCAATCTGGCCAATCTGTTGTTACTGTAAAAGATTACACTGATTAACTTGCAGGCAACAAGTGCTTGTTTTCCAAGTTTCAAGATGTTGAATATGTAGAGTATATGGTTGACTCTTTATATATTTATGAGTGATCAGCAGATTTGCTGCAAACACAATAATTTTGCACATGTTCAGAAGTGTCTGTTGTACTCTAATGCAGATTTTGAATTAGTTAGTTAGTTAGTTAGTTAGTTAGTTAGTTAGTTTGTTAGTTGGTTTGATTTTTGATATTGTGATCTGCCTCTTCATACCTGGATTTTCAGCAACCAGTATTCCAAATGTGACTAAATTGCAACATGCTGGGCCATTTATTTTTTCTTTTTTTGTGTGTGTGTGTGCATTTTTACATATTTTTTCCAAGGTAAAAGAAGTGAATGCAGCCCCTATAGTTCTCATCTTATTATAACGGTTGTAATAGTAGTGGTAGAAACAGCAGTGAAAGCAGTGATTGTAGCAGTGGTAGTAGTAATAGTAATAGTAATAGTAGTGGTACTAGAAGTGGTAGTAATTGTTGTAGTATTAGTTGAAGTGCTAGTAAAAGTATCAGTAGGAGTATACCTAAATAGTATTAGAAAAGTATAATAGTAGAGTAGACTAATAGTAATAGCAGAAGTAGTACACAGAGCTGCATACCAGTATGTGTGCTTCAGTGTTACAATGCTGAGCTTATGGCATGCTTGCCTTTCACCTCCAATGCTGTGTCTTCGTGTCAGGATGCGGCGGCAATGCCAACAACTTTGGGTCAGAGCAGGAGTGCCAGGAGCAATGCATGATGGGAGCCTGCTGTCGTAGGACCGTCCAGCAGCAAGCCAGTGGTCTCCTTGAGGCAGTGGACTACAGCTGTCTGGTGAGACGAGCGATTCACATATTCTCTTCCCTAGATATAGCAAATATTTCTGTTTTAATATGTGAAAATGAAATGAGGTCTGTTAATCAGAAAACTAAGAAAAGATGCATACTGATGAACCTGTCGGAATTACAAACCTTATTCTATTTTCAGATCAATGAACGTTCAGAATACTGAACCTTTTTTCATTTTCGGGTTAATTAATAATAGTACTAATAATATAATAATATAATTGATATGATTTATATAGCGCCAAATCCACTCTGCAGAGTGCTCTAGGCGCGGAAGGAAGAGAAAGTGAAGGAGATAAAGGACATACAAATATCAAATACATGTAGTGAGTAATCAAATTGAGGCTTTAAACAAGTGAGTTTTTAGACTGCTTTTAAAGGAGTGTGATGAAGAACAATTTTTTACGGCTGAAGGTAAGTTATTCCATAAGGTGGGAGCAGCATGGCCAAAGGCACGTGTGCCCCATATTGTAGTGAATCTTGGAATTATCAGAGAACAGGAGTTGGATGAGCGTAGAGATCTAGCAGGGATGTTATTATGGAGTACGTTAACAAACCTTCTGATTAAAAAAACCTTATTTCATTTTCAGATTTACAAACCTTCAGAATTATGAACCTTTGGAGTAACCACTAGAATAATCCATTCAGTCAACATTTTAGTAGCATGATAATATTTGTTCATAGATCTTGTGATAGTAACAGTATAATTCTCAAAATGTTAATATGCTGGAATGCCTTTAGTCTACAAAGTTTAGCAGTTTCTGAAATTGAGCCACAACAATGTTAAAACAGTGTCTTTAATGTATACATGTATTTCCCAGCAACACTTAATTTTCAGAGAAGAATGAGAATACATTGATGTCAAAATTGATGCCAATTGTCCACATTCACATTTCGCTCTAACCCAACCAAGGCAATGACAATGGGCGACTGTCGCAGCCAGACGACGGCAGCTCAGCCCCTGACCGCGCCCGAGCTGAGGGTGGAGGTGATAGCCTTCCACGCTGGCCAGACCTGTGCCAACGTGACATGCCAGCCACCCCAGGAGAGGTGCATGGTGGCCGGAGAGTACTCCAAGAGCATCGGGGAGGTGTTCAGCAGCGGATGCCAGACTTGTCAGTGTCTGCCTGGAGGCATTGCTCAGTGCAGGTAAGGATCGTGGTGATGGCGATAAGGGTCACCTTTGGGTCCTTTAACCCATTGAGGATGGTTTGATTTTGCTACAACACGCATTTCCCATAGACACTTACCCGAGTATACTCGGGACTCGTCATCAGCGGGTTAATACCACAGACAGAGAGAGATTGTAATTAGTAAAAAATTGAAAATTTCTATGGTAAGTGTCACAATACAGACTTTAGGTTTGATGTACTTACAGATATAGAAGTTTTTTCACAAAAGAAACATTGTAATGATATCGTACATTACAGACAATGCCATTTACAGACTTAAGGTTTGATGTACTTACAGATAAAGATGTTTATTCTCAAAAGAAATATTATCATGATATCATAAATCAAATGTACTGATTGGATTTCAAGTCCCATGCAGCATGTCACCAACTTGATCATAACTTCATATGAATTTAGTCATGTTTTGCAAATTTCTGTTGCATTGTGTGCTCATATCCACCATGCATAAACAATAAATTAAACAAACATAGATATGCTAGAGGTATAATTATGTGTTTTTAAGAAAAGAACAGAGTACTTTGTGTATTTTTGCATGATACTCTCATATCAATTCCTCTCATTATCTCCCTTGTGGATGTACCAAGATGCCAGACCATGACGACCCGGAAGGAGATCCGCGACCTGACCCGGCAAGAGCTAGAGCGGTTCCAGGTGGCCGTGCGCCAGCTGCAGACGGCGGGCCCGGACTCGCCCTGGGCCCACATGCGGGACCTGTACATGAACCACGTGATGGAGGCACACAGCGAGAACTCGTTCCTCGTCTGGCACCGCGTCTTCCTCCGCGAGGTGGAGCGCATGCTGCAGGTGAGTGTGCCCTTTTGTCTCCCATAATGGACATTGAGGGCAGCAAACATACAGTTGAATGAGAACCAGAAGGCCATTATCGCAGTTTTGGGGGGTATTGAATTATTGGTATCACATTGTAGAGCTTGATCTCCTCTACATCATGGTGTCAGTTTTTAAATAGAATTTTTTTTTCAGTCATTTTTACTGATGCATATGAAGATACCTCAATCTCTTTTGAGAAGTAGATGTGGATGCTGAAAAAAATCTTTCCTTGAAAATATATCACAAGCATGTTGCTTGTCTCTCAGAGCTTCCAAGTCTCCCTGATTTGGCAGTAGGCTTCTTGAAAATTGTAAACTTAATTTTTATGCTTTGACTTAAGAAAAATATATATGATATATATCTTTGTGAGTTGGGAAATGTTTTTGCCAAGTCATTATTGACCATTGTAAGGTATGTAACACACAAGTATCTGCCCAACAGCTGTTTGAAGTCTCCCTGAATTTGAGTAGTGATTTACCTGTGTCATCTACCTGTGTCATTGTGTAACTTTTCAAACTTTTTCAGATGTCAGAAATCCTGAGACACAGAACATGATAGAAACTGTTTAAAGTTCTGAGCCCGATGCACTTCAAAAAAGAAAATAAATGAATAAATGAAATTGGGTACTCGGACAAAATATTAACCACAATATGTATGTGTCTCTCGCAAAGAATGAATTTTATGTCATGCAGTAAATTTGTGTGTATATGTCTATATCTACTAGTCCGCAATCCTAAAGTTAGTGTGAATGTCAATAGATCACAGCCCATCAAACCATTTTATCTTTTACATGTACTTCCAGGAAATAGACTGCTCTGTAGCCCTTCCGTACTACGATTTCACCACGGATGTCGGCAATCTCTCCCTCGCTGTCGCCTGGCAACCCAATTACTTTGGCGGCAGTGGTGAGGGGCCCGGCAGCTGTGTGCCCGACCATCCCTTCCGGGGCCGCAGCCAGTGGGAGCCCTGCCTGGCCCGACAGTTCCAGTACCGCGCCCAGCTCCCATCCAAAATCGACGTGGCCCTGGCCATGGCCAGCAATGACTTTCTGACCTTTGAGTCGTGCCTGCAAGCGATCATTGGCCACGTCTACAGCTACATCGGTGGCCACGTGGCCTCTTCCGCCGCAGCGTATGACCCCATCTTCTTTGCCCTGCAGTCATACGTGGACATGCTCTACTGGCAGTGGCAGCAGAGACCCGGCAACTTCGACAACTATCCAACCCAGGTGAGAGAGGTGGCGATGGTGCCATTCGGACTACGTCCCATGGATGTGATGAACTCCGAAGCTCAGCTGTGTGTGACGTACAGCCTACAGGGATATGGCCACCCCTGCAACAACTCTGGCCTGCTCTTCGATGAGCAGGGTTACGATGCAGAGGGCTACAACCGAAATGGATTTGACAGATTTGGTTTTGATAGGTAATAATCTATAGGTAATAGTTTGTGATTTTATGAAGGAAAAAAAAAATCAAGAAATGCATAATTCAGAATTTGAAACAGATGAAGCCCTGTGAATAGAACAGATGAATATTTGATGAAGAAAAATATATCTGTATTACAAATTTCCGTGGTAAGTTATTGTGATGACTTCCTTTAGCACAATGCTGTTATCATTGGAGGGTTGCATTATGCAGTGGTATCTCTGAACAGAATAGATGAATATTTGATGAAAAAAAAAACATGTCTGTATTACAAATTTCCATGGTAAGTTATTGTGATCACTTCCTGTAGCACAATGCTATTATCATTTGAGGGTTGCATTATGCAGTGGTATCTGTGAACAGTACAGATGAATATTTGATGAAAAAAAATATGTCTTTATTACAAATTTCCATGGTAAGTTATTGTGATCACTTCCTGTAGCACAATGCTATTATCATTGGAGGGTTGCATTATGAAGTGGTATCTGTGAACAGTACAGATGAATATTTGATGAAGAAAAATATGTCTGAATCACATATTTCCGTGGTAAATCATTTTGATCACTTCCGTGAACACAATGCTATTCTCATCAGAGGGTTGCATCGTGCAGTAGTTCTCATCAACTAGAACGAATAACTTGAAAACTGAAATTCAAGAAAATACTGATGAGTAAGTGCTCTTGCTCTGCTCAGTCAAAGATGTCACAAGTAAATCGCTGTTGCTCTGGTTTCAGATTTGGATACGACTCTGAAGGCTACAACACCAATGGGGAATATGATCCGAGGAACATCTTCATCTACGGCGGCTACGACTTTGAGGGCTACGATAGGAGAGGCTATGACAGGAGGGGCTTCAACAGGTTCGGGTTCAACCGAGAAGGTGAGCCAGTCTGTCACATCTCACTCAGAGATTGCTGCAAGGAGAATGATTGTTGATGGTTACGATAAGGTGATTTTAGTTATGATGATGACCATGATAAAGATAGTCATGAAATAAAAATGATAATTTCAATAATAACAATGATTAGGAAGAGGAAGAGAAGAAGGAAATGGGGAAGGGAAAAGAATTAGAATAAGGAGTAAAGGGAAATATATCACATATCTGAACCATGTAAGAAAATGTTTCTCCAGCCTTGATGCAAAATAATGAAATGAAAATTGATGCACACAAATATACACAGGTAGGTGTACTAAAATGAAAAAAAAAAGGTATAGAAACATTAGAGAACTGATGTAATGCCTGTTCTATGCAGCATAAGTTTATGCTATGTTGCTTTTGCAACAATCATGTTTGACAAGTATATAGATTTTTTTGCACTGTTAAAGGGGATGGCTAGTAACTGATCAGTGGGAGTCAGTGGGAATGCTGGGGGATGATTGTTCCAATCCTTGTGGGATTCATTTAAAAGTGCATTATACAATGTATATCTATTGCTGTGTGAAAATTATTTGCTTCAGAATGGTCTCACATTCAAGTAATATGCAGTTTATGTTTCCAGGTTAGCATGCCTGTACAGTGACCGGGCGATCGGGAAACATCAAACTGCACATTACTTGAATATGAGACCATTCTGAAGCAAATAATTTTCACACAACAATAGATATGTAATGTACTCTTAAATGTAATTCTGTGTATGCTAATGGTTTGATGTATCATAGGATATGGCAAAATATAGGTCAGTATGAGGTGTGAATTCATGCAAGGACATTTTGCTTTGGATATGTCACTGAATTTGGTAAGATATATGATAACTCATAGCTGGCCGAAGTCACAGTTTGGTTTCATATAATACACTCAACTCCCACAGATCAGAAATTTGTTTGGCATATAAAGAGTTTATACTATCAAGATAGAGTTTATGAAAGTGATATCTTTTTTTTTTCTTTTTTTTTTTTTGCCTCAGGTTACAACAGAGATGGATTCGATGTTAGTGGCTATGATCGCTTTGGCTACAACCGATACGGCTTTGATCGTAGCGGGTACGACAACCAGGGTTTCAACCCGTTTGGTGAGGACCGCGCGGGCAACTTTGACATATCTGATCGTTTCAACGCCGAAGGTGAGAGTTTGTTTTTGGCAAGAGATATCTGGTCGATAAGTGGAAAATGAACATTCTTCCTCAATCTTCTTGAGGTTTCAGAATAGTGTGCAGCAAAATGCTTTTTGTTTCCCTTGTGACAAGATCAATTTTAGTATACTCTTTTGATATTTAAGGATTTACACTTATGGCTAACATGATTTCCCTTTACATTTATAGACATTGAATTTTATACCTCTGCCTCTCTGACGTTTGGGAAGTATGAAATGTTTTCAATTGCTCGCTCGTCCGCAGTTCTCAAAGGCCACCAAAGTACGATGGCTAGGACATCATTTTCCAGCTGTCACTTTAGCTTGGAATGTCTAATGTTAATTCAATTTGTTATTAAGGATAGATGATTACTCGGAATGATCAGAGGTAGGGGAAAAGACTGAATAGAGAATATTCTAATGAAGAGACAGGTTTGTATTAAAGAGCAACTTACATGGTCAGAGGTCGTATTACTTAGGCTAAACCATAACTGTAGTTTTGTTGTTACTGCGTAGTCTGACATCATGCAAGGATGTTGACTGGACCATTCAATAAGCAGAAATGCATTCTAGAGTATGCCACTGGTCATTTATTTCCTTTGCTCACTGGCTCACACGGTGCCAGGAGATCGGCACTTTGCAGTGAGCCAAAATTATGACACTGAGATGCAATATGCCTCATGCAGAACTCAGAAGTTTGAATGGTGGTTGTGATATTTGGCAGAATGGGTTATATTTAGGACAACAATGACATGCTTGGATGCACTGTGCAGCCATTAAAAAAGGGGGAAAGAGAGTTTGTAGTTTAATAGTAGGTTCCCATCAGTGATTTTGAACTGCGGGCCAGACTTGAAAAGGTGTGTTTCATCTTTTTATTATCCCACGTCAATGGGGGCTTTGTTGGTTGGAGATATTAAATGGAGCTGCACAGGAAATTGAAGTAGTCTGCAATCCTAGACCCTCTATTGGTACTACTGACTGAGTTTACATGTATGTCTGGGGGTTGTTGTTGTTGTTGTTTTCTCTCTCTCTCTCTCTTTTCTCCCCTTCTCTCTTGCTCTCCGTTGTCCCCGGAATTGCCAATCTTCCAATAACTCCGAAAGATCTACACGCTTTGTGCACTATCATTGTCTGCAAAAGGATTGTGAAGTTGTGAATGAATGATAGAAGAAAGAAATGAATGAACTAAAGGAGCACTCCAAGAAAGCAGACATGTGCCAAGCCGTAAAGATCAGAATATTGCCATTTTGTTGCCAGTATCATCAGTGTACAGACATAGAAGTATAGGGACACCTACCCAACATATTCAGTGAAAATCTGGTCATCCAATGTTGGATGATTGGAAGGTTAAGCTTATTTGTATCCTGTATGACCCCTATGACCTATGACCTTTTTCCTCATGACCCTAAATCTAATTGTTTCTTCCTTTATTATGAACACACCCTGCAAATTTTGTGGAAATTCATTCCTTCGTTCTCAATATACATTGTATGTGTAGATATGTGATTGAATGAATGAATGCACAAATAAATAGGTGATATTTATCATATATGAGATTTTTGGTACGTTTTATATCAAGTTATCTTTTGCCAAAAAAAAAAAAAGCAGACCGTTGCCAAAAAATAGTGGAGTGTTATCAAGTGTTATACTGCAGATATTGGCTATTCTGCAGAATGGTCTGAAGCCTTGGCAAACCCAGCAAGAATATCTAATTTTTGTGCAACAAAGTGTATTTTTAAACTTTGTGCTGTGCAGGGTTTGACTATCGCTGCCTGGATCGCAGGGGCCTCAACCCTGAGGGATTCGACATCTACGGCTTCAACTCCAACTTTCTGGACTCTGACTACTGCAACTACACCTTCAGCGGACCCCACTCTCCTCGGGTCACGCTCCATCTGGATGAGCTCCTCTTCCAGCAAGAGGTGGCCTTCCTGCGATCCCTGGCCCGCACCTGTCCCCTGCCAGACTCGGAGCCCATCCTCTGGCACGAGCAGACCTGGCTCTCCAACCCCAAGGACCTGCCGGGCAAGGAGAGCACTCTCGGCATCAGCCGCTTCCCGACATCTGTCCTGTCACGCAGGTAGGCCTATGGCTGCCAGTGGTGGAAATTGAGAGGATGAGGGGGAAGGGGGAGGGGAGGGGAGGGGGAGGCGGAGGGGCAGGAGGAGGAGGAAAAAGAGGGGGGAGGGGGAGGAAGAGGAGGAGGAGGAGGGGAGGGGAGGAGGATGGGGAGGGGAGGAGGATGGGGAGGGGGAGGAGGAGGAGAATAGGATTTGGAGGGGATAATGAAGGGGGGGAAAAAACATTTTTGATGTACCATTGCAGAGGACATCACTGTGTAACAACCAATGTCTGTCCTGTTGTGCAGGTATGGCTTACCAGAGGTGGAAGTTAGGATGAGGAGGAGGAGAAGGCCAAGGAGTAGAATAGGATTGGGAGGGGGGTGAGGAAGGGGTGAAGAATTTTGAAGTACCATTAAAGCGGGCATCACTGTTCACCGAAAACTGTCTCCCACTTTTGAATTGTCATACTTGAGCAATAAGTGGTGCAAAAAGAGGAGTCAAATTGAAAAGAAACACATTGGGGATGGGATTGGGTGAGAAAACTCTGCTGTTTGTAAGAAAATCACAATCAGCCCGGGTAATTTCCTACCCTGCTGTGAATTGCAGCTAGACTTTGATGAAAAGAGGTGGACCCTTTTGTTTGTTTGTTTGTTTGATTGTTTGTTTTTATTGAGATAAATGGACTAGAGAAATTGAGGGGGATATTTCTATGAAAAGGAAGGTATGTATGGCCTCATTCACTTCTTTACCTTTGTGCCATCCAGCGGGCATGGTTATGAGAAGTAGAATTGTGGTGAAGCGGGAGGAGGAGGAGGAAGAACAAAGTGGGGTGGAGGACTAGGTGTTCAACAGAGCCTGAAATTTGAGCTGCAAGAGTGAATAATATTGTTATGTCTATATGCATTCCATCACTTACTAAAAGAGTGACTCTATTTTGTGAAAAAAAAAAGAAGTTATCCGTTTCTTGAGATTGAAAGAAGTCAAAGTGTGGCCTGTTACATTAAATTCTAAAGCTTTGCTGTAACTTTAGGCAAACATTTTACACAGTCGAACCATGATCAAACTGCAATTTTTGTTTGTGAGTGGAATTGTGTGGTTGAGACAAGAACCTTTTTTTTTTCTAGTCACAGTCCACTCTTTATAAATCTATAACCCTTTGTTTTCTTTGAGTGCTGATTGGCACAGAATAACCCATAGTATTGTACACACTGTCCAAAGTCCCCAGCACAGCAAAGATAGATAAGAGATGACCCTCTCTGATATTGCGTGATTATCAAATAATTGTTGACCCTAGATTCTGTCTTGACGTGGAGCCAATCATATCCAACTGCCCCTGCGATGGAGTGCCGGTCATCTGCGACCTCAACCCCTGCAATGTTGGCTGCGGAGGTCACGAGGATGCCGTGTGTTACATCGACTTCTGCAACGACTGCACGGCGATGTGGTACAGCAACGGCAACCGCGTCAACTGCCAGGCAGAGGCACGCGGTAAATGTTGTCTACAAATTTTCCTCTACAGAGTTAAGGGAAACATTGCCTGCAAAAAAAAAAAAAATAAAATGTTATGGTGAAGGTTACATCAAATTTGGACATGGGACTAGCTTATAAATGTCATGGAATTTTATAAGTGTCATGTGTGGTTATGAAATAGCTGATGTCAGTCACAACTACAATTTTTATGCAAACTAGAGTAAAACTCACCTGTTTGTGCTGTTTGTGAAAGCACTTGAACAAGTTTAGATGCTGCCAATGGGGGAAAAAAACAACAACAAATAGATTCTGGTTGTCATATTTGTGTTCAAAATGTCATATATTGTTGTGAGCATTCATGAGTGTATCAAGAAGTTGTTGACCTGTTAAGGGGTTTTTGAATATTTTGATATTTGAAATATCAATAGATGTAATCTTGCTATTATATGTGTTCAGAAGGTTTGTTACCATCTCATATTTCTTCCAAATTTTATTTGCATTGTAATGTCCATGTTTGTAGCACCTGTCTTGTGAATGATTATGATTCAAGTTAATGTTAGAACAAGAGGACGGTC
Source organism: Diadema setosum (assembly GCF_964275005.1). Classification (NCBI taxonomy): domain Eukaryota; kingdom Metazoa; phylum Echinodermata; class Echinoidea; order Diadematoida; family Diadematidae; genus Diadema; species Diadema setosum. Next base: position 8,423,744 of record NC_092689.1, on the reverse strand, counting down.
AATGAAGAAAGACTTACCCATATATCTGAAAATGAAAAATTCTCTGCATAGTTTTGAATAAAATTACAAATTTTTACTTCTAAATTTATATTTTCAGTCAAACTGAGTGTTTCAATTGCACTTTGATATGTTTTCTAATTGTTTCTTTCTCTATTTCTCTGTACTCCTTTTCTTTTCTGTGCTTCCCATTGTCATGTACACTATATGATTATTAGGGGTCAGCATTTCACAAGGCTTATTGCTCTTCCCTGTTGACCCCCCATTCACATGAACTTATGTTGTTGTTTTTTTCCTTTTTAGTGTCCTTTTTCTCATCCTTATCACATCAGTGTGTATTGTTAAATTTTTATTATCATTTCCATTTCACTTGATTCCATACGTATCAAATGTCTGTTGTATTAATGTGTCATGGAAAATGAATTTGCACTTGAACTTTACCAGATTTTCTCAATTGCTCCTCCCCCAGATTGTGTCAATGGCACAGTTCTCCATCAGTCGGGCACGTCATGGAAGTCTGATGCTTGCACCACCTGCACTTGTACTGTGAGTAACTCCAATTCCTCCTCTTCTCTAAGAGGAGGTTACGTACATATATAAAGGAGTTAAAAAGATAAATCCCTTTTCTTTATCTCATTTTTCATCCCTTCAAAAGAATTACCCTCAAATTTCATTCAATCATGTTCTAAGGATGTAAACAATTGTAGCTGGTTTGCTTGTCTTTGTAATTTTTTTTTCCACTATATCCAATAAAGACTTCCCCTTAAATTTGAGTCAGTCAAGATCAAAGGATGTAAGCAATTGCAATTAGATTGCTTGTTTTTGTTAGATTTTTTTCCACTGTATCCAGAAAAGACCCCTTAAATTTCAGTCGGTCATGTTCTGAGGATGTTAACAATTTTACGTGGTTTGCTTGTTTTTGTTACATTTTTCCACTATTTCCAAAAAAGACATCCCCTCAAATTTGAGTCAGTCATGTTCTGAGAATGTAAACAGTTGTAGCTGGTTTGCTTGTTTTTGTTAGATTTTTTTCCACTACATCCAAGAAAGACTTCCCCTTGGATTTGAGTCAGTTATGTTCTGAGGATGTAAACAATTTTAGATGGTTTGCTTGTGTTTGTTACATTTTTTCCACTATCTAAAAAAAAAAAAAGATGTCCCCTTAAATTTGAGTGGTTCATGTTCTAAGAATGTAAATAATTGTAGTTGGTTTGCTTGTTTTTGTTAGATTTTCCACTATATCCACACTGAATTTTCCCTCTGTAGTAGTTCATGCTGAAGGCATTACTTCATTTAATCTTGACATTTGATATGACTTATGGCTTAAATTATTCTTTCCCATGAGCTAAAAACAATATCATTTATCTCTGCTCCTTCATTTGAAATTCTTAATTCAAGTCAGCTGTTGCGATTGTTCAGAGATGGAGAGTGTTTTGTTTTGTTTTTGTTTTTGTTTTTTAAGCCAAACTCTGTAAAATGCAAGGCCCTCTCTATTCCTAGTCTGAAGGAGTTTCATAATTTGCTGAATATGTTTACATAGTATTGGAGACTAGCACTGTAATATATTCAAACAGTGCTATATGATCAACATTGTATTCTTGATTGCTGTTCTTATATATACAACTGTATCTTATCTAAGGAGGGGACATTATTAATGTGATGCTTGCGAAGAAAACACAGCAATAACAGACCATCAAAGATGATACTGTAAAAGTGGTTATTTACGCGCGAATAATTTTTCGCGCTCGGCTGGGTGAGATTGATTTCACTTGTTTTTAATTCTTGGGAATAAAGACATTTATTAGTGGAACATACGGCATGCAAAAATATTCGCGTGTTTTATTTTTGCGCAGGTTTCTGGTCGCGCGAAATGTGTGAAAATTTCCACTTTTACAGTATTCTCCCCAAGAGTGAAGTAAATGATAGTGCATGGACAGGTGAAATATAATGAGATATTAAACATCAGCTTAGAGCCAGAAGGGCGTTATCGCATTCTAAGATTTGAGTGTAAATAAAAACAAAACAATCAATTTACATGAAATAAAAGTCTTGTTTAATCAAAAGTGGAAAGATTTATAGGCATTGTTCCAAGTATCAGGTAAAATAAATTTTACTGAAAATGAAAATAATTTCAAATTCACACCGTAATGTAGAGGAGATCAAGCTCTACAATGTGATACCAATAATTCAGTCCCCCCAAAATTGGATAACGCCCTTCTGCTTCTCACGCTGAAGATAAACCCTTCTTTAGCGGTTTTTACAGCAGCTCATTTACGTAAGCCAGCCTGATAGGACCTGATGGTGTGTAAATGAATTTCTGGAATCTTTAGGAGTAAAAAAGTACTTCTGGTATCGTGTATATCAATCCCTAAGGTGGTACTCTCTTCCCCTCTCTCATTCTTTCCTCTCACCCCACCCCCCCCCCATATCTCACTCACTCACACACACACACACACTCTTCAGAGGGGTACAGTTGATTGCCAGAGAGACTCATGCCTGCCTACACGGTGTGACTACCCAGCCACGCCATTCGGTGAATGCTGCCCTCTCTGTAACGGTGAGTTCAGGTCCAATGATCTGGATTAGTACACTGTAACTTAAAGGACAAGTTCACCTTAATATTTGTGTGGATTTAGTGAATGCAGCAATATTAGTAGAACACATCAGTGAAAGTTCGAGGACAATGGGACAATCTGTTCAAAAGTTATGAATTGTTTACATTTCAGTGCTGCCATCACTAGATGAATAGATTACTATCATGGTTTGTGATGTCACATGCGTAGAATGATATGAAATAGAAAATATGAAGAGAATTCCACAACATTTCTTCTTCTTCTTCTTCTTCTTCTTTTTTAAAGAACTTATTCCCACAACTTGTTACTGATGTATGTTAAGGGTATTGTTATTTCCCTGTGTATATCATTCTACACATGTGGCATCAAAAACTGTAGTAGTCTTCTCATCCAGTAATGCCGACACTGAAACCTTTTAAAAATTCATAACTTCTTGGAATGGATTCTCCAGTTTGCCTCAACTTTGATTGATGTGTTCAACTCATATCGCTGCATTCACTCAATCCCCATTTATATTAAGGTGAACTTGTCCTTTAAGGAGAAGGAGAAAGAACCAATTCCATAGGTCACCTGGAGGTCATGGTAGAACACAAGATCAGCTGTGATTATTGTACAGCATATTGAGTGATTTGTTCATGTGCACCATTAGAAATGAACAAACTAGAAAAAAACAAAAAATAGAAAAACACATATTAGAAGTATATATCAGCATGGTTTACAGTTGCAACTATTTTTCTTAAGAAGTCAGTGTGTGCACTTGTATGTGAGTAACCACATATTAATGACTTATTGGCCCAAATTCACAATTTATCCCACGGATTATGCAAATTCCATCTTCGTTAAGTACTGACAGATTGTGTACGTCAGTAGATATCCATTGATGAGTGCAAGCCGATAAGCGCTTATGAAAAGTATACCAGTGGATTGTTTTCTTTCTTTTTTTGTGAGTGTGTGTGTTTGATTATTTACTTGCTTGCGTGCTTGCTTGCTTGTTTTAGTCCATAGACTAAGATGTAAGCCATAGATTTGAAACTGCCATGCAGAGAGATTGAAAAATATGAGTACAGTTCGTTGTTTTGTTCCTCACTCTATGACAAATATAATTGAACAGCAAAATATTGAACAACATGGGAATATGAATTTATTTGTTTCCCTTTTTCTGTTCATATGCTTATGAACCTATACAATTTTTTTTTAATGATTGTGATTAAAACTTGTTTTTAATGTCGAGATCAAAGCCAAATCTACACTGCTTACATGATTTGATAATGATATGAAATTATAAGAATACTCGTTGCTTTGCTTCAAATAAGATGCACAGACTGTTTTTGCAGGGGAAGAAAAAGTTGTGAGCTGTTACTAACTTTATCAACTGCTAGAATATCGGTATACTGCAGGTCAGTAATCGTATCCAGTTCACTTGACTTTGAACATGCAACATGTGTAATTTTTAGTATATTTGGAGGGGGGGGGGGGGAGTAGAGGGATAGTTATAGACCAAGAAGTTTTGGAAGGGTTGTTTCGTCCATGTATTGTCTCACGCAATGAACAATATGCTTGATTTGTCGAATGAACTTTACACATGATCATCTTCTTCATGTGATGCCTGAAGTGAATCTCATTTAGCTGTGATTTTCAGAGATAAACAATTTCTGATTAAATAGTATACAGTCTGGAGGATCAGATGTGAGGCTCCTCAGAAGTTTTTGTTGAATTTCAGTAAAAGAAAAACAAACAAACAAACAAACATACAATGTTTGAGAGTAATGTAAGTTGGATATAATTTTGGACATGTAGAGCCAGAAAGCAGGACAAACAGGTTTAAAATGGAAGAAATCAGAGATGCATGCGTGTGGATATTGTAGAAAGTGAAATGAATGTGTCTAGACTTTGTCCATAGCACGCAAAGATAAGTCCTGGAAAGTGAGATCAGGGATTATCTTCAAGGTACTGTACAGTACTGGTTGACGTGGGGACGTGAAGTGAGATAATGAAAAGCCTCTTATGAAATATGAAAGAGCATGCAATTTTAAGAAGGATTCAACGTTTGTTTGATGAAAATTGGTTTTCAAATGGCTGAGATATCCCAAAAAGTGCTAATAATAAAAGGCGACATGCCACAACTTTGTTAGGATCTCTTTGTTTCACCTTGTTTTTGGATATCTCAGCCATTTCAAAACCGATTTTCATTGAATAAACTTTTGATACCCCTTAGAACTGCATGCTCTTTAACATCTCGTAGAGTGGTTTCTGAATATCTCGCAAAACGTTAAAAGCTAAATCCTCACCTCGACCAGAACTGTACACACCCTTTAACTCCTCTTTAATCCGCTGTTTCCATGATTTCATCCTTGGTATGCAGACTGCCAGTATGGGGACCAGTTTATCCGCAACAGGGCCACAGTTGTTCCCATCCACGACGAGTGCGCTGATTGCCAGTGTCTGGTGAGTGTGCAGCTATACAGCAGTGTCAATTTGCCGAAATACACAAAATAAATGTGGTGTGGTGTTGTTTGGATTTAAAGGCATAATTTACCATTTGCAGATGCAACAAAAACCCAGTATACGTGCTCAAAAATAGTTCTAAAATGTGAGTTAGGGATAGAAACAACCAATGTAAAAGATTGAATCAGTTTTATCGATGTTTAGTATTGTTAAATATACAAAATGTGAACAATAGTTATGATAAAAACGCTTCTAGACTAAACCGTCTACATTTATGGTTTAGTGAGAAAAACAGTGATGTTTCCTGATATTTTAGGGTTTATTGAGAAAATTTTATATGGTAGGATGTTTTGTGATACAACTGACCTACACATGTGCATCAAATGTGATATCTTGAACATTTTTAAAATCACTGCTCCCAAAGGTAAACAGGACTTTTAACATGGCACAATATGTGCAAGTTATATTGTAAATTTTACATTATTACTTTGATTTGTCATCTCATATACTATGTTGTGAGTTTTTACGTTGTTCTTGCAGTGCATTTGTGAAATATTTTAGATTGTTTGTAATGAATTGTGCTGATATAAATCCTGAAGAATGAAACCAAACCTAAGCTATATGTGTTACCAAAAGCCACTGAATAGAATGTTACTGCTAGAAATGGTGAATATCATTCCCAGTGCAGTGTTGGCATGCAAGATTAATATACAGCGAGAACACAATAGCCATCAATATCTCCATCACAGTCTCTTGTGTGGTATTAAAAATGAACCTCTGCATGGTAGACGCTATCAATAATGTAAGTGTCAGGAACAGTAAGGTGGAATTTAAGATTTTGACTCGTCTAACGCCACTCCTCGCACAGAATGGGGACGTCAGGTGTCAAACCAGGGAATGCCCAAGGCCACAGTGCACACACCCTCTCAAGCCACGGAACGGATGCTGTCCAGAATGCAATGGTGAGGTCATGTTCTGTTTTTTCTTCTCCTTCTTCTTCGTCTTTTCCTTTTTTTCTTTCTTCTTCTTCTTCTTCAACCATCTTTGAGTGGAAGGAAAAGTTAAAGGTAGGGGATATCTTTTACAGACCTCCCAAAATGCAGCAAAACATTAAATATGAACATCAGGGGACTTGTTTAGGCCACTGCTGAGAAATTTGGAAGTCAACAGTTATCTACAATTTGAATAATGCACAAAACTCAATTACTCAGTAGTTCTGTGTGTCAGCCACACTTAAGCCTTTTTGTTGCAGTCTTCTGTATTTTTTTATCTATAAACACAAATCTAAAAGTATAAGAGCTGATGTAATAACATATAGAGTGTGTGGCAAGAATGTATATAGAAATGTTTGTAAGTTTTGATGAACTTTCTTCACAAAATATACATGATGGACACACATTCAGTGCATGGGTCTGCAAAGGTAGCCTAGTAATGTGAGCCCCGAAAAAAATTCAATTCAAAATCTAACGGTCAATAAAAATGTACTAAATGTTACCTTCCACTTTCAATACTTTATGGGAGTTTCTAAAATGATACTCTCTTCAACATACCACTGTATTTATACAACTCTTCATTTGAGGCATGCAAATGGGATTCCCTACCTTTAAGCAAGGGAGTACACGTATGCCCAACTTCCATGCATGATAGCCAAAATGCTATAAAATTCTTGTTTGAAGGCATTTTTAAGGATGGAAAATATCTTTGGGATCAGGTGAACCAATTCTTTTGGAACAACTTTGATTTCATGAATTTCAGAAGAAGCAAGATTTGCAAAATGAAATGCACATGAAAGTTCTTGTCTACACTTTATGCATTGAATGCCAGTAGCAATTCATGAAAATTTCATGCCGTGGAAATATCATGCTTTACAGTCTGAATCCCAGTTTGGCACTACAGGGATTATGATGAACTGTCGCACACCTACATTTGCAGCATTGGTGAAATGTGAGATGTGATTCGATAAACAGATTTAATGATCACACCTGCCTGTAATCACATTAATCACCACAAATAAAAGAATTTGTGATTGACCGAGACTTGCAAACTAATACCCGTGACCCTCCCTGGTTTGATCAGTCTGCTCAAGAGATAGAGCACTTGCCCCTTGTTGTTATGATGATGGTCCCCTGCATTTCATTTTTATCATTTCCTATTGCTTCCTTTCATATATGATATTCGTTCTTGAAAAATAGAAAATGTATGTAAGATCCAAACGTTACGAATATTAGCTGTGTAAATGACTATGTAAGTATTTTGTTGATTTGTATTGATTTTGAAATGCAGAAATAAAAACTGAACTTAACTGAACTGAACTTGATATCGTGGCAGTCTGGCTCAATAAACAATATGACCTATACAGTATGTACCAGAAAAATTATTATCAGATTTCCTCCTTGATAACTTTCAATATGATTAAACTGTCTGAATGCTATGTCAGGGTCTAAAAATATATAATCTTTCCTATTTTTTTTTTCTTTTCAGAAAACCTCATTTAATTATACCCCCGCCACACGTAGTGTGAAGGGGGTAGTAGGAATCACAGTGATGTTGGTTGGGTGGGCAGTCGGGCGGTCGGTCGGTTGGTTGGTCTGTTGCAAAATCAATGTGTAGGAGTTCATGGCTACACTGGGAGCTCATGCATATTTATCAGTACATATTAATATTCATATCATTGTATATTACTCCAATATGCAATGGTCATTTCCCACATCTAAAAACATCTCTTCTTTCTCCTTCTGTCCCGCTCACTCAGACTGTGAGTATGAAGGAAGTCGGGTTGCCAACGGCAACACCTTTACAGCGGACTTGTGCACGTCCTGCACCTGCAGGTATGGCTCAGTGAGCTGCCAGCCAGTACGCTGCCCTCAACTCAGCTGCCTGCAGCAGACGACGCCGCAGGGCGAATGCTGCCCTCGCTGCACCGATGGCTGCGAATACGAGGGGATGTCGTTCAACAACGGGGACTTCTTCACGCCCATGTCCAATCCCTGCCTGAGGTGTTCGTGCCTGGTGAGCTGGAATCTGTTGACTGAGGATATACAAAGAAATAATCATTGATAGAGGATATACAAAAAAATAATCATTGATAGAGGATATACAAAAAAATAATCATACTTTGATTTGGTCTTCAATCCTCCTCTCCCAACATACAATGTACATGTAGCTTTGTTTTAAGACTGATGCTAGTACACGGTACATGTATGTATTAAAGGGTAAAACAGATATTGAATATGCCATATATTTTATGACGATAATATTTTGCAAATCAGAGCTTGTCAGACAATTTTACAGCTAGTTTAAATTCCAATTTAGAAGCACAAAATGAGTAAAAGGTAGTATTTCTTTTCAAGAGAAAAACTTAATGAATTACCATCTCTGAGATTTGTTCATTTCGTAATTATCAGTCAACTTGGGATACTTGCAAATAGTGCTGCAGTGGAATATTTTGTGCTCCCCAACCCAACCCGAGAAATGACAAGAACAGAAGTAGGAACTGCAGTCATATCTAGGTTTTAGATACACAGTACTCACAAATTTGAATTTCCTTGTGTATCTGCTAATGCTGAATAACCCCCCAGTTGTTGCTGGAAGGGAGACTCACAATTACGAGGTAGAACACAGACCCATGCGCAATCTGACCATGTATACTCTACTCTTGATGGAGGGATAATACGTTAAGCCTTGTATATCACCTGAAATTGTTCTGCCCAAGGGACTGCTATCAAAGTATACAAAGTACAGAGTCAGCCGTTGAAACAAATAAAGGCAGGTAGCGGCTTAGTTGCAACAAGTCGAGACATTGCTGCAATATGCAAATTAGCTAAGTACGATGCAGTGTGAAAGCCTCTGAAACTATTCCAATTTCAGGGCATTATCCATCAGTAATGAAATCTAAATAGTGCTAATCCAACCCAATTTACTCCCAGGGTATTGTCCAATGAAATTCAGACTCCAATGATGGGTGTGCTGTGGTGCAGTCATGTAGATTTATTTTGGCCTGTCTGCTACCACAGAATCGCAGCAATATATCTGAAGTGACAAAAGAGACAGCTTCAAGATGTGTGGTGCTGCACATATTCTGATTCCTAGCTTGATATGACATATTCATGGATGAGTACACAATTTCGGCATGACGTCCATAGGTTTCCCAGATTCGCAATGTGCAGAACAAGATATAAAACATCTATATATGTTCCCGTTGTCTTTTTTTTTTCCCCCTGAAGGAAGGCCTCTGTATGAGTGTGTGCTGTTTTGGAACCCGTACAGACGCAACAAAACATCTTATATCAGTTTCGTTTGATTTATCAAAGATGAATACTTTGTCTTTGATTTTGTATTTTTTTTAAAAAATCATGTTTGAAAAGGAACCAGTTTTCATTTCCATGTCATATAACAATGTGATTTCATGATTCACATGCTTAGTAGGCAGACTTGAAAGGTCACGATCCAGTAGGATTTTATTGCAGTGATTACACACAATAAACCATTTTAATATTAATAGTGGATTAAAGAGAGTGCAACCACACTTCTTCTCAAGAGTCTCATCTGAAATCTTAAAAGCTCTCATTTTGTGTTGTAATTTCGTTGTAAATAATCAGGTCGCAATTGAGCACAAACAGATATGGAGATTATAATTTTCCTGTGTTGCTCTTCATGTGAGATACTGTAAAACGAGGTATGTTCGCGTGCATTCTAATTCTGTGAATTTCGCGAGCACAACATTCGAAATTAAGATACACACGAAAGTTCTTGCCTACACAATATGTATTGGACGCCAATGGCAATTTGCGAAAATTCATGCTGCGAGAAAGGTAGTTGGCTCCAATTCGCAAAATTTTCATGCCGCAAATATATCATGTTTTACAGTAGATCTTGTGGCAGCCTTCTAATTTTTTTTTTTCGTTTAGTGGGAGTTACACCAGTGTAATCAGTGTTTAAATCAAATTGCTGTCATGTAGTCTAAGGTAGAAAGAATTTACTCTCACTTTAGCATATGGCTTTTTTTGAAAAGACAGTATTATTTTTTGTTTCCCGACTGGAAATTTCATATTCTTTTATTACTGTACCCATCTTTGTTCATAGTCCTGTTTAATCACTAAGAATACATGTATTGATGTGCTCACAAACAGTGACAAATGGTTTGCAAGAAGCACTAAAATTTATTTAGCATTAGTTATTAATATGTGGGCCATTTGAGTTTGAATCTTCATTCCCAAAACATTGTGAATGATCCATTCAGGAATAAGGGTGAATTGCCATCTTTTAAGTCAGCATATTACATCCGATGCTGTGAGATCATGATGTGTCGAACACATGAAAACTTACCTAACATTTTCTAATCATACTTAAAAAATTTTCTGAATGCTCAAAGGAATCTCCAGGAGTATTCAAATGATACAGTCATGACAGTGAGAATAAGCTTGTATATTTGACAATACTTAACATTGATTATACTACTGATTCAAATTTTTACATTTTGACTATTTTGAAGCACTAAAGCTGGATTTTTGTTGCATCTGCAAATGGTAAATTATGCCTTTAACGTGTCATAAACTGTCATCATCCAAAGAAAGTCAGGGGCGATGGCAAGGAATCAAGTGAAGGGAGTGGCTTTTCTCCTTATTTCCTCCTTTTGTTTTCCCCGTCCCCTTTCGATCCCACTTTTTACCCCCAGAATAACATTGTGCGCTGCAATCCTCAACAATGCGAGCCAGCCCCATGCCCCAACCCGGTACTTCTCCTGGGTGCCTGCTGCCCAATTTGCACAGACAAGTGCGTCTACAACGGGCGAACGTACAACAACGACGACCGCTGGGTGTCCGATGACCAGTGCCAGCAGTGCATCTGTCAGGAGTCAAGGGTCACTTGCACTGACCTCTCACGTTGCAGGGAGCAATGTCAGCACGGGTCAGTTTCGTCAGAAAACAGAAAATTTGACCAATTATACTGCAGCTTTCTCATATGATACTCTAAAAGCTGTTATTTTCGCGAATGAAGCGGTCAAAGACATTTTCTCGAGATGTTGCTCTTGATTTACACCAAGGCTATCGCAAGTGCACCGATGCCTGTCCATTCGCGATATGTTTGCTTGTTATTAAATTTGTGGCCCAACAGTGATTTTCGAAATTCATAAAAATTAAACCCTCACGAAAATAACAGCTTTTACAGTACTTGTTAGATGTGTGAAAGTTAAAAAATGAAAGGAAATCCCTGTAACATTTTGAAGTATTTTCATCAGAATGATTTATGTCTTGTACAGATTGTGTATATCGATATGAAATACTTTGAAATATTCGTTTTGCTTCAGTAGTCAGGATTTTATTTCCTTCATAATCTTAAGTGGGACAAGTGGGGATATTCAAGGTAAGCTCTATGGCTTTAGGAAGTGACAGTGGTTCTTATTTTTACAGCAATTTTGTTACCTTAAAAATCATTAAAGGGTGTGTACAGTTCTGGTCGAGGTGAAGATTTAGCTTTTAACATTTTGTGAGATATTCAGAAATCACTCTATGAGATGTCAAAGAGCATGCAGTTCTAAGGGGTATCAAAAGTTTATTCGATGAAAATCGGTTTTGAAATGGCTGAGATATCCAAAAACAAGGTGAAACAAAGAGATACTAATAAAGTTGGGGCATGTCGCCTTTTATTATTAGCACTTTTTTGGATATCTCAGCTATCTGAAAACCAATTTTCATCAAATAAACGTTGAATCCTTCTTAAAATTACATGCTCTTTCATATTTCATAGAAGGCTTTTCATTATCTCACTTAGGAATGTTCAAAACATGAATCCCTACCTCAACCAGTACTGTACAGTCCCTTTAAAGATGTACAATATACATAAGGTCAGAGCAGGAGTGATTAGTTTAGTAGGTAAAGGTTTCTAATTGACAATGTGTGGTGATATCCAATGTGTACAGTGGAAATTAGTGTAGGGAAAACTTGTTAAATGAACCCTGAGTAGACAGCTTCACATGAATGCAGTTGTGATGTTCAGTTAGCTTGGAACAGGCAAGAACAGGAAAGTTGACTCTATTCAGCGGAATGCATGAAGTGTGCATACAAGTTACCATCCTAAGGAACAAATGGTCAGCTGCTGGCTGTAAACGTGCATCCATATGAGCTGAATCATGTTGCATTGTTTGCCTAGATTCTAACCACATAATTCAATCATATATACAGTTACATTGCTGAAGGCCAGTGCTGTTCAGACTGCACGGACTGTCTGTACGAGGGCCAGTTCCAGCGCAACAACGCAGAGTTCGACAGCACTGATGGATGTGAGGTCTGCCGCTGTCATTCGGGCACGGTCACGTGCCAGCAGCGACCGTGCCCAGACACGGGCTGCCGGGAGGTGGAGACCCTGGATGGAGAGTGCTGCCCAGTTTGCCGTGGCTGCATCGACCGCGGAGGGACGCGCCACGACCATGGTACACACTTTGTCCCAACCTACGACGTGTGCTCTGACTGCACCTGCACGGAGGGACGGCTGTCATGCCAGACGATCCGCTGCCAACAGCAGTGCTCGCATCCGGTCATCGACCCTTCAGCGTGCTGCCCTGTATGTGACAATGGCTGCCAGGACGGAAGCACGCTCTACAACGATGGCGACATTGTGCAGAGCCCGGAGCGGTGCCAGATCTGCCGCTGCTCCCGGGGGAGCATCCTGTGCGACCAGGTGCCCTGCCCACAGCTGACCTGCCCCAACCCTGTCCTGCTGCCCGGCCAGTGCTGCCCAGAGTGCAGGCAGTGCGTGTTTGAGGGGACCACGTTCTACAATGGAGAACAGTTTGTGTCTCAGCAGGATCCCTGCCAGAGCTGTCGATGCGAGGTGAGAAAGAATACGATTTGTGGAATGTTTTACTGTCATTGTAAATTTTGCAAAGGTTTGTATACATCTGCATTTCCCACAGAAAGATGGACAGTAAAAAATCTTTGTCTACAAATAATCTACATATAATCTTCCTTTTTTTCCACCTACAAGGTCAAGTGCACCCTAGTGTTCTTTGGGAAGGAGTTTAGCGTTATTGCAATTCATTGTGAATTGAACAAACAAGAAAAAAAGATGAAACATTTCATCATTCTTTAATATATTAGAAGCTGACCGAAGGCCAGCATGACTTACAGGCATTGTTATCCTATATCTTTAATAGAATGTCTGCCGTGAAAAATTTAGATTTTTGTCAGTTGTAAGGAATCTGCATTTACAGATAATGTTACTCTTTACTATGTTCATATGTGACTGATATTGGATCCAGGAAATAGGGGCAGTGATTTTCCGTTTCAAAAAATTGCCTTTTCCGTTTCAGAAAATCATGAATTCCGTTTCAACATGGTGAAAAAACGGAAATTCCGTTTTCCCATATGAATTGTACACACAAAAAATGCAAATTCCGTTTACATGTATTTGCATGCAAAAATGAACAAAAATTAAATGATTGCTATTTGAAGTTTGTGTACCTGTGTAATCGCGTATACATTCATACATGTTATGCATAGTGTATACCTGATGATTTCCAACCTCTGTACCACACACCCATGAAGACAAATGAAATGAAACATCAGGATTACAATTTATTTATTTCGACTGTCAAAACATGCACAGGGATCTCACTTAACTTTTTTCCTTGGTTGCCAGCCGGGCAACCTATAGAGTTTTTTAGGTTGCCAAAGGGTGGTTTAGGTTGCCAAATGGCGGTTTAGGCTGCCACAGTGATAATGTTCGAAGAGTATTGCGTAATGTGTAAATCTGCGAGGTTAATTATGGCGATGATGAAGAGGGCTGTTTACACTGCTGTTTACACGACTGTTTACACTGCTGTCTACAAATTAAAAAAAAATATACAAAGTGAAATAAGTCTTTGAGTCTCAACTAGTGACTTACTAGTCAAGTGTTTTTATTCTTTTAGAAGCTGCAAACAGAATACATGATAATCAGTTTAATAAGCAGTGTTGATAAAAACTTCAGCACTAAAAGAACAATCAATCTATCTAAATCTTTCTTCAGTCAATACATTGTAATCCAGTTAATCATGCAGTGGGACATTACATATTTGTGTATCACTATCAAAGCCTGGCCTGCAGTATCAACAACTATCATTATGTCCTCTTTCTTGACTTGCTAGTCAAGTGACTTATTACTGTCTAGTCAAGTCTTTTTATTCCTTCAGAAGGTCTAAACAGATAAAAAATTTATCTTTCTTCAGTCAATAATCCAGACAAGAAACTAGCACTCATTTCACTCTGATCTTTCCTCACTCTGGCCTCGGGTCCCCCCCCCCCAAAAAAAAAACAAAAAACAAAACAAAAACAAAAAAACAAAGAAAAAAAACCGAGGAAACACACACACACACACACACATTGCAACACAACAAAACCCTCTCCCCTACACCTTCCCGATTTCCGTGTTTCTGTCAGGTGAAACGACATGTTCAAATACAAGAATAAAACTAGACTTGGAATTTGTCAACACTGACAAATTAGGTGATCCGATCTTTTCGAAAATCAATGATTTGAGTTCTGATCCCAATATAGGCATGACCATACAGGTTTCATCTGTGTTTAGGAACATTGGCCGTGTGATGTTTGGATTCTCATTTAGAAAAGGGAGTCAGGCCTGCCATCTTTGGTACCAAATTCCGTATACACTATAACGAAGATACAAAATGAAGTACATATGACCTTTGACCCCACTTTCCACAGCCAAGATGGCATCTGAGCAAAAAGTGGTTATTTTGTGAAATGATCCTTGTAACATGGTCTTTACGTGTGCAAAATATGGAAAAGATAAGACATGTATTCACCAAGATACAAGATGATACATTTATGACCTTTGACCCTAATTTACATACCCAAGATGACGTCTGATCAAGTAGTTGTTATTTTATGTACGTGACATGAACTAAACATGTGCAAAATATGGGGATGATAGGGGGTGTTTTTCTTGAGTTATTGCAGAGAAAGTTGCAGAAAGAAAGAAATATCTCAATACATCGAAGATAAGTTTGATTTCAACCAAGTTTTTTGACGTAATCTCGGCGTCGTATGAAAAAATAGAGAGTACCTCGACGACAGCTCAAAGTCTCAGCTACAACATACTAAAATCTGGGAGAAATTCACCGAAGTGTAAGTGAGCTAGTGCTCGATAAAGACCGTCATGTCAATTTTCATTTCCAGAAAAATTCCCTCCCATAGAGATAACACGTAAACTGGTTAAATTTGACAAGGTTACATTATATCCATTTTCACGAGGTGAAGACATCATCCGATTAAAACTTTGATTGAACAAAACTTAAAGAGTATTAAATTGGCTACAACATACTAAAATCTGAGAGAAATTCACCGAAGGGTAAGTGAGCTAGTCGTCGATAAAGACAATCAGGTCAATTTTCACATCTAGAAAAATTTACCTCCCATAAAGATAACACGTCATAACGAAGATACAGGAAGAAGTATATATGACCTTTGACCCCACTTTGCACAGACAAGATGACCTCTAAGCCAAAAGTGGTTATTTTGTGAAATGATCCTTGTAACATGGTCTTTACGTGTGCAAAATATGGGAAAGATAGGACATGTATTCACCAAGATACAGGATAAAACATCTATGACCTTTGACCCTAATATACATACCCAAGATGGTGTCTGATCAAGTAGTTGTCATTTTGTGAAATAATGTACGTGACATGAACTAAACATGTGCAAAATATGGTGGTGATAGGGTATGTTTTTCTTGAGTTATTGCAAAGAAAGTTGCAGAAAGGAAGAAATATTTCAATACATCGAAGATAAGCTTTAATTTCAACCAAGTTTTTTGACGTGATGCCGACTCCGTATGAAAAAACGAAGGGCACACTTACGATAGCCCAAAGTCTCAGCTACAACATACTAAAATATGGGAGAAATTCACCGAAGCATAAGTGAGCTAGTGCTCGATAAAGATAGTCATGTCAGTTTTCATTTCCAGAAAAACTGCACTCCCATAGAGATAACACGTAAACTGGTCAAATTTGACAATGTTACTTTCAATCCCTTTTTACGAGGTGATGCCGTCATCCAATCAAAATGTTGTTATTATATGACTGAAAGACCATTTAATAAGCTACAACATATTGAAATTTGGATGAAAATCAACAAAAGAATAAGTGAGATATGCTTGAGTGAACTTAAAATTCGATGACGTCATTTTGAAAATTTACTTTTTTTATTTTATTAAGAAATTTGATATCTTTTCATCATTTTTCCAGCATCGCCAACCCATGAAATGACATGTACAACTCATCAGCTTTCAGAATATGTAAAAAAAATGGGGGGTCACCGTCCATCCTGACGAGTAAAATCGGATTCAAAATTGGCGGTTTTTTTGCATTGTTGCACTGTATATCACCATTGACGCGCGCGCGGAATTTCAACTTTGACGGGCCCGTGTGACGTCATATTGAGTCGGATTGACTTGAAACTTGGTAGAAATATTCCTTGACATTATAGGCATCCGATAAATGTGAAAAAATGGGAAATTTCTATTGCATAAGAGCTGTGCGTGCGTATATGTGCGCGCGCGTACGCGTCCGTCCAATTTTTTCAATTTTTCAAAAAATGCTCCGATTGGTCTGAAACAAGTGCAAAAAAAATTTGAGCTCGATTTGAGCATACAAATATTTCAACGCGCGCGTACGCGCACGTTTTAAGAGAAAATATGAATTTTGATTATATGAGTAGAATGCGCTTGACTTGAACTATATGTGACGTAAATTTCATTGAAAAATTCCATTCCATTAATGAGATAGGAGTGAAAATGTGTTTTCATATAATGATGTCATAGTGACGTCACGGTCGACTGATCACTATGATTTTATAAAATTTGTCGTCTTTGGGACATGATACATATATGGTATGAGTTTGAAGTTGATACTCTGAGTACTTTCTGAGTACGTAGATACACAACTTTTGTCCAGAAATAAAGAAGAAGAACCAACAAAGAATCCGTACAGATACAGAAGGTGATCCGAGAGGATACTCGGATCACCTAACAACAGTAGATATTGATTGAAACTCGACACCCAATCATGCCAGCCAGGCCAGGCTGCCATGTAACTTCAAAGCACATTCCGACAGCTGGCTGGCAAACCACATGGCAGAGGAATTTGTGCGCGCGTGTAGATTGCTCGACTGGAGGAGGGAGGGCCTGGGAACAGCCCCTTGGTGATTAGTCTGTGAGTTATCAATAGCAGACCTTTTGAACAATTGCAAACGTCATGATACTATTTTGTCTTCCTTTTGGACTGAAAGAAAAACATCAAAAAGACAAGTTGAGTGTCACAAATTTTTACATAGCCATGCAAAAAGATTACTACACTCATGTCATGGCAAGAAATGAATCAATATTCCAAGACAAATACAAAGCAGCCTCGGGTACCTATAGACGGTGACATCGAGACGCCATGCATTCAACCATGCACGTTGTTTGGGAGCAACATGTTGGAGTTGGCAGGGAAAGGTGATCCTTGAGTTTGTGAGAACTTCCCGATACTCGGTGACAACACGATTGTGACAATCTCAAAACAAAGCTGATCCTTGTGGTCTCACGCCCAGCAAATCTGCGTGCTACTTCTCAATTCGAAGGAACTTTATCTCTGATCTGTTGAGTTGTTTTTGCTGATTCTTAGGAACTTTTCATGCCTGAAGTTCAAATGGATGG
The DNA here is from genome assembly GCF_964275005.1 of Diadema setosum. NCBI lineage: Eukaryota > Metazoa > Echinodermata > Echinoidea > Diadematoida > Diadematidae > Diadema > Diadema setosum. Next base: position 8,406,033 of record NC_092689.1, on the reverse strand, counting down.
TTGCCAAAAATTTCATGATTCACAAAGCTTCAGAATTTACTGAAACATTGCCTACTATATTCATATGAAATGTCAAATTTAGAGGGTACAAATCAATGTGGACGATCATCCACATCTCAAATTTCAAATGCAATTAGACAATATTTCAGTAATTTATTTTAGACTGTTGATGCTGCAGTAAAAACATCAGAAATTTCATATTGAACTTGAAAGTGTTAGGATGAAGACAAAAAAAAAAAATCTCGGCAGAAAACAAATACAAGTCTTTTTTATTGTCACTGGTAGTCACACTTGTGTTTTACAGATTGATAAATCAATAGGTATTATAGTATTGTATTACACATAGTTACAATCTCATAAAAAAATGTGACATTCAAACACCTAAATTAAGCTCATCAAATATCGCAGGTGAGTGAGCTTAAACGAAAGAAATGTAAAATCAGTACATTTGTAATCCTGGGTCTTCGCCCTGGGGCTTCGACTTGAGCTATCTTTAATTACCGGTAAACATTCTTTCCCTGTTCATCTCCAACACCCCAGACAGTTCATGACCTCCAAGAATGCGCCAATACGTGCGGTTTCTTCTGTTGAATGGTCTCTCTCTCTCCACCCCTCCCCATTCCCCAGTCTGGCACCTTGGCATCGTGGAATTTTTCTTTTTTGCTGCGTGAAGTTGGTGTTCACATCATGCATTGTGCTCTATACACACGACACATGTGGAGCAGGCAGGCATAGCAAGTCACCACTCGACTCACCTGCTGGCAGCTTACCGCGAGCAGAAAACAGCAGTTTCTTCTGTTGCCGCTACTTTTACTGCCAAAATACTGGCTTTATCATCACACATTATTCGGCGAGACACACATTGTGTTTTGGAATATAAATGGACTTTCAGTTGGTGTTGGATTGAGTAAGTGTTCGACAGTGTTCAACAGTTATTGAAACTCAAGTCTCCGCAGTCTGTGAATATCGTGGACATGTAATAATGATTAATTAAAGCTTCTGTTGGATTTATTTTTACTTTTATGTGTTTTATTTTGTTGAAAAGTGATTTTCCTTGATCTTCCGTGTGGAATCACAAATCATAATATTTTATCAGATTCTCAGTTTGGTTTCAGAAAACATTATAATACAACCCATGCTTTACTCACTTTTATAGACAAGGTAACTCATGCTATAGATAATTTTGAGCATACAATTGGAGTTTTTCTTGATTTCTCTAAAGCTTTTGATACGATAGATCACGAAATTTTATTTTCTAAATTGTATCATTATGGAATTCGCGGGCCACCTCTCGAATGGTTTAAGAGTTACTTAACTGATAGAAAGCAATTTGTTAACATTAACGGCTATGATTCGCAGTTAAAACTTATTTCATGTGGAGTCCCACAGGGCTCCCTCTTGGGCCCACTTTTATTTATTTTATACATAAATGACCTTCAAAAATCATCGCCAATTTTATCATTTATTTGTTTTGCTGATGACACAAGTTTGTTTTGTTCTCATCGAGACCCTAATACATTAATTGATATGATGAATACTGAGCTTAGGTCTGTGCAATCCTGGATTTATGCCAACAAATTATCCCTGAATATAGAAAAAACTTATTATATGGTATTCAGTAATTCTTTGAATGTTGTCCCACATGAGATTAAAATAAATGATATATGTTTAACGCAGGTCAATAACGCAAAGTTTTTAGGGCTTTGGATTGACCGAGAATTATCATGGAAAACTCATATTAATTTCTTAAGTAAAATTTTGTCCAGAAATATTGGAATTTTAAACAAGCTTAAACATTTGTTCCCTGTTTATATTTTGCAAAGTATATATTCTTCTTTAATATCTCCACACTTTAATTATGGAATTTTGGCGTGGGGAAATGCAATCAATTTACTATTAGATTCCCTTCTTCGTATTCAAAAGCGTGCAATAAGAATTATAAACCACGCCGGATATTTTGCTCATACCAACTGTTTTTTTCATCAAAACAGAATTCTGAAAATTCCAGACCTATTTCATTATAATCTTGGAATTTTCATGTATAAACTAACAACTAATGAGTTACCATCCGTTTTTATTCACATGTTCAAAAGAAATCGCTCTATTCATTGCTACCCCACTCGTCAGAGTGACGCTTATCACCTTCCCCGTACTCGCACTAATTTTGCAAAGAAAACAATTATGTTTACTGGACCCAGATACTGGAATAACCTCCCTCAAGATATTACTTCTTCCTTATCCTTATTCACCTTCAAACGCAAACTAAAACGGCTATTACTTAGTGGTAGACCGGGGGCCCAGGAGGTTTATTCAACCGAAAAGCGGACAAGCAACTGACCTCATAGGAGGTTTACATGGACCCTGGACATCACAAAAATGCATTGCTGCCGGGTCTCATCGTTGGCTTTCCCGCCAAAATCACGCAATGTATGACGTCACTTCCGGTTGGCCCTTTTCCCAAATTTTTGAGACAGTTTGAGTTGAATGATCATTATTAAGATACACACGTCAGTTTCGGCATCTAAGAGTATCCTAGATATATTTTATTTGGTATCCAACTTTTTTGAAGTATGTATTTACCATCTGTTTGCCCATTTTCTATGTGGTGATGCTCCTGAGGGTGAATATAATCATGGCAATCATTGTCGACGTCGCTGTTTTAGAGAAAATGACACCTAGATTTTGATCACTTTCTAGAAGATAGTTGTTAATACTCTCTATAAATGTCTCAATCTTGTCTAACGGTTGTAAAAATCTATATCCAGCCCTTCTTGTGATTTGAGATAAGTCTAGTCCGTTCAAACATTAAAAAGTATAACCCTTCCACCATTTAGGGTAGCGCCCTCTGTGGTCCGAACCTCTGCAACACAAAAACTAAACTTTGAAACAAAGCATTATTGGACACATGTTGGAGATTAATGTTCGTATAATGCGCACAAAAAATTGTATATCTCGTCAGAGTATTATAATGTTCTTCACTTAAAGCTTGTAGATAATTCATGGAAGAGAGTACAGGAACTAGGCAATATCTAAATCGTGTACATGGGCAAACAGTATTTGCATCATTACGACCAAGAGTCAAACTAAATTCGCAATATTTCTGGACACAGCCTTTAGAATGTCTTCATCATCACTGACGCTTCCATCACTCTCATCGCTTTCATCACTCTCATCGCTTTGCTCACTCCATGTCAATTCGGATTCCTCATCGTCTCGGTTTGCATTATCTGAAGGACTGAACGATGAACCTTCGAGAGATGCGGGGACTGCACTTCCTTGGTACCAGTCTGGCTCAAATTGCTTCTGGGTAGATTTCCACCCATAGTCTACAAGACTGCCGTGCTGGCTCTCTTCCACATTCTGGCGACATACTGTGCTCTTTGATGTGATTTTTAAGTATTGTGACACAGAGAGGAAGAGAATTAGCAAATAGCAGATGATTTTATTCAGTCTTGCAAAGGGCAGTACCTTTGTCACCTCCACTGCTCATTCGCTTGAAGACATTGTATAATATCTGGCATCATTTATGTCCGATGTTGCAAAGCCATACAGTGGGCAGATGAAGAATGTGGCAGCTCGAATATCTGCTTCCTCGTTTGAGAGAGACTGAAAAGATTTGATGTGTGTTGCACTATTTCCATCTTTTGATAAGTTTTACTTTCCCTTTCCTGGAGAAACGTGAAGTGAAATCGCAACCTGTCAGGGAGACCAATTTATGTGCATCGCTAATGTCAGGTTGCTTCTCTTTTGTGTACAATTTTGAGACATCAACTTACCTTCTGTTATTGCCCGAACCAAAGTCTATAATTATTTTTCCTTCATCCGACCTGACACAGTACAGCAAGATGATGAAGACGTCTGTGTCACTGGACCTCAGGAAGGTAATGCCCTCTTATTTGCATATTAGCTTCTTCATGATGGCCTTGCAAGTGTCTCGGCATATCTGCTTACAGTTGGTTGTTGGCACTCCTCAGTTCTACACAGCTTGTGCCAAGTGAAACACACCACATTTTCTATCCAATAACCTGTCCATACTGGGGCTTCCTCCATTCCGATATATCTTGCGAACTGTTCCTTGAATGAAGAACTCTTGAGTAAATCCTTGCCTCTATGGCGCTGAACCTGATATGGCCCAGCAATGAAGAACTCATGTGAGGTAGAACCAGGTTTCCCTCAGGATCTTTGATGAAGGCGGATTGGTATATTTTGTCTAGTACCAAGTGAATTTCCTCTCCGCGACATGAGCAAACTCTCTTCAAGAGACCCTTGGCCATTATGTTGAACTGCTGTGTTGTAGAATTGTCTCATGAATGATGATGCCTCCGTCATTCATCCTTGCTGAGATCACAGGAAAATTTGTTTCTTCGTTTTGCCGTTTAAAGAGACTATACATTTCTGGTTGAGGTGAGGATTTAGCTTTTAAAGGGATGGTACAGTATTGGTGGAGCTGAGGATTTGGCTTTTAACTTTTTGCGAGATACCAAGAAATCACTTATGAAATAGTACAGAGCATGCCATTCTAAGAGGAATTGAAAGTTTATTTGATGAAAATCGGTTTTAGAGTAGCTGAGACTTCCAAAAACAAAGTAAAAAAAGCAATCATAATAATATGTGGGTCCCAGAATTTATTAGTATTACTGTATTTTGGGTATCTCAGTAATTTCATGACCAATTTTCATCAAATAAACGTTGAATTCCTCTTGGAATTACATGCTCTTTCATATTTCATAAGAGGACTCTCATTATCTCACCCAAAAATGTTAAAAACCTGAAGTTAGGTCTCAACGAAAACTGTATGTATTTTGCGAGAGATTCAGAAACCACTCTGTGAGATGGCAAAGAGCATGCAATCCAAAGGGGAATCAAAGGTTTACTTGATGAAACTCGGGTTTGAAATGGCTGAGATATCCAAAAACAAGGTGAAACAAAGAGATCCTAATAAAAGTCGTGGCCTGTCGCCTTTTATTAGCACATTTTTTTTTTGGATATCTCAGCCATTTGAAAACCAATTTTCATCAAATAAACGTTGAATCCTTTTTAAAATTACATGCTCTTTCATTTTTCATAAGAGGTTCCTCATTTTCTGACTTAGGAATGTTATAAACCTGAACCAGGACTGTACAGTCCCTTTAAGCAGCCTTGTCAAAGCTGCTTTCTCAGTCTTCAGGGGTGTCCCCATTACTTGATGGGCCAGCGAAAGAGGTACTTTAGTGAGGGGGTAGCTAAGAATGTGCTTAAGATCGATGGTATCACTTGATTCAGCTGCAACAGCCAGCATACGTCCGAAAAAGTCTCTGGCTCCCTCAGTTGCGTGTACTCTTTTTTTACTGCTGTGTTAGACCTCTTTGCGTTTTCTGAAACAAAGTTTAACATTTTCTGGGAACTGGCTTCAGAAACCTGGAACTTGCAGCTGCACATTCACCTTGAAACTCAGTCCGTTTTTTCTGCCCTCGTTCGAGTGTTGTTAGGAGAAATTGCCTCGTTGTCTCACTTGTCTTTGAAGAAGCTCTCGTATTTCGCACAAAGTTCACCCAGCGCAGCGTCTTCCTCTACGTCTTGAGACCTTTCCCTGCTGTTATCGTTGGCAGATATCACATAGTTGCAACATATCTAACCGCCTCATCTGATGATTCAAGAATTCTAGAGAGCATTACCTTTTCAATTGCGGCGAAGTTGTATGGTGTGCCGTGTTCATATTCACCCTCAATGGCACCGTTACAAATGTGACAGCATGCTGGAATTATGATCGCTTGATCTTGATCAAATCAAATTTGCAACGTAAAAAAACACCAACATGTTCTTTTTGTGGCATTTGGCCATTTTCTCCAAATTTTGAGACAGATAAAAGCATCATCGATAGCATGTCTGTATGATCATCTTAGAGTGTACTAAATTATTATTTTTTTTTTGTATCTCAATAGATAAGAGTATGGACAACCATATAATTATTCTTTTTTTTTTCTTTTTTAATGGTACCATTGAGGGTGATATGACCGAACTCGGCACACCATATGAATGTGGCCGCGATGGAAAAGGCAAAAACACATACAACCCCTTTGTCTATGATAGTCCTTCTTAGCTCATCACTATCTCATCGAGGAACGTGGCCAGTGAGACAACGAGGCAATTTCTCCTAACAACACTTGAACGAGGGTAGAAAAGACGGACTGAGTTTCAAGATGAATGTGCAGCTGACAGTTCCAGGTTCCTGAAGTCAGTTCCCAGAATCGAAATGTTAAACTTTGCCTCAGAAAACGCAGAGATCTAAAACAGCAGTACACAGAGTGCACGCAGCTGAAGGAGCCAGAGACGTTCCTGATCGAAACCTGCAATGTTCTATTTCACATGAATTCTTCATTACTGGGACAGATCAGGTTCAGCGCTATAGAGGCAAGGATTTACTCTAGAGTTCTTCAGTCAAGGAATAGTTTGCAAGATATATCATGTAGGAATGGAGGAAGCCCCAGTACGGACAAGTTATTGACCAGAAAATGTTACGTGTTTCCCATGGCAGAAGCTTTGTAGAATTGAGGAATTCCAACAACAAACTGTAAGCAGATATGCCAAGACACTTGCAAGGCCATCATGTAGAAGCTAATATGCAAATGAGAGGGCATTATCTTAGTTAGGTCCAGTGACACAGACTTCTTCATCATCTTGCTGTACTGTGCCAGGTCGGATGAAGGAAAAATAATTATAGACTTTGGTTCGGGCAAAAACAAATGGTAAGTTGATGTCTCAAAAATTGCAGCAGTTCTCAAAGAGAAGCAACCTGACATTACCGATGCACATATTGGTCTAGCCGACAGGATGCGATTTCACTTCACGTTTCTCAAGGAAAAAGAAAGTAAAACCTTATCAAAAGATGGAAAATAGTGCAACACACATCAAATCTTTTCAGTCTCTCTCAAACGAGGAAGTAGATATTCGAGCTGCCACATTCTTCCTCTGACCACTGTATGGCTTTGCAACATCGGACATAAATGATGCCAGATACTAAACAATGTCTTCAAGCGAATGAGCAGTGGACATGACAAAGGTGCTGCCCCTTGCAAGACTGAATAAAATAATCTGCTATTTACTAATTCTCTTCCTCTCTGTGCCACAACACTTAAAAATCACATCCGAAGAGCACAGTATGTCGCCAGAATGTGGAAGAGAGCCAGCACGGCAGTCTTGTAGACTATGGGTGGAAATCTACCCAGAAGCACTTTGAGCCAGACTGGTACCAAGGAAGTGCAGTCCCCGCATCTCTCGAAGGCTCATCGTTCAGTCCTTCAGATAATGCAAACCGAGACGATGAGGAATCCGAATGGACATGGAGTGAGCAAAGCGATGAGAGTGATGAAAGCGATGAGAGTGATGGAAGCGTCAGTGATGATGAAGACATTCTAAAGGCTGTGTCCAGAAATATTGCGAATTTAGTTTGACTCTTGGTCGTAATGATGCAAATACTGTTTGCCCATGTACACGATTTAGATTTAGATATTGCCTAGTTCCTGTACTCTCTTCCATGAATTATCTACAAGCTCTAAGTGAAGAACATTATAATATTCTGACGAGATATACAATTTTTTTTTTGTGCGCATTACGAACATTGATCTCCAACATATGTCCAATAATTAAACTTTGTTTCAAAGTTTAATTTTGTGTTGCAAAGGTTCAGATCACAGAGGGCGCTACCCTAAATGGTGGAAGGTTTATACTTTTTAATGTTTGAAGAGACTAGACTTATCTCAAATCACAAGAAGGGCTGGATATAGATTTTTACAACCGTTAGATTGAGATATTTATAGAGAGTATTAACAACTATCTTCTAGAAAGTGATCAAAATCTAGGTGTCATTTTCTCTAAAACAGCGACGTCGACAATGATTGCCATGAATATATTCACCCTCAGGAGCATCACCACATAGAAAATGGGCAAACAAATGGTAAATACATACTCCAAAATAGTTGGATACCAAATAAAATATATCTAGGACACTCTTAGGTGCCGAAACTGACATCTTAATAATGATCATTCAACTCAAACTGTCTCAAAAATTTGGGAAAAGGGCCAACCGGAAGTGACATCATACATTGCGTGATTTTGGCGGGAAGGCCAACGATGAGACCCGGCAGCAATGCATTTTTGTGATGTCCAGGGTCCATGTAAACTTCCTATGAGGTCAGTTGCTTGTCCGCTTTTCGGTTGAATAAATCTCCTGGGCCCCCAGTCTATGGATACACACTACCCGGCTCTTAGCAACATTTTTTTTTTCTTTTTTAATACCCCCAGTCTTTTGTCTTTGTCTACAGCTCCAAGTTATTTGACGATAACGTTATAGCACTTTGTGTGTGTGTGTGTGTGTGTGTAAACACGGCGAAATATGTACAGTCTCGTTTAAGCGATACTAAAGTATTCATGTGGTTTGATAGTTCGTTTTTAATACTGATTTTGCACTGGTACAATTTAAGTTCGTCGAGATAAACATGTCCGTTCTCCGTATAATTTCACGCCTATAAACTCGGGAACCTACAGTTTTTACAAGCATCATTGCTTTTATGTAGGCCCCATCATATTTCTGACATTTATTTGTGGTATCCTCAGATGAAAATGACCATTTATATTTGTGTGTAATGTTTGTTTGTCTTTTTTTTTTCTTTCAAACATAAGATATGGTTGTATATGTTTTGTACTTTTGTTTTATTTTCAATCATTTTGTAATCCCATCACTGAGAAATGGAAATATGAAATAAACTTGAAACTTGAAACTTGAAACTTGATTACTTTTTCTGTTTCAAATGGCCGTTTCCGCGTTTTCCGTCCGTTTTCCGCGATCGCGGAAAATCACTGTCCCTAAGGAAAATGGCAAGCAAGGTGATCAAGCTATGTTGTATTTGTGAATAGATCAAAAGCTTCATATCGTAACTACCACTTATGTACATTTTTGATGTGTAAGAATGTTTTTTGTTTTGAAGTTTCATGTTTTGCATGCTCATGAAGGGTGTAGTATAAAGCCCGTTTTAGTATGTAGTTATTAGCTTTCTACCATTTTGTCATACGTTTTTTGGAAACAGAGAGACAAATTAAAAGACAGTTAACCCATTGAAAACGGGTTGATTTTGCTACAACACAAATATCCCATAGACATGTGCATGAGTACACTTGGAACTCGTCCTCAATGGGTTTATACATGACTTGAAAGCTCAGAGTGTGGACAATTTCAAAATGCCAAATTGAGACTATCAATAGTGGTTCAATAGAAGATTTAATTGTCAGGTCTTCTTCAACAGATGTCAAACATGATTATGACTTTGCTTTTGACATCAGCACTCTTGAGACACAATCCCAACATCTTCATTATTGATTTGCAATGTGGCCTTAGGTTGGCGAAGTGCAGTGTGTTGACCAGAGAACCCAGGGGCTGGTTTGCCAACGGTCCTGCACCCATCCGGTTCCGGTCCCAGGCCAGTGCTGCCCTGACTGCACACAGTGCCAGTACGACGGCCGCGTCATCCCTGATGGCATACAGTTCCGTCACTTCACAGACCGGTGTCAGATCTGCACATGTTCAGTAAGTCGGGTCCATTTCTAATATGTAAAGTATGATGCTCACATCAGACCCAGTAGCTTTGCAGTTGTAGTATAGGTTGCTATGGGTATGCTGTGGTGTATGTATTACATGAAATGCATAATCATTTATCAGCAGTTTTACAGCTGTGCTAAATCACTAGTTATTCAAGCCACTTTCTTGATCACCCTTGTTCCAGTTCTTCGATAGGTATTTTACGCGTTGGTCATGTTGCTTTGCTTTTGTATTTGTATTTTTGTTTTTATGCTTTTGATTTTTTTTGTCTTGTTTGTCTTGCAATGTCTGACCTGTTTTGAATCACTTAAAGGACAAGTTCACCTTCATTAACATAAGGATTGAGAGAATGCAGCAATATTAGTAGAACACATCAGTGAAAGTTTGAGGAAAATTGGACAATCGATGCAAAAGTTATGAATTTTTAAAATTTTTGTGTTGGAACCGCTGGATGAAGAGACTACTAAGGCTCGTGATGTCATATGAGTACAACAGTATAAAGAAAATGTAAAGAAAATTCAACATATTTTTACTTTTTTCACATAATAAAAGAGCACTTGACTTCCCTCTTTCTAAAGGCAATGGGAATAATATTACCCATAACATATGTCAGTAACGAATCAAGGGAATGTGTACTTTTTTCAAAAGATGAAATTTTGTGAAATTCTCTTTATATTTTCCTTATATTGTTGTACGCATGTGACATCATACACTGCAGTAGTCTTCTCATCCAGCGGTGACTGCACAAAAACTTCAAAAATTCATAACTTTTGAACGGATTGTCTGATTTTCCTCAATCTTTCAGTGATGTGTTCTACTAATATTGCTACATTCTCTCAATCCTTATGTTAATGAAGGTGAACTTGTCCTTTAATATTTTCCTTTTTGTGAGTTTTTGTGTCAATTGTATGGAAAATGGGAAAAAAAAATGAAATAGATTTATTCAAACTGAAATGTGGATAAGCTCTTCAGCTAAAATCTTGCTTTGCATTTATATATCTGCGGATGAGGTGTTTTCCTATGCTGTTACTGTAGAGTGTGGTGTTTGAAATAGTCATCTTTCAACAGCAGGGTAAATGATACCATCACAACAGGGCCCCCACCACCTCAGGTCCTGGGCTTATAAGAACCTTCTGCAGAGCCAGGAGTATTACAACAAATTTTTATTGCAATTACATTTGTAGACACTCCCAGGGGTTTAAGACAGAAAAAAATACATATTAGTTTTTCCATTAGCATTAAGCCCTGAGGGTTCCTGTTAAAGATGATATAAAGTTTTGGTATTACCTCAAAAGTTTCCCTGAATTTCCTTGTCTTAGTTTGTGTTTCAGGTTAAAGTACCTTTCATATAACTAACACTGTGAGACTTACTCGCCCCAAAGTGCTCTCATGTCTTAGTAATCATGCAATAGGTAGTACATGTATTGTACGAAACCATTATTGCATGATAACTGTGACCAGCAGCTTGAAGCCCCATACGCATACTGAGTAGCTAACTGCGACCAGCAGCCCCATACGCATAGCTAAATGGGGCTTCGCATTGTAGCTTACAGGATCATGACAGATTTAGTATCGCGGGTAAATATCAACTTAAAATCCAAAAATTTCTTCAATTTGAAGACTTTACCAGTTAAGTTGAAGTATTGAAAACGGGCTTCGGGCAACGTTTGGTTTTGCCAATAGTCCCTTTCTGTTCGAATGGATGACTGAATGTGACTCGGTCGAGAGGACCTTGGGAGAGCTACACTGAATTGACGGCCAGCGCATGCGCACACAAACATCTTATCCGTTCAGGGATTTGAAATTTGTTCACATGTGATGTGTGCGTATGCGCTGGCCGTAGTAATCAGTGTATGAAGCTCTCCCAAGGTCCTCTCGACAGAGTCACATTTAGTCATCAATTCGAACAGAAAGGGACTATTGGCAAAACCAAACGTTGCCCAAAGCCTGTTTTCCAGACTTCAACTTAATTGGTAAGTCTTCAAATTGAAGAATTTTTTGGATTTTAAGTTGATATTTACCCGCGATACTAAATCTGTCATGATCCTGAATGCTACAATGCGAAGACCCATTACGCTATGCGTATGGGGCTGCTGGTCGCAGTTAATTGCATGATTACTAAGAAATGAGAGCACTTTGGGGCGAGTAAGTCTCTCAGTGTTAGTTATATGAAAGGTACTTTAACCTGAAACACGGAAATTCAGGGAAACTTTTGAGGTACCAAAACTTTTTATTATCTTTAAATGCCACCTTCAGCTCCTGGTAATCTGATGTTGAGGAATGTGTGTTGAGGAACGTCTCAAGTCTGGTACTTCTTTACCTTGAATGATGGTATTTTGTATCTCATGAATCATCACTTCAGCATTTGATACGTCCTTGCCACACAGGACTTTCTTAAATGTTTTTCCAAGAGGGGGCACCATGTGTAACATCAACACATTAGCTGTGCATAGGTTTGTGAATTTAAAGGGACAACTTTGACACTGATAATCTGTCTGAAACCCTGCAGGGAGGATCAGTGGTGTGTGAGCGAGAAACATGCCCCCCTGTCCAGTGCAGCAGCCCCATCTACGCCGATCCAGAGGACTGCTGCCCTCAATGTCAGGTCTGCGTCGATGAGGGCAGAGAGTACCAGGAAGGGGAACGTTGGCAGTCTACCAGCAATGAGTGCCTGGACTGTGTCTGTCAGGTGCGACCATAGTTTTTGTCTTAATATTATCAGTTAACCCGTTCAGTGCCAGAGATGTTGCAGATCTCTTGGAGTTGTAATTGATGTTGATGAAGCAAAAACCTTGATTTCAGTAGGTAGTAGAGTTTTTATAGTGCTAGGAATCTTAAGAAGGTAATGGTTAAATTGCAAAATTCAGATCCAGCAAGTGATTGCAGTGTGGGAGCAGAATAAAATGTGAGAGAGCAAGTCCTCTCCTTTTTCTATTTCTTGTTCACTTCTAAAGGGGAATGCCCATCTCTCGTCTCTGGTTGTGGCCACACACGTGTCCTCAGGGTGTGGACTACAGGGGGCACTCCTGCAGTAGATGCTCTGTTGTCATGCTGCATATCTGACATGGGCAATATTATTATGTTTAGACCAGTCTTGAACTTTGTGTACATGTGATGATTTAGTCAATTGTGCCCTGTTTGCAGCAGAAATCACAGTACTACAGAGAAAGTGCAGGTGTACGAACCTTGTCAATGCAATAATGAGATGGTTTTAAATTATGTTTACTCATATGTCTGTCAGATTGTCTGGAAAAATAAAGGTTTACACTGTGCAGATCTTGATAGTATCACATTAATGGCAAATATCATGTTGTTATCTTATGATCTAGCATTTCAGTAAGACGGAAACAGATCAATTAACAAAGAAAGTTTATTAGCTATGCATAATATCATAAGGTATTTGACTCTTCATATTTTGAGTATTCACATTAAAGTGTCTCTATCATCGAACGTAGGATGTGTTGTGACATGTGAATGTACTAATTTTTAGATTTCAATCAGTGGGAAATCATGTCATTTTTGCGTCATGACACCTCTTTTATTTCTACAGAATCAGCGAGTGACTTGTGAACCCAGACCGTGTCCCCCAACCCAGTGCAGTCACCCTGCTCAACACCACTCGCAATGCTGCCCAGGGTGCACTGACTGCGAATATGATCGACGCTACATCACTAACGGCCAGAAATTTGGTAACCCCCTCAACCACTGTGAGAGCTGCTCCTGCCTGAATGGGAACATCCTTTGTGAGCGTGTGCGGTGTCCGACCGTGAATTGTCCCAACCCTGTGGTTCTGGAGGGTCAGTGCTGCGCAGTTTGCCACGAGTGCACCTACGATGGTTCGGTGTACCAGGACGGTGAAACGTTCCCCTCTCCGGATAACCCTTGTGTCGAGTGCACATGCAGCAATGGGCAGGTCAGGTGTGAGCCGAGGCCTTGCCCACCTGCAAATTGTGCATACCCAAGTCGGGACACCTGCTGCGCAGTGTGCGATGGCTGCTACTACAATGGGGCTAACCATGACAACGAAGCCCTGTTTGTGGACTCGAGTGGGGAGTGTCGTGAATGCCAGTGCATCAACGGAGATGTGACCTGCACCACGCCCATCTGTGCTCCTCTTGAAAACTGTGAACTAGAGGAGACTCCTCCAGGAAAGTGTTGCCCAGTCTGCTCAATCAAGAAGGTTTACAACTGCACCTTTGGTGACAGGACCTACCGTGAGGGGGACACTTTTTTCAATCCCATTAATGAGTGCCAGCGGTGCGAATGCACCAGCGGACGTGTCATATGTCATGACGCACCTTGCCCTGAGGCCCCCTGCACACACCCGCTCCTGTTTGGCTGCTGTCCTTCTTGTGATGGATGCACCTATGGAAATGAGAGCTATGCAAATGGTGTCCTCTTTGCAGAACCTGGCAATCCTTGTGGACAGTGCTCCTGTGAAGGTGGCTCTGTAATTTGCGAACGTTTGTCCTGCCCACCTCTCAACTGTCCGCATAGAACACATCCGGAAGGTGTCTGCTGCGAAGTGTGCATCAACCACGACTGTGTCTTCCTCGGAGAGACGTTTTTGCACGGGAAACGCTTCACCCATCCGGATGACCAGTGTCAAGAATGTGTTTGCGATGATGGCAACACTGACTGTGCTGTAGCTCCGTGTCCTCAAATCACTTGCCCTTACCCAAAGCGGGGACCTTGCTGCCAGCAGTGCGATGGGTGTCTGTACAATGGAGATGAGCATAATGATGGTGATGTCTTTTTCAACCCTCTGGACCAATGCCAAGAGTGTGAATGCCAGTCGGGCTTCGTGAACTGCCGACCTAGATCGTGTCCTCCAGCACCTTGCAGCCATCCTGCTACTCGCTCTGGCGATTGTTGTCCCGTCTGTGATGCCTGCTCATACTTTGACCGTCCCTTCCAGAATGGGGACAGCTTCCCTGATCCAGAAAACATCTGCCAAACCTGCACCTGTCTAAATGGTGAAGTGACTTGTGAGCGGTCAGCATGTCGTGTCGCTTCCTGTGAATTCCCTGGCCGCGACCAGTGTGGGTGCCCAACATGTGACAGCTGTGTGTACAATGGTGTAGATTTTGATGATGGGGCTGTCTTCCCTCATTTCAATGACACATGTAGGGAGTGTGTCTGCAGGCAAGGGGAAGTTGACTGCTATCTACACTCATGTCCCCAGCCAAGATGTTTCAATCCTGTCTTACTTCCTGGTAGCTGCTGCCCATCATGTGATGGCTGTTCATACGATGGAAACAATTATGTAAATGGACAAGAGTTTGCAGATACAATTGATGACTGCCGGGTCTGCTCATGCCTCAATGGAAATGTAAACTGTGCAAAACGTCTGTGCCAGGTTGTGTCCTGCACTCATCCTATGCCAGATGCCTGCAATTGCCCAGCATGTGACGGATGCATGTATGAAGATGTCATGGCCATTTCGGGGATGACATTCGTGGACCCAAATAACATGTGCAGAGACTGCCTGTGTTTGAGGGGTTCTGTCAGCTGCATTGATCGTGTCTGTCCTCCTGCCAACTGCTCCAATCCGGCAAACATTCCCGGTGAGTGCTGCCCTGTGTGTCTAGCTCCCCAGTGCAGAGAGCCAGAAAACCTCAGTCCATGCGACGACTGTGAGTGTATCGATGGGAACTGGCAGTGTACCAGGCGACCATGCCCTGCTCCAGTCTGCCCACATCCTGGCACAGATGGATGCTGTCCTGTGTGTGATTCTTGCACATATGGAGGAAAGCCATGGGCAAATGCAGACAACTTCCCTGACCCCGAGAATGTGTGCCGCACATGTCAGTGCAACAATGGCTTTGTGAGCTGCCAGGATCCAACCTGTCCTTCTGTGGAATGCAGTAATCCCATCGTTCCAGCAGGGCAGTGCTGCCCAGTGTGTACAGGACAATGCACTGTTGATGGGCTGACATACGAAAATGGAGAGACCTTTGTTCCACCGACGGATGTCTGCCAACGTTGCACGTGCAGGAATGGCCAGGTATTCTGCGAATCATTCACATGTTCTCGCCTCTGCGCTCATCCTCAGAACATTCCTGGCCAGTGTTGTCCAGTCTGTGATGGTTGCCATTTTGAAAATCTGAACATTGCTAATGGAGAGTCATTCCGTCACCCAGCAGACAACTGCCAGATGTGTACCTGTGCCAATGGGAATGTTGATTGTCAAGCAGTTAATTGTCCTCCTGTCACTTGCCCGAATCCGCAGCGAGCGGACAATGAGTGCTGCATGTCATGCCTGGAATGTACCTACAATGACCAAACATACCAAGATGGAGCAGTCTGGTATCCTGTGGAGAGGCAGTGCACCCAGTGCGAGTGTGTCGGAGATGTTGTCAACTGTGGTCCTTTGGAGTGTCCAAGTAGTCAATGTACCCATCCTGTCAAAGGATCGTGCTGTCCACTGTGTGATGGGTGTCTCTTCGAAGAGCGATTGTACAACAATGGCGAGACCTTCCGTCCAGACAATTGCAGAGAGTGCAACTGTGTGAATGGAAACGTTCTCTGCCTGGAGAGAGAGTGCCCTGTTCTGACTTGTGCAAATCGAATCAGAGATCCAGGTCAGTGTTGCGAGCGGTGTCAGGGATGTACCTATGAAGGGTTTGAGTACGCTAATGGTGAGTCCTGGATGTCACCACTCAATCCATGTCTCACCTGCCAGTGTCAAGACGGCGTGACTGTCTGCTCTGAGCTCAGATGTCTCTCACCGGATTTCTGCGCCAACCCTGTCTACTTGCCAGACCAATGCTGTCCCATCTGTCCTGGCTGTGTCTTCAATGGAGTCACCTACAATGATGGACAGCGATTCAACCCATACAATGATCCATGTGAAACTTGCTATTGTCAGAGAGGCAGCTTGCTCTGCCTGAGAGAGAGTTGTCCAAGTATAGTGGACTGCCCCGAAGATCAGGTCATCGCACCGGCTGTTGGAGACTGTTGCGCAACTTGTACAGCAGAGCAAAGAAGTCGTGAGTGCACAGCAGACAATGTCGGTCAGCGCTTCAAGCCATACAGCGATCCCTGCTACACCTGTGAGTGCAAGAACACGTCCCTCTGGGAGTGCATGAGTGAGATGTGCCCCATGCTCAGCTGTCCTCGATCGGAGCAGTTTGTGCCACGTGGTGAGTGCTGTCCCCGCTGCCAGCGGTGCATCGATGAAGAGACTGGCCAGAACTACCTGGATGGACAGACATGGAGTCGGGGACTTGACAACTGCATCACTTGTTCTTGCGATGCTGGTGCTGTCAATTGTGAGATAACTCAGTGTGATGCACCCATCTGTCCTGAAGGTGAGGAGCTATACAGACCACAAGGCTCTTGCTGCTTTGCCTGTCGAACAGCATCTCAGCCGTGCTCGTACCAGGGGATCCAATACCAGTCTGGTGAAATGTGGCTGCGGGATGAGTGCACAAACTGTGAGTGTGTGGCTGGTGAGGTGCAGTGCAGGACCCAGCGCTGTCCAGTCATGAATTGTGCATCAGATGAAACTCCAGTTGTCATGCCAGGGGACTGCTGCCCAAGGTGTATCCTCCGTCCTGCAACATGCATTGCCTTTGGCGACCCCCACTATCGTACCTTTGACGGCAAGCTGATTCACTTCCAGGGAGCTTGTCGCTACATCATGACCATGGACTGCCAGAACCAAGATTTCATTGTGGAAGTGACCAATGACGACAGGAACATGGGTGCAGTGTCCTGGACTCAGGAGGTCACTGTCATAGTTGCTGGAAATGAGGTCAATCTTGGACAAAGTGGCATCGTGCAGGTGAACAATGAAGTGGTCAGCCTTCCATACCTGAAACAGCCGTACCTGTATGTTGAGCGCAGGGCCACAACATTCTATGTCAACACCAACTCCGGGGTGACAGTCTTGTGGGATGGAAGCAGCTACGTTGAGGTCAGTGTGCCTGGCACCTACGCAAGGCAGACCTGTGGATTGTGCGGGAACTTCAACGGATACCCTCAGGACGATCTGCGCACCAGGTCAGGACAGCTGGCCAGCTCAGTGGCAGTATTTGGTAACAGCTGGAAGACGTCGGACCAGAGCAGCTGCGATGTGAAGGACACTGATCCTTGCACAGATGCGGGATTCCATGCCAGGAAGCTCGCCAACATCAAGTGTGCTGTCCTGAAGTCGCCTCGTTTTTCGGCCTGCCACAACAAAGTGCCTCCGCAACAGTACTATGCTGCTTGTGTCTATGACCTGTGTGCCTGTGGATCCAGTGATGCTTGCCTTTGTGATGCCCTCTCGGCATATGCAGCAGAGTGCCGGCAGGAAGGTGTCCATCTTAACTGGAGATCTCCTTCACTCTGTGGTGAGTCAATATCTCTTGCAAATGAATTGTTTGAGTGAAGTATTAATTTCCTGAAAGCCTTTTCCACACAATCTTTATTGTAGTGCACATTCCATATATGAAGTGTCTGTATGATCTTGCTACCATTTTCTTCTATATTTCAAAGAAAGCAAGAGAATTTTATGTTCAGATACCGAGAGTAAAATGAAGAAAATGACTCAAATTACAAAAGCAAAAGTTTTCAAATAAATGGTACCAGGAATACCAGGTACCAGGAAGGAATAATAGTATGTTAATAATGATTTTTCTTTTTGAATCAAATTCTCTTGAACATAGTTTTGAGAATTGTTGTAGTCATTTGACATCAAGAACTGCTTAATGTTCACCAAAGGTTTCAAATGTAATTCCTGGATTTATAGAGAAATTATACAAGTTATTATATCTCCAATGCAGTTGGGGGGGGGGGGGGGGACTCTTGATGGAATATAGTCCTATAGTGAGTTCATTGAGAATATTAGAGAAAAGTCAGATGTTGGATTCCATAGCAAAGGGCTTGAATACTACCACATCAAACCTTCAAGAGTGAGTTCTTCAGTTGTTATGGAGCTAATCTCATGTTCTGACTGTGACCGAGTGGAAGCAGGCAGACATTTTAGTATATTTCACAGCCTTGCCAATATGTACTCATGTCTGACTCTGACTTTTCACTGCAGCCATCAACTGTCCAACGGACAGGGGCTTCATGTTTGATGAGTGCGGCCCGGCGTGTCCCCGCACCTGTGCCAACAAGGACCTGCCCCTGGGCATCCTGGAGGACCAATGTCTCCGCCCTTGCGTGCCCGGCTGCAACTGCCCGGCGAGCAGGGTCCTGCACGACAGCGCCTGCATCGATCCCGCAGACTGCCCTCTCGACTACAACATCAACGCCACTGTTCTGGAGCCACCAAATTAAGAAGGAGAAAGTCAGGGTGAAAAAAACAACAACAAATAGGATGAGATTATTATTGAGTTGCATTTATGCATTAGGGAGATGTTTTGCCTGCGGGCACTTGTGGGCTATGGATGTTGTCTAGCAAAGAAAACTGATACCTCTCCACTTTCCTTCTGTGGTAAATTCATTGAGGGGGAGTTTGATCATGCAATGTTTGATATTTTGTGTGTAGACAGAAATTTTAGGCTGCATATGTAAATGGAAGGTGTTGTCATGACTTGATAATGGCACAAGTCTGCACCTTGTCTTGTAGTAAAACCCAGGGCTGCTCCTGCTTGTGTATGTGTGTGTGTGTGTGTGTGTGTATGTGTGAGAGAGAGAGAGAAAGAGTGGGAGAAGTTCTATGTATTTATCTGTGTATTTTTTTTTTTTACACACGAGTGTGAAATGTGATATCGCTAATCCTCTGTGATGCTTGTAATGTTCACAGCAGAATCCAACCTCAACTCTGAGTGGTATAAATTATGCATGTGTGTGTGTTTGTGTTTATTTGTTTGTGGCTGTGCACGTGCATTGTTTTTGTAGGCAAAGGTTGAATAGCGGCATGGTTGATGATGAACAGTCGGAAAAGGTAAATCATGTATAATCAATTGGTACATGTAGATTGTGCTGTATTGTTTAACCACAAGGCAATTGATTGACGAGAATGATGAGGACATTTCATACGAGAAAATCACAAACAGAAGACAGACTTAATTGATGCATGAATACCATGTTTTGATAAGACAACACTTTTTAAAATGTACAAAAAAAAAGAATGCTGATAAAACGTTGAAATCGTGTAGTACAACTTGTTTACAGTAAAGAGGGTAGGTAGGGAAGGTTAAAGGTGTTAGTATATATCAAAGATGATTGTAACTATCTAGTAGTTAGAAAAGCAAACTTTCATTATGGTGAAAAAGAATTTTCACTGCCTGATGGTCCTGAAATGAAGTTAATTTCAGTGATGCTTCCACAATTTAATAAAAGAAGAAGCAAGTATCAACAAAGTTAAAGTGACGGATAGACTGATAAATAGCCATCATCCTTGTGTCTTGAAGTCAACAGTGTTTTTGAAGGTTTCAAATGAGGTGCAAATCTTTTAGGATATGCTGCACATACAACCTACATTTAACATATGAAGAAGTTACAACAAAAACATTTGGAGGAGGTGGACAGTGGAGATTTCTGTGTTACGCAAGTTTTATTCAGGTCGCCAACATTCCTTATGTGCGTCTCACTTTGCGGCAGCGCAGGCAGACAGTGTGTTAGTGCTTTGGGATTTTTAGGTCGTCAAATTAAATCTCAGGCATAAGGGGAAGGACGGAATATGCATGGATTAGCAGTGATCGTGTGGCATCTGTGCAGTGGCCAGAAAAGGTTGCTCCTATACTTTAAAGCAGTATTAAATCCTCTTATTAAGCACATCAACGGGAAGCTATATCTGTCGACTGCCACAATTATCTTGTCATGAAACGATCACCTCCTGTCTATTTGCACAAATCCCTTCCCAGATTTTGACAGCATTCTTAAACCCATTGTGTATGGGAACCTGGTTGGCCCTTTATATTACTCATTGGGAATTAGAGAATCTGGTAGGCAATGGGATAAAAGAGTGAAAAGGGGGATAAAAGGGAGATGAATTTATTGACAATAAAAAGAAAGAACCTAGTGGAGAGAATGGTGCTGTCTCTTCTGGTCAGAGTGGATAATCCATCCAAGACATTAGCGGATCATAGTTTAATATCGATACCGATGTAAATTCTCTTAAAAACAAAAACAAAAAAAACAAAAAAACTGCTTGGTTATTGCTTTTGATGTTTCAAATAACAATTGAACTGTCCTCCCATAATGGCAGTGATTAGTTTGTGAATGGTAGATTTCTGTAGCATGTGCTCTTGTGAGGAATACATTTATCTTTATGGTATTGAAGTATTAGATTGATGTAGGAAATTGCTGTAAATAGGTACATACAACAGGTATAAACACATGTGGGACTACAGGAGGAGTCCAATTCAGTTTCTTGCACAAAGCCCATCAAATTTGATGAGACTTTCTATAGATGCATGTTTTAGCCGTTTCTGTACCTGTTTATCTTCCGAGCACACTTCAGTTTTGCATCATCCTAATCTTCAGTTGTTTCCATCACGGCTTCAATAGTAATGAGACATGCATATATTGGCAGTAGCCTTCCGCCGATAGCCAATATATGCCATTACTGAACAATCCTGGTAGGATTAATGGGGTAGTTGAGATATCTTTCTCTGTCATGCAGGAGGTGAAAATAAATCTTCCTACTGAATGCTAATTGCCTCATTCCCTAGATACCTTGTGTATTCCTTCCCCACCATAATTTACCACGATAGGCATCATCAGGTTGTTTGAGTTGTTTTCATCTTTCTCTTTGTTGTTCAGTTATTTGCTTGAGTGTTTTATTGAGTGTGTGTGCATGCGTTTAAGATTGTGTGAGTGTGTAAAATGGCGTGAATGTACATGCTTGGTGCTTTGAGGGCGAGGAATGTCCATCCCTGTTGCCAGATGCAAAAGGTGAACAACCGCTACGGGCCTGGATCAAGTTTGCTTTGCTGTTTAGAGCAGACATTTGATACATGCTGCAAAACTTGGTGCTTTCACTTTATGTTAGGGTTTTTATATCTTTAATAGCTACAAAAGGAAAGGGGGTGAGGGGGGGGGGGTTGTCTTCCAAGGAAGTTATTTCTTATCTCCTTTTTTAATACTGCTCTTTTCAGCATCCTTATGTATAGACATCCAAATTCATGGTCTTTCTTCTGTTCAATTTACGAATTATTACATTTTTGTTCCATTCACTCAAGTGAACCATGCAAATTTATTGAATATGATAGTTCCATGCAGATCTAATTTTTGATTGTTTAGTATTGTACCACAATAAGAATGAGAAAAGAATTAATGGCAATTAGTATTATAGTATTCTCCGCTTAATCCAGTAGTTTCGGTTAAGTGTCCAATTAAGCGGAGCACCTGATTAGCTTTCGTGTCACAGCTACAGTGTACCACACACCAAGAACGCACCTGCAATAATGTATCTGCACCACATACAAAACATGCACACTATGTCACTAAAGCCATAGCTCATTTAAAGTCGCATAGCCTTTGCAGAAACCCTGAATACTGACATAAATGTTTCAAGAAAAATGACGCACAAACCTACAAGAATGATTATGTTTTACTGTAGCAAAGGATACTGACAATTGATAATCCATGCTGAGATGCTGCTTACATTAGAGCAGACTCATTATTCATGGATGTTTAATGTGCATCTGACAAGTCATGACGTAAATTAGTGCAACTTGATATCATAATGTTAGCATGCAGTCGTAAAGTTTGATGTCTCCATTAATGGTATAAATCACTTTTTCATGAACATCTGAAAGAAAGGCTAGGATGTAGCTTATTCTTCGTTTTTATTGAGACCTGGCTAGGCTCGTGTCGTAATTAGTTTACCACTGTGCATGTAGTTTCGGTAGAGCGTGTGCTACTAGTGGAATGGCTTGTAGAAGGTATGTATAAACGCTTCTACATGTAGTGCTATGGCATATTGAGCATTCACTGCACATGTAACATGTTAAAAACGTCAACCACAGTGGTCTTTCGCCTTTCAGCACCTCACATTTTCTTCAGAATGTATATTGACACACAATTTCAAAGCCTTTCCGCAGGAAACAATGAGAAAAGATGAAGATGTGCCTTTGATGATCGATGTTCCAAGCCGCCGTCTTGCTGAGCAATCTGAATATTCATTTTGAACGTTATTATAATTTTGGCCATATTTCACTTCTTTATTTATGAAATGAAATGAAATTTCACTTAATGATAAAGCTTGTAAAACCAAAGTCAATCCCGTCCAGAAAGTTGTGCAAAAGTGTAAATCAGAGCTGTATCATGTGAAAATGTTTAAAACTGTACCATCCTTGAAAGCTGGTTTTATCACTTTTCCCCTTAATTTCCACAAATGAAACTAATATGGAATAATCTTCAAGTATAATTCTTTATTTATAGATATGTCAGATTAGTGCCCGTGTATGCCCAGTCAAGTAATTTTCATCTTTATTTCAGCATTTTGTGCTCAATTTCTATTCGCGCATCCTCGTGTCTGTACCACCTACCTTTTATAAGAAGGGAAAGCGAAAAGTAATTACCATCACAAAAACATATCTTCCTTTGAAAGTGCTTGGTGATTATGCAATGAGACAGGAGTCTATTGTCTTCGTATCTGCGCAGCAGATCCCGTTCGGCACATGCTTCAAATATTTTTGAGCGGCGGCTTCGAACATCTAGCAAAGGAAATAAGACGGTTGTGACTCCATTCTCTTCAAACTCCTTGGTCTGATAAATGAAAGTCAGGAATGTTTGCTAATTTGAAGACTATCAGTGTCACCTTTGTAGAAAAAAGATGGTAGAGTTGACATGTTGCGTTGTCCTTCAGTTAGACAAATCAGCCTGAACTTTTTAAAAAGGAATGTGGTATTTTTCTCTGCACACATAACAACTTGAGTAAAGCTATGTGACAATTGCAAATGAGGCAGATGGGAAACTTCCCTTTTTAGGTCTTTGAAAGGAAGAAGCCAAATGAATCTAAGATATTTGACATTTTTACCTTTTTCTGTACACATAATAACTTATTTATGTGGAGGTATTTTGTTGTTGTTCTTTAGAAAAGTGAACAAAAACTGAGAAATCTCAGAAAACTGAGAAATCATGGAACTTGGTCACTCATCATTTGTACATGTAAGTGATAGAGCTGCTACAAAAGCAGTTCTCATATCCATACAGGCATTTATCATGTGTAATACTGTAATCTACTTTTGTAGAATGTTTGAAAATAATGCCATTTCTCATAACTATGCATCATTGCCTAAATTTGCTGGATTACTGGTGTCTGGTGTGGACAATATTTCACAATGTTTTTAGTGTAGATAGATAATGACTGTTACATCCCTGACCTGTAATGGTACTTTATCATCCATATTGATATGTGCAACCTGTGCATTGCCCATAGTTATAGTTAACTACACCCTTTTAATCCAGTGTGTAATAAAAATAACACCCGTATGCATGTATAATACATTTTGGATACATGTATGATATTACAATTCCACAAAATTATGTGCATAAAATTCTGAATTACCTACGGTGTGGGTGTGATTTCAAACATGATAAGTAGATATATTTTGTTGTTATATTGGTGCTAAAGAGTCCCGGACTAGGCAATAAAGGATAAAGTGCCTTGCCTGAGGGTCCAACCACTGGTGCTAGTGGACTTGAACCAGGGACCTCATGTTTGAGGTATCGTGCCCTTATCCACTGAGCCACGATGGCTACAATGTGCTCTGGCTCCCCTCCCCCTCCCATCTGAAGACAGACTACTAAATGTAGACTACAATGTATCTCGGAAACGCTGGTTTCCGAGAAACGGTTGCTGATACTTGAGGACCACCAAATGAAGGCCCCCCTCTGTGCGTCTTGCAAAATTTCATTTGCACTTTATTTACTCCTCCCTTTCTACTTTTGAGTCATTTCCAGAGCAGGGTCATGAGCTTGAATTGGTGCTATAGAATAAGAATAATTATTTTTACTTTAAAAAAAAACAACAAAAGTTTCTTGTGCCACTTGTAATGTACAGTGTATGTAACAACATAGATGTGATGGTCGTTTGAAGAATGAAAACATATACAGTGTACTGCAATTTTCTTTTTCACTTACAACAGCATTACAATATTGCTGTTGTTTACTGTTAAAATATAATCTGACATATTTGACTTGTACGAGGTAGTGCCTTTTCCCCTTTTAAGAGAGCAGTAACCTTTTTAGCCTGAAGAAAGCAGTTATGTTGAACTGCATTTTCCGTTTTCATCATGCCCTCTCGTTATATATGTACATACTGTATATAATCTAGAAGTAGGAGGGTATAATTATATATTTCTAGTACATTTATACGTATAAGCGACATAACATGTATTTATTTGACAATCACCATGGCGTGTACTTCTGACTTCGTATCATGTCCATTATTCATTACGTTTTATCACAGTGGGCACATTAAATTTTTGCTTTGTTTTTTGTAACCGTGTATGTATTATATGTGTGCAAGGAATAAAGTTTTGTGAAGGTATGACCAGGTAAAGAGAAAACTTTCAATGAGACTTCTGGTTTTTTTTTCTCTCTCTCTCTCTCTCTCTTTGTGTGTGTGGTTGTTATTTTCTTTCCTTGTCTTCACATCTCGTTGGCTTATCAATGATTACGTGATGCGTGTGAAAGAGAAGTTCAGTGCTATATGGCTTGAAGGCATGGTTACAAAATTTAGTGTAGCAAATGCGAATACGTGACCTGAAGGTGAAGTAAATTACAAACGAATAGGATTAATCATTACTTCTGTAAAAATTTCATAGAAGGTTTTGTGGAGATGGTGATAGTTTCATACAATTAGTCATTCGATAGTCATATTCTTGTTGGTGATTCCGCCCCCTATATGTACCCAACCTTTTTAAACTGTCGAGTCCCTTTTATGCACTTGTAGTTTTCGCAGTGTGAGGCCTACCAGTCTTATTTCTTTGCAGGAGTTCATTTAAGTTTGCTGTACAGTAAGTTGTATGAAAACAAAACAATCGTATCTGAATTTAATTTAATTTTACTGAGTTTGTACTAAGTTTTCCAAATATTTGAAAACACCACAATAACAACAACAACAACAGAAAATGACCGTTATGTGCGACGATTTTTTAGGCTTTCGAGTGACGGTTGTTATACTTAAACATTAGGCATTAGGTCTACTGATTATACATACTCATATGCATAATAGAATTAACATTATTCAGTATACATAATTTACACGTATAGATAATCATACTACATATATGTATATGCTACAAACCTTAATATTTACAGACACAAAGTATTACGCATTAATAATAGATAAAAAGACATAAGCCCGTAGACGTATAATGTAAAATAAGCATTTGCATAGCATATACACATATAAGTTCTCGCCTTTTCCTGAATTCGAACTTTACACCTCCTTCACGTGCTCCTACAAGAACAAAATGAAGTTGATGGAAGATGATTTAGAACTACGAAACCAAGACCTGGGGATTGTTGCTGGTGTTACCATGGTGATACAAGCTATTTAGAGTCAATTCTCTTCGGACAAGCGAAGGCCTCGCGCTTGCTTATATCCGCTGTAGAGGATTTCCCATGCACTTAGATTTTACGTCCTACGCTTATTTTTTTTTTTCGGTACAAGTACCATATTAAATGTGTGATTATCGTTGTGAAAAGTGATTGAAATGAACTCAACGCCAAGTGTCCCCCGACAATAACAGTCCATTATCCGTGATTATCGTCATGTTATTATTCGATAACATTGTGAAGGGGGTTTTATTTTCTTGTTCTGTTTTCTTTTTGGTATGTCTATGAAGTCTAAGGAGTGGTTTAACCCCGCTAAAGTAGGCGTACGTGTCAACACAAAGTACGTTGACATCGCCTCATACAAGTCGCGATCTAGTTCCTGCTCGAAGGTAAGTTTCATTTGAAATAAATGACTTAACGAACCGATGGTTGATGGAGAAGGGGATAGGATGTGTGAAATTTCTGAAAACAAACTATTTATAGGCTTCAGCAAAACATTTAGATACTGTAGACAGATCAAGAAGAAATAAATTGGGGTCATTTGAAGGCATTTTGTCAATAAAACGAGTGTAAGTGGCCAAAATTGCAGATATACACAGCAAGAAGTCTTGAGCGTCTCGGAGACCCATTGCATGTCTTAGGGGAAAATCAGTGGAAGATATTAAAATCGATCCAGTGTGAGGTTGTGACATCATCATTTCAGTTAAGCTGCGTATCTGGTCGTTTGAAGTTATATACTGTTGGGTAGAAACATTGTGAACTTTGAAAACTATATGACTACTGATATCGTATATGATTTTAGACGGTTTATGCCATTCTGTTTGTTCCGTTTTATACTCGGTCGACTCTGACCCTGACACCACGTGCCTGAGTGCGTTTGAACGTATCGCTGAGGTCGTAGAATTAGGCCTACTCGGTGATTAAAATTAAGTTCTACTTCACATCGCGTTGGCCTTTATTCACTTCGTTAAGATCAACAAACTGTGTGATCTACTTTCACTTGTACTTTTATGTGTGCATCTCAGTGTGATTAAAAATAATGACGCCGTGAATGATATACAAAAGAAACAAAATTAAATTAAAAAACAGACATCTTCGCACCCGGGAAGATTAGATGACTATAAAAATGAAGTTCCGCTTCACATCACGTTGGCCTGTACCATGTTTATAGGTAATGAAGATACGTACGTAGTAAAGATGAACAAGAATTCTCATGAACTTTGAATTTTACATCTATATTCGTCTGACCAATACAATTGTACATGTATCACGGACTGATGAAACCTTGTGAAGCTTTTGTGATTTTCATAACATGTTTACATTGCATCCGATTGTAACTAAACTTTGGATGTTGTGTTTAGTTGACTTTATTGCATTTGTCAATGCAAACTCGAATATACTTTATGTTCATTGACGTGCATGCTTCCACTTATTCCTTTTGAAATATGCACACAGTAGTCCCAAAAGTCTTCTGGGTTTAAATGGATAGTAAATAAAAAGGGTAGAGGAAGAAGGATAAGGAGGGGTAGATAAAGAGGGGAAAAAATCCAGAAGAGCAAGAAGGGGAAGGGCCAAGCAGATTAAAAACAAGAAGAAACTGAAATGGAACTTTGAGTGGAAGATGGACAACAGATACTGATATGAAGCTTTTTAGCAGTGTAAAACTGTAGTTGTCTGTGCGCAGTGTTTGACTTCTATTTTTGTCCTCACGCTATGTAAATATCTAATTCGGTCATGGTGCCACGTAGATCTTTTGCTATGTCTCTGCGTAATTTTGAGCTATTAATTTTGTCCTCGCGCAGCGTAAATCGCTAATTCTGTTGTAAAGTATGAAAATCCCTTGTCATATGTATTTGGGCAATGTAAATCTCTTGTTATGTGTTAGGGCAATGTACACTGTAAATCTCTAATTTTATCTCTGCGTAATTTGAATATCTAATGTTTTTGTGCAATGCAAATCTCTGAGGGTTTGTCAACCTTTTCGTTAGAATCCATATTTCATTACTGAATTAGGCCAAGCTAATTTTAGTAGGGACGTTATAACGACAATAAACGCTATTAACAGACTATTTTCCCCGAGGACAGCCGTATCGACATACGAATAAGACGGCCTTTTCACATGCTGACATAATACGCCCTCGAACTTTCGTTCATTTGACGAGAAGCTTGTCTCGGGAGAACAAACGGCGTTTTACTGAATTACAGAAGTGAGCGAACCTTTCACTTCACTGAGTTACGCAAGTATGAGAGAATTACGGGATTAAAAGAAAGCCCGACATTTCATGAAAATAATATTCCTACAGTTTGGGTTATCTCCTGTTGTTGTTTCTGTAACCACGTTATACATTTCACCATAGAACCCGAGGGAGTAGGAAAGTAGGGGCTATAGCTCACAATGCGTGCACTATATACACAATGCAGCTTATATGTAAATTCCCCTCTGAGAGCGGGCATTAAAAAGAAAAGAAAAAGCTTCGAGCAATACGAATTATAGGGGTATATAACAGAATAAGATCACGATCTATCTTTCTTTTTTTTTTTTGAAACCCATACATAAACTAGGTGTAATCTTGACATAAAGAAGTGAAATCAAGCTCATATATAATATATATATATATATATACAGTGGCGAATCGAGGGGGGGGGGGGCGCACCGGGCGCGCGCCCCTCCTTTATTCTTGACTAAAGCAAAAGAAATTAACAGAAAAAATGGGGGGGGGGGCTTCAATTTTGCAAAGGCGCCTCCCCTTTACTGAATTCCTGGATCCGCCCCTGCACACACACACACACACACACACACACACACACACACACATATATATATATATATATATATATATATATGTGTGTGTGTGTGTGTGTGTGTGTGTGTGTGTATGCGTCTGCTTTAGAAACTAATTTTAATGTTTTAACATCAAAATCACATCCTTGTCTCCGATGGAGAATGCGATTACTAACCTGTTTGTAGCTTTGTTGCATCGCTGGCAATGTGGTTCGTTTTTATGTCATTTTAGGTTTTTATCCCACAGACACAGACACAGACAGACACACACACACACACACACACATACATATATATATATATATATATATATATATATACCTACATTAAATGTGTGTATACAGATATACATACACATGATAGTGTGTAATGTGTATCTGGTATGTTTACATCTTATGAAGATGGGTCTACAAACTGTACAGGTTTTCAATATGCGTAAAGGCACATAATCATATATCGTCGCCAAGGGTGTCTACATTTTTTTTTTATGAGCGTGGTCCCTTTCAACGTTGGAGATTTGAAATTAGTAAGACGAACCGCAGACATAGAAGAACACAAAGCACCGACACGTAGCACTGACATAACGCACCACATTTTTGGTTTGAAAATATACGCTCTATCCATGATGTTTCACCCGCAATCAGTCGATAAATAGTATTATCGTTGTAAAGTCGGCAATTCTCTGGTTCCAGATTTCTGGAGATCTCGCGAGACGAAATGTTAATTGTGCCTGATTCAACAGAGAAAAATTAGACATGATTTACTTACCTACCAGTCAACAGGAAGTAGATTTTAACAGAGACTTTCGTTATTTGCGAGCGATCTATTACAGTACAGGTATCTTGTCTGTACTTATACCATAATCCCATTTTGATCGAAGATAACTTGAACTAATCTCATGGACAATAAGATAGTCCACGGAGGACTACAAAGTGTTTAATTCTAACATGACAGATAAAATCGAAGAATTGGATAAGGATCGTTTCTTATAAAGATCATCAAATTCTTGCCGGATGGGTGGACAGAACAGGCCTGCAGGTTGCATTGTATCATAAACACGGCGAAAAGCAAACAAACCACAATTGCGGTTTGTTTATGTTTGCATGCTGTGCTGTCCATGTTCGTTTGCATTCGAAGCATCAGACAGGAAAATTGAAAATCGTAAATGTTAGATCCCTAGGAGCAGAAACTTTAAGGGCTTTGCGAAACATAGGCAGCAAACAAGTTAGAGACGGTAACAATATTTTTTCCCATTTTGTTGGGGGGGGGGGGTTAGCGATCTTTACAATGAAAAGAATATAATATGTACTATTTTCACTATTTAGAGAAGGGAGTGACACGAGAATATGTACATGTGTAATTATGTACTATATAAATATATATATATATATATATATATATATATATATATATATATATATACATATATATATATATATACATTATTGTGAGAGAGAGAGAGAGAGAGAGAGAGAGAGAGTGAGGGAGGGAGAGAGAGATATATTTATAATGATTATAGTAAGTGAATAAAGGCCGGTACATCCAATGAACTGGTTTTCCGCACTTCATTTTCCGAAGCTTTTAGCCTAATCCACCTTGATCGCGGCTATACGCGCTGCAATAAACGAAATCCACTAGAAATCAGAAACCGAACATGAACTACTTATTCATATCCCCGACCAAGGCCGAAAAGTCTGAAAGATTGGGAAAGTGTATATTGTGGGGAAGCCACTTCGTTGGACGCATCGGACCATATTTCCTCAATATACCAATGACCTCCAGCCTACGAGTATAAGGGGACGTTGGCACACCTCACACATATTATTATATCAGGCTGTTTTCTTTCGTTATAGCCTAACAAATAAAGTACGTAAAGATACATAGATTATTATTTTGGACGTGAATTTTTACTTCCTGTATATGAAATTTGTTATAACCGTGTTTGTTATAATGGGAGTGCACTGTACAGTAACTAAAAATATAGACTGTATAAAGACAGAAAGATAGATAGATACTGCTTTAATAGGGATATGTGTAAGTTTATTGTTTTAAGGTATATAAGTGTGGTAAAATCGTTATCATTGGGTAGCATTGCCATCAGCACAAAATGACCGTCGATATAGCATAATCACTCATCTTCGTCAGCGTTAATGACAAACCGAGGTAGAATTAGTGACTATTACCACGTTATGCAGTTATGACACAACTTAAATGGCACGTAGTGTGTGCTACACGGTAAAAAAGCAAATGGACACTAGATCAAGTTGGCAGATACAAAAAAAGAAAACCTTAAAAGGGCGTAACAAACTCAATCAAACAATAAATGATTAGCATAATTGTACCATCACAAATTGAAAGGTCTCATATAACATTAATCATTGATTGATTGATTGATTGATTGATTGATTGATTGATTGATTGATTGATTGATTTTATTGGTTCCTGCATTATATCATTGCTCATGCAGATACACACACATAATATATTATATACATTGTTGGTGCCATACATACATATACATAAACATTAATTGTAGCAAAGTAAGTTTCTTAATTGTCTTTACAATGTACAACAAAACATATCAGCGATGCAATGAATAACACAGAAGGGCTACAGCTTAAGCATTGCTTGATTTGCATGCAGCCC
Source organism: Diadema setosum (assembly GCF_964275005.1). NCBI lineage: Eukaryota > Metazoa > Echinodermata > Echinoidea > Diadematoida > Diadematidae > Diadema > Diadema setosum. The sequence continues at coordinate 8,374,582 of NC_092689.1, read as the reverse complement.
TCGTACATAATACATAACAAATAGGAAAATAGAGGGAGGGATGACTTGCATAGAGATAGGATAAAAGAAAGGAGAGAGGAGAGGTCTGTCTGCTTTCACTGATACACAAAGTTAGATCACCTGGATCACTAAATAGTAAAGCATGGCAAAGTATTTTCTCACCAAGGTACAGGTGAACAGTTACAGGTCATGGTCGCTCACATAACATTACGCAATAAATTCAGAACGGCGATATTTCCACGAGGGAATTTCATATACAATACAATTACAATGACATTATAAGCTCACTGATATCCAGAGAGCAGCATTGTCTTTACAGCTTTCTTAAAAGAGTGCATAGACTTTAAAGTTCGAATTTCAGAAGGAAGAGAGTTCAAAATATCGGGTCCAGTGTGTCTGATAGATATCAGAGCCATCACCGTTTTAGGATTTTGTAAATTAAATTTATCAGATTGCCTAGTGGGATAAGAATGTATGTCCTTGTTTAACTGAAATAATGAGAAAAAAAGAAGATGGCAACTGACCGTTATACAAACGAAACATAAAAAGTGAGTTTTGCAAAAAAAAAAAATAATAATAATGTCATTTGCCTTCAGTGTTTTTAATTCTACGAACAAAGGATCTGAATGGTCCAGATAACCTGAATTAGTGCATATACGTATAGCTTTCTTTGGTAGGAGCAATAGTGACTTTTTGCAGTTGCCCAAACAATGTTACAATATGAGATGCTCGATAATATCAACGAATTATAAAGCATAAATAAAATATTCTTTGGGAAATAATACTGAAGCTTACAGAGTATACCAACATTACGAGACACTTTATCTGAGATGTATTGCACATGAACATTCCATTTCATATTTTCATTTATATATATTCCAAGAAAGCAACGCTCGGAAAAAGACCGAAGAAAATGAAACGTTTTCACAGAGGATGACATTAGAGAGATAAATCTCAGAGATCGCTATAAGATCGAGAGAGAGGGAGGAGAGAGAGAGAGGGGGGGGGGGATGGAGAGAAACATTCAAATGGGAGAAAGGGGAGGCTACTACTCACTATAGTCATACATTGAGTAGTACGCTCCTGGTGTATGTACCTCAGTGAAACAAACATGATTGTTAAATTGTTATCACAAAATGCAATTCAGACATCCTTCCAGACAAGGTTTTACCATCATCAGACAAAGATTGGGATTGAGATGAATACATTTCTTAGGAGTCTTATTGTGCCTATAGACAAGCTCCTTCCTTGTCTGTTACCTATACTCATTATATTCATCTACAGATAATCTCTTCAAGCAGGTAACTTGCACAGATGATACAAGGTCTGTAATTTCATTGAGGCGAATATTGTTTGCGAGGAAGCTTTCATAGCATGAAGAGCATTTAATCGTTAAAACCTAGGATTCCATCTCCATTCATTTAAATGTGATATGTAAATGGAAATGAGTGAATGAATAAAAAAACCGGACGCTTTCGCAGGTGGGCGAAGCGATCAAACTTCGGAAGCCATTTCGTGTAATTTTGACCTTTTTGCTATATATATATATATATATATATATATATATATATATATAGCAATGATAATGTCACAATAGAGGAATGCATTAAATGCCAATTGCATTGATTCTAATTCAAAATCCGAATTTTCGGGGGCCTCTCCCTTCGTGAGGGATGAAAGTGCTAATCATAGCATGAAAGTGCTAAATATATATATATATATATATATATATATATAATTTTATGCACATAAACGTATTCTTTTGCTGAGAAGAGTGTAAACTCAAAAGCTTAAGACAGGTATCTATCTACAAGCATAGAAAAAAATGCGTTTTGGCTTGTTGTCATTATGAAAACAGTGCAGAATCCCTCACATGAAGTGTAATGACAGCATCGATTATTTACTGGGCTGTGGTAATTACAGAGTTTGCACTAATTTGACTTGCTTGTAGTTTTTCTTATTACATTTACATATATTACACAGCCTTAACTGTAATGACGTATTTCGATTTGAAGCTTATATAATGATATATCCCATTTCGAAATAGACATTGCTTGCATCCGACCGATAAAGAAAGTGCTGTCATAAGAATCGGAGAAATTGAGTATAAAGCAATAGACAACATCACCATAAAACAACAAACGGGAGAAAAAATAGGGGGAGAGAGCGTTATCCCTGCCATCTATTTCCTATCATTACTGGTATTACTCTGCACACAAGTGGGATCACACAGGAAAACTAGAAAACGATTCTCATGGATCTCCGGCTACCAAGGACGGTCTTTGTTTCAAATGGGAATCTTGCGCGAAACCGTTGTCAGGCTAAGTATACATCAGGGCCCTGTTTCATAAAGCTGTTCGTAAAGTTACGAACAACTTACGAGCGACTGGTGATCAGTTCTCCTGCTGAATTACTGAAATTCTGAGAAGTATAGCACATCAGAACTGATCTCCAGTTGCTCGTAAGTCGTTCGTAACTTTACGAACAGCTTTATGAAACACCCCCCCCCCCCCAGATGAGAATAAAGGCACTCAAAGGAAACACGATGCTTTGTACAGAATGCATTACTGAAAAGGCAAGTGTAGAATAATGGGATTACGGATTTGTGGGAGAGAAGATTTGCATTCCCGTCTTTCCTCTAGATCCTGTCCAAAGGAAAATCGAACAAGAAAACATAAAATTCTTATGTTATCACACACACACACGAACACACACACACACACACACACACATTATGTATCCTTAGTATATTTGGCAAATTTTGACAACACAGCATTTATTTGACAGCACAAGGATAGATTCTCAAGAACAACAAACTTGTTTTGTTAACCATGATGATTGAAGTGGAATACAAGAACAACAAAAACCCATACAAAAACATAACATATTCAACGTTTGCAGACTATAATCATCTCAATACAGTAAATATGAAATACTTATTTTCATCTTTTTGTCAACTTGTAAAGTGCAAACCTACCATCATCAACCATATCATAATACTGAAGTGAACGCTAGGGGACAAATCAACTATTTATCTGTATCACAATCAAGGTGTCGCTTCTTAAGTTTTAAGCAACATTCATACATTGGTTCAAAGTACTGCGTTAATTTTCTCAGAGGTTGTGGTTCAGGTTTAAGAATGTGTCTTATGCATGAAGTGTTGATCCACCTTAAGTGACGCGTGTATGATAACATTTATTTATATACACACGACTGATACCTCAAAAGTGTTTCTTGTGCAACAAAATGTATGCATGTAATACACAGCGAACATGGACACAATACTGTGACATTAGTGTTTTTGCACATGGTATGAGCTGAAAAGAGAACATTTCATGCGGCATTCATCCCACTGTCCACTTGAGAGGACTGTTCTAACATTAGGCCAGCCACCCAATGGACATTATAAGCCCACAAATTAATGGCAAAGGTGGAAAATGTTTTCGAATAACGATAAGGCTTCGAGAATGACAGTCCACGGATTGCATTATCGCAGCTTAATGTGTATGCGTGTAACATAATTCCTGTGACGGCCGCTATGGAGTACATAATCACGCACTTCCGATACGGGCTCCAGCGTCATGCATTAACGCAACAGTCTCCGCAACCAGGGAGATGGGCTATCGATCTCGTAGAACCTCCTCTTGAGAATACACATGAAGATCTTCTTAAAGAGAGGGTGCCTCCAGCCGTAGATGATAGGGTTGATCGCACAGTTTGCGCTGAGGATGATCACGACGTACGCCTCGGACAGCGTGCAGCCGACATCCGTGACAGACTGAACAATGGACACAAATATGATTATCGGCAGGATGCACACCAGAAACGCGACTACCACCAGGAACATGTTTGTCGTGATCTTGGACTCGATGTCGTTCTTGCCGAAGCGGAAACGATGTCGCTCGTGAGGGGGATTCATCATCGTTGAGGCAGAGGAGGTGGTCTGCTGCATGAAGGTGAGGTCAATGAGTGAGGTTGGCGTGTGACACTGGGGATTCCCCAGCCTATCTCGGCCACGTGCTACCGCGTTTGAAAGTGTTTGCACGGCGAATGGGTGTCCCTCGGGCCTGGAGTCTGCGTGCGCCGTAGATTCAGACGAGACCTGTTCTGTTTGTGACGGCGTTGGTGTACCAGACCGCAAGGTTACACTGATTCGGCTTTCCGAATTGATGGTGCCTTGAGCCATGAGTGCAGTGTCACTCACGGAAGAGCAACAGCCTGCGTCAGCGGCACGAGTGACTAACCCGTGACGACGGGGTAGCACCGCAGAAGACGGATGCAGGGTCGTTCTGTCTTGTGACGATGTTGGCTGTGGAAGGCCTCGCCTGAAGTTTCTCATTGATGGAGAACTGGAGGCGCAATAGCGTAGTTCAAACATCTCGGATGATGAGCAGGCGTTTGCATTGTTCTCGCAGGAAATGTTTACAGCAACCGTCTGGAAGTGACTTCGGAGATGAAAGAAAACTAGAGTGTACATGATGAGAGTGGCAATGACGACGGTGAGAATAAAAGACACCACAAACACGTCAAAGATTTTGCCGGAAACGGTACAGGTATTGACGTCTGATATGTGCGGTGGACAGAGTCCGCTCTTTGCCCCTCCAAACAGGTGAGCGAGGAGAGTCGAGAGGAACGGCATCCCGTATGCAGTTACAATTGCAAAGACCACAAAGCGAGTCCCGAAGTGCTGCTGATATGTCTGTGACTTCCTGGTGACGCGTATGAATCGGTTGAAGGCGATGGCCGCTAGGAGCAACACGTTGGCTCCGATGAAGACGTAGCTTGAGGCCGCGGCAGCAGCGCAAAAGCGCAGAAACGTGCGAGACGATGCCCCAAGGAGCGCCGCACTCTGGATCGGCAGCGTGGTACTCGTGATAAGATCACTAACGCTCAGCGCCACAACAAGGGCATTAGCCCGAGTCTGCACCTTCTTGGACATGCTGACGGCGAGGATGACCAGCAAATTCCCTCCGATACCGATTGCAGCTATCGCCATGTACAGGAGCGCTGCGATCACTTTGCCGATGCTCATATGCTGGACATACGTCTCGCTGCCTGCTTGTGTTGGAATCGGAATGGTGTGACTAAATTCCTCCAAAAGATACGAAGTCGAATTCATAGTCGACCCGTTGTCTAACAAGTCGACGAAAACTTGAAGCAAGAGTGAAGATGATAGAGCAATGTTAGAATTGTTTTATCTCCACGGCGCCGCGCAGTCTTGAGCCGAGTCCTTGAATGCACTGCGAAGTATGGAGACAGGGAAGTAATGAATATTACAACAGTGACACGCCTATAAGCTTATCCAAATAATCATGCAAACCCAAAACACGGGCACGTGTATAGATCAACACTCTCTCAATAGGTACCAAGACAGCCTGAACGACGTCCAACAGCAAAAGGTCCTATATTATTGTTTCTCAAGTGAAGACTTGGCATAAACATGCCATAAGCGATGCAAATAACATGATACTCGAGCGTCAACTGACCTAAGAGTAAGGATAACAAAAACAACAACAACAACAACACACAGGTGACATAAACGGTAAGAGATAAGTGAAACTAGGAGTGAGAATAGAACTGAGATACAGTAAATTGTAAGGGCTATGGTGTCGGTGTGACCATTTTCCCAGTATGTTTTCTATTGTGTTCTTGTAAAACGTCAATGGTGCCGTCTTAATCACGTGCTTAGGACATTGCGAAGTAGATCTCCTCATTTGCTCTTAGTGAGAAATACCAAATTCCGTTATGTTTTATTCATTCTCTATATCTCTCTCCCTCTCTCTGTCTGTCTGTCTGTCTCTTTAACCTGAATCAACTCTCCATTTCTGCGAGGGTGATTTTAAGTAAAGTTATTTTGCGTAGTTTCATGGAAAATAGTTGACTAAACAAAGGAGGGTAGTTTGTGACAATTCAATGCGATAAAAAAAGACTAACATGTTATTTAAACAAACCTGACCAAATTCAACAGTCACGTGATCACAGTGCTCACTTCGAGGTAACACAGTGTCACGTGAAATACAGTCATACATTACTATTGGTCACATGTAACTGAAATTTTGATCTGATTCCTCTCAAAACTTGGCTCTTTTTACTGTTTTCGAGCAAAGCAAGCATTTCCTCTGAAAGACATGCAGTCTTACTCCAATAGGGAGTCTTTCCATGAAAAGGTGATGGCAATTACTGTTGACCTGGAAATGCGTATCCTCGCTTGCGAGTCCTCATATTTTCCTTTATAAACAATTTGCTGAGAAATGGGGTTAACGTTGGAACGTGTCGATTCAAGACAAAGCTGCAATCATTTTTGACCATAAAAAAGAAAGAAGCATCTCTTGAACAACACAATATTTAATCTGTTCCAATATTCCAATAACTTTGTCACCAGACTGCATGATGTACATGTGAAAATATTTTCAGAAAACACGCCATTTCAAAGGTCTTTCCTTTTAACTTCAAGACGTTGATGTCTTCTTGTGCACCATTGGTTATTGTGTAAAGTATTTTATCATGAATACTACTAGAACACTGGACAATCGGTGCCAATTTACGTTGATGAGGAACAATTTGTCAATCAGTTGCAATCAAAACAACTAGACACGAAATTTATTTGAATACGCAGTACCCGCTGCATGCTAAAATTATATAAAAGAAGAAACAACACAGGCTGTCAGGCGGAAGCCTGGCGGAAGTCTAGTGGCTACAACGCATGTCTAGTAATCAGGAGATTGTTGGTTCAATTCCGACTCGAATGTATGCCCATCATTTTTTTTTTTTTTTATCATGGTTAGTACTAAAACATTGAATAATCAGTTCTTATTCATGTCAACAAAGGGCACTTTGTCAATCAGTTGCAACAGAAGATAACGTTTCACACAAAGTTGACCTTAGATATCTCTTTTGCAATATCCAGTGCCTTTTCATTTATTTGGGTTTTGCGTTGTTTTGTTCTGTTTTAATGATTCCTTTGCGTTTCAATCAAGCAAAAAACTCACTTTGGTTGCAGTTTGGCAGTGCTCCTGAATACGCAGAGGACACTGCAAGCTTTGAAACCAACTATCATCGAAGGCATTTTGTCCCATACCTTCAATCTACGTTCAGCTATAAGCTAGCCTCATGCTTCTTACCTCGCATAGAAGTGAAGCTCAATTCCCTGTCCAATCACACCAGCTATAAATAATGTGCTGAATTTGTCGAGTATGACAATTTCCACTCTCTTGGCAGACCACTGTTTGATCTCACCCACACGAAGCTTGGTGTTGTCTTGGAGTAAACGCTCGCCACAGAGGCACACACCGACTGAGTTCAGAAAATTGAGTGGATCGTCTGATGGTCGTCCATTGACCATCAGAAAATCTAAAGGCGTCGGGGCGAGAGTGTCTTGCGATTAAATTGATCTGCCAAGTGTTCAAACATTTCGTATTCTCAAGTTCGATTGATGTTGCCGACACATCGTATCTAGCATATCGCCCTCTCTTGTCCAACAACATCATCTGCTCTGTTCTTTTCTCATTCTCTCTCTCCTGTGTCTTCCAAGTGGCGATACACTGCCAAAGTGTCTTTATTTGCATTATTATTCTTTCCTTGTAATATGTGCACCTCAACGTTTGTCCAGATGTGTAGATGTGTTACAAAGCAGCCTTTTTCTTTCTTTCTCTCTTTCTTTCTTTCTTTGTGTCTTTTTTTTTTTAGAACTCGGAAATACGCTGTATTGGACCTAATTTTTATCAGTGGTTCACGACACTTCACCTTCTTGTACAAATGGATTATTCTAATTTTGCAGTTGTTTTGCAGAGTATTTGGATATGGAAGCAAATACATATGTAAATGAAATGGAATGAAATAATGACAAAGAAGTTGATGTATGTATGTATGTATGTATGTACGTATGTATGTATGTATTATACAAATGATGCATGCACAGGTCTAGGACAGAGTGGATTGGTGAGAATTGGATGCGCGAGTTTAAACCCACGAGCGCAGGGAGTGTATAGTTTTAGACTGTTTCCAAAGTTAAATGAGAGCATCCAATTCTCACCGATCCACTAAATAGGCATCATGTTCATTATTCGTTTCGTAAAATGGGCCCATAAATTTATGAAATTCAACCAGCTTCCCAACCATGAGTTGTCCGGTACACCTACAAGACTTGAGCCATGCGTTCAGATTTTACCGAAAGCATGGCTCAGCGTGGATCAGTAAAAATCAATACATGATAATTGATCAATCGCATTGCAGAGATTCTAAAGCCCATTTTATAAATGTGTATGATAGGGAGAATAAGAGTGTGGTAGAAAGCCTATGTGTTTATGCACATACTCGTTTAATTTTATCAATCTTTCTCAGGGGAGTCGTACTTCCCTCCCCTTCCTTTGTGTCTCTTCATTTATTCCGAGCCTTATTTGCTGTCTTGAAAGAATCGGCCAAAAAAAAAAAAGAAATAAAATGATAGGATTTGTCTGTTTGTAAAATATTGCACCATAGTGTTCCTTTTCCCGCTAATTTGCATAATCCCACTCAAACAGAAACGGCAGAGGGGACAAGTATGATCTTCTAAGCAATGGAAGAAAACGCGCCTGTTAAAAGATTCATAAGCATATAATACCCCACAAAGCTTACTTATACTGATAAGCAAAACGTAACTGCAATTGGGGAAAAGACATCGATACACTTTATTGGCAATAGACATTTTTTCGTCATATATCTCGGTGTACCTCAATAAGATTTGTTCTCACTACTCACTATCTCATAAGCTCTTTGGTATACCCATACTATTAGGAAATCTCTGTGTACGCAATGATATGGATTATCTTCACTTTATATTCACTTCAGCAAAGTATCGTCATATCGATGCAGGTCGATGCAACATCACACAGAAAACATATTTTGGTGGGTATGGAGATAGAATTACACTCTCCTCGTCTAATTACGTAACGAATGTCCAATGCTAAAGTATTCGAAATCTCTTTTTAATGGTAATTCTGTCATAATATGATGGTAAAATATATTCTTTTCTAGATGCTCGTGGAGGCCTCTATCCACCCTTCCCTAGAAATGCTGCAATTAAGACAGAGTATAATGACATGGTAACTTTAAATTGCAATAATATTATCTCTAGCCAAGATAATTCCATGAGTAAATAATCGTCTTAAAAACTGCCGATGAAAACAGAATATATAGCCACCCCCTTGAAAATTTATGTAATTTTGTTGAGTCCTATTGTCAACTTGCAAAAATAGCTTTAACCAACACGCTCAAAATAGTAAGAATAACTTTATACTGCATGATGAGGATGTTTACTGTAATGAGAGTTGATGGGGGGGGGGGGAGGGGGTCGAGAAATACATGCTAAAGCTTTATAACGTACATACATGGATTATTTACATGTAATGCAATGACATGGTTGCAATGTCAAAGAGGAATTGGACTGTGAACTAATGTTATGATTAGCACAATTGCCTCCTCGGTGAAGTCAATGGAGCGTGAAAATTAGTAGCTTGCGGGCCATTAGCTGTGATCACGTGACGAGAGCTCTGGCAAGAATGTCACCCAGCATGGTCTCCATCCCCTCCCCTCTCTGATCACCCCCCCCCCCTTCCCTCTCTGTACGTCTCTATAATCTTACTGCCCCCCCCCCCCCCTCTCTCTCTCTCTCTCTCTCTGTCTCTCTCTCTTTGTCTACTCTCACTCATACTCCGCTCTTAGGGGAGTGAAACTCAAATATGCGTGTGAATTGGGTGAATGCAGCAGTATTAGCAGAACACATCATTAAACCTTTGAGGAGATCGGATAATCCGTTCTAAAGTTATGAATTTTACAATTCTGGTGCCGCGGTGGCTGAATGGGAAGACTAGACTGTACTACATACGGTGAAAATTAAACATAATATTTTCAAAAATCTAGTATAATGAAAGAGCACTTGACTTGACTTAACTCTTTCAGAAAGCAGGGGGAATATTACCCTAACACATGTCAGAAACAAGTTAAGGGAATGTGTACTTTCATAAGAATTGTGTTTTTTTTTTTTGGGGGGGGGAATTCTTTTCATATTTTTCTTTTTATGTGACATATTATATACATACATACAGATAAATAGATAGATGCATAGAAAGATAGATGAATGGATAAATTGTTTTTCTAGTCTTTAATACTCTTGTAGACAAACAAATTAACCTTTCGGAAACGTCAAATGAAAAACGTCTTTAATATAATCGATATAGGCATTTCAATAGAGAAAGAACACTCTAGCATGCAATAATTGTCTTAATTGTTACACAGGAACTGCAAATCATAACCAATAGATGTATAAGCATACAAAACTGAATAGCTATTTATGCTTAAAACGAAAGAATCAAATCATATTGCTGCGATTTTCCTTATGATTGGAATTCAGTGGGATTTAATGGATAAGGTACACTAAGCCTTATTGGAAACGAAATGTATTAATTGATTCAAACTAGAGTGAGGTTGTATAAACGTCGGCAATCATTTCGTTATTCTTTCGTCATAATGGCTCGCAAATGCACCTCAGCCATTTCCCTATAATCCAGCGATCGGAATGCTAAATCAGATTTCTCCGCATTCCTTGTGACGTCATGGCGTCGGCATTCTTTCTCATATTGGCCTTCCAAGATTTCATTAAGCATAATTGATATTTCTTATTACATGTACTTCTTATTACTTGTTGTTTCAACTTATTTTGATTACATGAATTCATTTTCACTGGATACAGTATTAGACATGCATGAAGGAAGAGCATTTCATATTCATAATCATAATAATAATAGTAGTAATAATAATGATAATAGCGGTAAGTACAGCACTTGTAATACGTCACCAATCTAGTGCCCAATTCTGGGTCGCAGAGGAATAAATGAAGCTTATTATGAAAGTGCAGAGGACAAGGAAGATACAGAATTTTATATAAACAATCCAACAAACATTCAAGGAACACAAGATGCGAACAGAATATAATATGACTTCAGATTCTTTTTCAATGTTTCTATGGATTCTTGCTGATCGGATCCTCAATGGAAGAGCAGATGAGGCAGCAGAGATCCAGAGAGATGGGGCAGCAATGAATATTTGTGAGTGTGTTTTTTTTTTTTTGCTTGTTTGTTTGTGTGTGTGTGTGTGCGTGTGTGTGTGCGTTTGTTGTGCCTTTTCCTTTGTTTGTTGGTTTGTTTGGGGTTTTCAAGTGGAAAAAAACAATGTAGATTGAAACACCATCTCTCGATTTTAGGATTTTGAGTTTGTATGCTGTTGTGCGTTTTGTTTTGTTTATGACAATGTCGCTTCTGTTTTGACATGCGCCTTCTTTTTCTTACAAAGACAGCAGCAAATCATTTTTCTTAAAGAAACAACAACAGAGCATATGCTTTATGGAAATACGAGAAACCAGGGACCACAACGAGTTCTGACAATGACAATTTTAGAACTGAAAAGAACAAAGAATAAAAGATGGAAAGATATTATGTCAAAAAAGAACAAGTCTTATTATGAAATGAATTCGAAGTAACACATTGACAATTTCCCTAAACATTGGTAAGATGACTGATGACTCTTTTGTATCATTTTGAATTCTTTGAAACTTTTGTTAATTTTTTTTCCAATTTGATGAACAATCCTACAATGTCTTGTAGATTCAGTATCATGTCTGTTTTCCTTTGCTTTTCTTGTCTCCTTACGTGCCACAAATTGTCATTTCGAATTCAGTTTCATGAAAAGAAATCTAAAGATAAGTGTAGGATTTCTTTGTGCGTGAGTTATGAGTGATAGATGGTGTTTTAGTTCTACGAAATCTGAGTTGTTTCCAATGAGTCGCTGGATATTTCTTTGGCTTACGATAGTGTAATGTCATCACTATGTCATGCAGCACCATATTATGCAAGAATACACGGGCAGCAGCGAAATTATTCCAGCCACGCCACATCGGGATTCAAATGTATTACCGCGTTAAGTTGCTCGGATTTCGATTTCCGCTTCGGCTGTTCGAAACATACACGAAGGAGGCGGGGGGGGGGCGCTCAGTGCGGAAAAGCTGCGCTTCAGAGACGCAATCGCGAAAGAGCGTATGTCACGTCTTCAAATAAGATACATGCGATGGCAGAATGTACTTGATTCCATTGTTGCTCGAACGTGAGTAATTCGTTGTTAAAAAGCACGCTCGCAGTGGCAGTCGGATAGGACCGTGCGATTAGTTTGGGGGGGGGGGTGGGTTCGCTTCCTTCCACCTCTCTGCTTTTCAGAGGAATGAGTTCTGTATCTCAATGGATGGAGCATTGAATCAGAGGTACAGTGGAAGTGAAACCCTTTTCTAAGTCTGCATCTTTTAAACATGAATAATTTTTAATTTCGACTAATGAATTATGTTAACAAAACATATAAACTAGCAACTTGGCAATAGTTATTGAAAGAGCTGTGTGATGGGTAAGAATTATATAGAGTTCAAAACCAACCTTGCAAATATTCGGATTCAATGACGCTTTTGTAACATTGTTAACACCTGTAGCAAATGCAGCCCATTTGATCGTTTGCTATCAGATAGCTTTGTACATAAGAATTATAAAAAAGGGAGTGAAAATCGTTACAATTGCCAAGAGTGTCATAACATAATACACGATTCACTACAACAAATCTAGAATTTTCTTCTTCTTTCTTTGTTTTTATATAATTTGTAGCAATGGGTGATAACTGTTATTGTTATTACATGATACATCATCATTATTGTCGTTATAACCGAAATCATACAGCTGTCAGTAGTACCTGTAGCAGTATCAGTTGTAAAAGTAGTACTAGTTGAAATGGTAGCGCAATCACCATCTTCATTAGAGGGCCTAATAGTGTCATTACCATTTCCATGTATAAAAAAAAAAAAGCCGCCCTAAGCACTGAGTGAGCCTTTGAGGGCGGTAATTACGGATTCAACGATTCTGCGACGCACAGACTACGCACTCGCAAGACTTCGTTGTGAAGACATCGAACTTGGCCGCGCCATTCATGTTGCGGACCGGGTTGGCTGCGAGCGGCGCATAGCGAAACGATGATATTTTTTCGCATGCTCAACATCGCTACGCAACCACTCTTGCCCGTGGATGTCGTCGGTTGCAGACGGTGAGCAGTGCACTCCGTGCATCCGCTGGCTTGAATGCATGCAATTGCGATCGCCGCGACAACCGTCCTACCGATAGCTGTAAGGACTATTTTGGTCGTGCGAGTGTGGAAAGCTCATCTCGGACTGCACTTGCCCACAGCACGCTGGTCTTACGGCCGGGCAAGCAGCTGAGCTCATTTCAGCCAAATCAAAATTCCGGAGGAAATTGATGCTACGTTTTCTTAGCTTTTCAGAGACAACAAAGGACCATCATCACTTCGCCATACTAGAGGTAAGTTACTTACCAGATCTGTATAGTGTACGGTTATTATACTGTATCATCACCAGAGTCCTTGTGGAACTCGGCAATTTCTGTGTTGCAATCATAGTTTATCCTTGAACGTATTGTACGAGATGACAGTGCATGCGTTACCAATCTCCACAAATCTAACATAATTATCATTATCTAATAATTGTGCCTTGCAGTAAATGTGACAGTAGGTTTACATCTCGCATTTCATGTTCAGGTGAATTTTAAATATCCTATCCAATATGTGAAAAGAAAAACACATTTCTGATTTCGAAGACAATCGGTTTTTGATCTTTTTTTTTCTGACAATTATTGTAGGACTGAACGAAATCTATCTTACCGATGAGCATATCTTGTTCCATCTATGAACATCAGATTTCATCAGTGCTGTCATTCTTAAATCCGCTACTTTCTTGTGGCTCTGATTCCATTCATAATACAGGCTTAATGTAAAGTTAGTTAATTGGGCTCAAAACCCGCCCCTCCATCACAAGAGTTCCTGCCAACACCAAGCGTAACACCCACATTTCTTCCAAATTCTGTGATTAAACCCTGTGTCACATTGACATTTCGGGGTTTTTTTCTGTGTGGACTTCCTTCTTCGTTCCTACTTCTCAGTACTTTAAAGCCTCTCTTTGTTTGGATACTTATGTTATCCGGACGTGTGCTGGCAACTTCTTTACACGGTTTTTCCCCTTTCCTTTTGTAGATAAAAGCATCGTATAATATCGGAATTATATTCCATATATACTCCATCCTTACTGCTGAAAATGAAAATAATGTATAACATAGTAACATCAACAACTCAAAACATTGCAAACTTTGCATAAGAACACCCATTTCAAGGCAAGTGTATGTAGGCCTATTATATGCGTTGTATGTTTCTTCCTTGTTCCCTGCTAACATGCCCCTTTCATGTAATTTAGTTTGCAGAGTATGTTATTGGCGATTAGACGCCTAGCCGTGAATTTCATTACGGCTATTTGATGTCGTGGGTTGTTGTTGTTGTTATTTTCGTAGACAGATTTTCTTTTTTTTTTTGACGAATGGGAAATGAAAAGGTTAAATTAAGGCATTGACATTTTGGATGCATGATGTAAAAACATCTTTGAAGCAAGGACGGCGGCATTTGCCTTTTTAATAGGAATCATTTGTGAATTCTGGGCCCTTTGGACTTAAAAAAAAAAAAAAACAAGCCATAAAAATCGAAGTGCAATCAATAAGAATCGTTACCACAAAACTCATCGCACATGCATCGAAATAAAAGGCAGTAATTCATTGCACACCACTCCTATTATCTGACACAAGAAAACTGCTTTTAGAATTCAGAACCTATCCTTATGTTTTATGCGGGCCACCATGGCTCTAGAATTCTCCGTTCTTGATTTTGTTTTTATTCTTTATTTTTGTTTTTGTTTTTATTTTGGTTAATTTTGTCTTTTAGACAAGTTTGGATTGCGTTGACTGATTATATTGAAATGCACATCTGTATTCATTGTATGAAATGAGGGTGACAAGCATAATATCAAACATTCTTTCAAAAACGTTTGACGGTGGTGCAGAATGCTAAGGATTTTAAATTACATTACCCTTTTCATTTCTGGTACTTTCTAAGTCTGCTTTGAGATGGCTGATGCCTTTTAGAATATTCATTTCAGTTAAGTTTTTCATCCAGTACTGAACGAGTTGAGAGGCAGCTAGCCACAGACATGGTCGAGATTTTCCTACTAATTTTGCTCAAGTTGCAGTCAGTTAGTGTTCAAATAGATTTACATCTACTACCCACTTAGCTCAACTATACGAAACGGAGAAGATAAAACCTACTCGTTGTAGTGTTTTGCATAATCTCAGTCTCTCGTTTTTGCAAATCATAACTTTCCTGCTGTTTGTTATTTTTCGGGTTGTTGTTGTTTTTTCGGGTGGTTGTTATTTTTCAGTTGTGTGTGTGTGTTTGCTTGGCTTTTTCTGGTTGCTTTGTTTCCATAAAATCACGATATCCCCACGAATGGTGAATGTTTGAGGTGCCTGGGAGAGCGTACTTCATTGAGTACCCCATTCTGCTCGGTACAAGGACGACACCGCTGCATATCGCTTTCTCAGCTATGCAGCCCCAATCAACTCATGATCAACTGGAGCACGGAGAATGCTCTCCATGGCTGAAAGAAATATCACTGACTGAATCATTTCACTGCCATGCCGAAGTTTGCATTCTGGTGACATGAATACAGTTCTCAAACATTTTTTTTTTCCTTTCCATCTTTTAAAGGTGCATGGTGTATAGAATTTGCCTACTTCTTTTTCTAAGAATTCTAAGTATCGGCCGGCTATAGATTAACATCGACGAATTAAACAAAAGCTCTCAATCACAAAGACTGATACGTGTCCTCATTTCGTCTTGCACTTTCCCGTGATTTAAACCCTTACGCTCTTCACTCACCGCACTAGAATGATTGCGATCTGTGGTTTGCGTCATAAGTTTCAAGCTTTCCACTTCAGACGTGCTCCATGCATCAAGTTCTCACCAGTAGAAGACGATGCCATGAACTGGTACTAGTATGTATGAACAGACAGACACTCAATGCAGGCACTCGCATTGTGCAAGGATGATATCCCCCTGGGGGGGGGGGGGGAGAGCGGGTAGCACGAGACACAATAATGTAGACAATACGATGTGTAGAGTTTTAAGGTTTGCCTGTGTGAGTCAAATTCTATACGTGCTCTTAGGAATGAACTACAATGTACAGCAAAAGTTTATCTCAGAAATCAATATAGATAGATGAGCTGTAGATAACAGGTATATCTTAATATCTACAATGGAATATATAGATAGACAGGTGATAGGTACATATACATTACATATACATTACATATCATTTTGAATTTATATCCATTTCCCACAAAAATGCAATGCAATTCACATGTATAAAGTTATAAATAATCAATACAACATTGTGATAAAGGACAAATACTGTGAACGAAAATACAAACATACATACGACATACATACACAATACATTGAATTAAGAACTGACATGTTGAGAACCTATGGCCCCCTGCATGCAGAAAAAAAAAAAGAAACAAAGAAAAATATTTGCATATAGAGCCTTGATAATGGCGTGTCAGTTATGTCGTGACTGTCCGTTTTGGAGTATGGGTACCTTCGAAAACAAAAACATAAAACAACGGCGAGTATATCTTGTGATCCTTAACGTCTGAACAATGATACACCAATCGATATGTCAATCAATCAGTATACCCTTGGAATTGTGGTCATTCTACCTCGAATTCAAGTCGCCAGTCTTGCAGGAGTTTGCTTTACTGCTACTCAATCCGCTCCGGAATGTGATTCTTTGTAAATGTCATGTATCTTATCGTCCTGAGAGATAGAAAGAAAAAGAAAGAGAATGATGAAATAAAAACAAAAACAATGTCTTGATCGAAATGTCCTTCGGTCAGTCTCATCACATACAGTTGATAACCCGTACCGTAGGCCAAAATCCTCCCCGTGTCTGTCCCATTTGTTAGCTGATTGGCTCAATGTGATAGCCCGCTCCGACTTTGTGGCTCAAAGGGCCATCCAGGTATACTAGTAAGTTGGATTCCCCTATATATAATTAGCATGTATGTAATTACTCTTTAATTGGATGGGGCGATAACGCCCGCTTTGATTCTTGGAAGAATTCCGGAAATATACAATACGCAATTACGGATGTAGAAGGGGTGTATTCTAATTAATGGAAATGGCTCCCGAGCACACCATATATATTGCGTTTTTATTCTTCAATGTATGTAATATCAACCAGAACTGATATGTGAGAAGGATCGTCTTGCTGTGCGCATTGGTACGTAAAACTTGTGTGCATGTCTGGACATAGTCCTCAGTAATTAGCAACTGCGTGAGGATTGGAAGAATGGGAGTAAATTTTTGTTGTTTGATTGAGCAACTTACAGCACCATGTTGTTCAAACATCGCAAGTCGTTCTTAAAGTTTGCCGAAATTTATCAAATATTTATGTCTTTAATCTCTCTTACTCAAATATGCAAAAACCGGTGAGCTCGTGTCTGTACAGAAGACCACTGATTTCTGACAAAAACTGTGACTTTTATGTTTGTTTGTTTGTTTCATTTTCCATCTGAGAAAATGGCTGGTAGCCCATATTCAGCTGCATTTACAGTAGCTGGTTTTCCACGGGGTCCTGTCAGATGGATTTCGTGTATGTTATTGTTTTTTGTTTTTGTTTTTACTGGACCCTCCAATATGTTTTGATACACATCGTAACACACGATACACAATTACACGATGGTAGTCTTTAGGACACAGCGTAATGTGCCGCAAAGAAGAGTAGTGACTTTAAGGTATATAGTCATAACAAAATTTGCCGAGTGCTCTAGAATCGTAACGTCTGCGGGGCTCCCATTGCACGGAATGCTTCAATGCTATGACAAGTCAACGAGACTCCAAATCGTGTCATTGAATCTCGTGTCTGACAGACTGCCACTGCATCTCTTCTTTATCTCACCATAGATCATGGAACATCGTCCAATGCAAATGACTACTTCTTAATTTCGATGCTGTGCGCCACAGATATCTTAATTTTTGCAGAGTAGAAAGGATGCTGTATAAGTAAAATGTAAAATGCATGTAACTAGTAGGTCCTAGGGGCCTAGCTGTTTCATAAAGATTGTTCGTAAGATTCATCTTACGATTGGTGCGATTCAAAAAAGTTATACTCGACCTGCTATCAAGTCTGTGCTTTAGATCGAGCATAAGTATCTTCATGAAATAGACTTACGATCAGGATTGATCGTAAGCTCGATGCGCTGAATTATATAAGCTCAATAAATCGAGCGCATGATATCAATCGTAACCCTATATGAAACAGACCCAGGATTTTACATTCACGAAGTCAATTTTGACTGTTATTTTTTTTTTCTCTCAGTCCTTCTCGTACAATCTAGTGCTGCCCTCCCCCACCCCCTCTCTCTCTACTAGTCTAGTATGTTCCTAGCTATCTTTTCATCTCTTTGTCTTCCTGCTACTCTTTCGCCATTCTAGTTCTTCTCCTCGTCTGTCTTCCTGTCCGCCTTTTTTATCCCTCTCTTTCAATGTCTCAATCTTATGGCCGTTAGATTCTGAAGTCACGTTTTCTATCTTTAAAAATGGTTGCGATTGTTAAAGGAACTATGCAATGTAAATGTATGTTGACTTGCGTGGTTTACGTCCCACTCCTTCCTTTCATAGTTTTCGTTATTAGGTTGTTTGTTTGAATAAGACTACTACATTTTCATCTAGGGTCCTATACAATACAAGCTTTGCTTTTCAGTATAAGGTCCCCCATATTTCATGTGTGTAAAAATGTCTTCTCTTTTAATTACGACGTTATGTCACATCAAATGCATTATACCGTCAAAATCACGTGTTTGGCCAAATGACTGTACGTATTATACATTTTCTTATAAGTTATAAGTTATAAGTTAAGTGTGTGTTTATAACACACACACACACACACACACGCACACACACATACACACACGCACACACACACACACACACACACACACAACTTCAAATCAAGATTCTGCCAGTGACACAATCCGTCAATAATTGCTAAAGTAATAGGATTAATAATGGTCATTGGAATGACCTTTAATTTCATAGTCTGAGCATAACTTGCATGTTTCCATCTTATTATCAGATTATGATTAACTAAAGACATTGCAGGTAAACATGGAAGTTTCCCTCGGTCTAGGGGTAGGTACATTCCAGTGTTATATAGTTAATCAAATTATATGTTGTGCTTAGGCGATGATTGAAAATGATATCATGTCATCGGCAAAATTTTGGTGTGGAAGGGTTTTTTTTTAAAGCGCATCCAAGTGTAATCTGAAGATAAAAATATACAAATCATTAAGATGACACATTCTAGATATTCTTACTGCCGCAAAAGTGATGATCAGAGTATTATGAATCAATACAAGTGAACAATGGCATTTGCATTGCATAGGCAGATAGTCACTTTAAGAGAATTATGTTTTATTTTTAACTTTTCTCTCCCATATGTGAGTGTGTGGAGGACAGCATTCATGCCATTGCTATAGGCCTATGTATTGCGTGTCTGTAGTAGAATGAGGTGGGGCGGTAGGTGGGGGGAGGGGGACGAAGGAATTATATGGCGGCACAAGGGTTAGAGGCGCCAAAATTCCATCGAAGTAAGAAGTGTGTGACTCGTGTGAGGACTGGTTTTATGTGTATGTACATGTGCGCGTGCGTGTGTATTATGTGTGTGTGTATTTTCTTTTGGGAAATTTCCCCGTTTGTTTCTTCCTGTGCTTCGTTTCTCCATGGAGCTGTCTCTGTTAGTAGCTCCATGGTTTCTCCATTGTCGAAACGTCGACGAAAGCACCTGCTCAACGCAGAAAACGAAACGCAAATTACGAAGGGTAGGACAAATGCTATTGTAGCGTTTCTATAAATCGCTACTTCCCCGTGGTGGTTAATAGCATGCAATTATTGTGCTCGGGTATTGTGTATTATATTTTTTGGAAGGGAATAAAGTACTCTAGGGTGAAAAGTCACTCATGGGCCAACTGGCGCGTTATGAAAGCTTGCTTTGTTGGGGTACGGCCCATGAAATTGGCACCGCCAATGGCTTATACCTCTGTATGAAAAACTGTGTTGGGGTTGACAGAAGCACAATTTCAACACTAAAGTAGTACGGCGTGATGCACGCGATCGAAGGTAAGTTCTTCTCTGTCGCTTAATGTAAGTCAGCACATGTACAATCGTTGATTAAAATGACTTATCTATTGTATGTGTCACAGAGCATTTTGATAACTTTTGATGATGACCGATATTTTAATGAGGTGCAGTGTAACAAACATAATCATTACCGATGACAGTCAGCTGTTAGTGATAGTTTTCGTCGTATCAAGGAAAAGATAAGGTATAGATGCGGTAAAGTTCTTTTTGATTTGCCCTCTTGGGTTTGCAGGGATTTCTGAACGTTTCACATTTATGAGGAAATTATCTTGCCATGTTAAGATTCAAACCAGCTTTGTAGAATTTAATTTCGTGCAGTGTCAAATGTGGCTTAACTTAATGAAGAATAATTCTTTGATATACTCTATATGGCTGCACTTATCATTTTCTCAGTATGTACATTAATCTTTGCTTTTCTCGATTGAGCACAAGTGTGTTTTGAACTATTATTGTAGTGGCTTTCGAGTAAGTGTGACGAATAAGTTAATGGACACCGACAAGATAATGAGCAGAAATCATGAGATTTCCTATGTGTTTGTGTTTTCTATTTATGTGAGTGCTTGAGTGCTTTTTATTTCAACATGTGTCACTTGTCCCACCAACTTTGTCCAGAAGATGATAATACTAAAATTAGTCTATCGATCCCGGAAACCCCATAATGTGGAGGATCGGTGAACATGGTAAAGCACCGCAGCCCCGAACTGCACGACTGCGTCAACTACATTATAGGCCTTCGTAATTATGTTAACACTGCCATTCGCCCCCTCCCCTTCCACTAACACATTTTCCTCAAGTTCGGACACGTTGCTTCCTTTCGTAGTCGGATTAAAGTTATTCTTGTTCATCCTGTTCTCATCCATCAGGTTAACCGTTTTAAAGAGAAACGTTTCATCTCCAATCCCCTAACTCCATTTGATTAACACCGACAATACAGTGCAAGAATGGACGCATTAATCCCAGAAGTGATTTCGCTCAATTGGCAGGGAAGTTGACAAGGATGTGACTATAGGTGCTAGGCTTGAGCGATTTCAAATTAATCAGTGGACAATAAGTTGGAGCTGGCATTAACCGGTGGGATTCAGCAGCATAGTTTGATGAGAAGCTTAATCTGCAATGTGTTGACTGCTAGACAGTGGATGGTTCTTCTGTTGGTGAATGGTTAGGAATCCAGTTGGCTGTGTTCTTTGGGGGCCTGTATGTTACTCGCCACTTAATCGTGTTTTTTTTTTCACTTTAAGCATTGGAGCGCGGAAAGGCGAGCAGGTTACCGACCCCTTCGCCCTTGGTGCGTATTGTACTTCATTACTTTATTGACTGTGACGTATGCGTCACGTGGATGGGGTTGAATCGTACATTAAATGCCTTTACATGTATTAAAGACTTGGAGCCAAGAGGGGTGCAAAGCTTTGGAGCGAAAGAGTTCAGGGAAGATTACCTCGAGAACAGGACACCTTGCAGTATTTCTTAATCAGATGTCAAGATGTTGCATCATTCTGTTATGGGGAAAAGGCTTCGTTTTTCTGCTGCGTATCCATGGATACTGAGACAGCGCTAGTCGACAATGTGCAGGTGCATCACACTTGTCAACTTATCGTTTTAAAAGTAAGTAAATAATAGTGAGGAGGAACAAAGAAAACAGACTGCAGAAATATATGCAGTTTTCTCTTATTTATCTTAAAACAAGGGATATATTAGGACAAAGGAAACACTGTTTGATTTCTCTAACGTTGTTCTATGAGTTTTGACACTTTAAATTATATCAGTATTCTTACATTTCTGTACGTACGTGATGTATGGACTCGGTTATGTTGCACTGATGAAGGCATTTTTATTTGTAATAAAATCGATGGTTGTTTGCATACTTGTCGACGATGGTGTAAAGGGGGAAACAATATAAAAGCGGGAAGCGTTGCATTTTCATGGCTGTGGTCTATCCTTAATTGCTCCTCAAATCCTTCAAATCTATTGACAGGAATATGCATTACAATATACGCTGTATATTATTATACAAAATTATACACCAATCAAAATTGTCAAATGCTGCATGTGGGGCGCCGTCACTCGATCAAACACTGGACAGGGTGCCGTTGTTGTTGTTGTTGCTGCTGCTGTTGCTGTTGTCACACTTTTTATCACTTTTCTTCCCGCGAGGAGGCGGGGTGGTATGACCACTATGAAGTTGTAATCGATCTGCTAAGGTTGAAGGTAAGGAAAACACGACTGGGGGTTTTCGCAGCCGCCGCCGCCATGCCAGACGGATGCAGTTTCACAGTACATGTGAGGAATATCACCCCATTCTTGCTTTATTCCTTTCTTTCTTTCTTTCTTTTCTTTTCTTTTCTTTCTTCTTCTTCCTTTGTTTCTTCTTCTGCCTCGCTCCTGTGTGCTGCTGCTTCGCGAATGGACAGCGGTATCAGCCTCCATGCCTCCAGCTATCATGTTCTTTCCATAGTGACAAAGATTGTGTATTGGGGGGGGGGGGGGGGAGGGGTACTATTTGTACGAAACTCAAGTATGAGAGTGCATGTCGATAATACTTCAATCGTCATGATAACATGTAACATCGCTTATATCAAGGAGCTCTGAAGCTCCTTGTATATTAATACTCGTATATTGATGTGAAGTTCACCTATATCGTCGTGTTTTTGTTTGTTTGTTTGTTTGTTTGTTTTTTTTTTGGGGGGGGGGGGTTAGCTTCTTTGTTAGTTTCTGCGTAAATGCGGAGTGGAGTATCATCGCTGTCCCCTCTCTTATCTCTTAATTTTACCATTTTAAATAACTTTTTTTTTTTTTTACAGGAATTAGAATTCCTTAAATCCCCTTTTCGCAACAGCGCTGTTGATTAAGTACAGGTTATGTATTAGATTACGTGTACTTAAATTGTACTTGAATTGAAGATTTGTAATTTTTATTGTCGAAGAGTAATGCACATTTTCCAGTAATAGCCTACACTATACTTGTCATGATTTCGTGAAGAATGTTTTCTTTAAACTCGTCCAGTTCCCTTCATTATTCTTTTAAATTCTCGCGGTAATTAATGTGTTAGGTCATCACGAGGGGGTCCATTATCATGGTTTGCAATGTACAATACTATGCATATAGACAAGGCTCACATTAATTCGTTTGTTTGTTCGTATAACATTTAAAATGAAATTATCCCTCGAATACATTAGTTGTACACAGTGCTTCATCATCATTTTCTAATGAAATATGAAGTAAGTAAGCCTTTGTTTGAGATTATTGTAAAATGAACTGAGACCTTGAGAAAAAGCTCGGGGACCTTGTGGATAAAACAAAGGTCCACTTGGACTCAAGCGTATATACATTGTAGGCGCTCTTGACAAGTTACCATATTACTGCACATCAAATCAGAACTAACATCACATTTTTCATTCACACTTTGGGGGAAAGGAGATAGTGACAAGATCAAATAAGCAGCATTTAAGCAAAAATTAATAGTTAATAGTTTTTCACTCCGACTGTCTGTTGGTGTGTGTGTGTATGTGTGTGTGTCTGATTGTGATTGTGTATGTTATGAGGCGCCATGGGTTCATGCAAAACTGGGCCATATTGCACTTTAGGAATGAAAAGACGCCATCATTATCATAATGATGTCTATTCGCATATTTTTTTTTTCTAATTAAATGAGGCAATATGAGCTACCGCATCCTTTGTGAGCACCAGTCGCAAGGCACAAAGCGCAACGTTGCAATAAAAAGTAATAAAAATGCACCTTCGATCAGAGGTCGTTTGCCTGTGGTATTTTCACCCCCATATAGAGATGAATATTTTAATAGTCACAGTATTGGTACTTGGCCAATAGGCTACGTTTGCATTGAACACTGGATAGAGGGTATTTATGCGGCCTTTGGCCCGAAGGTCGGGTGATCTCGAGATCGACTCCCGCAAAGTTTTTGAAATGGCAGCTGGACATCGGGTATTAAGATGTTTTCACGACGTCAGACTAATTGAATTATGATATTGGATCTGCGCTAAGGAGGAAAATAATACGCCTTGATGCATTATTCAAAGGAAAAAGTTCATGACCTAGGCTCCGATCGTGAAACAGAGTATTTTAAGGTGAAGAAAGACCGGGTGTAAAATAACATCCAGTTTAAAAAAAAAAAATGTTGTGTTTATTGAAAGCGCGGCGTAGGTCTCTCCCCTGCTGCGCCCAAGCTCTGTGGCATTGCTCTAGTCTGCCGTCGTGTTTCAAGCGCGTTTTTGCAGTGAATTTTGATATTTTCTCCCTCGAGTGATTTAAGCACCCGTCGAATTAGCCCCAAGCACAAATTATCTCACCCGAGAGAAGCACGTGAGGTGTCACTCACTGCTCCGTCGATTCGGTTTTTACTTCTCTGTTTTCGTCGTTAGCGCTAGCTATACGATAGGGTGGCACTTGATATGAGGTGTGTTTATGCTCGCCAAGGTGCCGCAATCGGGTGCAGATGTGATACTCCAGGGGGAAATCTGGAGGAACTTGTCAGCTGTACTTGAGATCATGAAATCTAGTCACGTGACATAGCATCCTTCTTCTCATTTTTTTTCATTTTTTTTTTCAAATCAAGAGATATACAGTCATCATTTTTTGCTCGAAACAAAATATCAAATCATTATGAGGTTTTGATCATCCGTTCAGTATATCATACTCTTTCGTTTGTTCAGTTTCAATGAATTAGGCCAATATACGGTAAATGCTTTGAAGTAATACTATAAACTAAAGTGTAGTTTGAAGCAAGGCTTACTTAAAACATTTTCATAATTTCGTTTTCAAATTATGAATTCAAATGTAAGTGATTTGACCGGCTGTCAGATTTCTCAAAACGAATGCCTCGTGCGAGTAATCCGTATATTCTTACAATACATAATTTGTATGCACAAAATTATTATGTGTGGTTTCACTATTAGTCTCAAAAGTAATGTTTATATATGACATTTGTGAAAGGTATATAGGTGTATGTGTATAAATGCATATTTGTATTTTTATATCTCTCAATCTTCTATCCTCTTTCCCGAGGCGGGCCACCAAATTTGCCCTTTTTTAAATTTCGTGGCCCGACTTTCACTTTTGGTGGCCCCGGGCCACCGGGCCACCGTTAGTGTCGAGCCCTGATATATACATATATATATATATATATATATATATATATATATATATATATATATATATATATATATATATATATATATATATATTTATATTTATATTCCTTTCTCCCTCTCTAAATCGTCGGTTGAGAATGATAAAGGCGTTAAGTTGTCACAAAACCCATAGTGTTCGAGACAACTTAACGCCCTTCTCATTCTCTACAGACGAAATGTAGTTACATAAATGAACAAATGATTCAAAATAACTTTTATTTCTGTTTGATGTTTCTTCTGTTC
This sequence comes from Diadema setosum, assembly GCF_964275005.1. Classification (NCBI taxonomy): domain Eukaryota; kingdom Metazoa; phylum Echinodermata; class Echinoidea; order Diadematoida; family Diadematidae; genus Diadema; species Diadema setosum. The sequence goes on along the minus strand of NC_092689.1, from coordinate 8,349,040 downwards.
TGCAGGTAAGGCTCAACAGTCGAATTGTGGACATCGTCTTCTGACATCGACAGAAAATTCTGCCCGCCATTTTTTCCCTTGATGCTGGCATCAAGTGGTATTCGAAATTGCACATTCGACAAACGCAACCTTGGTAACGGACAAACAGCGACATTGGCGTCTAGTCGGCAAAAAGACTTGAAATAAAGCCTCGATACATTACTGCAGTTACCGTCCCCCAGGGCGACTGTTTTCCTGTACAATCAACAAAATAAAGGAGGAAACCCATCTTCAGATCCTCTTAAGATTTTTTTCCTCACTTTGCTCCACCTAACTGTTGAATTCCTTGGCAAGTCCGTTCTGGTAACACTAGTAGGTCCTACTGCGCTGCTCCCCTGTGAAACTAAATGACGGCGGATCTAGCACGGTGGAGCATTGAGACCCAGCCGATCATCACCATGTGCGGGTACCAGCAAAATCGGCGCTCCCCGGAGGAGCGCACGGCCGTGGAGAACTTGAAGGCGGGCGACAAAATGGCGGCCGACGCTCGGATTGTCGTGATCGGCGAGAAGAAAGTAGGCAAATCAGGTAAGCCCTGTGTTTTTCTTAAAGTTCTCACTTTCAAGTATGAATGTCGCGGCCATCACACATGGTGAGATATATATACGTTAAGCTAAAAATAGCGCGTATATACATAGTCTACAAGGCAATTCTACCACTGTGGAGGCCAAGTGTAAGTCACCAAAGAGAAATATTAGACACAATTAGAAGCTCCATGCAGGAGAACTAATAACATTTTGCAATGATCCGTTTGCACCGTGTGAAAAACAAAACAAAACATCAATTTTAAGGGTAATGGGCAAAACAAAAGAAAAATTTTCCTCTGTACTTATGAAAAATATGCAAACATTACCGGGGGAGTAGTTTTCATATCATTACTCTCATTATTAATAAAATTCTCATCATCTTAGTGTTACTATAACCAGGGATTATATACTTTTGCCTAAACCATTATCACTGCAATTTTCTGTTGATGTGTTATTAACTTTATTTATATTACTGTCAAACTCATTACAATTTATGGTCTGCATGTGTGCGCGGGTAGTTGTGGGCGTCAGATGGCTTTAGTTCTCTTCAAGGAAACTAGCGTGTCAAAACATTGTACTCAGCAGGAAGAAGAAATAATAAATCAACATCAAAGTGCATAAAAGAATTAAAATACCGCGACGCTGCCATGATCAGCGAAATAAAGTCGAAAATATGCGGGGAGAGCATCGAACTCTATCTCTACTCCTCGATCGCTTCCGAAAGAAGCAATAAAAACAGCTAGCATCCATCTCTTATCCCCATCTCTTTTAAAGAAATGAGAACCAATAAAGGATTAGATATGATGAAAAAAAATTATCAGAAAAAAAAAAAATAGATATGAAGTGCAAGGAAGAGAGAGTTCAAACGTGCACGCAAAAGAAAGGAGATTCGTCTCCTCCCTCCGGGGCTGCGACGCCGACAATTTGCTTGGATTAAATTGATCGAAATTTGCAAATGGTCTCCACAGTGGAATGCTGCAGTCGGCTGGCGGGCATCCTCTCGGTGTACTCAACATTTTCTCCTGCATAAGAAAGGATGAAGTTGCGCAAGGAAAACTCAGTGCCGACGTGATGGCTAATGTTGTCAATATTTGTTGTCTTTAATGTTAATTTTCTGGAAAGGAGAGAACATACAGCAGAATGATAATGGTTTCATCAAACACTATACGTTAAATTGTTAAAGTACTTATTATGATTGATCAGATAGTTGTATAGGATATGTAAAGAATGACTATATAGGTGAATAAAGATAGATAAATCATCATAAGAATAAACAGGAAAGCGCCTTTTACGCGATATTAATCTTAAAGTGAGAATCTTAGACTTATCTTAATCTTACACAGAAACTACTATGGTATACCTGTCATTGGTATCTCTGGTGTGATTATGTATTATTTCCATGTCATTAGTGTATACTATTCTGCATTTGCAAATCTAAATAGAGGTGGGCTATAGAGGGTGACATTTTCAGAACATGCTCATCACACCTTAGTTTGATGACTTTGTGCCTACTGACAGCATTTTTGAAAAAAAGAACGAAAAAAATGTGAAATCCAGGGTGCCCCGCCCGAAATCATTAAAAATCCAAGATGGCCGCCGTTTCGGCTTAAAAAAGACATTTTTGGCTATAACTCAGCTATTTTTTGGTCTATTGTGATGGTTTTGGTGTCTAACCCCATGTTTTGGGGGTCAAGGAAGTGGATTATAATGATAATTTTGGTGTAAAACCTAATCTTCCACATGATACTAACCTTTTTCCCATATTTAGGGTTAAATTTTCCTTGTCCTTTACCCTTACCCCACCCGCCATTTTTTGCACTTTTTTCTGTATTTTTTAAAAGTCATGTTTTAATAACAAGTTCTAGCTATCAATCTGGTGTTTTCTACCAATGATACAAGAAATATAACTTATGTTATATGATGTGTCATGCAGATACCGGTATGTGGCTGGTGCATTCCGGATGCATGGTAACTGTGCAACCAAGTACTAATACTGTATCTGCTTTATAGTGCACATTGACATTTGGTCAATAGACCTTTAACAATAGTCAAAGTGTACAATTCTACTGTACAAATGTAAGTGTACAATTTTGTAAAATGACTTGAATAAGCCTTCTATATATGCCAATTGTCCAGCACAAAGCCAAATGTACTTTACTGGATGATGTACATTGTATCTGCCGTCTTGCCTATAAACGCATTTTTACTATAACTCGGTCAGCTTTTTCATCTTTTAGCCTAGTTTTGGTGTTTCACCATCACCACTTGGTCCCTTATTTCTCATGCCTGCTTTTCCCTACCATGTACGGTATAGCTCTGTACTTTTATAAAGTAAGAATCCTCACGTTGGATGGGTAATTTGATACCATTTGAGTGATTTTCCAACCAGTTCTATGACAAACAAATGTTAGTACGATGTATGTTCCTCACATAGCATCATAATGGTAAAGTCATCATCTCACTCTCTGTGACTGAAAGTACCTATAAAGCTGAGGTAATTAATATCTGTTGACTTTATCAGTTATTTCCAGTTCTCTTTTCCAATTCCAAAATGTGGCCCAAGCACAACAAGCAGTTATAGTGTAGAGTATGTGCATCTAGGCTGTCTGTTACAGGAACATAAAACATGGAGAGGCCCATTAACAATGTTGATGAACTCAAGGAATGTCTGGATACCCGAGATCTCCTCAAACTCAACTTATAGCTTTTTTAGGTGGAGAGCTGTCATACCGCAGACTCATATCCCATCGAGATTATTGTACACCCACACGTGTACACTTTGTATAAGGTCTCGATACCAAGTCTCTGCTCAAGGTGAAAATGAAGGTGAACTTGACTCTTCTTGTGACTGGAGGAGAATCTGATAATCAATATCCCTGCCCCTGATATGTACCTTTTCAAATTTTGTTCTATATCACAAATATCCCGTGAATCTGATAATCAATATCCCTGCCCCTGATATGTACCTTTTCAAATTTTGTTCTATATCACAAATATCCCGTGTATATGCAATGTAAATAAATTTCTTTGTTCATTTTGATGGAGGTGAAAATAAAGTTGAAAGTTGAAAGTTGAAAGTTGACATGGTGAATGCATTGAATCGAAAGTCAACCAATGGCATCATACAACCAACTGCCCATACCAACCTTGAAGATATTGTTGATAGTGAACTGGGCATCAATGATTCTACATCTTAATTGTGATATTGGATTACATACAAAGGTGCACGACGAAACTGGTACCTTGGTATGTGTTGAGACCAAGAGCATGAGGCATATGGAATCGAGCACATGGAAAAAAATGAAAGGGACAGATCAGCATCATCACTTGTGATGCCCAAAGCAAGTTGATGTACAGACAGTACTGCTGATGCAGATTCTTCCATGTATAATACATTGACTCATGGGATGCATCATCCAGCCGAAACATTACCTTTGTGCTGGACAATATTGGCATATCACAGAAGGCTTATTCAAGTCATTTTAAAATTCAATTTGTGCACCTACATAAGTACAGTAGAACTGTAGTGTATGATTACATGTCTAATGACCAAATGCTAATTAGCACTACAAAGCAGATACAGTATAAGCACTGGCTTCACAGTTAATACCATGCATCCTGAATGCACCAGCCACATATACCGGTATCTGCATGACACATACGTTGTACATATAGCGTAAGTTATTTGTATTTCTTCTTGTATCGTCAGTAGAAAACACCAGATTGATAGCTAGTACTTGCTATTAAGAGTATGGTAGATAACATGACTTTAAAAAAATACAGAAAAAAGTGCAAAAAATGGCGGGTGGGGTAGGGGTAAAGGACAAGGAAAATTTAACCCTAAATATGGGAAAAAGGTCAGTATCACATGGAAGAGTAAGTTTTACACCAAAATTATCATTATAATCCACTTCCTTGACCCCCAAAACATGGGGTTAGACACCAAAACCATCACAATAGACCAAAAAATAGCCAAGTTATAGCCAAAAATGTCTTTTTTAAGCCGTAACGGCGGCCATCTTGGATTTTTAACGATTTCGGCCGGGGCACCCTGGATTTCGCATTTTTTTCGTTCTTTTTTTCAAAAATGGTGTCAGTAGGCATAAAGTCATCAAACTAAGGTGTGATGAGCATGTTCTGAAAATGTGACCTAAAATTGACCCTCTATAGCCCACCTCTAATCTAAATACATAATTTGATTCTTTGCGCAGTATCAACTCGTGATATTATGCCATTGCAGAAAAGCATTCGCTGGCATTCTGTCTTTTATCTGCTATTCAATGTTTGATTTAGACCGAAGAAAACGCTTCGTGTTGCCTTATACCTTCAGCTTACATTCATATTTCTAATGTGTGTAGTCAATTTCGGCTGTGGGGAAAATTATCTGTATTTCAGGACTTCGAGAGCTTTAGTTCCTTCCTTTTCTTTCCTTCTCATCCTATCCTATCCCCCTCTGAATCTTGTTTCGCTACAATTTTATGGAAAATGCATCTGCGATGATGTAAGGAAAACCCTAAAGATTATACGAACACTGCCTTACCTTCAGCTTAAATTCGTATTTCTAATGTGTGTAGTCAGTTTCGGCTGTGGGGGAGAAAAAATCATTTGTATTTTGGGACTTCGCTTTACTTCCTTCCTTTTTTCTCCTCATCCTATCCTATCTCCCTCTGTATCCCGTTCCGTTACAATTTTATGGAAAATGCATCTGCGATGATGTGAGGAAAACCCTGAAGATTATAAGAACACGCCGGTATCGAGTCAACCATGTGTTGTGTGAGGAATCTATTGTAAGAAAGAGTACTCATTATTTATCATCAGAGTGTGCGTTGTGCGCACGATTCTAAACTCGTGATATATTATGAGATAGAGGCTAATATCCAAGCGTATCTGAATGCAAAACAAAATAAGGATATATATATATATATATATATATATATATATATATATATATATATATATATATATATAAGGTGCGCTATTGAGGTGATGACAAAGGGCATTTTGATTGAGTTTTCGACATTAATGTCTTCAGATTTATTTGTCTTCCCGGCAGATGTGTGTGTCTAAGCAGATGTGGGTGTTTGTTTCCACACCACCCACACCATGCAGTTCAACACACATGAATCAGAATTCTGTTCTATAGTTGAAATGGAGCTGAATAAGGACTGCGGTCTCATTAATGTCGTGTATAAATAGACAAGAAAACGACGGGATCTTAGCGTCCTGTTATCTTGTACAAGAAATCAGTGCAATTAAGCTCATAAAAGCGAAGGGCAGGACGATCATCCACGAAATCAGTATAGCCTTAAAACGGTGCTTTGGAAAGGGTTAATATGCGTGCTTTGTCTTAAGTGTTGGGACATTATGCATCAAACACACATGCCCTCTGGGTGTATAGGAAACTCAGTGACAATACAGCACAATGTCTCAGTTTGGCGCCAAACCAAACCAAACGCGCCTAATGATCAGTGTCAGTACTGTCACTCTCTAGATGTTATATTTTAAAGGATTATTTTGAGTGTGAGTGTGACCCTATGCGTCTGCTGTCTAGGCAGAGATGCAAGCACGATTTCGACAAGGAATGCTCCTTTGTGCGAGTTCTTCTTCTGGGATTGTCTGTGTTTACGAACTCGCCAGACAATAGTACTCATGTAGTAAAAATCTGATTATAGCAACCACTGCAGCTGGTTGTTGCCTATATACGCGCTGTAGTTTAAGTGAATATCTATTAACTCGTTATCTGAAAACCAACTCGACATTACATGTTTAAACGGACGCTGAATTCAAGATAACGAATTATGACGTCATTTTGAGGTTTCCGAATAAATAAAATTAGGAAAAAAGTCGCATTACGCATGGTAATTAAGGTGCAGGAAACAATGACAATAAAGTCTACGATATCCAACATTGGCATCATAGACCAAGTTGCGTATAACGTAACTGCAGAACCATTATAAGCTATACGTAAAAGTACACACGCACCTTAAAGTCATCTACTTATTTTGGAAATAAATTTATCCCGCAGTAATTTATTTACAAAAATAAACTCGGCGGAATATTACCGAGACTAGACGCTCGGCCTTTTTTTCCTTGTGATGTAGACAATTCAGTGTCATTAAAGATAAAAGCATTTCCACTCTGAGTTGAATTTCCGTCTTTTTTTATCTGACCTGGACCTGACCATCTCATCTCTCCGATATCAAGGGGTAAAATGCCTAAAATCAACAGAAAACACTCACTGGCCTAAGTTCCCATTGTGTATCCCTGGAGGGACGGTGAATCAAATTATTATCATATCGTCATCAACTCATTTGCATAAAAGGAACTGATCGGAGAGCAGTTCCAAGATTCATTGTATAGATTTAATGAAATTCATATGATTTATTTAGATACAAACGCGAGATAGATTCAATGTTGAACGGTCGCAGCAACAACAATCGGAAATGAAAACTTCCAAGCACACATGCAGGGATTCCGTGCCCATGGTAAAATTGCAGAGTGCAATGCCATCTCATTGCCTCATTTTGTTTATTCATATTGATTAAAATCAAGCAAGAAGAATGGCAGAAGATTGATCAAACCTTGACTTACACTATCTTTTAAACTTTCCGTCATAAAAAAAAATTGTTGATATTGGTCGAAACTACGAGAATGTGTAAATTATGCGTCTCTTACCATATTGCCTGTCTTATGCAGGTTTCAAAACAAAGATTGAGAACACTATTTTCTGTTGGCTATACAAGGCGACTACTATACTATAGCTCCTTCACTACTAAAATTGCCACTCCTTTCAATTTCCATTATGACTGTGTGCGAAAATACAAGTTTAACCTCTATCATAGCGACAATCTCTGTGTATATGTCAATGGGAGACTTTAGATATGCTGGTAATCTTATCATCTTGATTATTTTTGCCCATGAAGTCGCGACTGGCATTACTGTTGTGTGAAAACGTTAGAAACTTATCCTACTCTGTGTCTGATTTTCGGTGAAACGTCTTGTTAGAGTTTACTCTGCGAACTACTTTAACCCTTTGTATACTTTGAATGCCGATTGGTACAGCAAACCCCATAGCATTGTACACACTGTCCAATGTCCCTGGCATAGAAAGGGTTAGACGCGATCGCATGGGTCGATTGGCATCTCCGATAAAGACGCGGAATGCAGTCCGGTTTTTTAATGCATCTGAAATGCATCCCGTTAGTGGGATGGCAGGGATGTGTTGTTACAGCTCCGTGAATGTACTGTGTAATGTACATAATGTATGTTGCTATACTGTAACGCTACTTTTTATCTACATACTGTAGACGACAAATATTTTGAGGGTGTGTCTTGAAATGATTACGTGGGATTTCTTGTCTATTTCGACAGTTCTCGAAAGTATGAGAAACTACGACTTACTAGTATATACCTTTCTTCTCAACATCTTGTCAAAAGTACTTTCATCAGTCGAGCTAAATTACAGTTAAGGGTTGCAGGGTTTTCTTGGAATTTGCACGATGGCTAAACATGAATGTTCTTCACAGGCGCATGCACAACCTGTGCATGGCCTCGTGATAGCTAATTAACCACAATCCATGGCTAGAAAACGACACGTGGATAAAGCAATTTACGGAGCAACGTAAGGCCGCGCGTTGATTCCGGGAGTAATCCGCTGGAAGCAATTAGTTCAGAGGAAGGGTCTTGGTGGCTGCTGTTTGAGTTAATCACTTCTTTAGTTCATTTAAAACTATCTTAACCTCTCATGTTGATGGAGGGGACAATGCTCCAAATACTTGCTTTATTCTACGCCACTCCTATGCCTGTCTCTCTGAACGCGAGCGCACGACTTTGTTATAAAGAGAACAAACCTATAGGTAATCACCAGTTCTGTGGTAATCACTGTAGAAGTGTACGCAGTGCGCATGCTCACAGGCATCAAATGCACCCAATGACGGATGGATTATAGCTACTACGGATGCACGGAAAATAAGTTCAAAATACTAGTAGTGGCATCACACCTTTCCTCATTATATTGATTAAAAGAAAAAGGAAGGTTTCAAGTTTATTTCACATCTTTAAAAAGAAATACAACATAAACAAAAAAGTACAACATAAAGAACATACTCGTATCACATTTGACGTCAAAAATATAAACAAAATAAGTATTACAAAAAACAAATGGAAATAAGGTCAGATGGCATCAGATTGTCTGACACGCACGCACACACACACACACGCACGCACTCACAAAAGCGCAGTAGATGGGGGGGGGGGGAGGGGGTAGCAAAAGCCATTGACCTATCAAGGCTATTCTCCTTTTTTTTTTCTCTTGTTACATTTTGCTACAAACATGGACAAATACAAACAAGCTAAAGAGTTCACACAATAACAAACAATACAGGAACGAACAACAGGCATTCGATGAAACTTACATAGGTTATAATCTTACAGGAGAAATTAAACACACACACACACGCACACCTTTTCGAGGAAGTAGCTGGGGCATATCAAAAGGGAGAAGTTAAAATCAAGGGATATTCCAGGAAGGTGAGGTGGAAAAGAATAAATGTCATGATGAAAATGGGGAAAAACGACATAAGGTGTAGACGCACAGTGGATTGCCCATTGCTGTCTCGAGATATCTGTTAACAGAACATGTTTGAATAACCAGTACTTGTGAGTCGAACACGGAACTTTTAACGTTAGCCTTGCGCGTCTTTGAGTATTTCTTGTTAATCACTGCAAAGGAAAATTTAAGCTTCAAAAATCGTCAGAGCGCATGCTAAGCGGCCTCGACCGATTCTATTTTTTTTGCAGCAATATTGTAGTTGCTACTAATGACTTGATCCATGTAATCGACGCTTGAGCAGTTGGGCTTCCGTCCGGAAAGAATCCAGGTCCAATACCAATTAACTCGCTCGAGTGATCAGAATTTCATATGATGAGCTGATCAAGCTGTTCATAGATGGGAAAAAGGCGTACATATTGTGATAGTAAAGGGCGGATAGAGGAGCTATACTTTCACTCCTCAGCAAGATTTCGATGTTATTTTTATCATAATTGGTTTTGTATATTTGTTCAAAATGTTGATGTTCGCGTCCATGATGACGAGCAGCTGATTTAGAACAATGTCTTTCACGTGCGAAAAGTTTCGGGGGAAAAAGAAGGAGAAGGAAACGATTAGAAGTCATTTGCCTGAGCTAATGTAACGGTGATTAGATGATTGTGCTCTACGCACGCGCGCGGGCGCATGCACTCGCACATTTCATACTGCATCATTTATGACCATGGCAACATCATCATGGTTATTTTTGGCATGAAGATAATTTTGGGATCCCAGACATGGAGTTTTCACGGAGCAGAAGATGAATTTTGCCCTTTCATCCAGCCATAAAAAGAATGGACAACTTGAGGCATGGGCAATTACGCTGTGAAGAAAAGACTCATGCTGTCAGCTTGGCTAAATCAATTCATCATCCAACAGCAAAACCAAGCTTTACTTGAAGACACCATCCTCCATCTTTCTTCCCTATGACACCGGTGTTCACCGACTCAATTCAGGAAAGCAAAGAACAATTTCCCGGTGTTATAGTCTCTGTATAATGCTGCGTTTAGCGGTTAGAGGAAAAGTTGGATTAGCAGTTGAGGTCTGTAGGTTTTCCTTTTAGTCCGACGTATCTTTTAATCTGTCCGTCAAAAAGAAGTCCTTTGCGGTTAATTGGCTGTTATTGATCCTGTTGATGGAGGACGATTGAGTGAAGGTCTGATTAAGTTTGATAATCCAGTTTTTATTTTTTTTTATTAGCGCATCTAATTGACTAAAATGTTAAGCGTGTCGATGAACTTGCGGTAAGCTGCCGAAGAAGATAAGAGAATATACTACGAGGACTCTATTGGATCAGGTAGCATTTTCCAGGATTTCTTGGGAAGTTCGTTACCACTTAATTCTCACCCTTTTATTCACGATCGTCTTCTTCCAACACCGTTCAAAGAGACGGCAGATTGCCTCAGTTGAGTTCGTCGAAAAGATTACCTGCGCTCTTCTTTATTTCCATTTGACTGTTATCCTGTTATGAATTTCAGATTAATTGATTGTACTCAAACTCCTTCGCACTCTGCTTTGGAGTTCTCTCATTGTGAAAAAGATAGGAAAAAAGAAACAAAAACCAAAGTTACGAGGTCCTTTTCCTCGAAACATCAAAGCTTTCTTTGACCACGTCATAATTACTGATAAAGATGATCAAAGCCATTTATCGACGTCACATCACCGTGATCAAGTCGACGCATCTCATGTCATACATAAACAAATAAATTAACAAACTGAGAAAAGAATTCAAATATCTGGTGACAACAACAATAACAAAGCAACTCTGTATCCATTGCCAAGGCATCATTAGTTTAAGACAAGGAATGTGTACGTGTGTGTGTGTGTGTGTGTGTGTGTGCTTTAAACCGACCACTACTTCGACCGTCGTCACTATTGATATGCCTTGTCCAAAGGTCATCCATCTGATGGACTCATGCCCGTATAGATGACTGACAGTTGAAACAAATGGTGCCTGCCCATCAGGGTGACCAATTAATTATATCAATGGGCAAACAGATTGCACGGTAAATGGCATGCATGCCATTGGAGTGGTCAAAGAAACCAAGGTAGGACTTCGCCGAATAGAAAAAAAAAAGAACCAGAAACGAAATAGAAGAACTTCATCTTTGTCATCTTTCAGACCACTCCGGTTAGGAATTGTGCTACCATTTGTGGGGTGTAGGGGACAAAATATACGACGATGCCATAGCAACGCATTATTCGGGTCCCATCAGCATATAGATTCCATCTTACCCCATCAATTCAGATGGCGCTCTTTTACGTTGTACGTGTCACTAAACAATGCATGTGGCGATCCATCGGAATGCTAACTACGATTAGAAGACGCATGTATCATTTCTTTCTTTTTCTTTTCGTTCCTTCTTTTCTTTTGCCTAGCATGAAGTTCATTTCCATCTTTTATGCACAGCCATTAACGTCAAGTTGGGACATGGCAAATGATGGACCTGATTGGGGTTGACTGTGGGTCGAATGACATTAATGAGATAGGGACCACAGGCCGAACTGAAGCCCTTTCCACTTTTGTTGCGAGACGGACAAAATTGAACATAGCTGCATGAGTGTTATTCATGGAAATATGCCACAACGTGATCGTCTTATTCCGACTGCATGGATGCTTGGGAAGATAATACTTTTTTCTATTCATTTGTATCGTTTCTCTTTTTTTTTTCCTTTTTTTTTTGGGGGGGGGGGGTGAGTGAGGGGGAGACTACGGGTCAATTAGGGGATCGCTGAACACAGCCAAATCTAGCCAGCGTCGGTGAACTAGGACAACCATTTACCGACAACAAAATTAAATGCAGCAATTTGATACCTTAATCGTTTTACCCTTTGTGCGTTTTGGTTCTAAAGAAAATAATGGCAAGAGTGAATTATTGCAACGTCTACCACACTCAGCTAGAAGCATTTTACCACTTAATTGATTTGTTGTGGTCTCACAGTGTCTAACAAAGAGAGCAGATTTGTGCTTGATTCTATTGAAACTCTTGCTCGTGATAAGGACCATTGTAATGTAACCAGCCACAACGGATTTCAGTATTGCAATGTTTTTTAACCATAAGACACGAGTTTTTGTGTTTGACACAAGCGCCGTTTGTATCGAAACTGGTATCTGTAGATTTTCTCATTGCCGACTAAATGCCTGCTTAAACGAACACGAACGGTAGCCGTAGGCTGCTGCTTTCAGCACAATGCAATTTTGCCTTGTTTGAAGAGCACTCTCAAAAGGCGGCAGCGCAGAATCGTATAAGAATCCGCGGTTTCACCTTATAATGTGTTGGATATTCTAGAGGGACAGGAGAAACAGAAGCAACCGCAAAAGTTTGGAAGAGCTTTCGTATTTCTTTCGTTTGATTGGAAGCCTAGAGGGAATTTGACCGATACACAGATTAGAGAGAAAGAAATGGGAATTTATCGAGCGAGTAATAAAGATGTAATGCCGTGATATTTGTGGCTGTGTTGTGTCACGACAACCCTTTACTTGATGATTGATAGGTCTCCCCTCATCCGAATTGTGCTTTGGTCTCTATTAGTTCAAACCACAGAGCTGTATAGTTCCATATGTTAAAACCCTTGTATTAGCTGCCAAGGTACGCATTTCAGACAGGTATCTTGGGCAAGCTTCTACTCTGGTTCTGAAAGGGTTAATTACTCGCAGACGTTTAGACGGTCAGTTCGGGTCAGTGAAGATCATTCCTTGGAGATCTAGCCGCCTGCGCTGTGTAGGCTCGACCATAGTGGCCCCTGGATACGGAACGATAGGGAGACTGAAAACAAAGAATAAGAAAACTCCTTTCTAAGATTTTTTATTCAGATTTTGTTGTTGCTGTTTGGCCACCAGAAGACCCATGATTAACACAGGCTAGACAATTCGACTTGTTTCGTGTAATACCCAAGCGTGATTCGCTGGAATGATAAATCACGATGCTGACGAAGAAATTCATCATTTTAACTTGACAGACAACGCCATAAGAGATAATATATCCCCTCAATCATGAATACCAACGTAAGAGTGTAAACGGACGCCACTAAGGTTTGTACAGGACTTTCCATCCCATTTTACATCCCGACAGGTTCATTAGAGAAATTAATTTGGAGAATAGGTATAATCTTAAACATAATATATTTGTATCTTCAATCGTTTCTTCATCTTCGGAACTATGGTAAAAAGGGTCACTGTATCATCCAGGTGACGAAATTTTGTTTATTTGTTTATCCGCACTGTGCCCGTAATGATTAGTCAATTATCTCTCTAAAGACATCAAGATGACTCGTAAAATTCTATTCAGTCCTAGAGGGGACATTGAATACGATTTAAGTAGTCTCTGATGGTGTATATAAAAAAGGTTTCGCCAAGGCAAGGAGAACTCTGACACAATTATTTATCGAAACAAAAGTGTAGGTGATGAGTGATGTCGGTAAGACATCGGATTCATCGTGTGGGCGTTCCCCCCGGAGTAGGAAGATGAAGTAATGGTATACAGGAGGAACAGGAGGACAGGGTATTATAAGGATATCGAAGGATGAAACGATTGGAGTGAATGCCATAAACGACAGCGTGTCTTTATGATCGAATCAGCCCAGCGACATTTTCCCCCTCCCCCTCTCTGAGTGTTCGTCACAGATTGATGGTAGTTGGAATTTAAGAGTAATTTCTACTCTGTGTTCAAAGTTGGCCCCAATAGATAAGGTCAAAGCAGAAGCAAAACTAATGAGAATGATATGGATAATGTTGAAAACTCTGTGCATTCATGAAACAGAGATATTACCATCAACTGCATTTGAAGGCAATTTGCATTTCAACCCAGTAATACTATATTTCAATCCATCACTGTAAAACAATAGATAATACAAAATATACATTTATAAATTGATATTATCATAAATCATATATTGTCATGACACAGTATAATACAAAATATATGGACGGATAATATTATAACTGGAAAAATGCAAACTTTGCTATGTTAACAAAAAATTAATTAAGCGATGTAAAAGAGTGATCCATTGAAAAGCACAGCTTGTGAAACGTGGATCATTTGGGAAAACGCACACACAATAAACCAATAGCATATGTATTCAAAATCAATCCAATTATATACCGTAAAAGAATTTGATTAATGATATAAGATACTAATGGTATGAAGCATGTTGTTCGCAGTAATTGTATCAAAGTACAAAAAAGGCATGAAACTTGAAATAACATTAAAATATTACGATCATTCAGCCGCGCGTGACGTGATGATTCCCATGAAATCCATGAAATCTCTATACTGACCACCACGTAAACATCACTAGATATTCATTCGAGGGCTAAAATTGAAAAGAAAACATATGGATATATATTGCATTGTATATCTTTCACATCAAAATTATTTTTGTTTTTCAGTCACCTCAGCAATGGATATGTTTTTAAGGGCGAAGGCGTTGAGTTAGTCACTGAATTATCATCTACCATAAAAAGAAGAGGAAAATTGATTCGGTGATAATTGATGTGCCTAAGCCTAATAGGAGTATTTTGAGTTTGACATCACCATCTCAGTTACAATGCATCTGTGCTAGGCCTTATATTGTGATTGCAACAGCATCACTTTCCGTTGAAAACATGTGAAACTTCAACATTGCATACCTTTTCTACCTTTTTTGTGTGAATTTCGTATCTTTCTGCCGGTCTAATTTTACCTTATTACAAAACTTCGTTTCAAAAGTTATTCAACGTGATGTGTAATTGTACCTAATACTGAAGACACACGATCATTAAGTTCCCTAAGCCTCGAGTTCTCCATGAAATGAATAAGATTCTCTCAAATGAATCGATCCAAATCAGATATATAGATAGCACCGATAATTCAATAACGTGAAGGATTGGTGTTGTAATTGAGCCTTACGTTCGATGTGAAATATCTGCAGGAAAGTGAAATTTGTAATAATACAACGCATTTTTCTTTCTTCCTTTTTTTCTTTCCTTGTTTCTCTTTTTCTTTCCTTGTTTCTTTGTTCTTTTCTTTCTTTCTTTCTTTCTTTCTTTCCTTTTTGTTTTTTTGACGTCGCAAAATTGAAGTAATTGCTTCCAGCATGGCAAGGTTCGACCAAGAATGATTGTTAAATTTTGCATTTGAGCATAGTCTTTTTACAAGGAGGACTTTTAATTTGCTGTATGGGAATGCTATGGTTCTAACAAGTCTCAAGTTTTACATTTTGCGACAGAAAAACGTTTTCTTGACGAAGAGCGCACCCTTGAGGTAGCTGTTGTATCATGATGCTCTGATTGTAAATGTAAAACTTCATGTAAATAAAGGTCAGCATTCATTGAAAATGCTTGTAATCTAGTTCTTTGTCGCCAAAATTTGTATTTTAGAGAGCAGTAAACAATTAAGTTTTTCGTAAACTTGACCTGAGAGCAGCCGCGGCTAAAAATAATAATAATAAAAAAAAAAATCAACCCATGACCACACGTAATGTTGCTTTTTTTTTTTTTCATAGCACCCACGAATTGTATTCATCATCGATGCGGAAGACACTGTTATAGGGCATATGATTATACTTGTGTACCAAGCATGACATAGATTATAAGGTTGGTTTAATGTATTTTCTTTTCCTCAAGTCAATACTTCTGTGAGGCTCCATGAGATGAGAGAAGTGGCGAAAAATACGAATTGGCCTATAAACGTGTTACACCACCTTACTGTTCAGCTATGCAATGGACCAAAATGAAGATGTATATGTTTGTGCATTTGGCTTGCGTTTCTCAGTAAAACTAGCGCCATTTCGTCGGGGGATATTCTGATATTTGCGAAAAAAAAACCTTTTAACCTTTTCTCCCTTAAACGTTTTCCGTTGAAGCGCGACGCGACGGGGGAAATCTCCATTTGCTTGACCTTCGAGTCAGGCAGCGCTCCCCGCAGAATCGGGTCTAGGAAACCTTGAGGAAAGTTTGGCGACGTTCCTTATCGATTACTCGATGGCGGGAAGTGAGCATTCGTCTTACTTAAGACGAAGTAGTGTAGCAAGGGAGATGGGCAACGGGACATTGCTTATCATTTCGAGCTTTTGAAACGACTTTAAATCGCCTCCACAAAAATCCCACGATATATCTGCATTTACTCGTAGATAGTTGTTGTTGTTGTTGTTTTGTAAGTGGTACGTTTCCAAGACGTGGGGAACTTCATGGCCTGACTTTCGAATATCTGGAATTTTGAAAGAATAAGATGGAAACGTGCATATATCGCGTGAGATCACCATCTAACACGACAACTCAAGGACAAGAAGCACGGACTTTCATTGCGGGGTGGAAGATTTCACACTGCGCTTGAGATGAAGATATAAGAGGTTGATAACGTCATCCATATTCACACCCGGTGCATGTCAAGATAAGGAGATGGATGCTCTGGAACACAACTAATCAGGATTACATGCAGGTTTTGATTTTCAGCAGCTGATCCCACTTCCAATCGGGGGTATCCATCAAAATGGCAAAGGCAGAGATGCTTATTTTCTCCGAACTCACGGATGACTTGTTTATCATTTTCACAAATGTCTTCCAGAGTGAAACCGTTCCGCTGTCTCATGTTTCTCTCTCCCCTCCCCCCCCCCCTCTCTCTCTCTCTATCTCACTCACTTACTATCTCCAGCTGGTCTCTTAGAATTTTTGCCTTACCTTGTAAAGATGAGGTAAATATGAAGAGGGTGACCGCAAAACGGGTCAAGAGCTATTTCAAAACATTTTAAAGTAAGCTCATTATTAGATAGAGTAAAATGTTTTTAAAAAAAGAGATTATTTCTGAAGTTATGATAAAAAATCGAACAATTTCTTATTATTCTTCAATTCAATTCAATTCAATTCAATTCAAATGATTTTATTTCCACATAAAGTAATACAAAGTAATATACATAACGCTTACATGAGTACATAACATCAAAAGGAACTTTCAATCACGTAATTTTCAACAGAACATGAATACAATTATAAAAATGATATCAACTCTGATTTGGATAAATAAACAAGTAAGCAATACAATCTCGATTTATAACTTTACATGGAAAAGAGGAATTCACAAGAAAAGCATAGCTTGTAAAATTTGTGAATTACTCTAGAAGGTGAGGGCATCTCAAGATCCGTCAAGGACTCCATGTATAAAATGCGGATTAACTCATTTTTCTGTCAAACTCTTCATGTAGTAAATGGTATAGGAGGGTAACTTTTGTTGCTGCTGCTGCTGCAGTTGTTGTTGTTGTTACTGTTTTGCCCTCTAACATGAAGCTGTTCATTAACCATAATTGTATTGTCCCTGATGATGCCACACTCCAGCGTGGTGCGCCACGTGAGTTGGGAGACAAATTTGTCGCCATCGTCAACAAGTGTGACTGCACGGAATGGAATATATATATATATTATTCTTCCTGGTGTGCAGGAAGGGCTCACTTCAGGACAAAATGAAACATTGACAAAGAGACCTCAGAGGATTGAAAACGTCATAAATAGTTTAATAAGGCGTGAAACGCAACCAACTTTGGACGTGGGGGGGGGGGGGGGGGGTTATTGGGGCTGATATTCATCCTTACTGCAATGAATACCCTAGTCGCCCATAATCATTTCATCGCGCCTTCCACGCTTAGATGGTGAGATAATGGCACAAAAAATAGAATAGTAATGGGATCGTACAATTCGCGACAGCTAGATCGATAAATTAGGTTGTCGCCCAAAGCGGCTAATTCTGAAAACGTCGTGAGACACAAGGTGGGTAGACTGTTGTCTTATCGAAATACAAATCGAGTGACAATGCTAGACGAATGACGGATCTTTCAATAAAATTGTAGGGGATGGTTTTTTGCAAGGGGGAGAGTTTTGATGGAGTACAACGAAGCAAAGCTGGCAAAGATGAGGAGACTGTAAATGAAAAAAAAAAAAGATAAAATAGAAAGGGGTGGTTAGAAATTGTATTGTATAATTATGTATGCATAGAACGCAGCGAGCGAGTGCACGAGAGCAGCCCGCACCCGCACATGCACACACCCTACAAGCACTTGTGTTCAACATGTACATGTGATAGGACCTGATTATGGATGTTGTCACATACATACATAAGCGGATAGATAGATAGATAGATAGATAGATAGATAGAAAGATAGACGTGTGAAAGAAATTGGAAAATTCTTCAAGTCCTGCATAATGTTTCGTTATGCGTACGAGATAACCGTACATTGTTCAACAATATTGTAATGCTCATCGCAAGGTAGAAATAAAGTTTCGCTCGGTTTCTCTTGCGTCATTATGACGTCACGAGTACGCTCCAGAGAGGGGGAGAGCGCGGGGGGGGGGGGGGGGAAGCACAACATTGCCGTCGAAGCACACAACAGGGGAAAGTAACCTGCGTTAGTATACTTACCCCTACCAAGGGACACTTCTGCCCGACTTTTCGCGGGTTCCTGCCAAACGGTATGTGAGCAGACGAGTGTTCTTTAGGGTGTTTTCGAAAGGTAGAGATCGTACTGGCCCGTGACCAAATGGACAGCAAGTGGGACCAGGACTGAATTTTTTACGACGACTATTTGTCCTGCACTTGTATGCAGACGCTGTTCATACTGTAAAGATATAGAGAGAAATAGATGATGATGCAAGTGCATCAGCAGTAGATATGAAATTCGAGATAAGGCGGTGGCTGCTCTGGCACGATTTCACCATGAGATTACGATTTTACGACCCGTAATGAAGATTGTGTCAGATCTTGTCTTGATGATATCCATAAGTAGAATCTACAGCCGATGTGCAGTAGAATATAATGTATACACTGCATTCGTTGCGGTGGTTATGCACATAATTGAAAAATGTGTTCGGGCTCACATAACAGTGAAGACTGTTTTATTTGTGTGTTCTTTATCTATTTTTATAGGGTTAAAAAACACTATCAGCCACAAGGCTTTTTTTTTTTTAGTAAGTCCGTATATCAGTTTACAGTTAAAAACAAATCAATATGATGCAGTACAAAAAAAAAAAAACTCTCACAGCAAGAGAAAAAAAAAATATAAACACAAAAAGGGAACAAGGAACAGCAGATTGACTAAAGTGGAAGACTTTTTCGTTTTAACAGGTGTACTGTGATGCCGAGGAAATAAGTATTAGCCCATAGCATGTGGTGAGCATTACATTACCTTCGCACGATCCATGGCTCTCAGTATCAATGGCCAAACCGTGTCCAAGTTAAACTCTCTTCGTACACCATTAAGTGCAGCGGCCTGTGATTGCTTTGGACGGGATTATGCTTCTTTCATGCGCACGCGCATCCTTACCCGCTATCACGTTTTCTTTCGAAGAGCCGAGATTATATCGAATTATCGTCAGAGCTACATTGCAGGGATAGAATGCTACGCCTGGCGAAACAGGCATCCATTGACTCCCTATATCGACTGGTGCTCCATGCTTCGCTTCCCAGGAATCGTCCTCTTCCGAAAGTGCAGGTGAAGTATCATGAGCATCGGGGACATTTTCATGGAATTGTTTCATCTTTTTTCCCTTATCGACATCGATTCACCACGCATGGCTCATTGATAATGACTAATAAATGCATGCACATTACTCCAGTTATGGAATTAATTTTCTCGTAAATTGTTTTCCACCACTTTGAAGGACAAACCCTAATACATTAATGATTGCCATTTCGGTCGTGAGGTTCCGGCGAAAGTTTCTCACAATCTTTTTGGGTTAATCTCGATCTGTTCTGTCCAATGAATACGATGGGTAGGGCAGAAGAAAAAGAAAGCAATGATAAGGAGACATTATGCTGCCCCCCCCCCTCTCCCGTCTAGAGGTTTAAAAAGTTTTCGACGCCTAACTTTAAAGTTTGAGGTTGCGTTAGTAACGCATCGACGGCAGATCAAAGCATTATATCTCTCTCCCTCTCTCTCTATTTACTCGCCTCTCTTTCCGTACATACCTCCGTCTCCTTCTATATACGAATTACATTTCTTTATCACTTTCTCTTTTTTTCCTTGCATCGCTTTTGAATCCACATCGGTCGACAGGTACCTATTCTTTCTCTCTGTTTTCCAACCTCTGCCGTGGCCACAACGGCTCCTCAACAATCACCTAATCGTCGTAAGAGAGCTTTCGAGAGCATCCAAACCATTTGGCGCCCCTTTCCTCCCTCTCTAGTTCCTCTTCCTTTCTTTTCCCGCTCCCCATCAATACCCGCCTCTGTTCCCCCGACTAGCTCCCATGGAGCATCCGCGCACCATTCCCGCTAAGAGTTTATTCCCACATCACGCATCAGCCTCGGAGGTGATACCATTATCGTAATTCGAGTCAGGTGGCAAGGCGATCAGGCCGGCCTATCATCCACGCGCTCATCACCCTCGTCGCCTTCCGATTCAAGGTCGCAATCTTGGGAAGACGTTCTCACGGCTCTCTTCATCCCATGGAGGGGTTCTCCGGGACTGTCAAATGGGATTACTTCAACCGCCCTCTTTGAACGAAATAACATCAAAAACAGGCAATGCGAGAGAGGGAGAGGAGAAGACACGAACACGTGTTGTGCCCAATCTGTGATGAGTAATTCGCTACCTTCTATAAGAGTATCACTGACGAGCTTTAATCTCCTTTTCATACGTTGCGTGTTGCATTTTAATGGCGACTGCCTGGATCCGTCAGCACTCTCCTATATAACCTTTAAAATAATATGTAGTGTGGTTTGCACTATAGGAGACTCCCGAATATTTTAAATTTCCAAATTGTAGCTGTCTTGAAAGAAAGAGATTATTAATGCAAAGTGGAGTCTTCTTTCATACTATCTAGATGACATCATCATAATCATCATCATCACCACCACCATCATTATAGTCTTCGTTTTTGTCATCGTCCTCAAGGTTTATGGTCGTGTTTCTATACAACACATAAATCTAAGTCCTTGAAATTAGCGAAAATATTCTTTGACCTTTATGGACTAATAGGTATTCTTATGACAGAATATGACCTTACACTACTGAATTCAGCGGCGTATTGGGAACTTAAGGGCCTGTTACATCGTTCTCATGAATTTGCAAGTCAGACTTTACATTGGGTTCTATATTTCCATGTTTACGATTTAATTGTTGGAAGTCAAAACAATTATACGCTGTGCGTACTATGATGTTATTTGACCGTTATTCCCGGGTGGTTTCCTTTGCTGATTTAGACATGTGATAGGACTATTACATGTTCTTCATAATTATTGTCTTGTTTGTGTTCAAACAAGACAAGAATTACTGGCAATTCTAAGACAGAATGTACTGCCTGCCCAGTATAGAAGTCTGCCCATCAAGGATTGTAGTCATATACGATTGCGAGTATAAACTAATTATGTGTAAAATGTTTAGAGTCCTATCATGCTACAACAGCGCCACAGTGTTTTCTCTATCTTCTTCTCATTAATTCTTCTTCTTCTCCATTATCATCAACATCTCCCTCTCATCTTTCCATTTCTACTTTCTCTGTTCCTTCTTTCTCTTTCTTTGTCTCTTTTGCTTTGTCTTCCACTTATTCTGCTTCCTTGTGTTTAATTAGGTGATACGCTATCAGCGTATCACCTATTGTGATTGTCAAAATCTCTCTTTATTTCTTTTTATTCTTCTTTCTTTCTGGACAATTTTGTGTCATCAATATCTCAAGAATGACATTACGGAATAACATGACATTTTCAGGGAACATGTCTCATGACAAAATCTAGCCACAATAAGGTTTTCATGACAGTAACATATCTATGACGTCATCTAGGCGCCATTTTGTGATTTTCGGACCATGTTACATGATCGATCATAACTTCATAACTAAAGGTCATTTCTGTATCATTTTCTGTGGACATTAAGTTTAGGTCACGCTCTATCTTACATGTTAATGCTAATTACCTAGGACATCATTACGCGCGCGTACGCGCGCATCAAACTTTTAAAAGGCTCAAAACAACTTTCCAATGGGAAATCTCGAAGTTTCAGACAATTTTAAGCGTTCCGCGCGTAGGCGTCCGTCCGCGCATTTTCGCGCGCAGTGCGCGTAAGCAACATGAAAATGCAATTGTTTTGACAGATTTGGATTCCTGATACATTAAGTAACAATATCCAATGATTTCCGATCAATTTTGACTTATAACAAAGGAATGCGCTGGCGTCAAAGTTGAAATTTCGTGTGCGCGTCTATGTGGAAATATAGTGAAAAACATGTCTTTGTTTATTTCGCCATAGCTCTTTAAAACGCAGGGTGACCCTATGTTTTTATTGCATATTACAAAAGCATATGAATTGGAAATAACATTTCAAGCATCAATATTTCCCGAAATACATTATGACGTCATCATATCATCATCTGAAATCAAAAAAAGTGGAATTAATTTTTTTGAGGTACTGTTTCTGACATTCATTTGCTCGTATCTCTCTTGTTTAAGCTCAATATTATCCCAAATTCAGATATGTTTTACTTTGAACATTTGCCTTTCAAGTCCATGTCATGGTTTTGAAATTTGATGACATCATCATACCTTAAATTGTGATTAAAGGTAAAGACTCAAAATCGGACAAATTTACGTGTATTGTCTATGGGAGGTGATTTTTTTTTAGACCATGCATTGACTTGACAACGTTTAAGCACCTTTATCTCAGCTGATTTTGCTCCATTTCCTCTGAAACTTATGTATGTTGTAGCTCAGACAATAAGCTGCAGTCATCATGCATTTTATATTTTAAAATCTCCTCATGAGGTCGACAATTTTGTAGTTAAAAACTGAAAATGAGAATACAATCTGTACGGAACGATTGGCGATCGTTGTTTGCAACTGTATATTGGTCGAATCCACGCGGCCACTTGTGGGAAGTTGAATAGCGCCATCTCCGTCAACAGTCACGATTGTATAATTAAAAATTTAAGTTTCGCAAACGATCTTCAGGACAGCCATTTGGCGTAATCGCTTAGCGCGCTGGGTGTTCATAACGCCATACGGGAAGGCGAGAAGTTCGACTCCCGCAGGACTTTTCCCTTTTTTTCTTTTTTTTTTTTCGGCTGTTCAGCTTTACTCGATGTCATTTATCGTATTATTTTATCAAGTATACGTAAGCCGTGAACACGGCTGCTCTATTTCCCTTAATTGTTTTGTATTGGAGTTTGGAGATTGGGTTTGCTTCATTAATTTTGTCACACTTAATGTTGTAAATTGCCCCTTGTTACAGTGTCCCGCTTGCCACCTTTCGTTTGCTCTTTCCTTTTCTCTTCATTGGTTATTGTTATATTGTAACAGGATAGGTAGGAACATGTACGTTTAGATAACTGGCAGGAATGGGAGCTGAATTGATTAATTCTAGTCCAGGTGTATGGCGCCTCGCTCATATCTTTGAAATTCCAGGTTGTTATTGTTTGACCCAATTACGGAATTGTAGACAGGTTTTATGTTTCTATAGAGGTATCTTATGCCACATGAGTGGAAGGCATCACTGTTTAGTAGTAGTAATGAACTTTTTCATGTTGTAAATGATATTAAGTTATGAATTTCACATCCAATCTTCGGGACAGCCGTGTGGCTTTATAGTCGCTTAGCCCGCTGCATTGTCATTATGCACTACCTTAGGACGAGATGTTCGAGACCCGCAGGACGCTATTATTTTTTCTCTCTCTCTTTCTTTGTTTTTCTTTTGGCAGTTCTGCTTTATTCCGATGTCATTTATCGTATTATCTTATCAAGTATATAACTACCCCACGAGACACAGTCACTCAAGTTCCATTTTTTTTTGTCGGAGGCTGGAGGTTGTATTTGCTTTATTTATCATACGTAATGTTGTAAATTGCCCTTGGTATACAGTGCCCCGCTTGCCACCTTTCGTTTCTCTTTCCTTTTCTCTACGTTTGTTCCTGTTACACTGCACAAGACAGGTCGGAAAATAATTTACATAACTCAACTGGAGCAGGAATGGCAACTGAATGAATTAACTCTAGGCCAGGTGTATAACGGCGTCTCGCTCATCTCTTTGAAATTCCAGGTTGTTATTGTTTGACCCAATAACGGAATTGTAGACAGGTTTTATGTTGCTATAGAGGTATCTTGTGCCACATGAGTACAAGGCATCACTGCTCAGTAGTAGTAATGAACTTTTTCATGTCCCTCCATGTCAATTATAGTGTGTTTAAAGGGGTTGTGCGTCTATCTGCCAAAGAAAAGGAAAACCTTATTTTCGCCATGGCTGTTTCTCTATACGTAGCCGTATGTGGTGAGTGTTGTTGGTATCTGAGCAGTGAAGAACAGAGCGTCAGGCTAAAATCCCCCTTAGTTATACGCGCTAAGCGTTCAATGTCATATATCTTTATTTATGTAGTCAATCACTGCTAATGGAGTTACAGAATTATGTTATGACACGTTTCACTGAAAGTTTGTAAAGCAAAGTTTATGGACAAGGCAAGCAATTGTACATAAATAATACCATTGATTTCAGAGGGAAATTATGTTATACCTAAATGTAAGAGTATCACTGCTTTGGAATTGGTGAGACAATATGCTTGGCACGAGGGCTTCCACTTCTAATAGCTGATCCCTTTGAAGATTTGTCGGTCACGGGTGATCGTCATGATTCATCTTTCACGTAGAAGCTTACGTTCCACACTCTTAGTTCGAGAAGACTTACCATCACACTTCAAATTGCGATTAAAGGTAAAGACGCAAAATCGGACAAGTTTACGTGTTATGTCAATGGGAGGTGATTTTTTTTTAAACCATGCATTGCCTTGACAACGTTTAAGCACCTTTATCTCAGCTGATTTTGCTTTATTTCCTCTGAATCTATAGTATGTTGTAGCTGAGACAATAAGCTGCAGAAATCACGCATTTTATTTTTGCAAATCTCATCAGGTTGATAATTTTGCAGTTTAAAACTGAAAATGAGAATGGAATGTCGACCAGACGATTACTGAATCATCTTTGACATACATAACTTTACGTTCCTCATGTTTTCTCGTCGAGACGTATGGCCGAGTGGTTAAAGGCGACGTTTCAGAGACGTGAGGTTGCGGGTTCGAACCCCACAAGAGCACGAAACAAAATACTTACTTTTTTTTTTTTTTACTTTTTTCTTCAATGGAGTACTACACCTTCACCTATGCAGAAATCACGTTCGCATGTAACCGCACCTATACGCACACACACACAATATCCCTTTGTTTTGTGTTGGAGACCAAAGCGCTTCGACTGGAAATTTCGACTTGAAAATACACATGTAAATGTGAAGGTGACCCTTAAAAGACCTTATCGCCATGTTTGATTTCTGTTTTTTAACAGTATAAAGACCTATTGGTAAATATTCATTTACATATCCTGTCTGATCGACTTACTTGCCCACGCCGACACACGCATGAAATGTTCACATGGTTGCATGACAGAAACAATTTCATCTGAATTATGTGGGACTGTATAAAGAATAGGACTTCACGAATGTGTCTCATGTCCTCTATTTGTCTGTTTATGCTAAAAAAACAACTGCTATAACATCTAATACATTTTGCTTCACTTGTCACACAAAAGGTTATAAATTGCAGTTGTGCAGTATATTTTTGCCAGCTCTCGTCTTCTCTTCCCTTTTCGCTACGTTTGTTTTGTTATACTGAAGGTGGGGATTTATGCATTTATATAAATACTTCAACTTGAGTGGGAAAAAGAACTGAATTGATTTACTCTAAGCCAGGTGTATACCGTCTCGCTCATCTCTGTGATATTTCGTACTGTTTGTTTGACCCAATAACGGAGTTGTAGACAGGCTTTATGTTGCTTTAGAGGTATCTTGCGCCACATGAGTGGAATGCATATGCTGTTTAGTATTAATGAAGAGTTCTTTCATGTCCCTCCGTGCCAATTACAGTGTGTTTAAAGGGGTTGTGTGTCGATCTGCCAAATAAAAGGCAAAACTGTTATTTAAGTAATGGCTGTTTCTCTATACGCAGCCGTAGGTGATGAGTGTTGTTGCCATCTGAGCAGTGAAGAGCAGAGTATCAGGTTATAATCCCCTGAGTTATATGTGCTAAGCGTTCATTTTGATATATCTTTGTTTATCTAGTAGTCACTGCTAATGGAGTTACATAGTTATGTTATGACACGTTTCACTGAAAGTTTGTAAAGCAAAGTTTATGGACTATGCAAGCAATGGTAGGCCTACATGATTGATACCATTGATTTTAGAGCGAAATTATGGAATGCCTAAATGTCATTGTCTCATTGCTTTGTTGAGACAATATGCTTGACACTCCTTCCACTTCTAACTGTTCCCTTTGAAGATGTGTCGGTCACGGGTGATCGTCATGATTCATCTTACGTTCCACACTCTTGGTTCGAAAAGACTTACCATTTAGTTACGTGGTTAGAAGCTATGTCTCTTTCTTTATTTTAGTTGAGGTAATGCCGCTTTCGTCTAGGTACAAATCATATTGTCTTGTAAACAAACACACACTCTCTCTATTTGCCTCTGTTTTGTTTTTGGACGTTTCATTGCTTTTTCTGCCGGAAAATTTCACAGGCTTGTAGCTGCAAGGGCTTTCTTTATTTTTCCTTTTTTTCTTAGGCAGTTCAGCTTCACTCCTATGTCATTTGTTTCACTATTTCCTCAAGTATACACATCCCCACGAACACAAACACGCAATTTCCCTTATTTTATATCGGAGGTTAGAGTGTTTCTGTTGCTCGTGGGAATTTTTGTTTATCGCCAAATTACAATTCATTTAGCTAAACATGGATACTCAACCAGCAGAGCCCTTAAAATAAGTCAGCAAGTAGTTACTAGTACAATATAGCACCATATTTCGTCCGGGTATAAATCCCATTCTGTAAAGACACGCACTCGCTGTATTTTCCTTTGTTTTGGATTGGATGATTCATTGCTTAATTGCTGGAAAACTTTACAGGCTTGTAGCTTTAAGAGCTCTCCAAACTGATCATATTAATGACAAGATTCGATATAGCAGTTTTGGTTATGGAAATAAGGGCTAGAGTTCATATTTTTAAAAGACCACTATTAAAGTCAAGACGATCTTTAGAACACTGTATTGACGTGTTTCAATTTGTTCGTGTTTATATTTGTTCGTCATCGTAGAGATACACTGTGCTAAGAAAACCTGTTAATCTACTTGGGCCTACTTGCACACGCAGACACACGTACAGGACTTTCCATGTGGTTTGCATTGTTACTAACAATATGATCTGAATAATGAAGGTCCAAAAAAATCGACTTTGCTAAAATATTATTGCAGAAATATAACTTAAAGTCGCTATATTTAATTGTTTCGTTGTCAATCACTGGTGACCGATATCTGATGACCCAAAGCGTATCACCTAACTCGTCTTTAAAGTGACGAGTTTCATGTCTCGTTCTATTTGTGTTCTTCTTCTTTTTTTCTTTTTATTCTTTTCCTCTCCACGAACTGGGCGGGCATGCACTATATACAAGGGTGCTCTGGTGAACAGCGCACACTTTCTCACTTTACAACGCATACACTGGCATACATCGCGCGCTATCTCCTTGCAAAGAAATTGTAAAGCAAACATGCATAAAAAGAGCACTCTCATAAATTGAAGTTCGGTTTGTTCAAGGATTAGTTCCATGTATGTAGCTATTCACACACAAAAAAGGAGAAATGTAGCCTGTACTCTAGTCGAATGACGCAAGCGTTAATCATTCACGTCCCAATTTTGTTCTTGGGACAAAACTGGGGACAAAAAAAAAGAGAAGAAGAAAACGCTTAACGTTTCGCCTGTATCTTGTGTTGTAGAAAATCTACCGAGCAAACTAAAAGGAAGCCAGCTGCAACCTGGGGCTACCCAGGGGAGAACTTCAGCTATCTCTAGGCGGAGATAACAAATTTAGGGGCTGAGTAAAGATGCGGCTGTCTGAATTTTATGATTTACGCGAACAATTTGTCTTCTCCGTCACTAGAAGAAGCGTTGGATTTGGCACGAAGCTTTCAGAAATATCAAAGCATTCAGTAAATCCGCCGTATATCATACGTTGTCTGTGGTGCGAGCGCACATACCAGGTAGGCGCGCATAAAATTCCCGGGAATAACATTAATCACTGCCATTCACGAACGAACGAACTCAGTGATGTTTGTTTTCTTTCTACAAGTCTCTCTTCTCCCGTTCTCATGCCCCTCCGTCCCCTTCTCTTCATTCTATCTCACCGCTCCCGCTCCTGCCCCCCTCCCCCCCCCCTCTCTCTCTCTTTAGTCCCTTCGGCCTCAACCCACCCCCTCTTCCAATTCTTTATATCCCGTTTGTTTGTTTGTTTGTTTGTTTGTTTGTTTTTTAGTGTTCAATAATAGCGCGGCATAATGGAAGTATATTACGAGAACTGCATTCGTCATAAAAAGAAGATTATGACTGTGTAGATGTCGCTGATCGACAATCTACGTTAGGCGTTACACGCATGCTGTTTCACACTCTAAGGTAGCTAATTATCTATGGACCCTCGTGGCTGTGCATGAATTTCATGATTTTTTTTTCTTAATTCATTTAGCGTTGCGTAGACAAATCATGCTGCGAGACCTTGCAACCGGCTCAGCTTCGATCATTTGGAGAATAAAATGGAGCTTCTCGCAAGGTCAATCAGATGTTAATGCGGCTAGACAATTATCTTATACGGTCAAACGGCGCAGTCTTGGACAATCGCACGGGGCGTATAGCTTGGACGTTAACAACAATACGCCTTGAGATATCTGTCCATCATGCGATGAATCGGATTGGATTATATTATCAATGAAGAAACAAACTCCCCAGGAATGGTAGTCTATATATAGCAGAGATGGAAAAAAAAACATGCTACTATCAGCTAACAATTGGTTTTACACTAATTAAGGGGACAGATTAAGGGGATATTCTCAGTGAAGATGAAAAGTATGCTATACTACTAGCTGACCATTTGTTTTGGAGGGTTTGCCTGACTTTTATCAAGCACAGTGAACAAACAAAGTATTATTCTGTTTTGCTTTCTAAACCATCTCATACTTGATGTAATATCAGAGGGTGATTTCAAACTTTATTAATTAGGTGTTCGGTGAATACGTTCTCACGCCCGACCTGAAAATCTAGGTGGTTAGATAAATATTTGTCGATAGATAATTATGTAATTGGACGCGACGGTGTTCTCTGAAGAAATCGAGGCACGACGAGTATTCTGTAAACAAATTATAGAGAATTATATAAACGAGATGTCTCCGGGTCGCGCCTTTTTCTGGGTCCAGAGGGAGATGTGCATGGTGTCGTGGCCGATTTGTGCATATCACGACATGATTTTCACCCAAAAAGTATATACCACAATTATGATACATATCACTTGGCAAACTACGCTCCCCCTATTATACTACCGCTACCTCCACCGCCAAACACCACCTTATTCCTCATTAGTCTAGTTTTCTCGTTACTATGAGTTCTGTTTTGTTTTTTGTTTTGTTTTTTTTTTACTTCTTCTTGGTACAGGGAGATATCTAAGAGTACTGTTTGAGCTTTTTTGTGGCTATGCAAAGAGTGCTTACAAAAATAAGGAAATCCATTTAATCTCAAAATATCGCGGTGCATTTCAGTTAGATTACACTGGATTATGGAAGGTTTTTCTATTAGTCTCGGGTATCGAAAGCTGCAGGAATTTAGCTTGATCTTTATTCCAAACGTAAAGCTGGAAAGCAGATAAGTGTGTGTTTGTTTGTGTTTTTTTTTTTGTGGCTACATGTTCGTCTTTTTGCGGCTAAGTCATAAAACCATTTGCCTTTCTTAAACTAAAAACTCGCTCCCCGCAGGTTCTGTACTTATCTTTCAATCTGATCAATCTTGCGAATAACACGCACGTCAACAATATCGAATGCTCCTATTTATTATGTATGGGTGCATGAGGAAGAAAGACGTATAAGAAACAACTAAACAAAGAAACAGAATGCCACTTCCGTTCGCTTACCTGTAGATGGAATAATTGCCAATGCCTGGTTAGATTTAAGAATAGTCTATGAATTAAAGTCCTTTTATGACTCAATTTGGCTCTGGGTATATATTGGAAAGACTCTGATGATACCCATTACTGTTACCTAGACTTAGTGTTGGACAATCCGCTGCACTTGAAAATAGTGATGCCGTGTGGATCGTTGGGAGGGGACAAGCACTGGAAAGAGCTGCAGTAAAAGGGACTATAATGCAGGAGAGTGCCACACATTGCATACTCTCTTTTCGGTGATGCCACTGCCTGACGGGATCGCAGGCCAAATTGAAGCGGTTGCCCTAAAAATTGACATACCGCCTTCTGCGAATCAAGAGTATAGATCATGCGCGCGGAGAAGAAACCGAGTTAGGCAGTCAAACTAATGGATATATCAATCAGGGTCGATAGAAAATGCACTTCAGAGATAAACACAGTGACATACACACGCGCACACACACAAAGAAAGAGTAGGGGAGAAGTAGAGAGCAATGATTGCATTCATATACGCTCATTTTCTTCGGAATCGTAACGTTGGTTTACTTTGCAGGAAAGCTTCTGGGAACTAGAATATAAAGATCCTCATATTATGGGCAAATCTAGAATGGAAGAGGATGGGGGGGGGGGGTGAGGACTTACTTCCGAAGTGAAAGTACTCTGAAATGGGAGTGCAATGTGTGGATATACATCAAGCCATCAGCGTTGGTCCATCTATCTAACCTTCACACGACAGGGACCGACAGAGAATAAAACAGCCACTTACGCCGGAAACCGACGGCAAACCGATTCGGACGGCCTAAAAGCCCTTTGCATCATTTTTTTTTTTTTTTTTTACTTGAAAACCAACTCATATAAAGTTTGGAAGAAAACAGTAGATTCGGGCAAAGTCTCGATTTCAGTGCGTGGAAGGATAGCTGCTTCCGCATCAGAACTTGACTTAAGTTAACCTTTCATAGTGTGTACAATTAATCTTCTACTGGTAGCCTTGAAGATGGAGGCATAGTATAGGCATAGTAGGCATAAGTACAGACCATGCAGTGGGAGATAGAATCTTACAAGTGAAAAGCATGCTAACAAGGATATTATGTCATAATCATAGAAACAGAAAATTCCTGAGGGACTTGTCACCACATCACTTCATTCAGTGGAGGTTTTTTGTTATTATCAATTAGCTAGTCCTGATAGTGGAGAAAAGAAGAACGGTTCCTATGGTAGGTATTGTAACTTTGATCCATTAACCGATACGATAGTAAGTCATTATAATCATGATAGTACGCTACACGATACAGGCGCATTGACCTAAGCAAACACATTGCATTCTTTTTCAAGCTAAAATATCACTCTCGCGCTCGATGGACACCGCTATGACCCGATATATCGTATTCGATTTAATCGAAAATAAAACATCTCATAGCAACCGCGATTGGGTATAGCTCTGAGATTGGTACTTCAGACGAACCATATTGGCTAATGTTTCCCGATTTCGTTGTTACCCATACTGAAATTGTGCTATTAATGGCGTACAATCTTTCACACATTTCTCATGCATATAGATGTACATTTTAAAACAAAGAAAATCGACAGTTCTGCAGGCATATGAGAAGTATGTTTCACTTTAGTTTTCTTTGGATAGAGTCATGGCAAGTAATACTTGTACACTCGTATATGGGGCACTGTTGCGCGAAATTGGATCGTGTACCTGTGGTATTACCAACACGCTCGCAAATCGTCTGTTAATCAAACTTAAAGATCGTTTGCGAATTTCATCGAAGACTGCCTTTCTATCTTGGAAAGGTAAATGCAGCTTTACCGCCTTCCGCTCCAGTTTCGGGAGAGCTGCTCGATCTTCCGAACGCAAATATCACTATTTTTCCCCGATGTCATTCCGATAGCATATTTGCTCTGCGAAAATACTTTGCCTTCCGTGGGTGGCGCGATGAGTTACATTAGTACGTGAGTGGTCAGTAGTGCGTGTATGTATGTATGTGTATGTGTGTGTGTGTGTGTGTGAATGTGAGTTTGTCTTTCTGTCTGTTTGAATGGGTAAAGAGGAGGACATTGTCTCATAACCCTGTGCGATTTTTGACCGAGTAATCGTCGCAAAAGTTGATAAAGATTCTTTTTTTTTTTTAAATCAAGATGTAAGCAACCACAATGAGTGCATTCCAGACATACTGAAAGCGGAATCACAGATGCCGTCACGTCGGTGTGAATAAGGGCATTATCATTTTAGTTTGAGCAAGCTCATCGTTGTAATCATAGACTGATGATAATTGATAATCAGTGCCATGTCGCTGCTCGATTTACCACTTCATTTATTTTATTATCATTATGATTATCATTATTATATTTATATAATATATCATTATTATTTTATTGTTATTATCGATATTATTATCATTTTATATATCATATATAATTACAGAGCCCCATTAAAGACCTGGGCCCCGTTTCATAAAAGATGTTAGGATAGCAACTCTTGCTAGACTAGCAAATCTCCGTGGCAACAGCCAATCAGGAAGCCCAATTCTTGTCGTTACTGTGACAACTGCCATTCCAGCAAGAGTTGGTATCATAGCAGCATTTTATGAAATGGGACCCAGAAGTAACAATCATTTGTCACTACTGAAAAAGGGCTACGTTTTCCTCTTGAACTCGTTTTGCAAACATTTATTATACTCTATTGAATTTGTTGATTTTTAAGTACGGAAATAAACAAACAGACTTCAGTAGTACCAGCCAGTCAGTATCGGGATGCTAATATTGATGACGGAGGCATTACGACATCTTTAGGGTTTTTTTTTCCACTTTGATATTGTATTGCGCACCTGAGACACACGTTAAAAATACATACTAATTATCATAACAAACGAAATCAGAACGGGTAACCGTCAAAGGGCGTAACAACCACAGCATAAACTTAAGGTTATACAAGCCTCATTAGAGAGGAGATAAGTAAGCCACAGCTGGTGAACTATCCTGGTCAATCAGGTTAGATTTTGACGTCAAAACCTTTGGCAATTAATGATTGCCAAAAAAATTCCACCTGTACCCTCGAAAAGAAGACATTGCGTATTTTTCCGTAGCTTACAATCACAATTTGATGGATGGTGTGTAAAGCCAGTGACGAAAAAAGACATGTTGGGATATTTGTGCAATCATTTCATATATATATATATATATATATATATATATATATAATATGATTATGTAGGTACACCAAATTGGTGAATTGCTGTCAGTTATAGAAATGTTGTCATTCGTCAAAGATATGCATGGAAAGTTGTGTAAGACATGATCTTCGATGCGATAGATAGTTTAGAAGGAACATGGGTGGAAAAAAAAGACATAGCATGTAGTTGGGTTACATATTCATTCCCAGTCAATGTCATACATAATGCACCTGTTTTCACATGTTATTATGGTGAGCCAGTAGTTTTTCTTACCGTTATATATCATGTTTGAAACCCATCATTTTGCACTGCGATGTCGTTACGGGAACCGAAATAAATAGAGGCAACATTATACAAAATCCAACGAAACGGATGCGGCGACGCGTACAAAAAGATAACAAACTCAGCAAGCGACCTAATGAAATTATGGCGGATCGAGTTTGTCTAATCAGGCTGCGACATATGACGATCTCTCCGCCATTACCAACTCGGCCTGTGAGCCCAAGCGCCACCCGAGCGTGCGCCCTCATTTTCGACCCAGAATTTCATCCAGGCTGGAGGCGATCCGAAAAAAAAAATCAGAGAGGTGAAGAGAGAATTAGGAAGGTAAACGAGTAGAAAAAAAAAAAAGAAAAGAGGAGGAAAAAAGAAAAGAAGAAGAAGAGGGGAGGAAGGAGATGGAGATCGGGAAGAGGGTTCAGAGCAATTGAAACCGGGAGGACGGAAGTTAAGTCCCTGGTTGAGGCTTGGATGACGTTGCTCACAAGGTCTTTGGGAGCGACCATCAAGATAATCAGCTGAAATTCACCACAGGATCCGAGATATGCGATTCTCGGAAGAAAGTTGGGCAGATTGTTCAAACGCCCATTTGAACTTTAAGATGCGGAAACGGAAGCATCTATTTTTTTATTACTATTATTTCTTTTAGTTGCCAAAAGTGCTATACTGTGGCTTCACTTGTTTTGTTGCATCGGGACGACTAAAATACTTACTGAAACTGTTCATGAAATTTCGAAGAGGCACGTTGTTGACGCAGTACTCATGTCCTGATGGGTTATTCATCAAAATGACAGAAAAAAAAATGTCATTCATCAAAGTTCAGAAAGGAAGACAACGTGAAAAGGAACAATTCCCTTTTCTCACTACAAAATAATATTTGAACCCGGCGCCGAGTCGATCGGCAGCTGCTCGGCAGTTAGTATCGCTGCTCATTGATTGCTTTGAATCTCAGAATAATGAATACGCTCCTTCTATACGTTGCAGATGATGATATATATATATATATATATATATATATATATATATATATATATATATATATATATATATATATACTGTGGCAACAACTACCACCAGTTTAGACGCATTCCATCACAAGCAGGTTAGTTTTGAAATCCGTCCGACCAGGAGCAGACGTATACCCTTGTGTGTATGTTCTGCTTCAGAAACGGATTTTTAATCTAACATCACATCGCATCCTGGTCGCTGATGAAGAATGCGATGACTAACCTGTTTGGTGTCTTGTTTCAAAAACATGCGCTTTCCTCGCCAGGATAAAGCGTTTTAATGCCATTTTAGGTTTTAATCTCTTATATATATATATATATATACATATATATATATATATATATATATATATACATATATATATATATTGAGTAACTTGCTCTTTCTGTAAAGATTTTGCCGAGACAGTGAGGGGACAGTTATTTCCCAAGAATTAGACCGTTAAATGTTCGCGGTTTTGTTCCGCACGTTCAACACCAACGCAACATGCTCGGCTTTCGATCCGAAATCCTCGTTTTCAGCTGTGAATGTCTAAATATTGGTAAACAACTCCTCCAATCGAAAAAGTGCCGCCGGGGGTAGAAGGAAAGAGACTCAGAAAGGGGATGGGCGAGCGTCCTTGGGAGGGTGGGAGAGAGGGGAGGGACGGTGACGAAGGAGAATCCCAAATAACATCCATGCGAATTGACACACTTCTTGCGCGGTACCGCTTTCCGCAGAGAGCCGTCGGAAATAACTTGAAGAATCGGTAATCAATAAACGCTGCCGAACGAATTTCACATCGCCATCGTCAAAACGCACGAGGGAGACGAAAATGTCGAGATTTGCATCTTCTCGTTCTTACATCTCTCGCGGGAAAGAGAGGGAGGGGGAGAGAGAGAGGGGGAGAGCGGGTATGTTCACTCCCTCCCCCCCCCCCCGTCAATCATGCGTTCATGTACCTGGCTGTATTTGATCGTTCAATTAAGGAAGAATGCCCGGAGAAAAAGAATCTCTCTATTTTGAAACTCACACCCATGGCCTTATCGAATGCCATTCCTCAGATTTTCCCCTTATTCTAAAGACCAAGTGTATAGGGAGAAAGATACCAGTGTGATTGTCGATTTTCTGTTTTGTCAAACGCTCTGGAGGACCTCCAGGCGCTATTGTGATGTTGTGCATTTTTTCAGAGACAAGATAGAGGCTTGTGCGTCAGCCACACTGAAGGTTTGATAATAATGTTTGAACGGCAGCATAATCACATTATCATCTTTACCGGGATTCGAGAACAATAACCAAGTACCCGCTATTCACTTTTCAAATTGGCGGTTTCGTGTGACGAATAACTCGTTTTCTATCGCCACAGGTCAAACGCTCGGAGAGTTGCTTCACATCAGCGTTAGATCCTGTCCTGGGCCCTATCTCGGTTACAGCTCGTTAT
The DNA here is from genome assembly GCF_964275005.1 of Diadema setosum. Taxonomy (NCBI): domain Eukaryota; kingdom Metazoa; phylum Echinodermata; class Echinoidea; order Diadematoida; family Diadematidae; genus Diadema; species Diadema setosum. The sequence continues at coordinate 8,313,061 of NC_092689.1, read as the reverse complement.
TCCGAAGGTTCATAATTCCAAAGGCTCTTTATTCCGAAGATTCGTTATTCCGAAGGTTCATTATTCCGAATTTTATTTTCGGATTAACGAATATTCGGAATAACGAACCTTCGGAATAGCGAACCTTCGGAATAACGAACAGCAACCCATATCTCAGACCAATTAAAGATATAACGCGAAGTCGGCTGTTAATTTTGTGTGTGAGACACACAGACTATGATAGACACCTATATAGAATGTACATGCACACATTTCTCAAGGCACGCATAAAAAACGATCATTATCTTTAAAATAGCGACTTGTACGTTCATGAGACGGTTGTGATCGCACAACGCGCGGCTTGATTCTGGAAAGTTTGTCTGAGCGTGTCGATTTCGTTGGCAGAGAATTGTACCGTGACATTACCGTTTACATATTATATCTTACACGGATCACGTTCCTTCGAAAACGGGCATAATTTGACTCGTACGAGGGGCAATTTTATCTTGATTTGATGTTGATTTGGCACAGATCCTAGCAATGCATGCTATGAAGCGACTGTCTGCGATGATTGGTGTCGGGTGCTGCGACAACAATTTCATCGGCACGATTCACGGATCTCACTTTCCTTGTTTGCTTGTGTGTTGGGTGGGGGATGGGGAAGGGGAGGAGAGTTATAGAGGTATATATATCCGTTTAATGTCCCCGAGCTCTCTGAATAATTTGCCTTGCGGTATGATAACTCCGTGCCTTAATCTATCAAATCCCAGAAATCGGGTTTATCGGGTTTAGTGCGGTATTTTTGAATAATATTTGTCCACTATTCACTTTCATTGTTTCAGAAGAAACATTATGAACAGTCGAACCCTATGTTTTTCAAACAGGCATATAGCTGTGTGCTTCTGTTGCAGGATTTCAAGAGCGCCTTTAATACCTTATTTATAAACGACATTAAAACTTGCAACTTATAGTTTGGAGTTCCCCTTTTTCTCTCTCACATTGGCAATTTGCTCATGAATTTCTTTCTGATGTCATTGAGACTAAATTGATATAACGAGTTCCTTCTGATCTTTCTCTAACATAGAATATGCAGTCAAATTTCATTATCCAATCCAATAACAAGAAGGTCATTTCTGTCTTAACCTTCCCCTTGGACATATTGGGTTTGTCAAAAGGAACAGAGAGCGAAGACCTCATCAGATACTCCACCTAATGATCATTTATTTTGGAGCATACCTGGATGAGAAAATCATTACAACAAGCACGCCTTGGTATCATCGAGGCGCACATGCTGTTGTCATGGTGACGAGTGCAAGTTCGTCACGATCTTTAAAAGGTCACCATCTTCCTAGAATTCGCCGTTAGATCTCGCTTTCATGCCCGTTAAATAGGTTGTCACTCTGAGGATGTGATCCCTCCAGAATGTATCGTAAGATGAAAAGCGTAATCCATCTATTTGGTGTAATGGTATTCCGCCTAGGTTATTAGCCATAGTAAGGAAGAAGAGTAAAGCACCTTGCATATTTCATATATATATATATATTTTTTTTTTAAACAAGGAATATATATATATATATATATATATGTATATATATATATATGTATATATATATATATATATATATATATATATATATATATATATATATATATATATATATATATATGTATATATATATATATATAATATATGTATATATATATATAAATATATATGTATATATATATATATATTCATTTCTTCTCTATAGATGCTATCATTCAAATAAGTTGGGGAAAAAGAAATAGGATATTAAAACGATCATCGATTGATCATCTTTGCAAAATTTAATAATAAGGCACTAAATTCAGAAGATGTAGCATGACTTTTTAATTTTGATTTTAAAGTGAAAATATCAATGTTTTGAAAGTGTGTGGGTGTGTGTGTGTGTCTATATCTATGTATGCGCATGTGGTCGAGAGAATGTTTGACGTGTTAATCGACAAACTCATAACTATAAACACCACATTGAACGCAGGTAGATCGTCCTGTATTTTTCAGTTTTCTCTTACCACACATTGTCGGTATAAAAGGCTGGCTTGATTATACAAACACATAATTTAATGTATATTATTTACTACTAAAGTATAATGTGTATTATGTATATGTGTGTGTATGCGTGTAATGTACGTCCGCGTGTACCGTTGCTGTCAATTCTTAAATTTCGTAATTCGCTGTACTGTGTGTACATAATACGTACACGTTATGTATATGTAAAATATATTTCTGTACAGTGAAACACTTACCTGCTCATGGTCTATGTATAGTGACGTAAGATTTCTTACTGGAGTGTGATTGAGATTTGACACTACATATTCAGGGAAGATGGAGGCAATGCGATTCAAGGGGGGGGGGGAGGAAGGATACATGACCTCTGGTTTAGGCCTCAAGTCTTCAGATATAATCTAAGGCATTGTAAGGGTTGATAGTGTCCTTCATCTGCCCTCGATTCGTCTCTATCTCTTTTTTTTTTGTGTGTGTGTGTGTGTGATACGTTAACGCCGAATCGGAGGTAAAAATGTGCAAATTGCGAAAAACGATACGTTATCCAGGAGCGCGAAACGGTACGAGGTTGATTGCAGTGTGACGTCCACATTCTGCGTACACAATCGGCGTACGTGAAGTGGGTCGACTATTAACACCTTACGCGCATCCTCCCTCCCCCCCCCCCCCCTCTCTCTCTCTCTCCCTCCCTCTCTCTCTCTCTCTCTCTCTCGCTCTGCAACTTGGGTGCTTTACATAATCAACGCGAGATGGTCAAGATCTGTTTGTGCGTACATATGGTTCTTTTGTGTTCGCGATTAATTTACGTTTCTCAGTGCGAGGCGGTGACAGATTTTATGGCCGATCAGCTGACGCAGATTCTGTACGTTGGTTCAAGATATTGAGCACTTGACTAGAAGGAGTTTGAGATCAAAGCACTTTAGGCGCTCTACTTTTAGAATTCGATGAGACTTTTATCTGTTTATGCTTGTCTATCAAAATTGAATTTGTGCTTTTTGTATGTTACCCGATATTAAAATGTTGTTTTGTCATTGCATTGGAAGTAAAAAAAAAAAATAGTGAATCCCTTTCAGATTAGAAAGAAAAAGAGACAATCGTGACTATCGGTGTTATTACGTCAATAAATCGTTCACCATAATTAGTATATTTACGTATATTATGTTTTATATGTATAATGTACATGTACATACCTGATTACAAACTGTTTCTTTATTTCTCTGATTCAATCTAAATTATTCTTACTTATGAGAGACAAAATAGTGCGTTTATTGAGTATAGTATTATGTATTATGCATTGTGCATTATGTATTATGTAATATTATGTATTATGCATTATGTATCATAATTATGTATTCTGTATTATCTGATTATGTAGTATGTACTATGTATGATGTATTATGTAGTATGTGGTATGTATTGTATTCTCATTCTCAACTTCCTTTTGTATTTCTCTTTTCTCTTGTGTCATTGCATCATGTAGCTGTCACAGTGAGGTTTCTGACGCGGAGGTACATTGGAGAATACGAGAGTGATTCCGGTGAGTGTATAAGACTACAATATCCCGATAGCGCTTCTTTCATTCTGGTAGAGCTTTCTCTATCCCTCTTTCTCTATATTTCGCTCTACCTCTCTCTACCCCTCTCTCTCTCTCTCTCTCTCTCTCTCTCTCTCTCTTTGTAGCAGTATCGAAAAAGTAATACCAATATTATCGTGATGACGCACATAGTATCCATACGTTAATAGTTGATGAACGTTAAAATCAATGTTTCCAAGGTTTTAGCCATTACAGACTCTTGAGATGAGTGACCTCCAGTGATATCGAATAAGACGAATAAGAAATGATTATATGAATGATGAATAGATTTGTTCATTATCGTGTTTTCCCCTAAAATCACCCTTTTTGATACTCTTGACTTCCCTTCATGTTGAAAAATAAAGATACCATTTGAATATAATGGAGGAAGCAAAATGAATATGATCGTCTCGAGATAAGCATTTAATTTTCGCCTGACACCCATTGATGTCTGAAATTACGCAAAATAATATACGTGATCTGACATCACCTTAAAAGGTCCCTGCAATCCAAGTGTATGTTGACCTCTATTGGTGCCTTTTCGTCTGTACATGACCAAATCACTGAATACCTCATGAAAAAATGCATCATATATTTTATTTTTCATATTATTTTTGTGCATCCTGTTAAGTGCAGGGAGTAATAGCAAGGGACATTTTATGCATGATAATTCACAAATAAAGCACTTCGCATCGTCTATTCAAGGGTTTTAACACTTCACGCTCAAGGTTTTCGTCTTTTACCGGTTATGACTTACATATCAATCCGATATCATGAATGCAGGCAGATCTGACGTTTTTCATTTCGGAATAGCTCAGGGGTATTGACATGGTCCCTTAATTCAGGATCTTCCCGGCAGTACCCTTGAGTACTACATCTCAGGAGAGCAATATACATAATGTGGCATGATGGGTGAAGAGTATGAGGGGAAGGGGCTGTTAAAGGCATAATTTACCATTTGCAGATGAAACAAAAACCCAGCATTAGTGCTTTAAAATAGTTCTAAAATGTGAGTTAGGAATCGAAACAACCACTGTAAAAATTTGAATCCGTATAATCGATGTTAAGTATTGTTAAATACACAAAATGTGAATAATAGTTATAATAAGAATGCTTCCAGACTAAACCATCTACAGTTATGGTTTATTGAGAAAAATGCTGATATCTCCTTATATTTTAGGCTTTACTCTGAAAATTTTATATGGTAAGATGTTTTGTGATACAACAGACCTACACATATGCATCAAATGTGATATCTTGAACATTTTTGAAATCACTGCTCCCAAAGGTAAACTGAACCTTTAATAGGTGCCTGGCCTTATATCAAGTAACACAAAAATTATTGCCTATATACCGTCCCCTATAATCTCAGCTATATCACCATGATCACTGCTGCCTGGCGTCCTGGTAGCTGCAGCATTTTTTTTTTTTTTTTTTTTTTTTTGGGGGGGGGGGGGCTGCGATGGTGGATAATGTTCTATACCATTGAAAGTAATGTCTTTGCATCACTCTCAAAGTAGGTACGTGATATGCCTAGAATGCGAGCACGTAATTGTCGTAACGACATGCTATGCGCGCTGTGATACGATTGTCAAAGATCTATGGGAGTTTGTAACTTGATATTTACTGTAACATCCACTGCATGCGTAACCTGGGCAGATATAATTTAATGTGTCATTCCGAAAATGGCGCCATGAACCGGGGTCTTATTAGTACCGTTGCCTGAGGGCAGTGTGATTCTTCTTCGACAAATTAGGGCGTGATGCTCCGTGAAATTTGTAATGCATAATTACGTCCCTCAGAGTAGTTAATGGTGAGTCTTACCTCAGTATGTGATCTAAAACACGAGCGTGGAAGCAAAGGCTGAGGAAGTGGCGAATCATCTCTCTCCCCACGGAAAGGGGAAGAGAAAGAAGATTTTAAAAAAGGAAAGCGAAAACAAAGAAATATATAGTAGACGACAACATAGGAGCAATAATGACACAGAAACACAACGAGAAAGCAATGCACAATTTATACAATTAACATGTATGCGATTTCAATACTTCACTATGTTGATACGGGGTCGAAGTTTGATATTTTTATTAGATTCATTCTTTTTTTGTATGTAACTACTTCATTCTAATGATTCAGGGCCTGATCAAATAAAATAGTGCAAATATCATAATGTATACAGGAAGGTGGTTTCAAATGACTTTCGTGTGTGTTGGAGGTTTTGTATTTGTTTTTGCAAGCAGAGCCTTTAAATATTCTTATATTTCTATCTGAATCCCCTTGCAGTCTTTTCTGGTGTCCCATAAGTTCTTGATGAGGAAATCACTAAAAATGAAAAATAACTTTTTACAGTGATTTTCAGTTTCCCCGGGTTTACGAACATAACAACACTAATATGTATACAAATATCAAAGGTGTATCGGGGTAGAATAAGAGGGCACACATCTGTAAAAAGGAGGTTACACCAAAGGTAACTACGAAGCCTCTGTCATCTTACAGTTTTGGTTTAAAAAATACAGAACCAAAATGTTCATGCTGTGCTTGTGGTTGCCATCTGTCGGAAGATTCCTTCCCGCTCAAACGCTGTGCTGGCTGTGTAAATAAGTCGTCTGGGAGAGAGCAGGGGGTGAGCAAATAGACCGGTATCGGGGCCACTTATGAGCGGAAATATCAAGCCAAAATAAAGATAGGATAAAACAAAATTATATCAAAAATGTATAAACAAATATACGGTTTCGTGATTAGGGAAGAGATTCTGGCTGCGGTTACATTTGTGAAGTCTTGTTTACTTTGTAATTATTTTCGTTGGGGACTGTCATATATGATTATGATACTTATGACAGATCAAAATTCGATTATATATTATCCATCTTTCATAATGGAGAAATTGAGATATTCATATCCTACGACAAAAGTATGAAAACGTTTCTTTCGTTTTTTGAAGGTTTCGTGGGTGGGAAGCTCAGTTCTAAACTATCCAGTGTTTATCGTATATTCTGATGAGATATGGGGAAACCTGAAATCCCCTCAGTACGAGCTTACTCTTGGTGGTACATTAATGTTGGTGGGATAAGCGATTTGCGGTTGCATGCTCTCTGCATGCACCCAAATGTCACATGATCACATGTGATCACCCGTCAAGTTCAATTCAGATCCAGTTCAAATTTTTAGTACGTGCATTGCAGCCTAGTCTCAAGTTAGTCGATCGCAATAGGCTGTAAAGAGCTTGCGTACCATATGAGCGGAACTCACATACGACATCGTCGTTCCAGTGCAGATGCGTGTATACCGTGTTTCATTTCAGCACGGATTTATGTACCACACGTTTAAGTACGGATCCCACGCATTTCTTTATAAGTCACCAAATTCTAATACGCTGATGGATAGTGAGCAATATACAGGGCCTTTAAGTTCCTTTTAACATTGATGACACGACTCAAACATCTGACTTTCACAACGCTTCGCTTTATACAAGAAGAATGAATTCTCAGAGAGAGAGAGAGAAAAAAAAGAAAAGCTGTCAGGCTATTAAAGTGTACGGTTTTTTTCAAAGCTAAGGCGTGAAGAATGACGATGTCTGCGGGCCATCCTGTGGAGACAGAAACGTGTTCGAAGAGGCGTTACTTGGACGCGGACATCAGTACTTGATCTTGCACAAACAAACCCTCGATAGCGATTGTGCCAGCAAATCAAAATATACCTCTCCTTATATAGGCACCCCCTCCCCTCGGTGATGCTAGCTTAGCATTTACAAAGGCGGCACCTTTATACCGTCGATGTTTTACAGTGCTTCTTCCTCGATTTTCCGAGCCGTCGCCTCACAAAATATCAACCTGCTGTCCAAGTTAGATGTGAACTTATTTCAACTCCCCCTCGATCTCCTCGTTCCTTAAGTCCTTCCCACCGAGTACGCCTACACCATGAGACCATGCAGACCAGACTCAGAAAGTTTAAACTGAATAATTATTCGTTGTATTCTGCTTGTCACAACACATCTATGAACCTCACCCCTCCCCCCCCCCCCTCTCTCTCTCTCTCTCTTCCTCTCCTTTCACGCTTAAACAAAAAGGTTACCCAGAATGAAATGATTATTTATCTGGTTCGCTACAGAAACAATTTTTGTCACTAAACAAATAATATTGACGATAAACAATTCCACTGCACGTGTCGTGACATGCGTGCTATTTAAGATACATAAACACCTGTCCTTACCTGATTCTTAGGCACATTTCCGTTCCTAGGATACAGTTTATAGAATGTATATAAAGTATACTTGTATTTATCACCTTTCCTCTCCGCACTGTGGTGCAGACGGATAATATTTGGTCATCAGAGGAGCGGGAAAGCTGGGTGAGATAGACTGAGCTCGAGAAAGACAGAAGTGATAAGGGGGCCGACAAACCCTCTCTCCCCACGCTTAGCTCTTTTTTTTTTTCTCTGGGATATTAAAACACCTGTCAGATTTATCCTTGGCATGAACAGGCTTCGACCAGGCTGCGTTTATTTCGGGAACATTCCCCGGGTGCACCACGAGCCAGGAGCCAAAGTCGCTCGGGCTTCTTTAGAAGATTTTAAGCCTTTATTCTGCGCGCCGGCCTCGGGCTCTACAGCGCCCTCCAGGGACGTATTATGCCTATCGATTTGAATGTATTTCCTTCATTCTTCCGCTCACTCGCTATATCTCTCTTTCTCTTTGTCCGTCTATATTTATGCATATCTGTTATCTATCTTCTCTCTCACACACACACACACATTCTCTCTCTCTCTCTGCTCTTTCTCTTACTCTCTTTGTTGGCTAAGGGGAGTGACATCAGTCGGGTATACCTTAATAAGATTATGATTAAGAACGACTAACTTTATGTACGGTTGGATCCATATTTTCTTGCCTGGCATCCGCCGCGCGGAATTTCCGGTTCACTCGAGGCAACGGGACGGCGCTCGTCCGACTAATCTTGCCGAACCCTACACTGCAATTAGATCACGTGACTTTAGCTGGAAGGAATATTCATATAACCAAAATGTTAGTGGCATTATAGGGCTTTCGAGCGAGACCGTATAAGGAAAGGAGAGGTAAAATCAGGATACAGTGTACAATCCTGGATGAATGTATAATGTGCTATATTAAAAGAAGGAGCTTAGATGTCTCGTAAGAGAAATCGATTACCGCAGTCACACACATAGCAAACTGTACAAGCTAGAATCATGGTACTTGAAAGCGTGGTGTGCGAGATTGTTTGCTTAGCCGACAAAGAGCGATTACTACTGAAGAAAACGTTCCAGAACATAAAATTTCTATACATCGTCTCGATGTACCACCTCGGGAAGGCAGAAGAAAAAGGGCGGGGTGATGGGATTGAGGTTTTGAGAAAAAAAAAGTAAGATTTGTCATAAATGTCTCGTAGTAGATTGTCCTGGAAGAAATGTCAAGTCATTCAGGCATGTTGGTTGTTTGAGAGCTGTGCCTGTGGGAACTAACCAACAGACAGGATTGACTAGTTGAGGAGTTAATTGGACGCCACTGAGGGTTTAGTGCTGGGATGAGGAGTGGCGGGAGGGGGATGCTGTGGAGACATTTTGTCACACATAGACACACACACAGACACACACACAGACAGACACACACGCACACACACACACACACACACACACACACACGCACACGCACACACACAAAGTGCACACACAAGCATCTGCCAAATCTTAATATATCCGTCCCTCACGATTCATTTCCCTGGTTTTCACGCCGTACGACCGTCAGCCTTCAAAATATTCATTTCGCTCCTATCTTAACGCCTCTCTCTATTAAATCATTTTTTCTCTCTTCCATCTGCAGCTTCTCCTTCTTGATAGATAAAAATTCTTCCTTGCATGTTGAGGATATTTTGCAACTTTGTTCTATGCTGTGAATACCCGTGAGTAGGTGTTGCATTACAACAATCCTGTGATTTTTTCATTCCAATCTTTACTTCTCATTTCTATTTTGTGCAGATCTCCTGTACAAGCAAACTGTACTTCAAAGTGACATGCAAATGAATATGGAAGTCTTGGATACTTGTACAAGGGTAAGCATTTTCTACTATTTTGTAAGTAATGACACAGGCTTTTCCAATCTTGTCGGTGCTATACCTTCGCCACTCTTCTGTATTTTTCATTCGCCCCAAAACCTCCCTATCTCGAGCATAAGTGATAGTAAGAGAGATGTTTCTCATAAAGCTTTAAAACGCCAGAAGGGCGTAAAACGTTTAATTGAAATTCCAGGTGCGTTGCTTAGGTCTCTTGAATGTATCAAATACTGTCGTCCCATATAGTGTATAGCCAAAGGGGCTTGTTAAACAGCGTTGATCTTTTCTGATTTCCCGTTGACTTTTTGCATATGAGCGCATTCGTTAGGCACATCTGCAGGCTAATTTGTCTCGATTATGCTCGATTTTTCCCGCAAAAAGGTTATAATATTGTCCAATTATTCATCTTGAGGGGAGAAAAAAAAAGCAGTGTCAAGAAAGCTCCAACAACCATGTGCGTCAGATTCCCGCTGTTAATTAGCGATTATTTATCTCCGCGGCTTGCAGGTATTTTGATGTTATGGCCATAACAACTAACCATCTAACATCCCAAACATTAAGTTAGCTGAATTTACAATTTTGGACACTCATAAAACGCCATCGCGTTCATTATGGATTTCCCTACAGAGGAGAGAGGTTGTTTTCGTGGTCAATCGGCGCCCAGTTCTCCCACAGATTAGGGGGTATTTCCTGTCATCATTATTTTTTTCCACTAGATGCACCTGTGAGTGATTTCAAACTAAAGCTGGGGCTTAGCCGAAGGAAAGCTGACCGATACGTCAAGCTGCAGGTCTCCTAAGCTTAACTGACTCCAGATGCTAGCTCTTATTGATCACCCTAAAAATAAGAATACATTAAAAATCCCCATGGTAACGAGTGTCACATTCTAAGGACGATAATAGGATGCAAATTTAAAGTCTGTCATCTTCAAGTTAGCAATATGAAGACCGCTCTATCGGTAGGGAGTTTTTAAGGGAAGTTCAGCTTCCAAATAACAGGTAACTTTTCCAAACAAGCATACACACACACACACACACGCACACACGCAAGTACTGTTTGAAAAACGTGGAGATTGAGATGTGTGTTTGTAAATACACACACACACATCAGGATTGATAATTTCCTATTCATAATTGATTGCATTAATTCTAGTTACATCAGCACGACATGCTAACACGTTTGTCATGCGCAATCCGGTTGATACGTGTGATTCACAGCTGTTTATGGCTGAATATGAGAATTCAGAGTGCATGTTAAGTACAATGTAGGCCTATATCGTTTGCATCATTAATATTATCATAAAGCCTACTTGATGTATGGTATGCGAAGAAACAGCCATGAACAAAGGCCTATTCTTGTGTGTATGCGCACGACATCCGATGAACGAACTACTTGTAGGTTGTGAATGCATTCCCCGTAAGTTCGAATTCTTACACAATATGCTAGTCTGGTTCAACCACAATGAGGCACATGGAAGTAAACATTTTATGTATTTTGTCCTCCTTTAGGTCGACCTCCTAAAGCACCGAGATGATCACGTGAGATGGGGCAACGCCTTTGTCATCACCTACAGCGTCTGCAATCGAGACACATTCCGCCCCGTGGAGGCCCAGATCCGCTGGTTACAGCGCTGCAAGGCCCCTTGCTCAGTCCCCATCGCCATCGTGGGCAACATGGTTGACCTGGAGCACAGGCGCGAGGTCAACCCCGAGGAGGGGCGTGACCTCGCCGAGGAGTACGGGTGCCACTTCTTCGAGGTGTCGGCCGCCGAGGGCAGCGCGGAGGTGCGCGAGGCATTCCTGACTGTGCTCCGCGAGCTCCATGAGGCCAAGAAGACGAAGACTCAGATAAAGCGCAGGCGCAGTAGCGTGACGCGGAACGTCGCCAACAAAGTGATGCAAGCTGTCTTTGGCTCGCCCAGGCGGTCGCGGAAGATTTCGCTCCCTTGATCGCGGCTTAATCCGGAAGTATGCTTCTTCCAAACTATGTTGTTCATACGTTTTTCGAGCTTGGTTCGCGACGGAGAAGGCACCACCTATGCTGTGACGAGATGGTCCGAGCTGCGTCTGGATGCTTGACCCGAGGTGACCTGGCTTGGATGGAAAATTTCCGTCACGCATCCAGGGTGTGACGAGCACGTCGTGACCGTGTGATCACAATAGCACTGTGTCATTCATGTCATTTGCATTCACCTTGCTGAAATTTATTCTTGTGAATATCAGTTTCGCTCGTTTTTGTCCTTCACAACCAATAGATTGTCACATGAATCTATGTTAGATCACGTTCCAACAAATTAACAAAACAACAACCGTGTGAAGGTCTGGTCTGAGTGCACAATCATTGTGATATGTTATGTTCGGGGCTGAACTGGGTTTATTTATTTCGCTCCATCATTTCGACATGAGGTCTTTCTTGCGTAGTATAATTGCTGAATTTGTAAGAAGACATGAACAAGGTTTGGAGTACTCTCTGAGAGTCTCTTACCGATGCCACCCATGTGTTAAAAGGACGAAATTTGCATCACAAGCACATGATTCAAGTGGCCAATCACTTCTTCGGCTACTGAATCGATGGAGTACAAATAATGAGCGTGTTTGACAGGGTAATCCATCTAATTACCTAACTAATGACTGCATGTCTGTTGTTTGTACTGTCAGGTTACAGTACTATTAATTTTGTTGACCTTTTAAAGTCGTTTTTCCCTCCTCGCACATTAATCCATGCCAACGCACTATATCAAGAAAAAGGAGAGAAAGATACACGAAAGTGTGTCTCAAATGTTTGTATGTTATTATTCCGGTAAGCACTTAAAAAGCGGAATGCGATAGAGTCATTTTGTCGACAGCGAAAGAAGGCAAGAGCTATTGAATGGAAGTTCCGATTGCGCCCAGAGTAAAATGGTACGTCCGTTGTTATGTTTTGGAGAATTAAAGGTCATCATTTCGAAGTGTAATGAATTTTATGCGACCCATCAAGTGTCGATTTCCTTTCGGGCGCATTGCGTCTAATTGAAGAGGAGTATTTTCCACAATGGCCTCTAGACTCGGGTGATCACACCATGCTTCATTAACAGAGACCAGAATGTATCGTACACAAGTCTTGTAGAATCAGGTCGCAAAGACTGGATGTCAAACAATATCAAAATATATTTAAAAAATGCCACGACAAAAGGTAAATACAAATAAAAGAGAGGGTAGATACGGCATTTTCCTTTATAGGCCCTGTCGGTTTTTAATAAGTGTTAACTGGCAACATGCATTTTGCTGTGGTCTGCCTGTCATGTCTTCAGAGTTTGTTCCATTCATTGTGAATAGTAAGTTGCAAATATATCAAACATCAGCTTCTGAACAGATACATAGGAAATGCCATAGGAAAGGCCCTAACGCCTGGTTTGTCGAGTTTGAGATGATTTATATACCATTAACTGTGGACCCATAAACAAATGTATCACATCTGGATAGCATGCAACATGACGTAAAAAGGTGCACATGATTCATGTCATCAATAAATAAGGTAGCTTTTAGCGGGTTTGCTGAGACCATTGTCCATCACAAGTCTCATAAAGACTGATATCATACAGGTTATTATCATCCATCCCAAAGTTCGAGGGCACTGCCTACTATTCAACTTCTGGTATCTACCCAAATGATTCTTGTTCGTTGATATGTATTGAAACTTTTATTATTTTTTTAATCTCATTGCGCAACGTGTTGACGTCAGATATCATTGTTGTCTGCATTTTTCACAAGGTGACATTCAAAAATATTGATTTTGAGTAAAGATCAAGGTGTACATACCTAAATATAGTAGATCAGTTAACGTCATGCATAGCGTTCCTATTCTTCGTTTTCTTCAAAGTGGGTAAGAATACACGTAAGACTGTTCAGGTGTTGTTATTTCACTGGCGTTTTCCACGTTTTGCGTTGTGCACGAAAGTGTGTTCAGTGAACGCTACGGGACTGATTAACTAACGTTATATACACACAAGCAAATATGAATGACTTTTGTGCAAGACTTCTTGTTGAAAGAAATTCGTAACTCATATTTCATGCAAGAATGTAGGATGACTTTACATCTTACTTCCATCACGTTATGACAACAATGCACAATGCACACATAATTCCTCTCAAATCAAATTTCAATTCTGACGTCATCGACGGAGGCAGTGATCATTGTTTCATTATTTTCTAAAGCCTCAGACAGTAACGTTCGCCGATTTCATTAGGATACCTTGCTGGCAGCCGGAGCACACGGGGCGCGAAGTGAAATAAAGATGCTTGTTCAAATTCAATGTCATCAGGACCTAATTTCCCGTTCAGGGCAAAGTAACACGCATTTTACAGCTTAAGGCAAAGTAAGAGTCGCTGGTTTGTCGCCCCCACCCCCCCCCCAAAAAAAAAAAAAGAGAAAAGAGGTGAGTTCTATTTCTTTCTCTATCTCGTGGGAGGAGGAGTCGCACAAAAAGAACTCAATTACGAACCTGTATATCAAGACGATAGTTCATCCTCGTACTCTGGCTGCTTTGAGGCGCTAGTTCAGATAACTTGATATTTTGAGTGGGCTTTTTCCAATTTGAGCTGAAATCTTGGATGTAATCCCGCTGGAAATTGCCCTCCCCTAGCTCTCACGAACGACCAATCTTGTTCTCTTTGTTTATTTGTTTGTTTGTTTGTTTGTTTGTTTGTTTGTTTGTTTGCTTGCTTGTTTGTCTGTTTGTTTGTTTATTTTGATTTATTGTATGATTTCAGAAAGTCTCTCCGAGGTTGAGTCTCCTCTTGAGAACTCCATGTCTTGTTTGTGAAAGATTGTCTTCATTTCTTAGCCTACATCCATGATATTCCTGTTAGGCGTAACTAGATGCAACGGGGAAAAAATGTGCGTGGCCATATCAATCAAAGTTGGGAGTCATTGCACGGTGAAGTGCGATTCCGCCTACGCCGTAGGTTTCCCATTCCTGTTGAGCGATGGCATAGTGCCCACTAATCTTTACTTTTACAAGACAGTTGGGAATGAGATTTAGAATAGTTGCGACTGTTTTATTGGTTTTACCGAACAACACGACATACATTTTTAAAACAAAGCACAAGATTACAAATCCACGCAATGAAAAGAAGGGAGCGTATTCTTGGCTTGTCAGAGCAATAGGCGTTGTTTATGCCCCGACCATCCAAAAAACAAAAGGCAAGAATGTTTTGAACAGATCTGATCCAAACAAATGTGAAGGCCGTGTGCTACTTTAAAATTTGTACAGTTTGTACAATAGCTCGACATGTGAGCCAAGTAGTCGACAAAAGAAGTATGATCAAGTATCGGAGTATGGTCCGAGATAAATCTTGCGACGTTACATTTACCCTTGTACTATTATAATATTGATCAATACGTGGTGGCGCAATTTGCATACGCGCCGTGTCAAGTAAAAAAAAAACGACTACACAGCTAGACTGTACATGACGATAAAACAAAAATACAAGGCAAAGTGTTTTGTGGTCGATAGCAGCAGGTTTTGTTTGTACAACGTGTATTGGGTTTTTATCGGGTTTTTTTTTTTCTCTCTCTCTGAACGGTATCTTCAGTGCATCTGAGCTGTTACGTATACGGCTGTTTTGGTTTTACGTTTTGTTTTGACGCACGGCTGTGCTGGATATTTCACATCGGCGACACGTGGACTTCATGTCACGTTGGGTGGTATTCTAAAAGAAAGGTGGAATGAACAGTATAAGATGCGAATAATTATAAATTTTTCTCATCTTTCATATGTCCAGCTAACAAAAAAGGGATAGGCATAAAGGAATAAACTAGATTTAGCTTTGATAGCGATAGGCATCGATGATACCTTAAACCGATATCAATACAGATTTAGAATATTTCTCCTCAAGGAAAATTCATATTCAAATTACCGGGAAATATTGTTTGTTTTTGTTTTTGCATCTGCTTCCATGTTCTTCTCTGCTGAAACACAGACAAACAAACAAACAAACAAATAAACAAAGAATATTATTCTTCAGCTGTTCTCACCGTCAATCATGTGAAATTGCATCCCAATTCTGTATCTTTCATAACTTTCATAAGAAATGAGACATAATGTCGGCAATGTTTGTAGGCGATGATCGAATGTACGCGTCCTCGACAAAAGCAAAAAGCTGATACTGAAACTACGATGTACAGAATTTGAACTCGTATGTTTTCTACATGCTGAAGTGAATCCCTCATTTAAGATTACAATGATCGTGAGAGTCTTTTATATTATTAACTCCCAAAGGCCAAATGTAGGTTATGATTTGAATTTCTGTGTAACTCAGCGTTGATTGTTTGTGGAGAAGATCATAGAAATTTTGAATTTCGTACTCGTCATTTCTTGCTTTTATATTACTGTTTCCAACGAAATGTTGCATCCGGCGTGAGAGACTTTCACGTGTCTGCCGGCAAATAGGGAAAAGCAAAATACAAAATCCGTTCGATAACTTCGCTTTAGCTCACGAAGGACACATTTTATGAGTTACCACAGCTTAAGTACCAGGTTGACATGGTTTGTAGTATGTCAGCTGTGTTCAATATACTCAAAATGTTCACGGACCGTAAACTTCTGGGTTACGATGCGCAGTCGTTGCGATTACATCTGCCCAATCAGTGGATCACTTTTCTTGCGTTGCAATCTACGGCAGCTGTAATCAGTTTTCATGATACAATGTTTACGTTTGTAACCTGCACATGTCGTAAAGTCCGTGGGGGATGGGGGGGGGGGCGATGGAATTTTTCATTACAAGGAGGTTGAAAAGTATTCGCTGATGAGGTGTGTATTATGTGTTTACAGTAGTGCAATATGTACTATATATTATTATATTTGACACGTCAATGATGATGTACATCTTTGTAATGTATTGTATCATACGGAGACTTGCATTTAAAAGTGCTCGTGTAAATGAACTCGCAGATGTGCTTTATATGAATATCAGAACATTTTATACATCAAATAAAAACAAAAGATGATTATTTTTCATCTCACGATAACTAAATCTGTCTGTTTGTATTGTGTTCCAAAATTTGTCTGTGATTTTTATCATCTACTTTTATATAATATTGTCATCCACATTTACCACATCATGTACATTCCACCAAAAAAAGACGTTAGTGACAGTTAAATTATAAATTATTTTAGTGTTTATACGTATATATATATAATTATATATATATATATATTTATTTATCTATTTATACATGAATGCATACACATATACATATATATATACACATAATGATGTGTAGGTGGATTGATATACATAAACTAACATTGTTATCCATGTCTACCACATCATGTACATTCCAACAAACAAAAACGTTAGTGTACACCTAATGTATACATGATTATAGTGTTTTTAAATACCTGTAAATCATAATATGCATGTATATATTTATATATTATGTACATAAACATTATATAGTTATGTGCATACATACTAGTACATACATTCCATACATACATAGGTGAATTGATATACATGCACACAGCATCTATTATGTGTGTGTCTGTGTGTGTGTGTGTGTGTGCGTGCGTGTGTGTGTGTGTGTGTGTGTGTGTGTGTGTGTGTGTGCTTCTTTCAGTGTGTGGCATGATGAACTTGGTGGCTGGTCAGACATCCTGGTTTCAGCGTTGCTCACAGATGTTCTCTCTGCCGCCAACTTCCTGCTCAACCTCAAATGCAGACAGCCTCATTCCCGTCGTGTGTGTATGTAGTACTCGCACGCTCGACGCCAGCGCGGCAGCGTCGCCCGCATAAGAGATGGAGGATTATATTTCTGGTCGTTTCGGGTCAAATTTGGCTACCATGGCAACCGAGTGAACGGCGGATGAGGGGGATACAATGGCAGGTGCGATCCCGGGAAGCGTTATCTTTTGTTGTCGATAAACGATTGTTCTTTTTCTTTATCTCTATCTCTTTCTCTATCACGATCTCCCCTTTCTCTTCTTCCCATGCTGTCACTCTCTCTTTCTATCTATCTGTTTGTTCATCAGTCTGTTTCTCTCTTCTTTCTCTCTTTTCTTCCGTCCTTCCTTCGCCATGCTCGTACGGAAGAACTGGTTGACTCTTCCAAGGAGCATCATTTCCTTAATGGTACAATCGGCCCGAGGGTTGCGGTGTGGACTGTCGCAACCGGTAATATGAATTATGATTTCGTTTTGTGGGAAATTTGAAACTCGCAACGGATGTTGAAAGAGATAACGAAGGAGCGCAACTAGAGCATGGGATTGTTCCCGTCTTCTTCTTGTATGTATCTGTTGCCTTTGTAGTCGCAATAGCTAACGGGAAAGCAGTTCCCTTGTATTTCTTGTTTCAACGCTGCCGGCATTGAGATCGATTTCGACTCCATTGTGCCTGTTACAAAGAATGATGACTGCGCGTTTTTCTCAGCATAAATAATTACGATGCATCTTGATTATTACATAAAGCATGTTGTATTACTGTAGATTGAATTTCACGTCATCACAATGAATCTATTGAAAATCACACTGCTACATCAGATGATACCACTAGTTCTATTGCAGAGAAAATACTTCAAACCACGACAGAGAATATAATGCTGACAAGACAACAATATCAATGACAATCATCAATCCTCACCAATATCACTTCTAAAATTACAATATTAGTTCTTCTCTTACTACAGGTGAGGATCGGTACATGAGCATCTGCCACTATAGTAGATCACGGTTGGCATGACTGCAATTTCTGGGCCCCATTTCTTTGAAGATGGCAGGATAGCAACTCTTGCTTGAATGGCAACCGCCCATAGCGAGAACCAATCAGGAATCTAGATTCTCGTCGTTACCATGACACCATTCCAGCAAGAGTCGCCATCAGTATCAACTTTTCTATGAAATGTGTCCAAAAATAGGTGATCGAAGTATACATTGTGCTCACCTATAAATAGGCGCATAGGCGCGCAAACAAGATTAATCCATGTCAAAATAATCCATGCTAATTTTAAGTGCCGTTTGGAACGGTTTACACGAGATAGCATAACTTTCTGGGTTTTGATCTAGATTATTCCAAACATTTCTACCAAAGCGCACAGGATAGACCTGTACATATTCCTTCTCTTTTTTTTCCCTGGCTGGGGCTTGCTTTGATATTATACTTTGAAGAAAGAAAATGAACAAATTTACCGGACGAACAAACTCTGTATGGTCAGCAGAAATTGGCAAAATGTGGTTTTGGTTCCTAAGTAATAAGAGTTATGAATTTCGTCACCTGTTCAATAATATTCATCCTGTTACTTTATTCTCATAACATATAAGATTATTTTTCGTGCCGTTTGGTAAGGTATTATATGAAAATAATCGCATATGTTATATATATAAATAAGTTGATTTAGTGTATATATATATATATATATATATATATATATATATATATTACGAAATGGTAACAAAACAAAATGGTAATGCATTTTTGGCCAATAAAGAATGAGTTTATTCGACTCGGGTGAACTCATTCTTTCATTGGCCAAAAATGCATTACCAGTTTGTTTCTTCATTTCTTCATGGATCCAATACGTGAAATCTCAACAAGCATAGGCCGCGAGGCAATACACAAGACAGACAAAAGCAGTAAAGGAAGAAGTATCACATGAAGTTTGCATTAATTTTAATATTGAAAGAGAAAGCAGAAGAACTTGACATTTACACTAGAGTAGATATCGCTATTTATAAAAGTCCCATCGAAATGACCTATATGTTACCTTTCCTTTGTCTTTTGAGCGCAAATGAAAAGATAAAGCTTACAACTCAGAAACACTGTCTGTCAGCGATGCATAGTTAAAGGAGACCTCCAGATGATTTTCAGACTTTCACATTTGAACAACTATAGATTAGTCATGCTGGGTTCAGAGTTTCAGAATTCATAGTGATTGGAATGAGGAATAAGAATGTTTTCAAAATTTATAACATATTGCAATGAACAAGGATGATGACATGGCAGCCTCACCATAAGAATGCATGATTTGGGGCTCAAGGAAGCAGAACAAAAGAAGAAGGCATGCATCGATTCAACACAGGTGAAATTGTTAAAAAAGCAAGCGGTATTGTAATGGAATTACATTGCCACATATCTGAAATATGTGAGGCTCCTATCATTAACACTGTTTAGTGTAACTTGTTCAAGATTTCTCAGAGTATTGGTTTCTCTGCTCAAGGATCACAATAGATTCCACAAATCTGTACATGGAGCTGTCGATTTATGTACTACATGATGAGAAATTTGGAAATCGTATGGAATGCCCCTTTAAAGAATTTTCCAAACCTTTCCTAGCTTCTTCATGTACACCAACAAGAAATGTATAACTTTAACAGAGACGGAGAAGTTTCGGAGGAATTGATAAGATGTTAAACTTTTTCTGGCCACAAAAATATGAGAGAAAAGAAAAACAATAACAACAAATAAACCTTCTTTGTCGTCGAGCGGAAGAAGCGGGTAAGAACTGAGGCCTTGAGCTATGCGATGGTTTGTTGGTATTGTCACGTGACCCTTTGATCCTTGAACATTTCAGATCTCGTTTAATGTCTCTGTTTTCTCTTCTCGCTACATTCTGGGGGATTTCGATTTCGATCTTCTTTTTAGCCGGTCGGTTTCCATGGTTTCAATAGTCACATGCCGTCCAGCACATGAAGATATCTGTATTGTTCCGCTGTGTATTAGAGCTTCTTCCTGCATTGAAATATGACCCCAGCAAAATTGTATACGAGACAGGTTTCTTTTAAAATCACAAAAAATTTTCCATTTCCTTTTTTCTAAGTAAGTGATTAGTCTTATTTAGTCTTACTACAATAAAGATTTAGTCTTATTTTATTTAGTCTTATTTATTTAGTCTTATTACAATAAAGAGTTACGGAGTAACAAGACACAAAGTACTCCTCTTGCCCTTAATATTCTTACAGAGGAAAAAAGGAAACAGAAAATCTAAGAAATTATTCTCAAACTTCTTAGAAAATGTTTGTATCAATTTCCCTGTCAGAAAGGGTATGATGAATTAAGCGCTCATCAGTTCCCAGCTGTCAGAGAAATAATTACGATCTTTGTTTTCATTCCAGGACAATATTCGAAAAGAGTACCTGAAACTATAATCTTGTGAAGTAAAGATGACTCAAAGTTGATAGTGATCTATTTATTACTTGATTGCACACACACACACACACACGCACACACACACACACACACACACACACATATATATATATATATATATATATATATATATATATATATATATATATATATATATATATATATATACATATATATGTATATATATATATATATATATATATATATATATATATTCATATACTTTTATGATATGATATATAGCGTGCATTTTCGCATTATTATACACACTATATGCTCATAAGTGGATGTGTATGTCCGTTTGTGTGTATGTACCGCGAAATAATTAGTTTATCTATCAATTGATTAACATGGTTTAATTTATAAAAACGCAGGAACACGAATTTCATTTCATTTCCTTTCATGTCATTTCATAGCTTTACTTGTCCAAAATATGCACAAAAACATGGTACAGAAAATTGGTTTTGTCACACATTCATCATGGACACATCTTGACAACAGATGAAAAACAAATATTTTAAATCGATCGTTCCGTATATTCTCCTCTTTTGTTTTATAATAGAATACAAAGAGAAGTTTCACTGAAGTATAAAATTGTTTGAACATGTCTTATTCCTTCCCTGCGGTTATCATGCACTGCCTTTATACATCGCTATAAATCTCGCATCGGTCCTTGTCCTTCCCAATTCTTCCGGGCCGGATTGGTAATTGATCGGTCAAAGTTGGCAAGTGCTCATCTATAACTGCCAACGATTGTCATCTTTTATGATCGCTTCATACTTCTCTCGGGAGGAGATCATTGGCGGAGGAACTCCGATGAGAGATGCGGTTTGGGGTCAGTGCTATTATACTCTTACGTGCTCGGCACGTGATCTTTGTAGATTAGGAGGAGAGAGAGAGACACACACACAATAATTATTATTGTGAGTATAAAACATTTATGACAGTTCGTGGAAATCCGTCGGGACAATCTTTATTCCCCGCATGCGTCAGAAGCAATTGGAGATTCACCTAACTTTTTACCGTGCATGATTAAGATGATCAGCATTCCAAACTCAGCGAACAAGGCTTAAAGGGATATATGGATGAACGCAATCAGCATTTTTTTTTTTTCGTTCGTTGCATTGTGTTTAGTTTGGTCGTGTTTAGATTTTTGTTCCCCTATAGCAGATTTTTTTTTTCATATTGTCAACTATCCTGGTGTTGTAAGCGTGTATTAGTGTATAATATGTGTGTTGGTAAGCAGCATGAATAGATTATTTAAAGACATTGTATCCCTTGTTGATATACTTGTATATACAGATATCAGTAACTTGGCTATGTAGCGCCATGTTGTATGTTCTTTTATATGTATGAACAGAAAATGATAAACTCTTATTGTTGAACACATTCAACTCAGACACAATCAAATGAGAGAAAGAGACAGACAAAAAACGTAGACGGGCTGACTGAAAGACAAACAGACAGGAAAACATACGAACAGACAGACAGATGGAGAGATACAAATAGTTACAAGGTGTTCACAATCGTAATTACCGCATCTTCAATTCAACGTTGGAGTCCTCCTACGCCGGCGGAAGGATTTTTGACTTTGACCGGTCCTCCTATAAGATGGAAAAAGAAAAGCCCGCAGATCAGTACTTCCAAGAAATGCGACTTCGTCACAGAACCATCATTCTGTAACAAGGTCTTCCTATATTAAAGGGAAAGAAGGTGGCGGAAGGATTTTTTTTTACTTTGACCGGCTCTCCCATCAGCTAAGAAGAGCCGGAAAAAAAAAAAAAAACCTATAGTGTAGAAAACACCCCCAAAGAAATGCGACTTCGTTATAGAAGTATCATCTGTGACATAGTCTCTCTTTGGCCGAAAAGACAAGTGATGGAGACTTTACTGCGAAATCGCGGGCGGAATGAAGGCTGAGAGCTCAGAGACGATTTCGTCGAATATTAAAGAAGCAACAGACTGCGGGCTAAAAATAGATATCGACTACTCATCTGGACTTCTTATAGTCTCCGACCTACCCAGCTACATTATATAAAGGGAGCGGTAAGAAAGGGTTTTAACTTAAGAAGTGAAAAAGGTGCAGATTTTTGTGTTTTGAAACATTATTAATTTGTGAAAATGAATGATCAAACGGAGATAGGAAATCATTAACCCATGTGAAGACTGTGGAGTGAATTCTTCTCCCCTTTTGGTTGTTTTTTTTTTCTCTTTTTTCTCTTTTTTTTCATCGGGATGATTATGACAGAAATATTTATATATTTACAAATTTGTATACTCACATATTGATGTAATTTTATTCACAGAGTTTTAATTTATGTTTCGGCTGCCCTGTCAATTGTGAGCAAAATGTCTTTATTTTTTGGATGCGAAGAGCATTAACTAGTATATACTTGGGAAAAAATGGACCCATGACATGCAAAACGAAGATCCATATTTCTTCATGACCACTGAACCAAATTGAATGGAGTTTTCTGCGATATATAGGTAGGAACTTACATTGAAATGACGTTTAGATTGTTTTATTGGGAAGATAGACAGACAGATAGATAGATAGATAGATAGATAGATAGAGATAGAGAGAGGGGAAGAGAGAGGTGTGGTGGGGAGGACAAGAGAAAAAATATACACTTTTCAGTCATCCGGAATCATAAAGTACTGAATTGTGATTGAAAATGATAAGAACCCTTTGCCAATTAGATCTGCCATTTTCAAATTTTCTCCGAATCGAGTCTAAACCAAAATAAACACAATCCTTGACGAATTTAATCCAGATCGAGTTTGCCAGGTCCTCCTCCTTGCTTCTACTGACGAGTGATAGTGCAGCTAGCTATTTTTGGCGGCGTATATTTTACATAATTTATCAGACAGACGGCATAACTGGAGGGTCATAATATTGTGTTTTCCTTGCCAAGGCATGATGTACGATGGACGTCAAAATTGATTAGAAATAGCGCCCTCTTTGTCTTCACATCAACTTTTTTTATTTGGCAAATTTCATGGTAATGATGGTAGAGACGTATCAGCATTGTAGGCATATAAGATTTGTTGTTTAATATCTGCTCCAGATGGAGCGAATTGCGGTAACAGGGCAGCTACAAAGCTTTAATTTTCAAAATGTTTAACAGTGCAAAAGTCTGGCGTGCGACACATAATGATCATAGCTACACCTTTTTTTCACAACGTTTGCTCCATTTGACATTGTTAAAAGGACTTTTTTTTTTTTGGTTCGTTTGTCACCTATTCCCAAGGCATGCTAGGTATTTAAAGTCTTCATGTACATTTACGACAGTCCTGCCATGACTGCTTCTATAGAATATGCCACACGAAATGACAGTGTGCATCATTTAATCCCACAGCAACCGTACCTTCAACTCCGTGAAGTGATAATAGTAGCTCAAGGAGGTCGTTCATAGCACTGGTACTTTAGTGACTTCAATTAAAGGGTTTCCCTATTTTTAAATTTTGAGCGTCTATGGTTTCGACTTTAACCCTTTCTGTGCCATGCAGGGACTTTGGACAGTGTGTACAAAGCTACAGGGTTTTCTGAGGCAATTTGTATTCAAAGCACACAAAGGGTTAATCACCAACAAATGCCTTTTTGTTCTAATTTAAGGTACAAGGTTTTGATTAGCGACTATTCTTCTGCTAACGTGCAAAGGGTAACGCTAATTGGTGACTCTTTTATCATTGCCGTTTGTAAGTATTTACCATAATCATGATTTGTGTGTGCTTGTGTGCATGTGTGTGTGAGTATGTGTCTGTAAGGTATTTTTCATACTGTTTTGAAGTGCATGAAAAGAGATACACTTGATTTCAGAGTTTCCCTGCTGCACTTTTTGAACAAATATTTAGTGATTTTCAGAGAAACGTAGACTCGAAAAATCTGCAAACTAAGATTAGAGAAGCTGATAAGTATGATACACGTTTTTTTTCTGTTTTTTTTTTTACGAGAGCATAGATTAATATTGCCTTTCTTCCTGCCGTAAACAGCGCAGACGAACAACACTCCATACGATTGAAATTATACACGAAGAGGAGGAATAGTCAAAGAAATGCTGTCGGCAAAAAAAACGTGACAGTGCGTTATGCCAACTTCCGGACATCCATACATACATACATACACACACACACACACACACACACACACACACACACACACACACACACACACACACACGCACACACACACACACACACACACACACACACACACGCATCCATATAGACACTACACAAACACGACTCTTTTGGAAACAGTTCTTCATATAACAAAATAGTAACTTTATTCTTGAAACGGGCACACATTATTCTTCTTCAGCATTTAAAAACGTTATGCGACAAAAAAAAAAAAATGAACGGGATTTGCATTGAATTTAGCAGCAAATAAGTAGCATTTGATTTCTTGAGCACGTGGTGAATAATAACATTTGAACTCTGTAGGAGCATAGATTGTCTCGACAGCAGAATTGTTCGCATAATGTGCTCAAAATAAAACCAGATACTTTTCAACCTTGTTTCAACTATACGAATAAACTAGCTACCTCTCTCCCAAGCTTTTCGAACCAAAAGAAAAATGCAAAGTCAAGTGAAATTGTAAAAATTTTAGTGCACGGAAATAAAAGTTTTAACGGCAATGCACATATTACTACACAAGAATTTTCCATAGAAAAAAACCAAGCAGAAATTTTCAATGTAATTATAGCAACTTTTTTGAGAGCAACAAAATAAGACCCCTGGTCGGTTATACTAGTATGCACAAGAGAAAATATAGCACTAAAAAGCCGGTAATAGCTATTGGCAATTTTTTATCATATTTCATCATAACTCATCCAAGTAGGCATCTAATGAGAGATCGATATGCCTCAATCATCAGTCTACGAAAGTTAAATAACAAGATTTATTTATTTCAATTACAGAAGAATTTAAAAAAACGTCTCCTGTCTTTGGGACCCGTCAGATATCGCGTCCTCGCCGAAGTTTTACTTTTAATAAAACAATTTGAAATGAAGTATCATTCACGAGAAAACATTTCATGAAACTAAGGCTTCCCATAATGTTGAAAATGACCACCTGTATTCAGAGTTGCATACGTGCATGCTTTGATTTTAATGGGATTATCTTGATAGTCCTTATGAATTCATATTTACAATGAATGGCTTTTATCAAGATGCGATGACCATTAGAACTCAGTACCCTTGACACCAGTAGCATGACTTACATTATAGCATTAGGCCTTAGGAGTGATAAAGCATGCGCTTTTGAAGACTAAATGTATACAAAATAAGATAGTTATCGATTAAAGGCCGAGTCTAACGAGTCTAGACAATAACATAGACGATCCAATATCACCTTTACAAAGATGGATTCGGAACAACAACAACAGTTACAAAGATAAATAATGCTTATGAATGTGTCAGTACAAAAGACTACACATGTGTATGAGAATGCAATATCCGCGTTACATTGTCTTTTTTTTTGCACAAGTAGGTATTATAGATTGTGTTTGATCTCTAATTTTTCGCATGATTTCATCCATTTTACGACTGCCTCAGATGTATAACTCCTTGCTGGAATACACAGAGAGGAATTCTACAGCATTATTTTGACCGATTTACTCTTTTCCTCTAAACACATGTTGTGTATAGCATAAAACACTCCTTTTATTGTCCAGATGGAGAAGCAAAACTGTGAAATAATCATACTTACTATATCTGAGGGTATCGTCTCAATTTTGACCTATGTGATTCCGAGGTGTGTCCTATAGCTTACAGCAGACACAAAAATTGATATCCATTTTCACCCAGATCAATTCACTGTAAGATATACCAAGGCAAAGTCTCCACACATCCTCTCTATACATACACAACATACTGAAGAAAAAAAAAGTCGGCACAGCTTGACATGAGTTTGGTTGAGGAGGGTTGTCGTTGCTGTTGTTGTTGTTGTTGTTGTTGTTGTTGTTGTTGTTGTTGTTGTTGTTGTTGTTGTTGCTGTTGTTGTTGTTGTTGTTGTTGTAATTTTCATGTTAACGAGAAGGATACGGTCATAATTATTATACAGGGCCCTCTCTACGTATAACGCTTGACGGAGAAAAATGAAATGGTAATAAAACTCCACGCAATATACTTTGACCTAGCACACGTAAGTCGTGAATTTGTCAAATGACATTTTTACTGTAAATACAGTTACGATGAATATAAGGAAAGAAGTCATAACTTCAGATTGATTATGACAGCCGCAGTTCACCAATAATGGTACACCTTTTCTGCACTGGACAGGTGTCAGTGCCTTATAGAAAGACTCAGTAAGGATACAATCTAATTAAACAGCACTTTGCGTGTCTTTGTCTGCGAAAATTATCACCACTCAAAAGAACCAAACACTGTACAGCGAAACGCCAATTTTTAACAAAATGTTGGAGTTCGTAAGGGAGTTACGTTGCAATGGACACAGCCGGCAAGGGGGTTTAATATATTTTTTTATTGGTGGCGGATCTCTTATTATTTCTTATATGGCAATGCGTTGTTGCACTTAGCCTCATCCAAATTGTTGCTAAAAAAAAAAACAAAAAAAAAAAAAACATCAAAGTGTTTCAAATTTGCACGTGAACAGTAGACCTGCATCGCACGTTAAAATGATTTTAACAAAATTCGATTACAATAAACTAAACAAATCTACCTGAGTAATGAATACATTGACATTTTTGCTATGACATTTCTCGGGGATAGTAAAATTTAGTTTTATTTGGTTCAGTTTTATTTCTACAATTCTTCTTTCTTTTCAGGTAACAAATTTCTACAAAGAATGTTAAAAAGTACAAGTAAAAGATATAAACTATTATGAATTGTGGATTACGTCACAATATTGTCCATGATGACATATCATCGAAAAATAGCGACATTGCATTGCGTACTGCCATCATACATAAACAAGGGCGTACTGCCATCATACATAAACAAGGGAGAACATAACACAGGAGATGGTCCTCACAGGCGGAGCATGAATAGGGTGGCGCTACATTATTTTGGGTGTTGTTCGTTATTCCGAAGGTTCGTTAATCCGAAAATGAAAAAGGGTTCGTTAATCCGAACATTTGTGGCGTTATTCCGAAGGATCGTTATTCCGAAGGTTCGTTAATCCAAAAATGAAATAGAATTCGCTTTTCCGAAGGCTCGTTTATCCGAAAATGAAACAGGGTTCGTTATTCCGAAGGTTCGTTAGTCCGAAAATGAAATAGGGTTCGTTGTTCCGAAGGTTCGTTGATCCGAAATAAAATAGGGTCCCGGTAACGAACCTTCGAAATAACGAGCTTTGTGTCATTTTTGGATTAACGAACCTTCGGAATAACGAACCATATTTCATTTTCGGATTAATGAACCTTCGGAATAACAAACCTTATCACATTTTCGGATTAACGAACCTTCGGAACAGTGAATCTTCGGAATAACGAACCTTCGGACTAAAGAACCTTCGGAATAACGAACCTTCGGAATAACGAACTGTAACCTTATATCATACATTTGCAGTACTACGTGTATTACAGTGTGTATAAAAAGGGTAATCCAACTTTGGAGGGCTACTATTTCATTATTGTCAGCTATGGAGAGCACAATGTTGACTGTGAGGAAAGGGGAACTCTTCCTCTTTCCACTGATACCTAATTATGTTGATAAATGTCATGCATGACTGAGCACATTATCTTTAAAGACAATAATGACAAATTTCCAAGTTTTCCGAGTTTGAGTGTGAAGGAACAATGAATGTCTCACTGAATGGATAACATCTGTCAATGAAAGTGGTCAAATTAACAGGTCAGCCTGCACGACTGCATTTAGGACTTCTTCTAACCTTTTTATAATCCAAAACATTCATCATGACCACATTGTTGATAACTTGGTCACTCCAACAAAGGTTAACCCATTATCCACTTTCTCTCTTCACATTCAAGACATGGTTCGTCGCTGTGTGTTAAATATAGAACAGAGAAAAAATGGACTGTGTGGGTCGGTCTTTGTGGGAGTGACCCGAAGTTATCGGACAGGTGGCCATGTTAAATGTTATGGACCATGAAATGTTAAAAGAACCCTAAACACAAACCCTAAACACAAACCTGCATTCTTACAGGCTGGTTTATTTATTTGGCCACTTTCATTGCCAGATCTCATCCATTCAGTGAGACATTTATTGGAAAAAGTGCAATTTGTCATGAATTTCGTGTGCTCAGTCATGCATGATCATAAATCATTTTGTCAACATGATTAGGTACGGATGGAAAGAGGAAGCGTTCTTATTTCCTTACAACCAACATTGTGCTCTTCATAGCTGACGATTACGTAACACTAGCCCTCCAAAGTTGGATTACTTTTTTTTGATACGCACTGTAGTATACCGTTACCTATGATTATATACACTGTTTCACCCTACATAATTATATGTATATGTATTCCTGAGGGAGAATCGAAATGTGGGATAAGAATTTCGTCTTTAAGTGTGTGTGAAAATGGGTGTAGATGAAGTCGTTGCATCATTGACCGCATGTGAGAAATTGTGTGTGTGTGTGTGTGTGTTTGTACATTTGTACGTTTGCAAATCATGCGAAAAAGTTTTAAAATTGTATACATAGTTGGTTCGTTTAGTATGTAAATAGTTGCCCAGCTTTTCTTATAATCATTGATGAGAAGATGAATGAGAGTGCGTAAAATCAGATTCCACTTATATTCTAATTTAGG
Organism: Diadema setosum; assembly: GCF_964275005.1. NCBI lineage: Eukaryota > Metazoa > Echinodermata > Echinoidea > Diadematoida > Diadematidae > Diadema > Diadema setosum. The sequence goes on along the minus strand of NC_092689.1, from coordinate 8,283,557 downwards.
AGTGGGCAGATCTTTTAAAAAAAAATATCGAGGACACTAATGTTAAGTGGGAACTATTTATTTTGATAACACATACTTTCTTATATTAAACCCGAAAAGTGATTTGCATTGCTTCGATGAAGTAAGCTGTTTTGGACGAGCTGTAATATGTTATAGCTCGCTGGGCAAAAACATTTTTAGTTTTCGTGTTAACGAGATGATAGTCTGGCTAACGGCGAGTTGGATATGAGAAAATATTCGAGTTTACATGAAGTACATGAGTGAAACAATGAGGAACGGTTTATTTACTGTAAACTTGCACACGAACATGCCTTCGTAAATGTTTGTAAAGTGTACATTTCTTGGACATGTTGGAGGTTTTAGGTCTTTGAGCAATAAACTGTAAAGGTTCCGCAAAAGAAAGACAGGTAAATGTATAGTCATAATGCCAATAACACGGTCCCGAAGTAATAACAATGGGCTCAGTTATAAAAGGATACAGCTTTCTCAAACAGTCTTTGACTACAATATGTGAGGCAGTATTAAGCATAGATAAATGCCTAAGGGGCATACATCTGAGCTTTGATGCCAAGAAGGAGCACATCGGACTCTTATGTAACAATTCTATATACAATTTCATATGAAAAATAGGATAATAGTTATATACAATGGTTGTTATGATAAATGATAGTCTTACAACAGTTTATGAAACTCATAGCGGTGTATGTAGAAATTCCCATTACGGGCAGTCTCTCCATTTGCACCATACTTTACGTATTCTAGCCATACCATATGTAAAGAAATATGGCGGTACCGATGACAGCGCAGGCGAAGGCGTTGACGATAAGGCGGTCTCTCTTTGTCTGTATGACTTTCTCCATTTGTTGCTCCTCTCGCAGCCGCATATCCTCGTCCGAGACCGTGTTCTCATTGCTCGGCGAAAACCCGCAGAACCAGTTGTAGAATCGCTTGAATATCGATTGCTCGGCTTCGATTGACGCTGCCGCTGTGGATGGATTGGTTAACAAAACATTCATGGATTGATTGATTGATTGATTGATTGATTGATTGACTGATTGAATGATTGATTAAGTGATTGATTGATTGATTAAGTGATTGATTGATTGATTGATTGATTGACTGACTGATTGGTTGACTGATTGATCGATTGGTTGACTGATTAACTGATTGATTGATTAATTGATTAACTGATTGAATGATTGATTAAGTGATTGAGTGATTGATTGATTGACTGATTGATTGATTGATTGATTGGTTGATTGATTGATTGATTGATTGATTGATTGATTGAATGGATTACGGGTTTGTTCATTAGTCGGTTGTACATGTATAATCAAAGATTGTTTGCTTGATTGTTGTATTTCAGGCAGTTATATAATTGAGTATATGAATATAAGAACGACCCAAGTCCATGGAGGATCATTTCGAGTAAACTAAAAAAAACTAAAAAACTAAACTAAAATATCTGTTTTATTTGTCCAATAATATTCTATTTAACTGTGATGGGAAGGCAGCATTGTATATACAAATTAGAACATATATTATTATGACAATTAACATTTACATTAATTGTGGAGAGGCCATTTTGTGTGGTGGACTTGGGTCGTTCTTTGATTCATATGGACTTGGGTCGTTCTTTGATTCATATACATGATATTCTGCTATAGAGATGGGAGAAGGATGAGAGAGGGCGCTATAATATGAATGTAAGAATGACCCAAGTTCGTCATTCTTACATTAATATAAGATTTAACTCATTCATTTCAGGCACTTCCGGGGGTAATTAGGATTTATCATTTACACACAAGATGAGTCCATGCATAAGCTACAATTTCCCATGAAAAACTGAATTTGGCCAAAAATTGGACTTGGGTCGTTCTTATATTCATATACTCAATTGGTTAATTATCCAAGAAAATTAATTGGACTAATGAGAAGAAAATAATCATTCTTTGTCAGTTGAATCTTTGATTTATCATAATTCACCCGACTGGACATGCACCTAAAAAGAGAAAGATATTCATAAATAGGTCATTGCAATAAAGATAACAAGGTTTACTATTACTGACGAGGGAATAGTCGTCCTATGCCTTGAGGACGTATCAGATGTAACCTCTCCAAATCTTGATATGTTTGTGATTAAATCTTAGATGTAAAGTGACATTGCAATTTGGACGATTATTCGTTTAATGAAGTTCGAATTTGTCCAAGTATGATTTTTTCCCCCACACGGGTGCAAGGACTAGGCTTGCGTCTTTTGTAATCAGACAGTGGAGATATTTTGCTCCCTCTTTTTTATCGTGTGTTTGTGTGCGTGTTTGTGTACCTGTATTAATTTCTGTATTCATTTATTGTTTTGTTTGTTTTAGATTCAATCGTCGGAAAACTCATGTCGTCTTTTCCGAAACTAGAAAACCCGAATCAAACATGATTGTGTATACTCACAAGATCGATCCATGCATTCCACATCAGGGACTTTCTCGATTGCCACCGACGAGGGCGCTGCTTCGTCGTGTTTTTTGGCTTCAGCCCCGGCCTGTTATTGGAGAAAGTTGGGGAATACGAAGAATTTGACTAGAAAGTAAACCGGTGTTGTGATAGAAGACAAAATAGAAAAAGGGTTACACTAGATGAAGGAGGAACAGTTTAGTATACAATGAAAGAAGGGGACTTTTGCGAAAAGAGATGTAAAATAAATTTAATGGGAAATCTGAAGCATTTCGCTATGCCTATAGTATGCAGTCAGGCGACCCCAAATTATGACATCTCAAAAACAAACAAACAAATAAACAAACAAAAAAGAAGAATAGGCCTATTTGAGAGAATATCTAATACCAGGTAAAATGACGTTGCCACTGCTTGAACAAATCCGAGATGGTTAATTCTATGCCAGGTGAGTTGCACTATGCTAAGATAGTCTTTCATATCATTTCATTACGACATATTTTTTACAAGACATTGTTTGAAAGACTGTGACGGTCTAGAAATAGTTCCTCAGGCATGTCTGGAGGAAGTAAGGGAAACCATGACAACACTTAAACATATATATATATATATATATATATATATATATATATATATATATATATATATTTTTTTTTTTTTTTTTTGGGGGGGGGGACTCAAGAGATAGGAAATGACGTGGAGGATTGGAGGTACCTCATCGACCTTCCGATAGCTCTCTTTCATTTCCACAGCCTCTTGGTCCACCGGTCCGACCGGGTTGTCATTCCCGTTGAGCTCGGCGTTGAATTTCTTCTTCTGGGAAAACTCAAGTCTCTCCTCTCGACTGAAGCGTGTGCAATACGTGAGCCGATAGAGCTGCGATTGACAACAAACACAACATATGACCACACAAAGGAACGGTGTTGACGATAATAACCATCGTCTTAGTTATAGTTTGCGTTATATGTGTATAATTATTATGTGTGTCTAATATAATTGTGCACCTGTGTCTATTTTATGCACCTGTTAGTGCTTTCATTATCATGATTATCATGATTACCATTGCTGTTATCATTACTGTTATCATTATTTGTTTGTTTTGTTTGTTCATTTCCATCTGAGAAGATGGCTGGATAGCCCACATTCAGCTACGTTAAGCTGGTCTTCCATGGGGTCCAGTTGGATATGAGGTGGGACCGTTTCACCGTGTCAAACACCCTGCTCTTTGCGATGAGTAAATGAAGCGGGATCTTTTACGTGCATGAGTTGTTACTCTCTCATACAAGGGAACTCCGTTTTATGTTCTATCCGAGGGACAGAGTGTTTTGCCTCTTGCTAGAGGGGACGGTATGCTTACACACAACATTGCTCAGTCAAGACTCGGATTCGAACCCGGGCCCGTAGGATCGTGAGGCAGACGCTACCGACTGAGCCAACTCACCGCCCTTGTTATCATTACTACTACTACTACTACTACTACTACTACTACTACTACTACTACTACTACTACTACTACTACTACTACTACTACTACTACCACTACTACTACTACTACCACCACCTCCATCACCATGGCTACTATTAAAAGTAACCCTTACTCTTAATACTTCTGCTAAGAAAACTGCATTGAATGGACCAATGGTTGATTTGATTTGATTGATGAAGTTGATTTGTAATCGCAGCTACTAACGACACTCACGTATTCTTTAGGAATCGGTTCTGTCAGCAGACTTATCGCAAGCACGATCAGAACTGTCCAGCAGAAGAGGAAGAGGGCAAAATACATGTAATGGAACAAGAGGGCTTGAATGGCTTCAGGTCTGTCGTCCACCTCCCCGCAGCCGGGCTCGGGGTAGACGAAGTCGAGGATCATTCGTACGGCGCCGATAACCAGCGCACTCATCAGGCCCCAGAAGGCGCCTGTCTCGTTCACGCGCTCGATGAGGACGGCGAGAGTGTAGATGGCGGCCAGAGAGGGCGCCATATAGGAAGTAATCTGCTGGATGTAGTCGAAGAGTTTGCCGTTCTGACTGTTCTGCACGACGGGCACCCAGAGTACGCTGACTGCAACCAAAACGAGCACTACGATCCTGCAGACAGACAGACAGACACAGACACAGACACACACACAGACACAGACACAAACACAGAGAGGAAGAGGTTCGGTATTAAAGAAGAATAAGGAGAACATAAAGAGAAAACGGGAAAGAGAAACGATGCAGATGATGATTTAACCGAAAAGATCATCGAGTATTATGATAATTACATTTTGAACAAAAAATAACCCTATAGTGATTGGTTAGAAGAACTTCATGTGATTATATTTATTTTAAACTTTTTGAGAATGTTGGCCTGTTCAACACTCCATTGTATCCTTTGCAGCAGTACTTGCACGTCTCCAGCTATCATCTCCAATTTCATGTAAAAAGCTGATGTGTTTACACACTTACTGCGTTGTACACGCAAACATACATTCTGAATCAAACTGTTATGCAAACTGATACATAAACTTCCCCCATTCTTACTGCCGTTTTCATTTAATATCCTGATTCGATAAAGAGCGAGATTGCATTATGAAGCCAATATCCTATCAAAAAAAAAAATCAAATGAAAAGTATTTTGACGATAAGTTTGAATAGAATAGAAATATATTTGAATTAGAACAAGCAATGTTTCCCGAAGTGAACTAATTACGGTGCTAACCTCCCAACTATCATGAGTTCTCTATCATATTTCTGCCTCGATTTGGCATCTATCTTCGCCATGTCTTTCTCCGAAGGAAAACGCCGAAAATGCCGCCAAATGTCCATGGTGAAGATGGAGGAACCGCTGTTGAAGATGGACGTCAGAGAACTCATGAGGGCGCTAAGCATAACGGCCATCATCAAACCACGTGCACCTGTTTGTTAGAAAGACAGAAAGAAAGAGAAAGAGGGGGAGGAGAGATAAGTGACGTAATAATTATTGTTATTCATGTCATATTCGTGGTGGACAAAATCCAATATCTCTGACTGTTAGCTTATTGTGATTTGAAAATAACAACAGAAATATTTCTTAAGTCCTTCAATGGTCAGTGTCGCAAATTGTGAAAGTAGCCTAACAGTAAAGCCAATCGGAAATAATTGCCCGAACCACCATTATACTTGAAAATGTCACATATTATTATACATACAATTACAAATGTATTATGCAATGTGCATGTATGAATGTATATCTATATAATTATGATAAACTAACATTACATTTTTGATGATTTATTATATAGCATCATTTATATCTACATTCATGTAAATTGAATGAAAAAGTAATAGAATTTCTTGCGCAATTACGTTAACCAAAATGAATCGCATTCCTTACCTTTAGGAAGTAGATTCATGACCATCAGCGGGTAGGCCAAGTTTGAACAGCCATCTTCACTGCCGCAAATTTCTTCACAGTTTTCAACACAGGCAACAATATCTGAAATATGCAGGGAGAACCCGCCAAATATATGTATTCTGAACTTATACTTTTGCCTTTGTAGCTTTATCCCGTCATTTAGCCAATGACCTTCAGTATCGGTTACTGCGTAGAATTTTGTACACCCCCCTCCACACACACGCACATACACACACACACACACCACACACTCAACCTTACCACGGTATTGTATTATTGTGTTACCTGTGATAACCACACGCTTATCATGCACAAGTGGTCTTCGTACCCATCTACGATAACAATAAATATGCGTTACTATGGCATTCCATTTCACGCTGCCGTTGAACATGGCAGCCGATGTCCCATGATAATTTCATATCATTAATAACGATATGCCTTTATTTTCCGCCGTAAACATGACATGGTCACCGGATTCAAATGTCAAGGGAGGTACGTTTGTTTCCTCTGTAGTGGCTTATCAATCAGCGATGAACTTTGAGCATTGTAAGGAACGTAATGTAATGCATTGAGCCAGATTTAAAACAATAAGGCATCAGCTCAGTTTGAGAATAACTAGCGAAATCATAATTATGCTTTCATAGGAGGATTAAGTTTCCTTGTTATAAAACCTGAAGTTAGTACGTTATGGATGAACACAAGAATGAGCGAGCATTGGGTGTGGGTGGGTGCAATTTGGGTTTCTGTAGTCGTGCAACCTGCTGTATAAATCATTATTCTGATAGTCTCTTGATTGTCGTTTCAGGTATCTTTACAAAATGCTTGTGTTCAAAGCATCTAAGTCATAATATTTAAGTGGTTCGCGTCTTTTCCATTCAAAAATATGATATTGAAATATGATGTAATTTGATAAATTGACACATGTTTCCTTTGCCACTGAGGGCAGTATTATAATGGTATTTATCTGTAGGGTATACCAAGAAGGTATCACACACGTATAAAAACGGACCTGGGTAGAGAATGCGAGCTACCATGCCAGGCATGACGATGAAAAACAGCGGTGTGATCTTGCAGATGCCGGCCAGGATTGTGCCCCCCTTGCCGTGGGAGAGATTCTTGGCAGCGAGTGTGCGCTGGACGATTACCTGCGAGTCGAAATAGGGTGGGAGATATATCGAGAACGATTATGATAATCATGACGACGATGATGATGATGATGGTAATGGAAGCAGTGATGATGGTGATGATGATAAAGCTATACAGAGTGTTGGAGAGCGCCAACTTCATTAGAGGGTCACTAACGCCTTAGAATTGTGCACTCGTCCTCTAACAAAAATCTTCTATTCGGATCATGATCTGGATCATCACCAAAACATTCTCCTACCATGAAATTTCCATCTAACTCCGTTCAAAAGTTTTCGAGTCATATTACTCAGAGACAAACAAACAAAAACAAACGAACATCTAACAACCAAACACACTGTTTTGTTTGGATTGACTAGATACCTGGATCTTTGGAAAAGGAAGAAATCCTGACGTCACATAGTCTAAGTTGCTGTTATGTTGTTGTTGTTGTTGTTGTTGTTGTTGTTGTTGTTGTTGTTGTTGTTGTTGTTGTTGTTGTTGTTGTTGTTGTTTTTAAACCCTGATATGTTATTACCTGGTTGGGCTGCTGTGAATAGGTTGGAAAATAATACCAACTCACTGCTCAGTGATTTTGACCCAAGATAAGCAACGCTATACATATGATAATAGGTATTATAATGTTTGTGTCATAAAAGAAAGAGATTAGTGGATTAGGATAAAGAATAGAAGGAGATGAAACCAAAGATTTGAAATGGCAAGCGGTGCTGAGAATAAAGATTTATGCACAGGAGATTGGAAGTTATGAAGTTAGTATCAATGCCTCGAAACTTGCATCCTTCAATAACCAACCAGCTATGATTTTTATGGTTGAATATTGTAACGAATATGATCTAGGTCTGGTGTAGGAGAATATGTCCCTCCTACCCTCCCTCCCTTTCACCTCTAACTTTATATATACATGTACGTCTTTCCCTCTCTCTCTCTCTCCCTCCCTCTCCTCACATCTTCCCCCATCACCTCTACCTCCTATCACCTCTACTTCTCTTCTGTCCACTCTGTCCACTCTGTCCATTTTCCTCCAACTTCTCTTCTGTCCACCTTGGTATAGAAACGGTGCACTGGTATACACAGGTGTGTATAAAACGATGATGTACATCATGTATTAGGACTGTGTGTGTGCGATGCTGGTGCACTGAAGCATAGCCAGCAACTGAACAGGTCCGTAACCCCTGCCCCGTGTTAGTAATGGGGGCAGTTGCTCTTTGGCCTGGGTCATTAACGGACGCACTGACCAGTTGCTCGTAGGCAAGAGTTAGGATATAGAATACTGGTAGTTCACTGAAATTAAAGGACAAGTTCACCTTCATAAACATAAGGATTGAGAGAATGCAGCAATATTAGTAGAACACATCAGTGAAAGTTTGAGGAAAATTGGACAATCGATGCAAAAGTTATGAATTTTTAAAATTTTTGTGTTGGAACAGCTGGATGAGGAGACTACTAAAAGGCTCGTATTATGTGTACAACAGTATAAAGAAAATATAAAGAAAATTCAACACATTTTCACTTTTTTTCGCATAATAAAAGAGCACTTGACTCGCCTCTTTCTAAATGCAATGGGAATGATATTACCCATAACATACGTCGGTAACGAGTCAAGGGAATGTGTACTTTTTTCAAAAGATGAAATTTTGTGAAATTCTCTTTATATTTTCCTTATATTGCTGTACGCATGTGACATCATACACTGGAGTAGTCTTCTCATCCAGCAGTGACTGCACAAAAACTTCAAAAATTCATAACTTTTGAGCGGATTGTCCGATTTCCCTCAAACTTTCAATGATGTGTTCTACTAATATTGCTACATTCTCTCAATCCTTATGTTAATGAAGGTGAACTTGTCCTTTAATGCGAGACATCATAGTGGATACCCGCGGGTCAGCATATATTTTTATTTAACTGTGACTGCATTTCTTTTTTCTTTTTTTCTCTCTTTTATTACTTTTTTATGTCTTATTTTTCAGTGCTTTGTTCTGTTGCTTCAAGTGTGTTCATACCCATTTTTGTACATATGTTATCTATAGTTCAATAAAAACATTAAAAATAAAAGAGTTAGGATACGTTGCTCATAGTGCTCACAGCGGGGTACCCCACCCCCTTATGAGGTGTCTCCCTTCGCTTCGTGCTGACTGGTGTCTGCAATATTGTCACTCTCTTACTAGTCTTGGTTGACCAAGCCAATAAAAGGAGAAAACCAGAAAGGTAAATATGTGATCCCGACTAATTTATTTTGTAACACTCTACGTCGATTTACTGAGAATGATCTCTCTAATAGGGAGATAGTTGATGATGTATGCAGATCTCAATCCAATGGTGACGTGTTTGCCTTTGTAATACTTGAATGGTGAGTGGTGAACTTGGTGATGTGTCTGAAGTCACAATATACTTATGTGAGACGAACCAGCCAGAGAGAGGGTGGAGGTTCAAATGAAATCTCGCTACAATACGTGTTGTCACTTTCAATGCCCTTGACCAGTCAGATGACAAAAATCATTTTTAGGTGATCCGAGTATCCTTCGGATCACCTTCTGTATCTGTACGGATTCTTTGTTTTCCTTCTTCTTCTTTATTTCTGGACAAAATTTGTGTATCGGTTAGCTCAAAAAGTCCTCTTTCTATCAATGTCAAAATTATACCATCTATGTATCATGTCCCAAAGACGACGGGTCAAATAAAATCATAGTGATCAGTCGACAATGACGTAACTATGACGTCATTATATGAAAACACATTCTCATTCATATCTCATTAATGGAATGGATTTTTTCAATGAAATTTACGTCACATATAGTTCAAATTAAGCTGATTCTACTCATGTTTTCAAAATTCATCTTTACCCTTAAAACTTCTAACCCTTCAAATTTCTATAAAATAACTTCAGTTTTTCTTTATTATTCTTTCTTCTACTTTCTGTGCAATAGATCAACAACAATGGCTATCAACCCCATATTTTGCACGTATCTAGTTCATATCACGTACATTATTTCATAAAATAACAACTACTTGATCGGACACCATCTTGGGTATGTAAATTTAGGTCAAAGGTCATAAATGTTTCGTCCTGTATCTTGGTCAAGTCATGTCCTATCTTTCCCATATTTTGCACACGCAAAGACCATGTTACCAGAATCATTTCACAAAATAACCACTTTTTGCTCAGATGCCATCTTGTCTGTGCAAAGTGGGGTCAAAGGTCATATGTACTTCTTTCTGTATCTTCGTTATGACGTGTAATCTTTATGGGAGGAAATTTTTCTATATGTGAAAATTGACATGATTGTCTTTATCGACCACTAGCTCACTTACCCTTCGGTGAATTTCTCCCAGATTTTAATATGTTGTATAATAATTCTACCATACAAATCCGCGTCTCGCTATTCTCCCTAGGGAAATAGTAAAAAAAAACTATATCACGCTGGTGAATATAGCTGAGACTTTGCGCTATCGGATGTGTGCCCTTCGTGTTTTCGAAGAAACTTGGTTGAAATTAAAGCTTATCTTCGATGTATTGAGATATTTCTTTCTTTCTGCAACTTTCTTTACAATAACTCAAGAAAAACAAGCCCTATCAGCCCCATATTTTGCACATGTTTAGTTCATGTCATGTACATTATTTCATAAATTTAAAACTACTTGATCGGACACCATCTTGGGTATGTAATTTAGGGTCAAAGGTCATAAATGTTTCATCCTGTATCTTGGTGAATACATGTCCTATCTTTCCCATATTTTGCACACGTAAAGACCATGCTACAAGGATCATTTCATAAAATAATCACGTTTTGCTCAGACGCCATCTTGGATGTGCAAAGCGGGGTCAAAGGTCAAATTCCTTCATTCTGTATCTTCGTTAGTGTATACGGAATTCGGTGCCAAAGATGGCAGGTCTGACTCCCTTTTCTAAATGAGAATCCAAACATCACACGGCCAATGTCCCCTCAACACCGATGAAACCTGTATGGTCATGCCTACTTGGATCAGGACGCACATCACTGATTTCCGAAAAGATCGGATCACCTAATTTGTCAGTCTTGACAAATTCCAATTTTAAATCCGACTTTTCTCGTCAGGATGGACGGTGACCCCCCATTTTCTTTACATATTCTGAAAGCTGATGAATTGTTCATGTCATTTCATGGGTTGGCGATGCTGGAAAAATGATTTAAAAATATCAAATTTCTTAATAAAGTAAAAAAAGTAAATTTTCAAAATGACGTCATCAAATTTCAAGTTCACTCGAGCGTATCTCACTTATCCTTTACCAATTTTCACCCAGATTTCAGTATGTTGTAGCTCATTAAATTGTCTTTCATTAAAGTATAACACAATTTTGATTGGATGACGTCATCACCTCGTAAAAATGGATTGAAAGTAATCTTGTCAAATTTGACCAGTTTACGTGTTATCTCTATGGGAGTGCAGTTTTTCTGGAAATGAAAATTGACATGACTGTCTTTTTCGAGCACTAGCTCACTTATGCTTCGGTGAATTTCTCCCAGATCTTAATATGTTGTAGCTGAGACATTGTGCTATCGTTATTGTGCCCTTTATTTTTTCATACGGTGTCGGAATCAAGTCCAATCACGTATATTTTCTTTTCTTTTTCTTCTACAATCAAAAGACATGATTGTATATATATTTTGTATTCTTGTTTTCTTGTCAATAATTTTGTAATCTCATCATTGAGAAAATGGAAATATGAAATAAATTTGAAATACAGTTGAAATACAGTTGAAATACAGTAATTGTAGTTGTAGAAGTAATGGCAGTAGTGGAAGGGATTAGTCGAAGAAAATAGTTATAAGTAGTACTGTCTAGCTTAAGCACACACACACATACACACACACACACACACACACAAACAAACAAACAAACACGCAAACATCAAACATCAAACATCGAAGCACACACAAGACGATCACCACCGAACGGGAAAAAAGATGGTATAATGGTCATCGCTCACGGCGGTCGGACCTGGTCGGTGGTCCAGTACCACAGCGACGCCGTCGTCTGGCCGAAGATGAAGCCGGGCCAGGGGAGGTCGGAGTCGATCGGATCGCGAAGCATCGAGAAGAAGTCGTCTCGCGGCTCGCCACACTCGTTGCCCCCGTACTTCGTTTCATTAGGCACTGCCTCGCCGTAGAGCGGTTCCAAGTTATCATAGCCCCCGATGGCATTGAAGGCTGTGGATAAGAAATTGAGAAAGATATATAATTATGTATAATATGAGGATAGAAAGATAGATAGATAGATGGATAGATAGTTTAATAGTAAGATAGAGAAGAATATATAGTGTATAGAGAGAAAGAGGGAGGAGAGAAGGAGAGGCAGAAAGATGAGGAAAAAAGAAGAAGGGAGGAACGGGAAAGACTAAAATGTTTATAGATATGAGAGATCCTTGCTTTATCCTCCGTCAGCAATATACATCTATTCTTTGAACTTTCCTGTTATCAATACTATTTATGTTTCTAATAACGCTACTACTATGCCATTACTGCCATTTCTGTTTATTGATTTTGCTGCCGTATTCTCTTCTTAAATTCCTTATCATTCTCAAGTGCTACTTTTTAATTTTATTTCCTCGGAGGTGTTATCATTCATCTTTTGTTGAGAGGGGCAAGCCTTCCTAAAATTGATTCTACTCCTCACTGATTTATTGTAAACTTTCAAAATATTCATCATTGAGCTAACTTGAAATGAAAGGCGTGCTTTTTAGAAGCTCCACCTTCAATGAACCCACACTTACATTCAATGCACAGCCAAAGGGCGCCACCAAGCATAATGATCGCCTGTACCGTGTCGGTATAGATGACGGCCGCCAGCCCGCCGGTGACCGTGTACACGGCGGAGATGGCCAGTAGAACGAGAATAGAGACATACAGGTTCCATCCAAGGGCCTGTTCGATGAACAGCGCCCCCGAATAAAGATCCACCTTCAGGAGACGGGGGTTAGAGAACACTGATTAAGATTCCGTCATTTATGCTTGATGTAAGAAAATAAAAATGCTTCGGATTGACAACGTTTTGCTTTTGGTGCGTTATAGTAGAGAGCATGAATTACATGTGCCTGTGACCAATATACAGACGGAATGGGAGACCACCTGTTCCATTATAGAGCGCCGGTGCGGCTTTCTACTAATCAGGGAGGCCCTGGAGTAAGGAACTACCCATTATAAAATAAATACAAATAAAGAAATAAAACCACTTTGAAATATTTTCACACCAAGACAGTGAGTATCACGAAAAAAATCAATCTTAAACAACTAGCGATTCTAAAGGCATGATAACGTGAAATCGAGAATCAGTCCTCTCATACTCCACCGATCCCACCTCATTCCATTGAGGACCTCACTAGTTTTTATTGCTTGTTTGAGTATATATGATAAAGATGTGACAAGTGCAGTAAAATAGTTTTATTGAAGCTAAATGGTGCATTTATGGGGCTGAGCTAATCTGTATGAAGAGGCGATATGATAATTAAGTCAAGAGTAACTATATAATGGAAATGATGAATCAATGAGATTGACCTGACCTACTGTAAAAGTCAATATTTATTTGTCTTGGGTTATTTCGATATTACCCTTCAATTGGCAGTATTTTACGACTATTTCCTCACATGAAAACAATTTCTAATCAGTTTTAGATAGATTAGAAAAGAATAAACGATGGAAATTTCTATGACTGAAAATAATTCACTTTAAATTATCGCAAAGAAAGTGAGAGAATGGAAGGCGAATAACACTCTGGACTTTGAAATGGCGGTCCAGTGTGCGAGGCTTAACAAGTGTTTACGACCCTGGCCAAGATTTGTTTTTGTTCTTGTTTTTAACCCACGCTGTTCCTCTCGATCCTGACCTGGGGCCCGTTTCATAAAACTTGTCATCAGTGACAAGTTGTCATAGATGTGACAAGCTACTGAAATCCTTGCATCTCATTGGCTGAGAGCAAATTTGTCATAGAAACGTGGCAGTTGTCACTAATGACAAGTTTTATGAAACGGGCCCCAGGTGTACAAAATGGATGAGTGGCAATTCTGTGGTAAGAGCGGTGTTAACTCTGAAGAGGCTGCACTGCGTAAATAAGACTATATCTTTGTTGTTAGTTATGGTATTATTACCACATAGCAAATGGTCTTCTGATTGATCACTTGTGTCGGGACAGCGACTCCAGAATCAACCACATTGATCATCAATGCATTATCACTCATCACAACGGTCAAATCTTCTACGACATTTTCTGCCGCCATCCAATATTTATTCGTCACCTGTTTTGCGTCAGTATGTTGTAAAATGGAACCATTGCAGTGGTTGGATTACATGGGTATGCCTTCTCTAAACACTTCCATCGTCACCAGTAAATGAAACTCGAGGTTAAGTAAATCTTCAGGGACTCTCTTCCCCCTCATAGATAGTGTGTGTTTTCGGTTGGTGCGGATTGATCACTAGTGTTTTGGCAGTCTGTAAATCATCGATCATAAAGGAGCGGATGCTATTACGACACAGTTTCAAATTGGTCCAACTCGACTCTACAATGAGTCCACATCTTTCGATGATATTTAGTATCATAGACATTCTATAGAGTTACACACCTGCTGGTGTCAGTCGCAATATAGCTATGCTGTCGGAAATTTTAGACTTGTGTTACTCTGGCTCCAGAGTATATTAATCATTGTTAATCATTGTCACGGAAAAATATAGGATAGCGCCCCCTATTTTTGTATTTCGATAAGAATGCATTTTTATCGACATTATTAGATTAAACCTACACAATGATTTTTCTTTTGCTTAGAACAGATATCATTGTCTGAAAACAAATCAAACGGAGGTATGTTCAAAAGATAAACTGTAAGACATAAAGAACAGGTTGTTTTTTTGTTTTTTTAGACAAATATACCATATTAAGAAGGCACGGTTTCTTTGCATTTCATGGTTGTGGCTTTACACCTTTCATCTTTGAGACATCACAACCCATCAGATTAAAACAAAAGTGAAAATGATTTCATCTTTTTGCTGCTGTTTCACGTCCACATTCCTCCCGCTTTCATGTTCGTTCAGCGAAAGGTAAATTTGCCCGTTGAAGAAAACTTCATGATTGATATGACCTTTGAACCGCCTCTGAACAATCAATTAATCTCCCAAATAGGCAAGTAATCGAGAAGGGATGGAATATTTTCCTCTCACCGATATTTTCGTGAAGATGTAGAGTATGAGAGAGACGAATGCGATGATCATACGAAGCCGAACGCCACCGAAGCGCTTCTGCAGGTACTCGGGCAAGGTGAAGATTCCGCTGGCCAAATAGACAGGTAGAAAAACCCATCCCAGAATTTGGAGGATGATCAACGCCTGTTCAAACAGTAACAAATTGTATTTACCCAGAATGTAATTATAAATCACTGATTCACAGAATTGACATATAAGCCAAGATGGGGGTAATTTCCAAAAGAAGTGATATACTACTACACATCTCCGGTAGTTTTGAATCTAGCAGCGTCCTTGGTGGCAATTTTGAAATACAATTATAATGCCCGATATACACAATGCAATTATTGGCCATATCTTTGTTCAACTAAAAGTAGACTTTCTTATTTTCAGAAAGGATGTATATTATCATCCTGTGAGACAAATATTCGGATTTCCTTCTGTAGGCCAAATTACCATTGGGGCATTTTTTGGCGCCATTTTGGTTGACTTTACAATTTGTTCAACTTGAATGTGCATTATAAGAGTATGCATTACACTGGTTTTTACACCATGTTCCCCACCCTAGTCACGGAAGAGTTTATCATTTTCACCTTTCTGTATCCATGCGGAAATATTCAAAATGTTTTTGGCGGCCATTTTGGCGGCCATCTTTGACATTTCATAAACCTCAAAGATGCTAGAGTTGTAGCATCCAAATTCGAGTTCAGCAACCTCGAAATAAGACTGCACCATCATGATGAGGACGGCGGTAATTATCCTCTGTCAGATTAGATACAGTTCATTATTCCGAAGGTTTGTTAATCCAAGAACGAAAAAAAAAAATTCTTATCCCGCAGGTGCATTACTTCAAAGAGTAAATGAGGCTCATTAGTATACTCCCCTTTTTCTCTGTTTTGGATCAACGAATATTCGGAAGAACGAACCCCACATTTTCGGACGAAACTTTGGAATACCGAACCTTCTGAGCAACGCCACAAACCTTATTTCACTTTGGGATTAACGAAGGTATAGAAGTGTAATTACTTTGAATGTTTCTGAATAATGAACATTCGGGAAAATGAACCTTATTTCATTTCCGGATAAACGATTCTTCTGAATTATGTATACCCAGGCCACGTATTGCATTATCATGTTACGGGGATTGATCGGACGGCAGTATATTCAAGCCAACTTAACAGGCGCGGTGGAGCACCCCAATTATCTCGCAGAAATCCATCGGCAGCCGAGCCTCATTTGCATAAAGTAAACAACATGTACTCGCGTAGTTGAGAAAAAGTAAACAACTTCTCAAGCTAATAACAATTTAAGGAAACCTATTTTCGGATTAAAATTGAGTTAGTTTGAATTTGAAAACATGTCCGAATATGCACATATAACATATTAAAGGATTTGACAATGATAAAATGTGAAATTTTAGCGAAAACCTGGCGAGCAAAATTACCAAAAATATGCCTCGAAAATCATCCTAAAATTCACGAAGTGTGATTGCGGAACCAAAGCGCCATTCAAACAAAGTACACCGAAATTTGTTTATCTGCTTGCATTTTAAATGTCATACCGTAATATTCCCGGCCATGGTTGTGTCGGAAAAAAACAGAAGGTGATGTCAAAAATGACACGAACGCAAAGCGTACAGGTCGGTCCCATGTATATATAATCGCGTGACTGTAGCGTCGCATGTCACAGCACACACAACGCTTCGCTGCATGCAGCGTGCGCGGCAGCAGCTCAGCTGCAGTCACCACCGTGCGACACTCAGCAAAATTGACTGCGTCACATGCAAACCAACAATGAGCACGAAATCCTGAATCTCACGTACCACGCATGCCCAATATTACGGGAAAAGAAATGACGTAATTTTCAATTGTTTCGCTTACTACAATTTTCTATTCCAAACCCTGTAGAAACATGTTGATTTCTCAAAAAGTACAGGTGGAACCAAGCGAAAACTTTCAACATATATGGATTGAGGCCTGATAAACTTATGTTGCCAATTTCGGACACATTGGAGCCCGGCCATAGTCCAGTCGGAAAAAAACAGAGAGCATGTTTTGCGAGAGGTGATTTTCAAAACGCTTTAATATCTCAAGGTCTAGTGCAGCAAATTTCATAATTTTTTCATCAAAAGGAAGGTTTTTAAAGACTTAGATAGTGTGGGAAGTTTGAGTTTACCAACGGCACGCATAGCGACACAAGGAGAAGGTAAAGATTTGACTTTTTCATGCACACAGTTTCGGGCAGCCGTGGATGCCCGTTGGAAATTCAAATAGAACGGGGCGATAATGAGATGCAAATTGGGGTGCTCCACCGCGCCTGTTAAAACGAACGTCCTGTCAGTTTGTTTGTTCAGCTGCAAGTTAGTTATTTTCTGTACTAACACATTCATATGAATCCTAGGTAAAAGAGAAAACTGTGGAGGAACCCTGAAAATTAGGCATGCAGAGGTGATACTGATTATGATTGGAGTAGACAATGATTATCATAAATTATTAACATATATTAGCAATTCTGAAAATGACAATGAATACTGATGACAAAAATAACATTGTTAAAGAGGAAATCCAGCCCCCAAACAAATTTGTCTGATAGAAAAAGGGTAAAATCTTTCCAGTTCAACGGTAAAAATTTGACTGAAATCGGATGAAAAATAAGGTAATTATGAAATTTTGAAGTTTTGCTAATTTCTGCAAAACAGATTTTGTACAGTGGATATATGCAAATGAGTGAGCTGACCATGTCATAACCTCCCAATTTTCCATTCATCGTGTAAAAAAAAATGATGAAAATTCAATGTTTCTGTCATTGAAGTCTAAAACATGATGTTATTTCTGGTTTAATAACTTCAAAATAGTGATCAGTTAGATATACCAGGATTTGAGCCTCGGGCATAATTGTGTTTTGATAAAAAACTAGAAATTTCAAAATTTTATGTACAAACTATATATACGGCAAGTTGTGAGGGAATGACATGCTGACTTTGCCATTTGTATATTCACATTGACTGTTCAAGAACTGTTTCCTGAAAAATTAGCAAAACTTCAAAATGTCATAACTTCCTTATTTTTCACCCGATTTCGATTGTAATATTTTACTCTTTCTTATAAAACTAACTTTTGTGTATTATTTTGTCTGCATTTTCCATTTAAAGTCATGTATGTAGGCCTACAGAGAATGTAGTAATATCA